>NC_140584.1:467781238-469250015 GCF_964204655.1 Triturus cristatus | reverse complement strand
CTTCCCTTCTAGCCAAATATAACCACTCACCTCGGTATCTCAGATTTCCTAACATGGGGCCCAATTCACAGAACTAACTTAAGACAAAATCCTAAACTTACTACTTTTGGTATTCACAGAAGGCATTTAGTAGTAGTAAAGTTAGGATTTTGTCTTAAGTCTGTCTAAAGTCTGTCTTAAGCCTGTCCTAAGTTTGTCTTAAGTTTGTCTTAAGTCTGTCCTAAGTTTGTCTTAAGTTTGTCTTAAGTCTGTCTTAAGTCTGTCTTAAGTTTGTCTTAAGTCTGTCTTAAGTCTGTCTTAAGTCTGTCCTAAGTTTATCTTAAGTCTGTCCTAAGTCTGTCTTAAGTCTGTCTTAAGTCTGTCCTACTACTTTTGGTATTCACAGAAGGCATTTAGTAGTAGTAAAGTTAGGATTTTGTCTTAAGTTTGATTTAAGACAGACTTAAGACAGACTTAAGACAGGCTAAATACAGTCTTAAGACAATCTTAAGACAAACTTAAGACAAACTTAGGACAGACTTAAGACAGACTTAAGACAGACTTAAGACAGACTTTAGACAGACTTAAGACAAACTTAGGACAGACTTAAGACAGACTTAAGACAAAATCCTAACTTTACTACTACTAAATGTCTTCTGTGAATACCAAAAGTAGTAAGTTTAGGATTTTGTCTTAAGTTAGTTCTGTGAATCTGGCCCATGGTGTGTCTATGCTTTCATTCAACCCTTCCCTATGAGACCCATTTCCCTTCTTATCATCGAGCTGGATGGCCCTACACAGGAACTCCATGTCAAGGGACAAAAAGAGGACTGCCCCGGATACGCTAAGGGCCACCCTCAGGCCACAAAGGGAGGCAGGAGTGGATGTGTTTGTGCATTGAGTTGGGGTTTTGCTACCTCCAAGAATCTCTTCTCTGGTAAGTATCGGGGCCAAACAGTATCCTCACCTATGGTCCCCTTCCTGCGCATCTGATCTATTTCGGTTTGAATATCGCTAGGCTCGGTGAAAAGGCTATAGAGCCATTGGGTTGGTCTCATATCGGGTCAGATTCACTACTAATCTGTGGGGTTCTACCTTGATGGGCTGGATTGTGGCCCTAATCCTGCATAGGTATAATTGGAGAATGCATTTTTTTTTCAGGGGCTACCGCTTGGAACAAGTAAAGTCTATTTGCGCCTACTGCATGTGATATCAGCAAACAGATGTAACACAACTTGGTTAATGTCTTAGAGCCAACCACGGTCATGTGCTGATACCACATGCTGTGTAAAAAGGCGCTATGTAGTGCTTGTGAAATGTAGTGTTTTGGGTTGGTGTAATTATAGGTGACATGGGAGAGATACCTATGCAAGCGCTGTGATAGTTATTGAACAGACTCCATTTAGCCAGGTTGGCTCTTTTGGAGCGAATATGTGCTGCAGCACCCAAACTGAAAGAGGGTACTTAGAATGGCAAAAATACATAACTTGTGATTTAACATTGCAGGTCCCTGATATTCTTGTTATCGGATATTCTCGTTCACAGTGCAGTTTGTAAGTTTGATTCACACACTTTAGATTAGATCCACGTTGGTGTGATGACGTGGTAGCTGAAAGATGGTGCACTTGGTAGTTTCTTTGCAGACCTGTAGGATAAGACCTTGGTTCATTTGTTAAATCAGAAAAACATTGCATGTGCACCATTGTTAATGTGTTAATGATCTTTTCTTCGGGGTTCCTGTATTTCACTCTGGAGTTTGTTCTCCATGCTCCATGTACTCTGTTTTTTTTTGTGGGGCACCGGTATGGTGGCCCTTGTCGTGGTATCCTTTTGATGGTTAAAATCTAAAAGGTGGCTTATGGGTAATCAGGTGGATTCATCTATTTTATGAGTCCTTGTTCTTAACTGGGTGCTTAGATTAGTGTTTTATGGAGTGTTCTTGTGATTATAGGAATTATATGCATGAATTTATTGTTATTCATATTGACATTGACTTTTCACTTTTTCAATATTAACATTACCCCCCCAGTTGAATTTTCAATGTCACTATCTAACGTATACTTCATGACAGTTACTTTCATAGGGGACAGTTGTTCTTCGGTTTTGACAATTATTACTTTCTGAGTTCCTTGCATTCTACCCAATGTGAGGACTGCATTGTTACAGCAGGAAATCCCCAATTGCACAGAGCCACGCAGAAACAAGAACACAATGAAAACAGGTAGGAATGACGTGCACATTCCAGAAAGTCACCGGGGAGTCAGGAGAACCAATTTGAGAACCACTCCAGCTCAGGGTCACCTCCCTTCTCACGCATGTCTCTTTGTAAACGGTGCAGTGCTTGGATGGCAAGAGTCAATGTCCCATTATACAGGTCATTCCCAAGGGATAAACTCGCAGCAGGACATAACAATCCTAGCACACACCACTCCCTCCATTGCGGTAATTAAGTCTAACACCTATTGATGCTTCATCACCATGAGGCGGATTGCTCGCAGTTCTTCATTGATCGAATTAAGGCCGAGCTTAATGCTGTTCATCATTTTAAGAATTTCCAATCTGGTGATCTAAAGCCAGAGGGCATAGGCTTTCGTCTGCACAGTGAAGAGGGGTATGGACCCTCCCGCCGATACTTGTGAGCCTGAGAACAGTCTAAATTCTTCTGGAATGTCCTTGTACTGAGCCCAGCCAAAATAATCTGCAGTTATTTTTCATGAGCCTAATACAGAATGGTTGTCTTCTTCCTTAGTGGGTGTTGGTACATGTCTGATAGTTCTTCTCTAGGAACGACCAGGTTAGGAGTGTGTATGGTGATGGGAGAGCAAAGTCTGTGACATCCTGGAATGAGCAGAGTGTAGCCACAGTTGCCATCTGTGCCGAGTGGAAGCGTTCCTTTACCTCTGGAACATAAGGAATACCGCGTAAGTTTCCATACATTTAAGGGTTGCCCCTTCCCTTCTAGCCAAATATAACCACTCACCTCGGTATCTCAGATTTCCTAACATGGGGCCCAATTCACAGAACTAACTTAAGACAAAATCCTAAACTTACTACTTTTGGTATTCACAGAAGGCATTTAGTAGTAGTAAAGTTAGGATTTTGTCTTAAGTCTGTCTAAAGTCTGTCTTAAGCCTGTCCTAAGTTTGTCTTAAGTTTGTCTTAAGTCTGTCCTAAGTTTGTCTTAAGTTTGTCTTAAGTCTGTCTTAAGTCTGTCTTAAGTTTGTCTTAAGTCTGTCTTAAGTCTGTCTTAAGTCTGTCCTAAGTTTATCTTAAGTCTGTCCTAAGTCTGTCTTAAGTCTGTCTTAAGTCTGTCCTACTACTTTTGGTATTCACAGAAGGCATTTAGTAGTAGTAAAGTTAGGATTTTGTCTTAAGTTTGATTTAAGACAGACTTAAGACAGACTTAAGACAGGCTAAATACAGTCTTAAGACAATCTTAAGACAGACTTAAGACAAACTTAGGACAGACTTAAGACAGACTTAAGACAAAATCCTAACTTTACTACTACTAAATGCCTTCTGTGAATACCAAAAGTAGTAAGTTTAGGATTTTGTCTTAAGTTAGTTCTGTGAATCTGGCCCATGGTGTGTCTATGCTTTCATTCAACCCTTCCCTATGAGACCCATTTCCCTTCTTATCATCGAGCTGGATGGCCCTACACAGGAACTCCATGTCAAGGGACAATTGTTGTTAAAGAGGACTGCCCCGGATACGCTAAGGGCCACCCTCAGGCCACAAAGGGAGGCAGGAGTGGATGTGTTTGTGCATTGAGTTGGGGTTTTGCTACCTCCAAGAATCTCTTCTCTGGTAAGTATCGGGGCCAAACAGTATCCTCACCTATGGTCCCCTTCCTGCGCATCTGATCTATTTCGGTTTGAATATCGCTAGGCTCGGTGAAAAGGCTATAGAGCCATTGCGGTAATTAAGGCTAACACCTATTGATGCTTCATCACCATGAGGCGGATTGCTCGCAGTTCTTCATTGATCGAATTAAGGCCGAGCTTAATGCTGTTCATCATTTTAAGAATTTCCAATCTGGTGATCTAAAGCCAGAGGGCATAGGCTTTCGTCTGCACAGTGAATAGGGGTATGGACCCTCCCGCCGATACTTGTGAGCCTGAGAACAGTCTAAATTCTTCTGGAATGTCCTTGTACTGAGCCCAGCCAAAATAATCTGCAGTTATTTTTCATGAGCCTAATACAGAATGGTTGTCTTCTTCCTTAGTGGGTGTTGGCACATGTCTGATAGTTCTTCTCTAGGAACGACCAGGTTAGGAGTGTGTATGGTGATGGGAGAGCAAAGTCTGTGACATCCTGGAATGAGCAGAGTGTAGCCACAGTTGCCATCTGTGCCGAGTGGAAGCGTTCCTTTACGTCTGGAACATAAGGAATACCGCGTAAGTTTCCATACATTTAAGGGTTGCCCCTTTCCTTCTAGCCAAATATAACCACTCACCTCGGTATCTCAGATTTCCTGACATGGGGCCCAATTCACAGAACTAACTTAAGACAAAATCCTAAACTTACTACTTTTGGTATTCACAGAAGGCATTTAGTAGTAGTAAAGTTAGGATTTTGTCTTAAGTCTGTCTAAAGTCTGTCTTAAGCCTGTCCTAAGTTTGTCTTAAGTTTGTCTTAAGTCTGTCCTAAGTTTGTCTTAAGTTTGTCTTAAGTCAGTCTTAAGTCTGTCTTAAGTTTGTCTTAAGTCTGTCTTAAGTCTGTCTTAAGTCTGTCCTAAGTTTATCTTAAGTCTGTCCTAAGTCTGTCTTAAGTCTGTCTTAAGTCTGTCCTACTACTTTTGGTATTCACAGAAGGCATTTAGTAGTAGTAAAGTTAGGATTTTGTCTTAAGTTTGATTTAAGACAGACTTAAGACAGACTTAAGACAGGCTAAATACAGTCTTAAGACAATCTTAAGACAAACTTAAGACAAACTTAGGACAGACTTAAGACAGACTTAAGACAGACTTAAGACAGACTTTAGACAGACTTAAGACAAACTTAGGACAGACTTAAGACAGACTTAAGACAAAATCCTAACTTTACTACTACTAAATGCCTTCTGTGAATACCAAAAGTAGTAAGTTTAGGATTTTGTCTTAAGTTAGTTCTGTGAATCTGGCCCATGGTGTGTCTATGCTTTCATTCAACCCTTCCCTATGAGACCCATTTCCCTTCTTATCATCGAGCGGGATGGCCCTACACAGGAACTCCATGTCAAGGGACAATTGTTGTTAAAGAGGACTGCCCCGGATACGCTAAGGGCCACCCTCAGGCCACAAAGGGAGGCAGGAGTGGATGTGTTTGTGCATTGAGTTGGGGTTTTGCTACCTCCAAGAATCTCTTCTCTGGTAAGTATCGGGGCCAAACAGTATCCTCACCTATGGTCCCCTTCCTGCGCATCTGATCTATTTCGGTTTGAATATCGCTAGGCTCGGTGAACAGGCTATAGAGCCATTGGGTTGGTCTCATATCGGGTCAGATTCACTACTAATCTGTGGGGTTCTACCTTGATGGGCTGGATTGTGGCCCTATTTCCTGCATAGGTATAATTGGAGAATGCATTTTTTTTCAGGGGCTACCGCTTGGAACAAGTAAAGTCTATTTGCGCCTACTGCATGTGATATCAGCAAACAGATGTAACACAATTTGGTTAATGTCTTAGAGCCAACCACGGTCATGTGCTGATACCACATGCTGTGTAAAAAGGCGCTATGTAGTGCTTGTGAAATGTAGTGTTTTGGGTTGGTGTAATTATAGGTGACATGGGAGAGATACCTATGCAACCGCTGTGATAGTTATTGAACAGATTCCATTTAGCCAGGTTAGCTCTTTTGGAGCGAATATGTGCTGCAGCACCCAAACTGAAAGAGGGTACTTAGAATGGCAAAAATACATAACTTGTGATTTAACATTGCAGGTCCCTGATATTCTTGTTATCGGATGTTCTCGTTCACAGTGCAGTTTGTAAGTTTGATTCACACACTTTAGATTAGATCCACGTTGGTGTGATGACGTGGTAGCTGAAAGATGGTGCACTTGGTAGTTTCTTTGCAGACCTGTTGGATAAGACCTTGGTTCATTTGTTAAATCAGAAAAACATTGCATGTGCACCATTGTTAATGTGTTAATGATCTTTTCTTCGGGGTTCCTGTATTTCACTCTGGAGTTTGTTCTCCATGCTCCATGTACTCTGTTTTTTTTGTGGGGCACCGGTATGGTGGCCCTTGTCGTGGTATCCTTTTGATGGTTAAAATCTAAAAGGTGGCTTATGGGTAATCAGGTGGATTCATCTATTTTATGAGTCCTTGTTCTTAACTGGGTGCTTAGATTAGTGTTTTATGGAGTGTTCTTGTGATTATAGGAATGGATCTATCAGTTTTTATGTAGAGTTTTATGGGTGCTGCCAGTTTCCTGAGACCCTGTCTCACCTGATGTGTGCCTGGGGGTGCCATCGGTGCATTTAACTTTCAATCTAACATGTGTGGGACTGTTCGAGGAGGGATGCTTCACTGTTAAGTGTTGGTGGTTGCAACGTGCCGCAACATCACGTGTGTCTCAGCATGCAGTGTGCAACGTGCCCCTCTCTTGTGGCGCCAGATAACTTGGTTCAACCTTTTCTCTAGAGGCTTCTCTTTAACCCCTTCAGTGCCCATGACGAGCTGGACTCGTCATGGGCTGCGGTGGCGCTGTGCCCATGACGAGTCCAGCTCGTCATGAACTCCGCCCGCTAATACAAAGCGCGGCACTGGGCGGGGAAAGGGGCGGGCATGCAAGGGGTTAAGGGATAATTTCGGGCTACTTTTGTTGGGTTTTGGGCATTTCCCCAGATGTTGCGCGATCTGCTATTTCACTTATCATGAGGCGGAGAGGGTCGTTCCATGGCTCCCATGTACCCCTTATTGCCATTTTGTGGTGTCTGGGGGCGGGGCTTACTACTTTCTCTTGATGGTGTGTGTGTGGCCTGGTGCATTGCTCAACATGCTACTTTTCTACTACCAACTGTTGCTGCGACTACCATATCGGACCGTTAATATGGGTGGATTACTCCGTGGGTCCCTTGCGATTAACTACAGACTGTAGATTGTTACTATGCCTCAAAACAGAACCACACTAGACACATTTTAATGATTATATATACTGTTACAGTTACTGATATCACCACAGCCCTGAAGAAGTCGAGGTACTAATTACCATATGACAAAACACATGTTGGCTGTATCAAGCTGTATTGCTGAATGAACCTACACCGATTATGTGGATTGGATTAATTGGATCATTGCCTGTACTGAGAACTCAGATAGAACACTGGTTGGGAACAAACTGGATTTCGTATGACCTGAACTGATGTTGATGGTTTAAAAGTGGGCAAAGAAAATACTTGTTATCTCAAGATTATCATTGGTATTGAACTACTCTATGTGTGCTCGGATAGGATTTTTGTTGTTTTTCAATTTGTGTTGGACCAATTTAGCAATGTCTTTTTGAGAATGTCTCTGTATTTCTCTATCCTTCTCCCCATTTCTTTTTGTGGTAATAAAATATATGGTCTTGTATCAGCTGCCAGGGCTTGGTGTCTAACCCACCCACGCCGTCTAATCTGCTTTGTATCTCAATGGGCAGCCCCTTTTTGAAAAAGTTGTAAAAGAATGCGACTTGTGAGCTTGTGTCAGTTTATAGCTGTCCTGTCTGCTGTTCCCATCATTCCCTAATCCTATCCAGAAAGTCAGTTTTTGTCTCCACTGGTTTTATAGTTTCCGCCATTAGCCCTCTTGCTTCAGGATGGTCAGGGAACATCTCCCTCAGGGCCGTCCATATTTGGTGTCTGTATGAATTGAATGCAGCCCTTCATGCTCAGTGTTTGTCAGCATAGTTGAATGAGAGCTCTGATGAACACTGTGTTGTTCTGCTCTCTGATGAGACTACTTAGCAGACTTTTGATATTGAATATCGATAGGTTTATTCTTGTGGTGTTCTTCTCAAAACATGAGATCAATTTCCCTGCTCCATCCAGCAATGGCCATAACTTTGTCCTTCGCCCCTCTTTACATTTGAGCCCAAGGCAGGCAGATAGTCTTTGATGTGCCCTTCTGTAGTAGCGAGTACATTTTTACTTTGGGTAGCTCTAACGGTTTCTCCAAAACATGACGTTCCCATATTTTTTAGGCATTCCTGCGTGTAGGGTAAGTTCCACTCATGATCTCCTCCTCCATGCCTGGTGCAGTCTTCCATGATGGCCATTCTCTTTGGTTCGAATGATCCCTCCTTCAGCTAGGGACTATTGTACTGGCAAAATGGCTGTGTGAAAGTCTCACATTCTTCTCTGGCCACTATCTCCCTTGGAGTCAGTGTATCTATTTTGTGTGTTTAGGTGGAGCAGCGTGTATCTTCTTTGCTGCTCCCCTTGTGTGCGTGCAAAGGTGCCATTCTGTTTTTCCTATGTCTTGGTTGGGTCAGCACCAGGCTACCTTGGTCTCTGATTTTCCAGTCAGCCCTTCTGCTTTGTTAATTATTTGGTGAGGCTCATATCCCAGCCAAAAGACTCTCATCTAATTCTACATCTGACTCTTCCCCGATCGGTGCCCTGTGTCTACTACCACTCTCCTCATATAGGGGGTGTGCTGCTCTGTGTTCTCGCTTGCTTCCTGAGTGCATGCTCTTTCTCTTTCCCTCCTTAGCTCGCGCTTTTCTTTGACCTCCCCTCTAGATTGCTTCCTTCACTCTGAGCTAGGCACGGTTCTTTTTGGTCGAGCTTTGCCCTCAAATTTACTCTCTGTTGTTTCCTCAGCTACCTGTGCAAGGCCTGTAGCTCCACCCTCGTCATCAGCTCTCAGGGGACTGGGGCCCCCTTCCTCACTCCTGCTAGCGGTATCACTGTCTAGGAATGCTACAAATCTCCCTGTCACTCATGTGTGCTCGCCTAAATCAGTGAGGGTGCATGTTACAGCGCTGCTGGGGTTCTATATGTCAGGCGCAATGGATGGGGGGGTTGAACTTCTGGGAGCTCTTGCACTGGACTGTGGTTACTCTCTGACTGCTTGGGTATACTGGCCTGTTAGTCTCTCATGTTTGGGCCTAACTGCTCGTTGTTCGGCAGGGGGCCTGCCGACTGCTTCAACTGGCAGATTAGAGTATCCTAATGCAGGGAGAGCAGGCATGAGCATCTCCATACCTGCATACGGTGGGGGAGGTGATGATGCCTTGTTTGCTATCTGTAGTGCAGGACTGTTGATCTGGGCCTCCTCGAAAATAGCCCATAGTTCTAACAATGCATAACTCTTATCTTTCATTTGACCTGTGCATTTGGTTTGTATGTATGTTCAAGTATGTTAGTGTCAAAAGTTCCCTCCTTTGATCAGGAAAATGTATGCTCCTTCGTGTGTGCGTGCCATTCTTAGCAAACCTTACTTATTTTTTTACCCTGTGTTGGGAACCAAGTTTTCATGTTTTTTAACGGTGTCTTCAAAAGTAAAGTTGGATTTTAAGTCAGAATTTTGAAAATACAGCTTGTAGAAAGTTGACATTTTCCTGCCCTATCTATTTTGTGCCTGCAGCCTGTTCCTGAGACACATGACTGGGTGTAGTTGGCAATTGGACTTTGTTTGGTTCTCTCAGACACACAATACTGGGATTAGTTGTGCCTGGATGTGCTATCACTGGCACGATAGGGGGCAGAGCTGGGCTCAGCCCCAGTAGTAACTGAATAGGCTGTGCTCTGACTTCACACAAAGGACTTGTCACCACTGCATTGTTCATGCAGCTAGCCAGGGCAGGGGAGGCACGAAATTTCAAGCACTTCAAAGGGAATTCTCTAGAAACTTCTCCTACATCAAAGGAGGCACCAGGTATAAAAATTGGCCCTCAGACTCACTTTTCAGTTCACTTTCTGGACCTGCTGAAGGACTCTGAGGACTGCCCGCTGTTATGACCTGGTGTGTACTTCAGAAGACTGCTTTGCTGCACCTTGAAGGACTGCCCTGCTGCCTGAAGCCTGTCTTGAATCCTTAGAGGTCTGCCCTGCTGCTTGAGCCCTGTACCACTGCTGAACCCAGGAATACCAGAGGGACTCCAAGGGCTATTTAGTTGGCCTCCTGATCAGAGCCTCACGGACAGAAAAAGCTCCAACCATCTTGAACCTGCACCTGGACCAAGCCTGAGGGACCAACAACCCAATTTCTCATAGTAACACACTGAAAAGGGATGGATTTGGTTTGTGCTGGACATTACTGCCTCTAGACTCTCCCATCTGGAATGAGTAATCAAAAAAAGGACTGCCTGACACAGGTTGAGAATTGACCAATTAAATAACAAGTCAGAAAATGGAATTGTCAAAGTTTAATATAGATACTGACTAGCTGCATCATATTCATGTGGACAAATCTTGACAATCTTATGGTTCTATGAGTCAACAGTATTTTACACCTCCTTCCTGTTTGTAACCAAGAGTGACTTATCAGCAAACTTGCTGTATTGGTCTACGGAACTTAAAAAAAATATATATATATCAGGAGCTGCATAAAAGAATAGGATGAGGGAAAATATTAAACTACAACCAGCAGGAGGCCATGTGAGAGATGAGGCTACATCTGCCTAGCCTAAGAGGTGGCACATACTTAAGAACACTAAAAGAGAAGAAAGTTGGTTTGTTAGAGTGTAGGGCGCTCAGCTGCTTTGGAAAAAGGTAAGGTTTGTGTCAGCCAACCCAAGTTTATTCCAACAAGTAAACAAGTCAAACAAACCATCTACAGCCTCTTGCATCAAGCCAAAATCCAGTCGGTAAAATACCGAATCGCTAATAACACCCGTTAGCGAGTAAATAAAACCTAATCCCAATGCATCAACCCAAATACAAAAATCGCTATTTAAGGAATCCTTAAATAGCGATTCCTTAAATTGCCATTGCATTTAAGGAATCCCAAATTGAGATTCCTTAAATGCAATGCATGAAAGTTAAAAAATTAGCGATTTCGCTAATAGGGGGAGCAAATTACCATGAAGATGAACTGCATGGTAATTTGCTAAAAGTTTGAAAAATGCACTTTTGTGCATTTTTCAAAGTTTCATGTTGCGCACACACATGCCCTTAGAGCATGTGTGTGTGCAACATATGTGCACATATCAATTTCAGGGGTGCAATAGGGTGTCATTTTGACACCCTTGCACCCTTGAAATTGCATGAGCAATTTGCGAGAACCTACTGGTACTCGCAATTTGCTCATGCAATCTCCAATTCATTCCTATGGGCCTGGAGGCCCATAGGAATGATTGGAACAGCATTCCTTAATTGCTACTCGCAATTTGCTAGTCGCAATTAAGGAAAGTTAAGGAATCACTATTTGAATAGCGATTCCTACATGCATAGCCTTTTGCTATTCCTTATTAGCGATTCCTTATTTTTCGCTAATAAGGAATCGCAAATGGCATTGTTGATGCATGTGCCCCCTAATGTCTTAAAAAACGTAATTATATTTCATACAACATTTCACAAAGAAGAGCTTAATATGGTCCTCATATTGTTAGGAGGACTCTTCCCACCCTTTGGCTCACTCCTATTTATTTATTAGGTTTTCTTGTAGAGTAGACATGTCTCCGGTTGCTGCTTCAGAAAAGTGAACTGCCAAAGTCTAAAGTGACATATCTTTGCCCAGGATCATTACGTGGAACATAATAGCTGAGTTCTAGGATGGTATGGTTCAAGGACAAGGACTTGCCAATGAAGTGGAAGGATCTATGCCAAACTATTTCTGCCTCATCTGATCATTACTTTGCAGGCTGTGCGAAACTGACCTTAGGTGTCTGATCAGCTGGTGAGATAGGAATCGTCTGGTGAAGCAAGTGGGCAGAAGACTGTATAGAGCCTGGTGTCAGGAGAATAGCTGTGAATTTAAAACAGCAGACACTTTGTGATTCCTGAAATGTAATCTGACGTTTTCGTGCCAAAGATGGGATTGGAAGCATGATGTGTAGTTGTCGTTTCTTGATATTTTTGGCTGGGAGTCTGGGATAATAATCAGCGCTGAACTGCACTAAGAAAATGAGCTTATTTCTTGAGTTATCCCTGATAAGCACATTAGCTGGTACAAGGCCACTGTGGTGGGCACAGCATATTGTGGCACAAAGGACAAGGCAGTGTCCAAGGTCTCCACCAAATTGTAGACTAGGGGCTTTGTATCTAGTGCAGACAGTCTCACTAAATGGACAGTTCCTTAGTCTTTTCTTTCCATCATCACAACTACAGTCTTGGAGAGATCCAATAACAACTCTTAAAGGAGAACAACCAGCGTTTATTCGTGCATGGTTGTGCAGAAGATCCTCATAAACTCATTCGCTTCACCACCCTTGCAGTGCGTTTGAGGTGCAGCATGAGTGTCACTGGGGCATATGTGGTGATGGAGCAGATAGATCTCCAGACCACTTTGGATTTAATATCAGAGGATGATAGGAAGGAGGACAAGTAGACTTTGTGTACGATGAAAGTGATAGTCATAAACCACTTTAGTAGGGCATCAACAATGCCTCACTAAAGCTTCATAGAAGTTAATAGGATAAGTGCACGTGTTTGGCCCTGGTCCCTGGCAGTGGGCAGATCTTTCTAGACATGTGTGTTGCTGTTGGTGCCACGCCAAGTGCAGAAGCTGAGATAGATAGCTCCTTGGGAGACTGTTGCAATGAAGGTGACTGGATAAGCTGCAAAGTTAAAACAACTTCTAGCACCTTATATACGCATGGTATGGTGAGATGTTAGGCACATTAAAATCCATTGACTGTTATTTAAGAAAAATGGGCTATACGTCATTGTGTCGGTGACTGAGGTAGAATAGTAATTATCTTTACATATTCAATTGAATTCCCCAAACTAGTAAAAGGTGCACTAAAGCAATCAGTCTTCTTCATTTCCACAATAGTCCTTTTGTCCTGAGTGGCCGTGCCCATTCGTGACTGCACATGTCTGCCCTTTGAGATTGATACCCTATTAGGAAAAAACTCGGCCAAGTTCGAGGCGACGAATGTTACAGCACACGACCACCCAGCCAACCACTGATAAGGACATGCTTTATTTAGCAGTATGCTCTGTGATCAGGATAAAGTTTTCAACTCACCAATAGCCACTCAATGCCTTCGCTATCCCTGCACTGCTCTAATGGGCAGAAATGGCGTATTAGGCTCAGATGCCCCAGGGCACAAAGAGACAAGGAGTTGTAAAAGAGGCCCCGTGTGCTTCTTCCAGAGACATTTTAGTCCAGTTTTGAGCTTCGGTGTTTATAAATACCATGATATGAAGTCATAGCTCCTCGTCTCATTCGGCGAAACCCATGTGTTTTTTTTTCATGAATCTCAATACTAGAGTGTAGGCATGTGTTATTTATGAGGGGGGCTGTGATTTCACAGTTTGTTGGCATTGTAATGCGAGACAAAGTTGCTGAGGTTCGTATATGTCGCAGTTCCACGGTCTTCCTGAGAATAAATTTCCTCTCAAGCCCTGACAGCCGGAAAGTCGAATCTGTATTCATAATCGGTAACACACAGGGAATAATTCCATTTCATGCGAGGAATACTGCCTAACGAAGGCCTACATTCATTTCTGAATTGTAGCCGGAAAGGTAAACCACCGCGACTCAAAAAAAAAACCCCAGAGATGCCATGTGAACACCTTAATTTGGAGCCTCGTTTGTTGGGATTAAAGCAAAAATAAGGCGCTCATTATCACCCAAATGTGAGTGACATGGTGGTTCATGACAACTGACTAACAGTCAGCGCTCGGACATGCTTTCTTAAAAAGATTGCTTATTTATTATTGATTTTTTATAATAATGTCCGTAAACTTGAGCATGGAAGCTTACTTTCAGATGTAAGCAAGCATTGGCAAAGCCAACAGATCGGGTTTTAGCTATCTACCCTCTGTCTTGGCCCGTGTTTATTTTATTTGTGAAGGGTTTTTGTATGAATACACACGAGGAACCTTGGAGCAGACGCACACGTTGTACTAGTAGCCAGTGTGGTGCTGAAGGGGACTCATCATTGTGTGGATCAGCACATTGTGCAAAAGAAGAAGGCCTCTCTGCCATGCCAGCCAGTGGTGGGCTACTGCCGTGCCCAGTCCCCTATGCTGTAGCGGGCAGAAGCAAAATGTGAATGACACTACAGCAGACCAATGGATGAAGAGAGTTGAATGAGAGTACCGGAAAGATGTACGGTATATTTATATTTGTGCTACAAACAAAAAGTTGGGTTTGGCCAATGAAAGTGATTCTTTGTTGATTGTTATGTTGTGTTAAAAATATTTGTAAATCACAAGTATACCCAGAGGTGTCTTGGCACTGCTTAAAATACAGCGGGCTAAACAGCTCTGGGGAAAATAGGCACATACATCTAAGTTGTTAAAAAGCCATGTTTACAGTGCTTTCCTGTAGAGCAGCAGATCAGATATGGATTTAATATTTTAAGCAAGGGTATTTCATATTTTCGAAGCATTGACAACAAAACTTTTTCCACCCCGAGAAAAGCCTCTGAAATTCGGAACAACCACTTTTTTTGTGTTCAGAGAGCGCAGCCGTCTAATGGAACAATACCATTTGAAGCTATTTTGGAGATATTCTGGGCCTCTGTTATAGAGTGCCTTGTGAGTAATACACATACATTTAGAGAGGATTCTCTGTTTGACAGGTAGGCAATGTGCCTTGCTAGTGCCTGTCTTGCAGACTGATATTGTAGCAGCATGTGGTCAACTATTTTATAGAACCTGTCGTTTGTTTATATGTTTCCTCTGCATGTTTAGGTGAAAACCGTTACAATAGGCAAGTTTAGACATGACTGAAGCCTTCACAACAATATTCTGTCGTGTCTCAGGTAGTAAAGGGAGAGTTTTCTTTACTGTTCTGATAGTGTACAACACAGAGTAAATGGTAGCATTAACTTAGTCACCATATGTCAGTTTACTGCCTATAAGAATTCCTAGATTTTTTACTTTCCTGGTCGGTAAGGCAGATTACCTAGCTCTTGAGGCCAACAGGTCGGGGACCAGAAGGCAGCTTTTCTGCCAAAAAAGATGACCTCTGTTTTTCCAGAGTTTAATTTGAGGCAATTCATACTCATCCAGTCACTGACTGCCTTCATAAAGTTGCTAAGTCTGATGTTGGTATTCTCGTCGCTAGCTATGGAGACCACAATTTGGGTGTCATCAGCATAAGAAGTAAGAGAAAAAACGTAGGATGTGATAAGACTTGGCAGTGATGTTACATTCATATTAAACAACATTGGATTTAAAGAGGATCCTGGAAGCACACCACAGGGCAGTGAAAAAGGATCTGATTCAAAATCTCCTGATGACACTGTTTGTTTCCTCTCGCTGAGGAAAGAAACGAGCAACGCCAATGTGGTTCCTTTCATTCTGATCTTCGAGAGACGGTCAATCAACAACTGATGATTGTCTGTGTCTAATGGTGTGAGAGGTCATGCTATACAGGTGTGCCCCCCACCTTGTCAAGGGTTGCCCAAATTTGTACTGTGGCTACAATTCTAAGCAGTTTCTGTGTTGTGGCCACTTCTAAAGTCGAATTCAGTAGGGTCTAAAAGTTGATGGTTCTGTATAAAAGTGGATAGTTGTATATTCATTGCTTTTTCCACTATTTTATCAGGGAAAGGTAGACTCGAAATGGACCGGTAACTATTTGGGCCCTTTGGGTTAAGATTGGAGAGGACAGATTGATACATTTTTCTACTGCTTGTAGAAGTGGCCAGTTCTGAATATAGTGTTGAAGATTTCTGTTAGTTGGTCTGCAAAAATGTCAGCGGCTAATTTGACAACCTATGGAGGACAGCGATCCATGGGGGAGCCTCACTTAGTGGTATTAGTTAATTATTTGACCTGGTCTTTTCTTAAGGGGTAGAATTCAGTGAAGCTAGGAATCCTGGTATAAGAGGGAGTAAGGTCCATACTTTTTCCATCAGGCATGGTGTTGGAAGAGAATTAATTAAAAATCACCCCCAATTTATTCAGGAAGAAGTTGGAAAGTTTATTGCAGAAAGATTGGCTATTTTCTGTCTGCTTGCTGCAAAATACATTGGACAATTTATTAACTGTCAGAAATAATTCTTTTAGTTAATGTTTTGTTAACTTTATATTTTGACTGAACTACTGTGTTTTCTCTTCCTCTACCAATGCCGTATATCCAGAGACATATTGTTTATATATTACTTTCTGTATGTTGTCATACTTATTTCTCCAAATACGTTCTTGTCTCCTGCATTTTTGTTTTTGACTCCTGGGTCTATCTGAAAACCAAGGTGCTGAACATTTCCTTCGGCAGTGTTTTACTATTTTCTCAGGTGCTAGAGCTAAAGCCAATTGGATGATCCAATTTGGATAGCTAGAGATTAGTTGGTCTAAACTACCACCTATGATTGGTTGGGATTTAGACAGGAGTTGATCAAATTGTTCAGCATAAATTGTGTGCCATGCTCTTCATGTTTTGGCTGTCCGGGGTCCCGTGTTCATTGTATCTTGTGTGCCATTTTTATTTCAAATAGTACCACACTATGATCGGACCAAGTTAGTGGACCAAGTTTGGGATTTTGTATGTATGGATGTGCAGACTAGTGAGGCTACGAATGTGTGAATGAGTCAATGAGTGGATGGATGAGACAGTGGATGTATTGATGAGTTAACTGGTTACTTTGAATCAATGGGTGCATTGCAAGAAATTGGTTTATTAGTTGCAAAGGATGTGAGTCCTTCACAAGTACTACATTTGCAACTTGCTCTTTACTAGGAACTAAATACCCCGTTGGAGCACTTGACTCTATCAGGGTAGCACAGCAGAGCAGTCAAAATACTAATCAAGTGCAGCATAGTTTTTTAGGTGTGCAAATTATTCACATGTGCAAGAAAGAGGTTTCCATTTCATGGGTCAAAAATCTTTAAGCCGCAGTGGGCACGTTACAAACAGTGGACATATTACCAAATATTTTTACCCTCATTTCTATGTCTGGGACCCTTTTTGCTGTCAATCTATCAAAAAAATGTTACACATGCTTTGAAAAGAGCACACCTGCTCTGGGAATTAAAGACTGGGCATCCTTGGTCTGATTTTCCCCCAAACCTTTTGCCTTAAGACCTCCTTTTTTTTACTTCGTTTTTGCTGGCTTTAGGATTCTGAACACTTCACCACTGCTAACCAGTGCAAAAGTGCTTGAACTCTCTCTTTAAAACATGGTAGAATTGGCTGATACCCAATTTATTTGCATCTTTAAGCTACTTGTAAGACCCTAGAAAAGTGACACTTCCTTTTCCAAGGTTCTGTTAAAGGCTACCAGTGTACCTGCATCACTGAGTGTGCCACCAACTTAAGTTCCACTTTAAACATGTTTCAGGTCTGCCATTAAAGCCTGTGTGTGAAGTTTAAACTGCCATTTCGACCAGGCAAAATAAACCTTTTACCAGGCCCAAATCTTACTTTTTAATACATGCACATCACCCCTAGGGAAGGCCCTGGACAGCCCAGAGGACAGGGTGCAGTGTATTTAAAAATAGGGCATGTACTTTTTAGTTTTACATGTCTTGGTAGTGAAATTTGTTTTTCAATACTGAATGACCTAACTCTCCTATAGAATAACATTGGAGTCACCACATTATATTTCATAAGTGATCATTTCCAAATAGGAGCAGGAGCCAGTTCATGTTTGGTGTCTTTGGAAGTGTCACGAAGAATCTTCTCTCTTGGTGAAGTCTGATTTTAAATTTCAAATGTGAAAATACCACTTTAAAAAAGTAAACAGAAGGAGACGGTAGACGGAGCATGGAAACTTTTCACTCATCCTCAGTCACAGATCTGGGTTGAATCCATCTTCATTCTTTAGCTCATGATGATGGATGCAACCCAGATCTGTGACTGGGGGTGAGTGGCTGAAAAGTTTCAGCGATCCATCATTCATCTGCTTGGGTGTGTTCCAACAACCTTGAACACAGTGCTTGGACTCAGCCATTTGTGAGTCCTACCCTGCCAAGTAGTGCCACCCCAGTCCTGGACCCTTGGAAGAGGACCTGAAGGTGCTCTGCCAGCACATCTGTTAACCCAGCAGTACCTACTCATCCCCTCTGCTGATAGGCAATATCCCAAGCAGAACCAATGCATCACTTCTGCTGAAAGTGTTCTCCCAGTGCAATGAATCTGCATCAACCCCACATCAGAACCACTGCCTGTGCACAGCTTTCCCAACACAGGCCCTCATATCACAAATCCCTCATCAACAGCAGCCTCGATGACAATGCAGGTTCCAGCATCACAGCCTTACAGCTCTTCCGAACCAAAGTAATGCCTAACAGGGAGATGCATCCTCGATGCCAGACTTCCCATTGCAAGCCCTCATCAACTGGATTCTCGATGACAATGCAGTTCCTCGCATTGCAGCTTCACCGCTCTTCGCAACCGAAACATTGCTTCGATCGCACGATGCATCCTCGGTGCGGGAGGTCGCAACGCTCCACAATTCAAGATTTAAGGTTGTTTAGTGAGCCTAGCTGGGACCCTGTAGCTGACCCATGCTCCATCGCAATCGGCCTGAACTTTTGACTATATCCTGGTCCAGCTTAACTAGATTTGCAAAGTCAGCACTTTTTGGCTTTTTGGCACTATTTTCACTGAAATCTTTAAACTTGCATATCTCTGGTTCTATTGATTGGATTTTTGTCATTTGGGTCTTGTTTTATTTATTATCATTTACACTATTTGTCTAGATTGGTGTGGGAGTTTTCTTGTTTTGTATTTTCACTTTATTACTGTTTGAACTGTTGCATAAATACTTGATTCATTACCTCTAAGTTAAGATTGATTGCCCTTTGCCAAGCTACCAGAGGGTTGAGCACCGTTTAATTTGGGGTTTGCTTGTACATCACTCTAACAAGGATTGTGGTTGCTGCTTGAGGAGGGTTTCACCTCCCTCAACCAGTAACCCAATTCCTATTTCTGACAGAATGTTACGAACAATAGCCCTTTAAAGCAAACAGCACATACCACTGCACCCATGTGATCTTAGGAGAAGCCACTTGTCTCTACTGTGATGGACCTTGGCATGGCACAGTGTTACTCCAACATGTCCCTTATTCATAATGTTAAAACCCTGTTCCTGTGACATAAATCCTGCTGTCATGTAGTTGCATTGTATTGTCACTTATATAGTGTTTACTACCCTTCGGGAGTGCTTAATGGTGAGTAGCACGCTATTCAGATCAAAGGATAGTGGTTAATTTATTTCTCTTTGGTTAGTGAGTTTAGTCTGTGTTCTCAGAAGAAACTGTTGCCTGCATTACACCAGGGTGTGGGATGGGTTCAGAAGTTAGATTCCATTAATAGGAGGGTGTGGAACCTGTTAAGTTTGTTTGAATGAATGGTGGAGTGAAT
Source organism: Triturus cristatus (assembly GCF_964204655.1). Taxonomy (NCBI): domain Eukaryota; kingdom Metazoa; phylum Chordata; class Amphibia; order Caudata; family Salamandridae; genus Triturus; species Triturus cristatus. Next base: position 469,230,639 of record NC_140584.1, on the reverse strand, counting down.
AGACAGTGTAGAGAAAGCACCCACTGGGGAGGTACATGTCAGTGGTAGTGGGGGTTAGGAATCTGTTAGCTCCTTGTCAATATGTGGATGTGATAAACCTAGACGGAAATCTATGATGTTGGACAAATGTCTTTAGGTAGCACTTGCTACTTCATCATTTGTATTATTTAATTGTTTTGGCTATGAAACATTTCCCAAAATTAGTAGTGGAAAATATATTATTGGGCAACTAACAAATGAGTGTGTGTTTACCAAATGGCCTAACTGTTGCCAACACATCACAATAAATGTTAATGGCTTAAACCTGTTAATTATGCACTGCTCTCAGTGTATCAACATTCATTGATGCCAAAAGCAGAAGGCACTAACTGTGGTCGGACTGAGACAATAAATAGGACTGGACACCAAAATGAATGAGGCCCCCAATAGCAAATCTACGATCTAAAAAAAGTCCCCCACATTTGCAAATCTAGGCAGTTTTGAATTTGCAAAAACATGGTGCCCAGTTTTTCTGCAAGTTACAGGAGAGTGCATGCATTTATTTGTGCTTGCTGTCGGAGATGTTTGTGGCAATATCAGGAAAATCAACAGTAAACTCCACCCCGCTAGACTACAAAAAAGGCCCACAAACAGCCACAAAGCTGGACCACAAATGGAACTGTTAGTATAGCCCTTCTGGTACTGCCAGACTGACCTATAGGAAAGATGTACGGTATATTTATATTTGTGCTACAAACAAAAAGTTGGGTTTGGCCAATGAAAGTGATTCTTTGTTGATTGTTATGTTGTGTTAAAAATATTTGTAAATCACAAGTATACCCAGAGGTGTCTTGGCACTGCTTAAAATACAGCGGGCTAAACAGCTCTGGGGAAAATAGGCACATACATCTAAGTTGTTAAAAAGCCATGTTTACAGTGCTTTCCTGTAGAGCAGCAGATCAGATATGGATTTAATATTTTAAGCAAGGGTATTTCATATTTTCGAAGCATTGACAACAAAACTTTTTCCACCCCGAGAAAAGCCTCTGAAATTCGGAACAACCACTTTTTTTGTGTTCAGAGAGCGCAGCCGTCTAATGGAACAATACCATTTGAAGCTATTTTGGAGATATTCTGGGCCTCTGTTATTGAGTGCCTTGTGAGTAATACACATACATTTAGAGAGGATTCTCTGTTTGACAGGTAGGCAATGTGTCTTGCTAGTGCCTGTCTTGCAGACTGATATTGTAGCAGCATGTGGTCAACTATTTTATAGAACCTGTCGTTTGTTTATATGTTTCCTCTGCATGTTTAGGTGAAAACCGTTACAATAGGCAAGTTTAGACATGACTGAAGCCTTCACAACAATATTCTGTCGTGTCTCAGGTAGTAAAGGGAGAGTTTTCTTTACTGTTCTGATAGTGTACAACACAGAGTAAATGGTAGCATTTACTTAGTCACCATATGTCAGTTTACTGCCTATAAGAATTCCTAGATTTTTTACTTTCCTGGTCGGTAAGGCAGATTACCTAGCTCTTGAGGCCAACAGGTCGGGGACCAGAAGGCAGCTTTTCTGCCAAAAAAGATGACCTCTGTTTTTCCAGAGTTTAATTTGAGGCAATTCATACTCATCCAGTCACTGACTGCCTTCATAAAGTTGCTAAGTCTGATGTTGGTATTCTCGTCGCTAGCTATGGAGACCACAATTTGGGTGTCATCAGCATAAGAAGTAAGAGAAAAAACGTAGGATGTGATAAGACTTGGCAGTGATGTTACATTCATATTAAACAACATTGGATTTAAAGAGGATCCTGGAAGCACACCACAGGGCAGTGAAAAAGGATCTGATTCAAAATCTCCTGATGACACTGTTTGTTTCCTCTCGCTGAGGAAAGAAACGAGCAACGCCAATATGGTTCCTTTCATTCTGATCTTCGAGAGACGGTCAATCAACAACTGATGATTGGCTGTGTCTAATGGTGTGAGAGGTCATGCTATACAGGTGTGCCCCCCACCTTGTCAAGGGTTGCCCAAATTTGTACTGTGGCTACAATTCTAAGCAGTTTCTGTGTTGTGGCCACTTCTAAAGTCGAATTCAGTAGGGTCTAAAAGTTGATGGTTCTGTATAAAAGTGGATAGTTGTATATTTATTGCTTTTTCCACTATTTTATCAGGGAAAGGTAGACTCGAAATGGACCGGTAACTATTTGGGCCCTTTGGGTTAAGATTGGAGAGGACAGATTGATACATTTTTCTACTGCTTGTAGAAGTGGCCAGTTCTGAATATAGTGTTGAAGATTTCTGTTAGTTGGTCTGCAAAAATGTCAGCGGCTAATTTGACAACCTATGGAGGACAGCGATCCATGGGGGAGCCTCACTTAGTGGTATTAGTTAATTATTTGACCTGGTCTTTTCTTAAGGGGTAGAATTCAGTGAAGCTAGGAATCCTGGTATAAGAGGGAGTAAGGTCCATACTTTTTCCATCAGGCATGGTGTTGGAAGAGAATTAATTAAAAATCACCCCCAATTTATTCAGGAAGAAGTTGGAAAGTTTATTGCAGAAAGATTGGCTATTTTCTGTCTGCTTGCTGCAAAATACATTGGACAATTTATTAACTGTCAGAAATAATTCTTTTAGTTAATGTTTTGTTAACTTTATATTTTGACTGAACTACTGTGTTTTCTCTTCCTCTACCAATGCCGTATATCCAGAGACATATTGTTTATATATTACTTTCTGTATGTTGTCATACTTATTTCTCCAAATACGTTCTTGTCTCCTGCATTTTTGTTTTTGACTCCTGGGTCTATCTGAAAACCAAGGTGCTGAACATTTCCTTCGGCAGTGTTTTACTATTTTCTCAGGTGCTAGAGCTAAAGCCAATTGGATGATCCAATTTGGATAGCTAGAGATTAGTTGGTCTAAACTACCACCTATGATTGGTTGGGATTTAGACAGGAGTTGATCAAATTGTTCAGCATAAATTGTGTGCCATGCTCTTCATGTTTTGGCTGTCCGGGGTCCCGTGTTCATTGTATCTTGTGTGCCATTTTTATTTCAAATAGTACCACACTATGATCGGACCAAGTTAGTGGACCAAGTTTGGGATTTTGTATGTATGGATGTGCAGACTAGTGAGGCTACGAATGTGTGAATGAGTCAATGAGTGGATGGATGAGACAGTGGATGTATTGATGAGTTAACTGGTTACTTTGAATCAATGGGTGCATTGCAAGAAATTGGTTTATTAGTTGCAAAGGATGTGAGTCCTTCACAAGTACTACATTTGCAACTTGCTCTTTACTAGGAACTAAATACCCCGTTGTAGCACTTGACTCTATCAGGGTAGCACAGCAGAGCAGTCAAAATACTAATCAAGTGCAGCATAGTTTTTTAGGTGTGCAAATTATTCACATGTGCAAGAAAGAGGTTTCCATTTCATGGGTCAAAAATCTTTAAGCCGCAGTGGGCACGTTACAAACAGTGGACATATTACCAAATATTTTTACCCTCATTTCTATGTCTGGGACCCTTTTTGCTGTCAATCTATCAAAAAAATGTTACACATGCTTTGAAAAGAGCACACCTGCTCTGGGAATTAAAGACTGGGCATCCTTGGTCTGATTTTCCCCCAAACCTTTTGCCTTAAGACCTCCTTTTTTTTACTTCGTTTTTGCTGGCTTTAGGATTCTGAACACTTCACCACTGCTAACCAGTGCAAAAGTGCTTGAACTCTCTCTTTAAAACATGGTAGAATTGGCTGATACCCAATGTATTTGCATCTTTAAGCTACTTGTAAGACCCTAGAAAAGTGACACTTCCTTTTCCAAGGTTCTGTTAAAGGCTACCAGTGTACCTGCATCACTGAGTGTGCCACCAACTTAAGTTCCACTTTAAACATGTTTCAGGTCTGCCATTAAAGCCTGTGTGTGAAGTTTAACTTGCCATTTCGACCAGGCAAAATAAACCTTTTACCAGGCCCAAATCTTACTTTTTAATACATGCACATCACCCCTAGGGAAGGCCCTGGACAGCCCAGAGGACAGGGTGCAGTGTATTTAAAAATAGGGCATGTACTTTTTAGTTTTACATGTCTTGGTAGTGAAATTTGTTTTTCAATACTGAATGACCTAACTCTCCTATAGAATAACATTGGAGTCACCACATTATATTTCATAAGTGATCATTTCCAAATAGGAGCAGGAGCCAGTTCATGTTTGGTGTCTTTGGAAGTGTCACGAAGAATCTTCTCTCTTGGTGAAGTCTGATTTTAAATTTCAAATGTGAAAATACCACTTTAAAAAAGTAAACAGAAGGAGACGGTAGACGGAGCATGGAAACTTTTCACTCATCCTCAGTCACAGATCTGGGTTGAATCCATCTTCATTCTTTAGCTCATGATGATGGATGCAACCCAGATCTGTGACTGGGGGTGAGTGGCTGAAAAGTTTCAGCGATCCATCATTCATCTGCTTGGGTGTGTTCCAACAACCTTGAACACAGTGCTTGGACTCAGCCATTTGTGAGTCCTACCCTGCCAAGTAGTGCCACCCCAGTCCTGGACCCTTGGAAGAGGACCTGAAGGTGCTCTGCCAGCACATCTGTTAACCCAGCAGTACCTACTCATCCCCTCTGCTGATAGGCAATATCCCAAGCAGAACCAATGCATCACTTCTGCTGAAAGTGTTCTCCCAGTGCAATGAATCTGCATCAACCCCACATCAGAACCACTGCCTGTGCACAGCTTTCCCAACACAGGCCCTCATATCACAAATCCCTCATCAACAGCAGCCTTGATGACAATGCAGGTTCCAGCATCACAGCCTTACAGCTCTTCCGAACCAAAGTAATGCCTAACAGGGAGATGCATCCTCGATGCCAGACTTCCCATTGCAAGCCCTCATCAACTGGATTCTCGATGACAATGCAGTTCCTCGCATTGCAGCTTCACCGCTCTTCGCAACCGAAACATTGCTTCGATCGCACGATGCATCCTCGGTGCGGGAGGTCGCAACGCTCCACAATTCAAGATTTAAGGTTGTTTAGTGAGCCTAGCTGGGACCCTGTAGCTGACCCATGCTCCATCGCAATCGGCCTGAACTTTTGACTATATCCTGGTCCAGCTTAACTAGATTTGCAAAGTCAGCACTTTTTGGCTTTTTGGCACTATTTTCACTGACATCTTTAAACTTGCATATCTCTGGTTCTATTGATTGGATTTTTGTCATTTGGGTCTTGTTTTATTTATTATCATTTACACTATTTGTCTAGATTGGTGTGGGAGTTTTCTTGTTTTGTATTTTCACTTTATTACTGTTTGAACTGTTGCATAAATACTTGATTCATTACCTCTAAGTTAAGATTGATTGCCCTTTGCCAAGCTACCAGAGGGTTGAGCACCGTTTAATTTGGGGTTTGCTTGTACATCACTCTAACAAGGATTGTGGTTGTTGCTTGAGGAGGGTTTCACCTCCCTCAACCAGTAACCCAATTCCTATTTCTGACAGAATGTTACGAACAATAGCCCTTTAAAGCAAACAGCATATACCACTGCACCCATGTGATCTTAGGAGAAGCCACTTGTCTCTACTGTGATGGACCTTGGCATGGCACAGTGTTACTCCAACATGTCCCTTATTCATAATGTTAAAACCCTGTTCCTGTGACATAAATCCTGCTGTCATGTAGTTGCATTGTAATGTCACTTATATAGTGTTTACTACCCTTCGGGAGTGCTTAATGGTGAGTAGCACGCTATTCAGATCAAAGGATAGTGGTTAATTTATTTCTCGTTGGTTAGTGAGTTTAGTCTGTGTTCTCAGAAGAAACTGTTGCCTGCATTACACCAGGGTGTGGGATGGGTTCAGAAGTTAGATTCCATTAATAGGAGGGTGTGGAACCTGTTAAGTTTGTTTGAATGAATGGTGGAGTGAATAGACAGTGTAGAGAAAGCACCCACTGGGGAGGTACATGTCAGTGGTAGTGGGGGTTAGGAATCTGTTAGCTCCTTGTCAATATGTGGATGTGATAAACCTAGACGGAAATCTATGATGTTGGACAAATGTCTTTAGGTAGCACTTGCTACTTCATCATTTGTATTATTTAATTGTTTTGGCTATGAAACATTTCCCAAAATTAGTAGTGGAAAATATATTATTGGGCAACTAACAAATGAGTGTGTGTTTACCAAATGGCCTAACTGTTGCCAACACATCACAATAAATGTTAATGGCTTAAACCTGTTAATTATGCACTGCTCTCAGTGTATCAACATTCATTGATGCCAAAAGCAGAAGGCACTAACTGTGGTCGGACTGAGACAATAAATAGGACTGGACACCAAAATGAATGAGGCCCCCAATAGCAAATCTACGATCTAAAAAAAGTCCCCCACATTTGCAAATCTAGGCAGTTTTGAATTTGCAAAAACATGGTGCCCAGTTTTTCTGCAAGTTACAGGAGAGTGCATGCATTTGTGCTTGCTGTCGGAGATGTTTGTGGCAATATCAGGAAAATCAACAGTAAACTCCACCCCGCTAGACTACAAAAAAGGCCCACAAACAGCCACAAAGCTGGACCACACATGGAACTGTTAGTATAGCCCTTCTGGTACTGCCAGACTGACCTATAGGCCAGTCCGACCTTGGCACTAATGTATACCATGTTACATATGATGCCCCTGAATGTTATGGCAAAGTAACCTGTGCCTTAAAAACCCACATTTCCACTAATTCACAAACTTGTCTGAATAAATAGCATTTTGTGATGCCATGTGAGTCACAGCATTGGGCTCTGCTCCTAAATGGCAATGAGTTTGGCAACATGTCAAGCCACAGGCATCAGAAGGCTCCAGTGAAAGTTATGAAACATACTTGCAGGACAGATGTAAGGTGCAAACGTTGCAGTTCTTTAAGTTGATCCGCAGGTCATTGAGTTATGGCTCTTACAAATGTAAAAGAATACTCTTGGCATCAGTGTGTTATAAAAAGTACAAGATGTTCCGGCTTCCATAAAATGCATCACACGCTATAGAACAAAGGTGCTACAATGACGCATTTGGCTTCGTAGGCAGTGACGTGATACATATATTGGGGGCTCCTGTCTCAAACAGCTTTGAATTGTATTACCCATTTTCTCATAGTTCGAGCACCGCATTACAGAACAATACTTAATTATACATTCAAATTTGAAGCACAGAAATACACATTAGTGAGCTAGAGAGAAATTTCACTTTCCCAGGGTGCACCTGGAAGGTGGTGGCCCTGGACAGTTGACCACCTTGAGCATGCCTTAAACTTGCTCTGTTTGAACGGTGGTCGAATATCCTGCAGGTCCCTCTTTAGTTACGAATGTGTAAACTGCTCATAAAGGTACATTTGTACCATGATCAAGAGCAGAGAGCACCCTGCCAAGTGCCACTCATCAGGTGTTAGGCTAACGCATTTCAGTGTGGTGGTCCGAATCACCGCACTAAAATGCAAAGTCATGCATTTTTATACCCTCCTCATCCGTCAAGCGCCAAGCACTGGAGTGCCGCTATAATAATTACCATGCAGACTGAGTAAGCTAGCAGCACCCAGCTTGGGGGCTGGCTCAGCTGCACTTGCTACGACTTAGCTGCGGTACTCTGATTCATGTGAGGTCATGAGAGACTGCAATGATTTTCAATCAGTGGAGTCTCATTGGGTTTACGAGGTGTGCATTCTACCATAACTTGTGATGAAGTTTACTGCAATGATTTGCCCATTGTCGAGAAATGACTCTTATAGGGGCCGCCCGCGTGGCAGTTATAGTTTGGAAAGTGGAAGCTGCTGCAGCGCTCGCTTCGCTAGAGTTGTTCAGTATGCCGTTTGGTTCCAGTAGTGTGTATGGTTCCGTGATGATCATACCCATTGCTGTGCAAGAGAGTCTGGACCCAGATGGTGGTGGTGCCTGCAGCTGAGCGCTCATACCCGAGTCCACAGACAGAGATATGTACAAAAAGGTTAGTCCACCAACACAATAGGGGCTGACTTAAAGCCAGGTTAGCGCTACTAACCGAGAGTCGTCGCAGCTGGCCCATTACTATACCATGGCACTCGCTCTGTGTCACAGGCAGTATTTATCTGATATAGTCCCCATCCTTGGGGTGGGGGTGCTAGCAATACGTCATTGATTTGTCTTGCAGCAATGAACTCAGGCAGGCTCTGGCTCAGGCAAAAGGGCACATACATCATTATTAGTTGCTGAGTCTGAGCCCACGTCTTATCGGCGTGTGTGGCTGCGCCTCAAATGGTGATAACAGACTTGCCGTTACCTGCAGACAGTGCCAGGCCCACATGGATCCGTGAGGCAGCACCCTGCCTGTCGATATGTTCCAGCAAGGCGTGCCTGCCCTGTGACCATCCTGCAGGGCTAGTCATAATTGCCCGAGGCAGACACCCCTGCTCATGAAGATTTGTCTTCCTGCTTGACCACTGCCAGAGTGGTACCATTTTCCTCATGCTGCACCATAGCTCCAGAGATCACAGAGGGAGCACAGAGTCACGTCTGCAGCCAGCGCACTCACATGCCAGTGGACCCGCAGCAGCCCTGAGCCCATCCTTCAGAGTTCCTACAGCGCCATGCCAGCAGAGCAGCACCAGCACCACGGAGACCGTCACCAGTGTAGCGCTCTGCTTGGCTGACCCACTCCCACTGGCACGTGTGAACTGGCAGCATGGGGGAGTGACGCACGAGGTCTCTCTGACTCTGCACTGAAGTTCACTCTGACCGATACAGGCACATGTTTTAACTGTAGTAGGCCGTAATTCCAATTAGTTTACACCAAAGTTAGGCAGAGGCAAACTTTTCTTATTTTTTATTTCAGATATTTTAAACGCACAAAAAGTTATGGGTTTTGATTAGATTAACTTGCTGCATGCACAAGGCGAGAATGAATCGCATTAAATAATTTGATATGAATGATGTGTGTTAATTTCCATCTCCTTACAGCTGTAAAACCTAAGCTGACAAGGCATACTTAGCGCGATTAAAATAATCTCTTCCCCGCATTGTAAATATTGCGAAGCTGCCTTCGTGATATTTACCCATGTTGTTTCCACAGACCCGCCTACTTTGCATCTCATTAGCGATGCGAAGTTAGGCGTGCTGCAAACGGGACCAAAATCAGCAAAACATGCGATAACACATGGTATTGTACACAGTATACAAGAGAAGTTGCACTGTACGGTCATCCATTTCAGGGGTTTTGCAGCAGTAAAGATATTTTTGTAGCTTCTCATTGCTCAAAAGTTTTTCATTTCTGCCATTTTATCTCTTTCCATGCACTCTTTGATTTGTTTTACCTGCAAGAAAGTATCAGTCAAAGGGTCACACATGTTGAATGTCACTCATAAGTGCACGGAAACCATGGAGATGTCACACATAAGCAATCCGAAAACGTGGCAGCTGTGACCCGTAGGTAACGTTACAGCACCTGAGCTAAGCTCTTCATTGCAGTCACAGTTTGCAGTCCACACAAAGATAAGTTCAGCGTCAGTAAGGCTGGCTAAGGCTACGGGCTGGGGCCTCTCTCACATCCTAGCGCCCTTCAATCCCTGGTGCTTTGCATCAGTTTTAAGATCTTCTTCATGTTTCCCGTTGCTCGACTGAGTGTAATTTCTCATATTTATATGTTTCCGTCATCTTCATTGCTTGGTTTTGCTCGCGAGAAAGTGTCACTCATAATCGTTGAATGTCACTCTTAACTACTCTGAAATTATGAAAATTTCACACATACGCAATCTGAAACTTTTGGCAGCGATGCCTCTTTAAACAAAGGCCTAACAGAGTTAAATAACCCAAATAAAAAAAGCCATACAGCAAGATTATCAGACAGCTCTATGCCCTAAGGACACACTGTGACAGTCCTCAGCTTTTGATTAACAACAAAACTTTCTGGGAGTTGTAGGTTCGGTTCACATATATTCGAACGTACACACCTGAAAAGAACAATTGGAAAAGAAAACAACCTCCCAGGTATGGGGCACTGTGTCCTTGGTGACATGGTCTAATCTGTTGTCCATACAAATTTTTGTATATTGTATACAAGTTAAAGATGAAAGTACAATAACAAATCCAATTGTGTAATAAGGCCTCAGTGTAAGAAGGCAGTGCTGGTGCGTTCGAAGGACCCACTGTCTCCCCTCTTTGGGATGCACGTCACGGGTTATCCTTTGAATTCAATAAGTTCCTGAAGTGCAAACAAAGGGATGCAGATGAGTGCCGCACTCGAAGGATGGCGGACACTGTTTGTGCTGGACAGCTTGCCCTTTATTTTTGTATTGCAGAAATGATGGAGAGGTTTAACATTTTACTGATTACTTTGGAAAACCGGGCAGCGGGCCAGCTTCCCTTTCAGTGCGGAAGCTAATTATATAGATGCTTCGAACTGCAATTTTTTGGATGAGGGAAATGCTCTTATTAGATTGTTCTGCCTTCTTAACTTTTACTGCAGTCAGCTACAAATACTTTGTTACAGGCGCTACGTTCAGAATATGCCACGAATTGTATTTTGAGGGCCAATTTTGCGTCATTAAAACCATGAAAAAATCTTACTCCTTTTCTGATATCAAGCAGAAAAGTACTTGACTCATTTTTGCTATCTGCAATACAATTGCATTGTATATTCTAAAATGTTAAGTATCCCTTTTTGCAAAATAGACACTGGCAAAGCCAGTAGGTCTGGTTTATAACTGAATGCCCTGGATGTTTCAAACCATGCAGTCACTCATACACTAATGGATGCACCCAATCGCTCCTAATCCTCCAGCTCAGTCGCCCATCCTTTCAATAATGCTTCTATTAATTTGCCACTTAGCTCATCATTTTAATTCTCAATCAGACCTTTGGTTCGTTTGCTACTTGAGGGCCATAAGAGTGCTGCTGCTGGTATGTGGTTGTTATTCTGTGAGGTTTGTGGGAGCTGTTGATGGTTTGAGGTTGCAGTTGTGTAAGGGGCATGCCAATGCTGCCTATAGAGTCAGACCACTTCTCTATGAAGTGTGTCAGCGCTGTCAAAGTGTTACTATTTGTCTTTGAGAATAGTGTGAGTTTTTCAGATAGAATGTGGCTGCCAGTCTGATGGCTGACAGTGTTGCACGACTGCTAGTTTGTGAGGGCTGTAAGCAGGGCTTTAAGTGGGCCGGGTCTCACTGGTGCCGAGCACCGGCAGTTTTTTAAAGGGGGCCTCGAAACGGGTTTCTATCGGGCTCTGTTTTGTGCCATGGCACAGGCGGTCTGTTTTTTTCCCATACTGCAGTGAAAGCAGGCACATCAATGTGCGCGTGCTCACACTGCTCACTTCTCACTAGTGGAGAAGTTACAGCATGACATCATGCCAGGTGAGCGTTGTATTGGGAAGGGAAATCCTTTAAAGAGAGTCGTTTTCTCTCTGGATTTCCCTTCTCTTTTTGAAACTCAGGAGCAGCAGCATTGTCGTGGTGTCACCAGGGCTTTAAGTGGAAGCTTTTTCTATATTATATACAAGCCATAGTTGCTGCTTATTTATCTTATGCAAATAACAACCATTGATAAATAGTCCTGACTTGTTGTAGGTATGATGTTACTTGTTGTATCATATATCTGGATGCAAAGACAAACACAGCATAATACAAGTCGGGCGGCACAGTATGCTAAGCACAGATTTCTAGCTTATGAGTTTTTAAGCCACGCCCTTAATTACATTGGCCATGCCCATTTGAGAGACCCCCCCCCACCCGTTTTTTCACCCCACCTAAAGCCCTGGGTGTAAGAATGCTTCCAGTGATTTGTGAATGGTACTCTGTAATGGATGTGAGAGTGGTTTCAGTTTTATGTAACAGCAAGTTTGTAAGGGGTGCAAGAATGTTTTTCAACCTTAAGGGTTTAATAGTTAGCCTTGAGGTTTTGATGAGGCCATGACTGAAAACACACTGTGTACTTATTTAGCAATGTATGAGTTTTACTTTGTAAACAATGCTACATCAATCATTTTAAGGGGGGTCATCTCCCTCCTCTTGTGAGACATAACTGTCTGATTTTCCAAATGAGGTTTTGTAAATATTGCGGGGGTATTTATGATCTTGGCTGTCCACCATCCAGTTCCAGCCCACATGCATAAATTGCGGACTCCCACCATATGTGCTCAAATCTTTGGGTTTACTGATGTCACCATGCACCAATTAAAACTGTAAAAATAATCCTCTGCTCCACCCTTACCCACCAAACATGCAATACCACATAACATAAATTTACAATAGTATATATTGCAAATCACATCTCTCCAACCCCTTCCGGGCCAGAGATATGTGTAAGGAATTCTCTTAATGTTAAACAATCTAACACCACTTCTACAGTGTTAACAATGTATTGCCCCATGCTACTTAACATGGAGCCACATCTTGCCTGAACTTTTCCACTGTATTTGACACAGGGTCTGTATTAGCAAGCACTCTAACAGTTATAAGTAGTGGAGATACCCTGTTGAAAGACTAATACATCTGATGACCAATCGTATGCCCTGTAAAGAAGATGATAAAGAAAGGGAAAGAGCCAAAGCTCCTTGTGACTGGGACCCCTATTGCCGCCGGGAGTCTCAACGTGGCTGACAAAGACCAACTGTGTGAGCAGGCAGCACACTAGACGATGGAGTTGGCACACACCTGCTAAACGAATCTGCAGTCGAGAGGAGAAGCATCCACCTTGTAAAACTGCGGAACAGCTGTGGTGCGGCCCGAAGTATTAGAGAACGTCAGGTAATGGAGACGCGGGAGAAAGATAGAGCTGGCCAGCTGCCACGAATCACCAGAGATGAAGAATCTGGGCAAACAGGAAGAAAAAGGACTGTGACCAGTACAGCCAGGAGACCGACAACCCAGGAAAGGAGAGCGATGTGGAAACCCAAGCATTGCATTGGGAGATAAGCCCTGAGGATCCAACCACCGCAGCTCAGCCCTTGGGCCGCAGCTTTAGGCAAGTGTTGAAGTCCCCGAGTTTTGCCTATCTCAGGGGTTGGTAGGGATCGGCGGGCTACAATGAGGAAGGTTGCCATCCTCCCTATCTCTAAGGTGTTTCTGGGTGAATATTGGGAGCGGAGCACTATATAACACGCAACCTCACTAAAGCAAAACATTGTGTGATTCACAATGGTGTAGATGATGGGACTAATTCCCCTGGCATAGAGTAGATATCTTAAGACCGTCTTTATTTTTCCTGAGGGCCTGCCAGTGTAGCTTTCTGAAGGGAGGAAGACAAACCTAGGAGTATTAGGTTCCAAGGAACAGACCGAAGACCTCATTCCTTGGATCATTTGTTTATTTGGACAGCTGAGGTTCTCTATATATTTGTAAAAGACTCTGAAATATAAACAAAACAGACAAGATGAATTAAAAGAATTAGCTACCACCTACCATCTTATCTGTCCCACAATTACTCTCCCTTACTCTACTGATTTGTCATTCTTTTTTTATTGTCTGAACAAACAATTAAATCTTCCCTATACAAGACCTAAACATTGTCAGCTGCTGCGTTATTGTGATGAACTATTTTCTTGTGTGCTGGAGAGGGTAGAAGCTAACAGTTTAAATGTTCCACAAATTGTGTGTACTTCAATGATACTAGACTTATGTGAAGGATTAATATGTTTTCAATATTTCAGTCTTTTAAATAGTATTATTAAACCACAGCTTAACGTTACACAGCTTATTTATGAAGATGTGAATTAATGCACATGAACAAAAATGCTTTTAATACTGTGTAATGTGAGGCTGATTGTCAAACCTACATAAATTGTTAGGCCATGATCACAATCCAATTTATTTTAATTCTGTTTTTCCTTCACATCTAAGTTTATGATGGTTTATATCTGTTGTCATTATGTCATTTTTCCATTGCACCTAAATTGATATAGGTAACTGGCACACATCTTATTGTGAACATATTTTAATAGTTTGACATGAAGTAACCATGGTGTTAGACCAGACATCTTTGGAGTGGTATTCCCCCAAACATTTTGCCTCTAGGACTCCTGTTTTGATTAATTATTTTTTGTTGGTTTTATGTCTCTGTGCACTTTACCACTGCTAGCCACTGCTCAAGTGCTGGTGCTCTCTCCTTCAAACATTTGTACAGTGGCCTACACCTGATTGGCACATTCAATTTACTGGTAAGTCCCTAGTAAATTGTATTACCTGTAGCAAGGGCCAACAAATAGGCTAGGACAGAATTTGTGGTGTTGTGCTCGGCGGAACTCTGCACATTGGCTAAAAACCTCCTCCGTGTGTGGGCAGAGTTTACTCTGTGCCCGTTTGTGGTGCCATATGCAATGTCGAGTGTGTCCTCATGTTGCAAATTGTGCATGAATGGCACTACACATTTCTCATGTGCATCCTCGCGTTTGGAAATCACTTGCAAACGGCACCACACAGTTCAAATGGGTGCGGCCATCTTGTTTTTCTACTCTCTGTTATGGTGTTGGGCCTAATTTTTAATCCCTCTTTAATCTCTTTAATCTATTTAATCCTTGCCCTATCAAACATATCTACCCCTCATTTTTATTTGTTGTATTAGTGTGTCTTTGTGTTTTTTTGACATTTTTTGATGACTTTTTGTATTTTGCAGATTTTTTCTGCTTACTTCCTTCTTTCTTCTTATTTGTCCTACTTTTGCCTTCTTTTCACATCTTTCTTTACCCCTCCCAATGCCATGACAGAGGGTCATCTTCCTTGAGGGCGGCGCCATTGCCACCCAGTTGTGCAGCCCCGGGCAACCTTTAGCGAGCAGGAGGTGGCAGCACTATTTTTTTTTTGCGCAGCTCCACCTTCCCTCCATGCTGGCAGCAGGCCACACAGCGCATACCCCCTTTGGGAGCATCGGCTGCACTGAGGGAGGGCGCGCTGTAGGTTTGGTGCACCGGTTAGCAGCTGGCGCCCCACTGGGCGGATATCTTAGATCAGGAACAGGACATGCTAACCCTGCTAGGTGTTGAGAATCTGGGGCTTGGTGCGTATTCATTATTTGTAGTGTTTGTGTTCTAGAATACATTCAAAAAAAATCAGAACAGCATGCCGCTCACACTCAGAGATAAGTTACGTTTAGTTTATGCTGGAATATTATTATTATGTGATCCAGTTTCTAGTTTCTGCTAGGCATGTTCTCAGCGCTACCTAATTGTACTCATGATTGGCACTTGCTTTGGCTGAATAAATAAGAAGCCATTGCCAAATGTCCTTCTGCCACCATAGTGAATCAGTGATATCAGTGAGTAGCCCGTTCTCTCAATGACTTTGTTTATGTAGCTTTTGCAGTTCCAAGCTATTTCACAGTGATTTATTGTATGCATCTATGCATTGCAAAAAGGGAGATTGAGTTGCTCCATCAAGGGGATTGAGAAATAAGAATAGAATCAAAGATCATTCCCTGCAATGCATTAGTTCCAAAATAAGTTTTTCTTAAGGAAAGTTGGAATTTAGGATAGTATGGGCAACTCAACTATGGTCGATAGACTCAAAACTTGTACTATAGGTGATCTATTTTAGAGAAGTGCAATTATATGACTGCATTTGACTGTCATAATAATTTTGTGGACATCTACTGAATCACTAAACTGCCATCTTCCTTCCACATGGCGACGAGGATGGGATACGAACCTACTCATGCAAAGCACAATGGACTCAATTTTTTATTCCTTCCTGTTATCCCTGCATTATCTTTTTTTTCCCTTGTATTACATGGTTTTCTTTTTTGGTTGCTCACTTTTTCAGATCTAGAGACTCTCTAGTTTATTTATCTTCTGCTTTGTTGGTAATATTTCCTTCTCTCCTATATATCTTATGGTACTGTAAGAGTAAGACTAAGAATAACACGTTTTTGGTACTCTACTGTCTACCGTTAAGATTGCAGGCTAAAGTAAGCTAGTAATATAAATATTATTCATCATGTATGTTTGATGAGGCGACCTTCTTTTCCTGCTTATGCTCTAACAGTTGAGTTGACGAGCGGGTGACCATGGTCATTGCCCCCCCCATGTTGTGTGCTGTCATTCATTTATACAGTATGTCAGTAGTTTTCCATGACAGTGCAGCATGGCTGCACAAACGTATGAGGTCCCACTCCCATTGTGTTTTACAACCAACACCATATGTCTTACATTGACCATTATTCCACCTCTGGCTTGTCTAACATTGTAAACCAACCAAATGCCCAGAGTGATATTTTTGTTAGAAGGTACTGCATTGCTGACTGAACTGTAGTGATGTATTGCTGTTGTATTTTTTGATTGACAAAATTAAGGGGTCTGGCATCTAAAATATGTATAATGTTTTATTCTAGCCACACAAACCACCAAAGATGCAGGCTCCATATTGACAATTACTATTATACTCACTAGCTAGTGACAGGGCGTTGTCAACTTGTTACCGTGAACCCCCAAGCTTTACCTGCTGCAGCGTTGGTTGAGTTATTATGGCCTCTTCTATCTGCGACTCATGAACAGCTCATATAATGAGCGTTGATGGCTAGAGGGAAACAAGAAGGAACGAAGGTTAAAAGAAAGGAAAATGGTGTATTAGTGAAAGGGGTGATTGGGTGAAAGGGTGCGTGGGTGTGTAAAGGGAAGGATTGGCAAAAGGATGGTTGGAAGAAAGGGAGGATATTGAGTGGATAGATAATGGATTGGCAATTTTGGTGAAATACTGGCTGAGAGAAAGTAAAGGTTAATCATGGTGGCTATGGGTGAATTAGAATGAAAGGATGAATTAATATTTGGATTGTTTGGATGAATAATCAAGGCAGTTCTTCTCATGGAGAGGGGCATGCTGCTCACCTACTTCACTTACTATGTTTATGTAGGGTTATCAAAGCTATGGTTTAAAGCGGGGGGGTATTTTTTATTTTTGTTCTCCTTCCTTGACTCACTCTATTTACTACGAGAGCCAGATGTATCCCACCCATCATTATCACCCCTTTTCCCCGCCCATGGCATTTTGCCTCCTGTGACTGAAGTGCAATATGGTTCAATCCGTGACTGCAGTGTTGGCTGTGCAATGTGAATGTGGCATTTACAAAGTTTTCAATGCACTGCAAACCGAACACACAAGGTGTGTTTCCCTCTCCCACCCAGTCACCTCTCAGTACATTACTCCTTTATTTTTTCCTAAGTTTCTCCTTCTTAATCAACCAAAAAATTGGAAAATCCATTCTTTGCATGTTCCACATTTGATTTTATAACCATGGCTAAGTGTAAAATGGGCCAATCAACATCAGGGAAAAAATGGTCGCCCATCACTCAGGCCCCAAACATTGCAAATCAATCTTCTCAAGCAAGTTCCCACATTACAGTTCAACACCCTCCCTCACTATCTGCCACCACATGAATCATCAGTCATCACTCACAATCACTCGATATTCAGATCACTCATTGGTAAATGGTTACCTGTTCTAATCCAAGCCCTGTGGTAGGTATACTATCTCCACTTTGATGCAAGCAACAGATAGGAATTTGGCAGTCTTTTAAATTAAACAATTGTCTGGGGAAGCCATCTGTTAGAAATGGGGTTCACTTGTTGGCAATGGTTTGTACCTTTGTCTAAGTAGGGACCCTTCTTCCTTGTCAGGGTAAGAGGGATACACTTCTAAAATAACCCCTGCTCACCCCCTCGGTAGATTGGTACAAGCAGACAGGCTTATCTCGGAGGCAGTGTGTAAAACATTTGTGCACACATAGAGTAATACAGTGAAAACATTACAAATGGACACAGCACCAGTTTAGAAAAATAAGTAATCTTTATCTAAACCAAACAAGACCAAAACGACAAAGATCCACAATAAAGTAATCAAAATGTAATCCTTAGAAGGCAGAAACAGTCCTGTCCATAGCAAACTATAGATGTGACACTTTCAACACAAAGTACCTTGGATTTATCACAATCATAAACAAAAACACCCGCAGGGAAGGTGATGCGTTGGTTCCTTACGCCCAGGGAAGGTGATGCGTCAGTTCATTACTTCAGGGGAGGTGATGCGTCGGTTCCTTACTGCCATGCAGGCGACATGATGTGTTGGTTCCTTACTGAAGGGGAGGTGATGCGTAAGATTTTTACTGTGTTGGTAGGTGATGCGTCGGTTTCTTACTACGGCCCCGGTGTTCTTGTAGACTTGGCACTCTGGTGCGATGCATGGGGATTGGGGATGCATCGGTTCTCGATGCGTCAACGGCACTGCGTTCGTCTCTCCAGCCACGATCCCACGATGCATTGGTTCTTGCAGCCGCACAGCAGAGGTTATTTTAGAAGTGTATCCCCTTACCATGATTAGAAAAAAGGGTCACTACTTGGACAAAATGCAAACCATGGAGAACTACAGACCCCTATTTCTAACATTGGTGGGCAGCGCTGAGGATTAAGACTTGCATTTGTGACTAGCATACAGTGATTGGTGTACACTACTAGTGCAGGGCAGACCATTACTCAACAACATACTATATTTCCCTGTTTCCCTTTGGAATTTGTTTGTTGGAACTCTGGTTAGTTGTTGCACCTGTGGGGCCTTTTGAAAATGAAATCAACTTTTGGCACTTATCATCTACATGATGAGGGAAGTAAAAGTCTTTTGCAAGGAGAGGGGGCTCCCTCTGAAGAGGATATCCCAAGGCAGGATCTTGAGTCAGCCCTGCATAGCTATGAGGTGCTACGCTGGGAGGTAACACTATCAGATAACTCTGAGGAGGAATATGAGGGGGAGGATCCCCAGCAACAGTACCAAGAGGGCAGTGGCCCTAAAGGAGGACACATTATGGGAAAGATTGGCTCGTGAAGAGAGAAATCAGATTTGCGCTCATGACTGGAGGCTGAGGCAGCTAGACCAGGAGCGCGAGGAGATAGAGTGAGCCTTAGCTGAATAAAGAAATGTGTGTAGCTCAGGAAGTGAGCTTGGCTGGGCTACATGTGGGTTCCAGTTCAGATGGTGGGAACTAAAAGGTGTTATCTAGTGATGAGGGAGGAGTACACACACCCAGAGATGTGGCACCTGACTTGAAGGAGGGGGTTAACATACACCAGGGGTGCTCAGGTTTATGAGGTAGCTCCAGTGTTGTGCAGTATCCTGGAAGTGGCTTTGGGAACTGGCACAGTATAAATATTGGGGCCCAGACCATGTCCCGAAATGCATTGGGTAAAATGAATTCATTGGCATACTAGACATGTTGGCTATGCTGGAGGATGAGAAATATGATTGCTTGAAATGCCCAATATATGCATCAAAGTTGGATACAAACATCCCTAAATAATAGTGAAATAAGACAACAGATACTTGTCTGAAATCGCTTTCTTAAGTTGATTAATATGGTGGTATATATTATATAGACATTGCCTCTAAGTTAAGCCTGACTGCTTTATGCCAAGCTTCCAGAGGGTTAAGCACAGGTTAATTTAGTGCCTTTTGTGGTTCACCTTGGCAAGGATTCTGATTTTATGGCACGACACAGAGGCAAGTATTATGCAATCTCCTCTTATTGCCAGCTCACACAGCAGCAACGATAGAGAAGAATTTAGAACATTGAAAACATTCTGAACATCTATGTAGTCCAGCAACAGGCAGCCATCTTCCTTCTTTTATTGATGCTGCTCACCAGATAAGTAATCCCTACTCTCTCTCTCTCTCTCTCTCTCTCTCTCTCTCTCTCTCAATTGTACTAATGTAATGCTAACTATTAAATTTATAACCTTTTGTATGTCTTACTTGAGTATTTCCTTTACTTTGTAGTGTTTGTATTAGGGGTGGGCGGAATTTGCAAAAGCAACTTTCGCAAATTATCGCGAAAATGTTTAAAATCTCCGCAAACACGCGGAAATATCGCGAAGATGCGGAAGTTTTTTTCCCGCCCGTTCGCGGTATTTTCTACGTGTTCGCGGCTCGCCAACTTACCCAGGCGGTTGCTTGCGGGCGTGGCCATCTTGTTTTCACTCTTCTCGCGGTGCATGATCGCGAGAAGAAAGACGTGATCACGCGACGCATGACGTCACTGCGGGCGCGAACTGTCGCGAGACAGCGCAAATGGCTAAAACAATACAACATCTCATGGAGAACGCGACCAGATCGGGAAAACTTGTCGGCGAACGCGGGGATTCAGGTAAGGCGATCGCGCGGGCGCGAGAATGTATTATTTTACAGCGCGAGCAAGAACCAAATTATCGCAAAGCTGCGGAATGCGGAAATTTTGACATTTCCGCGCTCTCCGCGGAACGCGGAAATGCCAAATTATCGCAAATTCCGCAAACGGAACGGAAATTTTGCCCAGGCCTAGTTTGTATAGCTCAGAAAATGATTTGTTCTGTTTATATGCCTCAAAACGTCTTCTTCCGCAAATTATTGCTTTTTTATTAGTGTAGACTCCTGATGCCTTCACAATGTCGATTCCCTGACCTCAATCCTTGCCGTATCCCAGCTACCCCACCTTCCGTGTTAATAATACATGCTTAATCCCCACTCCCGCTCTTCAACTGTTTGCTTTTGAAGCCTTTACTTAAACATCCGTATTTCATAATACGCGGATGCGCCGTGCCTTGCGCCGTTGCCTCCCTCTTACCAACGCGCACACACGCGTGTTCCCCCCTACAACGCGGCTCACGCGAATACTACCGCATAAACTAAATTATTCAATAAACATTTTATCAACATTTACAGCCCTCACCTCGCACATCAGGGCATTCACGCGATCTCCTCCCTCCCGGTGCGGCCGCTCTTCCAACGGACCGCACCGGGAAGCATCTACTTTCAGGAAGTGAAGTGCCTCCTTTCTCATTAGAGTAAAGGACGTTCCAATTTTATTACTTTCCACCATTTACCCTCTTCAAACCACATACGACGGTTGAGCACACCAAGAGAGGAGCTTCTCATCGCGACTGCCCCCTTCTGTCCAATTTACTCCAGTCTTCATTATTATTATTCAATTTACTCCAATAGCTTACTGATTTTATACCTTATTTGATTTACCTCCATTCATCGCTTTCTTAGCTAATTTATAGCTCAGTTAATTTATAACTAACCAAAAAAAAAAAAAAATGAGAGAATGCCTCATGATCAACTGGATTTAGATTTCTTAGTCCAAAACAAAGTAGAGGATATAGTAAATAAGGCCTTAGGAAAATTGATGGGGGTCGCTCGATGACACCATCAATAAAAAGTTAGAAACCCTTTCTAATAACCACTCAACCAATCAACCTGGATGCTCTTTTTGGCCCGAAATATCTCAGAAAAAAAGGCCATCAGGTGACTACCCTCTAAAAAAATCTAAAAAATCTAAAAGGGCACAGAGGGTCTACCGGATAACGCCGGTGATAGAGTCAGTGTATCAGACATTGTGGATGGGCATGAAAGAGGCCCTACTGTCCCTATATCAAGCAAGTCTGATGATGATGAAACTTATGAGCCAGAAATAGACTTATCGTGCTCATCAGAGTTCAACTCTGATTGTGAAGATTCAACCATGACAAAAAAGGGGAATTCCAATGAGGCTTCAAAGACCTCCCTCCCGTCACGTAGCCGACTATATCACCTTCTGGCTCAGAAGGGAGATCCCCAAGGAGGTGATATCCCGATTACGCTCAGAATGCACCCGCCCATCCCTCCCAGATAAAATTACCGTCACCCTGAACTTGACGCAAAGGTCGTCTCACTCATTATTAACAAGGGAGGTAAAGACCCAAGAAGAGTCCTAGACAGAGGCTTGAACTCTTGCCAGGATAGACTCCTGGATATTACTGCTCCCCTTACAAAGATTTTTGAGATTGCCGAGACGGCCTACTTGAACGACTCTCAGGTCGACCCAAAAGAATTGCGAGAATGGGTGCAAAGAGCTGTGTGCCTCCTTGGCAAAGCCAATACTGCCCTCTCCAATGAAAGAAGAAAGAGCATCCTTATAAAACTAGACCCTAAACTCATTTAACTCGCCAACAAAGAAGGAGGACCATCTGTTTGGCGACAATTTTATTAAAGGAATGGCAAAGTATGTTGGAATCTTCAACTCAATACAGAAGTCCCAAAAAGATGTAAGAAAAGTCTTCCGGGATAGAATTTTTGCGAGGGCCGGGCAAACGAGGGGTCGGTTCCCCGGCCGAGAGACACCTTCCTCCAGACCCTATATGGCACGAGGCAATAGGGGCTTCCAACAATCCTATGGATCCTACTCCAGCTTCTACCCCCAAAGGCAAAAAGGGCGCTTCCACAACTCCATAGGCGACAGGAGGCTTCTCATCAGGTACGCTACACCAAAGACCATTCAGATTCCCCCATAAAGGTGGGAGGGAGACTAGCCGAATTCTCTGGAAACTGGCAGCTGGTGACACAAGACCCCTGGGTACTACAAACAGTCAAAGGTTACAGAATAGAATTCTTAGACACTCCCTTTCAAGACAAGCCCCCAAGGGAAATCTCTTTCTCCCAGGACCATTCAAGGTTGGTAACCAAAGAGGTTCAAGACCTATTGTCCAAAGGTGCCATCAGAGAAACCACAGATCCAAAGCCTGGCATTATCAGCAACATCTTTTTGGTAGAGAAAAAGAACAAAGACATAAGGCCGGTAATAAACCTAAAAGACTTGAACGAGTGGGTCGTCTACCGTCACTTCAGAATGGAGGGCATATACCTGCTAAGGGACATCCTAAGAAAAGGGGATTGGTTAACAAGATTAGACCTCGAAGACGCCTACCTCACTATTCCCATCTGGCCCCCACACCAAAGATACCTTCGTTTTACATGGCTAAACAAAACCTGGGAGTTCTCCAGCCTCCCGTTCGGACTTTCTTCAGCACCCTGGTGCTTCACAAAGATACTCCGACCGGTAGCAGCCTGGCTCAGGGCCAAAGGTGTAAGATTAATATTTTACCTGGACGACATCCTAATAATGGGTTAGACCAAGGACATAGTATCCCTACACACTCAATGGGCAATAGAAATCGTAGAAAAATTAGGATTTGTAATAAATTTAAAAAAATCATGCCTAACGCCATCACAGGATACCCAGTTCCTCGGCTTCATCGTAGATACCCTCCAGACAGAGTTACGTCTCCCCAGAGACAAACTAAAAAAATTACGCAAGGAAATAAAAAAGATCTTATTAGAGAAGTCTATTTCTCTAAACAACTTAGCGAGAATCCTGGGGCTCCTGTCCTCAACCATCCAAGCCATTTTCCCGAGCCCAATTTTACTATCGGGCCCTACAAAGACTAAAAAAGCAATGCCTTCGCACAAATCACTCGTACTCTCAAATGCTGTCCTTAGACCAAGAGTCAAGAGAGGAATTAGAATGGCGGCTCAAGATTGCACAAGCTTGGAACGGCAGGGCAATCTTCGGAGAAAATCACAAATTGGTCATAGATTCAGATGCGAGCCTGGAGGGTTGGGGAGCGATATGTGGAAATTCTTCCACAGAGGGACTATGGTCAGATCAAGAGAGAAACATGAACATCAACTGCCTGGAACTCTTAGCGGGCTCCTTTTCAGTCTGCAGTTTCACTCAAGAGAGAATGAAATGTTGTGTGATGCTTCGCATGGACAACATTTCAGCAGTCCAATATGTGAGCAAGATGGGAGGGCCACATTCCAAAGACTTGGCAGACCTGGCAAAGGAGTTTTGGGCATATTGCGTGGGCGAAGGAATTTCCGTTGTAGCCCAACACATTCCTGGTCTGAGCAATGGAGTGGCAGACTGGTTCTCCAGGAACTTCAGAGACTCCAGCAACTGGAGACTGAACAGGCAAATCTTTCTACACATCCAACACCTATGGGGTCCCTTCAATGTAGATCTCTTTGCAGACAGACTCAATACTCAACTGACACGTTTCTTCAGCTAGAAACCAGATCCTCTAGCTGCTGGGGTAGACACATTCCTACATGACTGGAGAGGTCAGAGGCCATATGCATTCCCTCCATTTGTCATGCTGCCCAGATTTCTCCTTCAAGTTCAGAGATTCAAAGAAACAGTAGTTCTGGTAACTCCACTTTGGAGATCCCAAGCATGGTTCCCCATAGTCCTAGAAATGTCAATAGACTTCCCTCTCCTCTTACCATATTTCAAAACCCTGCTCCTAGGCCCTCGAGGGGAAATACACCCTCTGCTGAAAGAAGGATCCCTCACACTGATAGCATGGAAGATTTCCGGAGACAATGAGAAATCCCTGGCCTTTCGCCAGATGCTTTCAGACTCATATCTGAGTCATGGGCTTCAGGCACTAGAAAAGCTTATAGTCTGGCATGAAATAAATGGATTTGCCGGTGTCTTCAATGGGGTGTCAATCCCATTTCAACAGATGTAGTACACATGATTAACTGCCTTACTGAACTTTTTGAGTCAGGTCTGTCCTATAGGACAGTAAACGTTTACAGATCAGCCATTTCTGTGGGTCACTGCCTCATAGACGGTCTTCCTGTCGGTCAGAACGCTTTAACAAAGAAGATTATGAGAAGCATTAGGGTCCTCAAACCCCCATACCCAAATACACTTCCCTTTGGGACGTTAAATTAATACTACAAGTCTTGGAAAACTGGGGTGATAATCAACACTTATCTCTTAAAAAACTCTATTATAAACTCACAACCCTCCTATGCCTAGTTTGTTTCATTTAGGTGAATATCCGATGTTAGGGCTTTAGACGTCACCAGTAGGGCATACTAACCTGAAGGAGTATGTTTCTACATTAAAAGAAGAACTAAGACTCTTTCCTCAACTATCTTCTATCCTCATTTTCAAGGAAACCCAAGGTTATGTGTGGTGCAATGTCTGAAAGAATATGAAAAGAAATCCTCTAATTTAAGAAACAATGTCACTCATTATTAATTTTTCACAAAAGTCCTCACAAAGCTGTTTCTCCCCCACCTTGGCTAGATGGGTGAAAGATGTGATGATTGAAGTGGGGGTGAACACTTCCATTTTTGGGGCTCATTTCCTTAGAGGCGCTTCGGCCTCCAAAGCTTTTATGGGAAGTTTACAGGATACCTTAAGAGCGGCCGATTGGTCCAATGAAAGCATGTTCAAAACTTGTTATTTTAAACCTATGTCTAATGCAATTGATAATGTATTAAATGCACTTTGAACTTGCATAATATTGGCCTCTGTGTTGTGCCATAAAATGTAGATTTTTCACAGCCTGATGATCAGAAAATCTGGATTTTATTAAGGACACGGAGGCTAAGATTACCCCACCACTATTGCTCACCCGGGTAGAATAACCTATTTTATATTTTCTTTCAGAATAACGTCGATTGGATTTGGACACTTTCTCCTCTTGGTTTTGTTTTGTTCTTCAGGAATTCGTTTGGATTTAAAGTTTATCTTGTTCGCAGCGCACATAAAAGAAGGAAGATGGCTGCCTGTTGCTGGACTACATAGATGTTCAGAATGTTTTCAATGTTCTAAATTCTTCTCTATTGTTGCTGCTGTGTGAGCTGTCAATAAAAGGAGATTGCATAATCTTAGCCTCCGTGTCCTTAATAAAATCCAGATTTTCTGCTCATCAGGCTGTGGAAAATCTACATTGTTGCCTGAGCAGGATTTCCACCCCTCTGAACTAATTACCCAATGTTTTTACACATTGTATTTACATTGTGTGCCAGGATTAGTATTATAAACTAAAATGAGATGCCTGACTCTGTGTAAAGTTATTTGTCACTCACAGGGTCTACTGTGTTGTATAAAGAACTGCTATTGAATAAATAATTCAATAAATAAATATCTGTTTTCCGTTCTACATTGTAACATCAACAGTACTCATAATAGCATTTGAGTATACGACTGATATGTTCTCTAATATAGATTTGATGAATGCTGGAATGATACTTAGATATTTTAGGTCAATATTCAGATAACCTTTGTTTGGTGGTTAGAATAAAATCAAACAACCTGACAAACAATGAAGTATGCTTATAGAGCATTGATCAATTGCTGGTCAAAGCAGTTGCAGAATTTTAGGATATCCATGCAAGTTAAATTTGCATGCAATTAATCTTACTGAAGATCATTTAGATAGCTAGTGGTTATCCTGAAAACCTGGAATGACACTGACACTGTTTTACCCTTTCATCTAAACCATGTTAAGGGAAATCTTATATTCACAGACAGCAGCAGATAAACATGTTTGTTCACAATGCCAAGACAGTTTAATGAGATCTGACACAAGAGAACATGCAGCACGATATGAAGCACCATCTAAAACAATAGGGAAATAATTAAAAATTGCTTTGTGTGTCTAAAATAGATAATTAGTCTGCATTCATTGAATGTAGGTAGAGGTTGACTTATGTTAGCCAGCATGGCACTGACTCATTCATGACCCAGCCCTAAAAGCCAGGCACGATATAAGGTAGAGATATCAGCCTTCTTCATATAACAAACACTGTGGCTCCTCAACCTCAATAGTATTAATGAATCTAAGGGAAACTGTAGGTTCCAGAGTGAACAACATGAATGGTAATGGCTCCATGACCATACACCCAATTCTAATAGTAGTTTGTAACCCGTGGGCACATGGCTGTAGGGCTAACTGTTACGATGTACTGTAAATGCAAAAACATGAAACAAAAAAACTCTTGTTAACATAAGCAACTTCCAAGAATTGAAGATAATGTTCAGTCACCAGGGCAGCAAACACTAGGCCTGGGAGGAGCTTGCAGAGTTTCACTCTGCAGAATTCTGTAGAGTTCCGGAAACACTACACAAAATTCCACTGAGTTCCACAAGCGGGTGGAGTAATTAGGTAAGCTATCTTAAAATGTATTCTCTGGCTAATTAAGTAAACCGGAATTGTTTCCCTATCACACTTTTTTTGTCAATTTATTTGAGAACACAATTTTTTTTTAAAATACATAATATAGAGGCTGACAAGATGAAGCCACACCTCCTGAACCCACTTTCCTTGGCTAGAGCAGAGTACTAATACAATATACGTGGTTTCCAGGCGCTCCTCCTGCATAGTACTGCGGCGCTACTACGGTCGAGAAAGCTCCAATCAAAGACAGCATCCTCCCCACGCGCATCTTGAAGAATAACCAACTTCAATTCTACAGACTCTCCAAATTTAAAGAAATAATTTTAATGTAAACTAAGGTATAATAGTGGGCACATCCATTGTCAAAGAAAACAACGTGATATGCCAAAGAAACAAGCGAGCACAGTCTGACCTAAGCTCGAGATGTCTCACTTGATTGAACTGTAACACGCAAGGATAGACTATTGAATGTTAGGATAGGTCTAGTGGACGTCTGTTTCACCTCGTGATGCATGGGTGTCTCTTGCTCTTCAGCAGAGTGAGGCTTGTGGCCTAGTGGATTGGTATCTAGGGCATGTAGGGGAGTCTATAGACTGCCTATGCAAGTTTTGTGACTCTGTCTTTATTAATACGACGGCTCGAGGGAACACGCGGCATTCGCACGCCTTCATCCTGATATTCCGCTGTTTAGTGTGCATCCTAATCCAACAAGGTCACCATCCTTGGCGATGAGTAAATGAGCTCTGTTTCAGATGGTGCTCATGCAAGGGAGGTCCCTGAGCTCTGGTTTCAGATGGTGCTCATGCAAGGGAGGTCCCTGAGCTCTGGTTTCAGATGGTGCTCATGCAAGAGAGATCACTGAGCTCTGGTTTCAGAGGGTGCTCATTCAAGAGAGATCACTGAGCTCTGGTTTCAGATGGTGCTCATGCAAGGGAGATCACTGAGCTCTGGTTTCAGATGGTGCTCATGCAAGGGAGATCACTGAGCTCTGGTATCAGATGGTGCTCATGCAAGGGAGATCACTGAGCTCTGGTTTCAGATGGTGCTCATGCAAGGGAGGTCCCTGAGCTCTGGTTTCAGATGGTGCTCATGCAAGAGAGATCACTGAGCTCTGGTTTCAGATAGTGCACGTGCAAGGAGGTGGGCCAGATGAAACATGGAAGCTACACCACGGTTTTAGTAAAACATTTTAAAAACAATGGATTAGGAAAATACCCTAGAAAGGAACCAGGACACCACAGATGGTGGTAATGTGGAGTACGATACTACATTGTGAGACTGTGTAGGGGTAACATGTGTGTAAGACATGGAATGAAGTCAGCCGCGGCCGCTGCACGTAAGAGCGGTAGGGTTTGGGGGATTTCGAGAGCTGACCACCAGGGAAAATGTATTATTTATTTAATATTCCCTCGTGGTCGTCTGTCAAAATCTACCCCACTTGGCCCACCGCTCTTACCTGCAGCGGCCGCGGCTGATGAAGTGTCCATGCACCAATACATAACGAAGACATTTCTGTTTGAATGCACCCTCCTCCCTCATGCTTGTGACAAGATTGAGACACCAAGCCTAAGGATGCTTTTTCTTTTCTTCTGATTTATATAGCGCAAACTCGACCAGAAGGCATTGGAGCGCTTTACATGAGCACCAGTTACGTTACAGAAGTACACATTCGTTTTTTAGTATGCACTGGGAGATTAAGTGATTTGCCCAGAATCACAGGAAGCTGAGCTGACGCCAAGGCTCAAGCCTAGTTTTCCAGCTCCAAAGTCGGCACCTCTGGCCGTAAGGCTTTCCTTTGTAAGGCTTTGGAACAGCTTTTGGACATGCATATCATCAATGATGCACTGTCCATAGTACAACATCCCTTACACAAAACATATATGAGATATACAGGTCTGGCACAAGCCAGTCTTTCGCTATTTTAATGTACATTCTAATGTGGAAGTGTGCTCTTCCTGGAAGGTCCAGAGTGACTGTTCTGGAAAATAAACTATAGTCCTGCAGCCAGACACTCACACTGAGCCACTGGTGATAGTAAAGTTCTGCATCAGAAAAAAATAAACTATAGAGGCAGACAGCTCAAGTATAGCTGCACTTGTGCGTACAAAAACAACCAATGATGTTACTTATCTAATGCACAACCCCGGTTGACCTTTTCTGGTTAAAATCAGTTTCTGTAAAACGAGGAATGCCAGGTAAGTTGTATTTGTATAGAGGGTTAATAACAAACTTGGTGGTTGGTGCAGTGGCGCGACCACAACTTCACATACTATGAATTCTTGCTCTACTTTACATAGCACTAAGATGCAGCCGTTTGGTCACCTTGCCATGCTTCCAGGCGCATTGGTAAGGTGAGAAAGGAGGACTAGAAGATGGAAATACGGGGGTTGGCTGATTAGCAAGAGTATGTCCGAGACGCATGCTCTGTACTGTACCCCTGAGCGTGAAGGGTTCATGGAGATGGCGCCCCATGATGCCCGCTGCAGTGTTTTCAGGCCACGGCTGTTGGCAGTGTAGGTTTGCAATCCAGGCATTTCACTCGTGGAATGTTCAGCTGCAACCCAAGAAGCAGACACCGAGAAGGGTCTGCTTCTTGTGATTATATATATATATATATATATATATATATATATATATATATATATATATGTATATATATATGTATATATATATATTATCTACTGGCGGTCGCCAGTAGATAGTTATAGTTCGGACTGTGTTTCCATAGGAAATCTCAAAATTCTATTTTGAATAACTTTGGCGCCGGTTGACGAATCTTTGCGAAATTTTCAAAACTAATGGGGCGCTCCGCTCAGCTCCTACCCTGGAAGTCTCGGGGGGATTCGTCAAGCGGGGGCCGAGAAAAAAGGGGGGTCCCAAAACGCATTTTCCCCATGCATTTTCCCATAGGACCTTTAGTCGAAGGTACAGCCCGAACGGCTGAACAGAATTACTTGAAATTTGGCAGAGAGGTAGTCCTCAGGTCAGGGATGTGCCTTTTGCATATATGGAGTCAAGTCAAGTCAAGTCAAGTCAAGAATAGCTTTATTCGGTTAAAAATTTTAAAACCATCAAAGCATACGACAGTATATCATGTTGCAAATAGTTACAATTACAGTAATCTGAAAAATCCATTAATACAATACCAAATAAACACAATTAACGATGTTTCATAAATAGTAAATAATACAATATAATTGGCACATAATCACAATAAAAAGTATGTCGTCCAAATAATTCTACAATGTTTACATATCCCATAAAACCAAAACTAATTCATTAATCCACGTTCTCCAACTATCAAACAAAACTAAAAATGAGGGAGGTTCCCAGAGGACTGCACCCTATTTCTACACCTGATGGTCCCTGTGATATAGCTGGCTACCCCGAAACATACCAATGGTGACCCTAGCATTTGCAGATAAACCAATGCGGGCCTCACTTGCTCAAAAGTACGGTTCTTCAAAATAGGGCAGATAAATTTCTTACGCTGCAAAGTGTAAAATTTGCAAAAGAAAACCATATGCAGCGTGTTTTGTTCTGAGGTGTTATCACAGGGACAGGGCCCCAGGGTTCCCTCTTTGAAAAAAACTTTAGGGTAAGCTAAAAGCCAGGGAAGCATGCCATGCTTGAACCTTATTAACAAAAACAGATGGAATGGTTTGCTTATATAGGTCAGGTATGGCTGAATCTCTCTGCCTATACTTAGCATGACAAATCTCCTGACTGTCGGCTTACCCAGTTCCCCTCCTTCCCTCAGCAACATTGCTCTACTCACGAACTGAATCTTGAAGGCTTTTATTTCTGTTTTACTCAGCGCGCTTGGTTTATCAAATAGATCGAGGTAGCCGAGTGACTTCAAATTAGTTTTGATATAACGCAACCAAGGAATACACATGGCTTTATCAAGAGACAAACAGTCTTGAATAATAAGTTGATTTAGGTTCGGAGGATGCTGTGCCCAAACTCTCAGCCAGCCTAATAATGGGGCCACAAAAATTTGATCAGTAAGGTAACCTACCCCCAAATCTTCATGAATATTAAAAATAGGAGCAGATGTGGGGAGTGACAGCAATTTCCGGAAAAAGGCATTTTCTACTGATTGGATCTCTGTCGAAGCCTTATAACCCCATACCTCGCTACCATATAGGGCCATAGGAACACACTTGGCGCTATATATTTTCATAAGAGTGGGCAGGGGTTTACAGCCCAAACGTTTTGCAAAGCCCAACAGGGCTCCTGTTGCTCTAGCAAGAATATTCTTTTTCTGGGCGCATTGCATGACCCATGTTCTCCTGTCATCAAAGACAATCCCCAAATATGGGAAGGTCTGCACTTTTGTAAGCTCCTGCCCATTGCAGTAGAACTTAGCCCTTTTCGCCCCCCCACAACCAATTGATATGGAGTCAATATGTTCAGTAGTTCCTGAGAAAATTGCAGTTAAAAGCACATACATATCTATAGCCGCGCACCGTGCGCGCACCGTGTGCGCACCCTAACGTGCGCGAGCGTAATTCTGATTGGTTGTTACATGTCAGTCAACGTTCGAATCGGTCGTAATCAGGAAGTGTCGGACGCCATTTTGTTTGTTTTCAGTGCGAGAGTGGAAAAGGAAGGTGGCGAACATGAAAAGGGGGCAGGGTAGAGAGTTCCTGACCCCCTAGCCTTGGTCAGGGGGTCCCTGAAGGACCCCGAAGGCAGAAAAAAACATTTACATTTTTTTTTTAAATCGCTGGGGTGCGCGCACCGTGCGCGCACGGTGAAAAACCATTAAAAATTTTTTTACAAAATTTAATACGTAGTTTATTGAAAAATAAATATATAATAAAAATTATAATACATACATAAGTTAGCATTTAAAAAACCGTACAAATTCACTGAAAAAACCATAGGTTTCACACACGTTATAGTTAGGAATTAGCATTTTAAAAACCTTGCAAATTCACTTAAAAAACCATAGGTTTCACACATGTTATAGTTAGGTGGATATTTCACTCGTAAAAAACCAATGAAATTCCCCCGTTATAGTTAGTTGAGATAACTATAACTCGCGCGACCGCCACTCTATCACAAGGATGATGTCATGAGTGATGTCATGAGTGATGCCACTGACCATGTCATGAGTGATGTAATATGTGACGTCATGAGCAGAGGATTGCGGGCGCGCGAGTTATAGTTATCTCAACTAACTATAACGAGGGAATTTCATTGGTTTTTTACGAGTGAAATATCCACCTAACTATAACGTGTGAAACCTATGGTTTTTTAAGTGAATATATATATATATATATATATATATATATATATATATATATATATATATATATATATATATATATATTTAGTCATTGGTAAAAACATTATTCGATTTCAAGAAATCCTAACAGCATACTATACATACATGAGGAATATACAGCAACTACAAAGAACTGTTAAAAAATAATGACTTAAAATCTCAATACCAACTACTAAGACCTCAAAATATTTACCATCAAAGGTGAATGCTTTTACAGACTTTAAGGAATTTCTAAATTTGAAAGTAAACCTCAAAAAAGAGTATGGAATGGTATGTACCCAAAATCAACAATAACAAAAACCTTCCATCTACAATAAACCCCGTAGGTTAAAGTCACAAAACTTTTGTATTTAGGGATCCTTTTTAATAATTTATTGAAATGGGAATCCCCTCATATCATTAAGGGTGCAGAAAGTTAGCGTGGTGGTGGAAGCTCTTTTTCACTTCACAACTAAGCTGGACCATAAGCCTGCTAGGGTGCCGATCATGTTATAGAGAGCAAAATGCATGTCAGTTGCTCCATATAGGGCACGAGTATGGGAGAATGTATACAGGCTGCACCAAGCTCGAACTTGCTGGGAATTCCTTCCTTCAAAGGCTTCTCATGGTCCCCCAGGGTTTCTCAACCTTCTTTTGTCACCCTGAAGTGGGCTTCAACTACCTTGAGGATTATACAGCTCTTGCTCTGTTATTATTAGGGGTCAAAGTGTGGTCTACAGCTGAATTAGAATTTTCCAGGCAAAATCTGGGGACTTATAAGTAAATTAAATATGCCAATTTGGTTGAAGCCAATGTTACCATGGTTTAGGGTAGGCCTGGGCAGTAAATTTTGTTCCGCATGCGGAATTTGCGATATTTTGACATTTTCGCGTTCCACGGAGAGCGCGAAAATGTCAAAACTTTTGCAATCTGCCGCGAAACGGAAGTATTTTTCTTGTTCGCGCTTTAAAAATGTGTTCTCGCGCGTGCGGTCGCGACTTACCGGGTCCCTGCGTTCACCGATGAGTTTTCCTATCCATTCGCGTGTGCCACGAGATGTTGGATTGTTGGTAGCCAGTCGCGCTAGCCCACGAGAGTTTGCGATCGCGAACATGTAATTCGACCCGGAACAGGAAATAAGCATCGCGAGGACGATGGCTGTGCCCATTAGCGACCGCATGGGCAAGTTGGAGATATATTTCCCCGCGAGCACGCAAAAACACATCGGGAACGGGCGGGAAAATCAATCCCCGCGTCTTCGCGAAAGTTCCGCGCGCTCACGGAGATTTTGCGCAATTTTGCGATAATTTGCAAAAGTCAATTTCGCTAATTCCGCCTACCCCTAGTTTAGGGATAGAAGACCAGCACTTTAGCACTGGTTAGCAGTGGTAAAGTGCACAAAGTCCTAATGCCAACAAAAGTGATATTCAGGAAATAGGAGCAGTGAAGGTAAAATGTTTGTGGGAAGACCACACCAAGGATGACAGATCTAACACATCTATTTTTCACTGTAAAAAGCAAAGATTAAATCTACGTTATAGTTAGGGGTGGAAATTATTTGTTCATTTTATGTAAAAACTTTTTTTAAATTCACTTAAAAACCAAAGGTTAAAGTGATGTTATATATAGGTCTGGTAATAATATTGTACTTTACCTTAAAAAAAACTTATACATTTGCTGAAAAAAAAAAGGTTAAAGTGAGATTTTGGTTAGGTGAAAATGTGAGTTTGGAAATACCATTTAAAACTAAAACAAGCATTGGCATAGCCAATAGGTCTCGCCTTTGGGACCTTCTAAGTGTTTAGCCATGCAACAGTTGATGTTGTTGCACCAAGGATATTGTGCTGCACAACTAAATACTTATAAGGTCCCAAAGGCGAAATCTATTGGCTATGCCCATGCTTGTTCTAGATGGTGCAGACTTCTTTCAGAATTACTCTGAATAAAGACTTTGTAGACATGGAAAGCGAAAATCTAGTGCTGTTGTCTTTAGAGTCTTTGGTGCACAAGGAGAGTGGAGTCTGCAGATGTTCGGTGGAAGATGGAAGAATGTCAGAGGTGTCGGTATCTCTGTTGTCAGCTTCGTACTCAGCAGAATCTAGCTCCTGCAACCCAATTGTAATTAGGACCTTAGTAGCAGGGAGTAGGTATGCATAAGTGTATGGTGGGTGCTAAGAAGTCTGTGTCTTTTAACTTATGAGCAGCCTCTGTTGTGGGTGTCTGTTTGGGTGAGTCAACAGATATTGTAGTGGGTTGGCAGACGGGGCATGGGAGAGTTTCCAAATAGGATATAGAATCTTGGCATCTTGGCGGCAGTTGGTGGATACACGCAGTTCGGGGCTGTGGACTGACATGCTCAGAAAGCCTTGTGGAGTACATGGATCAATTATGCTAATTTTTGGAGTCATTGCCTCAATGACCGGTCATTTGTGATTATAGCCATAGGCCCTTGTTGTCCTTAGCATATTACATTGATAGATGTCTACAGTCTGGTTCCTACCATTCTGTCCTGAGGAATGCTCATTTAAATAACTGCTAAGGATTGAAACATCGACTTATTGGTCTTAATCATGTTTGTATTTCATGCCGGACCCCGAGAAATCCAAAATATCATTTTGATTGGATTCGACTTTTGTAATCATGTCCGTATGGTTAAGGCGGCTATATGTTTTGTGCACTGTATTATGTATTTCTGTATATGGTTTATGCACTTATTCTGCACTAGCCCTGCGCCATCACCTGTAGCACCAATTCTCTTATTGGAATTGTCACAACATTATATGTGCATATGTATGTGTATATACACCTTGAGATGAATGCACCTGGGCAGGAAGAGGCTAGATTCTGGGCAGAGTTGGCACGCCGGGGTCCTGCTGGTCATGGTGGCGGTGTGGACTGGACACGGACATCACGGGGCTACAGGTAAGTGTGCCGAGGGGACTTGGCGTGGCCTTTTACCTTCACTGTGTGCTCGGGTGCTCGGCTCCGAGATGTATTAGTGGCGTGTGTCTGCACCATGGTGATGGAGACGGACGGAGGAGGTGACCACTCTGTTCCACACGGTTTGATTTATGTGTAGGTGTTTGTGTTTACTTGTGAGGGAGGGGGCGACGTTGTTTTTGTTCACCACCGTATGGCTCTCAGTATATGTATGTAGGTGCAGGTATTTGCGTTCGCGTCTGCAGAGCTGTCTGTGTTTACGCATCTTGTGTCTATGTGTGTGTGGCTGTCTGTGTGAACCTGCTTAAAAAAAAGAAACTAAAATAGTATTTATTACAAAAATTAATCGTTGGGTGGGGGATTCAACGAATTGGGCTGTGAGCAGGTATATAAATGCAATTGCAATAGGATACAATACAAGTGCCCACTGTGACCATGGTTTCGAACGTGTCAGTTTCCTGCAAACTGTCCTATCATTTTTTTAAAAACTTTTATAGCAAGAAAATGTTGCTGCACTTTTAGATGAGCCATATTTTTAGTTCTCTCAAACTTTGGAAAGAGATCTCATTTGGATTTGAAAATGCATTGGTGTAATGTTTGTCTTACCCATTGGATGTCAGTCTTAATTTTTCACAAATGTTCATTTTTCGCTTGATTTTTCACAAATTCACATGAGAATATTTGCCATGCTTCTTTGATTTCTTTCTTAATTTGGCCTAAGTGGAATGCCGAACTTTAAAATAAGCCCCAAACTTCAAGTGAATATCTGATCACCGGAGCTAATTACTGGGTGGCTTCACTTATGTTACAGTGAACGACTTCTCACAGAATCTTGGGGCCAGATGTATGAACACATTTTCCCATAGACAGAGAATGGGTAAAACTGTTTGATACAACTGGCCCTTGGTGACTTTGTGGGAACGCAAGGTACCTAAGGACCCCACAAGAGGGCGCTGTTGTTGTGAAGTCCACGGAGAGAGAACTGCAACATGTACCACGGTCTCCGGCTAGAGATTTTGGTTAAAAGGCGAGGGAAGGAGAGCGAGGGAGAGGCAGGGAGACTAGTTTCGACCCCTGGTGCTTTGAAAAGTAGAAAGATTGCTGGCTCCCGGCGCTCTAATGAACATCAGCTCACGGAGAAGGGCTAAAAAGCAGCAACCGGCCTGCGCTGACACACAGAAGTAACTTGTTGGGCAGGGAATGAAACAGCAGTCCTGTAAAATACAAAGGGGCAGAGCAAAATAAACTACCTCGGCTACAACGTCTCCGCCGGTGAAAGGAGGGAGATTTTAGCGTCCCTGTGCCGTATTATGGATGCTTTATTGGCGACCCCGGATCAGCGGCACCATTGAGAGGAATGCACCTGGGCAGGAAGAGGCTGGATTCTGGGCAGGGTTGGCACACCGGGGTCCTGCTGGTCATGGTGGCGGTGTGGACTGGACATGGACATCACAGGGCTGCAGGTTTGAATCACACCCGCCTTTCAGGGTTTACTTGAGGTGATCGTGAGGGCTGCTCTGTACTTGGGGAGAGTGTGTAAGAATGCAGGACTTGCAGACAGAGGTGGTATAGCAACAGGGCACCCACCCCCTGAACGATGCACCGTGCCACCACCACCACAGGCACGGGACAACCCCAGTTGTCCATTTATCAGCCGGACGCCATTCTCTGTTATCAGCAGCGCCCCTAACTGGAGGAGAGAGGCCGCCAGCCTTCGGGAGGAGGGAGGGGGCTGTCCCGGTCAGCAAGGCGGCAAGCAGTGGCTTCTTAAAATTTAATGAGTGCGCTTTTTGTTCACCTTAAATGCACACGTTATGTGGCAGGCCAGGGGGACAATAGAAACATTTAGTGGAAAGCTAATAATGGATGCCCTCGGCATTCCCCTGCCAGCGGGGCGCCCTCAATGCTTCTCTGGGCACATAATGGGGAGGGGCAGCGCACCCCTCTTAGGGGCACTTGGCATTTCAGTTCCCAAACAAACAAGCGTGGGTGCGGGTTGGAAGTTTGAGGAGGAGGCAGCAGGGGGAGGGGAGAGAGGAGGGGGCCTGCACTGGTTTCCCTTGCGGGAACAAGCAGGGGCACCTTCTGTTAATTACGAACAGATGGTTTAAAAGCTCGCTCCCGCAAGGGAATCGCCAAACGTGCACGCGTTGCCATTCAAAGCAATGCAACGCGTGCACGTTTTTGCCTACAAAATTGAAACTATTGCTAAAGGTCTTTTTCCTAAGGAGCGCATATGCGCTGCGTAGGCGAGACCTAAAAACACGAATTCATCAGGTATAGTTTACTCAGCTATCCATACCATGCGCCCCTGCCATGCACTGCTTATGACCTCACATATTACATCACTCATGACATGTTTAAAGCATCATTTATGCCATTACTGATGACATCATGCAGCAAGTGTGACAGTTTACTATATGCTTCAAGCAATGAAAGATATTTCGTAAGCCACATCTCAAGCACATTTTCAGTAGTTTCTCTACTGCTAATAAGTGTAACCTTGTGCAAAATGATTGAGCCCCTAAGGGGATTGGTGTGCTTGTCGGGCATGGACTCTTCCTGAAGAGTTGTCCACAGGGCAAAGGCTGTGTGTAGTAGATCCTTCACCATCTAACAGGGTATGAGAGTCTGTGGGTAATAGGCTTTCCATGAAAAATTGTTCACATGGCAATAGATGTACATAAAAGGCACTTGGCGACCTAATGGGGCTTTGTTTTCTGGAGGTAAGGAGCTCTCTGTGAAGGACTGTGCCCAGGGCAAAGGCTATGCATGGTAGAGGCTTGGCCACATAATAGGACATGGGTGTCTTAGGAGATGGGCTCTTTGTGAAGAGTTTTCCACAGGGTGAAGTCTGTGTGTAGAAGGGGCTTGTCTACCTGATGGGGCATATGTGTCTATAGGGACTAAACTACATTTTAATAATTTCATATAAGCACATATGTTTATCTAAATTTTTTTTTTTAATGTTTCTGTGCCATTTTGACCGTATTTACATATATCATATGCCATTCTGGTTTTTGTTTACCCATTGACACACCAATTCCCAAAAAACCCTAATTTCAAAATATTTGGGCCTGATAAATAAACTGAAAGAGTTGTATTAGAGTGCCCCAAAGTGCTATTTTGTGGGCAAACCATAACACAAACATTGATTTGTGCTTCGGCATTGACTGTTTAAAATGTGTGCAAAATGATCAGACTCTTACAATGCGCTGTGCTGCTAATTAGCCGTTTAGAGTAAATTTGCTCCTCCTGTTAGTTTACAAAATCCGGCATAGTGGTTTAGGATTCAAATGAAGTATGGTTTTGCTAAATGTCTTTTATGGGATTTACTTTACAATATCGTGAACCCACACTTTGAATTACCTTCCTTAGGTTGATGGCATTTTATGTTTGACGGACATTTTGACTGATGACACTCATTCTGAAGCCACCAGAGCAGAAGCAGCGGCCGTGATTGCACAAATCACATCTCCACACCTCACCTTCACTCAACATCTGAGCAGCTTCCTGGAAAATATGGAGGAAATTGTCACAGCCCTTGTTAGTAAGTACTGTCTGCAAGCACTTAAGGCCGTGATTACATATCATGAGCGTAAAGGTGACAACTAGCTGTATCTCCTGTTGTCTTAGTGCGTGTATCTCCTGTTGTCTTAGTGCGTGTATCTCCTGTTGTCTTAGTGCGTGTATCTCCTGTTGTCTTAGTGCGTGTATCTCCTGTTGTCTTAGTGCGTGTATCTCCTGTTGTCTTAGTGCGTGTATCTTCTGTTGTCTTAGTGCGTGTATCTCCTGTTGTCTTAGTGCGTGTATCTCCTGTTGTCTTAGTGCGTGTATCTCCTGTTGTCTTAGTGCGTGTATCTCCTGTTGTCTTAGTGCGTGTATCTTCTGTTGTCTTAGTGCGTGTATCTTCTGTTGTCTTAGTGCGTGTATCTCCTGTTGTCTTAGTGCGTGTATCTCCTGTTGTCTTAGTGCGTGTATCTCCTGTTGTCTTAGTGCGTGTATCTTCTGTTGTCTTAGTGCGTGTATCTTCTGTTGTCTTAGTGCGTGTATCTTCTGTTGTCTTAGTGCGTGTATCTTCTGTTGTCTTAGTGCGTGTATCTTCTGTCGTCTTAGTGCGTGTATCTCCTGTTGTCTTAGTGCGTGTATCTCCTGTTGTCTTAGTGCGTGTATCTCCTGTTGTCTTAGTGCGTGTATCTCCTGTTGTCTTAGTGCGTGTATCTTCTGTTGTCTTAGTGCGTGTATCTCCTGTTGTCTTAGTGCGTGTATCTCCTGTTGTCTTTTGTGAAAAGCTCAAAGTCCTCTGTTTGAAGCCACTTTCTCTAGCCATGGTTATAGTGACATTCATATTTGAAGCTCCCAATGTGGAACAAGGTACATGATTTACACAGTCAGGAATGTTATTGATTTTATAAAAGCCGTCAATGATGCAACTCTCTGCATATACTTTAGAGGAAAGACCCTAGAGTGGATGTGTATTAACAGTTATTTTGCACTGCTAAGAAATCGCTTATAGTAAGTGCGGTCATATGAATATATTCCACGACCACTTGTGAGTGAGGACATCCTTCATTTTTAACCCCTTCCCTGCTCATGACGGAACCGTTCCGTCATGAGCCACGGTTGTCGTGTGCTCATGACGGAACGGTTCCGTCATGACAATCCTGCCGGCGGCCGCTCCGCCTGCGCGGCGCTGTTTCCCCGCCTGTGCGGGGCGACAACGCAAATGGGCGGAGTCATGACGGAACCGTTCCGTCATGAGCACAGCTCAACTGTGGCTCATGACGGAGCGGCTCCGTCATGAGCACAGGCCCGCCGCGCTGCCCCCCTGCCCCCCCCAGCGCTGCAGCGGAATGTCCGCAGCAGCGAAGGGGTTAATCTCAATTTCTATTCATTTCTGGCCCATTGTATCTCCCAGAGTAGATTCTAGGCACCTGCTCGTCAGTTGTGATTCAACCTTGTGGGAAATCCATCTGTTTTCTCCTGATTTTATTTGGACTGTGGGCAGCTGCTGCATGTCTGATGGCGTAGAAGCGTCAACGAAGCAGACCCCAGCTCCATGTGGTCAGTCCTAAAACTTGAAACACTTTTTTGCTTTCACTTAAATATGCATAGTTGAAATTTTAGTAAGTCGGCTGGAGATAAATGGAAACCTTTTGTACAGTTGAACACGGTCTAAATTAGGAATGCAAATTTGAATGTGATGTACACACGCACACTCACACCCACACCCACACATACCCACAAATAATAATAGCCTATCTTGTTACAATAATTCTGTGGTCTGCGTTGAAAAGAAATGAAAACAATTTGGTGTTTAAATTCCCGAATTTAAAACTTCAGAAGGTTTCCTATAAATATATGCATAAGTCTACCACAGCTCACAAAGTACACGTTTTTGGATTGAAGAAATCCTCCCATTTCCAAAACAGAGGTGTTTAAAGGACCATCATATGCAAACTGAACACGACCGTGATATAAATTGCAGCATTTTGGGGTTAGATCTATTTTTCTACGTCTGCTAGGAAAATATTGCAAGATTCTGGTCTGTAGAATGTAGATAAATAGGTATGACAAACCAAAAAGAAGCGCTGTATTTAAATTCTGTTGTAATCCTTGCCTCTATTTAATAAGTTATTATCAGTGCTTAATTTGAAAAAATAAAAATAAGTTCCAGGGCTCTCGTCAGGAGGCCACTGTAGCTTGCACCACACGTTGCCCCTGCCATGCTGCCAGTGATAGTAACACCACAACTACTAGCCATCACATTCCTACAAGTGTGTCACTCCGGACTATTTCAGGCCCCAAAGCTATAAGAATGGCTTGGTCGGCTAATAATAGTAATGTTTTATCTATATTGCATTAATAAATAACTGTTGTTGTGGTCATCTCAAATTAGCCAGACATCGCCACCTTGTGGTAAATTGTCAAAGGCACTGGCTTTTGACAATTAAGTGCTGGTGCTGAGCACCAGAAACCACCAGCTCAAATTAAGCACCGGTTGTTATGTTGTTTGCTTGAATTTTAGAAACAGTTTAACCAAAAAGGTAAACCTTGTTTATTGGTTAATCCTGGTGTCGCTCAGATTAAATGTCCCACACCAAATCTATTCTCCTTTTTAGCTACAAGCTACCGTTGCCAAATGCCTTTCTTCTCAATCTTACAGTTCTGTGAGCTGCACTTAGTGTTGTCCACTGCCAGGCCATATCTCCGTGTTTAAATGGACAATAGCAACATATTGCTACATCGCCAAGGAATGCCAATCACACCCTATGAAGAGGACGGCACCTAGAGGGCTATGAATTTTGTTTATTTGGAAGCAGAAGGGGATTGACTCTTGCTTGTGACGAATGTCTCTGGGATAAGTGTTGCAGCAACTCACCATCCTGATGCAGGTTCGAAGTCAAGCTGTTAAAAATCTAAGCTGAGAAAACCATGAAGATGTTAGTCTGATTTCCTGAAGTTTGTCACCAGTGGCGTCACTAGGGTTGGTGTCACCCAGTGCGGTAACTCATGGTGTCACCCGTGCGGTCCGCACCCCCGCGTGACGCCACTGAGAGAAAGAGTTGCCTTTGGGTCAGCCTGCTCATGCCACTGGGTTTCAGGTGTTTTTCTTTGTTTTGCCTTCTCTTGGGTGGGCTGCCTGTCAAGGACATGGCGTTCTGAGGACGGTCACATTCATTGTCTCATATATGTTTCCAGGAGAATTTGATGACGCACTTATCAAGTAGTCTGTCCTTTTGTCAGAATGCAGATGCAACGTTTAGCCTGTAACTGAGACCCAGGGTGTGTTGTTTGTTATATATACTTTGCTGACACAGCAACATTTTAATTGCTGAATTAATACTAGGAAATGTGTACAGTTTGGATAGCTTACTCTTTAAGAAGAAATACTGGTATTCACTAATCGCCCTTGCAGGTTAATTTATTTAATCTTATTGCCATGTTTTACAGCTTTTTTTTTATTTCCCAAGTAAAGACCCTACTTGGTCAGACGTCTCTTATGTGATGAGTTTTTAAGAACTTATAAAATGTATTTTCAACTCATTCGTGCAATATCATTCAAATGAGAGTCACAGGAAGTCCGACATCCATGCATGGGGATTGAGTTTTATGTTTTGCTCGCTCAAAGTCTGGCCTAGTATTTCAATCATGCTCGGTGTTTAGATAGTTTGGTTCCCAGAGTTTCCTGTGTGTCTTTCATTGTTTTTGAACCACGTTTGTTCTTTTTTTGCCCAGGCATACCCTATCGAGAGACAACACCACAAAAATCTTGGAAAACAATTCGGCTTACTGTACCAGTTTTTGATTGTCTTTGGAAAGGGAATCGGGTTACACTGTCACGGAGGCATTCCTGTGTCTCTCTGTTTTGCCAAAGGCTTGTCCCACAATAAAGGGAAGTGCTCACTTTCACAATGACTTCCTTTTGTCCGCTTTTCGACCCCGCAAATCACAAATAACTAAAAGAGAGAAAGTGAGGGTGGGGGTCTACAGACTGCGCATGCGTAAAGATGGTTCAGTAAATACTTAAGAAGATGATGAG
Source organism: Triturus cristatus (assembly GCF_964204655.1). NCBI lineage: Eukaryota > Metazoa > Chordata > Amphibia > Caudata > Salamandridae > Triturus > Triturus cristatus. The sequence goes on along the minus strand of NC_140584.1, from coordinate 469,188,145 downwards.
CTAAATACATGGCGCAGCGCGCGCTCCTGCAGTTCTCCATGTATTGACGGTATGCTATACAACTCCTACAATTAAACAAGTAATTTTACCGCATTGCAGAAATACTTTTAGTGTAGATTTTCCTCACTATTTTTTCAGCTGCAAACAAGGAAAGAGTTGTGATCACTGAACGCGTGTGCGAGAAGTGTAGTGCCCCGTACCTCCGCACTTCGCTCTGCCCCTACCGCCGCAGTCCCCTGTACCCACTGTCACCGGGTGTCACCCCATGTGATGGTGTCACCCGGTGCGGTCCGCACCCCCCGCACCCCCCTAGTAACGCCACTGTTTGTCACCGATCGCAGACACCCTTTTAAAAGTTTCTGCTTTTAGACTGTAAGACAGAGGACTGCCATGAACATAAGAAGAGAAGGCTGGTTGCTGCTTAACAGAAGAATTTCCCTGCCTTATGGTGGACTGTAGAGAAAATGTCTCTAGCTCTAACTTGAATCTACATGGTTGAAAAGGTGCTCGAAGCATTAAGGCACTTAGACTCTTGCTGATCCACAAGGACAACGTGATCCAGGTATATCCTGGGAAACCTGCTTGCTTGTAGAACATCCTCTCTGAAGCTAGAGAGTTATGAAGGTTCTGCAGACAGAGAAAGCTGCACCCACTTGAAGAAGAACCAATACTGAGGCACTATAACTTCCTCAGCCAACTCTATGCAACTCCTCTCCTGCATCACCTGACCGAGAAGGCTTTGTAGTCTGACACAGTTGTATATCAACACATTGTGGGCATGTGGTAACTTGTCCCTCTTTAAAAAATTAAATAAAATGCTTTATGTACAACTTTTCACCCCTTGTTTTGGCGATAGTCAAGTCAAAAAGGCTTTATTTCGATAAAAACATATCATAAAAGCTGAATATAAATAGATTTTCCATTTTTTAAAAACATTTACAAGAATCACTAGATTTCATCAATTTTCAACAAAGAAATAAATACATTCTGTACAAGTTAAAAGCAATTAGCAATTTAACAATAAAAAGGAATTAAACATTAATTTTAAGCCTTTTGCTACGTAAATACCAGGCCCATGATAAAAATTTAGATAAACCACAGACATAAAGTGGGCGTGAATCTGACGTTAGGATACGCAGGGCCTCAATGTGTGACCTAGTGCCTAAAAGCCGACACAATGCTTTGAGCCACTTTTTCCTGGGTTTTACATATTCCGGGCATTGGAACAAGAAATGCGCTAGGGTCTCGGTGCAAGTTGTACAAAAAGGGCAAAAGGCAGTTGTCTGTGCCGGGATTTTCCACCGTGCTGTAAATGCTCTTAGTGGGAGAGTCCCAACTCTAAACTTAAAATAGAGTGCTCTATCGAACGGTTTTTCAATAATGTCCAGATACAGTTCCCGAATGGGTAAGTCCTTGAACTTCAGGAAGTCCTCCGTTAATTTTCCCAGGGACTGATCAGCATATGTTCGGGACATAACCCAATTCCAGTATAGAGACTTTAGAGTTGCCTTTGGTGGAGATGATCTATTGTCCCATGCTTCACTTAGTCCAAGAGCAATAAGTAAAGCTTTAACATCTCTCAACCACTTTATTTTGTGCCATCCTGATGATGCCATTATTTCGGACAGTCCTTTTGCGTATTTGGCGAGTTCTGGGACTCGCCACAACCGGGCCCATAAGAGCAATGGCCGGAGTTTTGCAAGATCAGCTATAGAACGACAGCCTAAATCAAACATCAACGGTAAAGTTGGCGTACCCTGAGGGAGCAACATCAATGACCTACAAAATTTGTTTTCCGATTTGGAAAGTTCATCTATATTTTGGGTACCCCATAGTTCAGCTCCATATAGAGCTGAACTAACTCCTCTTGCTTTATAGATGTCTACAATCGGGGCTATCGGTCTTATTGTGCAGAGACGCTGTTCCTTTAGTAGGGCCCCTGTGACCCTCTTATGATTTAGAAGGATTTTGGATAAGTGGGAGGTCCATTGCATTGTTTGCGAGATGCGTATTCCTAAGTAATCAAATACCCTCTCCCTACCTAAGGGTACTGAATTCAGGACAGGGGGTCGGGCGAGTTTTTTTGGGGGGTTCATCACCAAATATTTGGTTTTGTCAGTATTAATGACCAATCCCCGCTCCAAGCAAAAGGTCTGAAAGTTGTTAAGGAGCTTCTGAAGGCCCATTGGGGATTTGGATAACAACAGCGTGTCATCCGCAAAGAGGAGAGTTGGAACACGCTCGCCCGCCAGGGATGGTTCGTCTGAAGGGTCTTTTAACAAATGCTCAACCACACCGTTGACATATAGAGAAAAAAGGGTGGGAGCAAGAACACATCCCTGACGGACCCCTCTATTCACCGGGATTTTGTTTGTTTTCTCGCCCTGTGTACCCCATCTAATTTGGGCAAAATTACCATCGTGGAGCCTCATCAACATTGAAAGAATATAGCGTGGGAGGCCCATTTTATAGAGGACCTCCCATAGGATCTCCCTAGGCACAAGGTCAAAGGCAGTCTTTAAGTCAATAAAAGCGAGATAAAGACTGCCTTTGCCTATAACCACGACCTTCCAATAGATCAGCATTAATCTAAATACTTGCTCAATTGTTCCCGTGCCTGTTCTGAACCCCGCTTGGTAATTGGAGAGGATATCATTGTCTTCAATCCATTGTTGGATCCTCCCCAATAGGACCTTCCCGACTACCTTCTGGGTTGTATCCAATAAGCTTATAGGGCGGTAGTTAGAAGGCTCGTCCCTTATACCCTTTTTAAAAATAGGGACTACCTCCGCGCCCTTCCATGATTCCGGGACTGCCGCACCTTTATGGATGGCAACAAGCAGGGAATGTATAAGCTTCCCCCACGTTGGAATATCATAGCGGAGCAAGTCGCCAGGAATACCGTCACGCCCTGCCGCTTTTTGGGGCAAGATAGTTTTAATAGCAGACTCTACTTCTTTAGTTGTATAATCGGGCTCGGTCATATCACCCTCCAAATCAGAGTAGTCAAATGGTGCTCCAATGCTAGACCCCTGTGGGCAAGTATACAGTTGGGAGAAATGGGTAAACCATGCTTGTCCAGTAATACTGCATGTGATATGGTTACTATCAGGTCTATTCCTAGCTCTGATAGTATCCCAAAAAAGTCTAGGATCCTTAGCAGAGCTAGCCTTCTTCAGGGTATACCAGTATTCATCCTCCCAATCCTTTTTGGCACTAGCTATCACCCGTTTGTAATTCGTCCTATTGGACTGTATTAGGGATTGTGTTTTACCCTTAATTGCTTTAATTAATGCTGTTTTTGCCTGCCTACATGCAGGGGTAAACCAATCGTGGGTGCCCTTCGGCTGTGGATTTGTTATGGCTTTGCCCCGGGGCACTTGTTTAAAGAAAATCTCCCCTATAGTTTTGATTGCTTCTTCAAAGATTAGGGTTACCCTACCTATTGCAAGGGGACTTTGAGAAATAGCATCAAGCTCTGTTTGAGAGGTCAACAAGGTCTGGTCTATAAGATTGAGTTTGGTTTCGTCTAAAGCTATTTTGTTCCACTTTAGACGCCGCCCACAATTGGATAGTAAAACTTTAGGGGCAGGCTTATGACTCAATCCATTTGTCTTACTGAGCCATAGATCATTAAGGGTTAGAGACAGCGGGTTATGATCACTCTCAATAGTAGATAGGACCGTCATATCCTGAACCGAGTTCCAAAGTGAGAAATCCAGTAGGATATAATCGATCCGTGAGGAGCAATTCACCCTATTGTAGGTGTCTGCACCCATTGAGTCTGAGACAGTGCGGCCATTTACAGCTCTCAATCCGAACTCCATAGTCAACGCGTTTAGTTGTATCACCCTTTGGGACCACTTTTTAATTGGTTTAATGGTTAATGGTGGTATGCCTCTTTTTAGATCATCTTCCACCAGGTCCAAAATATCTTCGGTCGCAAGGGGCTCAAATGAGCAATTAAAATCTCCCGCGACCAACACCTGAGCCCCATCACTGCCGGCTCTGAGCTCATTTTCGAGGAGAGTTACTGTTTTGGCGATAGGGTTGCAGCACATATCACAGATCATTTTGTGTTGTGAAAAAGGCCGCTTTATTGAAACAGGTGCACATCACATTTTTTTCGGGGCAGACTGCCTTACAAAACGAAACCTTGCTAGACATCAAATATAACTAACCAATGTCCCCCACCCCTACGGTCACCCCCACAAGCCCACCTCGGAACTATCTTCTTTACCTGGATCCCAACTGGCAGCTCCAACCAAACTTCTGACACGTCGAGCAAAACTTTGAGATCCCCACAAGCCCCTGTTCCAAGTGACAGCGATACAGCATTATAACCCAGTGTCTGTCCCAACAACTAGGCCTACCGGGGAAAAACCCATGAAAAGTATGGACCCCTTATCCCAAAGCCTAAATAAAGGGGATGGGCGGGCAGAGAAAAATGCCTAAAAGCTCCCTGTCACCAGCCACCAGGTCACCTTAAACCTAAAATGGTGACAGGGAGCCCAACGGAGATGTGCTTATACTTTGAGATGTACTGTGCTTCAGACATAGCCCAAACACAAAATGGCAGTTCATGGGCTACACCAACCTCCCAATCTGCCCAAGGGGCAGATCTCCCGGTTGTCGACTATCCCTCAATCCCCCTTGGGAGATAGGGTTGCAGCACATATCACAGACCACTTTGTAGTGTGGAAAATGGCACTTTATTAAAACAGGTGCACATAGCAATTTGTTTCTCGCAGGCAACCTTACAAATCTAAACCTCGCAAGAAATCAAATGTAACTATCCAATGTCCTCCACCCCCTCCTCTATGGTCCCTCCCAGAAGCCCACCCCACAGCTAGCTCCTTTAACGGAAATTGATTTCAACATTTAAAGCTTTATATTTCCCCTATAGCCTATGACTACATGTATGAACCCCTAAGCACCTATCCATTTAAGTAAAGGAGCCATTCCTATAATGTCTGATATAAAACCTGTACCCATTTCTTGGTGTATGATGTAAGTAGAGGTCGATGGCGGCACAGATAGCAGATTTCTTAAAAATTTGTTTTCAACTATTTGGACATCCCCGGCATCCCTGTATCCCCAGAGATCAGAACCATAGCTAGCAATAGCAAGGCATTTAGCCCTGTAGATATTTAACATGGCGTGTATAGATTTCGATCCTAATCTACGGGCAAAATCTAGGACTGCAATAGTTGATCTGGGCATTAGGTCTCTTTTGGCTTTCATTTGTGGGATCCATGTGCCCTTTTCATCAAATAATACTCCTAGATATAAAAAAGACGCCACCAGAGTAATTTCGTTCCCCTCACAATAATGGGTCTTGCTTTTCTTTGGTTTAACCCCCATGACCATAATATGGGACTTAGAAAAATTTACATCTAAGTCCAAGGTGCGCTGCCAAATTCCTGGATTTACTGTGCAGGATATTCAACTGTCAGTTACAAAAGGTATCCTACTACTTTAACAAAGCCTGGCCAAGATAGTGAGTTCTAATATTGTGAATGTCCAAAAGATCAACAATCCTACTTGTTCTAATTTTGAAACCTTACACACTCTAGCACAACCCTACTCCAGGGAGCACTTATAAGGTTATTGTCTACCAGGCTCTATACTAGAAATACCTTAAAACACCCATGTATCTTTTTTAATAATTGGTGTTTTATGTATAGATAGAAATTGATCCTTGTGGGACACTGAGCAATTATGACCTGACATCATAACACCGAGGGAGTTGGTGGTCCCCGGGGCTTATAGAGTCCATGGACGGGGGCTGGTGCGCCTCATCCTTTTTATCAATGAAGCCCCAGGGAGGTGGTGGTCCCTGGGGCTTCATGAGCCCTAAGATGGAGGCCTAATGCGCCCCACTGCTTTTAAAAAAATAAATGCCCCGGAGCCTGGCCCACCAAGGGGCTGTATTCAAAACAAGTGCAGCAGCCCACGCATTTTTTTTAAAAAGTTTTTGCTGCAGATTTGCAGCTCGGCTCAGTCTTGTTTTTGCTACAATTTCTTTTTTTAAATGTGATTTTTTTGCCCTGTCGGAGTCACATGGGGAGCCCATCAACACACCTAGAGGTTAAGGTATTCCTACAATTCCCCTTTTTTAAAATGTAACAGTTTTTTATGGGACTTAGTTGAAGCCGAGTCCCGAGATGGCTGCCAACACTTCCTAGTTGAAGTGTTGGCAACCAATCAGATCTCACCCTGAGATCTGTGCTTGGGCTCTGCCCAGCTATCCTTATTTGCTTTCCCTTAAATTTCTCACTACCTACTGTCCTAATTTACATCAGATAATTGAAATTGTGATCTGCGAACCAAAATCTACCTTTCTGCCAAATTTGGTGCAACTCCGTCCAGTGGTTCGGGCTGTAGTCGTGTTCAAAGCTCCTATGGGATTTAATGAAAGAAATAATATTTTTTTCTACCCCATTTTTTCTTGGTCCCCACTTGACAGATCATCCTGAATCTTCCCATGAAACACAAGACTCACTATGACACGTTTGTGGGGAAATTTCGCAAAGATTTGTCAAATGGCACCAAAGATATAGGCCAGTCAAAAATGTTTTTTCTATAGAAAAATGGTTCTAACTGTAACTATCTACTGGCAACTGTCAGTAGGTTTATATATGTAGATATTTACACACCCATACACACACATGCACACACACACTTTTAAAAGAATGTGTGGTAAAGGCATTGTGTGGTAAAGGAGGTTTCCCATGGAATAATGGTTTGATATGAGTGCCCAAGAATGCACATTTTGGTCACTAGTGAGGTAGCCAACTCCCAGCATGTGTGTGGATTCAAATCGAGAATATCAGACGTGTCATGAATGATCACCAAATGAGGGGTGGGGAATATTGGGAAGGAGCTTAAACTCTATAAGTGCTTCACACTGCCTTCCAAGAGAGTTTTTAGGTCGCGCAGGACCATAAAATGTGGTATAGTGTACAATTGTCTGAATCACATTTGCAGCATTGGTCATGGGGTCGTAAGTTAACACTTTTGAATTCCAAAGTCGTCCAACAGCAATAATGCATGTCCTTTAAATATCAGAACTTGAGCCTAGATTCCCTGAATTGCCTGTAATGGTCAATGTTGGACTTGGCCCTTCTGGCAGGTTCACCCCTGAACTTTTTTGCTTTTTACTGGTGACTTGGTGTGGTGATTTTTGGTTTCTGCGCACTTTCCCTGTGTCCCAGGGTAAAGTGCGTGCGCACTCTGAGTGCATGTGGTGAGATAGGCCTGCCCTCCCATAGGAATGCATGGGGAATGTATGTGTCCCAAGTAGTTCCTGATGCGTGGGGTGTGCAGGCCCGAGTTTGGTATGTGCGAACTCGTGTGATTGAATGCTGCACGATGATGTGTGCGGCGTGCATGTACCTAGTGTGGAAGTGCCACTTCTAGAAGTGGGCACTTCGGTGTGCAGTGTGAAATGTGTGCCTTGTCGCGTGATTGGCTGGTTGAGGTCATGTGACGGGCTAGGGATTCCCCAGAGTCAGGATGAGTCACCCAGTGGTGAATGGGGAGATCAGCAGCTAGATGGGTGAGAGGAGTACACCTGGGTCCTGAATAGGGCAGGGTTTTCCCCACACAATGCTGGCTCCGCCCCCTGTGGTGCGACTGATGACCCTAGCCCTGCCAGTGAATAGAGTGAGGGGCTGAGCACATCAAGGGTGCTCCCCAACCAGCTGCGACTGGTTTTCCCCCTCACCCTGAACCCAGAACAAAGGGAAAAGATGTATAAAAATGGGGCTGTGTCCCCACAGAAGTTGTTCTCTGCCAGGATCTTACCTGAGGGGGGCTGCTGCTGCTTCTGGACCAGAGGACCGCCACTTGGACTACCTCCCTGCCTGGAGGCCCAGTGAGCTGGCTCTGGGTCCAGCCTTGCCCCCCACCCCTGCCCTGCTGCATGCAGGGAAGAACTTTGCTGGACTTAGGTGTTTACTGGCACCCCTAAGCGCCTGGAAGCGCTTTTCTTTCCCCCAAAGCGCTTGGATTTGCCTGTAGCGCTCAGGAGCGCTTTATTGCTGAAAGCCGGTGCCCACCCGGCGTTTGCCCCGTCTTTTCCGATCGAGCGGGAGCCACCCCGCTTAATTAATTATTTAATTGGCGGGTGCCCACCCCGGGTTGTGGTGTGCTTGCGGGTGCCCACCCCGCTTATTTGCTTATTCTTACGGCGGGTGCCCACCCCGCCGTATACCGCATCTACGAGGGAGCCCACCCCTCTTGTGACGGGGAAAATCACCGCTGCAGCCCGGTTCCGGACGACAGGAAGTCAGGCAGAGTTCGTGGTGACGTGGGCGGGGCCTCGGCCTTAAGCCGGAAGTCTACGGGAGCCCACCCCGTGCTCCGGCGAGCGAGAGGAGACCGCGAGAGCTGAGCAGACGGAGCAGTGCAGGCTCCGTGTCCGTCCCGTGCCGGCCGCTGCCCCGAAGCCTGAAATCACCGCGGAAGCCCAGCGGGAGCACCCTGGAGCCAAGGTGAGGCGTCCTTGGGTGTAGAGTCCCCGTGGGGCTGAGGGGGGCATGTGTGATTAAGAGCCTGCGAGGCTCCAAGGCTGTAGGGGGCAGTTCAGTTGTTTCTTGAGCCCCGAGAGGGCTCCACCGGCGGTGGGGACATTCCTGACAGACCGGCCTACTTCTCGTGCACTCCCCCGCCCCATTGGTTAAGTCAAGAGCGCGAGGTCGCTCCCACGAAGGGGGCAGTGTTCTTGAGCCCCCAAGAGGCTCCAACGGTTTTTGGGCGCATTACTGTCGAGCCTAGAGGGCTCCATCGTACGGGGGCATTCTGTGCTAATTAGAGCGGGCCGCTCCAACGTCGAGCGCATTGCCGGCTCCAACGGGGCAGATTGTTTTAAGAGTCCAGGAGAGGCTCAGGGGGCATTTATTGATCAGAGCCTGAGAGGCTCAGGGGGCATTTATTGATCAGAGCCTGCGAGGCTCAGGGGGCCACAAGTGTTTTCTTAGAGCCCAGAGGGGCCCCACGTGACTGCGATTTGTGGTCAAAGGGCACAGTGGTGCCCCCGCTCCTTTTCCTAGCTGCCCAGCACTTAGTGGGCAGCTGCAACATTTAGGTTGTGTGCCCTGGGTTGCGCAGCCTGCGCAGGCGCGCCCTGACTTTTCTGGACACAGGGCGTCCTTGCCCCTTCAAGGCCAGTTGGCCTAGGGACTGCCACAGATAGTGGCTAATGTGAGTTTTTGCGCCATTGTTCCTTTCCTGCACCTCTGAATGTGTTTATGCGTCATGTGCTTTGCTTTACACCTCTGAATGTATTTTATGCATCCTGTGTTTATGTGCTCTTAGACCCCTACAGGTAGAGTGATACTTAGGTGGTTGTTTTTCTCCTAGTACAGGTGGTGCTGGTGAGGTCCTGATTCCCTGCGCAGTATTTTCCTAAGGTGGTTAGGGTTGCGTAGGTGGTACTTTCTGGTTACCAGGAGTTACTGATTGTGTGTTATATATGTTATTGTGTGCTATGTTCTAAAGTATTATTCCTAAGTTCTAAGAGTGCTAATTTCGGACAGTGGTCCATGTGGCCCTGTCCCATGTACATATAATCCCTTGTAAATTCTGCCCGTGCCTGTTGGCACATTGTAAAGTGTGTGTTTTTATCTGATGTGTTGTGTATAATACAAAGGCTATTTTTATAGAATACCTTGTGTGGAGTTTCCTTTGTGGTGGGCCTTGGGTGTTGTTGCTGGGTGCGCGCGCAAACGCTTTACACATCGCCTCAGGGATAAGCCTGTCTGCTCGTGCCAAGCTACCAAGGGGGTGAGCAGGGGTTATCTTTGGCGTGTAACTTCCTTGCCCTGACTAGAGTGGTGGTTTCTGCCTGACTTTGGCGCAAGCCTTAGCCAACCAGAAATCCCATTTCTAACATTGGTGATCAGCGGTGGGATTTGGACTTGCGTTTGCGCTGTACCGCAGCAGCAGCTGGCTGCACTGCAAAACTCTGCATTTAGATACATCACACGGTATAGGGATTATTGTTTTAAGTTTGTTTTTAATTGTCATTTCTTTGACAATGTGTTTTTGTGCACTGTGAGTTAGGTGTCCCTAGTTCGGGAGGGTAGATCATCCCCCCAAGTGCATTGTGTTTTCTGGATTCACCAGAGGGTGGGATCCAGTGGTGGCAGCGTAATAGTGTCCTGTACATTTGTCCCCCGCCCTGCGCCCAGAGTTGGTACCTGTGTCACGTGGTGGTCAGGTTGAGGAATCAGGGGTGGTAGAAACTGCCTTACCAGTCCGAGGGGAGGGTTGTGTGTGTGGATTAATGGTGTGTGGCACTAGGCAAGTGAGTGTGAGTTCTCTGGGATAGAGAGCTTGCTGAATCCTTTGTGAATTGTGTACTCCTGTGTTAAACGCAGACCCCTAGGTTCCCTGTGTGATCTTTTCTCTAGAACGTCTGCCAGAATGGAGCCTGCTTTTGATCCCAGTGATCTAGTTTATTACAGTATGCAGGAGTTGGAAAGGTTCTGTAGGGAGAGAAACATAGGGGTGAGAGAGTCAGACACTGTGTACGAACTGAGGAACCACATGATTGGATGGCAAGCAGGTGAATGGAAACGTGAGCGCAGTGAGGAAGACAGGGCCCGAGCCTCTCACCTGGAGGGTGGTGGGTCTGTGGGGAGCCCTGAAGATTCAGAAGAAGATGACAGTACCTGGACGCCAGTAGAGAGTGAGGACCCCGTGGGTAGGGAGTCCCTTGCTGGGTCCAGCGTAGGAGATAGCGCCTCATCCCTTTCCCTCTCCCCTGAGCATAGTGGTAGTTTTCTGGATTCCCCAGTGAGGGTGGAGTCCAGTGGTAGCAGCGATATAAAGTGCAGTACAGAGAGTCCCAGTCCCAGTTCCCTGAGTGTGGTACCTTGTTCCCGAGAGGAGGAATGTAGGTTGAAGTTCAGGGGCAGTAAGAAGCTGTCTCACCAGTCTTGGGAGGAGGCTGTGGAGCAATGTCATGATGCCCTGGTGGACTGGCTGATGTTTAACCCGGAGCAGGATTTGGATGGAGTACTCAATATGATTATCAAAGAGCAGATGCTCAGTAGTTGTTCTCCCGGGTTGCGCCAACACCTGTTGAGGTATAACTCTTTTTGTCCATTTGAACTTGCAGAGGAAGCAGACCGCTGGGAAAGGGCCAGAGGTTCTCTAGAGTCATTAGTGAGTGATTCCAACAATAGTGGGTCAAAGATCCTTCAGCCCAGTGTGGTGGAGGAGGCTCAGTGTAGCCCAGCTAGGTCCCAGGATAGCGAGGAGGATGTAGGGGCTCACTGCCTGGCTCAGTGGAGCAGGAGTGAGGGGGTGACCGAGGGTCCCCAGACGCCCGAAACCCTGCCTCAGGACTTGGATGGTTTCATGAGGGAACACCAAGTTGGGGACCTAGGCTGTCCTGTTAGTCCACTTGAGGAAGATCTCTTAGTGAGTAGAGGACCTGGAGCGCCTGTAAACAGGGCTCCTGTGGTTCTGGAGTCTGGCAGTACCGCTCCGGTAGGGAGGGTACAGGAGTCCAGCGTGAGTGATTGGGGGATGAGTTCCCCAGTGGAAGAGTCGGTGGGTCAGGGACTTCCCAGTTGGGCTAGGATCCCGTGTAGTGACCAGGGTGACACCACTTCTGTTCTGGGGGTTCTCCGCGCACTGTCAGGTGGACAGGGGACGGGAGATCAGCGCCAGACAGACAGTCGCTCGACATATGTGTCATTTGATAGCCTCAGGGGGATGGAGTGGAAATCCCCAGAAGTCCTGGAGTGCCAGGCAATTATTCCACCAAAGGTTCTAGGCCGGAGGTTGGAAGGCCAGGTTCGGGATCAGCCTGACCTGAAGGGTGGGACGTCTGTAATCAGCGTCCTGACCGGTTCTTCTTCCAGAGGTACCGCCCCAGTTGGTAGGGAGCAGGGTTCTGGAAGGGGGTGCAGAGGGTGGGAGAGCTCACCTCTGACCCTGGTGCAATCTGAGGGGTTAAACCCTGGGTTGGAATGGCGTTCTAGGTGTACCCCTCGCCGGAGGAGGAGGAACCCTAGGAGAAGAGGTAGGGGGAGGAGAGCCTTCCCTGAGACTCCTGGTCCGCCTGAGGGTGTAGACCCTAGGCTGGAGAACCAGTGGCAGTCTAGTCCTGTCTTGCAGAGAGGAAGAGTGGAGAATGGCCGCTATGTGCCAGGGGTTACTACCCCCCACTCTGTGATTAGGCAAAGACCGGTGGCACCTGGGTGGCCTAGGGCCTGGTCTTGGCCGCGGACAGCTTGGGAGTACCAGTGGGGTAGCCCAGTTGGTCCAGACAGTGGTGTTAGAAAGAATTCCATGGGTTCACCGTGGCGTAGAACCGGAGGGTGTCCCTGCAGTTGCGGGCCCGCGTCCGTGTTCTATCGCCCCAAGCAGGGAAGTCCATCACAGTGGTGATTGGTCTGCCCTGCGTTTTGGCTGGAAGGGGGTTGTGTTGGACTTGGCCCTTCTGGCAGGTTCACCCCTGACCTTTTTTGCTTTTTACTGGTGACTTGGTGTGGTGATTTTTGGTTTCTGCGCACTTTCCCTGTGTCCCAGGGTAAAGTGCGTGCGCACTCTGAGTGCATGTGGTGAGATAGGCCTGCCCTCCCATAGGAATGCATGGGGAATGTATGTGTCCCTAGTAGTTCCTGATGCGTGGGGTGTGCAGGCCCGAGTTTGGTATGTGCGGACTCGTGTGATTGAATGCTGCGCGATGATGTGTGCGGCGTGCATGTACCTAGTGTGGAAGTGCCACTTCTAGAAGTGGGCACTTCGGTGTGCAGTGTGAAATGTGTGCCTTGTCGCGTGATTGGCTGGTTGAGGTCATGTGACGGGCTAGGGATTCCCCAGAGTCAGGATGAGTCACCCAGTGGTGAATGGGGAGATCAGCAGCTAGATGGGTGGGAGGAGTACACCTGGGTCCTAAATAGGGCAGGGTTTTCCCCACACAATGCTGGCTCCGCCCCCTGTGGTGCGACTGATGACCCTAGCCCTGCCAGTGAATAGAGTGAGGGGCTGAGCACATCAAGGGTGCTCCCCAACCAGCTGCGACTGGTTTTCCCCCTCACCCTGAACCCAGAACAAAGGGAAAAGATGTATAAAAATGGGGCTGTGTCCCCACAGAAGTTGTTCTCTGCCAGGATCTTACCTGAGGGGGGCTGCTGCTGCTTCTGGACCAGAGGACCGCCACTTGGACTACCTCCCTGCCTGGAGGCCCAGTGAGCTGGCTCTGGGTCCAGCCTTGCCCCCCACCCCTGCCCTGCTGCATGCAGGGAAGAACTTTGCTGGACTTAGGTGTTTACTGGCACCCCTAAGCGCCTGGAAGCGCTTTTCTTTCCCCCAAAGCGCTTGGATTTGCCTGTAGCGCTCAGGAGCGCTTTATTGCTGAAAGCCGGTGCCCACCCGGCGTTTGCCCCGTCTTTTCCGATCGAGCGGGAGCCACCCCGCTTAATTAATTATTTAATTGGCGGGTGCCCACCCCGGGTTGTGGTGTGCTTGCGGGTGCCCACCCCGCTTATTTGCTTATTCTTACGGCGGGTGCCCACCCCGCCGTATACCGCATCTACGAGGGAGCCCACCCCTCTTGTGACGGGGAAAATCACCGCTGCAGCCCGGTTCCGGACGACAGGAAGTCAGGCAGAGTTCGTGGTGACGTGGGCGGGGCCTCGGCCTGAAGCCGGAAGTCTACGGGAGCCCACCCCGTGCTCCGGCGAGCGAGAGGAGACCGCGAGAGCTGAGCAGACGGAGCAGTGCAGGCTCCGTGTCCGTCCCGTGCCGGCCGCTTCCCCGAAGCCTGAAATCACCGCGGAAGCCCAGCGGGAGCACCCTGGAGCCAAGGTGAGGCGTCCTTGGGTGTAGAGTCCCCGTGGGGCTGAGGGGGCCATGTGTGATTAAGAGCCTGCGAGGCTCCAAGGCTGTAGGGGGCAGTTCAGTTGTTTCTTGAGCCCCGAGAGGGCTCCACCGGCGGTGGGGACATTCCTGACAGACCAGCCTACTTCTCGTGCGCTCCCCCGCCCCATTGGTTAAGTCAAGAGCGAGAGGTCGCTCCCACGAAGGGGGCAGTGTTCTTGAGCCCCCAAGAGGCTCCAACGGTTTTTGGGCGCATTACTGTCGAGCCTAGAGGGCTCCATCGTACGGGGGCATTCTGTGCTAATTAGAGCGGCCTCGGAAGGCAGCGGGCCGCTCCAACATCGAGCGCATTGCCGGCTCCAACGGGGCAGATTGTTTTAAGAGTCCAGGAGAGGCTCAGGGGGCATTTATTGATCAGAGCCTGAGAGGCTCAGGGGGCATTTATTGATCAGAGCCTGCGAGGCTCAGGGGGCCACAAGCGTTTTCTTAGAGCCCAGAGGGGCCCCACGTGACTGCGATTTGTGGTCAAAGGGCACAGTGGTGCCCCCGCTCCTTTTCCCAGCTGCCCAGCACTTAGTGGGCAGCTGCAACGTTTAGGTTGTGTGCCCTGGGTTGCGCAGCCTGCGCAGGCGCGCCCTGACTTTTCTGGACACAGGGCGTCCTTGCCCCTTCAAGGCCAGTTGGCCTAGGGACTGCCACAGATAGTGGCTAATGTGAGTTTTTGCGCCATTGTTCCTTTCCTGCACCTCTGAATGTGTTTATGCGTCATGTGCTTTGCTTTACACCTCAGAATGTATTTTATGCATCCTGTGTTTATGTGCTTAGACCCCTACAGGTAGAGTGATACTTAGGTGGTTGTTTTTCTCCTAGTACAGGTGGTGCTGGTGAGGTCCTGATTCCCTGCGCAGTATTTTCCTAAGGTGGTTAGGGTTGCGTAGGTGGTACTTTCTGGTTACCAGGAGTTACTGATTGTGTGTTATATATGTTATTGTGTGCTATGTTCTAAAGTATTATTCCTAAGTTCTAAGAGTGCTAATTTCGGACAGTGGTCCATGTGGCCCTGTCCCCTGTACATATAATCCCTTGTAAATTCTGCCCGTGCCTGTTGGCACATTGTAAAGTGTGTGTTTTTATCTGATGTGTTGTGTATAATACAAAGGCTCTTTTTATAGAATACCTTGTGTGGAGTTTCCTTTGTGGTGGGCCTTGGGTGTTGTTGCTGGGTGCGCGCGCAAACGCTTTACACATTGCCTCAGGGATAAGCCTGTCTGCTCGTGCCAAGCTACCAAGGGGGTGAGCAGGGGTTATCTTTGGCGTGTAACTTCCTTGCCCTGACTAGAGTGGTGGTTTCTGCCTGACTTTGGCGCAAGCCTTAGCCAACCAGAAATCCCATTTCTAACAGTCAAGGAGTAACATCGCCCAATCTTCAGGTGACTAGTCTCTGTCTAAGAATGGCTGCCATATGAGCCTAATTATCTTCAGTGTAGAGCCTGATTGTAACGTTTTACTGAGGATCTCATACAATCCAGAGACCATCACCCTAAATTGGCCCCAAATCCAAAGATATTGGAGAATGGGAGAGGGAGTGGGCTCCAGTGATGAGGGTCCTAATGTCGCTCAGAGGAAGAAGGGTTGTTGACGATTCTGCCAATGATCTGTGCCAAGGATGTGAACTCAGGTTTTAATGCCTGAAATTAATTAAGGAATCCTCACCTATATACCTGATCTAAATGTTTAAGGCCATTTCCAAGCTATGGCGCTCAGTAGAATAGCTTCCTTGTGATGTGTAATGCCCACAATGATGCCTCATTGGGTAAAAGAGGGAGAATGTCTATTTGTTTATGAGCTGCACTCCACACAGTGGCGTTCGCATAAAGGATCAGATTCTGAGCTATAATATGATTGGTAATGGTGAGAAGACAGGGAGGAACAATCCAGGAAGTGGGGCCCAGTCGAACCCTTGCCGGGGCCTAAGGTGATAGCTCTGAAAAGTGGAAGGATAGGATAAATGAAGTCATGTATGGAAGGGGATGGTCCCCAGTTGTGGTTTCTTCCCAGAGCCTGAGCTATCTTAGCCTGGGTCTGAGCCCCCTCCCGCTGTAGGACCTGATGTCTAGGGGTGCGGTGAACTGTCGGAATTTGACTCGGCGATATTCAGCAGAGTTACATAAAAACTCTGTGAAATTCCATGGAGTTCCGCTAAGTTCACTTGATTTTGTGAAGGACTTCCACAACCTGATGTTGTCCTGTCCAGTCGGATTCTGGTCTGTACAAACTTAAAAGCCTTTGATATTTTGGCTGAAATCTGTGTGCCTTCCAGGGTATAGGGGCGTCTTCATGAGGGGCAAGCACATTGCACAAGGCCTCAGTGTCCATGGTAGAATCATCCAATGTGCTGAAGAACGGCTCCATGTCACAAGGCTTGAAAACGTATTTCAGCTTACTGTCTAGCGTCACTAGCATATGCGCAGGCTGCAGAAGACAATAATTAATGTCCCACCATTTCAGTCAGGGGCAGAGCACAAGGAGCCTTTTATGTTTTACATTAGAAACTGCTGAATAGTCTGCAGAAAATGTAGATGCAGTGTCCGTCAAAGAATAGAGATTCCATGGTCCATTTCGCATCCAGGAGCATGGACCTGGTATGTAGGTGGTGTTATGCACAGTCTATGATCAGATGAAGTGTCCCTGATTAATATGCAGAGGGTGATCGGTTGTGATGAGCTCTCTATGTTATGGAGCATTGGGAGCACGTCCTTCAAAAAGTGTGACTTATCTCCTTTTTCTGACTCTTTCAGTATTCCATAAAAGCGGAAATGATTGCTTTGTGCCCTGTCTTCTAGATTGGAGAGCTTGTGCTGTGGATAATCAGTGTCCAGTCACTAGTTCAGCAGGTTGCTATGGTGGGATTCCACCTGCTCCAGACTCTGATCCACCTTGTTTAGCCTGACTTAAATGGAGGACACCTCATGCCACATTGATTTCACTTATGAGGTTAGATCTGCATTCTTGGTATCCTTGGTAGATAAAATTGTGCCAGTGACTGATATTTTTATCTGATGGAGACATCTAGCCACAGATTCCTTATCTTAGAATCCTCCCCAGGCTGCATCCAGAAAGTTTTCCAGCAGTACCTCTGTGTGTCGGTTGAGGGCGTCGAGCGACTCCGCAGCGTCGTCGTCTCTCAAATGTGACATCAACGGAGTTCATGTAAGCCCCCCCGATGTGCTGACATCAGTTCCATCTTTTCTGTGCTAACACTTGGATTCTTAGGCTGTTTTCGGCCTACTTGCCATTTTTTCATCGATGGAGCAGTGTGCCTTTTTCCCTCTTTTTTAATGTCCTCGTGGTTCAAGACTTGTGATTCCTGTGGATGACAAATGTCCACCATGGATTCTCACTCAGTTTGCATGTGGTGTCTGGGTGAGCACCACAACTCCGATGAGTGTGACTGCTGTCCTGACGCTCCTATCAGCATGGATGTCACAGTCTTCGAAGTCTTCTCATCATCCTCGGTCTCCTATACAGTGTAGAGAATGACCGTGCATCTGCTGTAGGTGCCGTCCATGTGTGCGTCGTTCACCTTCATTATCCGGAGGTAAGTCTCGGTGCCGGAGGTCAAAGTAGCATCACTTCCCGCCTTCGTCACCTACTGCTGATCCCCACTCTTCTGTTGAAGTACCGAGTTATAAGTCCGTTCTACATCTCCCCACCTATACTGGGCCCGGGGCATCTTTGCCCACATGAATCCATATTCCCAATCTCTTCTTTCTGTTCTTGGTTTGTCATCTCCCTCTGGAGCACCCTTGGGCCCCACGGAAGTGCATACGGTCGTGCTTGTGACTCCACCAATAGATTCTCCTTGGGCTTCAAGTTGTCCTGTTGTGTCTGACACCTCAGCGTCACTGGTGCACAGCCCATCAATGCATCCACCTTCAGCTCCATCTTCTGTTCTACCGACTCCAATGTTGGCATCGAGCTCTTGTCTGCCGGCTCCCGTAGTAGTGCCGTTGACGTCCATCGATGTCCCTGCCACTGTTGAGGTGATCCCTTCTCGGTGTTGACCAACTTCAGTCACAATGTCAGATGCGGTGGCCGATGGAGTGGACAATTCCAGATTTTTTCCTTCTGGTTTTTCCTTCTCAAGACCTTGGCTGTGGAAGTACTACAGATGGTGTGTAGTAGCACCCCTTATATAATCTAGCTGGTTACTTGACTTGGTTGTCACCAGTGGCTTAAAATCTATGCCAGCCTCCTGTCGCCTTCTGCTTTGGCTACGGAGGCGAGTTCTGTGCTGGTGGGCATGCTCAGCATCTCAGTTCTCCGAGATTTACAGCTTCCTTTGGTGGAATTATCAACAGATCCCTTAATTGGTATTCTACACCCTGGCCAGTTTAATGTTGAACCTGTACTTCTTTATAGTGACTGTCTTTTTGATATCCTGTAGGGTGCTTGGACTAAACCTTAAATAGTGCTCCCTGTTGATTGCTGTATTTCTCACAGGCATTGCCTAGCCCTGGAGGACCCCTCCTGTCTACTACATCCCTCTACTAGCAGCTTTGTGGTTCAGCTTGAGTCATGCAAAATATTGATTTTCTTCACCGGTCCCTCTGGAAAGGGGGCCAGGAAATTTGACACTTGTGGTATGTGTATTTTTTCATCTTTTACTCCTGCTTTGAGCTCTCTAAACACTTCTTGAATGCTCACATGCTACTCCCATGCAGGAGGAGACCTGGAATGCTCTTGTTCCCCTGGTACAAGATGGGCAAAAAGCTGCCACACTTAGCATCCACTGTGGTACTACCAATTCTGTTGGTCGGGCTATGGCCTCTTCCAGTGCTCTACGTTGGCTCACATGGTTACATACTTCCAGGTTTTTGTAAGCCATAGAAACTACTTTAATTGACATGCTTTTTGATGGAACCTCCGATTTTGGTGCGTACGCCAACCCAGCTTTATGGCGGGTCAGGGATAGTCATGGCGGTACTGAGTCTTAACTCTATTGTTGTACTAAGGTCTTCAGGGACAGTTGTTTCCCTTTGTTTTGACTTTTATCCGCCTTCATAGGATGGAGTTCTTCTCTCCCCTCCAGGGATACACCTGTTGTGATGTTCCTTCTATCTGCAGGTACTTTTTGTCTCATTTATGCTGTCGGTGACAGGTTTCATTTCCAGCCATCTGGAACTTATCTTACTTTGCAATCTCCTGGGAGTCTGTTCTTTGACTTCTTTCGCCCCTTGCTTTTTCCTACCCGAGTACTTACTCTGTGGCAGGTATTCTGTTTATGTTGTGCGGATGCACCATTGCCTTGTTCCCCCTTTTTGGGGGCCTTATTTTGTGTGCCTTGGAGGCATTTTTGTGAGCTACGTATGCACTTAGTACCCCTTATAGGGACTTTGCCTTCGTGTTTTCTCTGCCCTTATGTCCATATGGGCTATGCTGATACCACAGTAAGGCAACCTCTTTTTCCTGATTTGCTTTCATTTCCATCTTCAACCATTTTGGTGTGGCCCTTCTCTTTGATTTGCTTTACTCTCTGGAACGCATGGATTTCTCATGCTGTGTTCCTATTGGTTCAGGCCTGTGTTCCACAACTCCAGCCTTATCAGTGTGGTTTTCTTGTGCCTGTTTTATACATATCTGCCATCTCACCCATGGGGTAGCTGTTCTGTCTGCTGTTCTTTTCGGTCTTCTTCACCTGGGACACTGGCCCCCTTGATTGTCTGGATCCTTGACTGGTATCCTTATTTCCCAAGAGACTGGGTTTCCCTTTCTTTCCTGGTTCTTTCTTTCCTCCACTCTCCCCCTCCTGGCATCCCTTTTTCTATGGGAGAGGTTCCATTTCAACCCCTAACTTTGGTGGGGGTATTTTGTTGCTTTTTCATTGATCATATCCTATCTTTTCTAATGTTTCTATGCAGCGTTGGTAAGGTTTCTTACCTGTTTCTCCTAGAAAATGTTCGATTGCCATAATCAAATATCTTTTGCCCTTAGTTTCTGCCAGCCCTTCATTTCACCCTGTCCTCCTTCTCCTCATCCTCCTCCTCCTCTACCTCTTCCTCTTCTCCTCTTCCTCTTCCTCTTCCTCTTCCTCTTCCACTTCCTCTTCCTCTTCCTCTTTCTCCTTCTTTCCCTCTTCCTTCCATATGCTGTTCTTCTTTGCTTCTCCTGCTACTGCTTGCTGGCATCCTTCCTCAGTTGATGCATTGGTTTCGGGGTGGTTTCCCTTGTTCTCCTATAGTGGGCACAGCCTTCCATTTCCTACTCTTAAATGGCATTATGTTGCTGTTTCACATCCTTGTCTTTCCATCTCCACCTCAGTTACTGTTGCAAACTCCTCTTTTACGATGGTAGGATGTATTGCCTCTGTCCTTCCTTGATGACCTCTGTTCTTGGAAATACTTCGTTCCTCCACTTCTCGTCCTCCCGCTCGCTGGCAGTGGACGTCGGTTACCTTCAGAGGAGGTAGTTTGTTGTACCCTGTATAACTTGTGTGTCCAAGGGGATTTTTAAAGTTTTTTATATACAACCTTGGATGCCTCTGCATGTATATGCCTATCTCTTGAATGGATCTCTTGTGCATGCCTTTTATCTCAGGTATTTATCTGTATGTGTATGTACATATGGTCATCTGGCCTTCTGTAAGGTGCCCATCGCTGCGTCTTAACTCCATCATTCTTGGTGACCTGGTTCAATATTCTTGGTTGTACTCGTTGTTTCCTTCCATCTCTTCATCGAGAGTCTCTGTTACATTATCCTGGAGGGTGCTTACTGTACCTTTGGGGTTCAGTTTTTTTCTTTTCATTTCTTGTTGTTTTCCTAGCAATGCTCTCTAGCATTCATTGGTCTCTCTTTCTCCATCGTTCTTTCATCGGAGGTCCGTTTTTTTATAATCTGTTTCTCATGGTAGTTTCCTTGACGATCGGTTGGTGCTCCTATTCACTGTATGTATTACTTTGCATGAGCATTCTGTGCCTGCTCCTTCCATTTGGTTTTGGGCTAGACTCTATGGACTATTTTCCTTGGTCCCCTTGCATTCCCCGATCTTAAGTTGCATTCCCTTTGCGGCTGCCTCTTTTACTGGTTCTATACCATGTCTCCTTGTTTTATGACTTTCTACTCCCCATGGGCTTCTGATATTCCTTCTTGGGGATCATTCCTTTTGGTACGCATCTTTATTCCCTTTCATTATTTTTTATTGGATAGTCTTGTCCCCTTCTATTTCTCAGACTGGCTTCTCGTGCTGGGGAAGATCAGTTTGCATCCCCACCTCCTGGGATCGTATTGCTTGGATATCCAATTCTAAGATAAGGAATCTGCGGCTATATGTATGCTCAGGCCTCTCCCACTCAGCGTTCCGCAACTTTTGATCTGCCCTCTCTAAATCTTGCAATAGCACTTTACGTACCCCCAGCTTATACGCTATGCAATGTCCCCATATTACACTCTTGAAGGCGTCCCATTCCACCATCAGCGATGAGGCAGTACCAGTGTTATTCTGAAAATAATCAATAATACCAGTCTCCACCTACCCGTGTAATGCATGGTCTTCCAGCAATTCTGGGTTTAAACGCCAAGTCGGAATTTTAGGGCGATCAGGCAATGGTAATAAAGGGTTATGGTCAGATATTGTTCTAGTGAGGTATTCGCTGTACTGTACTACCGCAGGTATGTCAGGAGAGCAAAGCATCGCATCTAGCCGAACATGGAGGTCATGAAAGGCAGAAAAGAGCGAATAATTCCGGGTGGTCGGGTGATGCGCCCTCCAGGTGTTAATCAGTCCCCAATTATGTTGCCATTCCCGCCTAATCTTGGAAAGAGCATGAGTAGGGGCATCTGGGAGGGGAGGATGAGATCTATCCAGCAGGACATCCGTAACAGAATTGAAATCCCCCCCAACAGCACTGACCCGGTTAAGAAAGGAGCAAATTTCCCAGGCAACTGTACAAAAAAGGCAGATTGTTCTGTATTTGGTGCGTATATGCTGCCCAATACTTCATCCCTACCATTTAACCGCCCGCAACCAATATATAACGACCCTCTGGATCTTTCAGTTGGCGAGTGAGTTGAAAAGGAACTCCCGCTCTAACCCATACCAGGACCCCTCGTGCAAAGGCTGAGTATGTTGTACAACAAATCTGGCCTCTCCATCTACACTGTAATGCCATATCTTCTTTCGGTGCAATATGTGTTTCTTGAAGAAAAGCCAGTTGGACCACCCAACGGACTAAGTATGCATGTATTTTATTCCTCCGTGTCATTGTATGCATACCCCTGACATTCCAGGATAAGCATTTAAAATCAGTTAACAAACCCATTGTAGTGATCCGCAGTGACTCCACACAGCTAATTCTAAAAGGTTACGCCATATATAGGCCTGGGCGAAGCACTACGCTACGCTCGCGTAGTTTGCGAAGTTCGCGCTACTTCGCACTACGCGAACTGCACGTAGCACAGTGCGAACACGCGTTGCGTAGTGTTGCGTAGTGCTGCGGTCATTTTTTGCTTGCTCGCGGTCCTCAACGTCAAGTTGGCGACCGCGAGCAAGCAAAATGACATCCTGGCGAGACTTTTTCCTTGTTCGCGATCGCGAGCATGGAAAATAAACCTCCCGGCGAGATTCCCAACGCGAGAAGGTCAGGTTTCTCATTGCGAGGGGTCGCGTATGCTCGCGACCGCTCGCGATGAGAAACTACCAGTTCGCGTTGAGAAAGCTGCAGCTCGAGTAAAAATCTACTCGAGCAGCAGAAAACTACAGCTCGCACTGTGCAAGATGCCATTTTCAATGATTGCACAGTGCCGGTTGCTTGTCCGCACTGTGCAATCATTGAAAACAACATCTTGCACAGTGCGAACATGTTACTTCGCAGTTCGCGAAGTGCTACGCGTAGCTCGCGTAGTGCGAACTTCACTTTGCGTAGCTTCGCGAAGTGCTACTTCGCGAACTACGCCCACCCTTAGCCATATACCCTCTAACATTCCCTTACTAAAAAAGAAACAACCCCAACAACCCCACCCCAGGACAGGCACCAAAAAACTAGCCCCCATCCAACTACTCTAAACAGACTTCCCTCAAGTGACTACAGAGGAACAGTGGGGAAATGTGGCTGCAGTCCATCAGATACCAACAATCAAAGTGCAAAGAAAAAACCCCGCCTATGCACCACAGTGTGCAATGCGCTCCCATCCCCGGAAGGTGTCGCATCAACAATAGCACCCAACCCCCACCAGTTCTCAGCCCACAAGCAGTGTCATAATAGAACCCAAAGACATATATCAATAACAAAAGGCACATGGCTCATCTAACAGCCCATAAGGAAAATAAAGCAATGAAATATGAATATCATTATCAAACAATATCATCCGCAGATCTTGGTGTGACATGCGGCAACTGCAGTTCACTAGCCTGGGTCTCGTCCGTCTCAGTGCCTGGGGCTGAACCATCCATATCTGTGCTAGTTCCCGATCCCTTTGCGGGTACCTGGAGCAATTCTGACACCGCGCGTAGCGGTTTCCTTCTCTCCCTCCCTGTCTGGGAAGCGCTAGGCACCTTTGATGTGGCAGGACGCTGCCGCGGCCTCCGGCAACAGTGTGGCAAACTCTTCAGGGGTATATTAGTCCGGGTGGCCCCAGCCGGTTTCCTGCCTGTCTTATACGTTTCCAGCCAGTCCCACGCCTCCGACGGATGCTTACAAAAGTGCATCGTACCATCCAGGATAATCCTCAGTCGAGCTGGAAACATCAGCGAATACTGAAGCCCCTCATCACAAAGAACCTTTTGACAGCCAGGGAAGACGCCCGGTGATGTTGTACTTCCAGCGTATAATGCGGAAAGATGCAAACCTTGCTGTTGTCCACTGTATATGGTCCAACTGTGCTCGCTAGCTGCAAAAGGTGGTCCCTATCCTTATCGTGACGAACCCTGGTCACCACTGGGTGCGGAGGGCGACGCGGAGCCAACGGTAGGGCCGGAACTCGATGAGCCTTTCCAGCAGGTAAAACTGCATTAGCCCCACCGGTGCCACCGTGTCGCGGAGCCAGTCCTCCAGGTTTTGGACCATGTTGGACCCCTCAATTCCTTCCGTAAGACCCAAAACACGGATGTTGTTCCTCCTGTTTCTCCCTTTGGCTTCCTCAGCCCTTTTCTCCAGCACCGAAAGCCTGCGGGAGACGTCCTCTACCTGGTCAGCAATGGTCTTCTGTGCTGGCTCCAGCGTCACCAGAGAGGTTTCGGCCTGTTCCACTCTGTCCGCCAGCTTGGGGTGCTCGGCCCACAGCAGCCCCAGTCCCACCGACACTGTTGCAATGTCCTGATGTAGGGCCTCCCTTGTATCGGTAATAGCCTGGAGTATACGGGCCAATTGTAGTTGTCCCCTGCATCCCCAGGATCCACAGGTGAAGTCAGCTGTTTCTCCTCATTACCCGTGCCCTCCTGATCTGGTGGGGCCGTCTGAAACTTCCTTCTGGGCTTCCCCATATTGCAGCCGTGAACCAGAAATTCTATTGCAGGCGGGGCACTCTGCACTTCTAGCTTTACACTCTTCTCATTAGCACCCACCAGTGCTCTGTCGACACCCAACAAGGCGCTATTGGGCCTACATCCAGCAGTTTGTCGGGCTCACCAGGTCACTCCCCCCTCCAGCGCAATCCAAGCGATCCAACTAGGCAATGATCTAGTATTAAGGCCAGATGTCCTTAAGGGCCGCCAGCTCTCTCAAGGTACCATCGGGTAGGCCGGAGCGTACTCGCAAGGAGCCAGTGCGGGTTCTTGAAGTGCTCAGGCTTGTGTCTGTAACGAGGAAGCCCCAGGGGTAGCAGTATTGTACTTTGCCAGGGCCAATGCACAAGGTGATGAAGCACTCGCAGTCCAACACTCCCCCGCAAGTGCCCGCGATGGCAGCAGGTCGCAGTTGGGGGCCGTCCGCACAGCAAGAGGGCCACCCCAGTGTGCTCCCAGATCGACGCCCTTCAGGTCAATCACCACCGTCCTGCACAACCGGCCACACAACGAACCCAAAACGAAAAGCAGCGGAGCATACCCCCAGGTTGGTACCAGTCTCTGTGCTTCCACTGCTAGGGCGTAAACAGGCGCTCACTGTTCAGCCACGGGGCCACCATATCTTCAGTACAGCACTGGCCAGGGCCGCGGTTCTCACTGCAGGCCGGGCAGTTTCCTCCACTCGTTTCACAGCAGCCCATCCATCGCAGGTCCTAGTTGTTCAGAGCCGCCGCCGCTGACACTCACAGCAAGTCCGCTGAGCAGGCCACTGCGACTTCGTCTCCAAAGTGCCGCGGCACGATCAGAGCGACCCGCAACACCCAGCACTGCCGGGTCCATTGTGGGCCCCCCTCCCGTGTAGTGAGTGGGACAGCAAACTCCAGGCTGCGAAGTTCGCCGTACTAATGCCACGATCTCGCCCCACAGTTCATGGGCCGCCGCCACACTCAGTTGACAGTATCAAGGGCTCACCTCGGGGAGAAATAATTCTGGCTGCAGATCTCCACCGATCATGCCGCCGTCACTGCGGCAGCAGGCACCGGCACACTTCTCCCAGTCGCCAGATTCCGGACGTCTCAAGCTGAAATCACAGGACAGCCCTTACACAGTCCCCGGGCCGGCCAGCGCCATCTTGCTGCTCTCGGCCTGCAGTTTGTCACGGCCGCCACTGCAGCCACATATCTCCAAAGCAATACCAAAGAAGATGATGATGGATGGAGCATTTGAACAAATCAAACACTCACCCCCAGTCAACTGATTTGGGTTTAATCCATCATCATTCTTTAGCTCACTCCACCACCCCAGTTCAGACATGGCCATATGCAAATCAGTCTGACCCTGTGCCTCATGGGAATAGTCCATCCCGAACTGCCAAGTCATGTCTTCCCTGGACCGGAAACAAGCATTCTGGGACCGGTTTCAGGTTCATAACCCTCATCAGCCAGGCTATCTTGAATCCAGTGGCAAAGTGAGCAAGGGACCCACGTCTGGGCATACCCTGCCAACTTAGGGCGAACAAAGCGATACCAAAGAAGATGATGATGGACGGAGCGTTTGACCAAATCAAAAACTCACCCCCAGTCAACTGATCTGGGTTTAATCCATCATCATTCTTTAGCTCGCTCCACCACCCCAGTTCAGACATGGCCATATGCAAATCAGTCTGACCCTGTGCCTCATGGGAACAGTCTAGCCCGAACTGCCAAGTCATGTCTTCCCTGGACCGGAAACAAGCATCTTGGGACCGGTTTCGGGTTCATAACCCTCATCAGCCAGGCTATCTTAAATCCAGTGGCAAAGTGAGCAAGGGACCCACGTCTTGGCATACCCTGCCAACTTAGGGCGAACAAAGCGATACCAAAGAAGATGATGATGGATGGAGCGTTTGAACAAATCAAACACTCACCCCCAGTCAACTGATTTGGGTTTAATCCATCATCATTCTTTCATGTCTTCCCTGGACCGGAAACAAGCATCCTGGCGGGTGGAAAAAGGGCCGCAATCAGCTCCGCAGAGTCTCACACTGCCACGGGCACACTCCACGACTACCTCCCCGGGACAGGACGGTCGGTAAGCCGGATAATTTACAGGGCTGGCGTGGAGCTTGGAGCTCATGCGTCTGCCTACATCAGCCTGCAAGCCACACCCCCTGATCAAGGACATTGCTTGTCGAGACATTTTGCCACCTGTAAAGAAAATACAAAACCTCCTGCTTCTCACCTCTGCATGCCTGGAACAAATTCTACTAACCAAGCGGTCCAGAACTACGAAGCAGAATGACAGGGCGTTTTTTCCCCGTCGCATGGTTAGGAAAGGGCTGTATAAAGGGAAATGGCTCATGCACCAGTTAGTATGCGGTCTTCAGGAAGAGAAGTAGGTTACTGTAGAAACCAAGTCGAGGGGAAGGAACAAAAAGGAGGGGTTTTTTTTGATAATAAGGTCCAGCATACGTACCCCAGAGACTATGTATATACAGAGGGTATGCAGTTCCTAATAGAAAGAACGAGACAGAAGACAGATCCTAACTGTATGGTAACCACCAGTAAAATGCAGGAGAGTGATCTCCTTGTTGGAAAAAGACCCTCACACACCTGACAAGAAGGTGTCTTGCTTCATCATCGGGTCTGCTCCTACTCGGGCCGGCGCTGAAATGCCCGATCAGGCGCCCGTGATGGGGCCTACTTAACGGAGATCTTTATTCCGAAGCCGGCAGGTGAAGTGCGAGTAAGGGTCTTGGTGTAGGTGAAGTGAAAGTGTAGTGTGAAATTAAAATAGGGAAAAGATAATCCACTCAAAATTATTTTAATGAAGTTGGTTCTCTCCCTAATTAAAAGTAAAGATAGCGCGTATGTTCACCCAATGTTGTGATTTATACGCTAAAGTGTGAGGTCGACATGTTTCTTGCCCTATTATCTATTAGATGGCAATTCCTCAGGACCTAGTTAAAGACTACCTACACATTTTTTGGTGGTGGGAACCAAACACATGTAGTGAGAAGTGACCACCCTTAAAGCACCCTAAAAAATGTGTGGGGGTACCTACGGTGTCAATTAAGTTAATCAAATGTAACCTGTAAAGATAAAAACAGTTAGAAAAAGTCACAGATAAGGCAATGCAATATCATTAAAATCAAAAAATCACTGGTATTGATTCGACTGGTGATGGTGCATTTAAAAGCATGCAAAGTGCCGGTGGGCAGTGACAGGCTTGATGCCGCCATACTCTCATAAATGAAGCAAAGCTGGTTTTATGATGAAGACAATGTCATAGTTGTCACAGCAGTTCAGTTAAAAAGTACGTAGGAAGGGGGGAGGGGGGGAGAGAAAGAATGGTATGGGTACCGTCAATCACAGACTTAAGTAACTCCTCACCCTTGTTATTAATTGTCCGGGCCATAACAGTACCGGTTGCCGTCGACACTGAATTCCTAGTGTCCTAATATATGGTAGGAACATATTACTCCAACAACACAAAAGTAAATAAAGTACACACAAAGTAGTCCAAGTTAATTTAACGCCACAGACATTGCAGTAAAAGAACGCAACCCCACGAGTAATGGAGTAAGGTAGGTTACAACCATGGGCTGAAAAGGTAGGCTAAATGGCCCCTGTAGGTTAGATTGTTAGAAAAGCGAGCGCGTTTACATAAGGTGCTCTGTGAAACTCGATCGAGCTCCCGAGATAATTATTGAGTTGTATAACCAGGCAGCTGGAGTAACACCACTGGTGCAACGAAGCGCTAGGTTGCCAATAAGGAAACAAATGTGAATATTAAAAATGTCCAACCGTAGTGTTAAACATCAAGGGGACGGGCGTGCAAGCATCAGGTGAAAGCACGATCTCTCGTCACCACTAGGAAAAAAGGGGGGAAGGATGGGAAAAGCAGGGTGTGTGACAGCATTGAGGTGAGCGCAAGCTCATTTACTCACGGTTCACTCGGTAGAGTCAAGAGTTGATCCTACCCCGTCGGCGCCTCCGGTCCCAATAGTCTGGTAATCAAGTTGGGGAACCAGGCTCTCTTAAGGATTGGCGGCCGGGGTGGGCGTGGTTAGTAAGTGCCGATGCCGGTATGAAACGCTGAAACTGAAGTGACCAGTCGGCGCCACGTTGGGGCGGACCTCACATGACCCTTTCGCGGTCATGTGATCGCGTGGGGGCCAATCAATTATGCTAAGTCTGTGAGGATAGATTGTCATGGAAAACGGACTTAACGTGTGTCCGGGGTAGAGTAACAAAGTAGAAAGTGCCTCGAGCGACCGGTGAACCCCATCATAACCGATAGGCAAATCAATTAGTAGCCCTGTATAGACAAAGTAATATTCGATTCTTTATTTATCACCCATGTGTAAGGTAAACATACCTGCGCAGGGGGATATAACAGGCCAGGTGTTTTTTTTAAAATTAGTGAATGGTACAGAGATGTGGGCGAGGGTCAGCAATTAATGACAGGTGCTCACAAAACATCGCTTTCATTCTAAAACAGGCATGCCTTAGCAGTAAAAAAGGGGTGTATCCTTCTAAGGAGGGTTGGCAGAGTCAGACTAGAATTAAACCGAAACCAAGTCGTATAGGACTGGTAAGGCTGTTGTTCTAATATTGTTTTGCATTCTGTTCCATTTATTGTTGTACTAGGTGAGGAGACTCCAAGGTATGTCCTCATTAAGCACCAATTTGTCACAGGACAGTCTGAGGACCCATCGTTGTTCAAGGCGAAACAAGGTG
This sequence comes from Triturus cristatus, assembly GCF_964204655.1. NCBI lineage: Eukaryota > Metazoa > Chordata > Amphibia > Caudata > Salamandridae > Triturus > Triturus cristatus. The sequence continues at coordinate 469,159,084 of NC_140584.1, read as the reverse complement.
TCTTTTGACAGACACGGGTGCGCTTCCACGACGCACCATTCGAAAGACTCAGGGGAATGACGTCTTTCTACGAAATGGGTCGTCATTTTGGTGTTGGTTTTAGCGCATCTAAATGTACTCCTATGTTCCATTATGCGTACTTTCACTTGCCTAGTGGTCATCCCTATGTACACGAGATTACAAGTGCACCTAATCAAGTAGATGCAATTAGTTGTGTTGCAGTTGGTATGTTTCTTTAATTGCCAACAGACGTCATTAGGGAGATCCAGTAGTTTGGTAACCTTGGTTTGGGGACAGGCGGAACAAGATCCGCAGGGGAAATGTCCCTGAACTGAAGGTAAGTTCCACAATGTAATCTGTGTCAAATTTCAAAGTTTCTGCGGTCTGGTATGTATCAACATATCCTTTATGTTTTTGGTGCGTTTGAAGGCAAATCTAGGTGTGGGGAAAGTCAAAGACCCAGTGTTGAGGATACCCCAGTTCTTCCTAATGATTTTCCTCAATCGATTGGACTCGGGGGTATAGGTAGTGACACATGTGATACTTTTGTCTGGTTCTCTAGCCTTATACTCCAGGAGGCCCTCTCGATTGTTATTCCTAGCTCTTTTATAGGCGTCTGTAATCACCTGTTTAGGATATTCACGTTGAGACAGGTCTTGTTTCAAGATGTTGGCTTCCTTTTTGTAGTCTCCAAGGGTGCTACAGTTCCTCCTAATCCGGAGAAACTGGCCAAATGGTAGGTTTTGTCTGAGTGCCTAGGGATGATGACTGCTGTATAACAGTAAGCTATTTCTATCAGTAGGTTTCCGATAGAGGGTCGTGGAAATGGTCCCTGTTTCCAACCTGAGGAGGAGATCAAGAAAAGGGATCTCACTCGTGGAAATAGTATTGGTGAATTTGAGAAAAGGATTGAGGGTATTGATCCAAATGCAAAATTCGTCGCACTTAGTCGAGTCTCCCTTCCAAAGGATAAGGATATCGTCTATAAACCTTTTCCACAGTAAGATGTTAGAGCCGTAGGGGTTATCAGCATGGAAAATCTTGCGCTCTTCAAAGGCTGACATGTAAAGACATGCCAGACTAGGCGCAAAGGTGCTCCCCATTGAAGTGCCCTGGGTCTGATGAAAGAGTTGGGTCCCAAACTGGAAAAAGTTCTCAGTGAGTGCAATGGTGGCACATTCCATAATGAATGACACCGGGGTTGGGGAGTCCCATTCGGCGTCATTCAAGATGTCCTCAATCACATCCAGTGTTGCTCTCTGAGGAATATAGGTATAGAGGGCCTCAACATCCAAAGTGACCAACAGGTTCACCTCGTTAGGATGTTGGGCCCCCTCAAAGAGACGTAATACATCAGTTGTGTCTCTGACGAAAGAAGGAGTCTTCTTCACAAATGGTTGGATGAAGTGATCCACGAATTTCGAGAGGGGTTCAAGTATAGAACCGATCCCAGAAACAATAGGGCGTCCAGGTACCGGAGTCACCCCCTTGTGGATTTGGGGGAGACAATAGAAGTAAGGGATGACAGGATCTTTTGTTGTTAGAAAGTCAACCTCCTTCTTAGTGATCCACCCCATTGATTCGGCCGAGTATGTCATGGTAGAGATGATGTTTTTAAGTCTCTGTGTAGGATTTTCTCTTATCGGAGTGTAGTACCTTCTATCACTCAATTGTCTCTCACATTCAGTGTTGTAGTCTACTGTGTTCATTATTACCGTGGCCCCACCCTTATCAGCTTGTTTAATCGTGATAGAACTATCGTCCAACAAGGAGAGCACTCTCCTGAATTTTACTGGTGGTTACCATACAGTTAGGATCTGTCTTCCGTCTCGTTCTTTCTATTAGGAACTGCATACCTTCTGTATATAAGTAGGTTACTGTACCAGGGTAACCTACTGTGTGGCATGTTCATGACACACTATGTGTGGAATGTTCATGACACACTATTTGAGCACATAGGATAGACCATATGAGCACCCACAATATACGGATGCAAGATTTAGATAGTTGAATGCACAATCATGCGAATGCAACCTGCCAGCACGGCTGACAGATCACTGTTTTTAATATATCTTTTTGCTTTCTAATTACAGACTCAGATTAATCACTAGAACCATATGTATACAGTGTGCATTAGGTGTGCATGGTTTGTGTCCTTATTACAGGATTCACTAGGAGTGGTACACCCGTGACTGGACCCCGTGGAGTCCTGATGAAGAGCTATTAGGGGAACAACTCAAAACATGTTGACAAAAATACATTACTGAGACAACCAGACTCATTAAGGTCAGGTTTCTTCTCAGTAAACGACCCCTGATTCTTAACCATACCAACTAGGGACAGGAATAAAAGAGTGGCCAACAAGTTAGGTATTTTTAAATGTTCTTTCCCTTTCCACTCCACATCACTGCACTACACATAATCTACAATAAAAAGTGCTCCTATGTAATTTGCAAATCGCAGCATGCCTCAATCCGTAGAGGATTCAGAGGAACCCCAATGATGAAGCATGCCACCTAGGGGCAACTCTGGTGGGGGAGGGGTCTCTAGAAAAAAAAGGATTTTTTATAGACAAGGGATTATAACAAATTCTTGCTGTATCCTATCTAATTCCCTAAGGGCAGGTTTTCATTGATATACTCGATTTTTCAATCAATCAATCATTGCATCTGTAAAGCGCGCTACATACCCGAGAGGGTCTAAAGGCGTTGGGGAGGAGGGGGAGGGGTGCTACTGGTCGAAGAGCCAGGTCTTGAGGAGTCTTCTGAAGGCCAGCAGGTCCTGGGTCTGTCGTAGGATGGTGGGGAGAGTGTTCCAGGTCCTGGCGGCGAGGTAGGGGAAGGATCTGCCACCGGCGGTGGCTTTCCGGATGCGGGGGACTGTGGCGAGGGTGAGGTTGGCTGATCGGAGGCTTCGGGTGGGGGCGTGGAAGCTGAGTCGGTTGTTGAGGTAGGTGGGTCCGGTGTTGTGCAGTGCTTTGTGTGCGTGGATGAGGAGCTTGATGGTGACCCTTTTGTTGACGGGGAGCCAGTGCAGGCCTCTCAGGTGGGGTGTGATGTGGCTATGGCGGGGGATGTCAAGGATGAGTCGGGCCGAGGCGTTCTGGATGCGTTGGAGTTGTCTCAGGAGCTTGTTTGTAGTTCCTGAGTAGAGGGCGTTCCCCGTAGTCGAGCCTGTTGGTGATGAGGGCCTGGGTAATGGTTTTTCTCGTGTCGAGGGGGATCCATTTGAAGATCCTGTGGAGCATACGGAGGGTGTTGAAGCAGGACGCGGAGACGGCGTTGACTTGCCTGGTCATGGAGAGAGTGGAGTCGAGGATGACCCCCAGGTTGCGTGCGTGGTCCGTGGGTTCCGGGGCTGTGCCTAGCGATGTGGACCACCAGGAGTCGTCCCAGGATGAGGGGGTGAGTCCGAGAATGAGGACCTCCGTCTTGTCTGAGTTCAGCTTCAGTCTGCTGTCCTTCATCCAGTCGGCTACGGCCTTCATTCCTCTGTGGAGGTTAGCTTTGGCGGTGTGGGGGTCTTCGGTGAGGGATATGATCAGCTGGGTGTCATCGGCATAGGAGATGATGTTGAGGTTGTGTTGTCGTGCGACGTGGGCGAGAGGAGCCATGTAGATATTGAACAGCGTCGGGCTGAGGGAGGATCCATGTGGGATGCCGCAGATGATCTCGGTGGTCTTGGAGCGGAAGGGTGGGAGGCGGACGCTCTGAGTTCTGCCGGAGAGGAAGGATGTGGTCCAGGCCAGGGCCTTCTCTTGGATGCCAGCGTCATGGAGGCGTGCTGATAGGGTGTGGTGGCAGACCGTGTCGAAGGCTGCTGATAGGTCCAGGAGGATGAGGGCGGCTGTTTCTCCTTTGTCCATCAGGGTCCGAATGTCGTCAGTGGCGGCGATGAGGGCGGTCTCGGTGCTGTGGTTGCTGTGAAACCCGGATTGAGAAGGGTCCAGGATGTTGTTAGCTTCGAGGTAGCGGGACAGCTGTTTGTTAACAATCTTCTCCGTCACTTTTGCCAGGAAAGGGAGCAGGGAGATGGGCCGGAAGTTCTTGAGGTCCTGGGGGTCTGCCTTGGGCTTCTTCAGGAGGGCGTTGATCTCGGCGTGCTTCCAGCTTTCTGGGAAGGTTGCTGTCTCGAAGGAGCAGTTGATTGTTTTCCGGAGGTGGGGCGCGATGGTTGTACTGGCTTTGTTGAAGACGTGATGAGGGCAGGGGTCCGATGGGGATCTGGAGTGGATGGAGTTCATGGTTTTGATGGTGTCTTTGTCGTTGACGCTGGACCAGACGGTCAGGCGATTGGTGCGAGTGGTAGTCGCAGGGGTGGTGGACTCGGTGGTTGGTGCAGGGGGGTCGGAGTTGAAGCTGTCGTGGATGTCGGTGATCTTGCGGTGGAAGAAGGTGGCCAGGGAGTCACACAGGTCTTGAGATGGCGGGATGTCGTTGGTGTTGGAGCTGGGGTTGGAGAGTTCTTTCACAATGTTGAAGAGCTCTTTGGTGTTGTGTGCATTGTTGTCTAGGCGGTCCTTGAAGGCGTTCTTCTTGGCGGTCCTGATGAGTTGGTGGTGTCTGCGGGTTGCACTCTTGAGGGCTGTGTGGTTGTCTGGCGTTCGGTCGTGGAGCCATTTCTTCTCCAGCTTCCGACAGGTGTGCTTGGAGATCCGGAGGTCCTCGGTGAACCAGGCGGCTTTCTTGTTGGCGTGGTTGGTTGTAGAGTATTTGAGGGGGGCGAGGGTGTTGGCGCAGTCGTTGATCCACTGAGCGAGGTTGGTCGCGGCTGTGTCTGGGTCGGTGGGATCGGTGGGTGGTCTCAGGGTGAGGGCGGTAGTCAGTTGGTCCTCGGTGATCTTGCCCCAGCGACGGCGTGGTGGCTGTTGGGTGCGGTGGTGTGTGGTGGGTTTTCTGAAGGTGAAGTGGACGCATCTGTGGTCGGTCCAGTGTGGTTCGGTGGTGTGGTTGAAGGAGATGTGGGGGCTTGCGGAGAAGATGGGGTCGAGCGTGTGTCCAGCGGCGTGAGTAGGTGTCGTTACGAGCTGTTTGAGTCCGAGGTTGGCGAGGTTGTCGATCAGGGTGGTGGAGTTGGCGTTGTTGTTGTTCTCGAGGTGGAAGTTCAGGTCCCCGAGGAGGATGTAGTCCGTGGAAGCGAGGGCGTGGGTGCTGATGAGGTCGGCGATGGTGTCACTGAACTGTGGGTGGGGTCCGGGAGTTCTGTAGATGAGGGTTCCTCTGAGGGTGGTGTTGGGGTCGTTGTGGATCTGGAAGTGCATGTGCTCGGCGGTGGTGAGGGTGTCGTCGGTGTTCGTTGAGATTTTGATGGAGTCTTTGTGGATGATGGCGATTCCTCCTCCCACTCCGTTGGTGCGGTCTCTGCGGGAGATCTTGTAGCCCTGTGGGATGGCTATGTCGATGTCTGGTGCTGAGGTGGCGTTCAGCCAGGTCTCCGTCAGGAAGGCGACGTCGGGGGCGGTGGAGTCTAGGAGGTCCCAGAGTTCGATGGCGTGCTTGCGAGCGGAGCGGGTGTTGAGGAGGATGCAGCAGGGGTGGTTGGGTTCTCTGGCTGGTGGTTTGGAGCGTTGGATGCTGTTGAATCTGCAGTTCCGGCAGGTGAAGCTCCCTTGGGTGCGCTTCGGGGTGGCCCGGTAGCAGGGGTGGTCTCGTCTGGTGTTGAGTGCATGGAGGGTGTTTGCGTCGTAGTGCAGTCTCGTGTTGCGGGGGGTTCGGGGTCCAGGGGTTCTGGCACTGGGTGCGATCCAGGCGCGGACGGGTGCAGACGGGCTTGCCTTAGGCGCGCCAACGGCGTGCCAGCGGCGCGGCCACTTCGCGGCCTCCATATGAGGGCAGAGGGAGGGAGGAGCAGCTGGGAGGTGGGAGCGGGGCGGCCAATGGGAGTGGAGGGGCGGGGCCGCAGGGGCTCAGCGGCAGGGGTAAAAAAACGGGGAGAAACGGCAGGAGAAAAGAGAAAAAAGACGGCGGGAAAGGCGGCGAGGGACTCGGAGGGAGGGGGGGGACAACAAGGCACAGGGTACAGAAAAAGCACACCACAGTGTCACTGAATCAAAAAAACACAGTGGCACAGAGTGCCAAGCAAAAGCGGCAGGGGTACAGAAATGCAAAGAGGGAGGGGGCAGTCAGGCGGAGTTCGGCAGGGGTACAAAAATGCAAAAGGAGAGGGCAGCGGAGGTTCAACCCACAGGGGGCTGCATGGTGGATGGGGTGAGCGACCTGCCTGGTGACAGGGTCAAAGGTCGCTCTCTACCACCGCTTCGCGGCCTCCATATGAGGGCAGAGAGAGGGAGGAGCAGCTGGGAGGAGGCAGCGGGGCGGCCAATGGGAGTGGAGGGGGCGGGGCCACAGGGGCTCAGCGGTGGGGGAAAAAACGGGGAGAAACGGCGGGAGAAAAGAGAAAAAAGACGGCGGGAGAGGCGGCGAGGGACTCGGAGGGAGGGGGGGGGACAACAGGGCATAGGGTACAGAAAAAGCAAACCACAGTGTCACAGAATCAAAAAAACACAGTGGCACAGAGTGCCAACCAAAAGCGGCAGGGGTACAGAAATGCAAAGAGGGAGGGTGCAGTCAGGCGGAGATCGGCAGGGGTACAAAAATGCAAAAGGAGAGGGCAGCGGAGGTTCAACCCACAGGGGGCTGCGTGGCGGATGGGGTGAGCGACCTGCCTGGTGACAGGGTCAAGATTTTTTTTTTTTTTTTTAAAGATTTTATTGTGCATAAAAAGGGGTTACAAACACGGGCCTACAACCACCAGGGCCGGCCGCTAGTAGTCGAAGTGTTCCAGCATATCATTAAACAATGACTGGCCCACAGGGGCTCCGCACTATCACAGTAGATCAAACTGCACATAAGAGAAATCAGAATACACACTTTTAGTATAAATAACAACAAAAAAAGAAAAATACAAAAATACAAAAACAAGGCGAAACGACTTATGATGGGCGGCGAACACCAGCCGGGGGAGTCAACACCCAACCACCCGAGGGTGGTCAATAAAAGAAGACCCAGGAGGGAGGGGGGGGCCACGAGAGAACCAAATCTGTACTCCAAAGTACGAGATACACAAGGAACCCTCAAGGATCAGGGGGATGAGGCAACCCCGGACGTATCCACCAAAGGGGGAGCACAGATAGACCCACGATACGCGTTCCACTGTCCCCAAATTCTACCCCAAGCCCCCGGTTTACCACGAGCCACATACACCGTTTTCTCCCTGAACATGCACCAGTCCATGTTCTCCTTCCAGACGGACACGGTGGGAGGCCGCTGGGAACCCCAAAGCTGTGCAATATCTCTCTTTGCAATCATGTTCCCCAAGGCCGTCCACCGAGCCTGAGCCGCATTGCAGTCATTGGGCTCCCATACATTCAGCACACAACGACGCACCTCCGGCAGCAAAGCGACCCCGGTGACTCGTCTCATAATATCATGCACCCGGCGCCAGTATTCCGCCACCTCGCGGCATTCCCATAGGATATGGAGAAAGGTAGCAGTGAGCCCGCAGCCACGCTTACAGAGTCCGTCGTCTGAAAACCCCATCGAGACCAGGCGGGGGCCCGTCACATATACACGATGGAGAATCTTAAGCTGGACCAGGCGGAGACGGGCCGGGATGGCCACCTCCTTAGGGGATGACAGTGCAGTCTGCCAGTCCTCGTCGTCCAGCTCCACCCCATCTCCCGTCCATGCCTCCCAAAGACGCACCAAGAGGTCAGCCCGATTGTTTATCAGTTTTTTGTAAATCAGGGAGATAGTACTGTCGGGGACGTGACCATCGAGTATGCGGTCCTCGAGAGGCGAAGAAGAAGGGACCGTGGTCCCCTCCCCAAAGACCGAAAGCAGGGCGTGCCGAACCTGTGCATAACGGAAGAACTCTCTGTCACTAAGCTCATACTCGCGCTGAAGCGCCGCGAAGGATTTAGCCGCACCTTTAACCCACAGGTCCCCCACTCTGCTGATACCGATCGTATCCCAGCGCTCAAAGCCTTTCGTTGTCCAGAGGTTTCCCAAGCGGTCTGAGTCGAATAGAGGAGTGGCGCACGTTAAACGCTCACTCCAGCCCATCGCTACGTTAACCGCCTTCCACACACGGACCGCAATCCTGGTAGGGCCCGTAAGGGCCCCACCAGCAGACCGCGAGTAAAGCGCTCTGTTATAGTTACCACCGGGAAGCAGGAATTTATCCATCTCATATGCCGGGTTCAAACCAGGAGCGTACGTAGCATGATTAATGGCAGACAGCTGGGAGGCCCAATAGTACCGCCTAATATCAGGAAGCGCGATGCCCCCGTCATACCAGGAAAGAGTCAGCTTGGCCAAAGCGATACGCGATCGTCCGTCCCAAACCAGTCTCCTCTGCAAACTCTCCACCTCCCTAAAGTAGGCCGCAGGAATGACATCGAAGGAGTTCTGGAGTGCATAAAGGAATCTGGGAAGGGACATCATTTTAAACAGCGCCGCGCGACCAAGCGGGGACAAGGGCAGCTTGCACCACCGAGCCGTATCTGCCCTCAAACGCCGGAGTGGAGACAGGAGATTCTGCTCATAGCGGACCGCCGGATCCAACGAAACGTACACCCCCAGGTATTTAAAGCCGAACTGAGATATTTGGAGCGGAAGCCGAGGCGGCAAGAGCGGAAGACCACCAGAGATAGGATACACACAAGATTTGGACCAGTTGATTATCAGACCCGAGTTTTTCCCGAAGGAAGTAAGGACATCAAAGAGAACATTGAGCGACTTCCGCGGTGAGGTGAGATACAAGAAAATATCATCCGCGTACAATGAAACCCGATCCTCGAAGCCCGGGGCCCACCGGAGCCCTCTAATCGAGGGCTCCCAACGGAGCCAGGCAGCGAGCGGTTCCAGGGCGAGAGCAAAGAGCAGCGGGGACAACGGGCACCCCTGCCTAGTTCCCCTCCCGAGAGCGAAAGGCCGAGAAACCCGCCCGTTGACAACCACCTGAGCCATTGGTCCAGCATAAAGGAGCTTCACCCAGCTAAGGACCCCTCCCCAAAACCAAACTTCGCCAAGACGGCCCAAAGAAATGGCCATTCAATGGTATCAAAGGCCATCGTGGCATCTAGGGAAACCAATATGGCCGGTTCAGCGAAGTACTCAGCCCTAGCGAGGACGCCGTGCAGACGCCGTAAGTTGAGAGCGGTATTACGATGTGGGATGAAGCCACATTGATCCGGATGTATCAAGTCACATATGACGCTCAGCAGGCGATTGGCGAGGACCTTAGCAAGGATTTTGGGTTCGGCATTCAGCAGGGAAATAGGCCTATATGAGGCACAGCGGTCACGTGGCTTACCCTCCTTGGGAATCACCACTATAGTAGCCAGACGCTGGTCGTCAGGAAGGGAACCCCTCTCGAGCGATTCCTGAAACATATGACGGAGGAAAGGTGCGATTTTATCCGGGCGCAACTTATATAGTTCAATCGGCAGACCGTTGGGGCCCATAGCCTTGCCCGAGCGAAGGGAGCGAATCGCAGTAGCTATCTCTTCGACAGACAAAGGGGCATCCATCAGCTCGCGGTCCTCGACGGATAAGCCAGGCAGGGCAATATCCCGAAGCAGAAGACGAGAATCGTCCTCATCTCTATCAGACACCGGGGAGTACACTGCACGGAGGTGATCAGCAAAACACTCAACAATCTCACCAGGCTCAGTCACACACACTCCATCCGACACCCGAAGCTCCGGGACCACACGATTCACTCTCTCCTTCTTGTCCAACCAGGCAATCAGCTTACCCGCCTTGTCTCCGGCGTCATACAACCTACCCTGCTGCTCCCTATACATAGTCTTGGCAGCATCAGTGACGAGAGACTTATATTCAAACTGCTTCAGGCTGAGGGCATGCAGCCCATCCGGGGTGACACCCGCCTCCAAGGCTGCCTCCAGCCCCGAGATTTCAGTCTCCAACGTCACAACCGCCTCTCTCTTAACCCTCTTGGCCTCCACTATCTGGGACAGGGCATGCCCGCGGAGCACTGCTTTGAAAGCTTCCCACAGGGACACCGAGGACAACACCGACCCCTCATTCTCGGAAAAATATTGATCAATCGACTTAATCAGGCTATCACGGATCTTGGGGTCTCGCAGGTACCAAGGGTTAATAGGAGCGATCCGCCCAGCGGACCGCGACCCGGTGTCAAAAAGTAACCACAGTGGGGAGTGATCAGAAATACCCCTGGCCAGGTGTTTGACCTCTCGAATCCGAGTAGCCTGGGCCGCGGGCATAAGGAAATAATCCAATCTGGAGAGACTCCCATGGGCCCCAGAGTGAAAGGTGTACTGACACTGTGTCGGATGCATTAACCTCCAACAGTCCACCAGACCGAAGGTCTCCAGGAGCCCGCCCAGCCACGCCAGGGCAGCCGGGAGGGTCCTGGGCGGATGACGGTCCAGGTCACCCGAGACAACCGAATTAAAGTCCCCACCCATAAGCAAAAGACTGTCAGGAAGCCCAAGCAACATACGACCCAAGTCTGAGAAGGTGGAGTTCTGGAGGCCCGGGGGAACATAGACCGAGAACAAGGAAAGGGACTGCCCCTCCCACCTCCCAGTCAGAGCCACGTAGCGCCCTCTATTGTCTGGGACCACCCTGGTGATCTCCAACGGAAGTGAAGCTCGCAAGAGAATGCCCACCCCTCTCGAACCAGTGGTGAAACCAGAGTGGGCCACAAGTCGATATCCCCCCCTGTTCATAGCCCGACAAACATTGCCAACCAGATGCGTCTCCTGTAAGAACACCACATCAGGAGTCAGACGACGCAGATATTGCAGCACAGCACCCCGTTTGATACGGTCCCCCAATCCATTGACGTTCCAAGACATCAATCTCAACCCGTCCCCCCCATCCCCTCCAGTAGATCAAGGGCCCCCTAGCAAAGAGCGCAACACCCAAGGATAAAACATAGCCAATACTTCGCCTTGAAAACAAAAAACACAAATCCAAACAACCCCACCCACCCACCAACCCCCCCCAACTTCAACACCCCCCACCCTGCACCCCTGCGGTCCAAAAAACCACCCCAACTTGCAGTGTGCCTGTCGCCCTACAAACCCCATTCCCGGAGGAGGGACGGGACCCGTCCCTGCCCGCCCCCCACACACAACATAATGAAACAAAATGCACAAAAGAAGTAGAACCCAGCCGAACAGTGCAACATGGCAGAGTCCGGGACCATAAGTCACTCCAAAGGAGACCCGCCACCCTCGGTACCGGCAGAGGGCCCAGTCCGGTCACCCCGGTCCGGTAGCGAATCCAGCCAGTCACTCACAGTCGCAGGAGAGTCAAAAAAGGTAGTCCGATCTTCATGTTCCACTCGGAGCCTTGCGGGATAAAGCATAGAGTACTTGAGACCGAGGTCACGGAGACGCCGCTTCACCCCCTGGAAGCCCATCCGCTGTTTCTGGACAAGTTGGGTGAAGTCCGGGAAAAAGTTAATGGACGAGTTCTCATGTCGGACCGGGCCATGGACCCGTGAGGCCTGCAGAATCGCGTCTCGGTCTCTGTAATGGAAAAGTCTCGCAACGATAGGCCTCGGGGGGGCCCCCGGTCGCGGCCGGCCACATGGGACTCGATGGGCCCGCTCCACAGCGAAAAACTTACTCAGGCCAGCAGGAGCCAGATGTTCAAGGATGAGCTCCTCGACCAGGAGATCAACCGGGCGGTTATCGGAGGTCTCCGGAACGCCTATGACGCGGATGTTATTGCGGCGGGCCCGTCCCTCGAAGTCCTCCAGCCGCCGGGCCATCAGATCATTGGCCGACTTGAGATCGCCGAGAGTGGCCTGCAGGTCCGACACGTCCGTACCAAGGGAGGACGTCCGCACATCCAGCGATTGAACCCTCTCGTTGGTCTTAGAGAGATCCGCCCGGATTAGCGTAATGTCAATAGCCACCGTGTCGATTTTGCGGGCCAGGGCCTCGTACTGCGTAGCGATGGTCTCTCTGATGCCCTTAATGGCGCTCATGATGTCCTGCAGGGACAGATCCGGAGAAACGGACGGGCCACCACTGGTGTCCTCCGGGGGTACAGTGGCCGTCCCGGGGGATCCTTTACCCTGAGTGTAGCGGTCCATGTTGTTCGTCTGGACCGGTCCTCCACGTAGGGATGTTTTGGTCTTACGCCTCTCGGGGTCTCCCTTGCCTCCCATGAGAACCTCGATTGCCGAAGGGGACCACCGAGGAAGCGTCGAGGTGGCACAGGCCAGGCAGACGCGTGTCGCACCACAGGCCGCAATATAGCGGAGCGAAGGGACCACCGTCGATGAGCACACTGGCTGCAGACGAAGCCACCGGCATCAAGCGAAGGCAAAGTGAAAGCCCAGTCGCACCAAGCAAGTCCACAGTCCAGCCCCTCAAAGACAAAAAGTGAAACCGAAAGTGATGTGACGGCTACTGGCACAGCCCCGCTGCCGTTGTTGATCAACTACTCCCCGGCTCCACAGATCACCCTCGCATCGGGCACAGCCGTCGGGTGGGCCTCAAAAATTCAAACCACCGTAACTCCGGATTGCCAGGTCCGATTTGATTTCCGAAAGGAGTTTAATGTTCAGCCAGCATTCGTCTTCCAGATTCCATCAACCAAATCAGGATAGAGTCAGGATAAATTCCGAGGAGCAGCGAGGGTCCGGGGAGCCCTGTGCTCACGCGACCATCTTGGATGCGCGCTAGGCTCCTCCCCCAGGGTCAAGATTTTTGACTAACTACGTAACATTTCCCGGTATCAGTTCAGAAGTATCAATGACAGTTTATGTAATCTGGCCAGCGTTTTCTCATCCCACATGCTGGAAGAGGGAGGCAGGTATAAAGCTGTGGAAATGTGCCTTTTCCACACTCTCTGTCCCTTGCAGAGTTAAAATGAACATTACTAACTGAATAAAATGGTTCATGTTTATCTATGACACTGTTTATAAATCGCTCACTGTGCCACTAGAACCAAACTACACCTGACTGAAGAGTGCCAATCAGGAAACAAGTGGTTAGAACTGCTACCACCAAATGTATGCTATTTCTTGGGCACTATTTGCACATTGATAGCAAGGCAAAATGAAAATAACATACAATTTTCTCTCTTCCTAGAGTTGTGCCAAGAGGCATCATGTGGGGAGGTTTGCTTGCTCGCCTCTGCAGCGCTTGCCAATATTACATTCTTTGACACAATGGCATGTGAAATGCTTCTTCAGTTGAATGCAATGAAAACGCTGCTGTCAGCTTGCTCAGACAAACAAAGGGTGGATACTCCATATTCACGAGATCAGGTAAGATGTGCAAACACTTTGCAATTTGTATACCAGCATATGGATAGACATATTTAACTCAACAGTGTTAAAATATTTTTATTTATGATTGTACCTAGTTGTCATATCTGTACTATTTACGACAAACAATGAATATGTGTTCTACCTGTGAACTACCTCCCTAACCTCCCTACCCCAGTTGTTTGCTCTTCTACCAACAAACCTCAGATTGGTACACTGGGCTCTGTTTTCAACATCGTCTAGCTTTAATTGGAGGTCTTCCAGCTCCACTTGCATTATTGAGAAGACTCCTTCATGTTTTTTACAAGTATCCTCCAAGGTAGATACCTTAAGTTCCACCGAGGTCATGCGAGAGGCAAGTTTTTGGATATTGTTATTAATCACACCTTCCTTTGACCCCTCTAGCATACCTTGTCTTTCCTTGGTCTGCGGTCTTTTCCGATTCTACATCTGGCCGTGGACGACGACTGATGGAGCGTGGTTCTTTCGGCAGAGCAGACGGCTGCCTAGTCGCGTCCCCCGCCCGACACAGAGTCAGCAGCACAAACTTCGCTGCTCAACAATTGATCGGACAAGTCCTGGAATCGGTTTCGATGCCTGCATGCTGTGGGACTTTTCCAGAGCCGATCAGCATTGACTGTACAAAGCAGGGTTCGAGGGGAGAAGCCTTGAATTACCCGAGCCGGACGTGTTCTCGTTGAGCACAAGTTGGCGGAGTGCACGCCGCCGGAGCTTACTGAAAATGGGAGCTCCGGTTTCCATCCTAGGGCACGGATCTCTGACAGAGCTCAACACGAGTCTCAACGGGTCATGTACCTTTTAAGACACTCTGCAATTTCAGTCTCTTCGAGCCCTGTATGTTCAGAGGCCCGCTCCAGATCTCCACCCAGCCTGATCCTAGGATGGCGACCGCCCATAAACACAATGGGCTTAAAAGATCTGACGAAGAATAGTGCAAGCGACAATTGCCGTGGAAAATACTAGGGGCCTAATTTTTCCCATTCTGAGGGCTCATCGCCGAGTGCTCATGGTGACCTGACTTCTTTTACCTAAGGTACTATTTTCCGCCGCTAATATACAGTTTGATCTCGGCAAGCTTGGCTTGCACGGCCTGACCCTATGATGGCGTCTATTCGAGTAGTGCATGGTGCGCTCCTCCTTCCCTTGCTGATCTGCGCGTTGGAATACTAGGATCCTGGGCATGTGTTTCAGCTGTGGTGTTTGTTTGTTGGATTCAAACTTTATACAGGACTTTCAGTATGATCTTCATTTCCGGTGAGCACTGCCTGTACGGCCTGACCCTAAGATGGCGTCATCTTGAGAAGTGGGGGGAGCGTGTCTCCTTCCCTTGCTGGCCGCGCGTTGTAATCCCTTGGTCCTTGGGCAAGAGTCTCAGGTTTGGTCCCTATTTGTAGAGAATGAAACTTTCCACCTGCTGTGGAGACCTAGCTTTTTTGGTCGATGCCCGGTGGAGCTACCTTGATAGATAAGAGAGGAGATGGGCCACGGACTTCCCCCTCAGCCGTCACCTACCCAGCCGGACATAGGGCAGACTTTCCTTTGTCTCTCCACCTATCTCCTCCCTGTTACCCTTTTACTTTGCCCCCCTCTCCCTTCTACACATCAACATATGTAACTTGTAACTTATGTATCTTTTGTAACAATGTGTAACTTGTAACTGTTGGAACTTCCCTCATGTAAAGCACTCTGATACCTCCGGGTCTAGCCGGCGCTATATAAAACTCAAGTAAATAATCTGCTCGAGCTGTTCATTAGTTTTCTGATGAGCACTTTCTTGGATTAGCTTCATTTTATGGAGTTCACTTAAGATCTGATTTAGCGTTATCTCAATAGCAGTAGGCTGAGAAGACTGAGAAGAGCTTGGTGTTAGGACTGCTTGGCTTCCCGGTTGGTCCGAACCCCTGGTCATTGAGGATTCTTTTTCCAATACAGCGAGTAACTCTGCCCCACCCTGCAGATCAGTCTTTACTCGAATCTGGTCTGCTCCTCTCTCTTTTTTACCTCCCTTTGAACTTCCCAGCGTGAACAACGGGTATGACAGTTTTCCGTTGCCAGCTAATAGATCTTCTAGCGGGGTATTTGCCCGAGCTGTAGGGAGACCAATTGTAGCTGGTATAGTGAGGAGATCAGGGGCGTAACACAGGCCCCCGCACCCCTGCGTTGCGGGGGGGCCCCCCATGCACCAGGGGCCCCCTCCAAGAAGAATTAAAACATGCCCGGCCTCTTAATAAATTAAATGGTGCACTGCACACTAGCACTGCACATGGCACGCACGCCTGGGCCCCAGCCGGCCCTGAGCCTCTCTCTCATTATAATTAAATGGTGCGCTAGTTACTGCTGCGCATTGCACACAAGTGGGCCCCGGCCGGGCCTCTGCCCGGACTTCTGAGCCTCTTCATTAATAGGTGCGCGGGTCTGGTGAGGCTCTGCTGGGCGCAGCGATGGGGTGAGGGTGTGCGGGTGAGAAAGCTCGAGCCGCGACCTCGAGGAGCGCTCGGGCCTCCACGGTCTCCTTCCTGTAACCTTTTGAGTTGCCCCTGCATTTCACCCCAAATTCCAACGTATTCCTTCCTGCCCACCCCCTCTGGTTTGCCCCGTGAGATTCGGATTTGAAGGCTCAAAGCCTGAGATTCAAACCAAGCTGGCAGAGAAGACCGGGCACCGTGAGGGCTTCAAAGTTCAGGCACCTCGAGACCCTTGAGGGAGGAGGGAGCTACCCATCCAGAGGGTCTCTGTCCTCAATACCTCCTTTCACCCACCCCGGGTCAACTATGCCTCACGTCTGCCCCCGAGAGTGCCAGTTGTGCAGTCTCACAGTCTGACAGTGGCGGTCCAGCTGGCAGCGGAGGCAGTGAGTGGCAGACTGGTGCCCGGCCCGGTGAGGCTCTGCCGCTCTTTATAATATATTAAATGAATGGTGTGGGAAGGTGCACGCGGCGCACAGTTGTCTCCGTGACACGTCTGCGCAGTGTGCGATCTCGGGGCTGGTGACCAATGAATGAACTGCCTTTCCCTGATTGAATTTATCTTGCGCAATGCCGGGCGTGCATTACTAAAAGTGCGCTGAGCGGCGTGCGCGTGAGACTTGGGTCTGGCTGTGGCACATCCTAGCCTTGCCCTGCTGCCAGTGCCTTCTCTGCGGCCTGCCCGGCCCGCTCACGCCTACCTCTGAAGTCAGAGTGAAGCTGCAGCCCAGGGCCATGCCCGCCCAGTCCTCAGGTCAGGAGGTGAGTCTACTTCCGAGGCTCTGAGCCTAAGCACAGGGGCGGCCTTAGGCATGTGCAAGCTGTGCACCTGCACAGGGCCACCAAACCCCAGGGGCCACCACGAGGAATCGGATAAAATACATATTCGTGGCGGCCCCTGGCAGGGACTTGGCACATGAACGACTGAGGCGTGCTAAATCCAATGTGATGCACGCTGAATGGTTGTTCTTATACTCTTTTCCTTTCTAACCCAGTCTCGTCTTTGTGTGGGGTCGGCCTTGTTTCGGGCTCTTCTGGTAGGTCTTGTGCTTGTTTAGAACTTTTTTTCCAGGAGAATCGAGCTTGTTTTAATAGTCCAGATCTGGCACCTCCGGAGGCTCGCATGCGCGCGCATGCGCAATGCCCGCGAGTCCTGCAGCGAAGGGGTTACAGAAGCACCACGCATCACTGGCGGCAGGAGGGGTGGCAGCACCCGTGCCCCGCGTGCAGCGACCAGCACCGAGACCGGCCGAGGCCATGCACCGGCGCGCCTAGAGACCCTGGGCAAGAAAGGCCGCCTTGCAGAGGATAGCATGCCAGTGTGCAACCTTTGGTGCCAGCTGCGAGGTGAGCAGCCCGAGGGTCAGGGCATGGGGAGGGGGAGTGAGGAGGTCAGCGTGTGCCACTGCAGAGTGAACCCGAGGGAAGGTGAGCCATTGGACGAGGGTGTGGGGAGCCATGGGGAGGAGGGCAGATCAGGCGTAGGAATGCATCTCAGCCCGTGGGGGTGAGGAGCCGGGGGCGTGGGGAAGGTTGGGTGAGGATGTTATTGTAGATGGTGTGTGCTTTGGGTCTGGGTGGAGGTAAGCCATGTGAGGTGGCGAGCTGGAGGTATTCTGGTGGTCATGGGAAGGGAGGGCATGATGAATCGTGAGAGAGAGCCTCTCTCTCACGATTCATCTCTGAGAGGGCGCGGGTCGGAGAGGTGGTCACCGTGCGCCAGGGGTAGGGAGTGGTACAGATCGGCGCTGCATGTTGAGGGAAGAGTGAGTCAGGAGTGCAGGAGCGGTGTTTACTTGTGGCTGAGGGGAGGCATGGTGACTTTTGGAGGTGTAACTTGGGAGGCACGGTCGTATTGGGGGGAAGAGGAGAGCAGGGTACGAGGTGTTAGACGTAATGTTAAGGATTCATTAAAATGATTACAATTACTTATCAACAATCATGAAAACAGAGTATGAAGCTGATACTTGTGATCTAATGAGTGGATCTGCCTGCACAAATCTTTTAAAACATCGAGTGTTCGAATGTACTTGGCATTTGGTTATGTCTGTTTATATGGAGTTGAGGCAGACATGAAATGCAAGCACCTATGGATGGACGCCTGGAACAGGATGGCAGTGCCTACCCATGTTAACTCAATCTAATGCCCTTTTGCAGAGACCTTGGTAGGAGACTGGCTTCTTGATCATTTCTTTAATTACATTCCAGTGCTTGTCATGTGACTAGCAGAGAAAACTAGTTTAACTAGTCCTCAGTTTGCAATTGGTGAAGCAGCCTTCTCTGTCCATACTAGGGGCATAGTTACCATTGGTTCAGCAAGTACAGTGGTACTGAGACCCAAAACCCTCAGGGGCCCATTGAACCCTGATAATTGCTATATTTTACTTCCTGAGCAGCAGCCAAAGGGGCCATTTTCCTTGCTTATGCCACGGCACATGGGGTCGTTGGTACGCTGTGCTAGTGATTCGTACATCTGCTTGAAAGTGGTCTCCTGACTGGATGCTCGTTGCACATTAATTTTGCTTCAGTGAACCTCTAGTGCCTTTTCATAGCCTTAGGACTCACTGTAATTAATCCTTGTTTAATAGGTGCTCTGAAAGCGAGCAGAACTGGTTGCTGGAATATGGCACTATACAAGAAACCTTAATTAAATATATTGTATTTTGTCTTTTGAAAATGTGGTAAAGTGGACGAGTCTTTGGTTACCTGTAGGCTGTCTTCAGGATCAGTTAGTGACGTACTGAGACAGGTCTCTGTGTGCCATGATTTCAAGGTAGCTTACTCTCTTCCTGCTACGGTCACTTCCCAAATAGATCATGAACTATTCTCCAGGCTCTACTGTTCTCAGTGGACTGAGAAAACAGACCTTGTATGCCAAGTCACATGATCTACCCTATAGTTTTATAACACTCTTCAAATAAACCTTCCATATGTGGCTAGTCCTCATAATGTGTCGTACATGTAGTGGGAAGGGTAATTACTATCAATCAGTCAGGGTTTGTAAAGCTCAGCTGCTTCACACATAAGGGCCTCGAGGCGGTGTGGGATTCATGCTGCTGGATCATGCTGCTTGTTGGTTGAACAGCGAGGTCTTGTGGTCCTTCCTGAACTGCTGGAGCGATGGTGAGGCTCTGAGGTACAGGGGGAGGGATTTCAGGTCTTCACTGCCAGGTGGGAGAAGTAGCGGCCTCCACTGTTTTATCAGCGGCTGCATTGGGTGGCTGCTAGGGAGATGGTTCTGGAACATATTTTCCTGGTAGGTTGGTGGAAATTCACTCGTTCATTAAGGTATGCTGGTCCTTCATTGTGTAGTCCAGGGAAGACATGGCTTGGCAGTTCGGGCTGGACTGTTCCCATGAGGCACAGGGTCAAGGCTGATTTGCATATGGCCATGTCTGAACTGGGGTGGTGTGGTGAGCAAAAAAACGATGGATTTAGGCCCAAATCTCTGTACTGGGGTGAATGTATGACATTGTTCTGCATTCTGTCCATCAACTGTTGTTTTTGCAAGAAAATAAAAATGACACATCAAAATCTTTCAGCAGCCGCCACTGCTGATTGTCTTCTTTTTTTCCCTACCCACTGCTAGCCTCGCCCGCTGCATTACAAGCAAAATGAAGAGAATTCGAGTACACAAATCTGGTTATTCAAAACGAAAGAGAAAGGTGGCTCAGCAGGCTTTCGTAGTGTCACAGGAAGGAGCAATCCTGAACTTTATCACCCAAGGGAAACCTAAAGATGGAGAATCCTCTGGCCAGAGTACTGCTGATGCACTAGGTAAAACAGGCGCTGACGACCATAAAGAAGAACAAAAAAATGATGATATCCATGAGCAGAATGATACTCATGAGCAGACCAATGAAAATGAACAAGGTGACTCTGAAATTGATACAAACATGCAGCAATTACCAACTCAGGATGAGGATTATTACAAAAGACCCTCAGACAGAGAAACTGAAACATCATTCATCGGTCCATCAACATCTGGCATTCTGAAGGAGGTTCAGAGTTTACAGACGGATGATGCTGGTATTGAAAAGGAAGCCAAAGAGCAAGACCATGTTGCAGACCCGTGTTCTGAATATGATTTATGTGATTGGAGGGATCCTACTTTGTGGCCGAACTCTCTTACGGACGCGCAACGTGTTTTTCTTGTTGAAAGGGGTCCCTCCAGAGACCCAGATTCTAAAACAAAGTATCCAAGTGATGAGCACTCAAAAAGTAAACGTCGTTTTTCTGTTACCATGTTACTGGTCATCTAACGCCTTTTCTGGATGTTTTATTAAAACACCTTCCTGAGCTCCGCCCCGCCCCGCCCGGACCCCCTCTTCCGGGGCCCCCTACCTGTGCTCCCTGCACAGGGCCACCATGAGCCTAGAGCCGCCCCTGCTAAGCAGGAGTGGTCCGTGGGTGGTGGAGTCTCAGTGGGTGGCGGGTGGGGTTTGGGATGCCATAATTTGGAATGAGGGAAGCTATTGTGGTGGGGCCCAGCTGGGAATAAAAGGAAAACATAGTGTAAGCCCACCAGGGAGTAACACAGGCCACGCTTAATTAAATAGTGTGCGCATGTCCTGGCTCCGGCCGAACCTCTGCCTCAGAGAGGCTCTTCATTATAATTGAGATAATATACATCTCCTCACTGTTATCCTTTTCTTTCCTCGTTAGGTCTTCCAATTATTGACACCTTTTGTGACACCCCTCTACCGGTTTCATAGTCATTAGCCTAAGAAAGACCAGTGTAACTACGAAGGGTATCCGAGAATTATGGGCATAGCTCGAGGGCTTTATGTATGCAAAATAAGAATTTTGAAAGATGACTGATATGGTCTCACCCCAGATCAACCTGTTCTGTGGCCATTTCCTTGTGCTCCAAAAGGGTCGGACCATTGTCCTCCCTGAGTGAGAGTATCGAAAGAATTAAACTAATAGAAGTAAGGAGAAATACGTAAATAAGTTCTCATGGAAATTACATAGAAATTAATACTAGATTAGTATTCAGGTAAAGCTACAAATTTACATTAAACATTGATTAAAACTAATATATGTGCCCACCATCTAGTATAACATAAAATAGAAAAAAATACATTTGGCAAAATATGTTTTTAAACCACAAAACAGCTGGATACCTTTTCAGTCTTGCTTTGCCAACCAAAAGGGAGTCCTGTGAATCTGAAACCAAACTACAATGTAGGTCCCCATGCACTCATTCTCCTCAGCATTGCCTGTCATTTCCAAATTTGTATTCTATTTCATTTTCCTGATCTGTGCAGCCAGTCTTGACACTTGTCACGCACAGCAGCACTCAGATGGCTGCCACCGAGCATCATATTCACTTGCACATAGGTTCCACATACCACATATTGACACACTCTACTGAGCGTCAATATTGCTTGCGATTATGAGGTTGACTGGCATAAGGTAACTTGCATGGGCAAAGCATTAGGTCTGTCTTGAATTTTCAATTATAGTCCAGACCTATTGGCTTTGCCAATGTTTGTTTTTCGCAGTGGAAGAAAGGTTTTGCTGATGACTGCAGTTTAATCTAAGATGGAATGCCTGTAATTGCTGTGCAGGCTTGTCTGCCACAACCACTGCTGCTACCCCCTTCTCCCTACTTTACCTTTTAGTCATGGAGCCCAAGGAGGGGAAGAGAATGATAGAGGGTGATAGAAACAGAACTTGATCAAATTTGCTTATGTCCAAAGTATTCTTGTCAACCTTTCATGTTCTCATTCTTGCATTATTACTGTATTCTAACTTATGTGAGGGCTGCTTTAACATATATTCCACATCTGCAATGTTTATTCTTCATGTTAACACAATACCCTTAGAGAATCCCATTTCATTTACCAATTTGCTCTGCCCCTGTCTGTATTCATGTTTTACCCTATTGGGCTCCCTCCAAATGGAATTGCAACAAACAGGTGTGCGTTTAATATATCCTGCCCCATCTCCTCTTGGTTTCTGTATGCTGCATATGGTAAAGGGAGTGAACCAACCTATAAGTGATTCCCCTTCATCTCTTAAAAATCGGTTTTTGTATGTAGTGTTTATGACCGCAGATGTGTCTTTTCAAATCACCATCAATAAGTTACTATAAGTAATGAGTCACAGTGTTTTGATCACAGAAAGATGGGAGGCCAAATAGGTCCTTTTAAGATTTTAGTTGGTAACTTGTTTGCTGAACACGGTACAGCTGCCATTGCTTCACCGTTTTCCTTCCGACCCCCTTCTGTCTTCTGTTAGCACTGCAAAAATACTGGCTATTTGTTCATGTTTTGAGATTATGACTGGGAGATAAATTGATGCTTGGATAAGAATGCCTGTAAAATCCCCACCATT
This sequence comes from Triturus cristatus, assembly GCF_964204655.1. Classification (NCBI taxonomy): domain Eukaryota; kingdom Metazoa; phylum Chordata; class Amphibia; order Caudata; family Salamandridae; genus Triturus; species Triturus cristatus. The sequence continues at coordinate 469,136,978 of NC_140584.1, read as the reverse complement.
GTTTTTCAACATGGCAAATCTGTCTTTGAATATTTCTATTACCATGTAATTAGTTTACACAACTTTATAATACTTTTAAAGTGCTTTGAACTTGTATTTGCTATTTTGACAGCTAGCAATTACGGCAAACCTAACCACATGACACAGGAATGGTTTACTCCCATCCAAGATGAACAACAGCAGAGGAGCGCCCAATGGTAGAGCAAAGTGGTAGGTGGTGGGCCGTGCCGCTGTGGCGGGGGCCCCTCCATGTGCTTTGCAGGGGGGCCCCCTCAAGTTTCGTTACGCCACTGCAGGAGATGGCTTCTGGGATTAAAGAGAATTCCATTTGCTCACCTATATCCTGTGGTCGTTCATGCCAGAACCTGTCAGAGGAGAGCGCCTGCTGCTTTGCCATCTGTGATCGTACTTTGCTGCTCTGTACTTTCCCCTGCTGACTACATCCCCTCTCTCCTTTGCAGTTTTTGCTAAAGGTGTACATTTTTATTGAGGAATCTCTTCAGATGCATTTCATTGGAGCGGCAGACGATCTGCACAAAATTAGTCAAAGACCCACAGGGGAAAGCTGGAGTCATTACAAGGAAGCCTCAAGCCGCGCCTATGCTGCACATACTGCTTCCGCAACACCCCCCGCTATTCCTCCACCTAAGAATGGGACCCACAGTCCCACCTCAGGCTGCTTCAACCCCTCCTTCGTTTTCCGTAATCTTCATGCCGAACTTGCACCCCCTGACTTCTTTCGCCTTTTATTTCCTAAAGGGGGCTGTCCACTTTACACTGTACACCGTGGGTTCTACACAGCACTTTCCAGCCCCCTTGCGCTCCCCTCTGGAAGGAAAACCCATGTCCCAGCCGTCTGAATGTGCTCTATCTGACAGCATAGGCAGTGGTGCTCACTTAAGGGCATATTATCAAGAACAGCGTTAAAAATTATCGCCGGTTTAGCGGCAGGAAACTGCCGCTAAAGCGGCGTTAATGGGCTTGATAATATGCACTGGAGAATTCCAATAGAAGCCCATGTTCTGGTGTGAACCTGGGCTTCTATTCGAATTCTCCAGGGCATATTATCAAGCCCATTATCGCCGCTTTAGCGGCAGTTTCCTACCGCTAAACCGGCGATATTTTTAACGCCGTCCTTGATAATATGCCCCTTAGTGCCTTGTTGTTCCTCTCCCAATGATGTCGAGGTTAGAGTTGCCCATTTGCACCTAAAGTTAGGAGTCCTAACTTTACTACTCCTAAACTGAGAAAAATCCTAACTTTAAGACTTTCGGTATTCACAGAAGGCATTTAGGAGTCCTACAGTTAGGACTACTAACTTCTGTGAATACCGAAATGAGTAAGTGCCTTCTGTGAATACCAAAATGAGTAAGTGCCTTCTGTGAATACCAAAATGGTAGTAAGTTTAGGATTTTGTCTTAAGTTAGTTCTGTGAATCGGGCCCCAGGACTGTAATCTTCCTCACAGCCTTATGGCCCACTGGTTGCCACCATACATGTTAAACTCCTTTTTTTGTTAGTAAATAGGCAACAAGTACTTTTCTCCTCTGTGCTACTTCCACATCTGCACATTTCCCAATCTGGTTTCAGAATATTCACTTCCGCTTTATGTTAGCACTGGCCCTAAAAGTGCTGCAAATTTCATGGACCTCTCTCTCAAAATTAGGGTATCCTATTTTATGTTATTTGAATGATCAATTTTTCACAGCATAGGTAGGTTCTCTGTTCTTAAAATTACTGGGGTTCCTTTTGAAAGCATGAGTCAGTGTTTGTCAGGTACCTAGTGTGTAATCTCTAAATTACTAGAACACTGATGAAAACCTGTAATTTATCTGACAACCATTTTATACGTCGCACTATTTACCTTTCAACTTTCAGCCACTTTGGAAATGTTTAAATAAATTTAGGCAAATACTATAGAAAACCACATGGGATCCAAAATATTTTTTCATACAGGGCTGAGGTATATCAGTCTTCACAATTCGTGTTTAATGCTAGAATATGACGATCTCCTTACATTCCTCCTCTCTGCTTGCTCTTCACTGTTGGTGGTTTGTAGTACCTTGCTGTTCCCTAACAATTACTATGGCCCACAATACTGCAGGAAAAGGTGCATCTGGAGTAGTTAAGTCCAAAATTAGCTTTGGCTCTGCCATCTTTCAACTGCTTGATGAGGCTTTTCTTACTTGTTCTCAATTGTTTCATTTCTGTGTCTTCTCTTATTAATGCCCATGGTAATTTTTGGAACTCTGCTGCTAGATCTACATGGTGTCCTAGTTTGCTTGGGAATACCACCTTTCTTGGTGCTTTCTCATCAACGCACCCTAGTTACAACCTTTCTGTGTTAGTCAGTGCTTGGTTCCTTCCTAAAATTTTGTTGGAGATCCCACATACCGTAACAAATCACCACCTTTCTTTCATTCCGTAAAATATATTGCAAGTTAAACCTTTGCACAATAAATCAAGGGATCAGAGTATCAACAAAGGATTAAAAAAATTATCAACATGTACACTAAAGAAGCAATAACTGCTGTACGAATAAGTACCCAAATATGACAGAAAAGATTGGTTAAAATGCAAAGAAAAAAAATGTGAAACATAGTAGTGTAAGATATGGCCATGGCGATCGTAATGCAGAGGTTGAGAGACTTAATCATTTATAAAGACATACCTATTCCACGCTGCTATGAGCAAGTCATGCTTACACTAAAGGCGATAAATTCCATTTTTGAAAAGCATGTATATAGAAGTCACCAAAGCCTTAAACTTGCCAAAGGTTTCAAAATAGCCTAACGCTCTTGCAGCTCGACAATCATTGAACATGATTGAAAGAGGAGATTTAACAATATCTTCTCCTAATATCTACTGTGCAATAGGACAATTAATAAATATGTGACATAGTTGCATTATCGTGTGTAAATCAAGGGGAGGGAGAAAGAAGGAGTTGCGACCCACTCAGCTTCTTTAACAAATATCTAGATATCAAATTGAGAGTGGATCACTGGTCCTGAAAGAACCAAAGTTAGCATCAACAGTTCGTGAACTGTTAAGAAACCCTCATTCACGTTTATCGCAAGGTGGTATTATAGCGGTATGTTCGATTATCCGCTAGTGCTTAACAACGTGACAGCATCATCATTGGGTTACTGTGTGCTTCCTCCACCCGGAGGTTCTTGCCTCTGGTTTTTTCAGTAGTGATCGTAGAAGTGAGAATATACAGCCGTGTGTGGTGAAGAAATCCCAGTGAGTGTAGGTTAAAATACTCGTAAAACCAGTCAATAGTTTTAATAAAACTGGGTTCGGGTTGATTAAAAATGATTTACGTGCAAAATCAGACGCTTTAGGGTCTGGTGCACTAAGTGAGAATGTTCAAAAAAGTGGTCGACATGTTTCAGCCCTATCTTGCGCCCCTAAGGGTCAGGTGGGCTTTCATCAGGACCTAGTGTTATTGTGGAGGAATCTAAATTTCATAGTGCTCCTTGAGGAGGGTGGAGTGAATCGTCCAACCAACACAAATATGTTCAATTTGAACCTTGTTTACAGGAGGCTAGACCCCGCTCTTGCGCTAGGGAGTTGTCGACTGGTTCTGCCGCTGCCTCTCTTTCCCCGGTATGTACATACCGGGGAAAGAGAGGCAGCGGCAGAACCAGTCGACAACTCCCTAGCGCAAGAGCGGGGTCTAGCCTCCTGTCCCCGAAGGTTTCCTCGACTAGAGTAAACAAGGTTCAAATTGAACATATTTGTGTTGGTTGGACGATTCACTCCACCCTCCTCAAGGAGCCCTATGAAATTTAGATTCCTCCACAATAACACTAGGTCCTGATGAAAGCCCACCTGACCCTTAGGGGCACAAGATAGGGCTGAAACATGTCGACCACTTTTTTGAACATTCTCACTTAGTGCACCAGACCCTAAAGCGTCTGATTTTGCACGTAAATCATTTTTAATCAACCCGAACCCAGTTTTATTAAAACTATTGACTGGTTTTACGAGTATTTTAACCTACACTCACTGGGATTTCTTCACCACACACGGCTGTATATTCTCACTTCTACGATCACTACTGAAAAACCAGAGGCAAGAACCTCCGGGTGGAGGAAGCACACAGTAACCCAATGATGATGCTGTCACGTTGTTAAGCACTAGCGGATAATCGAACGACCGCTATAATACCACCTTGCGATAAACGTGAATGAGGGTTTCTTAACAGTTCACGAACTGTTGATGCTAACTTTGGTTCTTTCAGGACCAGTGATCCACTCTCAATTTGATATCTAGATAGTTGCATTATCAGAATTACATCTCTAACAGTCGATATCTGGTGATAATTTTAATTTGCACTAAAACAGGAGGGAACCCGTGCCCTGCTTAGCCTATGTCTCCATACCGGCCCAAAGGGATCATCCTATTGTAATTAAAGGGCACTCACCTACTGGGATTCAAAGTGGCATGCTTCATCATAAAGTCCTTGTCAAGATACCAAGTGTTTCTGGACAGGCTCAACCTTGGTAGCTAAGGGAGCTCTCTGGTGATTGGGTAGGTTCCTAGATTAAAATAGTCCACAGTGTTGTGAGGGTTAGTTTTATTTTCAAAGGGCACCCTGACAGAGTTAAAAACAGGGGGGATGAACTAAGGGAATTAATATCCTCTGTATCCCTGGGTCAACCTGGTTCAGCCACCGCACCAATGCCTCACCGGTCTAGTTAGCTTTCATCAGAACCTCACAAGTTTACCGTTAGTATCCTATTTGTGTGCATTCAATTGTGAAACTTACATTCATCATACTCAAACATGCAATACATACTGACCTATTTGGTCTCTATATTCACATTTCTTTAGTAGCATCCTATTTGGAGCTCCACAAGGGTAAAAGGCAGGTGGACCTTGTATTCTAACATTCATCAAAGGCCTCTTCCTGTCTGTAAACCTATTTGGTGTCCCTGTCCCCTCTCAGTCCCTCCTTCTTGGAATATAGGATAATTTCAGTTTGGACATTTCCTTGGCACCAACTGCAAATATATGATACTGTGAAAGAGGTGACGGTGTTATGAGTTATAAGTTAATGATAAAGGGTATAAGGTACAGGTTATAGGGGTTAAGGGTATGAACTTAGGGTATAAGAATAAAGGTGTATGGCTAATGGTTCCAGGTATAGGAGTAGGAGTAGGAGTGGATTGTTTATTGTCAGTGGTTAGGGGTATAAGCATTATGGGGGTAAGGGTTTAGGGAGGATATGAAGTTAAATATAAATGCTTGGGTATAGGGCCTGGGTTTATTGGAACAGGATTAAGAGTTTGAAATATATGGTTGAGGTTTGGGGTTAACAGCATTAAAGGTATAGGTTTAAGAATTTAGGTTATGGGTTTAGGAGGTGTAGGGTTAGGGGTTTGGGATGAAGATTACAGGTGTTATAGATAATAGGTTAAGGGCTAGAATTATATAATTGAGAGCATGGGGTTAAATAGATTGGTTATAGGGTTAAGGGTTTGAGGTACATTGTTGTGACATGTTACTTTATTACCATCAGCCAGCGACTTTTAGTTTCAGTAAGTCACATGATAGGCATATATCTTATTACCCCATGTGTCAGAACATATCCTGACCAAAGTAAAATGGCTTACGTCAAAAACAATAAAACCTGTAACAAAAACATTTTATGGGATGCTTGTACCCTCTCCCAGAGGCTACATACCCAGAAGGTTTCCTTCCTCATAAATGAGTGAATCTATTTGTCATGTTTTTTTTTCCTTCCAGTCACATATTACACATGGTCTTTACCGCTTCAAAATGACTGGCGAACTGTGCCATTATGTGTTTTCTGATGCACTTTGAGAAAGGCATGCAGAACTAGTCACATAAAAACAGGTACATCCGAATGCCAGACTACAAACCGCAATAAGATTAACCTCATGATATGCGTTACAGATCGGAGATTACTAACAAATTTCTGCATAATCTATCGGTAAGCGTGCATTGAGCCAAATTTACGTGCCATAGTATTTTTACCCCTAAATAGTTAGTCTTATGATAGAACAACTTATTTTTCTCTGCCATAATTCTATGAAATAACAACTTAAACTTCCTACCAAAATATATGGATACTATCTGCCTTCCTGTACTACTTTCCCTCCGCCTCTCATCCTTCTTCAAAATTGCTTATAAAAATTTTTTTGTACCTTTTCCTTCAACAGAATCGGCTGCCTATATCGTCAGGCAAAGACTTAGCAGTCTTCCCTTTACTCATTTCTTACTTTTGAGGTAACTAGCAATACCTCTATTATTTGCTCACCTCGAGACCTAAGCAGATGCCTCTGACCATCACTTATACTGTGACTTATAGACCACGAGATTGCCAAGAGGCTTGTGAAATCCCAGTAGGACCTGTTACTGATATGGTCTATGTCGACCATAACCACAGGTATTTACAGGTGGATATATCTATTAGATAGCCTTAACTAGCCGTATGTTTACCCTTATACCTCCTTCTAACACCTTTTTTGAGAAAGGATCAGAGAAATACAAGTCTAGTTCCACTACCAATATTACCCCGTGATCTCTTTCTTCTCCGGGAGGAATACATTTACTTGTCCTTAATTGCCTCTATTTATGGTTACCCTTAGTTCCTTTCTCCTGACCTACACATACCCTCCCAGATTATTGCCTGACTCACAATAATCCTTTACAGTAACCTAGGAGTGAGAATAATCAATGTAATGAATGTAATGGAATATAATTAGCTACCATACACATCCATGAAAGCCATACTCTCAACAACCAACACCAGAGTGCCACTTTACTGTGTATCCCCTTTCTTGTTTTTGAAACAAGATTTCTTCAAAGGTTTGTATCACAGATTTGATCCACAATAATCATGGAGCATGAATACCTTGATTGTAACCTTGAGTGCCTTGATTGTAACCTCGCACTGACCAGGTTTTACTTTTTCTTTTGCGACTAAAGTGCAAAATGTTCTTCAAAACCCCAGGCTTGAATGGCATGAGGGGCGAAACACATTGGCTGTCCAGTTACCTGAAGATGATCATCTTCTAATAGAGGAAATGATATATCTCCTAATTATTATTGTAGATATGTGTAGTAACAGTAGTAAGGGAATTTGATATCTAAAGACCATACAATCAAATTACGAAAATCATTGTTTCTCGGTGTGAAAGCATTCTCAACCTAAAGTTCCACATAAAGTTGAAACTCAAGGTCTCCCACTGCATAGCATGCACAGACAGTACACAAAAGGAGCACAATCACTAATGATGACTTCAGTAACATTAGTTCAAAATGCTGTGAATGAAAAGGACATGAAGAAGAAAGCTATCAAAACTAGTTAGGCATGAGCATTCAAGATGCAAAATTTAACCGCAAATGGCATGCTGATCCTAGCACATGAGGCACAGTCTCATGGGAAACCGCTTTAACATTCTGGCATAAGAAACACATATGAAGTGTCATATGGCAGGGATTCTGTGCCCCGGACAGCTCAGTCAGAATGTGGGTGAAAGCTCAGATAACACAAGATGGGACTGACAGTGAAGAAACAAACCATTACTAGACGGACATGGGTGGTGAGTAGAACTGGGAATGGACCACAGTCCTCAAGCTACATGAAAGAATGGAAAGATGTTCTGGCATGTGGACCTACTAACAAAATAGAAGACTCACCAGAGCTAAAATGGATGGATGGATTGATTAGGCAATAGATGCTTTACTGGCAATCTATTATTTTGAAAAACTGATGAGGCGACATTACTGGCTACAATCCAAGGAAGTGCTGCTTCCACAGTGGCCACGAGTTAGCCAGGTGACAGCAAAAGATTTAATAATGAAGAGTTAAGGTAAGGTGCTGTCACTTTATCCAATATTTGGGTTTTAACTTACTTTATTTAAAAAAATGTATCATAGTATTATATTAAGATTGATGCAGAGTCTAAGGGTTAGTTGCTATTTAGACCTTTTACAAACGTTCTCTTCTATTTTCCTTTCCTTTTGTTATTTGAAAGTATTTCTATACTTGTCACTTACACATATATACCAGAGATACGTGATTTTAGGTAATTAATGAATGTTTTAAATACATTTCAATTAAATGTTATAGTACTTAATATGTTTTCCTGCAGGGAAAAAGACAACTAATTTGATCCCTAAATATGAAATCTTCCAATGATTCTTCACTACAATAAAATAGCTTTTGTTTAAAGAACACATTATTTTCACAATTCCTGTCTCTGTGGTAATGCTAAAATTAGAATGCCTGGAAAAACTGTCATAGGAAAAATATGGTGCAGATCTTGTAGTCACTTAATTGAGGATTTCTCCATTCTTGCTAAGTATGATCTGAATAAAATCGATTTACCATGAAATTATTTTTATGTTCCAATGATAGGACAATTTTTAAGGCATAATTTACTTCCTTAGATAGTTTCTCTCAATCTTACTTGCATTATAGACAAAGGTTCTGATTACGAGTTTCGGCGTTGCGGGGGCAAGCGGGTCTCCGCCACCATGTCCCCACATCGCCGAGACCCACTGCTGCCCTCCTGCCAGATTACAAGTAGTTTGTATTCTGGCAAGTGGGCGGCATGGCGTACACATGGCGGTGCCTCTTTAAAGGCACTGCTATGGGAATGCCTCACAAGGTTACTGTACGGCATCGACGCGAAAGTCCATGCCATGCAGGAACTTTTGTGCATTCACTAAGGGAGGAGGCACAGGGTGCCCTGTAGGGACACCTTTGTTTCCTCTCCTCCAATTTTTACGTGGAGGAGGAACCACCACTTAAACCCTGGAGGAGGGGAAACTCTTATTACGCTTGGCAGTGCCACTGCAGTCCCGCCAAGCATATTGCGGCCTCTGACTACCACGTCACCTGCAGGGAATGGCGGTTCCCTGGCAGCAGTCCTAGGGCGTTTCAATCACCCAACTCGTAATGGTGTGATGGTGGCTGAATCCGTCACCTCCGCGCAACCACGACCGCCAGACTCGCAATCGAGCCCAATGTGCCTCAATAACATAACTGACCATACACTGTAGCTGCACAATTGTACACACTTCTGAACAATTAAAATGTCCAGAGCATATTGCAATATTATTATACAAAATCAGTGGAAAACAGAGAATAATAACACAGACTGTCCCGAAGTTAAGAAAACTGTATTTCAAAACAAAAATATTTATTTTGCATAATACTAATGCTCTGAACTGCACATAAAATGTATATGACACAATTAAATGTTATAACTAATTGCTGACATTGTAATATCAGGCTCCATTTTTATTTATTTATTCTCAAACTAATGTCATGATGGATTGAACATAATTACAATGTCTTTAGAACAGCTCATTTGGATAATGTGGTGAGGAAATAGAAACAAATGATTTTTTCAATCTTTCTTTAAGGTAGAGCCAGTCACACACTGCAGTTAAAACATGCTTGATGTACCAAAATAATACCTATATTACAATGTCACCAGATCACAAAGCCTTGTTTAATTATTGCCCTAGTACCATAGCAGTTAATGTCAACTTAATGATCCATTTTGTTTCAAGAAACTCAGAAGCTAATAAGTCCCTCTAGAGACTGCTTAGGGCCCTCCTCAAGGCAGATATGTTGACTGGCATGTCAATGGCACACACCTTAATTAATAAGATATTGTAGACTTTCTCCTGGAAAAAAATTAAAGGTAAGCTTCAGTTACTTGAGCTCTGGATGATACCTAAATCCCCAATCCATTTAAAAACTCAAAAATGAAAATGGCAAAGAAATGACAGGAAGCAGCTTTGCCTTTAATTTGCTGACATTGTACAGTTTTGAAAAGACTGGCCAGTGCCAGTCATCTGAAGCCTCCAACTAAACTGGTACTCTAGATTTTAAACAGTTGGAGAATCATTACAGTCTAGACGTTTATGTATGGACAGCAACATGTGGGGAACAGTTAGAGAAATATAACAAAATTGCAAGAGCTGCTTACATAAATTGCTCAAAAATTGTTACTGTCTACTTTTGCTTCAGATCCTCTCTTTTTCTCATACCTAATCTATTAATGTGTCTTCAGAGCATAACCTCTATTTTCTGCTAATTGATACCATTCTGCATCTCATGAGTCTGTTTCATAGTTTGGTAGTACCTTGTCTGGTGGAAAGAGTGAACTCTCTGCATCTCAGTAACCCGATCTGATTTTGGGTGATCTTTGGAGGATCTTCTGATCTCAGTGAGTTAATAGAGGATAGTTTATGAAGTGGAGGTTTGTTGGATAGGTTAGCTGCTGTCCTGTGTCTTCCTAGAGGTCAGCTCCGTGTGGCATGGCGGACTCGTTGGTGTGTGTGTGTGTGTGTGTGTGTGTGTGGAGTGAGTGCACTGGCATTGTTCTTGAGAGATGGGACAGGCTGTTGGTCATCCTGATTTATTTTTTGGGTGGTTGACGTGTCGTTGCCTGGGGGTTTATGTCTCAAGCATGGTGGGGGTTCCGGTGAGGTTGATTTGTAAACATTGCAGTAAAATTGTTTAGCTGCTTTTGCAGTAATTGAAAACCAGAGACTTAAGGGATTGTTATCAATTCTTCACAATCTTGCACGTTTCTAATGTGTGTCAACCCAGTGGGACATTGTGCTACACCTAGTCTTAAAATCAACATTATATAATAGAATTTCCAAGCAATTTTGAAACACCTTTATAACATAAGCTGCGGCAAAGTACTATTCTATATTGTTGATCCTGTGGCTGGATGCAGCACTGCATTCGTGGTTTCTAAGGAAAAGACTTATAAATCCACAAGTAAACCACAATAGCGATACATTGCTGAAAAGTTGAGAACATTCTCCATTCAGCAAGATGCCATTTCGTGGGCACTCTAGCATGTGGCCCAATCTGCTTTAACTGCAGACCTTATCCAAAGCAGTGCCTTGCACACCACACCAATCGACCGCAGTTATTGGAGATGGAAAGGCAACACTCTTCCTGCTGAAGGGTGTACTGTTCATTTCCTCTTGACATTGTTTAATCCGATTATTTCAATGGCATGTTGCTCCTTTCCCAGTAAAGGTATATATTTTTCCTAAAATACCACAAAAGTATTTTTTGAAAAACGACATGCATAGCCATGTTTATCAGTATACCAGTTGAACAGTAATAATCAAATAGTATGTGCACAGATAAAAATGAAATTATATTTTAGATGCGCCAATCCAGTTTGAAATAGTTCTCCTTTCAGATGACCTCTCCGGCAGTGGTGGCTCGCCATGGGAGTGCTGCAGGGCGGTGAGGTGAGGCGGGAGAGGGGTAGGGCGGGGGGGGGGGGCTAGTGGAGTCCGACATATGACGGACAGGAGTAAGGTAAGTAATTAAATAAATAAAACTATTTACCGTACGCGTGCTGCATCGCCAAACTGTTTTAACTGCCCTACATGTGAGCTCCTATGGCTTTTTGAAAACATAGCTGCAAAGCATGGCTGCGCCCAACTTGCATGTAGTTAGCTTTCTGGGGCAGGGGAGATTGGGCGCTCCAGAAATGAGGGACTTGGATCAACATGTCCTGGTAATCAGTTAGGGTCAGGCAGTCCTGACCCATAAGATCCAAGATCCACAACATCCTCGGGCAAACACATTTGCCAAAGTAGAAAAGCTTTCAGCTGACAAGCTTGGTTTATGAACTCCAATCTGAATTCAAGTCTTTAATATGGTTTGTTCTAATTGGCTTTTAAAGGGAGTCTATGTGTTCTGCTTAATTTTCCTACGCTATTCTAAAGTACATTGCACCATTTTGTATATTTTCTTTCCTCTTAGAAAACGTAATATTATATTCTGGTCGATTTTGTGTTGGAATAGCAACAATTAGGGCAAACCAGTATCGCCCAAGGATTATGGGGTAATTACATGGACAATAGAGCAAATACTCTCAGATTAATTTGACCTTACTCATGAACAGTCGGTAGTCTCGCCCCCAGTAATTAGTATTTCAATATTTACATTCATTTAATGCACATTTGACAACATCTCTTGCAAGTTTCAGGTAGACCTGACTTTTGTTGCCGCTACTATATATTTTGTTTATGATGGTCTGCTCCTGACGGATGTGAGTTTCCTCGCATCTCAATGCCAAATGCAATTAGTAAATGAACAGAAGCATTAACGAGCTGAGCCTTGTATCTTGCTTTCTCTGGTGACTGGCATGAGAGGCGATAATTACGTGTTTACGTTTTGTCCGGATGTTGACCACTGGATTACTTTGAAGTGGCTGAAACGTCGACACCTATAAATGGCTCCATTGAATTAAAAATTCTAAAGGCTCCATTAATGCACAGTTTTAAAAAAAGTTTTTGTGCATTAGTCTACATGTGTTGAGTATAATTTATGTTTCTGTTGTTAGGGGTGTCCCCTTCCTCATTTTGTATTTATATAAGTGTTTTAATGAAAACATTTCTGCTTTCTACTTTTGCATTTTACTTAAATGTAATTTGTTGGAGATTCATATTCAAATTGACTCCCCTTGCTAATTTTTCAGTTCCAGTAGGCTAGCTGTCTTATAGTTTTTAATACATTTTTTTTAAATATTAAAGAGATAAATACTGGGATTCAGCTACTGCCTTGGCCTGATCCATGGACGGATGACTCTTTTAGGAGCGACTGAACATTTGTCCCTCTGTATGTTGTTGTGGTGCCTTACATTCGAGACCCATTTCCTCTCATTGCAGACACCGGTCTTAAACATAGTAGGTAACTGAAACAAAATACACAGGCCCTCATTAAGAGAGAAACCAGTAGCTGGAAGAGGACATGCCAGTGTTACCAATACCGGCTTGAATCTCTGCCCATTTACCTTCCTTGCCCTAGAAATTGTAAAGAAAGTCCCAGAATTACAGGGCACGATTCATGGAGCTTTCCGTGCTTATTTTCTGCCTGGTGTCAGCAGGAGGAAAGTGTATGTGGTAACACACAAGGTTTTACCGCAATAGGCCCCACCTACTAAGATACCACTCCACATTAATCATATTAGGATCCATAGATAACCTGTCAGACATGGAGTTAAAGAAAGGCAAAGGTTTTGGGATTGAAGAGAAAACAAATGGATCTCCTAAAGTAGAGCAAGTTCTTTTTTTTTTTTAATCAAGCTTACAAACTGGGTGAAATGCGTTAACGTGTCAAGTGATTTGCATGTGTTTAGAGGATTGTTAATTAGGATATTTTGTATTTATAAGGTATGATGTATTCATGGGGTATCAACTCGTGGCGCATAATGGAACCAGTGATTTAATTAACAGGATTCAATCTGGTGTAGATAAATATATACAATATGCCTGAAACCTTAGTTAACTTCTTATAAAATGTGCTTTAATTTGTACCTACATTTACAGTCCCATTAATATATTTAAATAAGTAGGAATATTTATTCAGAGGCAGAATATTATCATTCTGCCACGGAAAGTGAAATATCTTTAGGCCTTTCCATGAAACGACATGCCACCTTAGTTTTAATAATACAATGCGAGACTCAAATTAATGTTAATTGTGTCCTGTGTGAGGTTAAATGAACAATACGTTTGTTTGTTTTAGAACAAACTGTGCAAATAAAAGCTCTCGTCAACAAATTTATCTCTCACGCTCATTTCGTGCAGCCAAAGTGCCTAGTAAATTATATGTGTGAAGTATAGAGAAACTCTTGTAGACTAATGTTTTGTCTGCAGAAAAAACTGCAGAAGTGTTCAAATGATCAAATTAAATTAATGGCAATTGTCGATCGATTTAAATGCAAGAAAAACATGGAAGACACGAGAAGAGGAAGTAGGACATAAACCTTATCCACACCTGTTGCTTTTCTCCACACCCATATCTTTATGTTCACAGCTCTGTATACAGGCCATTGCCGATGTGTACTGAATTCTTTAGAAGCCGAGAACCCTACACAAATTGTCATATTTGGTAAACGTTTGGGTCCATGCTGCTTCTTAATACGGGGCATTATAACTGCAAGGGTCTACTTACTTAAATAAAATGCGGTTTTAAGACTTGACGTATGCTCCAGTTTGTCCGTTTCTATATAGGAACAGCGCACCTACTTGTGAAACTCTTTAATTATCCTATCTTTCTATGAACATTTCCAGAACTAAATTTAATTGCATGTTATGATAAATTTTGAAACCTATTACGTCTTTCTTTGAAAGCAAGAGTCTATTAGTTTAGTGATATTTTGATAATTTCAGCAAAGATAAAGGTCCTCAAAACAATTAACAATGTGTTTTTTTGATATACATTATTGATGACCATGAAACAAAAAATCAGTAAGTGATGTTAGACAAAGGGACATCAGGCTATATCATCTTGGTGAGATAATTCTGATGGCTGACATTTTTACATAGCTATAACATCACTTTAGTTTAGGATTTTTTTCAGCGGCGCAGGACAGGCCTTCTTAGGTATGGTAATAAAATATTACTTTACTTTAAAAGAAACCCTAGAAATTCACTGTAAAAAACAAAGGTTGAAGACATGTTATAGTTAGATAAAAATGTCAGGTAAAACATAGCATTTTAAACTTCAAAAGCCACTGAATTTCACCAGTTATAGTTAACTCGAGGAACTGTAACTTGGGCCCTTGCTATGCACTGCTTATAACCTTAAATAATATATAACTCATGACATGTTCCATCACATAACTGATAACATTAATGATCACATCTGAACTGGCAGTTTGCATGGTGATGGGTGAGAGGGCCAACATTGATATTTAGGTGGTTGGCATCCCTGAGCCAAAAAGAGGTCACAGAGACACTATACCCGGGCCGACTTTTAAATTTAGGGAATGAGAAGTGCTGTCGCCTACCCAAGCGTCATTGAGGCACTGGAAACATGATCCCATAGGTCGACTTTGAGACTTATGGGAGAGTGACATTGGGCACCCACCTTCTCCAAGCCATTCATCAGACCTTGGGACCCCATGCCCTGCAGCGAGGACAAAGAAATATCCCAGATACCCCATCACCTGGGACAATGCTGTTCCCTTCCCACACTCTCCCAGGCAGGGAACACAACTTTACTACGGTCCAGCCGAAGCACAGTGGAAAGCTGCTCATACCTTGGTGGGAGCAAATGAATGGAGTCAGCTTCCGCCACATCTAGGATGGGTGCATCTTAGGGGGCCGCATGAGTCTTGGGGCTCCTCTCATGGCTCCCAACATTTGCTTGGTGGTGGTCCTAGAAGGGGCAGGGACAAAACCAAACATTTTTTGTTGTTGTGGAGGGCTGCATGGAGAACAGTTAACCTCCAGCAACATAAAAACACACATTAGATATCCTGGGTCATTGAATATAAAAAAGATAACTAAGGTGCAATTTTTTAATTATTAACAGGTATATGTGCCATGAGTAACTTGCAATTCAAAGGGAAATGAGTCACATTTTAAATGTGCAAGCTGCACTAGGCAGCCATATATATTAGTTTAGGCCACAGAAATGCTTAAATACAAGTTTTTTTAACTAGAGGTGAACTCCACATTGCTGAAATATGCACAATGCAATTTAGAAACTTGACCTTAATGTCACATGCTTCGAACTGTTACTCATAACTGCCAATGTTGCGGTTTTAATAAATGTATTATTTTACTAAGCAATATATTATTTGCAATGACTAAACTTCCTATTCTCACCATGTTTTACATAATGTTTGAATAGAATAGTTGTACATTTTAAAACAATACTTGTTGACCTTGATGAAATACATTACTAAACCGTGAAGCTGATGATTCTCTTCTTTAGCATAGTTCATCGTTTACACTGGGAAACATTTAACAATAGAGGGATAAACTGTGTCAGATGCCTATGTGAACGGAGGTTTACGAATCACGAAGCCACATATTTAAGATGTCTGTAACAAACTTTGTGATAAACCTTTGCTTGCTGCATGTTAGTTTGTGGGAAAGGAAGAGCTGAACTCGCTCTCAGAAGAATGCTGGTACATGATTGGATACGAGTAAGGAGAAGCCTGCTACACATTTTGCAACATATTATTTAGCATTTTTATAGTAGTACATGTTCCCAGTTAATTTCAATGCTCAATGCTCTAATGCTTCTAACTCTGAGCTCAGATTCTCCAAAGACCCCAACCCTTTTTCCCCTTGACGGCTGTGGCTACTGCTATGTCCGTTCATCCCTTGCCTTACATTACTTTGATGCTTGATTTAATTTTTGCAGATTGCTACTGTAATTGTTTGCTCGTCGTGCTGAGACTTGGATGAGCTCCCCGAACTACTCTTCATGAGAGGTCCGGCTGCCTTAATTTGATTTTGAGCTTTTTGCTCTTTAACTCACTCTTTTCCTTTTGAGCTACAAACTCATGAGTTCTACTAACTTTAAATTCTGATCCTGGTCTTTATAATAGGGATTTCGGTCCTTTATGTAACGCACTTAATACATTATTTTGAAGATTTGTTCTAACCAATCTTTTTGATGGGCTTTCTTTAAACTTACTTGATTTATTGACTACTTGGAATTAAAAGATAATTATTTATGAGAAGCACAACTTTTAACATTATTTCAAACACTAATCATTGACTGAGTTTAAAACTGTTAATGGTGGTGAGGAAGAAGGTACAAATACATGACCCCAGAGAGCTTACCATATTTTAAAAGCCCTCCAAGCAAGAGCTAATTGCTGGAGTGCAGGGACAATTGGTGGTGGGTTCTATGGCTGCACTTTGTGGCCTGAAAATGAAAAAAAAGACTTAGACATGTGTAATACTTTTTTAATACTTAATTGAAACTATTTTGTGAAATCACTTTTATTTAACATTGCAATATGTAGATTTATAAAATATTAGTTTGGTTATAGTTATTGGTGACTTTTTGACAAGCCAATAGGTCTGCTTTATAAAGGTTGAGGTGCTGCCTTTTTTTAAATATTTTTTGTTCTGACGCTTTGACAAAGCCAGTAAGTCTGCCTTCCTTATAGTTATTATTGTTACATAAAATAGTCAGCTGTGACTTGTGGTAAGGGGTTGGATGCCCAACCCCATACAGAGCATGGCCTGTGGCCAGGCTTGCACCCAAATCCACTCTGCACTGCTTTTACTTGTATTGACACTATTATTGCACTAAACTAAGTGATATAAAAACATATATAATATATAAGTCTGTGAAAAATGAAGACCATTTCATGGTTAACTGTCAAATGCAGATTTCTTCATTGTAATGACAGCCCGTAAAGCACTCTGCAGTTTCTGCAGCATGGAGCACCAAATTATGTGTCAAAATTCAAGTTATGTGGCACTTTCTTTGGGAGTATTATGTTCATCCATTTAACCTAAAAAAGAAATTGGGTGAAATTTGCTAATTTTGCTAAATATGTTGCAAATATGGTAGCCTACAGATTGTGACCCTAGGATAATAAACATTTTAAGCGGCAGATCCGGTCGCAAAACGTACAACAGTTTACAGCAAAAATCTTTGTTTATTTTTATAAGAACCTAATAACCCCATCTCACCCCCCCAGTGCCGGCAGCCATAGTATGCACTATTCACATAATATGTTCCGGAGCATACTCCGACCACATAACGATATGTCAAGCTTCATATCAGATAGTATAACACAGCAAGTGCTCAGAAATCATTCGCCATCAATAACATATAGTTTTCCTCATAGGCTAAATCCACAATTATGTGGTAAAGACCGCTGCTGCCAAATAGTCTAAATCCGCTGGCCCTCACCATTGTCCATTTTTTTTTTTTTATGAACAATGTTTCCAAGAAAGCTGCATCTTGTAACTACAATCAGTGCCCATTGTTAGGTGCAGTTTTCAAAATAAGTTTTTCAAGCTAACTACCCCAACTTAACATTTAATATAAAAAATACATAACCAATACCATGTGTAATTTGGTTAAGAATATCAATTTTGGGGTTCTGTTGACATTTAGAAACCACTTAGCCTTCCTATTTGTGGTTAATGATGTCAACAGAACCCTCTCAATGACAATATTGGACCTCATCACGAAGTTACCAATTATGTTTCATGTATCATATTCTGTCTGGACTTACAAAACAGAGCACACTTTAGAAAGTGGTGAATAAGATAGGAATATGTCAGCCCCCACAGAATTGTACTCAACTCAAATTAGGTATTAAGACTTTTCCAAGTGCCTTGGCCTATACCAGATCAGCCCTACAATTAAGCAATGCTCTAATTGATTATTTAGCTTTTGTAAAGAGGTAAGGGCTCTCAACTAACCGCGGCTGTATTATAAATGAGTGATGTTTCTGCATGATGGTTGATAAAGGACATGTCTACTGGGACATTATGGATCTTAGGGGCCACACAGCCCCCAAAGTTATAATAATGTAGCTCTTGCAGGATGGAAAGATTGCAAAGTGTGTGCTGCTAATGTGCCATCATGCAATGGCATGTAAAATATGCATATGCTGAGAGTGCTTTCTTCTTTAAAACATGTTGATTATTCAAAGAGCATGTAGATTTACTTCCACCTGCATCCCATATGTATTATCAATTAATAGGACGAGTTCCTCCATGAATGCATACAGTCCTGGTACAAGACTGTTAGGAAGTGCAAGAGATAGGCTTCAAGTAAACAATAAGTGTTCCTAACTTCATTGTGGTGCATTCGTTGGTGCTAAGAGAGCAGTAAAATCTCCAACAATAGTGAAGTACCTAACCACCCTTTAAATACGGCATTAATGGACAGAACCGGGTCTGCAAGAAACATCATTTTTCGCTCACAGTTGCAATGCACTAATACTGGTGCCTATATATGTAATGTGTATGGAATGTCCTGGCACTGTGGAACGGCTTGAGGAAAGTGAATTTAATGGCATTTTTTGTGTGAGCATGCTCCACTTAAAGGTGATCAAGATTAGATGAAAAAAAAACATTTCATCATGAAAGGTTGATTGGATTTGTTCTACTCCAAGGGCCAGATGTACAACCATTGGCAATTGCGACTCGCAAATTGCGCCAAATTGCAAGTCGCAATTTGAGAGTCGCAATTGCCAATGTACAAAAGTTTCTGAGACACTGTTTGCGATTCCCATTGTGGTCACAGATATTGCATGCCTCATGCATATTAATGAGGCTGTCGCAATTTGCGACCCCATTGGGAATGGCTTGCACTCCCAGGCATGGTGGCCTGCTGGGGTCAGCAGACCTCCATGTCTGGGAGTGCTTTTAAATAAAGCTGTTTTTTTTGTAATGCAGCCCGTTTTCCTTATAGCATTTGAAATGCAATCGGTTTCACCTTTGGCACCTTATATGTATTTAGCTTTGCAGCACATTAGCCTGGGTGCTTAAACATCTACTGTTCTTTAACATGGATGGAAAGTAAGCACCAAACTGCGTGACATGCCAGGTGTGGGAACACACAGAGAGAAATATTGCCCTTCAGCGCGAAATGGTATAGTCCTAAGCTCTGTTTTGTAATATAAAAGCAGGGCCTTCAGTGGTCATATATCTAAAAATTAAGGATTTGAAAAAATATTATTGTCTACGGGTGCTCGTGGAAGACATTTTCTATCTACTGGAATCTAGAGAATGCTAAAGGGATTCTGGGTGGTAAACTGCGAGTGTTTTGCGACTGCAATTGCGGTCACAAAACATCCTTACATAGGGTTCAGACTCACTATTAGGAAGGGACGCTCTCGGAACGGCCCTTCCTAATAGCGAGTCGCTAACCGTATTTTGTGAGTCGCTATTTAATTAGTGACTCGCAAAATAGGGTTAGTACATAGCCCACAAGTTTTTTGCATGCGCTAACGGGTCTAAAACCCATTTGCTCATGCAAAAATTAGTCGTACAAGTGGCCCCAAATATTTAAGCAATATCCTCTCAAGAGTTGGCAGAGGTTCCTGCCTTTTATAAGAACGGTCACCAGTTTCAATATATAGCTTTGCTACTCAGTCAGGTCAACGATTGTTTATAAAGTTATTAATATAATTAGTTGGTTTGCTCTACAACACAGCCCTTCTAGTGTCTCCATCAGCCGCGGTCGGTAGTAGGAGTAACTGCAGGGCGGTGACGTGGGGAGGGGGAGGGGCAGGGTGGGGGGTAGTAAACTACGGATTACGGAGGTTTACAGGTAAGTTAACATATAAATTAATAAAACGAATTTCGTTGCATGCACTTCATCCCCAAATGTGATGCAGTGCACGCAACGAAATTCGTTTTATTAATTTATATGTTAACTTACCTGTAAACCTCCGTAATCCATAGTTTACTACCCCCCACCCTGCCCCTCCCCCTCCCCACGTCACCGCCCTGCAGTTACTCCCACTACCGACCGCGGCTGGTATCCATACATAGATGTGAGGCTAAACCAGGCTCATTGTTCCCAGGCACACTCCATCACCAGGCATTCTTCTTTCTTCAGTAGCAGTCCATTGGAGTCCAAATAAATCACATCCTGAACAATGCATGTTAATCAATCCTCAATATGATCACACGGAATAAAATAAAAAAAATTCTACAAAAGTAAATGGTATATTCAAAACAAATCGATATTGAAATTTGAATAATGTCAAACTTTAAAAACGTATCCTAAAAATATATATTGGCGAAAATACATGTATGCCATTTAAAATATTTTTTTTCTTTTATAGGTAGTAACGTGTTTTCTTAAATGTGCTTCATAATACACTTCTGCTAATTGTTAATCACTATTATCTCCTATTGTGAATAAAATTTACCCGTCCCATAGGGTTTGGGGGGTTACCCAAGGGTGACTGTCCTGGTATTGCTATTGACGAGGCCCACATTTCCACCACCACTACTGAGTTCTATAATACCAATAATACCCCCATTGCTAGCCCCTTAAGGTCTGCTGCCCCTGTTGTGAACAAGGCTCCTAGCCCCATCAACACACTTGAACGTCAAACTTCGCCAAATTTTAACACTGCTGCCAGTGCCCCTAGACTGGCCTCTTGGAATGTGGCAGGTATAAATAGTAAAAGATCTCCCCTGGATTGGTTGGCCTACTAGTTTTTCTAGATGGCTATAAGCCCTTTTTTAATCCTATGGTGCCCTCCTTAAGGGACTGCCCTAAAGGTGGTTTGTTAACCTTGGTCTCCCTCTCCTTAGATTGTTGGTCGGAGTATCTGGCCACAACTTCCTCCAATAGGCAAGCCATTCTGTTCTCCTAGCCAGTGGTTAATGGTTTTGTTGTATTGAATTTCTATAATGCCACCAACGGTCCTACCTTTTGTGATATGATTTTGGTCCTCCAGGCTGAGTTACTGGATATTGAATCATAGATTGTAGCAAGCGCAGGATTTATTCTTGTGGGATATTTCAATACACACCCATGCTCACAATATTTCACTCCCTGTTACCAAATGTAATGAAACCTTACACCTCAGCCCATCTGAATATTTTTTTTTCTTTTGCCAATAACTTTGGCGCTGTTCAGTGGCTATATGGGTTGATGTGAGTCGGTGTGCGAGTGACTGTATGGATGACTGAGTGGATGTGTCAGTGGCTGTATGGATGAGTGTGTGAGTGTGTTAATCACTGTTTGGATGAGTGAGTGACTGTGTGAGTGGCTATATGGGTTAATGAGAGTGGGTGACTGTATGGGTGACTGAGTGGATGTGTCAGTGGCTGTATGGATGAGTGTGTGAGTGTGTTAATCACTGGATGAGTGAGTGACTGTGTGAGTGTCTATATGGGTAAATGAGAGTGGGTGTCTGAGTGGCTGTGTGGGTGAGTGATTGGGTTTTTGAGTGCTATATGCATGAGTGGGTGAGTGTGTAGCTGCATGGATGAGTGAGTGGGTGTGTGAGTGTCTGAATGGGTGAGTGAGTTTGTGAGTGGTTGCGTGGGTCTGTGAGTGGGCATGAGTCGTTCTGCAGTTGATGTCATAAGTGATGTCACTGACCATATCATAAGTGATGTTATATGTGAAGTCATAAGCAGTGCAGTTGTGCACCAGCAGATCCCTTTGCAGAGTGGTTGAGAAAGGGGGCAGGGCCTATGACAAATTCCGCGGGGCAGCCTTTTTCTTTACTTTTATTAGGGAAGGGAGGCAGCGTGGCCCCTCTCCCTGGGCTGATTTCAGCCCCATGGACCCCATCCCCTGGGGCACAGCCTTTTTTTCACATTTACTTTTATTAGATTTTGGCCCAAGGGACCCCAGCCCCAGGGCCTAGCCTTTAAAAAATATATATTTTTAATAGGGTTTGGGGGGCCACACTGCCCCCCTTCCCAGACCTTTTTTGGCCCCAGGAACCCCATCGCATGGGGCCTGGCCATTTAGAAATGGTGGAGGGGGCTAAATGGTCCCCCTCCTTGCGCCGATTTTGGCCCCAAGGATCCCATTCCTCAGGGCCCTGCCATTTGGCCCAGTCTGCATTGGGAACGCGGGGGGAGCCTCAAGGCCCAAGCATCCCTGCTAGCTCCCTGCCTCCTGCGGGAGCCAGCATTGCTTTCAGTCAAAGGGAGCTAAACATGCATATCCCTGTGTCTAACAACAATTTGTGCATTTCCCTGCTCACTTGACAGCAGGCAGGGAAATATATGAATGCTCCGCTTGCAGCAAGTGAGAGCAATTCCACAGCTCTCACCGGCTGAAAGAGAGTTTGCTGTGACTTGATGGAAGCGGTTGAAGCTCCCTCCAAAACCACAGCAACCAGCTATGCCCTGGGGTCACCCAGGGACATAGCATGAGCTGGCCCTGGGGTTTGGTGGTCCCCAGGGTCAATATTGGCTCCAGGAGGGGAGCTGTGCAGCCACCTCCTTTGAAGTAGATTGGCCGGCCCTGGGGAGGTGATGGCCCTCGGCACCCGCCTGGAGTCCACGTGGCCCCACATTACCTGTAAATTAGACCCAGGGACCACCAACTTCCTGGTCTTTGCGGCCCACCAAATTTATTTTTCTGTGTGGTCGCAGGGAGGTGGTGGTGCCCGGGGCCCAGTGGTCCAAGCAGCCCCCCTTTATTAACATATAAGCCCCTGGAGTTTTTTAAGAACTTTTTTTCCTATGAGGCCTAGGGGGTCAGGGTATTCCTACCCGCCCTCTTCTCTTTTTTTGGTCCCAATATGGCTACCAACATTTCCTGGTTTGAAGTATTGGCAGCTTATCAGATTTGAGTGCGGGGACTTTCGGATACTCAGTGCATCCAAATCCCTACATAGATAAATTAAAATGTATTTGAATAACTCTGCAATTACTGTAAGGAATTACACCAAATAAGAAAAAGACACTTCCCTGGGTCAATCTGTAACTCTCTGCCATATTTGGTGCAATTCAGTTCAGCGGCACGGGCTGTAGCTGTGTCTAAAGTCTCTATGGGAATTTACATGGGGAAAACACATTTTGGGACCACTGCTTTTTCTTGGCCCCTGATTGATGCATCACCCAAAACATTCAAGACAGCAGCTTCCAACTAGTTTTGAACATTTTGTGATAATTCGTCAAATGGTGCCAAAGTTATTGGCAAAACAAAAACATGCTTTTCCTATGGAAACTAGATTGTAACTATAACTACCTACTGGTGACCACCAAAAGGCAATATGTGTGTGTATGTATGTGTGTGTGTTTGTGTGTATATATGCACATTTATCAGATTGAAGCAAGAAGTAGGGGCAGAGGGACCCCTGTGAAAAATGATGACCCACCACAAGATGGAGGACAAGGCACTCAAAGGGGAGCAGGAAGAGGACGAATATCCAAGGGCAGAAGAATTTAAGGATGGATGTAGACAACAACTTAGTAATTAATTTATCACAAAAACAACTGAATAGTAAACAGTTACATTTACTGACTAAGGGCTTAAAATTCTGTCCCCAAGTCAAAATGATCTTAGCAACTGCCAGGATAGATTTATGCAAATTCTTGAGGAACCTTAAACTTAAAAAATATTTCTTACAGAAAAAGAATAGCAGGTCAGGGAGTAATAAAGAAGGGCTAAAAAGCAAAGGAAACACCAAAGCTGTACTGACAACCAAGGATTCAACACATTTGAAAACATTAACCTCTTTGGATATGGAATCAACAGACACACTACCGTAAGATACAGAAAATGTATCTACAATACAGTTGTGTGAAGCAATGGGGATACCAACAGAGGAATCTATCAACAACTGCAAGCCTAAATCCAGGTTTTGTCCATAATCCCCCCAGGGAATAAGATTGATATTTTCCAAGAAATACCAGTAGAGGGGCTGCAGAGGATCCATATGGAAGATCCTAAAAAGAGAAAAAGAAAATCTTACAACATGACCAAAGAGGATTGGTGGGCAATTACCGACTTACAGAAGATGAAAGTATCATCATAAAAGCTTCTGATAAAGGAGGCAACATCATCATCTTGGACAAAGATCAGTGCATTACAGAAGCCAACAGACAATTGAGAAATAGGGAACAATATCAAAAATTACTAAAAGGCCCCACTAAGGAATATATGGAAGAGTTTCACATACAATTGGCAGATTGGCTTAAAAGAAAATTGTTAGATTATGACAAATACAATTGCCTAAAAATTGACCACCCTGTAAGACCCACGATATACTTCTTACCCAACGTTCATAAAGACAGGAGTAACCCACCAGGAAGGCCAATTGTAAGCTCAATTGGAGCTTTTCTGGAAAATACCCAAGATTTATAGATCTGTTCTTGTTTCCATATATAACAACACTGCCATCTTATCTCAGAGACTCTCAAGATTTCCTTAACTGGATTAGGAACATACCTTGGAAATCGAGTTACTGGATGGCCACAGTTTACGCTGTATCTTTGTACACTTCCATGCAGCATACAGTCAGAATAAAAGCCTGATAATATTTTTTTAAATCATGCTCACTATTTTTATTACAGCATTCAAGCTCCCGGTCTGAGGCCTGCTCTTCCCCAGCAGCTCCTCTGTGCTCTTCCCCACGCCGCAGATCCTCTGGCCCTACCCAGGTAGGGTTCTAGACCGCTGTGCGCCAAGTGCCCACCTCACTGGCATCTTAATTGTGCTTGCCCCCTCTCCTGGTAGCGCTCCTGTAGTTATTGTCGTCTTTGTTCCCCACTCGTGTTACTGTGCCATTGTTCCTGCATTCTGCCCATTCTTGTTTTTTCCTCCTCTGTTACTTGTGCCCATCCGTCTGTCTAATTTTTTCCCACCGTCACCGCCCCTGCGCCCGCCTCCCAGCTGTACGTTCCCTCCCCCCAACCCTACTTAATGGCAGCCGCTGCCGGGGAGCGCGAGCAAGACCTCTGACCCCGGTCTGAGGCCTGCTCTTCCCCAGCAGCTCTGCTGGGCTCTGCCCCATGTCGCAGATCCTCTGGCCCAACCCAGGAAGGGTTCGAGACCACTGTGCGCTGAGTGCCCACCTCACTGGCATCGTAATTGTGCTTGCCCCCTCTCCTGGTAGCGCTCCTGTAGTTATTGTCATTTTTGTTCCCCACTCGTGTTACTGTGCCATTGTTACTGCATTCTGCCCATTATTGTTTTTTCCTCCACTGTGACTTGTGCCCATCCGTCTGATAACGCCGGATTCTTATCTTATCTTACCATCTCTTACCACTCCTAAGAATCCTTGGCCAAATGGATCTTTTATCTACTGTGAAGTGTAAAGGGGAGAGAACCAACTCATTCAGATAAAATCAATAACCAATCAATTCCGATGCTGAAGAATCACTAACTCCAAGATAAGTTTTAGAGGATTTATTACAAAGACAAAAATAACTGAACATACAAGCACCTCATGACGAAGTTAAGAAAATACATGGGCACTAATACAAAGTTTAGTCTATGCAACAACCTAATTCGATGAAGCATAAAAAGGATAAGGAACTCTAAAAATATCAAACAAAAGATAACTGCTCCAATATCTAAATCAGTCTTCATGGATACCTAAAAAGAAATTGATTAGTCTGTCCCTACTCTACCGCTAAGGTGACATCCCTACTTAGCATTTCAAAAATTAAATCAAGAAAATGTGTCAGCGCGTGAAGACTTCCTAAGAAGTACACTCACGTTGAAAGGGTCAGAAGCCAAAGCTACTGCTTCATTCTAAGTCCCCTTCCTAAGTATCGATCTCTTCCTTCTACCCTCTAACGGCTCTCTGCTCCATCTACACATACATCTCATCCATATGACACACCTCCCTCGGGGCACTGTCCATAATACAAAATGCACAACATGGAGGACATGCCTCTGCAACACCTGCTCTGGCTAGGCACCTCTCGTAGGTACATTTCCACTAAACTTGTACTCCGTCCAACAACGGTTGATACGTCCTTGAGTCCCAGGCTCCCTCAGTGCAGAAAGTAGCATCCTCCAATTATCAGCATTCCTGGAGACTCTTGTAACAATTCTCCATACCTAACTCCTAAAACAAAAGGGTTAGCCTTAGCTAAAGAGGACGGTGTCCTTGCACCTGCAACAGAAGCATGTGAACAGAAAATCCTTCTCTGCACATTAAATTCGCTGACTACCTCCAAATGGGTGCCTTCCCAGGGAAAATATACTTCGGCCTGCACAATTCAGCTAACATAAGGAATGCGAGTAGGCCTTTCATAGCAAAACATGGACATTCATTTAGGCCTCTATACATCAAAAACTACACGCATTAATAAACATTGCATCTGTGAGCACAATATTTCATTATATTCAATTTATAAGTAATCATTCCTACACGTGCAGACTTTAATATTGTGCATGTTTAAATCTAATGCATTACATTACACATGAGCAATTCATTAATCATTTGCAATGAACAACAAAGTTATATAATCACATTTAAATGGCACTTTACTTTCTCGGGTGGCATAGATTAATTTTCTACCATGACATTCACATATTTCATTATTACTTATACAATTCTAATGATCAGTTTAGTACCACACTTGATTATATATGGGTGCGGACTACCCAAGATTATGATGCACCCCTACAATTTTCAAAACATCATGACGCTCTATCAGTTCCCCCCTTTGATGACTAGTGTCATCACAAAATCACAATTCCCTGGAGAAAGAACCGACCTAAACAAAGCTCGTAGCCATTCTTCCTTGTCGGAACTTCTCTAGATTCTTGATATTCTGGTAGTGACTGTCCTGCAGTCTAGCCACCCTTATCTCTTGCCCCCTAAGGGATCTTTCAACTTGGTTCACCTTGTACCACTGATAAGCTCTTGCAAATCCCCACAAGCAAACCACACAGACCACAATGATAATGATAGGCTTCAAAATTTAACCAAGAATACCTTTCCTCAAATTCGCAAACCAATTTCCAACTCTGACAAATCCTTTTCCAACTTTTTCCCAAACACCCTCTTCAGTCAGATCCTGGATCTCACGATGGATCACAGTGATATTACTTATATATTTTTCCAGATCTTTACTTTTGTCTGGTGTATAAGTACAGCACTCTTGAACCCTCAAACTTTTACAGACTTTGCCCTCTTTTGCCAGTAAAACATCCAAAGCAAGACGGTTCTGTATCACCATCGTCCTTATCGAAAACATCTCTCCATCATCAAGGATCAACGACTTAGCTGTATTAGTCGACAACTTGTAAACAACAGTCGCCAGCTTTCTAATCTTCACATCATTCAGGATCACTCCCAAACTCGGTATTACTGCTCCAAAGATATCTCCAATCACTGCTCCTGCACTTGCATCTCTCCTTGCTCTAGAATGCCTTAACATTCTGTCCCCAAGTCAAAATGATCTTAGCAACTGCCAGGATAGATTTATGCAAATTCTTGAGGAACCTTAAACTTAAAACATATTTCTTACTGAAAAAGAATAGCAGGACAGGGAGTAATAAAGAAGGGCTAAAAAGAAAAGGAAACACCAAAGCTGTACTGACATCCAAGGATTCAACACATTTGAAAACATTAACCTCTTTGGATATGGAATCAACAGACACACTACCGTAAGATACAGAAAATGTATCTACATTACAGTTGTGTAAAGCAATGGGGATACCAACAGAGGAATCTATCAACAACTGCAAGCCTAAATCCAGGTTTTGTCCATAATCCCCCCAGGGAATAAGATTGATATTTTCCAAGAAATACCAGTAGAGGGGCTGCAGAGGATCCATATGGAAGATCCTAAAAAGAGAAAAAGAAAATCTTACAACATGACCAAAGAGGATTGGTGGGCAATTACCGACTTACAGAAGATGAAAGTATCATCATAAAAGCTTCTGATAAAGGAGGCAACATCATCATCTTGGACAAAGATCAGTGCATTACAGAAGCCAACAGACAATTGAGAAATAGGGAACAATATCAAAAATTACTAAAAGACCCCACTAAGGAATATATGGAAGAGTTTCACATAGAATTGGCAGATTGGCATAAAAGAAAATTGTTATATTATGACAAATACAATTACCTAAAAATTGACCACCCTGTAAGACCCACAAAATACTTCTTACCCAACGTTCATAAAGACAGGAGTAACCCACCAGGAAGGCCCATTGTAAGCTCAATTGGAGCTTTTCTGGAAAATACCCAAGATTTATAGATCTGTTCTTGTTTCCATATATAACAACACTGCCATCTTATCTCAGAGACTCTCAAGATTTCCTTGACTGGATTGGGAACATACCTTGGAAATCGAGTTACTGGATGGCCACAGTTTACGCTGTATCTTTGTACACTTCCATGCAGCATACAGTCAGAATAAAAGCCTGATAATATTTTTTGAAATCATGATCACTATTTTTATTACAGCATTCAAGCTCCCGGTCTGAGGCCTGCTCTTCCCCAGCAGCTCCGCTGTGCTCTTCCCCACGCCGCAGATCCTCTGGCCCTACCCAGGTAGGGTTCTAGACCACTGTGCGCCAAGTGCCCACCTCACTGGCATCTTAATTGTGCTTGCCCCCTCTCCTGGTAGCGCTCCTGTAATTATTGTCGTCTTTGTTCCCCACTCGTGTTACTGTGCCATTGTTCCTGCATTCTGCCCATTCTTGTTTTTTCCTCCTCTGTTACTTGTGCCCATCCGTCCATCTAATTTTTTCCCACCGTCACCGCCCCTGCTCCCGCCTCCCAGCTGTACGTTCCCTCCCCCCAACCTTACTTAATGGCAGCCGCTGCCGGGGAGCGCGAGCAAGACCTCTGACCCCGGTCTGAGGCCTGCTCTTCCCCAGCAGCTCTGCTGTGCTCTGCCCTGTGTCGCAGATCCTCTGGCCCAACCCAGGAAGGGTTCGAGACCACTGTGCGCTGAGTGCCCACCTCACTGGCATCGTAATTGTGCTTGCCCCCTCTCCTGGTAGCGCTCCTGTAGTTATTGTCATTTTTGTTCCCCACTCGTGTTACTGTGCCATTGTTACTGCATTCTGCCCATTATTGTTTTTTCCTCCACTGTGACTTGTGCCCATCCGTCTGATAACGCCGGATTCTTATCTTATCTTACCATCTCTTACCACTCCTAAGAATCCTTGGCCGAATGGATCTTTTATCTGCTGTGAAGTGTAAAGGGGAGAGAACCAACTCATTCAGATAAAATCAATAACCAATCAATTCCGATGCTGAAGAATCACTAACTCCAAGACAAGTTTTAGAGGATTTATTACAAAGACAAAAATAACTGAACATACAAGCACCTCATGACGAGGTTAAGAAAATACATGGGCACGAATACAAAGTTTAGTCTATGCAACAACCTAATTCGATGAAGCATAAAAAGGATAAGGAACTCTAAAAATATCAAACAAAAGATAACTGCTCTAATATCTAAATCAGTCTTCATGGATACCTAAAAAGAAATTGATTAGTCTGTCCCTACTCTACCGCTAAGGTGACATCCCTACTTAGCATTTCAAAAATTAAATCAAGAAAATGTGTCAGCGCGTGAAGACTTCCTATGAAGTACACTCACGTTGAAAGGGTCAGAATCCAAAGCTACTGCTTCATTCTAAGTCCCCTTACTTAGTATCGATCTCTTCCTTCTACCCTCTAACGACTCTCTGCTCCATCTACACATACATCTCATCCATATGACACACCTCCCTCGGGGCACTGTCCATAATACAAAATGCACAACATGGAGGACATGCCTCTGCAACACCTGCTCTGGCTAGGCACCTCTCGTAGGTACATTTCCACTAAACTTGTACTCCGTCCAACAACGGTTGATACGTCCTTGAGTCCCAGGCTCCCTCAGTGCAGAAAGTAGCATCCTCCAATTATCAGCATTCCTGGAGACTCTTGTATCAATTCTCCATACCTAACTCCTAAAACAAAAGGGTTAGTCTTAGCTAAAGAGGACGGTGTCCTTGCACCTGCAACAGAAGCATGTGAACAGAAAATCCTTCTCTGCACATTAAATTCGCTGACTACCTCCAAATGGGTGCCTTCCCAGGGAAAATATACTTCGGCCTGCACAATTCAGCTAACATAAGGAATGCGAGTAGGCCTTTCATAGCAAAACATGGACATTCATTTAGGCCTCTATACATCAAAAACTACACGCATTAATAAACATTGCATCTGTGAGCACAATATTTCATTATATTCAATTTATAAGTAATCATTCCTACACGTGCAGACTTTAATATTGTGCATGTTTAAATCTAATGCATTACATTACACATGAGCAATTCATTAAGCATTTGCAATGAACAACAAAGTTATATAATCACATTTAAATGGCACTTTACTTTCTCGGGTGGCATGGATTAATTTTCTACCATGACATTCACATATTTCATTATTACTTATACAATTCTAATGATCAGTTTAGTACCACACTTGATTATATATGGGTGCGGACAACCCACGATTATGATGCACCCCTACAATTTTCAAAACATCATGACGCTCTATCAGTTCCCCCCTTTGATGACTAGTGTCATCACAAAATCATAATTCCCTGGAGAAAGAACCGACCTAAACAAAGCTCGTAGCCATTCTTCCTTGTCGGAACTTCTCTAGATTCTTGATATTCTGGTAGTGACTGTCCTGCAGTCTAGCCATCCTTATCTCTTGCCCCCTAAGGGATCTTTCAACTTGGTTCACCTTGTACCACTGATAACTTCTTGCAAATCCCCACAAGCAAACCACACAGACCACAATGATAATGATAGGGTTTAAAATTTAACCAAGAATACCTTTCCCCAAATTCGCAAACCAATTTCCAACTCTGCCAAATCCTTTTCCAACGTTTTCCCAAACACCCTCTTCAGTCAGATCCTGGATCTCATGATGGATCACAGTGATATTAATTATATATTTTTCCAGATCTTTACTTTTGTCTGGTGTATAAGTACAGCACTCTTGAACCCTCAAACTTTTACAGACTTCGCCCTCTTTTGCCAGTAAAACATCCAAAGCAAGACGGTTCTGTATCACCATCGTCCTTATTGAAAACATCTCTCCATCAACAAGGATCAACGACTTAGCTGTATTAGTCGACAACTTGTCAACAACAGTCGCCAGCTTTCTAATCTTCACATCATTCAGGATCACTCCCAAACTCGGTATTACTGCTCCAAAGATATCTCCAATCACTGCTCCTGCACTTGCATCTCTCCTTGCTCTAGAATGCCTTTCACCTTCCAAGAGTTCTAACTCCTCTGCATGGTAGATTTTTGGGAAGATAATTCCCAGATAACAAGTGCCATACCAATTCGCAGGCAGTCTCACATAAGCATCCTTTCCACACACATAATATACTGTTGGCACCACTTGCACCGGACCTTGCAAAAAGTTATTTGCAGACTCTTCCATAGTGAAAACATGATCACACGTGCTCTGTCCCACATAGACCTTGTCATAATAGGTCTGTACACGTTTCACACACAGTTTCCCCTTCTGCACTAGGTCCAATGCTATATGGCCTTAAGTACCCTTTGCTTGGTGAGCTCTCTCCTCCTCCATCCAATCTACTGGACTTTCTCCGGTGTTACATGTTTGTGTTAGTTGTCGATATCTATCTTCTACTTAGTCTACAAATTTCTTCTCTACACTTGTTAGTGAGCAAGTCATATTATGTCTTTGGGCATAAGTTGTGTCTAATGTTGTAGTAGGTATGAAATACTTCCCAACCTTATCTTCGTGCTTATAATATTCATACTTGTTCAGGTGCTTGTAAGCTGGTACCTCTGAAAGCACTGCATTCTAATTCAAAAAGAAGTACTCATAATGGCCTCTCCCATAGAACATACTAAGCAACAAACTACATAAAATTCCATACGTCAGTGGAAGATGATGGTACTTAATACCCTCATCCACTGAGGCAGGCAACTGCATACATACATAACAATCTTTGCAATCCATCGCCTCAACATACTCATATAGCAACTTGTCATACGCATTAAGATTGAAATCACCTCTAGACAAATCTACATGCAATCTACGATTATTACGATCTAGCATAGCCTTTTCAGTTCCTATGATACCCTTTTTCTTGGTTGAAGTACTGGGTGTAGGTGTTCCCTTCACCCCTACGACTTCTACCTCATGTGGAATAGCAACTGACACTATAATAACTCCAACTATTGAAACTATCACTCCTCCTATGAGTGTACCTTTCATATATTTAGACATACGGTTCGGACTTCCAGCCTCCATTTTCGTTGTCCGTTTAGGGCTCAGCAAACGAACACTTAGAGTCTCTTTCTCCACCACAAGTTGCTGTTTAACCAGTTCAAACACCACTCTGGAAGTGCTGGAAATTCCATTTACAGTACTTTTGGTTCTTTATTTTCAGAGTCCAAAAAGACTTCCTTAACCCTCTTTCTTCTTCTACGGAAAGTTCCTAAATTTCTTCTTCTTCCTCTCGGGCCTAGGTTATCTTCTTTAAACACATATTTACAAACCACAGTTCATTCGCAATCCACGATAAGTTCAGATCCAATTGCAGCTAAAACATGATGCAAAATTTCAAGACGAACATCTACCATTTGGTGAGGTGGCAGTTCAAATCCAAACGATGGAAAGACTAATCTGTGCAAGATCAGGATTCGCACCTTACTCAATACTGGAGGTTTTGGAACCGTGATGGTCAACACACCTTCGATCTCAAGTCCTGGAACTAGCAGTTCCACATCGATTTTCATTCGAGGACTCCTGCTGATCACTTTAACGGACCTCAGTCTCAGGGAACTCACTACTCACGGCATCGGTTACTGCATAAGTCCACTCTGGGGCAGCGTATATCTGGCAAGGCACTCTTGTCCTTTTTGATCTTCTCAGACTTTGAGTTTGTTCTTCTTCACTCTCTTCTGATTCAGAGACCTCAGACACAGGAGCAAGATCTCTCTTGGGAGTCAGTCTCAGATTCAGCCTGCTCTGTCTCCCAGGCCAGGCTTATTCTGAGCTGCTGGCTCTTCTGCTTTCTTCTCGGTCACTCTGCGCACCATCTCCTTCCGCTGTGTCCGACTCGATGCCAGTCCCAAAGTCACTTTCTTCCTCAGAGTCGATGCCTGGGTTGTGGCCAACGTGACCCTCCTCAGCCTGGTCTGGTGAGCAACCAGCTTCTCCAGCAACCCTCACAGCTTGACTTGTCCTCTCTCGTGGCCTAGCTGCCACAGCTGGATTCTCATTTGTGAGAGGAGCTGTTTCATCCAAGGGTGCTGAAACTCTGTGGTGTGGGAAGCATGTACCCAGTTTGCAATCCTCCACACTTCACTGCTTTGTTCGTTACCATTATCACCTGATAAGGGCCTCGCCAACGATCATCCAGGCAGCTCTTCCTCTCATGCTTACGGACAAGTACCCAATCTCCCGTTCACAAATCGCGGCATAGGTCACTTGAAGCTGGGCACAGTGGCAGCCTGCACCTGCTGAGACACAGAACGGACCACGTCAGCTAGTCCTTTGCAATAGTCAAGGATTAAGTCATAAGTGGTGTTTATCAAAGCTGTGGACGGTACTACTGGCAATCGCATCGCCCTCCCCATCAAGATCTCATGCGTGGAAAGGCCAGTTCTTCTATCTGGGACACTGCGAATACTCATCAACACCAATGGCAATGCATCAGGCCATTTCAGAGATGTAGACAAACACACTTTTGCCATCCATGCCTTTAAAGTTCCATTTATCTGCTCCACTATCCCAGAAGCCTCTGGTTGAGAGCTACAATGGAGTCTCTGATCAACATTTAGGGCGGCACAAAGCAACTTCATGATCTCACTGTGGAAGTGCGTCCCCCTATCCGACTCCAACAAGGTTGAAAAACCGAACCTAGGTATCCACCCACTGTGAAAAAACACACACCACCACTAGAATGTACCTCAATCCATTGCACTTAGGCATCTTGATAAAGTCTAATTGCATCCTATTGAAAGGACCTCCCGACCTCCCAATGTGACCCAGCGTAACCCCAGTCTTCTTTCAAGCATTCATCTGTTGACAAGTAACACATCTCTGACACACTGCTTTAGCAACCGTCCGAAACAGCGGATTGTACCATGTCAGTCTGATCACTCACACCATCGTATCCCTTCGAAGATGCACAGCACCATGAATCTGCCTCACCAATAAGTCATCTGGTAACACTGCTCGACCATTACTTGAAACCCAAATGTCAATGTCTCTTTTCTCACAGCCTGATTTGACCCATACTCCCTTGTCCTGCTCTGAAACTTCTTCCTGCAGGCGCTTAAGTTAATCCCAAGTGTATGCCATGGCTAGCATCATGTTGAGCTTGGTTCCCTCTTGGCTCTCTTCTTTGTAATCTCCAGTAAAAATACAACCTTGTTCAGCGCAAAAACATGCAACTTCGTCTGCATACTTATTGCCGAGAGAAACAAAGTCGGTTCCCCTCCCATGGGCTGCACATTTTACAACAGCAATTTCCTTGGGACGTTGCAAAGCCTCCAGCAATTATCTTACGTATTCCCCATTCCTGATAGGTGAACCAGATGATGTCATGTAACCCCTCTGAGACCATAGCTGTCCAAAGTCATGAACCACACCAAACCCATACTGGCTATCGGTGTAGATGGTGATTCGGATCTGATTGGCTGCCAAACAGGCACGAGTCAAAGCAATGATTTCGGCCACTTGTGCGGAGTGTACTCCCTCTAAACAAGCAGCTTCAACCACTCCTGTAATGGTACATACAGCAAATGCTGCTCTCAACTGACCAACATTGTCTGTTAAGCATGAACCATCGACAAAGAAAATTTCATTAGGGTCAGGCAGATGTTCATCAACAATGAATGAGTCAGATCTCGGCTTGGTGCAAAGTTCAGTCACATCGAGACAGTTATGGTCTTCACAATCTTCATCATCTGCATTTGGCAAAGGCATTAGTATAGCAGGATTTAAAACAGAACACCTTCTAAGAGTCACATTATCCACAGCAAGTATAACTTGCTCGTAGCGTGTGAGTCTATTGTTTGTCAGGTGCTGTGATTTAGTCCTCGTCATCAACAGTTCAACAGAATGCGGAACGTACACAATCAAAGGGTGACCCATGTCAATGCTTTCACATCTCTCAATGCTGACACCCATTGCAGCAACGGATTTGAGACATCCGGGCAACGCTGAAGCTACTGGATCAAAAGTAGCTGAGAAATAGGCAACTAGTCTACGGACACTTCCATGATTCTGAGTCAAAACTGATAATGCGCAACCTTCTCTCTCACAACAGAATAATGAAAAAAGCTTGTTGTAGTCAGGCATTCCCAGAGCCGGAGCACGACACATGCCCTCTCTCAACTCCAAGAATAAAACCAGACAATCATGGTCCTATGGTACCGGATCACTTACATCTTTGTGAGTCAGTCTCTGTAGAGGCTTCGCCTTCAGCGAGAAATTAGGAATCCATTGGGGACAATAGCCCACCATCCCCAAGAACATTCTGACCTCCCCCTGTGTGGTAGGTACAGCCATGTTCATGATCGCCTCAATCCGATCTGGTGACACCCTTCTCTTGCCTTTCTCAATTCGATGACCCAAGTACTGTACCTCACTCAAACAGTACTGCAACTTGTTTGGGGACACCTTGTGGCCATTCTCTACCAAATGATTCAGTAGGGCAATCGTGTCAATCCTGCAAGTGTCCTCAGTTTCTGACGCAATAAGGAAGTCGTCTATGTATTGCACAAGAACAGATTTCTGGGGCAACACAAGACCCTCAAGATTCTTTTTCAAGATCTGATTAAGGATCAATGGACTCTCAGTATACCCTTGAGGGATACAACACCATGTTAACACACGGTCTTCCAACCGGAAGGCAAACAAAAATTGGCTTACCTCGTGGAGAGGTATCGAAAAGCATGCTTGACACAAGTCAATCACGGTAAACCACTTGGCTTGGCATGGAATTTGGAACAGTATCACTGATGGATTCAGTAC
The DNA here is from genome assembly GCF_964204655.1 of Triturus cristatus. Taxonomy (NCBI): domain Eukaryota; kingdom Metazoa; phylum Chordata; class Amphibia; order Caudata; family Salamandridae; genus Triturus; species Triturus cristatus. Next base: position 469,100,734 of record NC_140584.1, on the reverse strand, counting down.
CACTGGACAACATGGAACAACAATCGTGTTGACCTTTCGCAGGTCTTGCACGATTCTGAATTTCCCGCTTGGTTTCTGTAATCTCCTTCAGTATTCCCTGCTTTATCATGGAATCAATCACAGGTTTGACCCTTGCGGTCATCTCCGGTGACAGATTATACTGGGGCGTTCTCTGAAACTCAGCATTTTGCTTAGTCTGGATCGTAACTGGCTCGACACCTTTGATTAACCCAATCTCTTCTCCCGTGAAATCCCACACATGCAAGGAGATAGAGTCTCTCAATTCAAGTGGAAGCTCTTCCACTGTTAGCACAGGATACATCTCTATGCATAAATGCTGGTTGGCGACCTTAAAGGTGGCATCATCTTCTTTCGTCTGAACTTCCACTCCCTTGGGTGTGCAGTAAATGGTGCAATTCAACTTGCACAAAAGATCTCGTTCTAGCCAGCAGACTGGACTTGAGTCACACACCAGAAACTGGTGTCGATCTCGGAAGGTTCCTATTCTAACAGGAATTGGCTCAGTCAATGGGTTAGTCATTCTCTTCTTTGCCACACCTACAACTTGGATTGATTGTCCTGAGAGGGGTAGGTTGGGAACTACTACAGATCTTACAGTAGAACGTGTAGCACCAGTGTCAACTAAAAAGGTGGTAGGATGACTGTCAACATCCGCCTCTACAAACGGGTCCCCCCTGGTCTACCTCTAAGACTGCCCCAAGAGTGCAGTCTTCCTACCCTCTCAGGCACATTCATTTCAGTGGGTCTTAGCTGTGCTTATCAAAATTCTCGAAAAGGGGCATCTGTTGGTACGTCCGATTCCCCTGTGGAATTCTCGGAGGTTGTGGGACTTGCACCTGTGGGACCATTGTTCCCCCTTGCATGGATCTAGGACTCGTTACAGTATTGACAACTTCAGGTACCTGCACTATCTCTGCCTCTTGTTGCACCTGATTTTCGGGATTTAACCTACACTCACGCTTCCAATGCCCGATCTAGTGACAGAGGTGACATGCAGTTGTCTTTTTCAATGTTGCCACATCTATTCCTGTCTTGGGGTCTATAGGTTTCCCTTTTCCTTGACCCTGCTCATTCTGATTCCCTCCTTGATTGTTTCCCTGTCTTCTCCCTAGAGTCCCTCCATTTGATTATGTCTGGAGTTCCCTGTCAGCGGTCTGCATTTGGACTAGCATCAACTTATCCATAAGTTTCTTGTGTTTCGAATCCACCTCATCGCTGTAGTACCTTTCATACCGCAGTATTTCATCCACTGACGTGTTCTGCCAGCAGATCAGATGTTGCTGGATCATCAAGCTAATTTCTGGTCTTAGACCGAAAACGAACTTGAAAACAAACTGTCCCATGTCTTTGGGATCTAACGTGTCTAGCCCACTATACTGCTTTAAGGCTTGTAGGAGCCTTTCGTAGTATTCATGGACGGATTCTTTCAGTTCCTGAACAGTTCGATCTATCTTAACCCAATCAATATCTTGTGGAGAGATTTTAGATTTCAGCCATGTAATTACCTGCTTAAACTTTTTCATAACAATTGGTGAAGGACCATTTGTAATAGAATCCCTGTCTGGTTCAGAAGTCAGCCAATCAACTGCAACTTTACAAGCTGCCCGCAGATCACGCGGTACAACAATGTCAAACAATGTATTCAGATCGACCCACAATACCTTCGAGATTTAACTGTCCCATGTCTTTGGGATCTAACGTGTCTAGCCCACTATACTGCATAAAGACTTGTAGGAGCCTTTCGTAGTATTCATGGATGGATTCTTTCAGTTCTTGAACAGTTCGATCTATCGTAACCCAATCAATATCTTGTGGCGAGATTTTAGATTTCAGGCCATGTAATTACCTGCTCAAACTTTTTCATAACAATTGGTGAAGGACCATTTGTAATAGAATCCCTGTCTGGTTCAGAAGTCAGCCAATCAACTGCAACTTTACAAGCTGCCCGCAGATCACGCGGTACAACAATGTCAAACAATGTATTCAGATCGACCCACAATACCTTCGAGATTTTGACAAACCGTTCGACCTGATTGTACCATTCGACGGGCTTCTCCCTCAGCCGAGGGAAGTCGTTCGTGAATGCCGCCAAATCACCTCTACTCCAAGGCACATGCACATACCCTCCATTCTGTACTTCTCGTAAAGGATAATTCTCCACTCCTATCATCCCCACTCCTGGAGGCGGCGTCTCTCCTACGCTTCTTTTAGTGCTTTTCTTTTTGGACCATCTTTCCTCCCACTTATCAAGCATGCTTTCTATAATCAATTCTCGAATGTGAGCTTTAAACCCTATGACTCTCTCCTCTTCCAATTCCTGATCACTGTACTGCAACCTGTGGCTTCCCTGTAACATCTTTGTTTTGGACAGATCCACCTCATACCTTTTTGCCAGTTCAGTCAATTTCTCTTGTGCTAACCTTGCCTTACGAGTTACATCCTTCGCTACAAACAGTAACTCATGTGGCTCATAAAGTTCCACCCTTTCCAAAGGCAGGTTCCCACTAACTATCTCTTCTACTTCAGCTTTCAATCTCACCACATCCAACATCTTTGCTCTTATAGCAACCTTCAGGGTCCCTCGACTCGATGCGCCACTAGACTCTTCGTTCTCACTGATCTGAGCGCCGCATCGTTTCTTTTCTGCTACATTCCTAAGGACAGGTCGACCTTCTGAGTCCTCATGATCCCAGTCTCCTGCCATTCTCTCACACTCATTTCTTACTGGTGGCTCCCACATTCTTAGATCTGATCTTGACTCGGCCAAGGACTTTGGTCTCGCCAGTCTCACATCCACCTGTCCTCTAAAGGAGTCTGCAGTGGCTGGTAATGGCGTACTCGATTCTATGGGTCTCGGAAGGTGAGCGATTCCGCTCACCGTGCCATTACCTCCAGAGCTAAACCCTTCTCCTACTGCTGACTGCACCAAACTCCCATTTTCATAAACTGACACTATGGGTCCAATGGTAACCGGCGCTGTAAGAGCATCCGGTAACCTTGCAGTTCCGTTAACATCAATTCTTGCTGGTGTCTGAGCCCTCATCCCTTCTGTTCCTGTTGATATCTTTCCTACTACTATCGCATTCAGTTGAGCCTGAGGTTCTCCGATCCCCTCTGTTGGTACTGACTTTCTCTCTTCTGAATCTGGGTTATATGGAGGTGGTCTCTCTGACAATAACCTCTCTAACAAGCTGTCATCTGTGTCACTATCGTCTTTCTCGGTGCTCTTCTTCTGTGTGTCTCCCACCTTCACCATCAACGGAAATAACCTATCCCCCTCGATAGTCTCCACCATCCATCTTTTCTCCAATGCATCCCATCGCGCATCTTGAAATGTCCTGATCGACTTTTTCGCTCTTTCCTGACTTCTATCTCCTTTCCTGTCATGTGCTGCTCTAATCCATGCATGTAGCGCCTCGAACTGTGTTGGTCTGGGTAGAGGTCACAACGAAGACATCGCTGATTTCAACTGATACAACGCTTCTAATCTGAAAGTACCATATCTCGGAAAAGCCAATTCTCCCTCTTTTTCAGTCATTTTATTGCAATTCTCATGCCAAATTATAGAATGCAATCCCACATTTGTTGCCATGTAATGAGCCGGGGTATCTTCGGGTGGAGCCTCTTCTCCTCCCCGAGTAACCACCCTTCTATCTCCTCTACACATATCTCGTAACGCTTTAAAACATTTCATGATAAATTCACCTTAAATCCACTTCTTTTTACACACTGCGTTAGTTTTACTTCCTGATGTCAATCCACCAATACCAGTGCGGCTTTAAACCAACCGACCTATCGCAGCGCGGCACCCTCTGATGTCATTCTTCCTCCGTCTGCAGCAGTTACCCTCCTTTACAATTCATCCCTCGCACACTCACGCGTCTCTTTCATACAATGAAATAACTGTTTGTCCACCAACAACCGAACAGTCACTTCTCTGACTGCCTGTCCACCAACGACCGGACAGTCTCACACAATTGTCGACCTCAACTCCGTCATTCGTCTGTCCGCGAAACGACCAGACAACTGCCTCAGACTATCTGCCAACGAACGACCGGACAGTCATGTACTTAAATGATAGGATCCAAACGCTCAATGTTCCACATAAAGCAACCCACCACTTGCGTCGGTTACTCACATACTCACACACATGTTTCCCTATCACCGGTGGGTCAGTCAACTACGTTTCATGAACCCCACAATCACTGGTCAGACAATTTCAACTCTGGGTGTCTTCTACACCACAATCTCTTTTCCTGGGATATCAAAAACAAATCTCATGGACCGCACGTGCTCACAGTCCGAAACCACAATTACTCGACTCTCACATCAACTTCGCAAGACATCACACAACCAACACAACACCGCAATCTAACAAGCATGCATCCCTGTTCATACTCACTCTCCCACGAACTGCTGCTTCCGCCGCACTGTTACACTCCGCCGGCTTCCATCAACGCTGTCATCCTCCGCTCACGATCCACTGGATCACCATCACTTGGGCTCTATGGGATCAATATCTACCTTTCCCTACTTCTCCCCTTACTGCAGAGAAAACCATCATACTCTGCTACCAACTGATAACGCCGGATTCATATCTTATCTTACCATCTCCTACCACTCCTAAGAATCCTTGGCCGACTAGATCTTTTATCTGCTGTGAAGTGTAAAGGGGAGAGAACCAACTCATTCAAATAAAATCAATAACCAATCAATTCAGATGCTGAAGAATCACTAACTCCGAGCTAAGGGGATTTATTACAAAGCAAAAAATAACTGAACATACAAGCACCTCATGACGAGGTTAAGAAAATACATGGGCACTAATACAAAGTTTAGTCTACGCAACAACCTAATTCGATGAAGCATAAAAAGGACAAGGAACTCAATAAATATCAAACAAAAGATAACTGCTCCAATATCTAAATCAGTTTTCATGGATACCTATAAAGAAATTGATTAGTCTGTCCCCACCTCTGCAGCACCTCCTCTGCTAGGCACCTCTCATAGGTAGATCTCCACTAAACTTGTACTCCGTCCAACAACGGTTGATACGTCCTTGAGTCCCAGGCTCCCTCAGCGCAGAAAGTAGCATCCTCCAATTATCAGCGTTCCTGGAGACTCTTGCAACAATTCTCCTCCATACCTAGCTCCTAAAACAAAAGGGTTAGTCTTAGCTAACGAGGACAGTGTCCTTGCACCTGCAACAGAAGCATGTGAACAGAAAATCCTTCCCTGCACATGAAATTCGCTCATTACCTCCAAATGGGAGCCTTCCCAGGCAATATATATACTTCGGCCTGCAAAATTCAGCTAACATAAGGAATGCGAGTAGGCCTTTCATAGCAAAACATGGACATTCATTTAGGCCTCTATACTTCAAAAACTACACACATTAATAAACGTTGCATCTGTAAGCACTATATTTCATTATATTCAATATATAAGTAATCATCCCTACACATACAGACTTTAATATTGTGCACATTTAAACCTAATGCATTACATTACACATGAACAACAAAGCTATATAATCACATTTAAATGCCACTTTACTTTCTCGGGTGGCATGGATTAATTTTCCACCATGACAATCACATATTTCATTATTACTTATACAATTCTAATGATCAGTTTAGTACCACACTTGATTATATATGGGTGCAGACTACCCATGATTATGATGCACCCCTACAATTTTCAAAACATCATGTCGCTCTATCACGTCCTTCTATTTTTCACGCCATTACCGCCCCCGCTCCCACCTCCCAGCTGCACATTCCCTCCCCCCTCCCCTACTTAATGGTGGCTGCTGTGGGGTCGTGCCGCGAGAGCGCTGAAGACGCGCCAACGGCAAGCCCGTCGGCACCTGTCCACGATCCGCGCATGGCCAGCGCCAGGAACCCTGCATCTCCAACCGTCCATCGCTACGATACGACCACCCTCCTCGCATTCAACCCCGGAAGTCACAGAGACTGCCAAAAGGCCTCGCTGAACACCACCCACAGCCAATTCTCCTGCGTCCACTGCCGCCAGACATTCAGCACCACCCCGGCCTCCAACAGCCCCGACACCAGCACCAACGACACCCTAAGATGCATCCTCCTCAACGTATGCTCCAAGCACAAACATGCCGTAGAGATCTGGAACCTACTCGACTCTCTCTCGCCCGACATCGCCTTCCTCATGGAGACCTGGACCAACATCGCCTCCGCTCCCGATATCAACACCGCCATGAACAACAAAGTTATACAGTCACATTTAAATGCCACTTTACTTTCTCGGGTGGTATGGATTAATTTGCTACCATGACAAACACATATTTCATTATTACTTATGCAATTCTAATGATCAGTTTAGTACCACACTTGATTATATATGGGCGCGGACTACCCACGATTATGATGCACCCATATAATTTTCAAAACATCATGACGCTCTATCACGTCCGTCTACTTTTTCCCGCCGTTACCAGCCCCGCTCCAGCCTCCCAGCTGCACGTTCCCTCCCCACTCCCCTACTTAGTGACAGCCGCTGTGCGGTCGCGCTGCTGGAGCGCCTACGACAAGCCCGTCTGCGCCTCTCCATGACCCAACCACGGCCAGTGCCAGGAACCCTGTATCTCCAACAGTCAATCTCTACGACACAATCACCCTCCTCGTACTCAACCCCGGAAGTCGCAGAGACTGCCATCAGGCCTCGCTGAAAACCACCCACAGCCAGTTCTCCTGCCTCCACTGTCGCCCAACATTCAGCTCCACCCCGGCTTCCAACAGCCCCAACGCCAGCACCAACGACACCCTAAGGTGCATCCTCCTCAACGTATGCTCCATGCACAAACACACCATAGAGATCTGGAACCTGCTCGACTCTCTCTCGCCCGATATCACCTTCCTCATGGAGACCTGGACCAATGCCGCCTCCGCTCCTGACATCAACACCGCCATCCCGGAGGGATACAAGATCCAGAGGAAGGACTACCCCAACCACCCGGGAGGGGGCCTCGCCATCACCCACAACAGTACCCTCCGCCTCACAACTTCCAGCGAAACCTTCCCCTCCGCCAAACAACTGCACTTTCAGATCCAGATCAGCCCTAACACCACACTCTGAGGAACCCTCATCTACAGACCCCCTAGCCCACGGACACCCTTCACCACCACCATCACCGACCTCATCGCACCCCACGCCATTGCATCAATGAACTACATACTCATTGGAGACCTGAACTTCTACCTCGACAACCCCAGCGACCCCAACTCCACCATCCTTTGTTACAACCTCACCAACATCGGGCTCTACCAACTCATCACTACACCAACGCACAGAGCAGGACACCCCCTCAGCCCCATCTTCACTGCAGGTAACCGGGTGCACTTCAGTCATTCAATGCAACCACCATGGACCGACCACCACTGCGTACACTTCACCGTCGACAAACCCAAGGCACCAAAACCAGCCCCCTCCCACCACGAAGGAACTGGAGCAAGGTTACTGACAAGCAACTGAACTCCACCGTCACCCGGGCCGAGACAACCACACCCAAGCATCCGACGCAAACATCTCAGCCAGAGGACTCCACACCTGGATCTCCAACTGTGCAGACAAGCTTGCCCCGCTACGCAACCCCGGCAAACAGCGCCCCAGGAAAGCTGTCTGGTTCACCAGTGATCTCCAAGAAGCCAGGCACACCTGCAGATGCCTGGAGAAGAACTGGAGGAACACCAAGACAACCGATAACTACTCCACCTACAAGGACGCCATGACAGACTACCACAACCAAATCAGAACCACCAAAAGGAACTTCATCCACAACAAAATCCTCGCCAACTCCACCAACTCCAAGGAACTCTTCAGTGTCATTCAGGATTTCACCAACCCATGTAGCGAAGCCACAGACATTACCCCATCCCAGGACCTCTGCAACAAGCTTGGAACTTACTTCGTCGACCACCCACAAGATGCCACAGCTGGTCCACCGCCCCCTAGAGACACCAGCCAGCCCACCATCACAAACTGGACACTGATCATGACTGAGGACACTGCCACGACCATGAAAGGCATCCACTCGGGGCCCCCACTGACCCCTGCCCCCGCACATCTACCACAGAGCCGCGGATAGCATCCCACCTGAACTGCAACACCACCTTCAAAACAGGCACCTTCCCAGATGACTGGAAGCTTGCAGAAGTCAGGGCCCTGCTCAAGAAACCCACGGCTGACCCCACCGACCTCAATAACTACTGGCCCATCTCACTCCTCCCCTTCACAGCCAAAGTAGCAGAGAAAACAGTCAACAGGGAACTGACACGATTCATCGAAGAGAACACTGTCCTCGACCTGTCCCAATCCGGATTCTGAAGCAACCACAGCACCGAGACTGCCCTACTCGCCGCCACAGATGACATCCGCACCCTCCTGGACCAAGGCCACTCCACAGCCTTCATCATCCTCGACCTGTCTGCAGCCTTCGACACCGTCTCTCACCACACACTAGTCACCAGACTACACGATGCCGGAATACATGGAACTGCCCTGGACTGGATCCGATCCTTCCTCACGGGAAGAAGCCAACTGATCAGAATACCACCCTTCCTCTCTGCCCCCATGGCCCCCCTCGCAGCCATCCTCCGACAACACGGCCTCAACATCGTATCCTACGCCGACGACACACAGCTCATCCTCTCCCTCATCAGAGACCCCACCACCGCAAAACTCAACTTACAGAGAGGAATGCAAGTTGTTGCAGTCTGGATGACCCATAGCTGCCTAAAACTCCACGCTGAGAAGACAGAAGTCCTCGTCCTTGGAACCACCCTTTCAGCATGGGACAACACCTGGTGGCCCACCGCCTTCGGAAGCCCACCTACCCCCTCAGACCACTCCAAAAACCTCAGCATCATACTCGACTCATCACTCGCCATGAACCGACAGGTCAGCGCCATCACCTTCAGCTGCTTCAACACCCTCCGCATCCTTCGCAGGACCTTCAAATGGATCCCCCCGAGTCAAGGAAGACAGTCACCCATGCTTTCATCACCAGCAGACTGGACTATGGAAATGCACTCAATGCCAGCATCAACAAGTCCCTACTCCGCAAACTCCCGACAATACAGAACACCGCGGCCAGACTTGTCCTTGGCATCCCCCGGCACGAACACATCAGCCAACACCTGCGGAGACTCCACTGGCTTCTCGTGGAGAGGAGAGTCACCTTCAAAATCCCCACCCATGCCTACGAATGCCTACACAATAACGAACCCAAATACGTCAATGACAGAATAAACTTCTACGTACCCCAAAGAAACCTCCGATCTTCCAACCTCCACAGAGCCAGAGCAGGCGGAAGATCGTTCTCTCACATTGCAGCCAAGACCTGGAATGAGCTACCGGCAGGCATCAGACGCGCCCCCTCCCTGAACACATTCAGGAAGACCCTCAAGACCTGGCTCTTCAGCTGAAAGGATCTGCAAACCCCCCCCTCCCCTCATTGCCTTGAGACTCTCACAAGTGAGTAGCGCGCTTCCAATTCCCTGATCGATTGATTGATAATGGACAAAACAGTGCAGTGAAAAGCCATGGAGACGTCCTTCGTACCAACCTATGTGAATCTTACCATGGTTTTGGTGGAAGGCAGAGACGGTGTGAAACAATGAAAATCAGGCCAAAATGGATCAGATCATCATGTGGGTCCGTTATAACAATGATTTTGTTCTGATATGGGAAGGAGAGAAAGAGGATTTTTTAGAGAATGATTGGATCCTTAGAAAGAAACCCACAGAAGCTGAAATGTACTTATGAAATCAGCAATACAGAGATAAATTATCTAGATTATCACTGTGTAGGTAAAGGATGAAAAGCTGTGCACGAAGATCCACAGAAAAAGTACTAGCAGCAATTGCATCTTCCATGATAATAGTGGACACCCACGCACCCTAAAATGGAGTGTCCCATATGGAGAATTTTTCTGAGCAATGAGAAACTGATGAAAGATAGAAGAATTTGAGTCACAAATAAAGAAAATGTACCAACGGTTTGAAAACAGAGGATATCCAATGAAAGTGTTGGATGATGCAGTTACGAGAGTCCACAAGAAAAAGAGGGAACAATTATTAGTGGTTAAAGCAAAAAACATATTGATGAAGAGGGTGAGGAATCCATAAGATACCTAATGGATTGCAACTCATCCCACAAGAGATCAGAGAACTCCTCAAACAAAACTGGCATATCCTGAAAATGGATGAGACACTGAAAGACTTACTCCAAGAGCATCCCATGATCACGTACAAAAAGACTCCCTCCATGGGAGACAGGTTAGCAAGCAGTTACATGCAACCACAGAAAAAGGGAGGAACAAAAATTGCAAACTGGCTGATGAAAAAGAAGGGATTCTGGAAATGCCAAAAGTGTAAGGCTTGTTCTTATGCTGAGAGAAAAACACAATTTGTAGCACAAAATGGAAAAGCCAACAATATCAAAGAGTGGATAACTTGTGATACCCCATTTGTTATATATGTTTTGGAGTGCTCTTGTTGTCAAAAATATATCGGGAGCACAGCGAACAAGTTAAAACTATAAATGCTCCAACATATAAGAGAAATAAAACTCAAGTACATACTCTATGGCATAGCATCTATGAGAGGTACGTAATGGGCACATAAGCAATTTGCACTTTCATGGCATCCAGAGTACTAAAAGAAAACCCAGAGGAAGGGACAGAGAACAAGATCTGCAGAGAAGTGAGTCAAGATGGATTATAATGATGGGAATGGAGCAACTATGGGGACTACATCCAGATGGAGAGCTATATGTGAACCTTTGTACTGATTTCATTATCATGTTTTTTACGCTTTCCACAAGCCATAGCAAACTGTAATGTCTTGGGGGTGGGCACCCTGGGACATTGCTGGAGCTGGCCCCAAGTCATGTAGGGCTACATGAGGGGGACCGTGCAGTCCCCCCAGCTTTGTTAATTAAGCCTTGGGGAGGTGGTGTTCCCCAGGGCTGTGGGGCCGCATGGCCCCCGTATTTCATTTGAAAGACTTGGCATGGGGAGGTGGTGGTCCCCAGGACTGCGGGGGGCTGTGCGCCCTCCCATATTTCTCATATTTAGCCCCGGGGGGTGGCAGTCGCTGGAGGAGGCCAAAAGGACCCTTGGGCTGTGGGGGCTGTGTGGCCCCTCCATTTCTAATATTTAGCCCTGGAGAGGTGGCGGTCCCTGGAGGAGGCCAGGAAGACTTCCCTCGCATTCATTTTATTCGATAGATCCGGGGAGGTGGCAGTCCCCGGTGCTGTGGGGGGCCACGTGCCCCCCTAGCATTTGTCTCAATTAGCCCCAGGGAGGTGGTGGTCCCCGGGGCAGTGTACGGGGCCAGAGCCCCCCATGCATTATTATTTAATTTAGCCCCAGGAAGGTGGCAGTCCCCAGGGCTGCGATTTGAGGCCAGATATTAATCATTAGATCTGGGGAGGTAGCTGTCCCGGGGACTGCGGGGGTCAATGCGTGCCCCCGCATCTCCTTCAATATGTTTGCCTCGGGAGGTGGCGGTCCCTGGGGTGCGGGGGTGATACTTGGCCACCCCTACCACCTTACTATATAAACTTGCCCCACAGGACCTGGCCCACCCGGGGGCCTATATTTATCAAAGAGAGGAAAATGCACTTCATTTTAAAAAATATATAATATCATTGTTTAGTTCTTCCCGGTTTTTGTAATATCAAGCAATTTTCAATTGATATGTGTTTACTTATAATTATCTTAAGAATATTTCCTTAATTTTTGATGTGTTCGTATTTCCCTAAAACTGTCTTTCCTTAAAAAATTTTTTCCAGGATTTGGTGTCCTGCAGTGTGGTTTCTCCGTTTCTGTTTTTCCATTAGTTCACACACATCAGCTAGCAGGAGCTTTCTCTTGCCTATTGATCTCCCTTTCTTTCTCTCACTTCAGTTGCAATGGTGTCCTAAGGAAATAACTTATTCCTTTAAGAGGAGGGAACTGGTGTCATTGCCAGTTATCTGACCAGTTAGCTCATTGCTGTTCAGAAACAGAACAGAAGCATTTCATGTGGACAAGCAGCAAGGCACTCGTTTGGGATACTATTGGATATGGAGCCAGTGAGCGGTCTATGGAGAGAGAATAATCTGCCTCAGGGAGCTGTCCACCTACCAGGAATAGCAAATGTTTGAGTGAGCAGGCTCAACAGTGTTCTTCCGTTCTCAGAATCTACATTTTTATCAGGAAATCTTCCACATTTTTTTAGCAGAGTTTTATATAGCGCGAACTTGACCCGAATCCAATCAGGTATCAGAGCGCTTTACATAGCACCAGTTACGTTACGTGAGGACACACATTCATTTTTATTTTTTTGTTAGGCACGGGAAAATTAAGTGATTTGCCCAGCATCACAGGAGGTTTTTAGCGTCGTTACTGAGACTCGAACCCAGATCCCCCAGGTCCGAGGTCGAGCGCCCTAACTGTTAGGCCAACTCCTCTCCCCCCACATGCTTGATCAGTGAGTATTAGAAACACCTAGCTTGATCTGTTTGAGCCTCCTTAATCTAAACACCAAGGAACCAGCGGCATGGGGCACTAATGCCTGCTCCTTTCCAGTGATGCATGTCCTATGCCTTTCCTCTAGTTCCACTAACTACAGAAGAAATAAAGGCAAGGACAGGATTCCGGTGGATGTAATAGGAACTATCTGGCACAGGAAGAAGGGGGTGTTCTTCTTTGTCTCTGAAATGTCTGCTAAAATGAAATATGCCTCACTTCACCAGTCACTCTTTCATCATGCATGAATGACTTTCAAGTGATCGATTTGGAAAATATGATGCTAAGGCCTTATGTAGGTGGCCTGGCATTTACCACTTCATAAATACCGAATCATACCGATTCGGTATTTATGAAGTGGTAAATGCTATGTAGGTATTCAATCGGTAAAAATTACCGATTCGTAGAAATTCGGTAATTACCGAATCGGTATTTACCGATTCGGTAATGAGGCATACCTTCCCATTGATGGGAAGGTATGCCTCATTACCGATTCGGTAAATACCGATTCGGTAATGGGGGGAGCACATGCAAGGGTGGCAGGGTGTCACATTGACACCCTGTTGCACCCCTGATTCGGCCATGTGTGCACATGTGGCGCACATATATGCATGTATGTCTGCCACATTGCACACTTAAACGTGCACAAAAATGCTTTTTTACACCTATTCGTCATTTACCACCAACCTTTAGTTGGTGGTAAATAACGAATCCCCACACCCACCACACACTCCCCCTACATCTCATTTCATGATTCGATATTTACCGAATTGACACCCTGTTGCACCCCTGATTCGGCCATGTGTGCACATGTGGCGCACATACATGCATGTATGTCTGCCACATTGCACACTTAAACGTGCACAAAAATGCTTTTTTACACCTATTCGTCATTTACCACCAACCTTTAGTTGGTGGTAAATAACGAATCCCCACACCCACCACACACTCCCCCTACATCTCATTTCATGATTCGATATTTACCAAATCGGTAAAATTACCGATTCGGTAATTTTACCGATTCGGTAAATACCGAATCATGAAATGATCCCCCTACATCTCAAAAGCCTAAATACCGGTCGGTAACGGCATATTTACCGAAAATCGGCCGTTACCGACCGTTATTAGGCTTCCTACATGAGGCCCTAAGTCTCCAGCACCCAGCACTTCTTCAGAACGTGTTATTGATCATGCTGTTGTTTAGGTGTCCCTCTACTCTTGGATCCTATGCCAATTATTTATCCCTTTTCGAGAGCTGATGTGTTAAAATGTCTCATACAGGTGTTTACTGTTATAAATAAGGTGTTTTAAACTGGTTACCCATTTCTATGCTTCGTCTTTATTGGCATGAAATAATAGAACTTTTGGCTGTCATAGCTAGCCATCTGCCAATAGCCTTCTGTTTACCAAGGCTCCTTTTACAGTCATTTTAGTAGTCAAGATTCCATTTGATGGAAATAGCTGTGATATTGCAGCCTTGGACACTTGCCCTTGTATTCTACAATGCTTGTGTTAACTATGTTCACTGTTCTTGTTGCTTTTAGCTTGGCACAAAGAGGTGATGGGTGATGGAAAGGAGACTCTTCTGTGTTAGCATACCCGCCTACAGTTTAACCATGATTGTTTTTTGCATTCTTTTCTCTTTCAACCACAAGCTATTTTCATTGTAATGAGCTTTCCTGAAATGATCACTTCTGTATTTCTAAGTGTATGTTGAACAATAATAATCAACTTGAAGCACAAGCAATTAGTTGACAAATCTAACAACTTGTTTGTAAACTTTTGATATTCCTGCAAGAGTTTATAGACCACTTCACTGTCTCTTGAAAGGTTTACCTGCTTACATTTGTGAATTTCATTTCTTCGTGCAAAAATAAACAGAGGTATATTTATGTATTAGAAAATATGAAATATCAATGCAAATGCCCTTGGTGAAAGTTTTTACCTGGGAAACAAATACATGTGGAGAAGGCCTTTCTCCTACAACTACCCCAATTTTGGGAGTGTGCCCTTCACCATTTAATTTTGGGACTGGATTTACTCTTCCAATGATGGGTATAAATCTTTGACCATTTAAAGGATGGGAAGGGGATGGAGAGGAGTTTGTGAATACCCATAATCATGTAGATATGTGGGTTTTCCAAACCTACAGGCCATTCCTGGTTTGTAATGCCCAACCCCTGCTCCCAATTCACTCCCACTTGTAGATGCATTCACACAAAAACACATGAGCATAGAAAAAGTGGTTTTGCAGTGACAAAAAAAATCTTTCATTGTGTAAGACAAATTTACATACATAGTGCATTGAGAATAGGAATTATGGTGACCTAATTTCGTGAGCAGGATTTGATATTTGTACATATTAATGTTGGGTTTGTGTGGATATTCTTATTAGGACTTAATGATGTGGTTCATCTTGAGTGCCTACGGCGTAGTGAGCTTAGGACTGACTCCTTAATGAGTCTGGTCATTAAGGTGAACCTTGAATACCTGTGGCATAAACAATTTAGAACTCACTTTACTGATTCCTTTTTATTGCTGAAGAACATCTTTAGTGGCTAAGGCACAGCGAGCTGTATGCCTCATCTTGCTAATTAGCATATGATGTGTATGAATTTATATGTGAATCAGTCACCAATTTATCAAAACGTAGTGGTACTAAAACACATAAAGAGAAAAAGTAATTTCCTTTACAGCAAATATTCAAAATTACAATCACACTGGCGCAAAGCCCCTGAAGTCCAACTCCATCTTATGTAGGCCTCGACTCCATCTCAGCTAATGGAGGTCACCATCTTCGCACTCTCAATGGAAGTTTCAATCTTTCCCATTTTCTGCAGAATCATTGTCATATCTGCCATTAGATGCAGATGTCGTATGATCTTATTGTTCTAAAAACTCTGAAAGCGTAAAGTCGTTTGATTGAGCACATAGATACACCATTTAATGTGACATCCGTCTGGGTCAAATGTCTACTTTACACCATGTCAAGGTTAACTGAGAATACATACAGATATATAGCCAAATAATGCAGTCTGTAATGATGTCCTTTTACCTTATATGTTCATAAGGGACTGTTTGGGATGCACACCTTGATGCACATAATCGAAGTCAGACATTCCTAAAGCTATGTCAGAAATTCCAATTTTTGATAAGATTTAGAATATAAGGACTACCACTTGACCCCTAGTCAAGAGTGGTCCTTCGCCCAGATTATCACCCGAAATTTTCACCTGAGATTCAGCTAGAGACTGTCTCACCTACTGCCAGCACACATAGCACTTTGCAGATGCTACATCTCTCCTCAAGCCAATAAAGCTGAGAACTGTATGTAAACAGAACCTTCTATTGCAGTGTGTGTTTACTCTTTGCGAGGAGCACAGTCTTCATGCCTCCACTGAAAAAGACAGCATGTGCTGTGAACAAGGTATGCAGTGCGTCTCTTCTCCCTAATAAACTGTAAACTGCAAGTTGCTTTGCTTTCCATGCTCTATTGGTATAGCGCATCGAGGTAGCCGTTAGGTTGTTCATTTCTAGATGACAGTTTAACCAGGCTGGAAATGTTCATTTTTTTCTTGTTATTTATAACATGTCTTCTTGCTGTTTTTATAATATTCTGTGTAGTTGTTTTAAACATACTGAGAAACAAATTGTTACTGTAGAAATAAATATTTTTACTTAAAAATGTTCATTCTTCATTGTACACTGTGTGTGTGAGATACTGTGAATAACTAAATAGGTTTGTTACTGTTACCACAGCGTCTGGATCCCTTCATAGGGATTGTTAGTAACCCAAAAGCAACATCTCTATTTCAATACCACATTGAATGCTGTTTTGAGGGGCTACAATAACCTGTCTTTCACAGTCATTGTTAGTGCATTGAACCAGGTTCACCTGTGTCACCTGTGAGTGGGAAAGCACACTTTGTAGAGCTATGCCAAAGTCATAGCTTTCCCAACAACACATTTGAAATTGAAGACTATTGTGGATTTGTAGTTTGTTTGCTTAGAGTACCTCATGTAGGAAGAGGTAAATGTATACCTAGGTTTTACAGTTCATTTTGGTTTCATTGATAATGACATAGCTATAACATAATTAATGAAAAAAAATCATAATGTGAAGCTTTAACATTTGTCAAGATCATTGTTTCTAAAAGAGGACAATACTGGAATATAAAAATGATCATTGTTTATTTGTTCTTTTTCAGATAGTAACAGTCTTAGCAAATATGTCAGTACTGGATCAGTCTGCCCCAGAAATAATTCAAGCAAATGGTTGGTGAAAATTTATGTTTGTGTGTATGATGCTCTGTTGTGCAGAACAGTAATATCCAGTTTGGTTGCTTTGATGTGTCCATGGGATTTCATGGATTTCGAACATGAGTCATTATTTGAATCACAATAATTAATCAATCCTTTACAGGAACGACTTGTTTTTTCTCCACTTTGATTCTTCTTGCTCTTAATTGCCATTGAGTCCTATTTCTAAATTAATGTTGAAGCTTTTACTCTTTTCCATTCTTAAATGTGCTCTAATATAAACAAGACCATTTTCACACGACGTGTCATGTTTTGCAACTCTTAGAATGGTCATTCCTTGCACGAACAAGAAGTATGTTTCAATACCTTTCCTTCATGAGAGAAGACCACTGGGCAGTGACAGGGTTGTATGATTCTTGTATATGTCACTGAACACAACTGCAGGATCATACAGATGCACATCATTTAACTTAATTCAGCTGTATATCTACTAAAAATATCATCTTTAAGATTCTGATTAATACTTTAACTTTTAAAGATAATTAAATGTTTCTAAGGTACCTTCTTTGGGCTGTGCAAAGGGGGAATTGAAACAAACAATTGAATTCCATACATCACGTGCAAAACGACACTATTCGCCATTAAGCACACCGTCGATCAGCCATCTACAACATTTGTAGTCTCCTTGCTGCCCATTTCATGTGGTCTCATGCAAGACTATCTCCCTAATTACTAGAAAGTAGACACTCTTAGAACTTATATGCTTTATTTAGAGGCATAACCTAAAATCCGATGTAAGCATCTCTTTAGACACTTCTTTTGTTTCAGTCCCCCATTTCTCAGCTGCAAATGTTAGGTAATATTATCTATCCCGGCGTTAATCGCAATTCAAATAACCATCACTTGGTGTGCCACTGGGCGGTTGGTCCACTTCAGGTGATGGAAGACAGGCACCTTACTCCAAGATGTTTCTATCCCGAGGAAAGACTTCCTCATGTGACTACAGTGCCAGACAGACATTGCACACAAGATGCAAGTTCTTGTGTTCTCCCTCTGAAGGGTCCTTAGAATTATTGCCGGGAACTGCCATTGCTAGCAGCCCCAGTCAAATATAAAGATGTAAATAGTCTGTTTTTATTAATGTTATTGAAAACAGGTGTGCAACAGAATCTTCCGAACTATAAACTTGCAGTGTCGAGAGAATACCTATGTGATCATAGAGTTCACCAATATACCTTGCCCATGAATATTTAGAATTACCCTCATAAGATTAAAAAATGTCTTGGGGACCTGCAGTGGTGGTTCCATCATGGGAGCGGGGAGCACCACACCCCTCCCCACACAGCTGCCGAAAGCTGGAAAAATAAAATGGTAATGGAAGGATTGTATTACCATTTTAGTTTTCTGGCTTTCTGCCGAACGGAGAGGTCAGGACAGGGCCAGTTCGTCATTGCTGTCGATTGGCAGAAATGACGCACTGGCCCCTTCAGTATGAATTGCTCATGTCGGTTTGGCTGGCTACATTATTACAGCCAAACAGACATGCAGAATTCAACCTATCCAACTATGACTATCTATGACAGGTGGGTTAGAGAGAAGGCACAGGCCTTCAGTGCACTTCGGAGTGCTGAAGGAGCCGGCTCCAGCCAATCCAGACAAATATCTCATGCAGTATGAGAACAGTGTCTGGATTGGATAAGGAGCTGCAGACCTCGCTCTGGAGGAGTTGGGAGTCTGCCGGAGAATACCGAGGACCTGCAGCAAGCCAAAAAGGTAAGTGAAACTTTTTTTTTCTTTTTAAAATGTAAATATTTATTCAGTTCAGTTCAAATGGCTTTATTTCGATATAATGAATATCTTAAAAAGCAGTACATAGACTAATGAACAATAAAACAATAAAAGGAGCCAATACATAGGAAAATAAACATACATTTCATACTACAAGTGGCACCAATAAATTAAATAAAAGCAGTTAAAAATACAGATTAAACAAGATACGAAAGCCTAGTTGATCTAATACGCCAAGCCCATCCTAGGAACTTTGCTAAGCCACAAGCAAAGAGGGGCCGTGGGTCATTTTTCAATATACGTAGTGCCTCCTTGTAATGTCTAATTCCAAGTTCTCTACAGAGTGGCTTTAACCATCTACTGCGGGGGTCTACATAAGCCGGACATTCGAACAAAAAATGGGGAACTGACTCTGTCCTATTTTCACAGAATGGGCAGGAAGAAATTGTTTGGGCCGGAGCCTTCCACCTAGAGGTCAGTTCCCCAACGGGAAGTAGACCTACCCTGAATTGGAAATATAGAGCACTGTCCCTGCGGTTTGTAATAACATCCAAGTATGGTTCGCAGAAAGACACGTCCTTTACCAAAAGGAAATCCAAGATGGTCCTGCACAAATTGGCATTACTACTTCTGCCATCAGCTACCCATCTCCAATATATCTTCTTCAGGACAGACTTCGAGGGGGCAGTTCTATTATTCCAAGCGTCGCCAAGGCCAAGATTGGCGAGAAGACGCTTGACTTCCCTCAACCAACAGATCTTAGACCAGCCTGGCAACCCCAACACATCAGTAAGCCATCCGCGTAGCTAGACATTTCTGGAACTCTCCAGATTCGCGCCCATAAAAGAAGAAGGCGGAGCCTAGCCTGGTCACTAATTGACCGAGTACCCATATCTAAAAGCAGTGGAAGGGTTGGGGTACTATGAGGGAGCCCCATTAGATCTTTATGGAATTTACTTTCTGAGCGGGATAACTGATCTACATTATGTACCCCCCAAAGTTCGGCCCCATAAAGTGCTGCACTAACACCCCTTGCCCTGTAGATATCTAGTATAGGCGCAATGGGTTTGAGGGTTGAGGCACGTTGTTCCTTAAAAAGGGTGCCCACCACCCTCTTGTGGGTCAGCAGCATCTTTTGGTGGTGACATTTCCAACTCATAGAGTCACAGAGACGAATACCGAGGTAATCGAACTCCGTAACCCTCTCGAGGGAAACAGAATCTAAGGTCAGTGGTTTAGCTATCTTCTTCGGGGGGTTAAGGACCAGGTACTTGGTTTTCCCTTTATTAATAACTAACCCCCTGGCATCACAAAAGGATTTAAAGCTAGTTAGCAGACTCTGCAGGCCTACCGGGGTTTTAGAGATCAGGAGGGTATCATCTGCAAATAGGAGGGTAGGCATTCTTCGGCCAGCCAGGGATGGTGCGTCTGCAGGATGTTGCAGCAGGTGCTCCACCACTCCATTGACATACAATGAAAACAGAGTGGGGGCTAAAACACATCCCTGGCGTACCCCTCTATTTACAGGTATTCGTGCTGTTTTTTGCCCCTGATTACCCCACCTGATCTGTGCAATATTTATTCATATCTTGTTTAATTTTATTTATATCCACTCACCATTTTTGTGGGTCACCAACAGCCAATGGAGCCTTGTGAAGAAATTGCTTTATTCGCCAAATCCCGTTTTTTTTTATAATAAGCTATGTTATTTATAATGGTTACAGAGGGAATTATTTTCCAATTTCAATTGAGCACCTCTGATTCTTTTTTTTTTATATATAGCTGTAATGCATTTTTCCTGAGTTTTTTTTTTTTACCTGACAGTCCATATCGAACTATTTAGATGATATCAACGATTTTAATGAAGGTTGTTTGGACAGGTTGCCTGCAGTAAAGGAAAGAATGTGATTGATAAACAGTCGACAACAGACTTGATTAGATTGTCAGACTATATAAAATAGTTCTTGTTGAGTAAAATGTGTGAATCTGACACAACACTGACCAAACACTGTCTTCCATGTGTTTGGTCGGACCACTTCCTTATCTCCTGCTGGGTCCCCATGGACTGTCCTTCCACCCGTCCACCTCCAGAGTGGAGGAGAGTGCGAAGTTGGCATAAAATCAAGTCGGACAATCTTACCGACTTCCTTCAGACACTTCCCCTACATAGGCCTGAGGAGGGCTATTCTAATATTGACTTAGCCAGCCAATCTCTTAATGATACTCTCCTCTCGGCCATCGACCATCTAGCACCTGAACGCAGGGAAAGAATTAAGCCCAAAAATAAAGGGGCCCCCTGGTTCAACGAGGCCGTACGGATACATAGACAGAGTCTGCGTAAGGTTGAGAGACAATGGAGGAAAACATATAAGGCTTCCGACCTGGTCCTTTATAAAGCTGCTCTGGCCCTGTACAAGAAAGGGATGTATGACGTTACAACGCACACTTTTACAACGCATGCACTTACAACGCATTTTTTACAACGCATAATCCATTACAACGCATGACATTACAACGCAGGACACTACAACGCATTTTTAAAAAATACCTTTACAACGCATTACCATTACAACGCATACTACCTTTACAACGCATACCATTACAACGCATAATATTAAATTACATTTAAGGTAAGTATTAGATAGTATAGGGGTAAAAATTACTATTCTAACTCCAGGGGGTGCAACAGTAGGGTAAGTGTTGGATAGTGTAGGGGTAAAAATTACTATTCTAACTCCAGGGGGTGCAACAGTAGGGTAAGTGTTGGATAGTGTAGGGGTAAAAATTACTATTCTAACTCCAGGGGGTGCAACAGTAGGGTAAGTGTTGGATAGTGTAGGGGTAAAAATTACTATTCTAACTCCAGGGGGTGCAACAGTAGGGTAAGTGTTGGATAGTGTAGGGGTAAAAATTACTATTCTAACTCCAGGGGGTGCATCAGTAGGGTAAGTGTTGGATAGTATAGGGGTAAAAATTACTATTCTAACTCCAGGGGGTGCATCAGTAGGGTAAGTGTTGGATAGTATAGGGGTAAAAATTACTATTCTAACTCCAGGGGGTGCATCAGTAGGGTAAGTGTTGGATAGTATAGGGGTAAAAATTACTATTCTAACTCCAGGGGGTGCATCAGTAGGGTAAGTGTTGGATAGTATAGGGGTAAAAATTACTATTCTAACTCCAGGGGGTGCATCAGTAGGGTAAGTGTTGGATAGTATAGGGGTAAAAATTACTATTCTAACTCCAGGGGGTGCATCAGTAGGGTAAGTGTTGGATAGTATAGGGGTAAAAATTACTATTCTAACTCCAGGGGGTGCATCAGTAGGGTAAGTGTTGGATAGTATAGTGTAATATTATGCGTTGTAATGGTATGCGTTGTAATGGTAGTATGCGTTGTAATGGAATGCGTTGTACAGGTAGTTTTTAAAAATGCGTTGTAGTGTCATGCGTTGTAATGTCATGCATTGTAATGGATTATGCGTTGTAAAAAATGCGTTGTAATGGTAGTGCGTTGTAAAAGTTGCGTTGTAAAGGTTGTTCCCCACAAGAAAGCTATCACGTCCAGGAAAGCAGACTTCTATGAGGCTCGAATTACTGATGCCCCTAACAAACAAAAGGAAACCTTCAGGATCCTAAAAGAACTTAGCAGAAAGGTCGATGCGTCATCAACCTTAATACCTTTTGACGTTGACACCCTGCAGTCTTTCTTCCTGAAGAAAGTGATGGACATTCTGCTTGAGATAAATAGATCTCATGCAACTGCTGCAAGTCATGGACTGGCGTCACCTCAACCTTCACCAGCTCAATTCCTGGCCCAATTTCCTCCACTAGACTCAGAAACATTGGCTCTCCTGATTAATAAAGTTAAATCCGGCTCGCCGGCTGACCCCTGCCCTCCCAGGATTTTTCAGCTTGCCTGCCCAACCCTGGAATGTAGGATCCTTTCGCTCCTCAACAACTCCCTGGCCATTGGTCAGGTGCCAGGTGACCTGAAGGAGGCCAGAGTTATCCCTCTACTAAAGAAGCCAGGAGCTGACAAGGCTGATTTGAAAAACTATAGGCCAATTTCTCAACTCCCTTTTCTGGCCAAAGTAATGGAGCAACATGTCCTAAAAAACCTTTCTGACTTTTTGGATACTTTTAGGCTGCTGCACCCACGTCAGGCAGGTTTCAGAGCCTATCATAGTACAGAGCTTGTCATGTTGTCCGTCCTTGACGACCTTAGATCGAATGCTGATAAGAGAGAGCGAAGCGCACTGGTGCTATTGGACCTCTCTGCAGCATTCGACACGGTCAGCCACTCCATCTTGCTGACCCGTCTGATGGATTTGGGACTTAGGGGCCCGGCCCTTGCCTGGCTAAAATCCTTTCTCTCTGATCGCTCGCAAAGGGTGCAGCTTGGTGACTGTTTCTCCAAGAGAGGTGTCATTCCATGTGGCGTTCCACAGGGCTCTGCACTGTCCCCTCTGCTTTTTAATATCTATTTGCAACCTTTAGTGTCCGCTCTATCTAACATGGACTGTCGTGTTTTTAATTATGCTGACGACACCCAGCTTATTCTGAGGATCGACAATTCAGCCTATGCCCAAGAGACAGCTCAAAACATCTTAAGGTTCACAACTAATTGGATGACAGCTAACTCTTTAAAAATCAATCCCGATAAAACGGAGGTTCTCATTGTCCCTACCATCAATAACTCCTGGGGTGGCCTGTTTTGGCCCAAAGAACTTGGGCCTCCTCCCTGCCCCTCCCCAGTGGTGAAAAGTTTGGGAATTAAGATCGACGCAGAACTCTCGCTAAGTCATCAAGTCTCCTCAGTGGTGGGCACCTGCTCTGGTATCTTGAGGCAATTGAGGAAGCTGGTCCCCATTCTGTCCACCTCTTCCATGAAAACCATAGTCTCGGCCACTATTTTATCACGCCTCGACTATGGGAATGCGCTGTATCTGGGCCTTCCTCAGAAACTCACTAACCGGCTCCAGGTGGTTCAGAATGATGCTGCTAGGCTGATTTTTAGCCTTCCTAGGAGGTCTCATGCATCACCTCTGCTCTCAAAACTGCACTGGTTGCCCGTTAGACAACGCGCAAAATTCAAGGTCCTGTGTATCGCCCACAAATCCCTCTATGGTCAAGCCCCTAGCTATATTAGGGATCGCTTGACTAAGTATGTCCCAGGACGCTTCCTTCGATCTGCTGATGCTGTCCAGTTGATTTGCCCCCGAAGTAATCTGGCTTCCAAGGGCGGGCGGGCTTTCTCTGTTATTTTGCCTTGTCTTTGGAACCAGTTGCCGGATACTTTACGAAAGGAACCAGGCTTACTTCCCTTTCGAAAGCTATTAAAAACGTTGCTTTTCAGAGACTCCTCCTAGGAGCCATGTCATCTGGACTGTTTTTGCCGGGCTTTCTTTGCTATTCTCCTTCGGCCAGCGCTAAGAGACCTGTCGGTATACATGCGCTATATAAATTTCCCTACAAATACAAATACAAATACAAATACAATGTATGTTAGTGTTGCCATGACGACTTGCCATGCCTTTACTATTCCATTTAATGTTAAAGTGTTAAACCTTCTCGAACTGGTTAGTTAACAGAAACTAAACGTTAAAGCCAATGAAATGGGAATTTATTGGAGACAGCTATTTGCCGGTTACTTGTAGTAAATCAGGCACCTTTGTGAGCTGCTTAAACTACATTCTGAATTTAGCAAATTTCTGCTAAAGCATTATGGTAGTTGTAGTGCTCAATGCACTGCAGACTCCAGCATCGCCCTGATTAAATATGATGGTATTGCTATGATCGGTAGCTATATCTAAAGTTGCACTGAAAACTATAACGTCCGTGCTTCCTAGCATTGTAATGTTGAACACAATGAGATGGGCATTTACTGGAGACATCTG
Organism: Triturus cristatus; assembly: GCF_964204655.1. Classification (NCBI taxonomy): domain Eukaryota; kingdom Metazoa; phylum Chordata; class Amphibia; order Caudata; family Salamandridae; genus Triturus; species Triturus cristatus. The sequence continues at coordinate 469,076,221 of NC_140584.1, read as the reverse complement.
TTTGCAAGTAAAAACCGAGGGATTGGGTGGTATATAGTCGCATGTTTGCAAACAGACCATACATCATTTAGGATTCTCTCCAGTTGGAGTATTCATTTGGAATCTGACATAGTCCAACTCTGGTATCATGGCATTCGCTGTGCTGATGCACCATCCGTCACCATCTATTGGTCTTTAAAGTGTGAAACAGCCCTGATGGTATTCAGTAGCATAGCCAGTGTCTCATGGGACCTAGTGCAAGAAAGAAAGTGGCCCCCCTTGCTGCTCTTTGAATGCTAAAAAACAGCAACAATCAGGGTTCAGTGGGCCCATCAGGCATCTGGACCCTAGTGCCAGTGCACCTACTGCATCAGTGGAAGCTACGCCTGTTGTTATGTCTTGTAGGCTGCTTCAGTAAGGGAACCAAATCACCATTGTGATGCTCTGTTTACAAACCTGAAATGTGTGAGATAAAGAGGACTATACATTCGAGACCACTAGCTTTCCTGGTTACCAGTCTCTGATTATGGAAGCAACTGTTTAAAGCTTAATTAACTTTGATTTTGTTATTAGGTCGAAGTCTACCTAAAGCAGAGATGTTTAAGGGGCATGCTGAAAGTCTACCTTAATTCAGTGACAAAAACACATTGATAATTCTATTTCTCATTTTCCATAGAAAAACTCAAACAGGAGAAATTTACTGCACACAGTGAATTCTGCACCCTATGCTATCAGTATTTACTAAGTGATGTAAATATCTTACCCATTCTCAGCCCACTAATTATCCAAGTGATAGGTAAAATCACATTAAGGAAGACTTTTGCAGTAAAAGCAACTATGCAGTCCCACATGCTTACACCGAAATGCATTTCAGTTCCTATATACAAACCGTAACCAGTTCAGTGCTTAATTTGAGCCGGTGGTTTCTGGTGCTTGGCACTGGCAATTAACAACAGTGCTTAATTCTTCAATGTACATTAAAATGAATATCTGCCGCCAACGCAATTCTTATAGTGTAGGGTGTCCTAGAATAGTCTTAGCACCGATACACCCCGGTATGCAAGTGACACACAACATGGGTGACCTCAAAAGAAAGGACTATGACTCCATTATCTGTTGGAGAAAACTTGCTGCAGGTTTATTTTTGCACATGTAGGCAAGACAAAATTGCGTTAGCTTACATGCGATCCAGGACAGCCAGTGGATGAGCAACCTAAACTGACCACCCACCTGAATGACCAAATAGCACCTCAATTAGATGCCAATGGGCGCTATGCTGTTGGGGGGTCCTCACCCTGCGGCCTCACCAATGCCAAACTCACATCAGGTGGTGGAGCAGTACCAGGCAAGCCCCTAGTTGCTCAGGGTTACAACTGCCCGTGGAACTAATGGGACACTATGATTTTTTCCCCTGGCTCGGGTCCTGTAGTCAGGCCTTATGTGTAGTTCGCCAGGGGCACTCCCTCAGTGCTCTCTCTTTGGGTGGATTTCAACCATAAATCCCTGGATCGCCATGTAACTCCGCCAAGCCCACAATGCTTCCTTGACCTTCTTTACCTGCATCCGGCTTTTTCCAGGAGCTCCTGAAGGTCCAGGAGAAATAGATCTGTGCCCACCTCTAATAGGTGGACTCCATCCTCGGCAAAGAAACCTGTGGTTTGCACATTGATCAGGCTGTGCCTTATGAAACCCCCAACCCCTTTGCTCTGTAAATCTTTGTTCTTGAGTTGTGGGCCTCCCGCTTCACCAGCTGTGATGGCCCGCTAAATTGTGACCGTTTCAAGACACACGCTGTCATCAGACCACAAAAGAGAATGCGGGCCGAGTGATCTAGGTATTTATACTCCTACCCGCAACCCCTTACCCCCAGGTGCCCCTGCCCCAGAAGCCCACCTTGCTCCTAGGGGCAGGCTATGGTCAGCCAGCTGGCTGCGACCCCCCCAGAACTGGATGGTCTTGGGATGGAGGGGGGCAGCCTGAGGGTCATGGAGATGTGGTGCTAGGCCTCTGCCCACCAACTTGGCTGTGCTGCGTGCGCTGCAGGCAGCCCCAGAGTTGTCACACCTATAGATGTTCAATGGTTAGGAGTTATGTTGACACTGTCATTGGCAGTGCTGGGAGGGGCAGTGGGTGGTGCAAGCTTCAGTGGACTCCTCAGAAGGACCCTGGCATTTACTTTTTTACAAAGAAAGTGCCCGTAACCATTAATGACAAAATAAATGCTATAGGAGAAACCATCTAAAGCTAGTCAATCTCCCTGTTCTTATGTTGGAAAAGTAAGAATCAGAGATCTCCATGGATAGTTGAGTGATGTAATGTGACTGTTGATTTTTATGGAAGCCTAATAGACACACTTTTTAACATCATGTTTGAATGACGGATGTGATATTAGCTGCGTTGCAGACTTGCAAACCCGAGTTTGAATATTGGGTTTACAGCTTGATTTCCAACTTAAACAAACTGTGTGTTCGAAAGTAAATCATTTTATCTAACTTCCTCGCCAGTCCTTTCAGCCACAGTGTGCTTCATGCAAAAATTATGAATATATTAAATGTCAACGAGTGAAGATGGTCACCTAAAGACAATGTGTTAGAAATCATGCAGGTGGACCAGCTCTACATTAAAAACAAATTGAAAGTAACCTTGAAGTTCCCATCCTCATAAATGCACTGTGTGTGTGACCCCATGTATCTACATGATAGGTGCCGTGGGCGTGCCTTATCATGTATATAATATTGCACTACATTGCTTTACATGAGCGCTAACTACCAAGGTCTCTTTTCTCCTTGATGCGCTTCTAATTTCTCACGCTTTTTACATTTATTATATCCCGATTTTAAACATAAACTGTGCTAGCTTTGTAACAATTCTAAGGTTTGCTAATACCTTGCTCTGTATGTAGCACGCATCTTCAGAATTCTATTTAATGATACTTAATTCACTGTCTTTGAAAGAATGAAAGACTGACACTGTCTTACCCCAACTGATGCCCTTCAGAAGCCAGCGGTGAGCGATTAACTCACTGAGCTGTAATTTTACATAGTGGCGAAAATATAATTGTTTCCTTTTCAATCTTCATTAGTGCATAAACAGACGTGGACACGAACAAAAATGTAATCATTTCTTTAGTCATTAATCTAAACGAAATGACCGACAGTGAGTGAATGGGGCAAAGCCATTTGCTTTATTTAAGGATTTGTCTGAATAAATGTGCACATCGCCTTATATGTCTCTGTAAGAGGTGCCTAATTAACAAGGTTGTTTGTAGAAAAAAATGAGGTGAGGTTTGCACTTAACTTCCTCTGTGGAAGTTCTTAGCAGCTTCACACAAAGGTAACTGCCTGAAGGCTTTTGAGCTGTGACTTGCGCGTTATCCATGTCGTGTAAAATGGCTTCCTGTGTCTAGACGCAATAAATAATATGGCGGCAAGTAGAGTATGAATGTCCCTGATAGTAGTGCAGCTTTTGCAAAGTCTATTTCTCAAATGAACTACCCTTGTTGTGCTTGCTAAAGTTACTTGTTAAAAATGCATGGCAACATTATACAGTAGTGCACTAACTACTAGCACTGAAATGTGTATTTAAAAACATTAAAAACACAAGCCAAGCTTTTTTTCTGTTTTTCTGATATTGCGGTGCGGCATTGGCTTGCTTCACAGAGATTTTCCCGTGAATTTTCAAATTCGATAATATAAAGATATTTTTGTGATATAATGATCAAACCAAAACTTGTTTAAATTGAACTGGGATAGTCTACATGTATTTGTATCTTCACTATGGCAAAAAAAAAAAAACATGCAAAATAACTTAATATGGTTTACGGCTTAGAAATATAAGCTCTAGAGCAGCAATTTGATTTTAAATCAATTCCCTTCTCATATACCTAAAATTGTCCCTCCCGGGCCTAGCTCCTAGCCTTCCACACATACGGACACACAAGCACACACATACATATTTCAGAGTAGAAGACACGGAAAGACCGGGCACAAAAGGGAAAGAGCGACGGAATAGGAAGGTGAGAGAAGGGCAAAGAAAGAGCAACACTTGTATAACAATCCATGAACCAGAAAAGCAGCCCGAACCATAAAATGTATGAAGGAAGTATGTGTAACCAGCGAACCCCGACTGAAGAACACAGTCACCTACTCTTGACGTGTCACGACATCGCCTTGCGAAGCCCAGGTGTTTCAGAAACATCCTCCTGTGCCTTTAAATGTCAGAGTGCATCGAATTAGGAATGGTTCGGGAAACTGACCTAAAACTATAGAGCCTAGGAAGAAAATTTGATACTAAAACAGCTGGTGAAGGGCTAATTATTTATTCAAAGAAAAAGCCAAGCAACATTAGGCAAAATATTAAAATGTATTATGAGAATTTGTCATTATTTCGACAGAACTAAAATAAACAAAGAATAATACACGTAGGTTTCATATCAGGAGGAAAGTACGAATTGTATGCCACGAAATAGTTCTTTTAAAGTCTGAGGAGTTGAATGTAGGAATTAGAAAAATGGATTGATTGTAGCTGCTATCCTGGGTCAGGGTCCTGCTGCTTCATATAAAAAAATAGGGGTTGTATGCTAACATCACTGCTACTGGTGGACATTATTGAAGTGAGGTTATATCCGCTCCATCAGGAGGAAGGCAGAAAAGGAATTCCAACCCTGAGATGTGATGAATAAGACAATATGTCCTCCCCCAGAGCTAGCTCCGATCTTCTATGTGACAGTAGGCAAGCAGAGAGCTGCTGAGCAAACTGTTCAATTAGACAAATGTCTGAAGAAGTGATGGAAGAATTGGTTCTAAGACAGCCATGGCCCTGAATCAAAAATATAGATAATTAAAAAGATAATGTTTGCCAATCGGCATTCCTAGAAGTGGTTTCAGGTGAGAGAACATATGAGTCCTCCTGCCTAGGCCAAGTGTGATTTCTGTGTTCTGCACTATCCGGGGGCAAGAAAATATGTTCTTAAGAGGTAGCAAATAAACAGCAGCTTTAATGGAAGAAAGAACACTGTTAGCGCCCAAGGATTGGCAAAACTCGGGTTTTAAACGAGATACCCCAACTTATAGCTTTGACCCTCTAAATCCTGTAACGCTTGACAGGCCAGATGGACCTTTACCACCATGTTGCGAACGGAGCAAGGACAAAAACAGATCATATATATATATCTATATTATCTACTGGCGGTCGCCAGTAGATAGTTATAGTTAGGACCCTGTTTCCATAGGAAATCCGCAACATTCTATTTGGAATAACTTTGGCGCCGGTCGATGAATCCTCGCGAAATTTTCAAAATAGGTGGGGCGCTACGCTCCGCTCCTACCCTGAAAGTCTCGGGGGGATTCGTCAAGCGGGGGCTGAGAAAAAAGGGGGGTCCCAAAACGCGTTTTTCCCATGCATTTTTCCATAGGACTTTTAGACACAGCTACAGCCAGAACGGCTGAACAGAGTTACTTGAAATTTGGCAGAGAGGTAGTCCTCAGGTCAAGGAAGTGCCTTTTGTAGGTCTGGTGTAAATCTGTTCAGTAGTTCCTGAGAAAATAGCATTTAAATCAATATATATATGTGGGCGGAGCCTAACCACACATCTCATCCTGAGATCTGATTGGCTGTCAGCACTTCATCCAAGAAGTGTTGGCAGCCATCTTGGGACCAATATACATGATAGCACCTCATTAAAAAGCATTGCAGTTAATAGAAGATTTTAAGACTTTAGTTACATTATAAATCATTTGTTGATGGTACCATACTCATTTTAGGAATTGTGGTATGTTCTAAGGTGATTTCACCATGTGAAAAAGCCTTCTGCTGGGATATCATGATTGAGAGAAAAATATTTTCTCATGCTTTTACCACAGAGGTTTGGAAGGTGATCTATAAGCTAAACTGAGAGCTTATTTTCTGTAAATTCACATTATCTTTCTCAGTCATGTGAGAATGAAGTCTGACATTCTCAGTAAAACATGTACATCCAACAAGGGCAGAGACTGTCAGTTGATTCCTTTGTGTTCTACTGCAGCTTTCCAGAGTGTTCCAAAGAACTACTAGAGCGCTAACCGTCCTACTTATGATAAATGTATGGCACACCTGAAGCCATCTTGCTTGGATTAAAGTGGTAACTCTTAAAACATTTAATTTAAAAAGGAACAAAATGAGGGGGTTCATTTTTCCATAAAAAGTATGATTAGTGCTGCAGAAAGAAAAAGTTAGGGCACATTTTGAGTGACTTCTCAAATCCTGGCATGCAGACTGAAACATGCACTTTCAATACCAGCAGCAGTTTTCCCTGGTGAGCAGTAGCTTTACTACAGTGATCTAATGAGCAAAAAGAGTGCTAACATTCTGATTTTATGGCAAATGTGTGACACATTTGAATGCCTTCTTGATGGAATCAAAGTAAAAAACTGAAAGTATTTCCTACTGAGGAGACTGCAGTAAATGAGGAAATTAGGAAACTTCATAACAAATAAGTCTCCCAAGATGGCCACCAGAGACAAAAGAGCCCAAATGTAGCCCAAATATCACCCAGATGTAGCCCAAGTATAGCCCAATGACAGAATGTCCAAGAATGTTCTTAAAAACAACTAGAGCACTTACTGTCTTCATTATGACAAAAGTATGGCACACCTGAAGCCATCTTGATTGGAATAAACTTGTAACACTTAAAACATTTAATTTAAAAAGGAACACAATGAGGGGGTTCATTTTGCCATAGAAATTATGATTAATGCTGAAGAAAGAAAATGAGGGCACATTTTGAGTGACTTCTCAAATCCTCTTCTATTTCATTAAAAAATTCTGACATGCAGACTGAAACATGCACTTTTAATACCAGGAGCAGACTTCCATGGTGAACAGTAGTTTTACTACAGTGATCTAATGAGCAACTAGAGTGCTAACATTCAGAATTCATGGCAGATGTGTGACATATCTGAATACCTTCATGATGGAATCAAAGTAAAAAACTGAAAGCATTTCCGACTGAGGAGACTGCAATACATGAGGAAATTAGGAAACTTCATAACAAATAAATCTCCCAAGATGGCCACCGGAGACAAAAGAGCCCAAATGTAGCCCAAAATCACCCAGATATAGCCCAAATATAGCCCAATGACAGAAGTGTGCAAAACACTTATTATTTTGTGTTTTTGCAGTGTTATATAGTGCAGACTTGTCAGGTATTGGAGTGCTTTACATGAGCATTGGTTACATCACACAAGAACAAATTAATTTTGGTTGTAGACATGGGGAGACTAAGTGATTTGACCAGAATCACAGAATGTCGAGCTGAAGCAGAAACTTCAACCTGGTTCCCCAGTTGCAAAGTCTGCAGTTCTGGAAGTAACACCACATCCTCTCCCCTAAGTGCAACATTTAATCAAGTTGTCAACTAGATAAAAAAACATAAAGATAACAAATAATTTAAAAGTGCTTTGTCGCTATTTGAAAACTCAGAAAATATGTCCTTATTTTAGTCTTTTAGAGCACTAACCATAATTTTGATGCCAATAAGACCCTCTCATATATGTATTTCTAAAGGAATGCTCTAGGTATTACAGTTTTGATTACATCAAGATGATGTCAGGCGTTCCACACTTTTGTAATAAATATAGAATGTTAGCAATCTAGTTGTTCATTAGGATACTGTTGAGAGGCAGAGGCCAGGGGCACGGACTCTGAAAATTGAAGGCAGGTAGGAGGGTGCAAAGGCAACAATTTAACCACACTGAGCAGGCAGGAAGGGCCGTGGAAGCACAACAGACTACGGAGGGCAGTGGAAAGGGGGGCAGGGGCAACAAACCAACAATACAGGACTTGCAAGAGAGGCTGTTGGAGGGAAGATCTATTACGGGTCAAGGAAGCTAGGGGCGGTCCCCAGAGCCCCGGGAGCCACCACAGAACTGAGCAGGAGAGTGAGTCAGGGACAAAAGGGGCACCTTAATTTGAGCCGGGGTGCCTAGGAACGCTTGCTCCAAAAATGAAGAAAACAGACATATGAGACATGGAATTGGAGGCAGAATACAATGGCAGTTTAATGAGAAGATGCAACTTCAAAGAAACCGCAGAATAGAGACATAAAGTACAAAATACAGAATCCAGATAATCATACAGCTGTCATGATATTCTCTGTATCTCAATTAATGGACTGACAGAGAGAGAGAGAAAACACATCTATAAATGCATCATGAGAAACAAGTTACACCAAGGAAAATGTTACCTAGGGACACTCACATTTACTCTTAGAGCAAGCATTCCTGCAATTACAATACAACATCTTTTAAATGCAAAAGTAAAGAGAACAATGGTTAAACATAACATGACATTTCATATAGGTAAAATAGAATAAGATACTTCAAGCAAAGCAGAGCAAGACATTTTAAGCAAAGGAAGACAAGAGCTCCCAGTTCTTGGGGAAAACCTGCACAGCCTGTTAACCTACATACAGACGGCGAGGTTGTCCGTCGATATCTGTGGGTACTCCCTTTTTATATCATTTTGTGGGCTCCTTTGCACGCTACATCTACCTACGTATGCTACCCAAAAGCTTCGTCTGCAGATTTTACCAGACATTTCGTCATTTACCCACTTTATGCTGACAATGGACTGGGTGAAAAGGTCAGTCTCTCAGGCCAATCGCTTATCGTAAGTTCCATAGAGCAAGCAGAAAATAATGGGTATTGTACAGGAATTCAATATATTCATGTATAAAATCTCCTCAGTTCTCCTAACTTGACGCTCTGCGGTTGCCACGTCCTTAAAAGCGGGAAACCTGCCCAGGAAGCAAGTACCAGTCCAGGATGCAGCCTACTGTATGTCGACAGCTTCAGGGGGATGTTGAACTTTGATACCGAGCACGGAGCACTCGGGTAGGGTGGGGGCTACTAGTTTGGAGCAGAAGGCCTCGCAGACCTGCCTTCAGACTGCTATACACTAAAATTGCAGAGCTATGGTCAATTTAACAAAGAGGCCTACATATTGAACAGAAGGGCCTACACAGGGGTTTTATGCTGGCTGAGTGGTAAGGATGTCTCAGGATAATTATATAGCAACACAGGACCCGCTGGTCAATTTAATACGGCCTACAAATGCGGCTGGCAGGGCAAGGACAAGGGTCTCATACTTCAGGTGTGGACAGAACGGGCCAGGGGCCCCCTGTGATACAAAATCTACCCTCCTTCAAGGCTGTGGCAATGTAATAGACCATTGTGGGCAGAAGGAAGAGGCAATGGTAGTACAACCATACATGCCAACAGACCCGATTCAGCCAGGAAACGTCCAATGTTTTTAAGCTCAAATGGGCTTTATTTGATCTGTCTCCTGTCTACAATATCCTCTTTTTCAATGAACCTCAAAGGGGAAAATCAATACCCCAGTTTTTTTTCAAAATCTCCCTCTTACCAAGTTCAAAATGTTCGCAAGTATGGTACATTGGATCATGGAAGGAAATGGGATAGGGACATGGACTTGGATAACAGAGGACAGGAGAGACATGGAGAGGTGCACCAAACTGACCCTGCAGGGCAGGCATCAGGGTTTGCAGCAGCACAATACACCACACAGTGCATGCAGGACGGGAGTGCAGCACAACAATCCATAGAAAGCAAGAGGGAGGGGACAGGACCATGCACATGGACAACAGAGAACAGAGGGGCAAGAGGCAATGGTAGCTAGCTGACCATAATGGACAGACAGGAGAGAAGGCTGCAGCATAACAGACCATAAAGGGCAGGAGGGACGGATCAGGGGCATTACAATGGAACAGACAAGCCAGGAGGGAGGGAGTAGGGGTCTGCACATGTAAACAGAGGGCTGGGGGCAAGGGGGCAGGGCAGGAGCAGCAAGATGGCCATGGAGGTCAGGCAGGATGGGCACTAGAAGCAAGACACAACATGAAGAGCAACAGTGAGACTGTGATGGCATACACACAGACCATGGAGGGAAGGTGGGAGGGGTCAGGGGCAGCTAACTGACCACACAGGGAAGGTGGGAGGGGCCATGGCAGCACAGAAGACCATGCATGGCAAGTGGGAGGGTTAGTGGCAGCACAATGGCTATGATGGGCAAGAAGGAGGGTGCAGGGGCATGCACAAAGGACGATGGAGGATAGAAGGGAGGGTCAGGACCTGTGCACAGACAAGAAAGTTCAGGGGAAGGGGCCTCACAACAGACCACACGGGGCAGGCAGGAGGAGCATATATGTGTGAGTGTGTATGTATATATATATTCACTGAAAAAACCATAGGTTTCAGGGGTGTTATAGTTAGGAATTAGCATTTAAAAAACCTCAGAAATTCACTGAAAAAACCATAGGTTTCAGGGGTGTTATAGTTAGCTGGACTTTTCACTTGTACAAAACCATTGAAATTCCCCCGTTATAGTTAGTTCAGCTAACTATAACTCGCGCGCCCGCAATGCACTGCTGATGACGTCACATATTACATCACTCATGACATGGTCAGTGACATCACTCATGACATCACTGATGACATCTCAAATGACATCACTGATGACATCACTGATGACATCATCCTTGTGATAGAGTGGCAGACCTCCTCTCACCCTAATATAACCTTTGATACACACATTCAAAAATAGAGACTAAAATTTTCAAAACAATGGACATACCAATACCAGTTACAACAACCTCTTCAGTAATTCTAAGATCCACATACACATCCACTCATTCACCAACAGTCCAATACAGTCACTCATACATGTACTCACTCATCATATGTACTCATACACCTATACATCCTGTTACACAATGCCACTCATCCATAGAGTTACTCACACACATAGTCACTCATGCTAATAAAGAATCAAACATACATTTACTTGCATATACAGTTATACACACACCACCACACTTACTTCTACGGAAACTTACACATACTTAGTCTTTTAAACAATCACTTATAGAAACACATACTTATTCATACAGGAACTCTTTCAATCTCTCACTCTCACATATACTCACATATATACACCAATAGTCACATATACTAGTTTAAAACATATGTAGTTACTCATAAAGACACTATTGAGACAGTCATTCACTCACTAACACACCCATACACACACTCATCCACCCATACAGTCCTGCACACATACTGTGTTCAACACATACAAAAAGTGAGTCACTCATTCATGCACCTATGCACTACATAATACCCCCACCGAACCATGCAGACACTCAGACTGATACTCAAAAAACCAACTAATAACCTATATAGACACCCATGTAGCTACTCACCAACCCATGCAGCCACTTATACACAAAGTGAGAGACTGATACAGATATTTACATATTTAAACATTACTCACTAAGCCATGTATTCACTATGATACACTTAATCAGTCAGTTACACAATCAATTTTTCAAAAACAAATCATCCATTTAGACACTTATATACCCATTTATTCTTCCATCGACCTTGAGATATACATATATAAAACATATTTAATTTTCAGAATAACACACATTCACTGGATGATGTCATCAGTGATGTCATCAGTGATGTCATTTGAGATGTCATCAGTGATGTCATGAGTGATGTCACTGACCATGTCATGAGTGATGTAATATGTGACGTCATCAGCAGTGCATTGCGGGCGCGCGAGTTATAGTTAGCTGAACTAACTATAACGGGGGAATTTCAATGGTTTTGTACAAGTGAAAAGTCCAGCTAACTATAACACCCCTGAAACCTATGGTTTTTTCAGTGAATATATATATATATATACAACCTCTATGGAGACAATCAAGCCCTAAATGGGCAACTTCCATACTCTCATCCTGTGCTGGCAAAGAAATAATGTAGTCAGCACATGTTATTCAAAATTCATAACACATGATCATATATATATTATCTACTGGCGGTCGCCAGTAGATAGTTATAGTTAGGACCCTGTTTCCATAGGAAATCCGCAACATTCTATTTGGAATAACTTTGGCGCCGGTCGATGAATCCTCGCGAAATTTTCAAAATAGGTGGGGCGCTACGCTCCGCTCCTACCCTGAAAGTCTCGGGGGGATTCGTCAAGCGGGGGCTGAGAAAAAAGGGGGGTCCCAAAACGCGTTTTTCCCATGCATTTTTCCATAGGACCTTTAGACACAGCTACAGCCCGAACGGCTGAACAGAGTTACTTGAAATTTGGCAGAGAGGTAGTCCTCAGGTCAAGGAAGTGCCTTTTGTAGGTCTGGTGTAAATCTGTTCAGTAGTTCCTGAGAAAATAGCATTTAAATCAATATATATATGTGGGCGGAGCCTAACCACACATCTCATCCTGAGATCTGATTGGCTGTCAGCACTTCATTCAAGAAGTGTTGGCAGCCATCTTGGGACCAATATACATGATAGCACCTCATTAAAAAGCATTGCAGTTAATAGAAGATTTTAAGACTTTAGTTACATTATAAATCATTTGTTGATGGTACCATACTCATTTTAGGAATTGTGGTATGTTCTAAGGTGATTTCACCATGTGAAAAAGCCTTCTGCTGGGATATCATGATTGAGAGAAAAATATTTTCTCATGCTTTTACCACAGAGGTTTGGAAGGTGATCTATAAGCTAAACTGAGAGCTTATTTTCTGTAAATTCACATTATCTTTCTCAGTCATGTGAGAATGAAGTCTGACATTCTCAGTAAAACATGTACATCCAACAAGGGCAGAGACTGTCAGTTGATTCCTTTGTGTTCTACTGCAGCTTTCCAGAGTGTTCCAAAGAACTACTAGAGCGCTAACCGTCCTACTTATGATAAATGTATGGCACACCTGAAGCCATCTTGCTTGGATTAAAGTGGTAACTCTTAAAACATTTAATTTAAAAAGGAACAAAATGAGGTGGTTCATTTTTCCATAAAAAGTATGATTAGTGCTGCATAAAGAAAAATTAGGGCACATTTTGAGTGACTTCTCAAATCCTGGCATGCAGACTGAAACATGCACTTTCAATACCAGCAGCAGTTTTCCCTGGTGAGCAGTAGCTTTACTACAGTGATCTAATGAGCAAAAAGAGTGCTAACATTCTGATTTTATGGCAAATGTGTGACACATTTGAATGCCTTCTTGATGGAATCAAAGTAAAAAACTGAAAGTATTTCCTACTGAGGAGACTGCAGTAAATGAGGAAATTAGGAAACTTCATAACAAATAAGTCTCCCAAGATGGCCACCAGAGACAAAAGAGCCCAAATGTAGCCCAAATATCACCCAGCTGTAGCCCAAGTATAGCCCAATGACAGAATGTCCAAGAATGTTCTTAAAAACAACTAGAGCACTTACTGTCTTCATTATGACAAAAGTATGGCACACCTGAAGCCATCTTGATTGGAATAAACTGGTAACACTTAAAACATTTAATTTAAAAAGGAACACAATGAGGGGGTTCATTTTGCCATAGAAATTATGATTAATGCTGAAGAAAGAAAATGAGGGCACATTTTGAGTGACTTCTCAAATCCTCTTCTATTTCATTAAAAAATTCTGACATGCAGACTGAAACATGCACTTTTAATACCAGGAGCAGACTTCCATGGTGAGCAGTAGTTTTACTACAGTGATCTAATGAGCAACTAGAGTGCTAACATTCAGAATTCATGGCAAATGTGTGACATATCTGAATACCTTCATGATGGAATCAAAGTAAAAAACTGAAAGCATTTCCGACTGAGGAGACTGCAGTACATGAGGAAATTAGGAAACTTCATAACAAATAAATCTCCCAAGATGGCCACCGGAGACAAAAGAGCCCAAATGTAGCCCAAAATCACCCAGATATAGCCCAAATATAGCCCAATGACAGAAGTGTGCAAAACACTTATTATTTTGTGTTTTTGCAGTGTTATATAGTGCAGACTTGTCAGGTATTGGAGTGCTTTACATGAGCATTGGTTACATCACACAAGAACAAATTAATTTTGGTTGTAGACATGGGGAGACTAAGTGATTTGACCAGAATCACAGAATGTCGAGCTGAAGCAGAAACTTCAACCTGGTTCCCCAGTTGCAAAGTCTGCAGTTCTGGAAGTAACACCACATCCTCTCCCCTAAGTGCAACATTTAATCAAGTTGTCAACTAGATAAAAAAACATAAAGATAACAAATAATTTAAAAGTGCTTTGTCGCTATTTGAAAACTCAGAAAATATGTCCTTATTTTAGTCTTTTAGAGCACTAACCATAATTTTGATGCCAATAAGACCCTCTCATATATGTAATTTCTAAAGGAATGCTCTAGGTATTACAGTTTTGATTACATCAAGATGATGTCAGGCGCTCCACACTTTTGTAATAAATATAGAATGTTAGCAATCTAGTTGTTCATTAGGATACTGTTGAGAGGCAGAGGCCAGGGGCACGGACTCTGAAAATTGAAGGCAGGTAGGAGGGTGCAAAGGCAACAATTTAACCACACTGAGCAGGCAGGAAGGGCCGTGGAAGCACAACAGACTATGGAGGGCAGTGGAAAGGGGGGCAGGGGCAACAAACCAACAATACAGGACTTGCAAGAGAGGCTGTTGGAGGGAAGATCTATTACGGGTCAAGGAAGCTAGGGGCGGTCCCCAGAGCCCCGGGAGCCACCACAGAACTGAGCAGGAGAGTGAGTCAGGGACAAAAGGGGCACCTTAATTTGAGCCGGGGTGCCTAGGAACGCTTGCTCCAAAAATGAAGAAAACAGACATATGAGACATGGAATTGGAGGCAGAATACAATGGCAGTTTAATGAGAAGATGCAACTTCAAAGAAACCGCAGAATAGAGACCTAAAGTACAAAATACAGAATCCAGATAATCATACAGCTGTCATGATATTCTCTGTATCTCAATTAATGGACTGACAGAGAGAGAGAGAAAACACATCTATAAATGCATCATGAGAAACAAGTTACACCAAGGAAAATGTTACCTAGGGACACTCACATTTACTCTTAGAGCAAGCATTCCTGCAATTACAATACAACATCTTTTAAATGCAAAAGTAAAGAGAACAATGGTTAAACATAACATGACATTTCATATAGGTAAAATAGAATAAGATACTTCAAGCAAAGCCGAGCAAGACATTTTAAGCAAAGGAAGACAAGAGCTCCCAGTTCTTGGGGAAAACCTGCACAGCCTGTTAACCTACATACAGACGGCGAGGTTGTCCGTCGATATCTGTGGGTGCTCCCTTTTTATATGATTTTGTGGGCTCCTTTGCACGCTACATCTACCTACGTATGCTACCCAAAAGCTTCGTCTGCAGATTTTACCAGACATTTCGTCATTTACCCACTTAATGCTGACAATGGACTGGGTGAAAAGGTCAGTCTCTCAGGCCAATCGCTTATCGTAAGTTCCATAGAGCAAGCAGAAAATAATGGGTATTGTACAGGAATTCAATATATTCATGTATAAAATCTCCTCAGTTCTCCTAACTTGACGCTCTGCGGTTGCCACTTCCTTAAAAGCGGGAAACCTGCCCAGGAAGCAAGTACCAGTCCAGGATGCAGCCTACTGTATGTCGACAGCTTCAGGGGGATGTTGAACTTTGATACCGAGCACGGAGCACTCGGGTAGGGTGGGGGCTACTAGTTTGGAGCAGAAGGCCTCGCAGACCTGCCTTCAGACTGCTATACACTAAAATTGCAGAGCTATGGTCAATTTAACAAAGAGGCCTACATATTGAACAGAAGGGCCTACACAGGGGTTTTATGCTGGCTGAGTGGTAAGGATGTCTCAGGATAATTATATAGCAACACAGGACCCGCTGGTCAATTTAATACGGCCTACAAATGCGGCTGGCAGGGCAAGGACAAGGGTCTCATACTTCAGGTGTGGACAGAACGGGCCAGGGGCCCCCTGTGATACAAAATCTACCCTCCTTCAAGGCTGTGGCAATGTAATAGACCATTGTGGGCAGAAGGAAGAGGCAATGGTAGTACAGCCATACATGCCAACAGACCCGATTCAGCCAGGAAACGTCCAATGTTTTTAAGCTCAAATGGGCTTTATTTGATCTGTCTCCTGTCTACAATATCCTCTTTTTCAATGTAACTCAAAGGGGAAAATCAATACCCCAGTTTTTTTTCAAAATCTCCCTCTTACCAAGTTCAAAATGTTCGCAAGTATGGTACATTGGATCATGGAAGGAAATGGGATAGGGACATGGACTTGGATAACAGAGGACAGGAGAGACATGGAGAGGTGCACCAAACTGACCCTGCAGGGCAGGCATCAGGGTTTGCAGCAGCACAATACACCACACAGGGCATGCAGGACGGGAGTGCAGCACAACAATCCATAGAAAGCAAGAGGGAGGGGACAGGACCATGCACATGGACAACAGAGAACAGAGGGGCAAGAGGCAATGGTAGCTAGCTGACCATAATGGACAGACAGGAGAGAAGGCTGCAGCATAACAGACCATAAAGGGCAGGAGGGACGGATCAGGGGCATTACAATGGAACAGACAAGCCAGGAGGGAGGGAGTAGGGGTCTGCACATGTAAACAGAGGGCTGGGGGCAAGGGGGCAGGGCAGGAGCAGCAAGATGGCCATGGAGGTCAGGCAGGATGGGCACTAGAAGCAAGACACAACATGAAGAGCAACAGTGAGACTGTGATGGCATACACACAGACCATGGAGGGAAGGTGGGAGGGGTCAGGGGCAGCTAACTGACCACACAGGGAAGGTGGGAGGGGCCATGGCAGCACAGAAGACCATGCATGGCAAGTGGGAGGGTTAGTGGCAGCACAATGGCTATGATGGGCAAGAAGGAGGGTGCAGGGGCATGCACAAAGGACGATGGAGGATAGAAGGGAGGGTCAGGACCTGTGCACAGACAAGAAAGTTCAGGGTAAGGGGCCTCACAACAGACCACACGGGGCAGGCAGGAGGAGCAGTTGCAGCACAACAGACCAGGGAGGGCAGAAGGGTGTGGCAGTACAATGGACCATGTAGGACAGGAGGAAGAGGATAGAGGCATGGCATGTGGACAGGCAGGGTGGAGGTGGCAGGGACAGGTTACAGTCATCTGACAATGCTAGGCAGGTGGGAGGGGAGTGGCAGCTCAACAGAACACTCAGAGTAGATAGGAGTGGCAGGTCCATGGGACATGGTGGGCAAAAAGGATGGAGCAGGGGCATGCACAAAGACATCGGAGGGCAGGGGGAAGGAGAATAGGGGCAGCAAGCTAAGCACAGAGTTTAAGCAGGAGGTCAATGATGGGGCATAGAATTGGGCAATGGAGGGCAGGAGGAGTGGACTGGTACATCATACTAAATTGAGGGCAGTGGCAGCACATCAGACCATGCATGGCAGGAGGGAGGAGGCTAGTCCATGGATTCACACAACAGAGGATAGGGAGGAGGGGGATGGGGCAGCAAGCTAACTGTTCAGAGAAGGCGGGTATTAGAAACTTTATTGTTTTTAAAACATTTTGTCTGTGCAAACTACTTAAAATATGAACAAGTATGCAGCATAATCTCACTTTTATTCAGGAAGAAGAAGACGTTAGTGACTGTGACTCCGGGCTCACTTGGCAAAAACACCCCCTGACCCTCCACCCCCTATCGCAAAATGTAATGCCCGTGAAAAGGGTAGGTGAACACAGTGTTATATAGAACATAGTCCTGAGAGCACGATTGAAAATGAAAACTAGATCTTGGGCCCGATTCACAGAACTAACTTAAGACAAAATCCTAAACTTACTACTTTTGGTATTCACAGAAGTTAGGATTTTGTCTTAGGTTTGTCTTAAGACAAACTTAAGACAGACTTAAGTTAGAATTAAGACAAACTTAAGACAAACTTAAGACAGACTTAAGACAAACTTAAGACAGACTTAAGACATACTTAAGACAGACTTAAGTTAGGATTTTGTCTTAAGTTTGTCTTAAGTCTGTCTTAAGTCTGTCTTAAGTCTGTCTTAAGTTTGTCTTAAGTTTGTCTTAAGTCTGTCTTAAGTTTGTCTTAAGTTTGTCTTAAGTCTGTCTTAAGTCTGTCTTAAGTTTGTCTTAAGACAAACTTGAGACAAAATCCTAACTTCTGTGAATACCAAAAGTAGTAAGATTAGGATTTTGTCTTAAATTAGTTCTGTGAATCGGCCCCATAGTGTATGGTATAAACTATGCACCAAAAAGTGTGATATAAGATGAACCAGGCGTGAAATATAATATGCAATACATTGTGCGCAATGACAGATTCATTGGAGAGCGCGAGATAGCACAGGCACTAGCGTGTGCTATGCGATATGCGCCTTGGAGTGTAATATGCACAGGGCAGTGTTGTGTAACCTAACTAGTCTCTAAAGTTGTAATATAAAATATGTGCTGGGGAGTGTAACGTTGCTTATGCACTGTGACAAAGATATGGATCCCAAATTGTAATATGTATGGCATAGCACTGTGCGTTATAACATAGGCATCGAGGAAGGCACGTTAGATGGGGCAATATAACCCGTGCGAAGACAAGTGTGGCATGACATTTTCACGGGGTGGTGTTACAGTGCACATGGGCTAGAGAGTGTCATAGCATATGCACTAGCTAGTGGAATACAATACAGAGGTGTGTGGCACTCGGCAGGCAATGGTGGGTGTAACACAGCATTGGGCTCTGTCAGGAGCGCGCTGTGACTCGCAAGTGATGTTCGTCCCCTTTCCAGAGAGTAAAATAAAAAGTATTACACATCCGGCAGTGGATGTGTGTTTTATTAACTGTGAGGGGGGTTTCTTGCATAGTTTTGGTCGAATTTTTGTCGAATCCCCTTTGAATGGCTTGGTGTGCATGTGTAATAAATGTGCCCGTCAATAGCTACCCATGTTTGTATAAATAAACGACAAGGGTGTCTACCGGGATTAGGCACGGTAGAGCATCAGACATGTCAGAGCTTCACTAGTGGTGTAAATACATTCCACGTGGATTAATTGCATGCATAGTCGCCTTTTAATGAATATCACGCAAATCGTCATGGTGATAGGTACGTACGGTTTGTCCAGCATGTCCTAGGTGTGTCTATAAATATATATTTTTTAAAAATAATAAAAAACAGTGGCCGGCCCTGGGGATTGGGGTAAAAAAAATATAATTAGGAGACAGGCCCTGGGGGATGGGGTCATCAGGGCCAATAAATTAGAATAAGAAGGGGAACCACACAGCCCCCCTTCTTAAAAAAATAAAATAAATAAAAGACTGGCATCGTGCCGGAGGCCATGCCCCCTCCATGCAGCACTCTGCAAACGCGCCCCCAACAGGCATCTCCAGTATGCGCCAGGGAGCTGCGCTGCAGACAGGTGTTCTGAGGCCAAGCCCCTTTTTACACCTCTCTGCAACGCAGCTCTGTGGCGCTTACTGGAGGTACCTAGTGGTCTAGTGTGACCCTAGGGACCCTTAGGATTCAAGGGGACTTAATCTCTCAACTTAGAACAGCCACAGGGTGCGTTTACACAGTGGTGAAGGGAGGGGACGGGGCCTGAGGTGACGTGTGCAAACACGCACCATGGCACGTTTTAAATTGGGGATATAATTTCCCTTCAATACTGAGGGCCCCTGGGGGCTAACTAGCCCACCAAGTGCTTCCAGTAAGCGCCACTGAGCTGCATTGCAGAGAGGTGGTCCAGGCCGTGCCACTTTTTACACCTCTCTGCAACGCAGCTCTGTGGCACTTACTGGAGGTACCTAGTGGGCTAGTTGGACCCTAGGGACCCTCAGGACTCAAATGAACTTAAACTCCCAACTAAAAACGGACACAGGGCGTGTTTACACAATGGTGAAAGGAGGGGACGGGGCCTGAGTTAACGTGTGCAAAAACGCCCTGTGGCCTGTTTTAAGAGGTAGTTTTAATCCCCATGCCCTATTATATACTAGGGGCTTATAGAGGAGGTAAGGCTAATCACAGGGGGACCCCAACGCATAATGTTCCCTAGTGTATGTAGGTGTTTTCACTGTATTCTAAGTGTCTTTTAACATAGCACTGGCTCTAGGACTGGTTAGTCAGACTCAGTTACCACCAGTATCCGTCTGAAAAAGTTGAGGGTACAGGATGATTTTGCAACAAGGCTTCTTTCTGCTCTTCTTTTTGTTCTTTCTGCACGTTATCCTTCTTCCTGCACTTATCTTCGTATTTGAGGACTTCTGTTGCTTCTTTCTGCACTTCTTTTGTTTCTTTCTGTGCATTTTTTCTTCTTTCTTCACATGTCCTATCTCTGTAGGCATAGTTCGAAATTAGCATTTAAAAAACCTTTGAAATTAACAGAAAAAACCATAGGTTTCAGGCACGTTATAGTTAGGAATTAGCATTTAAAAAACCTCAGAAATTCACTGAAAAAACCATAGGTTTCAGGGGTGTTATAGTTAGCTGGACTTTTCACTTGTACAAAACCATTGAAATTCCCCCGTTATAGTTAGTTCAGCTAACTATAACTCGCGCGCCCGCAATGCACTGCTGATGACGTCACATATTACATCACTCATGACATGGTCAGTGACATCACTCATGACATCACTGATGACATCTCAAATGACATCACTGATGACATCACTGATGACATCATCCTTGTGATAGAGTGGCAGACCTCCTCTCACCCTAATATAACCTTTGATACACACATTCAAAAATAGAGACTAAAATTTTCAAAACAATGGACATACCAATACCAGTTACAACAACCTCTTCAGTAATTCTAAGATCCACATACACATCCACTCATTCACCAACAGTCCAATACAGTCACTCATACATGTACTCACTCATCATATGTACTCATACACCTATACATCCTGTTACACAATGCCACTCATCCATAGTTACTCACACACATAGTCACTCATGCTAATAAAGAATCAAACATCCATTTACTTGCATATTCAGTTATACACACACCACCACACTTACTTCTACGGAAACTTACACATACTTAGTCTTTTAAACAATCACTTATAGAAACACATACTTATTCATACAGGAACTCTTTCAATCTCTCACTCTCACATATACTCACATATATACACCAATAGTCACATATACTAGTTTAAAACATATGTAGTTACTCATAAAGACACTATTGAGACAGTCATTCACTCACTAACACACCCATACACACACTCATCCACCCATACAGTCCTGCACACATACTGTGTTCAACACATACAAACAGTGAGTCACTCATTCATGCACCTATGCACTACGTAATACCCCCACCGAACCATGCAGACACTCAGACTGATACTCAAAAAACCAACTAATAACCTATATAGACACCCATGTAGCTACTCACCAATCCATGCAGCCACTTATACACAAAGTGAGAGACTGATACAGATATTTACATATTTAAACATTACTCACTAAGCCATGTATTCACTATGATACACTTAATCAGTCAGTTACACAATCAATTTTTCAAAAACAAATCATCCATTTAGACACTTATATACCCATTTATTCTTCGATCGACCTTGAGATATACATATATAAAACATATTTAATTTTCAGAATAACACACATTCACTGGATGATGTCATCAGTGATGTCATCAGTGATGTCATTTGAGATGTCATCAGTGATGTCATGAGTGATGTCACTGACCATGTCAGGAGTGATGTAATATGTGACGTCATCAGCAGTGCATTGCGGGCGCGCGAGTTATAGTTAGCTGAACTAACTATAACGGGGGAATTTCAATGGTTTTGTACAAGTGAAAAGTCCAGCTAACTATAACACCCCTGAAACCTATGGTTTTTTCAGTGAATATATATATACATATATATTATCTACTGGCGGTCGCCAGTAGATAGTTATATAGTTAGGATCGTGTTTCCATAGGAAATCCGCAACATTCTATTTGGAATAACTTTGGCGCCGATTGATGAATCCTCGCGAAATTTTCAAAATAGGTGGGGCGCTCCGCTCCACTCCTTAGCTGAAAGTCTCGGGGGGATTCGTCAAGCGGGGGCTGAGAAAAAGGGGGGGTCCCAAAACGCGTTTTCCCCATGCATTTTTCCATAGGACCTTTAGTCCAAGCTACAGCCCGAACGGCTGAACAGAATTACTTGAAATTTGGCAGAGAGGTAGTCCTCAGGTCAGGGATGTGCCTTTTGCAGGTCTGGTGTCAATCTGTTCAGTATTTCCTGAGAAAATAGCATTTAAACGCATATATATATCTATAAGCGCGCACCGTGCGTGTACGGTAAAACTTACCGTACGCGCACGCTGCTGTGCGCGCGCGCGATTCTGATTGGTTGTTAGATCTTAGTAAACATTCGAATCGGTCGAAACCAGGAAGTGTCGGCCACCATTTTGTCTCTCGCAGTCTGAGGCGGTGAAAAACAAAGGTGGAGAACGTGAAAAGGGGGCAGGGTGGACAGTTCCTGACCCCCTAGCCTTTGTCAGGGGGTCCCAGAAGGACCCCCAAGGGCCAAAATTTCTTTTAATTTTTTTGCGAAAAATCGCGGAGTACGCGTAGCGTGCGCGTATGGTAGAAACAGAAAAATTCCGCGAACTGCGTAACGTGGGCGCGCGGTGCGCGAACCGCACCGTGCACGTACGGTACGCGCATGGTGAAAAACCTTAAAAAAATAAATAAATACATAACTTAGCATTTAAAAAAACGTACAAATTCACTGAAAAAACCATAGGTTTCACACACGTTATAGTTAGGAATTAGCATTTAAAAAACCTTGCAAATTCACTTAAAAAACCATAGGTTTCACACATGTTATAGTTAGCTGGACATTTCACTCGTGAAAAACCATTGAAATTGCCCCGTTATAGTTAGTGCAGGCAACTATAACTCATGCGACCGCAATCCTCTGCTGATGACGTCAGATATTACATCACTGATGACATATGTGTCTTTCTGAAAAAAAAATATTTGTAATATATGTATAGCTAAAAATTAATGGAAGAAGACATGGGTAAATAAGTGTCTAAATACAGTGATGTAATATCTGACGTCATCAGCAGAGGATTGCGGTCGCGTGAGTTATAGTTGCCTGCACTAACTATAACGGGGGAATTTCAATGGTTTTTCACGAGTGAAATGTCGAGCTAACTATAACATGTGTGAAATCTATGGTTTTTTAAGTGAATATAGATATATATAGATATATATACATATACGGAGGTTTACAGGTAAGTTAACATATAAATTAATAAAACGAATTTCGTTGCGTGCACTGCATCGCATTTGGGGATGCAGTGCACGCAACGAAATTCATTTTATTAATTTATATGTTAACTTACCTGTAAACCTCCGTAATCCATAGTTTACTACCCCCCACCCTGCCCCTCCCCCTCCCCACGTCACCGCCCTGCAGTTACTCCTACTACCGACCGCGGCTGATATATATATATATATATATATATATATACACACATCTTAAACTGTCAGGTTATATATTTTCAGTCAATGATGAGAAGTTGAAGTTAGTACCATATAAGGAATTAGTATGGTTCTGTCATCTTTATTCCTGTTAGTCCGAATTTACTGAAACATGGAGAAATAGGTTGATTAATGACGGCATAATTCAAACAGAGTGTTCCATAAAGGAAATTTGTCTTGTTACTAAGCCAGCTAAATATAGCCTAGCTTAGCCAAGTAGAGAACCCATGAAGAGTTCCTTCTAGAAAAGAGCAAGATTTTTGGAGCATAGATGAAGTCTTGAATTTCCTATAAAAAGTTGTTCTGGAAACTCAGCCGAGTTCCCCACAGCTGTAGTAGAAACCTTTAAAATAAATCAGTAACAGAGTATTGATCGTTGAAGTAGCATTGATCAAGAAGAGTCAGTATAAAGGAGGGTAAAGTCACTGTCAGCAGTAGCTTTCAGCAACGAAGAGCAAGGAATAGGGTTTAGCACGGTTAATCAAATAGACTCTCTCGAAGTAGAGTCAAAAGGGGTCTCCGCTCTCTAACTAAGAACACTCAATTATAAAAATGCACAATAAGGTAAAAAAACTTAGTAGGTGTATGATGCTTTCAGCCAATGGAAATTGCTCGTCTGATGGTGTTGTTGACGTCCTCTGCGTCTCCTCCCGCTTCCCACGGTAAATATAGTAAATCTAATGTTGCAATAATGGTAACTTGGAGGAAAGTTCTCATGAGAACGTTCTTACCTAAGCTATTAGCTGCCATCATTGTCCCGTTACAAAGGGCTAGTCAAATGTAATTAAACAAATCTATTGACAATGTCCTGGTAAAGCATATATAAAATATATCAAAATAATTCTTTATTCTAACAGTCTATTCATTGTGAATCCGAAGCAAAGTTAATTGTTAAAGCAGGATGATCTAATATGGTGTGATGAAGCAAAAGAACACATTCTTGAAGTCCGCAAATTCTTATGTAGGATGCTGGTGCTGGACAAAATTCTAGATAAATGTCTTTTCAACTGTGAGCAAGAGTCAAGAGAAATATGGTTTGGGCCTAGTGACAGAAGCACAAGAAAAATGATAGCCTACTACATTTTTTCTTTACACTATTTTTCTTCCACGTTTAAAGGAAGCACATTTCCCCCTACTTGTAATTCACTTATGAATTCTTTCAACAACGTTTAAATGCATTTTAATGTGATTCTTATATGTTTAAAGCAAGCGCATTTTCCCTCTGTGTTGTTTTTCTGTGCAAGATTATATCTGCAAAGGTTTAAATGCATTCTAAAGTCAAATTCTAATACGATATGCAAGTCGAAATTGGAAATTACAATTTATTCCTGACAAAGGCATTGCAAACCCATCCCCTAAATTATACTTTTCTGTGAGATGAAGAAAAGTAAGAGTTGTGTTCCTTACCACTGACATGGTGATGGCTTGCCTGGCCCCCTTGCTCTTCTATAACTTGTTCAGACAGATGTTCTTTCCATGTATCCTTTCTGACATCACTCTGAAAGGTGATGATGAAGTAGTTTATGCTAAATACATGCACATGGATTTGTGGTAGGTCTCTCTTTTTGCTAAAAACGGGAATTCTGGTGTTGGCATGTAGCTTGTAATTGTGATGAATGTCTTCTGGGAAGGGCTGAGAATTGTAAGTTTCATATATTGATGGACGGCACCCTTGAGGAGAGATACATTTCCAATTCCATAGAGTTGTTTTGGTGACTTTTGAGAATAGCTTGTTGGTGCATGATAATGTGCATGATTCTGCATGCATTGTGAAAGAAGCCTCAGTGTGTTTTCTAGTACAAACTCGTGACCATGTTTACAGGGTTGATAGTTGATTCAGTAGATTGGCATAGGAGTGGGCTTTTGAGGGTATTATTGTGATCATCATTCAATAGAGTTTGAAGGGCATAAACCTATGGAATTTTGGTAACAACAGTTTAAAAATATTTAAATTGTACTCAGTAGTGTAATGGGTATGTCCTTGGCATATGGAAATCTGCAAGAGGTTTCATCCCCGTGATTGATGCCGGCAGGAAGCACGCTCATGCAGCAGTATCCTCACTACTAGGCCAATTCAGACCTAACCCTTCTAATTCATGTAGTGACCACACATGTGGCGCCATCTCTACCAACCTCTTGCAGGTTTGACCGCACCAGGTCTGGATGCTTAATCTGCCCCAGTCTGGCCGCTCCCATGCTGCTCTCTTCTGGACATTAGGCAAATGTACCCAGACATGCTAATGTAAATGTCCTGATGATGATCCTAATATGTTTTGTAAGGATTAAAACGCCGTCGACTTAATGCACACCATATACACTTCTCTTTTTTTTTTTTGTCCTCATCTCACAAAAGACATTGTCAGATTTAACAAGTCGACTTTTTCGAACCTGGGCACCCTTCGGCTAACTGCATTAGTCTAGGCCAACATAGCCTTCCTCATGTGATTGAGGTCTGGTGTAATCACAGGACCCACATAGGACACCAACATTTAGCGGGTTATCAATCGCAGGCATCGTCCCCAGGTTAACAATGGGAGCCAGATATTGTGAAGAATTTCCTCACTACCGTCTTGCTCTAGATGTGCCATGCTCAATGCGGCTTTAAGCCAACCTTCTCTGTCTGGGGGAGTCGGATCTTTCCACATATTACAAATCTCCCTCCTAGCCAAGAGTATAAGATATAACAACAAGCCCATGTGGATATGCGGAAGCACCCCGTTTATTAGATCATTTTTACCAAAAATCACTAGATGGAGATCAATCTCTATGTCGGTTTCAAAGATAGCTGTTAAAGAGTCCCCCACATTTTTCCAAAAAAAGCTTCCCTCTGAACATTCAAAAAAGATGTGGATATCGTCAGCATTAGCGAGTTTACATCTGGGACAGGTTGGGGCTGGCACCGGGGCGAACTTGGCAATCTTGGCCGGAGTATAATAAAGCCTGTTGAGCACAAAAAAGTGGTTCTTCTTTAAACTGGCGGGCTTGATGTATTTATAAAGTAACTTGAGTGAAGCTTCAAAAAAGTCTTCTATTCCATGGGCAAGTGGAGTTTGGTTCCATGCCGATGTTTGAGAGGGAACCTCGCGGTCCTCTGCTTCGAGGAGCCTTATGTACCACAGAGATATTTCTTTCTTTTTTGTAGGATCTGCTCGAGTTCCCAACTCCCTGTAATTTCTCCCGCTTCTGCCTCGTACCATGAATTTAACTAGAGAAACTTGATTCTAGAAAATGTGGGACCGATCTTAGCTTGTAAAATCTCCCATGGAAGAACCCCATCCGAATCCACCAGATCCGACCACTTCACCAGATCAGCTCTTTTGATCAGGGTCGCGAGGCTGTCACACGAACAAGAGGGGGTCCCCGGGAAATCCCAAATAGGGGCAAAATCAGAGAAATAACCCATGCCCCAGATATGTCTCACTTTATACCAGGTCATCAAGGCAGCCTTCAGAACCTTAAGGCGTACACGCTTGAAAAACCTAGGTGCCCCAAATTTGTATAGAAACCCTCCTTGTCCACTAACTCCCTCTGCTAGTGCCA
The DNA here is from genome assembly GCF_964204655.1 of Triturus cristatus. Lineage (NCBI taxonomy): Eukaryota > Metazoa > Chordata > Amphibia > Caudata > Salamandridae > Triturus > Triturus cristatus. The sequence goes on along the minus strand of NC_140584.1, from coordinate 469,049,333 downwards.
TTTCTCCCAATAACCTACCCCGCGTGGTTTCCTCTGGGGTAGTCAGCAGCATCCTGATGCCCTTAAATTGAAAAGCCATTAGGTACCAGTTAATGTCCGGGAGAGCCAACCCACCTTTTAAGAGTTTTCTTCTTAACTTTTTCCATGACAACCTTGAGCTTTTATGTCCCCATATAAAACTTCCAATTTTCCCCTGGATCTTACTAATATTCTTCTGGGGGAAAGTTAGGGAAACTGCATTAAAAAGGTACGTCAGCTTAGGTAAGACACACATCTACACCAGGTTGACCCTCCCATAAATTGTCAAAGGGAGGTTTTTCCATCTGGCGAAGAGGTAATCAATTTCCTTTTCGATTTTCCCCAGATTTATTAAAGGAATTTCATTCAGGTCCTTAACAATTTTAACCCCTAGGTACCTGACTTCTTTACTAGTAGGGCCACCTGTATACACAGTGTTCCAACACATGACTTCAGTTTGAGCCGAATTGGCGAGATATCCTGAGATCGAACCAAACTCCTTCAACCTATTTTCGAGCCGTGGAATGGAGAGCTCGGGGTCACTAGTATAAACTATTACATCATCAGCATATAATGCTATTTTACACTGATAATTTTACGATTTAAATGGGCTGAAGGTATTATCCAATCTTATAGTCTGCGCTAGGGGCTCGATGTAAATATTAAATAAAAGGGGAGATAGGGGGCACCCCTGTCTTGTTCCTCTCTGGATGTCAAAACTTGGGGTCAGGGAACTTTTCAGAAGAATCTTCGCTGATGCCCCAAGATAACAATTCTTCAAATTCTGCACAAAAATAGGGCCCATACCCATAACCTCCAGGACCCGCCAAAGGTACCTCCAAAACACCCAGACGAAGGCCTTGGCGGCGTCCAAGGCCACTACTGCCAGAGGGTCCACCCTTGTCTCAGCCAGATCGATATTGCCTATCAGTAATTGAGTTTGTTCCTGAATTATTCTCCCTACCATGAACCCTTTCTGATCGATGTTGATCAGGCTTGGAGCCAGTTTCGCCAATCTCCCTGCCAGAATGCCCATAAAGATCTTATAATCGGCATTCAGCAGGGAGATTGGGTGGTAGGAGTCAGCCATCAGAGGGTCCTTTCCTGGCTTCAATATTAAAACAATCATGGCCTCATTCCAGTATCTGGGAATCACCCCAGTGGAGCAATACACTGAATTGAATAGGGTGTGGAGTACAGGTAAGAGTTCATTAAGTAACAGTTTATATACTTAATTGCGGAGAGCATCGAGTCCGGCAGCCTTTTTATTTTTTTACCTCTTTATTTGGTCCCTGATCTCTTCAGTGGATATGGGCGCATCTAAAGCATCTCTGGAGGATTCAGTGAGAACAGACAAAAATGTATCCCTTAGCCAAGAGGATATCGAGTCCTGAGAGGGTTCTAAGTTCTCCTATACTGGTCTGAAAAGAGAAATAGGAGGCATTTTTGTATCTCTTCTGGCTTACTGGATTTGTTCCCACTACTATCAATGATAAATTCATTAATATTATTTTTTGCCTGATCTATCCAAGCCTTCCAAGCCAATAAGGACCCTGCTCTTTCCCCGTATTCAAAATTTTCCATATTTCGGACTTGCCATTGGGCCTTACATTTCATATCCAGGAGGGTCCTAAAATCCTGTCTAGCCTCCTCCAATTTCTTCTCTATCTGCATCAATTTTTCTATATCCTCCTGATTAATATGGCTCCTTTCGAATTCTAATGCAGACATTCTGCTCTCCAGAGTCTGTAATTCCAAAATTTTAATTCTGTTCTTGGAGCTTATTAAGCTGTGTAACGAGCCTCTCAAACTGGCCTTATAGGCATCCCATACATGATCTATTGAAGTGGAGCCTAGATTAATAGTAAAAAATTGAAGAGAAAACTCTCTAATCGACTGGATGATTCCTGGGTCTGTTAACATTGTCCTATTCAGCGCACATCTTGGTTGTGGACAATTATTATTCATGAAATATAAAAACAAAAGGGGGCGTGATCAGATAGATGGCTCGATAACACTGAAATATTAAGAACATTATCTAATATTTATCTATTGATCAAAACGTAATCTATTCTGGAGGAATGATGGTATTTTTTACAGTGAAAAGTAAAGCCTTGGGCACCCCCCATCTTGGCTCTCCAAAGATCCACCAGGTTTATATTAAGTAATAGATTTTTCATGACCCTACGTGAACGCGGGGTCCCTATAACATGGCTCAGATTGGATCTATCCTTTACAGGATCAAGCTGGACGTTAAAGTCCCCTCCTATTACCAAGGGAAGATTTGCCGTTATCAGATTGTCTTGTAGTCTAGCCAGAAAAGTTGGATCATCGGTATTTGGGCCGTAGAAAGAAGAAGAAGTCATTTCCACCCCTCAAAATCTAACAGGGCGATGATCCATCTGCCTGATTGTTCTGTCTGAACTGTTTTAATCCTACAAGGAACCCCTTTCTTTACCAAGATTGCTACCCCACGACTACTTGTAGATTGCTGGGAATGACAAAAACACTGTATCCAGGGAATTTTGCAAAAGATTGTCTGTGACTCTGTTAGATTTAAATGAGATTCCTGCAACAAGCAGACCTGAGCTGGTGAAACCTCTAGATATTTAAGGATCAATCTTTGTCTCCTCGGGCATCTCAGACTATTTAGGTTCCAAGAAATAAACCGACCCCCTTTCATTTTACCTGTCTGTGGCTTGGGCACCTTTTACTAGGATTTGATGGTATTTCTTATTTAACAAGTGAGATGAGGAGTATTGTTTTACTATTTTTCTCCCACTCTGTTCCCCACCCTGTGCTCCCCCACTCCCCTCCCCTCCATGACCCCCGTGAACCCTGGATCCCCCTGCACCCGAGGACCACTCCCTTCCAAAAGGCAACGCCTATTCGGGCATTGCCCCCCCCGGGCTGTAGACAATTACGTTACACCTACTGAATACTGGAGACTGGAAACCAGCCTCTCTAAAAGCCACTACGTTCTTCCTTTACTCCCCTCCCTGTTTTTCATGGTGTATCTTTGCAATAAGAGTGTCCACTTCTTCTGTGGAACGAATCATGTGCATGTGGTTATTCCACATAACTCGCAGTGTAGCAGGGAACCTCAGTTGGGCCTTAGCCCCTAGACTGTTTAACTCTACTAGTATTTTCCCCAACTCCCACTGTCTTGCAGCCGTTATTGGGGAGATGTCGGATCTAATAGAAAAAGAGAAGGGAGACAAATCTGTGAATTGAGAGGAAATAACCCCTTCCTTTAGGGCAGCTGACAAAATCTGCTCTTTAACTGAATATGACAGAAAATTTACCAGTATCTTCCGAAGTTTCTGCCTTCCCGGATTTCTTTTGAAGGGGTCTCTGTGGACTCTCTGGATTTCATAATTAAGGTCAATGTTGGGGTAATTCTTAAGAACTGTGCCCTTCAATAAGGTAATCAAGAACCCCTTTATGTCTTCTCCCTCCAAAGCTTCAGGAATGTTTAAAAGTTTCAAGTTATTTTTCCTTGAATGATTCTCCAATCTTTCGAGATCATCTTTCAACTCTTTATTTTGAGTGGATAATTTTGCCAGCTTGGAGGTAGTCATCTCTATTGATTCTCTCAATATGGAAATTTCCTTTTCTATTGCCTCTGTCCTTGCAGTAACTTCTTCTAACTTCTGAGCAAGAGCCTCACATGATGTCCGAATAGCCACCTGGTTCGCTTCAGAGACTAAAAACCTATTCGCCAATTCTGCTTGGTTCGTCTCAGAAACTGTGAATCTACTTGCCATTTCATCCTTTAGGGCCAGAAGGAGGTCTGCTAAGGAATGTGTGTTTAATACTGAGGTACTCTGGGTTTTGAGAGGGGGGAGGGTTAGATCTGTATTGCTCTGACCGGCGAAACTGCTTGGATCCTCCATTTGCGCTATAGCCTGTTCCTCTTCCTGTTCCGACCCAACCTTCTGTGCCAAATCTTGCTCAACCCTACTCTTTCCCTGCCCACGGACCTGGTCTTGTTCTTGATCCTGAACCTGATCTGGATCCAGACCTTGTTCCTTCTGTTGTCCCAGCACTGAATATCTATTTGTGAGACTGATCGCCGGATGCACCTCCAGTTCCGTGCTGGTAATTTCAACAAATTCTAGAGGCTGAAGTAGTTTGCCGGGGTTTAGCAGTGTGATTTTATCTTGGGGCCCGTTATGCTCGCTCCCCAATGCCTTCGCTTTTGAGACTGTAAGAGGGGGAATGGGAGCAAGAGATTGCATTGAGGCCAGTATGGGAGCAGGAGTGATCTCGGGGATGAGCTTAGGCGTGCTCTTAGTCGCAAGTGCAGGTGATGGTGAAGGCATTGGGTTTGTTGAAGAAAGAGACATAACCTGATAGAAGGTTTCAAGGACAGGGTGATTTTTGATATAATAGCAGATGCTTTTTTATCACGAGATTTCGCCTTACCCTTTTGAGTTTTGGCTTTCACTGGAGTTACTAACCCACCGGTACCACCCCCCCCTGTTTACTCTGTCTCACAGAAGTTTTAACTTCTGCCACGGGGGGGGGGGAGACTCGCTGGGGTAGAGCTGAGTGCGTGATCACCGTTTTGGAAGAGAGGTGGGCTGCCCTTGCCTGCAGTGTATATCTACTCAATTTAGGGGGGGACGTACCCTCTTGAGATGCAACACTCCTATCCATACAATAAAAAAAACCTCCACCAGTCCGCTCCCCGAGACTGTTTTTAAGACACCTTTTTTAGCATTAAAATACTGGGACCTTCTGTCAGCCGCGAAAGCCACAAAACCCGGCACTGATTTACCTGGCGGCTGATCACTAACAGAAAGTCAGATGTCTTTGCGAGCCTCGCTCGAGGCAGCCCGCCAAGACTGGGTCCCCCTACCTGCTCAGGAACTGGGCCAATGTCCACCAGGCTACACACTCTTCCTCTCGTGTAGCGTTGCAGCAAGGAAAAAAGCTTGCTGCGTCTCCACTCACTTGCGGCGATTCCCCACCTCCAGTGCGGCTTCCCTACGGCTGCTCCACCCTCGCCGTCGCAACCTGGGAAGCCTAGGAAGGCTACAGCGTCAACCGCTGCCTCGTCATTACGCGCCGGTAGTAGCGAGTCCCTTCGCATGTCTAGATATGGGAAAATAACACAAAATCACCGCTGTTTGAGGGTATGTAAAGGAAATATCAAAACGAGGAAAATACTGGGTTTCAGACAGGTTGCGGTTGCTTTTCCGAGCCTCGGTCTCCAGCAGCCATTCAAAGCCCGGAGGAGCGAGCCCGCGGCCGTTTACACTGCGGTCGCCATGTTCCTGACACCACCATATACACTTCTTAACTAAATATCCCACCTGTATAATGATGTCCCACTATATTTTGTTTGTAACATCAGGATGTGCTACATACGAACAACTTACTCTGCCTGAGCCTTTACTGTTACACTTTGTTCGTCTTATTTTGCTGAGTTGGATGCAGGCTTGTGTCCCACTTCAAATGTCTTTTGTTCATTGTTTGGAAACTAATTGAATACTAAAGTATCTGTCCGGCTGGACAGCTTCAAATATAGCACTGATTGAGTCTATATTCATTGTTTGTTTAATCTTCTGTTTAGGGATCATTGTGTTTGAAACTAGTAAATTACCCAAGGTCCCTGACCAATAGTAATTGGGCTCCCTTCTTTTTCAAAGCAAGCAACAACATAGATCATACTTGGCAGAAAAAGAAACACATACAATTTAATTTCAGGAGTAAAGCAAAGGTGTGTGCTTGTCACAAAATAGTTAACAAGAGTGACGTGTGTAAATGCACTACAACACACACTTTAAGCTCATTATGATTCACAGTTTTTCTTGCCCCACAAATAGTTGATATTCAACATCACCAGTATTCTTCAGTAACTACCTGTCTTGGGTATGGGTAAATAGTAGGTGTGGGCATTATCATTCTACTTCAAATTTGCAGGGGCTTTTTCCACCCAAGTTCATAAATGTCCAGCAAAAAAACATGTAAAGTTCAGACTTCAACCACCAGAAAGCAAGTGGTTAGTTAATTCTGGCTTCCCTCTAAATTACTTCAGTTTGCTAGCAAGCCAACACAGATGTTACCTGCTGTTCTTCTCCTTTAGGGTATTGTATTGGTTTTGCCATTAATACATTTTCTTTCCATAGAAGAGACAGAATATCCCTAATACATATGGGAATTGGAGATGTTGGGACATTCAATAGAGACTTGTGATTTTGTTATACTGCCGTTAGATGGGGAAGTATGTGCATTGGGGCAAATGCACTAATTGCATCACTTCAATCAGCAAATGGAAAAGTCATAGAAAGTGCCATGTAAGTGCCAAACCTCAGGCACTTCTTGTGGTGCATATATATATTGGCACTCCAGTTTGTAGTAAGGTTCCAGTCTTAAAACCTTATCACATGAGTTTGCCTGCATTACCCACTGCAACTTCTCTGGTTAGGTTGACAAGGGAGATTATTGAGTAAATGAACCCAATTCATTATTGACCGTTTATGGCAGTGTGGTAACAGAAGATCACTGCCTGAATATTGTCGGACATAAACATCATTTCCTAAACATAGCCTTCTAAATATTGCCCCATTGCATGTAATACCAGAAAATATACAGAAAGTGGAAATATATTTTTATAAGCAACATTTATTACATTAGTATGTCAGTCAATGATTAAGTTTATGATATTGGAAAATAAAACCTTGTGGTTTCTGGTAATATTTAAGACAATCATTTTCTAGTTCTTTCTACTTCTGGGGGGTAGTCTATTAATTAATGGTACACAAGATTCCTCTACTGGCATTCTTAGTGACGTTTAGCTGTGAGGTTTTAATTTTGTTTCTGTCTCTAAGAGATTCTCAACATCTGCAACTGGCCAATTTACTGTAGATTCTGGTGTTGATGCTTCTCTCTGCTAGAACAAGTCAAAAAACTGCCATGTTTTGACTCTCCAAAAAAACATGAGTATCTGCTCCAGCAAATATGTATTTGCCTACCTGATATGCCCAGTGACTTCATATACACTAAATAATTTGGCATTTATCTGTCTGCCTCTTCCAGGAGATTGTTGGCTCATCACTTGGTGTTAGACCAGGCATCCTTAACATTTTGATTTTTACCTCCACGTTTTACTGTATCATTTGTTGGCCTTAGGACTCTGAGCACTTTACCACTGCTAATCAGTGTGTAATTGATGTATACCTGATCGACATATTTAATTTACTTGTAAGTCCCTTGTAAAGTGGCATGCCATATACCCAGGGCCTGTAAGTTAAATTATACTGAGTGGATTACAGCACTGATTGTGCCATCCACAGAAGTAGCTTTTCAAACCTGTCTCAGGCTTGCCACTGCAGTGCCTGTGTGGACAGTTTACTGACAGTTCAACTAGGTATTGGCTTTGCTAATAATACATTTTCTTTCTGTAAAAGAGACCGAATATCCTTAATACATATGGGCATGGGAGATGTCAGTACATTCAAAAGAGACTTGTAATTTGGTTATACTTACTTAGATGGGGAAGTATGGCACTAGATGGGGAAGTATGGCACTACGTAGGCCGGAGAAAGAGGCAGCAGGGGTCATATTAAAGATCCGAGTCCTGTGGGTGGTACAGAGGGCAGCTTTTTACCTGCGGGGACAGGACATCCGTGCCTCATTTAAAAACGGAACTGCTGAGTCCCCTCTGTTGGGACTATATCTTCACCAAAGAGCCTTGACAATACCTGAACTGATTTAATAGACATAAAAGACGCTAGAAGACACTCTTTGGCTATATAACAACTTTATTTATGTATGTTGGTTTTTGGACACTTTTGGATCTTGCCTGAAGTTAGATAATGTGATTAATATTTTTATAAACAACCTGTGTGGTGTTTTACTGTGTTGCTGTGCGTGTTAGTGCAAATACTTCACACATTGCCTTGGGGATAAGCCTGTCTGCTCGTGCCAAGCTACCAAGGGGATGAGCAGGGGTTATCAAGAGTGTGTACCCCCTTACCCTGACTAGAAGTAAGGGTCCCTACTTGGACAAAGGTACTTACCTCTGCCAATTAGAGACCCCCAGATCTAACAGTATTCCATTAATTTATAATAAACTCATAGCTGAATGGCTAGTTTTCAGTCTGGGCACATCTAATTATTAATCATACTGACTTTTTTTTTTTACTTTATTTATCTTTTTGGCAATAGAGAGATTAGTGCAGACATCTGATAACGATTTACAAATCAAGGCATGATGATCGTACATAATCAAATAAGGTATATAGAAGTTGCTTATCACATAAGAATCTTAGAATCAGTGTGACATATATACGTACAAACTCTCTGGATGGTATCGTATTACAGTAACAAAACATTCTTCTAGGTTTTTTCCCCACTAGTATGGAATGTATAATGGCAGTATTTTTCCGAAGCCTATCATCGCCATAAATCAACAGGTGCAAGTAGTCTTGTGTAGCAATAAACAAGGCTGCTTGTGCAAGGTGGGACCCGTGACATTGAGCAAATATATGTTAGTGCTAGTGGCTTATCCCACACCTTCTGGGTCTATGCTGTTGTGCGGCTGTGAGTTGGCATCTTGTAGTAGGCCATTTATATATAGCCTGTACGGGCCCCAGATGTCTTTAGGCCGTGAGAACCCCGGCATGAGCTCAGCATGTACCTCGCTATGCGTGTTGCAATAGGCTAGGCTGCGCAGCCAGGTTTTCAGATGAAGGGCAGTTTTGCGACCCCATAGGAGGAACAGCAGGTTGAGTGCCACAAATTTCCTGAGATGTTTGGGGAAATTTACAGTGTATCCCAGTAGAGCGACTTCTGGAATGGGGTTAACGGTCAATTTTGTAATGGTGCCTAAAGTGCTGTGTACTTCCTCCCAATATGTGCGAATCTTGGGGCATGTCCAAGTGAGGTGGGCAAAATCGGCATGTGGGGCATTGCATTTGCGACAAGTGTGTGGTCTAGTGGGGTCTAGGCGATGCGCCCTAGCCGGGGTGAAATAGGTTTACCTCAGGAACTTGTAGTGTAGTAGCTTGTGTTTACTGTTCAATGAAACTTTTCATGTCACTGCACAACATTTAGCCCACTGTGTGTCTCTGATGGCGTGCCCGAGATCAGATTCCCAATCCGCTCATATCTTATCATCACGGATGGGACGTACAGTTGCGCAGTATTTATACAATTTGGAAATGAGATATGCCCCAGTGGGGTTTTAAATGACGAGTGTGAGGCAGGGGAAGGGTTCCGGCTCAAGGGGAAAGTAAGGTAAAGCAGTGCGCAGTGCAGATCGTATGCGGCTCAGAACAAAGCTGTCCATAAATTTGGCTGTCTGGAATCTGGCATTTTCTGTTTGGGAAAAAATGTGTCCTTCAGGATATAAATCCCTGAACGTTGTGATGTCGAATTTGGTGAGTGTACGCTGTATCAGTCTCTTGCCAGTAATAGGAACCCATCGGGCGTTGGCGACAGGCAAGGCAGGGGAAAACAGAATGGGAGGCGCGATGAGCCGACGGAGTTTCTCCCAGGCCCAGCTAGTGGTGGATACAGTTTGTATGGCTGCAGGGTCACGTGGAATTCCCTTAAGTAGCACAGCAGAGAGCCGATCCGAGAGAACAAAATCTGCCTCTGGACGAAGATAAGATATCCGCGCATCTGGATGGTACCACGCATGTGCAAAGCAACAATGTGCAACTAGGTAGTACAGTTGGAAGTCAGGCACACCGAAGCCTCCTCTTTCGTACGGTAAGGTAATGATTTGCCAGCAGACTCGTGCCTGTTTGCCTCCCCATATCAGACGAATAAGGAGTTTGCGCAAGTGTAAGAAGAACCCGTTTGTGAGGGAGATAGGAATGTTGTTAAAAAGGTATAAGAATTTGGGTAGGACTACAATTTTGAGAATTGTGACTCGTCCAGCCATGGATATAGGCAAGAGTGCCCATCTTTCAATCTGGGCTTGACCGTAGTTTAGTCGAAGGATTTGGGCGGTTTCCAAGTGAATGTGGATACCCAGATATTTGACAGAGTCAGAGCACCACTTCAGGGGAAACTCGCATTCCCAGTGGCTCGTGCTATAGGTGAGTGGAAATAATCATACTGACTTTTCATAGCATATATTTCAGTGATTTATGAATGGTGTCTATTTCTACAGAAGCATGCATTTTAAATACATTTGTAAAATGAAAAATTGTTGCAATTCATGTGAATTTTCCTAATCTTGGTACTTATCTGTTTTAGAAATTGTATTAAATAATATATTGATTTCATGCCAAATGCTATTCAATCGAATGCTACATTAGGTAATAGTTGTACAAGATTAAAGAAAAATACAATATTGCTTGAGAAAATACTTAAGAGTATGGGAATTATTTACTCTTGTTCACTGAATGAATAGTACCATGGACTTTGGAGAACAACTTTCTTATTCTATTGTCATTCTTTCTTTGCAAAAATATATGTTTCATATAAAAAAATTCTGAAAGCAGACATTATTATTCAGATCGCTAAGAAACAGTTGAAAGCTGTTTATTAATCATTAGTGTTGATCACTTAAAGCACCATTCTTCCTCATTCTAGTTCTGACTTTAAATGGTGTCTACATAAAACAAACTTTATGTTGCCTATCAAAGAAACCCATTCTTTACTCTTTTTTTTAAATACATTACAACCTTAGATATTCTATAAAGACTTAAGGGCCCCTTTGCCTGCTATCCAAGCCATAGCTCTTCATGGTAAAGGCTAGCTGAATAACAGCTTAGGTCATTTAATTTAGAACAGTAGCCACCGGAGCTATACAAATTTCTGAGAAGTAATTAAAGCAGTATCCTCTCTGCACTTACCATAATATTAGTCACAAACAAGATAGAGTTTTGCTTTTAACAGAAATCAGAAATTGAGGGGATCTGAAAACTAAGTACTCTTAAAGCAAAGGTCGCACATTTATCATTTTCCAACTGTAATTTGAAATTCTAGTCCACAGTGTGCATTGGTAAAAATAGTCAGGAAGTAGGTTTACCATCTCTTTCCCATAATTTTTCAATTTCATGGTGAATCATTTGTAATACAGATATGTATGACTAGGTGAGAAGGAATATTCCGCCACATTACAGTGAGCTTTCAATTTTTTTTTCTTGGCTATAAACTAAAAGAATGGTGTGTTTAATAGAAATTTATAAGGAATAAGCATGTACATCTGTATGTCCCATCACACGCTGTATTCATATTTACTTGTTTGCAGTTTAATATTGTGTGTACTTGACCCTATGTGTCAGAGTACTTACAGAATTAAAATCAACGTTTCACTCGAAAATTAAAAGGAGTAGAAAATGAAGTAACTTGTAGATAAAATGGAAATAGTAGTGAGTTATGATCAATTGGCGATATTAATAGCACTTTCTGTTGATAGTCAACAAGGCATTAAATCAAAATAAAAAATACAGTAATACTAAGTATATCCATATATAACATAGAAAATGGCTTGCTGATTGGGAGAATGAAATTTTTAAGTATGCTGTTATCTTTGGAGATACTGTATGATAAGAAGCGGTCTGCCTACGTTTCGATAGTACAAGTGAACACAACTTGTCAAAGTCAATAGGTCTAGCTGCCACCCTTGTCTTTTTTGTAAAACTCTGTTAGAGGAGGTTGACAATTTAAAAAAGAAAATCTTAAAACCTAAACTTTATTTTGGTCTTAAAACCACAGGTACGCCATAGAAGTCCTTGGCACTTAAGGAAACTACTTTGGGCCTGATTGGGAATGGGTCAGTGTATTCTGACCCGTGTGAAACCCGCTGTTTGCACATGGATACGAATAAAAGTTGGAAGGTGTTTAACATATCAAATGCATTAAATACCTCAACCTTCATTTAAGTTTGGCAGGTCAAACCTGATTGTGATGTGTTCAACACCGAATTCCCCAAAAACTCGTTATAGGAGCTATTTATCGCACCCGCTAAATAACGTACCCCAGGGTATTGCTAGTTATGTGGTGTGATAAATAGTATCTTTACTCGTAATCAGGCCATTAGTGTCCGAATGTACTCCTTGTGAAAGAGCAGAATGTCAACAGTCTTAGTAAAGTAAGCCAGTGGCTGAAGCAGACTAACCCATTTCTTTATGCTGTAAGCTGTAGTGGCAGTAGAAAAATGTGAACCACACAAAAATTGGCCCATGGATGAAGGGGCTGACTGAAAGCCCCTGTAAGATTGTATATCATATATCTGATTTTAGTTAATTCATGAGGTCATGGCTAATGCCAGACATAAAAGGGGTAATATAGGTCCACATTCATAGTTTCATCTATCTTAAAAATGATAGAGAAATGTTCTTTGAACCAAGGATGGTCCCGGAGCTTGGATATTTGGACAAAGTTAATAATTTCAATCCTGATTTTTAGGTACAGAACCTGAGGTTACACACTTGAGTTATTTGCAATGCCCAAAAACAAGCTAAGACCTTAGACTTTTCCCACACTTAATTTTGTCCTTGAAATATTTTCTGCAATACCAAATCAATGGGCATATGAATTAAAGGAAATTTGTGCCACTCCAAATTAATTTGTATTTGGTAAAACAAATTGCAGTTTCGTATGAATTTTACTTACTCTGCTCAAAACAACACCAGCATGATTGACACATTTATGCATTATAAATGAGTAAAACTATTTGTAATTCATTTTTTCGTTTACATTTAAGGTGTCCAGGTTTTGATTGACATGCTGTTTGAGAAGTCATCATCTGGCAGTGTTGCAGAAGTATCTGCCTGTGAAAGAGTTCAACAGAAAGCAGCAGTGACTATTGCACGGCTAAGTCGAGATCCACAAGTAGCACATGCAGCCATTACACTCAGATGTAAGATTATAGAGTAGTGAAAAATCTATTTATTACAGAATGCATTTTATCTTATCCTATGTGTAATCATTTTGTCTTGTAGATATGTTTATTTATTACATCCTGCACAACTGTGATCTCCCACACATATGGCACATGGTGTAGTTTTATACTTCCATCATTTGAAATGTGTTCTTAACCTGCAAATTCTAAAAGGAAAAATTGTCTTTACTCTTAGGACAGTATCATATCCTTTTCTGCACCTAGGCATTGGCACTGAAGGGAGCAGTGTGCCCAATTTCCAACTAATGTCTGTATATAATGCATACACTAACTTGGTAAAACAGTAATTTAGGACGTAAATTCTGTTCAACATAGCTGGAAACAACCACTGTGTTTCAGAACAGTTCTGACTACAACTGGGACAGATGCATGAATTACTTGGATCATAAAAATTTCGGTCAAGGTGGGTTTAAGTAGGGGTGAGTGGAACTCGTGGCGTTTTATTCTGTGGATTTTCACATCTATGAAATTCTGCAGGGTTACCTAAACATTCTGGTCTGTCGCAATGCTTGTGCTGATTTTTAGTGGCGGGAGCTTCTCCCGTGCTGTAAAGTCAGAATGAACTGCACCACTTGGTGTGCCAGGGGGCGCTGCTTCTTTCTGCTGCTCAAGTAGATTTTCTACTCGAGCAGCAACCTTCGCAACATGAGCGGCATCTTTCTCAACACAAGTGGTAGCGACCTGCCGCTACTACCCGGTTGAGAAATCTTTCTGGGAGGCAGTCTAGTGCACACTTTTTCCAACTTGCACCCTCCAACTTAATGCTGGTCAGCGAAAAAAACTCCACCACACAACAATTGGCAGAGGTTTTGCCACACTCCTGACTCCAAGCAGAGTACGGAGTGGGCACAACACCATGAATGCCAGCAGAGCATAGTTTACTGCCCACACCTAGGCGTATTGTGAATTGCAGTTGAGTCAGATATGTGCCATTACAAGGATGGTGGTCACATGTCTGTGGTTGCCTTTCAATATTGTTTTTTTAATGCAACCATGTTTTCCTAAAAGGGTCAGGGACAGGGCTAAGTTTAAAAAATAAAGGGGGATATTCTCAAGAACGTGTGATAACCATCGCAAATTTAGCTTAATGCAACTCTTCACATCGCAGTCTATCGCCGGAAAATGACACCGTGGTAACGTGGTATTCCCAAGCCGGCGGCACCATGCGATAGTCTCACGATAACTTGTCAAATGCCCGTGATAAAGTCAGCGTGACGCCGCAAAAGTGCAAAACACAAATGCAAAAAAAGCTGCGATGAGGCCAATAGCGATGCGAAAACCAGCAACAGGCCTGCAATTCCCACGCGTCATGCAGGAAAATGCACCATAAAAGCAGAGTACAAAAACGGTGAGATGACAATGTACGAGCACAACCCCACATCTGTGATGTAGAACAAATGACCATTGCCCCGCATCACATAGGCATCTCCTCACAGTCACAATGTACATTGACATGCAGTCTGCATGTAAACAGTGCCAATGCAGATACATGCATGGAACACACAGTGAAACCGCATCTCCCCTTCACATTGCAGAGGGACAAGCAACCCCTCCTGCACACAGACGTGTCATTGCCATGATCAATCAATTATGACAGCGCAGACAAATGTAGGAGCAGTGACTCCCGCTTACGTACATGATGCCCATGTCGTGGGCCTTGAGTCACAGGGGGCATCCCTGCTTCATGGTGGTACATAACTGAACCCAAAAGGAGCCCTGTTGTCACCTGTAGGCCACAAAGGCAGACAAAATGGAATGACCTTGGACACATGAGAAACGCTGAAGAGTGGGATACCCTACTAACTGTGACACACAGGACTGGCAGTTCGAATACGTGACACCCCAAACAGCCTCTCTGCACAGAGGTGACACACCCACCATCCATGAACACATCATAAAACCGTTATCAACACATGTCGTACTCACACTTGTCTGAGTAATGTGTGCCTGTACAGATGAGTGACATGCACTTAGTGAATGTAATTTTGGAATGCCTTTATTTGCACATGCAGTTATTCTGTACTCTCCCATGATTGCCACGGACAGTCACAATGTGACATGCTCATCTGAAGAAATTTGCAATGATGATGTCCTGCGGGCTGTTCCTGCTGTGGCTGCAGTGGGATGTGGTCCACCTGCCTCACCTTCATCATCATCGTCTGGTGCCTTTGAAACTGGTATCCATGGTGCCTTGCTATGTACACATATGTTGTGCAACACACACTATGCAATGATCATCTTGCACACGATATCTGGGCTGTACCGGAGCCTTCCACCTGTGACATCCAGGCACCTGAAACGTGACTTCAACACACCAAATGTGCATTTCACAATGCCCCTGGTTTGTTTGTGGGCCGCAATGTACTGCCTCTGGGGCTGTGTGTTTGGGGCTCAGAGAGGTGTCATCATCCAAGCGCAGAGTGCATATCCCTGGTCACCTGAGACAGTGCAGAGAGACATAAGTCAACAGTTGGTTCTGCATTATATGTTGGCAGGCTCACTGGTTCATTGGTGTGAGATATGTGTGACTTTGTGATTCTTGTATGACATGTACTGCTTGTTGAAAATGAGTGGCATCAATGTGTAGTACTTAGCCTCACTGCTGCTCCTCCCTCCCCCTGAGCCTATTCACTAGTGGGCGCAGCGCGGTTGCATCACTTGCACCCCTATGGCACACCATTGTCATGCCCATCTGCGCATGACCACAAGCCTGACAATGACACAGTGATGTTGTGTGCTGAAGGTGGGCAGCCACGTGTGTGTAGGCCGATGGCAAGGACTGGGCGGACACAGATGTAGAGTACATGCCTGGCTGAACTCGCCCTGCGGTTGAGTGTAGACCTTTGGCTTATGCTGCGGAAATAGCGACATACAGAACAGTTGGCATGTATGATCCCGGACCCCGGGAAGGCTTGCTCACCCTCATGTACCTCGGCCGAGGCCGCACTCCATGGGCATGCTACATAACAACATTGCACAATGCGTGACTGGTGGCACAGACACCACACCATAGACACACACATCAGTTACCTCTTTGTCAAGGCCTAAACACAACCATGATCAAAGCCACGTGTTGAATGACCACACCCCTATGCTGTACTGCCGTGCACCAGTCCACTCACTTACGCCCACAGGGGGGTCTGACACAGCCACATGTTCCAGGTCTACAGAACTGCCTGAGGTGACAAGGTTGCGCACGCTGTACACAGCACAATGTGATGTGGTATGGCCCGGGGCCCTCATGCATACATAATGACCACACGGACAGAATGAGATAATTTGTGGAACTGGCTACGGGCACGTGCGCCCGGCACCTTTTATTGCCAGGGTCAAACGTCCAGTGACACCTGTGCTGGATGGGTTTTGGGTAGTGTAAGCAACCCCTCAGGGGTTGGTTGGTGCTGGCAACTACTACAACAGTGATCAGACAATCAGAAGTTCAAAGTACAAACAGCAAGCGTGCATGACTTTAGCTGCAAGGAGTTAGTGGCCCCAGAAGCACTGTGGCCGGCACAGGCGCACCCATAAGGGTGACTTGTGGTGCACTGAGATAGGGCCACGAGAGCTGAGCGGGTCCTCGTTGATGTCCAAGGAGAATGTCGCGGAGTGTTACGGGGACAGTGGAAGGTGTCCATCCAGGGCAAGATGCAGAGGGCAGAAGCAAGCAGAAACAGACATTATAGAGAAAATGAATGCTACAGTCTCCTTTTTCCCACCATGTCAGTATCATCTACATGATGATGAAGACAACCCTAAGGCCATAGAGTCAGACACCAGCAATGTTCAACAGGAGAGTGCCCATGACTCCCGTGGCACAGAGTCAGTGGCACCAGAGCTGGAAGGGGATGCAGTCTGCGATGAGGCCTGTACAATTATATAAACTCTGCAATGAACGAATCAAGACTCAGTTCCAATTGTGTGTCCTACTCGACCACAGTGTGTGCCGGAGGCAGCAGTCAGCGTGGGGCAACCGCTGTGCAGCCAGCTCTTCCAGGATCTCTAACACATGGCGTTGGAATGGCATATGGAGAAGATTCCTGGTTGACGGAGGTGGAGGCACCAGAGCAGAGTGGGTGTGCACCCTGGGACGATGCCGTGTCCTGCCTGGGACAGACTGGATTGGATTTGTCTGAGGCCTGCTGGATGGGTGTGTAGGCCTAAGGCAGTAGTCCGCAAGGGCCCACAGGCACGTGTGGTTTGAGTGCTATGCACAGAGTTGGCGGCACCACATCGAAGGGAATATAGGGATTTAAACGATGCCATGAACATGTACTCTGCCATCGTGTAATCAAGGCTCAGTTCCAAATGTGTAACCTGCTTGTCCGCTGTGTATGCCGATGGAGTGCGTCAATGGGAAAGGAGTAATGCGGGCCTTGCTCGCGGAGGCTGCGATGGTCTGGGGAGGCTGCCAAGGTCACGGGCCTCTGGCTTGGAGCTAGCACAGACACGTGGTGGGCACTCTTGCAGACATGCCGGTGTCAGCAGGTGAGCAGTGAGGCCTGGATGTGCAGGGGTGGACGAGACTGGTTCAGGGAGCAGCGGCCCGGACTGCGGCTGGCGCACAGGATCGCAGGCACCGCTGCACACGGCGTCGGCCTCGTGGTGGGGTGAGAGGCGCCACCCTGGCAGACATGTTGGCCATTCTGGAAGAAAACCACGCCCAGGACTACGTGCTTTTTATTCACACCCCTACGCTAGTCTGGCGTATGCCAGGTAAGCCCACTCTGCACACACTTACAGGGGGGACGTAACAAGCTACATTTCCGTGATCTTCCCCACTGGCTGGGGTGACATGTTTACGTCCACTGTCCACAACACTAACAACACCAGCATTATATGTCGACATGGATATGTCTGTGGTCTGCATACTGCAGTCTGTCCAGCACATCCACGCCACACTTGGCAATCTGTGAATTCTCATTCATGAGTCACTTGTCTCCTTCGCACATGTCTGGTTGCCACCAACCTCCACATTCCACTGGTGTGTGGCTGATGTGCCATGCCGTTGGTGGCTAATGTACATGGCTAGCCCATGTTGTCACAGTAAGTTGTGATGTCGTGTCTGGTGGGTGGGCATGTTGTTTGGCATGTTGTATGTGGGTTTGTAACATGTGTATTGCCAGAGTTGGTGAGTTGCATGATTGTGGAGTTTATGTGTGTGGTGTCTCCATTTGGTACTTACCAACAAGCACTGCATTTCCGTAGGTGCCATCCTGGAAGCGCCGGTTGATGATGGACTGTCGAAAGATGTATGAGTCATGCACACTGCCTGGGTAGTTGGTGACGACATTGGTGAACAGTCCCCGGTGGTCCACTATTGCCTGAACATTGATGGAATGTGAGTCCTTTCTGTTGCAGTAAATGTATGCAGTGTCAGCAGGGGGCGCAAGTAGGACATGTGTGTAGTCAATTGCCCCCAACACGTGCGGTAATCCAGCTATGGCGTAGAAGCCTTGCTTGGTCTCCAGCTGTTCCTGCGCAGTGTGGGGAATGTATAGGTACTGGTGTACCAAGCTGAGGATGGCATCCAGGACAGGTTTGAGGAACTTGGATAGGGATGTCTGTGACCCCTCCGACTCTAGCAGTTGATGGTTGGAAGGTCCCAGAGGTCAACAGGTGCAGCACAGACAGCAGCTTTGCCTGCAGAGGGATGTTGGTTGTCCGCTGTGTTGGTACCGTCAGCCTGTGGGCAATGATGTTCAGGATGCGGAGAATGGTTGTCCTTTTGAGCCTGTAGTGGGCAATGACATAGTCTGTTGTTAAGCCTGTGAATGTCCGCTTTCTTTGTCTACGCTACCTTTGTGGTGGTCTAGGGGGGGCGGTGAGGGTCCAGGGGGGGGGTGGAGGTCCTGGGGATGGTGGCGGTGGGTGTTGTGGCCCTGTTGGGGCTCCGAGCTGCATGATGAGTAGCTCCATGACATCTGTTGTTCTTCAGGTGTGGCTCTGAGCTGGGCTCCTTTTATGCTACAGGCTGTCGTTCGGCTTTGCACCAGGTCAGAGCAGGTGTTAATTTCCTGCTGCTAATGCGCCTTATCGCATGTTTTGTGATCTTATCTCCGATCTGGCTGGTCGTTGAGAATGTTGAGGTGTGGTGTTGTCGCGGCTTTTGCTTGGGAACGCCTACTCTGCATCTCATTAGCAATAGTTGCCGGTCTCATCCATGGCGATGTTTTTTGAGGATGCTATCGCCGGGAAACTGGTGATATGGGCTGTTTGCAACAGCTTGTGAATGGGGCGATACATTTAGCGCGGCTTTGGCTGCGCTAAAGTGCCGATATCTCGGCAATAGATCCTTAAGAATACGCCCCAAAGTTTTCTTTTTTGTAGAATTATTAGTGGTCCTGTAGACCACTGCCTTCTTTACAACCAACTTTTTTTTTTATATTCACAAAGGGGAAATTGTCCAAAGGGAATACCTTCCATTCTGCTAATAACTTACCATCTCAACTTAGAAATTAGTAATTGTTCAATGTTTTGGCTGTATTTTGATGTTAAAACATTAGTAAATGTCTTACCAATTTGGTATTTGGGATGGATGCCTAAGACACGCCCATTCCAATAGCCAAATCAGTATGGGGTCACCATCCTATTTTAGGAGTCTGCAAACGTGTACCGACTACTAATAGGATATGTAAATTGCAAAAAAAAAATTGTGGTTGCAAAATACTGATTTAGACTGCTTGCGACCAAAAAAATGATTGAGACATCTGGCCCTTATTAAGCGATTGTAAGCTTTCTGAGACAACACAATGTCTGCAAAAACATATTCACGGGTTCCTTCTCTGCCCCTGCGCAGACACAAATGGCATCATGAATAGGTCTGGGTTAAATTGTGTTCACAGGACTGAACTACTGTGTAATTCAAGATTCTTTGTCTTAGTGTACTTTGAATAATTGTTGCTTCTTCCCCTGCGTTATCCTTTTTAGCATGATCTTTGCTTGGCTGAAAATATCTCACAGAAACTGTGACCAGATCTATGCAATAGCCACTGAACATTTTCCACTTAAACCACCCTACCTCCCATTTCTTGCATTATTTTTGTACGCAAGGTGTCCCTTCAGTTACAATTTTCCTGCAGACCAATATAATATATTTGACAAAAGTTATGCTTAGTACCTGAGAACGCAAGAGCCCTAGAAACCAATGAATTCCAGAGCTTGAAAAGAACCTACCACGTGTATTAACTTTGCAGGAGCAATTTGTGCATTTATACGTTTTATAAATAACCTTAAAAGTGGTACTCTACAAACCAAACCGATTTTTTTTTTTTTTAACTTTCAGGTATTCCTCGTCTAATCGAACTCTGTAGATCACCCCCAGAGAGAAATAATAGCGACTCTGTGCTAGTTGCCTCATTGGTAAGTTCACGACAGCATCATAGGCGTTGCTACTATATATCACCAATATTTAATTGCAAAATTCTTCGATATGAAGAAGTGACAGAAACTTTGAGGTAAAAACAAGATTAATTTTCTTCCTACAGTGAAAAACGGTATACAGCACACAGGTGCTTCGAGTGTGTGTATAATGATAGTGAACAAGTGCTGTTGCATTGTCTGTCTGTTATTCCAGATTAACGTTTTCAGTTGTTAACGCTCTAATTGCGACGAACAAACATACAAAGGATAAGGAAACCAAAGATGTCACAAATTATGCTATAAATTACAATACATCATTCATACATTTATTCAAAATGTATGGGCTTCCCGGCCTTGCTGCATGCGATTTACTTTCTTGAAGCAATAACAATTTTTTATCCACACCTAAGCCAAGCATTATTTATTAGGTTAGAAACATTTCAAATTTGCAACACACGATTTAAAGAGAGTAAATAGATTCAGTGTGAGATCACGTCTTTGGCTGATATTGAAGTGTCACAAAGCCTATTTGCTTTTCTTGTATGTTGACAATCCTTCAACAGATAGGCCATTATGCTGATTTCCAACATGGCAGTAAGAGCTAAACACACATTCTTAATCATCCTAGTGAAAAGACCAACTCCTCTGTGCTTTCTGAGCAGGGGCGTAGCTTTCTTTGGTGTAGTAAGTGTAGTGGCACCGGGTCTTGAAGGCCTGAGGGGCCCACTGAACCCAGATTACTGCTTGTATTATACAAATCAAACAGCAGCCACTGAGCCAATTCCATTGTTGTATTAGGGCCCATGACACACTGCCTGCGCCAGTCACTTCATTGCTCCTTCAAGATCCTCCTGTTCTCTGCTAAGGGTCCCACAGTGTGGACGGATGGCAGCACGTCTTCTTCACGACTTAACCATGCATCAGGCAGGAAGATAAGGTAGTGAGGAGCTGCATAAGTCTATCAGCCAACATACTTAGCACCGTGACTGGGAGCTTTGGTGCAGCTTATTTCCCAAAGCATAGAGCATTACTAAAAGTCCTTCAGTGGTCATTGGGGACATCTTCACATTCCTGTTGTCTAATGGTGGATGTACTAAGATTCCCTAATTTATAAATAAGCTTAAAGGATAAAGTTAGACCAGTGAAATGGCCCCAGAATGACAGGCTTGGCAAGAGATGTAAAAGCTGGCACTCAAGTGTACAATTCTTTCGAATGCTTTATCATTGATTATCTAGGAGCACAACCTAAAATGTTAAAACTCCTAAAGGTGTTGATTGGATTATCTCAGTTATCGCCAGATGCTGTGCAGGGTACTGGTAAATCGCAGTATATTGGGCCTCTTCTGGTTGCCCTCCTGCTCACAAGCGGTGATTGTAGCACATTCATCTAAGAGTCTAAAAAGTGACCCGAATAAACAATGTCTAGCAAGTGCTTGATTATTGATGGGCACAACAGTGTGTAGGTGTGTTGGTGTAGTATTCAAAGGACTGTCGGCTCACCAAATGTGGGAGATATGCATGTGAGTGAAACTGGGTGATTGTGGATGGCTGAGTGGGTGCATGACTGGCTGCATGCCAACCATGAACTTACTAATCAGCCTACTACCTATTTATCCACCCATTCACTTTACTGTTCATTAAGCCATTTACTCTTCTATTGATTCTCTTTCCTTCTCTATCCATCTTTTATCCTATTCATCCAGCTAACAGGATCTCTGACAGGAACTTTTACTATTCTGATCTCCCAAATAATCCATCCTATCATATTGATCCAACTAACAGGCTCACATGTCTACCACTCCCAAGAAAAAATTATATTTCCCCCTACTAATTCACCTTTGGGTTCCAGGGTAGCATGCAATTCCCCAAAAACCTCGTTGATGCCTCGGTAATAAGTTCTGTATAAATACAATTACATTTCAGATATTTTCCCATTTTTTCTACTCTCCCAGGGGTTAAGCAGGGATTCTATTGTGACATAGCCACAGTGGCTTTTGGTTTTATCGAGTTGGTAGAGCTGCTTGCCTCTCAAACTAATAACCCCATTTCTCACATTTAACACGAAATGCCAGAAGTTAAGAGAAGATTGTCGGTGTAACCAAACATTTTCCCAGGCCTAGTTTATAGTGGGCCCAGCACTGACAGTCTTAGATGAAGCAGCCTGCTTAGGAATGGCTGTTGTAGCCTAATTCACATTAAGGCACAAACCTGGCGGGAACTAACATGCATGTGGTACGTATAGCTTCTTCTACAGTCAACTGGCCAGTGATCATGGCCCTAAACAACCTAAACCATAAAGTCTGATATAAATGCTCATGGTTTATCAATGATTGCATATTTCTATTATTGAAACGATGTTCCACTTTACATTATTTTATGTATTTGTCAATGCTAACATATGGTTTCCTATAGGCCGCTCTGAGGAGGCTTGCAATCATGGACCCAGAGGCGCTTGAGGATACGGATTTGGAGCAGCTAGTGAAGCCCAGACTCGTTGATTCTTTCTTACTTTGCACAAACATGGAAGAGAGCTTTGTTTAAAGACTTACACTTATTTGTAGGTGTATCGTTTTGAAATACCTGCCATTCAGGTACATGGGAAACCAATACGCAACTCTGCTTTGCAAAATGCTGTTTATGGTAGCATTTATTGCTCATTATACAAAGAAAAAAAGAAGGAACAGATCCCAAAAAAGCCAATTTATGAGAGTTTTGCAAAGCAATGGCAGTCTAAGAAGAGGAATGGCAATTTTAAAATGTTTAATAATGTTTTTTAGAATATATCTGACTTGCTGACATTCCTTTCTTTCTCACATCTACTGTTGCTTTTCAGACAGCATCTATTGCTAATTCATGACATTAAGAGGCCATCAAATCTAAATTGCATCCCCAGAAACCCATGTGCAGAATATCATATTAGAAACAATAGGTGTTTGGCAATAAACTTTTCAAGGCATGAATTCTGTGTCTAACACGTTGCCAACTGTATATAGAGCTGTTTTCTCCTTATCTTGATGTTGGCATCCTATTGCACGCGTTAAGGACATGCATCACTCAATGTGCAACTAATTAGATTATATTTGCATGTACATGTACAATGATATATTTTTGTATGGAACAATGTGTTTCATATAATCATATATTTATTTAAATATTATAAAGTGTATGCATCTAAGCTCAGAGACTAAATATTGTTGCAGTTCTTCATCGCATTTGCTACTGGTTCACATTCAACAAGTCATATTAATGACAGGTTACGCGCACACAACCATGAGATTCTTATCAACGTGGCCATCTTGCCCTCTCAAAAACTGCTTCAAACAATTGAGAAGTGCATTTTTTCAAAACATTAGCTGGTATTTGCCGATGTTTATGCTCTACAATGTTCATAAAGAGGCCGAAAATTCTCTTAGAATGATTCAATGAGCATAAGCCACAGAGCACATAAATGTGTAACAGCATATAGTCCTAGGCTTATATGTATTATTGGCATACTGTTTTTGCATTTTAAAAGTTTTCAAAGCCCTCGGGCTTATCTCATGAAATTCTACTAAATTTCATAGATGTTCAGGAATGTGTCCAGAAGCCCTTTACATGACCAGCCATTGCCCGTACAAGTAAGAGCGGTGGGGCTGGGTTGGGGGGGATTCGACAGACAACCACAAGGGAAAATTAAATAAATAAATAATTTTCACTTGGCCTGGTCTGTTAGTTTCCCCCCCCCAACCCGTCCCACCGATCTTACCTGCACGGGCCGCGGCTGGCACTAGCACCATAAATTATCTGCATGTATAGGAATGATGAGACTGTGCATTTGGACGTTTATCCTCTTTTTACCTTCAGCTGATGAACATGAAAACACTTCCCTTTTTTTACCTGTCAAAATGGGTATTTTTAAGACACTCCCCAATTCTGAATCCACCACTCACTCGCAGGGCCATCCTTAGTGCTGATGGCGCCCTGTGCAACAATGTTTGTTGGCGCTCCCCCAATGACCACATCCACCACGGATTCTCTCACTAGCACCCTTTAACAGAGACCAAGTCTCCATAACCACACTCTCTCAGATGCATTGAATTAGTTATATAGCGCCACTCATACCAGTGTAGGGTGTCCAAGCACTTTGCATCACACACACATTACACAGACACAATCAATCATACCTGTGTAAGTCAGTGTATAGGAAATGTTACATAAGCCAAAGGACTAAAAGTGTAGGAGTCACATGTCATCCATACTGGTAGGCAGTATAGTTTAAGAGGTGTGGAGAAGCACAAACTCAGAGTCGAAAAAGAAACAGCATAGTTGGGAGTTTTCTTTAATAATAAGAATTGATTTCTAGCCAAATTAACCCTTTTTGCAACATTAATCAATGTTCTAATAATGTATACTTTGCAGTGTGTATGTAGTTCAAAGATGAAAGTTAATAACTCACTATTCTATATTAGGACTTTAAGTTCTAAATTGCAAGTAACAAAAGGATGTCTCTTTTGAAAGCAGTAACCTGCTGATCTGTATACATCATACGCACTCTGTAATCTACTTATTACACGTTCTTAGCAGCAGGCATATTAACCCTCTGCACTAACTTCACCTAAGTCAAAACCTCAACTATACAAAATGCTGATCTCTCTCCAGGAAGATAATTAATCACACGAGTTATCTTGACATTTATGTGAGGCCTGGTAATTGCCGGGGAAAGAAACGCTGCAGCAGGTGCTTCAAAAGCATACTTAACTTTCAAACACGGCGCCCACAGCAGAGCACCCGGTGCGGTGGCACCGGTCGCACCGCCCTAAAGCCGGCCCTGCTCACTCGTACCTATTTAGGTGTACGTTTAGAATTACATCTAGGTGCAATCGGCATTGCAAATGTCGGAGAAGTCCCACAGAGTTATCACTCTTGGTTGTCCTAGCCTTTACAATGCCTACATTATGACACCTCTTAGGGGATTCTAATGTCTTAATTTCAATCATTTCAGACAGCTGCTTGTCCTTCGCAGAAACCATTTTTTAAAGTTAGATGCATTTTAAAAAGTAATACTGTATTTCTGTGGCCAAATTCCTCAGTGGAAAGATTTATTTATTCTGTGTTTTGCTTCTGTGTCAAAAGTGTGTGTATTAATATAAGTTTTGTATGAAAAAAGATTTCAATAATAATTTGAATATAAAAATAATATTTCATTATCTGACTTTCATCCAACTTTTGTTAGGGCACTGTCGCATAAAACAACATGACATTTATGCAACCATTTCACATGCATTTATTTTTAATATTTTATAAATATACTGTCTTGAATCAAGTGGCATTTGCAGTCCACACGAAGTTGATCTTTATAAAATGTAAATAAACTGGTTTCTCATATATTAATTTTATATTGACGGTAACACTATAATTGGAGTGAGGTAGAAACTTTTGGCATTGATTCTTAGCAAAGTACAGATTTATATCTTCTTTGAAAGTTCTTTACGGTTTGAAAGAGACTTTTCCATTCCTTGTGCCAACCAATAACCTTATTTAGTTCAGCTATTTAAAATGTGCAGGGGAGGGAACAAATAGCAAAAATTACGAGCCATTATATTTAACAGCATTTCTGATATGTGGAATACCTGATTTGTATTAATCTGTTATTTGTTACTTGACTCATAATGTTTAAATCCGTTTTGTTGATATTCACACTTTTATTAAAACAACCCAGACCAACTTTTAATTTTTGTTGATTTAAGATGGATGACACTTTGTACCATTTTTGTTTAGTATTCATGTAACTAATTTCCCTTCAAAAATGTAAATCTCTCTGAATCAGTGATATCTTTTGAATCTTCAAAACAGGATGAGTTTAAAAACTGTACTTTGGTGTTATTTTTGCAACAGGTGATCGAAAATGTGGTCAATTTGTCATTGGTTATGTTTTTGTATCCCTACGCTTTGTAAAAATGTAAAAATATGTGGCTAAAATGTCAAACCAAGTATTTAAACTAATGCAAAATGTTATGGAAATGAATGGGAAACAGTGATTTAGAAAATGTCTATACCTGTAACCTCATACAATAAAAGCATCTCTAGAAAAGAACTGTGTCAATAAATTTGCATGACTAATAGATTAGAAAGACATGCTGATAGATTGTTTGAAAAGTAGTGAATACCCAGCAGTTACTTGCGGTTGTCTGAGGTGTGGACCAGTGTTAACTGCTCACCCCGTACTTAAGGGTGAGCCTAAAGTGAGACTCATAATGAGGAAAGTGCAATCAACAACTGTCAATGCCACCCTAACCTCACCCAACACAAGCCAACCAACAGACAAATTGTCCAGTTTGCTCTGAGTTCCTGGTTCACGCTCTCACTAAACGTTGGCCCTCTACGAAAGTTAGAATCAGTATTCTAAGCATTCGGACTGTCTGAACGAGCTCTACCATTTCATAAAGGGTACTAATACAGAAAATGCCCCCCCCTCTCGGCCCCCCAAACAAGGGAAATGACTAAGTTACAAGTGATGGAGAAGGTCACTCTTCTATGTCCTATTGTATGCACTTGGCGGATCATTTTAATAAATATTGTTTATATTTTCTACTAGCTTTCCCTTAAGTATGACTTTGTAAATCATGCTAAAGTGAACCCTTACCTTGGAAAGTGATATCATTCTACATTTCAGTATTCTTGTTAATAAAATATTTGTCATGTGAAGATTTAAAAATGCCACAAGATAGAATGTGACCAGAATGGCAGCCCTATTGGGTGTGGATGTCAGACATGTTTCTCTCCAAATTTATAAATGACATACTTGCATTTTGTGCCAGTTGTAGACAAATCACATGGAAATCTAACAACTCTTTGCATGAGCACCACAAATGGTCAATTGTGTTACTTGCATACATTTTTCATTCCCATAATAAAAAGGAATTATGGAGTACACAAACGCCTTAACTGAAAATGTACTGAAATCCCCTGAGAACACAATGTTCCTGATCATTCTTCGTCACCATATGCCTCTCAATAAATGATAGCGCATAAATGTGGCTCATAAGATAAAGGATACTAAGAGGCCAAAATGCTGGCTTTGGCAGATCTTCCAATGCACACTTTTTCATCACGTTTTACATTTTTTTTTAAACATATCTTTATTGAACATTTTTAATAAGGTAAGGAAGGAAGTTCCAGGGCAATCCCAGCACAGCACCAAAGTTAAGCAGTACAAGGACATAAGGAGAAGTTTCCAAATATCGGTCCATCAGTGGTTAATGCAACATACAATGGTCCTTGGTAACGGCATTGAAACTCTACCCAAGGACTTCAAGGAAGCAGGTCCTCAACACCTAGAGTCCCAATATCGGTAGTGCCTTCCAAAGCCTGATTCCCCCCCTTCCACCGAAGATCCGCTGTCTGTTAAAAAAAGTCATCCTAGGCTGGTTCGCTGTAATATGTCAGGCATTACGGCAGACAGGTGCACCTCTGCCCTATCCCTATTAACATAGATCTTAAAAAGCAGCAAGATTAGTTCAAACTTATACATTTTGTCTCTGACTATTATGGCCACATGTTCCATGGCAAAGATATGCCACACTTATGTCCATCACAGAGGAAGGCCCATGGACAAGGGTTTCCCAAAAGTGTGGGCTATGGTCAGTCTTGCAGCCAGAAGGAAGTAGTTGAGCAGCTTGCCCCTTGGGGTGGTGTAGGGGTAGATTAAGTTCTCCCCCAGCAGGAGCACCAAGGGGTCCATCGGCGGGGACACTGAACAAATCCGATGGATCAAGAGCAGAACCTGTGACCAAAAGCATGTTGCATGTACGCACTGCCACCAAATGTGTAAGTAAGTGCCCCTGGCCTCACATCCTCTACAAGAGAGGTCTGAGGTCCCCACCATAGTGTGGAGTCAAACCAGCATAAAGTACCATCTCTTAATGATCCTAAAGGCAATAGCTTTATGTTGGAGACAAATAGAAGTCTTGGTTTCTGATGACTAGAGCAACTACCAAATCTCATCAAAGATACAGATCCCTTAATCCTATGCCCACCGCAACTCATAGGAGTGTCATAGAGGCTGGCAAAGGCCACCCAATGCTGCATACAGATGAGTGATGCCCCTCCAGGTGGACCACTGGGAGTAGGACTGTCCTAAAGAAGATTTGGCTCTTCTACCAATAGCTTTTCACTAACAGAGCATTCATCTATTGGAGGAGCTCAGTGAGGGGGAACTCTTTCGCAGTAGTCAGGTGGAAGTAATGAATGCATGACTGCCTGTCTAACACAACGCCATCTTAGTACAAATCTCCCAAAAGGCACTCTACCTCCCATGTCCACAAAGTGAGTATCCAGTATCCCTGGCACAAATTCCAGGTTTGTATGATGAGGTTGAGGGGAAGGAGTATGTGCTGGCTTTCTGACAGTGGTTAATTTAATCCCAATGGCGAAGGAGGGTCACTGTAGTATACAATGGGGTGTGGGGAGGTGGGAAGCGGTCTTGGGTCTCAGCGACAGGATGTGCTGTAGAGGGTGAATGGAGCACCCCTGTTTTAACAGGTGTGGGCTAGGTGGTGCCAATCAGAGAGAGGATGTAGCACGGGGCCAGAGCGGCCGAGTTGGGAGCCCAGTATCCAGGTTAGAGTCTGGCGTCGGCTTAACATCCTGTGATAATGGGCAAATCAGTTAATCTCCCCATGCCCATTGTCAACGCCTGGATACCCTCACGGGTAATAAGACGCAATATAAAATTGCACAAATTGTATTTCATTGAAAGGGGATGGCACGAATGTAGTGTTCTATATTGAAGAATCCCAACCCTCCGTCTGCTGTTCTTTTGTACAGTATTGCTTATGATAGTCTGGGAGTGGACTTCTGCCACACAAATTGCAAGAGCTGTTTTTGAGTGAGAGCAACCATGGTGCAGGGGATGTACAGGGGTATGGTGTAAGTCACATAAAGCAGGCGGAGGAGGTTATTAATTTCCATCACATGGTTGTGGCCCAGCCATGATATCCCCAACCTGCTCCAGCAGTAGAGGTCCTTTAAGAATGCCTCCAGCACCAGAAGCACGTTAGTCATTTAGCGTGTGAATCGAATTAGTCAGGGAAACCTCTAGGGAGATGACCTTCCAGGTAATGCAGAAAGAGGAGAGCAGTTTTGAGTCTTGTGAGCAGGGTCTACTACCCTCAGATCCATAGACTTTGTGCAGTTGATGCAGAAGCCTGACACCTCCTCATATTGTTTTAGCTCATCTAACAGTGCTGGAAGAGTTGTGTCTGGACATGTAAAAAAAATAATGCATCATCAGCAAACAATGCTAGTTTGTAAGTTTCTCCCTCAACCTTGAGCCCTCGAATCGCAGAGTTAGTTTCAAGATGATGAATCAAAGGCTACATCATAAGGGCAAAAATTAATGGGGACAGAGGACAATGCTGTCTAGTGCCCCTACCGAGGTGTATCAGAGGCGAGGAGCATCATTGACTTTGATACGTGAGGTCGTAGTGTTGAAGCTAGCCTGCAGATGGGTAGTCATACAGAACCTAGGCTAATTTTCAAGTGGACTGCCCAGAGGAGTAACCAGTCCACACAATCAAAAGCCTTTTCCACCTCAAGTGAGAGAAGGAGGGTGGTGATCTCGGCCCACTCTGCTACATCAATCCCATTCACAGCTAATCGAATATTATCATGGGCCTGTCTATTTCTAATTAACCCTGACTTGCAACTAGATATGTTATACAATTCTTAACTGACTGAGTGAAACATATGGTAATGCTTAGCAAAATAGTTTTGTAGCATATTTGGCCCATTTTGTTTATTGCATAATGTTTCCTTCCTCATTGGGTGTTTGGAGCTACAATGGAGCATATACACGTTCTATAGCCATGCATATGTTGGAAATTCATAAAATGAATTCAAATAACCTAGGGACACATATAGAACTGTGCATTTATACATTCCTCCAATTAGGAAAGTTCTGCAAAAGTCTGTACACTTACCTGACATAGTTTATGCAGTCCATGTTTTAGGTGAGTGCCAGAGCTTCAGCAATGTCTATTATGGTTGCCCAAAAACGTTTAAGATTTGATTTGGTGATTAAAAGCTAGCCATTCTGGAGAGTTCATCAAGGAAGTGTCCTTAGTTCCTTTTCTTAAACTGTAGTTTCTCCATTGATCAGGAAACATACTTTGCAAAACTGAGCGGAATTTAGTACTATCTGAGCATCCATTAATCTTAAGGAAAATTCAACTGGAATATAGTAACGGCTGTTAAAGTAACTCTTGCCTCGTTATAAATATCACATTGTGCTCTGTAGTTTGGTAATATAAAAGAGGTCACAATTCCTTCTTTCTAAAACCAAATGACTGCGTGGTAGGCCTGCGAAAATAGGTATTCCCTCTACAATCTGCTGTCCGAATTTTTTTTGCGCTTGCACGTGATTTTATGACACATTCCTGCAACCAGATGCATTTGCCCTCAAGGGATGCTTTGCAAGTGTCTCAACCAGCAAGTGGCGGTCACTGTCCATTCCCCCATCATCTCCACCCCAGTCCTTACAGCAAGAGGTAGCCGTGGCTCCTTGAGGCAGTAACCCTGTCTAAGCTACCTACAAAAAAAAAAATCTGGAGTAATTTCTTTATTTCTATTATACTAACCCACCTCTCCCACCTCCCTTCAATTATATCCTGCATTGGCTCTGTTTCCGACGAGAGCAGCACCCTGGTGAACAGTAAGGTAAGCTTTGTTTTAAAACATTATTTGCTATTACTTGCTTGTGTGCACTTTTGCTTCAGTGAGCGTGAAATTGTTGGTGCAGCGAAACACTTAACTTCTCCCCGTTCATTTGGTGGGTTAGCGGTTTTTGCAGCGTGTGGTCGCGCTGTGTCCATAGCCTTCATTGTGGGGTATGGCTAGTTTCTCTCGGTGCTCTAAAAGGAGCGCGTGCCGGAGAAATTGAGGTTTGCACCAGAGGTTACTATAATCTGATTTAGTGTCTCTCGAAATAAGAGGAATTTTCCATAGTAGCCCCATAAAAACATGAACCACTTCCTCCTCACGGTTTTGGAGTTGCTGTGAGCTACATGGAGCATTCTAAGTGCTCCCAGAAATGCCGGCATACTGAAGCAGAGCCTGTAATGATCTTCATTTTAAGATCGGATTTACAGGCTTTGGTTGCAGATACTGTTTCTTCTGCTTTTAATGAAACAGCTACAAAGAAGCAATTAATTGATGCAACAAATAAGAAAGTTGAGGAAGCTGTGCCAAAGGGTAAATATGTGCATGAGGCACAGTTTCAAGAAATGCTTTATCACACCAGTGATCCTGGGGCTTGAACCTACATCCCAAACTGCAGAAGAAGGTTTTTATGCCCAATCTAATATGAAGTCTATGGAGTATCTCCCTTTCCATTGTGTTCTAAAGGATATATTATTGAAAGGGATGAAAGACATAGAAAAATCTACATTTGTGACGTTTTTTTTGTCTTCATTTATCCAAAAAATGCCTCAGATATTCATTAGAGCAAATAACACCTACACTGTAAGATTCTTAAATAAAAGATATGCACAACAAAAATTCAAGTTAGAAGTCTCCCAAAGTCTGAAAGAAAATTATATTCTTTCCAGGATGGTGTCTACTTCCTCTTTAGCTTTGGGAGAAAGGTTGTCGATTAAAAACTGGCAGAACCGGTATTGCATTCAGAGCCAGTTCTTGTGCAGGCTTTGTGGCTTTGACATCATGAAAGGACTTTCAAACACTTTTTGAACGTCATCAAGAAGGTGCTGACCTAACTTTGATTTGGGGGACAATGGAACATAATTAGGGCTCACGGTTTTATGGTATTCATTTTTTCAACATTTCCGTCTGTATTTATCCATATTTATTTTTTGCCCATCTTATTGGTATTTATCCATATTAAGGTTGTGTTTTGAAAATAAATGGAGTAATAAAATTGTATATTTCCACATTTATTTAACTCTTAGACGTGCACTCGTACATGGATGCCTGTAGCGTTTTAGCAAATTAAGCAGCCATATTTAAAAAAACACTACACCCATAAAAGCATATTAGTGTCATTCTAGAAATGCATGTTAACAAGTGCCTGTATTTAAGGAAATATGCTCCTGTTTTGCAAGTCTCCATTCTGTCTGCCTGCTCAGCTTTTGCCTGGAAGTCATGAAAGACAGCAAGGTGAGTCATTCACAAGAAACACAATATTTAGTATTTTTCTGTTTTTTAAAATAAATAATGACAGGAAACACATTGTTTTCAGTCTGTATTTCACTGTAAAGATTAGTAAAATCGGACAACTGGGAGCCTTAAACAAAATGCCTCTCTGACAGGTCTTTTGACTCACTAGAGTCATCTGCTACTTCAACTGGTTCTTCTGTAGTAGGAGAAGGCTTTTATGGCATACACTTTAGAAACTGGATGTAGGTCAGGGAGGTTGAGTCCAGCATCTTCCATTGTTGGCAAAAAAAAACCTTTTGTACAGAATTTAATGACCTGGTGCAGAAGGTGGGAGAAAATATTGTATCCCTTCTGATCAACAGCTCAGAGGCAATGAGAAGCTAACTATTCTTTCAAGGCCAGGGCCGGGGGCTGTGCTGAATGAAACATCCTGGCTCTAAACATCAGAGCAGAAACCACCAAAAGCATGACTATCTGTGCTTCATGGTAGAAAAAAATAAACTTCTACATGCAATGGAAACATTTGAAAAAGGCCATATGGGTGTTAGCCATCATTCAAAATTGATATTTTATTCAGGCAAAACACGTCTCTACTGTACCATTCTTTCCGAGACACCTTTACTAAAGTTGGAAATAAAAAAGAAATCTTTTTACTGGGCACAAATGATCTTCTCAAAGTTTCACGGAGGATCCAAATCAAAAAAAGGCACTAAGTGAAAAAGGTGGTGAGGGTTTAAGCCTTTCAATTTTGGTTCCAAAACCTGATAGTAGATATAATGTTGTAATGGATCTGAAACTTCTGAAGTGATTTGTCCAGAATATGGTGTACAAGATGACTACAGTCCATTTAGTAATCTTTTTGATATCTATGGGTTTTTTTCGTTTATTTTGGACCTCAGGATGTTATCTTCTGGTTACCCATCCATTTGAGAAACTAGTGTTATCTTCAGTTTACAGTCAGTGGGATATATGCCCAGTTCCATGCTCTTCTATTTGGTTTCTCATCAGCACCAAGAGTGATGGCTCTGGACTGGCTCCAACGATAGCTTTACTGCATTTAGAAGGATCTCAGATATTTTCCAACTTGGATAACTGGTTAATATCTGCCTCTTCTTTCTCTAATTTAGAGACCAATATGAGAAGTGTGTACATGTCTTAAAAGTCTGGGGTTTGCCCTAAATCTTCAAAAATGTACACTTCTTCCAGATCGGAAAAGACTGTTCATAGGCCCTATCAAACAAAAAGATGGATTGTTCCTTCTTCTGGAATCGAGAAGAGCCACGTTGCAAGGTACTCTACAGTTTTTCCTGTGTCTGCCACATGCTACGGCCAGGTCTTGCTTGAGAGTTCATGGTCTGATAGTGTCAATGATGCCAGTGGACCCTGGGGAGTCAAATCATCTGCAGTCTCTCGTGCACCACTTGTTAAGCCAGTGGTCTCCAGACTCTCAAAACTATGAAGCAATGATTCAAGTTCCAGACTAAATGTCCCATGAATTGCAGTTGTGTTAGTTCTTGAAAACCTGCATAAGGGAGGGCCAGTGTTCTCTGTCATGTCCTTAGTATTAACTACGGATGCAAGTCAGTTGGGATGGCGAGCTACTATAGAAGGGATGGAAATATAGTAAAATTGGTCAAAGTCAGAGACTCTTCATACTTCATAATGAAGATATTTATATGGAATCCTGAAGGCTCTTCAAAGTTTTGCCTCCCAAGTGATAGGGAAGTCTGTGGTAATTTCGACGGAAAATCATATAGGTTGAAGTTATGTAAATCAACAGGGGGCAACAAAAATCAAAACGTTAGCAAAATTCGACCGCTTTCTTTACTCATAAGAAAAGTTTCATTTATTATCACTGCAAACAATTTAAATCCCAGTAAAGGACAACTTTCAGACAGGCACCCTGTGCAGGAACAGCCTATCTTCAGTGAACTTTTAGTTGGGAAAGGAAACATTCAATCATTCTTTACTTCAGCCAACCATGGCTATGTCTGTTTGTCACTTTATCTAGTGCTCTCTTTCACATCTTTTGCATGGAAACATAACAGTAGGAAACATGGGGGATTGATGCTCCTTCAATTCCATCACTAACAGATCTCCTGCATGCATTCCCTCCTGTTAGACATGTCAGCTTCAGGTGTCATTCCCCCAACCTTTTTAGCTCACCTCCAACATTTTTGCTGGAATTATTTTTGTATGCCTTGACTGCGTGCATTCAGCCATGATCTGAATTCAGTTAAACTTTGTTCTGTGCCGGTCCATACCATAAGCACATCGTCAATATAGCGGTTCCATGTTGTTCAAGTAAGTCCTTAAAGAAATTAATCCAGGTTGGTTAAATAGGAATTACTCTCCTTCAGTGTTAAGCGCTTAAACCTTTAGCTAGAATCTGACCCAATGATTATTAATTATTTAGGCTACCTGTGGCTGATGCTCACAAACCACAACATGAATCATCGCAGAGACTTCATAGCAATCTGCACCTTGGTAAGCCCAATTTGACTTAGAACAATTGTGCTTTGTTCTACTTTTATCACACACCTGACTTAGTTTTCTAATTCATCCTACGGGCTGCACCCCCAAACTCCCCCCCTTGTCCTGAGGAAGACCCACCTAGACGCTGATCACAAATTGCGCTACACTTTGGGTCGAAACGTCAACGCATCTCATATGTCAACACAGTGCCCATGATTATAGTGCAACCCTTAAATGGACCCTGAGACATAGGTGCTAAAATTGTAAAGACAAACAATCAATTTACCTTCTTTACTTACTGCACCTTCATTCTTTGACTTGTACATAGTGTTTTGTCCGTATCACTTATCACCACATGTCACCACAGTCACTTGATTCTTTTGTGTGCAATCAAATCTGTATATTGTAAAAGCCTTGAATATTTGATATAACCTTAAATATATGATTTAAACCTTGCCCCGGTGTGTGCTATACTTTCCTTTTCCTAAACACTTTGGAAACTGTTATAAGTAAATTGTCTCTTGAACTTTGAAAAGAAATTGAAATACCCGACAGAACCGTTTGTTTTGTTTAAATCTAATACCCAGGCTCTGAGGGACTCTGGGTCACCCCATTATAATTGTTAATGTTCCCCCTTTCAGGCACTTCCCTGTCTTACATGCAAATGTAGGTGGGGAAATGAGCATTGGAAGGACTTCCCATAGTAGAGCTGATCTTCTGATGCATGAAATGCATTGACCAAGTAGCGGTCAGGTCACTGATTTTGACTGATCACTGGCTCTACAAGCCGTTCTCACCTTTAGCTGTAGCAAGGACATTCAAAGCTCGACGGGTCTGAGGAACCACTGACAGTGGTTCTAACAACACAACAAGCTCTGCTTGTCCTCAGTGTGAAATAGAGGAAGAAAGAGTTTAAAATAGCCCTAAACTCAATGCCAATATTAGGCTACAGTTGAGTGTGGACACTAAATGTGAACTATGGAAGAAACTTTCCAAAATGATTAGTGCCTCAATGCAAATTTACTTCTCAAGCTTGAGTGAGGGGGGTGTGGAGAGGATAGGGGAGCAGGAATCAAAATGGGCTCTTGTTTTAACGTCAAAAATGGGTCCTACCTGGATGTAGACAAAAAGAGTGAAGTTCGCATCATTGTATAGATAATTGCCATAAATGGCACAAAAATGCATTTAGTTTAGAATCTGAGCATGTTGAATGGCCCTCTGTTTCAGTGGCTTTTAGAGGGATATATTAAAGAGTTAAAGCAATGTAGGAATATAAGTCCACTGAATTGAAAGCTGGTTAATGTGCAGCAATGCTAGTCACATTTGAGCAAGGTTTAAATTGAACAGTCAAAGGGGGGTAATGAGGATAGGATACTCACTTGCAAGGTGAGATTTAAAAGGAGTTGCCCCCATATCAGGAAATCAACAATCAATACTCACCATCTTAGAGGCCACATGCCATAGAAGACACTTGTGCAAGTTTCGGTAGGATTTCACCAATAGAATCCCAAAGAATTTCGCTAATAACTAGGTGCTAACAGGCCAAATACTTATCATCTTCAAGAAGAAGACATGAACACCACCAGGTCAGATGGTCAGCAATATTAGAGCTGAGGTAGAGAACGAGAAATGGAAATCTGTAATCTTCCTTCATCTGCATTGCAGAGTAAATCCTCTTCTCGCAACTCCCAGGTCTCCTCCCTGGTTGTGCCAGAGTCTAAAGGGTCTCCTGTCTGGGACTCTTTGCCTCTCCTTATCGTCCCTGAATCACACCCTCAAACGTGACTGGGGCAGGTAAGGACAGTTACATTTACATGATTTTGGTCATGTCCAATACCCCACTAATCTGAACATGCTGACTTGCAGTTGACGGTATCAGATTACAGGAGGTAGTCTATAAACCCTGTAGAGACTAGGGCGAACATATGTAACATACAACAATGTCTCTAAGGGTGTTGGTTAAAGATCAATTTCAAGCAGCACAATTAATTGCTTGGGAGCGGAAGGAGAAACTGGAGAGATAAAAAATGTTTGGACAAAATAGAATTGAGTTTAGTAAATGCATATATTTGTCATATTTAACTTCATATATTCAAACATATGTTACGGTAGCACTGCCTTACATTAAATGGCATGTCACCTGTGGGATACTGTACACAAGTGCTCGTGAAAATAGTGACGGTGCAAGTGACACATGAGGAAATATGTTCAGCGACAGGAAGGGGCACAATAAAAAAAACACAAAAGATGGTGAGATTTACATAGTCAGGATACCAAAACAGTAAATGCTAATAAATACAAAGGAACTCAAGCAGGGTATCCTTGAGGAAATAGCGCTGACGTTTTTGCTGCAGAAGTGGACAGCTTTTCCGCCTGTTAAAGGTTTTAGGCCATTATCAGGACCAGGTTACTCTTATTTCTATAGCAGTGGCGGCGTATCGTGACTGAATTCCTAATCGTGGTAGAAGAGGGTCCTGTAACAGTCCAGGTACAACCTGAGACACCTCTGCTGGTCAGGGTGCTCAGAGAAGGAGACGATGGGAGGTATCTGGAGGCTGCTCCCACCTGCTGAGATATTGATCCAGATTGAAAGTCCACCTGATGGACGGCCTGCTTTAGGGCTAGGTACAATACTATTAAGAGATACAAAGCCTTCTGAAAATAGTTCCTTTGTACACCATGTTTCTTGGAACATTAGGATGTCATATTTTTGGACTATATTGACCCACTCTATAGAATGTAGCTTAGAAGCTAGCCCTGCAACATTCCAACTAAGCATGTGTAGATTTGAATCGTCCAGATCAGGGGTAGCAACAACGAAAGGATCTGGGGAGAGTCC
Source organism: Triturus cristatus (assembly GCF_964204655.1). Classification (NCBI taxonomy): domain Eukaryota; kingdom Metazoa; phylum Chordata; class Amphibia; order Caudata; family Salamandridae; genus Triturus; species Triturus cristatus. The sequence goes on along the minus strand of NC_140584.1, from coordinate 469,011,618 downwards.
GTCGATGACAGATACAGCAGGTGATGTGCAGGAAGACAGTCAATCCAGGCTTTCTAAGCTAGACAGAACAGAGAACCTGTTAAACATGGTGTGTGGGGGATAATTGCGTATTGAAACAACATGAATCATTATTCAGCCCTCTCTAAGCTAATGCCATTTGGAGATGCTAGAACAAACGAAATACATGAACGACTGAGTGTTATATGACTGAATAGGGCACAGTGAACCAGCGGAGGGACCTTGAGGTTATAGTTGGTTTGTGACTGAGCCGGGGAGAGATCATCAAGAGCAGCATAACAATTACACTGGAAATAAACCAGTACATCTCAACTTGACTGTGTGCTGCAGAAATTGTGAGGAGAGATGTGGGCGGGGTGGTAGAAATTAGTGAAAGGTATGACTTTCATTCTGTACAAGATGGCTATTTATACCTAAACTGGGGAATAGTTAACAAGCATCAGAAAAAATGTACTTTTACAGAATAAAGAGAATTTGTTCAAAAAGAAACAGTACTAAATGAGAGTGTAGGTGTATAATTGAGTGCGAAAGTACATTCTGCACGTTAATAATGATGCTCAAAAAACATAAATAATTACAAATCTCTGACACCCTTGTCCTATATGATTTTTCTTATTTGGATTGACACTGGGGACAGTTCTGCAATAAAAGATGGGAGAAGTCCTTGAACCATTGCGACACCTTTTACTGGAGGTGGACCCAACTACCATTGGTGGGGGCACTGGGACCCACGTGTGATGTTTCTTCTCTGACTGACAACGTTCGAGGATCAAGAGCAGGGCCGGACTGGCCGCGGGCAATCCCCCTGTGCGCTGCACAGGTGGGGGCCGGTTTTGGGCCTCTAGGGGTCGTTTTTGTTACAGGGCCGTTTTTTGCAGCATAGTTGCACATTTGGCCCTGTAACAAAATCGGCCGAAAACCCGCCCTGGCAAAGAGCTCGGCAGCAACCCCCTCCCCCCCCCCCCCCAGGGGGCCGGCCGAGCACTTTGCCAGGGCCGGTCATGGTTCCCAGTCCGGCCCTGATCAAGAGCTCTGCTGCGGCCCTCTTCAAAACCTCCCAAGGGTGCATTACCAGTGTCCAACTTCTTAGGTGGCTCACGATTAGTGCCCCTCCAGTGTTCCTCTAGTTGTAAAGTAAAGAAACTGCAAACGCAAAGACGTCCCGCTATTTGCATACCCCTATTACCATTGTGCAGATGTAAAATGTGGCAATATTTCACGACGGGCCACGGGAGCATCAGGGACTAGTGTAGTAGTGGTCTGTGCAGGACAAAAAGGTGGGGGTCATGATCTCTTGAGGAAAACAGTGTTAATAACTGAGGAACGAAGGAAGCTGCATTAACCTGCAGATGCTGTGAAGAGAAGACAATGGTTATTTTCCCTAGTTAGAAGCAGTATTCGGAGGCTAAAAGTGTCATTTCACTTCCAATAACAAAAGTGCCTCATTTGTTCCCGCTCAGCATTTTGTAGTCTTTGTAAAGTCAAAAAGATACAAACCATCTGATAAATGAGTTCTTTAAAAACAATCTTTTAAACCCTCTGCAGTACACTTTTCAATGGATATAAACAATCAAGCGTTCAAACTTTTCTGCAGAAACATTAAGAGTAAACAGTCTTTTGCTGTCACGTTCGCCTTGCTGAGACTGAGAGGGCGCAGAACAGCACATTACCTTGTCGTACCTCTTTGCTGTGATTCAAAAGCCAAATGTAGACAAGAAAAAAACACAGGACATCAGTTCACCGTAGATAGTAGTATTTATAGCAGTCTTGTTTGGTCGAGCTGTCAGCAGCTGAGTTTCCATGGAACCCTTCCATGCCTTATTGACTGGCTCTGATGGTAGCTCTGTGACTGACATGGCACAGCATGGGACAGGTAAGTGCACCCTCGGTGTGTGCTGGGTAGCTAGGCCGCCTCCACTTTAGACTGCAGGTTGTAGCGCTTCAACCACTGCATAGTGCACTATCGAAAGGCGCTGTGGGAAACAGTCTATTGGAGATTCCTTTGATCCATTAACGCTGTCCAGGCAAACCATCATCTGCTCCACGTGACCTTCACCATCCATCTGGGAGGTGCAACTAGATCACGTGGGAGGCGCGCGCCAGGAGACACTGAGGCATTTTAAGCGTTATTGAGAAGAAGGAAAGTCTTTCCTGGTTTCATATTGAGTCATCGTTTGGGTGTCAAGGAGTATGAGGTTCCCAACGGTCCAGAATGACAGGACCCACCCTCACTGCTGCAGCTGATGGCTCTGCTTCCTCTCCCCTTGCAAATAGCCAGTCGAGGCGTTTACCTTGACCAGAATCCGCTCCATGGCCGCCTTTTCTCGGTCCAGGTCAGAGCAGCGAATGGCGGCCGCCCTCTCAATCACCCTGATTCGATGAACGCCCCTCTTCTCTTCGCCGCGGTTTGCCACCCGCGCCCACCGCAGGGCGTCCGTGTCTTCCACCCTCTTAACTGAGATCTTCTTCACCCTTTGTTTGCTCATCGTGGGCTCCTCTATGTGAAAGTTAATCCACTGACTTGTCTCGGCGCGGCTCTTCAGTGGCGGCGGTTCACTCGGGACGATAAGAGTGTCCTTCTGCAAGAAGTGAATCATTTACCCATGCGCTGCACGCTCCCTGATCCCACTGTCCCCCAGCTGGGCCGTCCTTTGAAGGGCATCACATTATTGTGGTCATAAAAATTTAATTTTTAACTAACGATTCGTTTAAAAAACTCTGTATTTTAGTGCAACATAGAAGAGTTCACGCGGAAGGTTAATTGCAAATTCCTGCTTAGTTAAAAACCATAATTCTTATTTAATTGCGCCGTCGATAAACAAAGGCAGAGCGTGTGATTTTGGGGAAACATTTTCTATAGGTTGAAAAATAGGAAGGTGGATGACACGGGAACCATATATTTGCATTATTCAGTGGATAAAGGGCCCTGTGCTAGCGAGGTCTCCGTTCATTTTCTATCACTTCGTTGATTTTTTAGTTCTAGCATCTGGACATGTAAAATGCATAGAACAATGGTATCCCAAAAATTGTAAGTGGTTAAAGCATAGTTTTCTGTGTCACCCGACGGCTTAGTCAAACAAGACATCCGGGTGTATTTTATCATGTTATGGTATTTCTCACAGGCTTTTGCCGACCTTTTGAACATAGGAACGGGTCGTAAAGGTAAAATTCATAAATGCAGAATTCACGAGGGGGAAAGTGACCATACAAATACAGGCAGGTGGTATTCAGCAAAGCCACAAAAGGGAAAAAACATAAGAGGAATGTAAACAGATAAGAGGGAAGCATTGATGTATTTCAAGCTGTTTAAGGTCAAATGAACACAAATATTGCTGTAGCAAATTGTTTTGGCTTTTATGAGGTGCCAAAGTGTTTGCATCCATCAATGACGCACTACACTGCTACATCAAAGGCAGTGACTAAGCACACAAGGACGTGGCATAGAAGAGGTGAGAGCAGCAACAGGTCATGGTGCCTTCACATCGAACAACATTGGCACGGACAGCCTCAATGCATGCTTCCTCACAAATAGAATCCGTGTTACTTGTGCAGCAGCAGCGCACGATTTTCAACCTGCCTGCCACTTACCATTTGTTTGCAGCATGGTCTCTCTTTTTGCTGCCTTCTAATTGATCAGCACTTGCCATGCGTCACTTCCTTTTCTTTTAGTGGTGCATGGACCAAGCACAGATTCATTATGTTTAATTAGTGTCCTATGCTGGTCATCAGATGCTTGCCCTGTGAATCAGGTACTATTTCTTTTTTTTTTAAAAGCACTATGATATAGGTCAATGTGTCTGCATCATAGCGCTTCTTTTTTTTACCTTGTGTAAGTCTTATATAGCGCAACACCTACCCACATAGGGTTTCTCGGCACTTGGAGACAGATCAAGTACCAACCAAGTCCATTAGCTAGGAAACATCCAGGTCTTCAACTGTTTCCTAAAGTTAGTCAGTGAGGTGCAGATTCTCAAGTTTAGCAGAAGGGTATTCCACAGCTTAGGGCCCTGGTAGGCAAAGGACCAGCCTTCCACACAGGTTAATTTAATTCTTGGAACCACACAGAAATCAAGATCCCCGGAGCACAGGGTATGAGACGACGGGTGACGTCTCACCATTTTGTGGAGGTATCGGGGCACTCTTCAGATCTGGCTCTGTGCACAAAGCACAGCACCTTAAATTGAATCCTTTTCTCCATTTTGAGCCAGTGCTGCCCCCTCAAAAGGAGGAAGCTGATGCCCTTTTTGAGAGCCTATAGAGCAACCTGACTGATGAGTTTTGAACCACTTGCATCCTTTACCAGGGAGACTTTGTCCAGTCCTAAATAGAGGACATTGCTGTAGTCCAATCAAGAAAGGATGAGTGCCTGAATGATTGTTACAACAAACAAATGATGGACGGAATGCTGACAATGCAGACATTCTCCCCCAGTCAAGAGATCTGGGTTAAATCCATCGTTCTTTTGCCCACTACACCACCCCAGTTCAAACATGGCCATATGCAAATCAGTCTTGACCCTGTGCCTCATGGGAACAGTCCAGCCCGAACTGCCAAGCCATGTCTTCCCTGGACCGAAATCAAGCATCCTAGGACCGGTTTCTGGCTATCAGCCGTCATCAGCCAGGATAGCTTGACTCCAGTGGCGTAGTGAGCACGGGACCCACGTCTGGGCATACCCATCCCACTTAGGGCGAAAAGCGTTACAACAAACAAATGATGGACGGAATGCTGACAATGCAGACATTCTCCCCCAGTCAAGAGATCTGGGTTGAATCCATCGTTCTTTTGCCCACTACACCACCCCAGTTCAAACATGGCCATATGCAAATCAGTCTTGACCCTGTGCCTCATGGGAACAGTCCAGCCCGAACTGCCAAGCCATGTCTTCCCTGGACCGGAATCAAGCATCCTAGGACCGGTTTCTGGCTATCAGCCGTCATCAGCCAGGATAGCTTGACTCCAGTGGCGTAGTGAGCACGGGACCCACGTCTGGGCATACCCATCCCACTTAGGGCGAAAAGCGTTACAACAAACAAATGATGGACGGAATGCTGACAATGCAGACATTCTCCCCCAGTCAAGAGATCTGGGTTAAATCCATCGTTCTTTTGCCCACTACACCACCCCAGTTCAAACATGGCCATATGCAAATCAGTCTTGACCCTGTGCCTCATGGGAACAGACCAGCCCGAACTGCCAAGCCATGTCTTCCCTGGACCGGAATCAAGCATCCTAGGACCGGTTTCTGGCTATCAGCCGTCATCAGCCAGGATAGCTTGACTCCAGTGGCATAGTGAGCACGGGACCCACGTCTGGGCATTCTCCCCCAGTGTTCTGCATTCTGTCCATCAATTGTTGTTTTTGCATTTGTCACCCCGAGTGGGAAGGGTATGCTCAGACGTGAGTCCTGTGCTCTCCATGCCACTGGAATCAAGCTATCCTGGCTGACGAGGGCTGAAAGCCCGAAACCGGTCCTAGGATGCTTGTTTCCAGTCCAGGGAGGACCTGGCTTGGCAGTTCGGGCTGGACTGTTCCCATGGGGCACAGGGTCAAAACTGATTTGCATATGGCTGGGTTCAAACTAGAATGGCATGGTGAGCAAAAAAACGTTGGATTTAGGCCCAGATCTCTGTACTGGGGTGAATGTATGACATTGTTCTGCATTCTGTCCATCAATTGTTGTTTTTGCATTTGTCACCCCGAGTGGGAAGGGTATGCTGAGACGTGAGTCCCGTGCTCTCCATGCCACTAGAATCAAGCTATCCTGGCTGACGAGGGTTGAAAGCCCGAAACCGGTCCTAGGATGCGTGTTTCCAGTCCAGGGAGGACCTGGCTTGGCAGTTCGGGCTGGACTGTTCCCATGGGGCACAGGGTCAAAACTGATTTGCATATGGCTGGGTTCAAACTGGAATGGCATGGTGAGCAAAAAAACGATGGATTTAGGCCCAGATCTCTGTACTGGGGTGAATGTATGACATTGTTCTGCATTCTGTCCATCAATTGTTGTTTTTGCATTTGTCACCTCGAGTGGGAAGGGTATGCTCAGACGTGAGTCCCGTGCTCTCCATGCCACTGGAATCAAGCTATCCTGGCTGACGAGGGCTGAAAGCCCGAAACCGGTCCTAGGATGCTTGTTTCCAGTCCAGGGAGGACCTGGCTTGGCAGTTCGGGCTGGACTGTTCCCATGGGGCACAGGGTCAAAACTGATTTGCATATGGCTGGGTTCAAACTGGAATGGCATGGTGAGCAAAAAAACGATGGATTTAGGCCCAGATCTCTGTACTGGGGTGAATGTATGACATTGTTCTGCATTCCGTCCATCACTTGTTGTTTTTGCATTTGCCTGAATGATTGTTCTTTGGGCTGGGAAAGGAAAAATACTAAGGAATTTCCACAGCCATCTCAGGACGGCAAAACAGGTAGCTGACACCTTCGCAACCTGTGGTTTTATGGACAGCTCATCATCCAAAAGAAAGGCAGAGTTCTTCACCTTTAAATACCAGAGCAGGGAGAGCCTCCAGGTTTTCAGGCCAGTGCTGAGAACCCCTTAGAGACAGGTTTATTTCCCACATCAGTACTATAGTTTTTCGCCATTTTTGTTTCAGAGAGTTCCTGTTCATTTAAGCAGCAATCTGGGACATACAGGAATTCAATGTCTCAGAGTTATAATCCTGTGCATATAACAGAAAAAAAAAATATTTGTGTGTCATCCACATAGGAATACAAAGTCAGGCTCAAGCTTGCAATCAGGTCAGCCAAAGGAGAAAGTAGATATTAAATAAGGCTGGGCTTAAGGCTGAATCGTTTGGAACCCCTGAAGTCAGAGGAAGATGTGTGGAGGAAGCATACGCTGAGAAGACCTGGAAAGCTCGATCACTCAAAAACAATGTCATCAATGATAAAGCTGTACATTTTAGGCCTAGGTTGGGCAATCTCTCCATCAACGTGGCTTGTCTCACAGTATCGAAAGCCACACTGAGCTCTAATAAAATCAGCGCTGTAGTTTATCCAATGTTCAGGAGCCTGTCTAAGATGTTCTGTGACTCCTAGGAGGGCAGATTCCGTACTGTGTCCTGCTCTGCAACTTTACTATGAGGGATGGAGCAAGTTGAAGGGCCTCTACAAAAGTAGAGAATTAGTCTCAATGAATAATGGATGACGAGTCCCTGGTTGGTTAATGACGCTCACCTAATTCCAGTGTGTAATAGATCCGAATATTAAGGGTGCTCAAAGGACGAAGGGTCATCCACCCTTCCCAATTGGTAATCCCTAGAGATCACAAAAGCAGAGAATTGTCTGTTGACATGTTTTTCAATGATTTTGGCCAGAATGAGAAGTATGGAAACTGGTCTAAAATTGAACCAGCTGAACGGATTGGGGTTTTATATAGAGGCAAAACCATGGCATGTTTCCACGGCTGAGGAATGTACCCTGTCTGTGGAGAAGAACTGAAGAACTCCACTAGGATCCTCAAATTGTCGGGGTCCAGGGTAATGAGCTTCGTTGGAGGATGGTGATCAGAGGGAGATCCCAATCTTATGGATTGCAGCAATGATCTGAATAGGCATGGTTTTCGTGGTCGCCAGTGCTGGCCGTGTCTGGCGTTAGAGTGGAGTTGAGTCGAGGAAGAAGGAAAAAGGAAGGAGCTCCCGCCGCAACATCTTGCCCCGTTTGCCTCTGTTTGCCCCCGCTTAGCACTCTCTTCACCCCCCGCAGCTGTGTTGCCGCGTTGCGTCCCCCAGGTCGTCCTAGCTGGCTGGTCGTTGGCGTCATCAGGAGCCAGCTGACTAAATCCGCCGCCGGCGACCCCCAGGCTCTCTCCCGAGGTGGTGAGGAGGAGGAGAGGCGGTGTGGCGGCAACGCGGGGGGGGGCTGCGAGCTAAATTGATCCCTGTCCTGCCCCGCTTGACTAACTGTGGCCTGAGCCCCTGCTCCGGAGGGCAGGGAGCTGACTGCGGAGTGCAAGTAGGAAGCAGCTGACAACCACCGGATAAACACTGGATAAAGACTGACAAAGGCTGGAAGGCGCGAGGGACAACAGAGTATGAGCCATAGTGGCCAGCCCCCAGCACCACCAAGTGAGTGCCTTCAGCAATTTTGCGGTGGGAGCACATCAGTCCCGGCGCAGCTAGAACTACAAACTAAAAAATAAAAAAGTTATTCCCGAAACCCGCAGCCCCTAACTGCCTCCAGACCCTCCACAGTAGCAGAGTGCCTGGGAAGCCGGTCGCTTTCTCTCTCCATGCACGAACCCTTCTAAGTATGAGATCAGGGTGGGTGAGGAGAGCTCCAACAAAACCAGCGAAGAAAAAAAATATAAAAGCGATGGCTTCCCTCGACAGTCTGGTAGCATCAGCTGAATACCCAGAACACTCTCAAACCAAGTCACCCGTGAACCCACGTGCAAGTTTTGAACCTGAGCCAGGACCTGAACCCAAACTCTGGCAGCCCACAGCCCAAGACCAGCCAGACAAAACTCACCTCCCGCATGCCATCGCGGGAGTGGCGGCCACGAAGCCAGAACACCGGAAAAACGACTCCCCAAAAGTAGGACCAATCGGCCCTCTAAACTCAAACCTAACGATTATACAATCATCATTAAGAGACTATTTCAGGAGTATTGGCCTGTCAGCATCCTCGAAGAAAAATTCCATTCCAGTTGACTCACACAAGGCTTGTTCTCCCACGAAAGCAGTCCCAACATTTAACCAAATCCTGATCCAGCCCATGATTCACGCGATTGAAGCCGAACGCTCAACAGCGCTGATGACCCCCCACAACCTGGACTGTTCAGACGCCCTGGAAGATAGCCAATCGCCAAACTCACCAAGTCACCCTCCCTTGGACTATCAGTCAGCCCAAAAAGTCCAGGCCCTTTCCCGAGTTTACATTACTAGAGATATCACACCACCAGTTGCACAGCCACTTCAGTCCTCAAGCCAGTTTTCCCCTCCAGCACTAAAGCTGGCAACAGTCACACCTCCAGACACCCTGAACAAGAGGGCCCGTGTCTTGACCCCCTAAGTCTTGCCCTACCCTGGGCCCCAATTCAACAATCTCAACCCCAAAAGTCTTCTAGAAAAGGCCGGCCAAGGCGACCTAACAGGCGCCCCAGAAGGGCTGAGAGAGAATATTGTACTATCTCCCTTGTATTTCCTGTTTTTCTCAAATGAGTCTCAAAAGCCTGCCGCTCAGGCACCTTTGTCGCCACTTGACCACAATGAGCTCTGGTCCCATCTACTGCAAACACTTCAAACATCGGCAGCCGCCTTAGCCTATCACTCATTTAAGATGGGCATGCAAGTGCATCTTTTGAACACGCTGGCAGTGTTCACCGCAGGAATCGACCAAAAACTCGAGGCACTTAATTTGCTCATCACTAAAGCTCAATCCCAAGCCCAACTGGTCCAGTCGGTGTGCTGCTGTTCTCCAATCATTGACTCCCTATCATCTTAACCTGAATTTCTTTCTTTAATGCTATCAGAAATTAAGAATCTACCGTCGGCCGGAGAGCCAGACTCTGCGCCTTCAGTTTCAACTGTAGCTGAGGATCCCACTGTCATTGAAAGTCAATTTCCATTGAATTCAATGCACCTAACGGAGCCTGCAGACAGCAAAGCAACCCCAACTAATCCACTTGAACATCATAATGTACACAGGGTGTCCAAACGGGTAAAAAAAAGACTACGGAAGAGCCGGAACAAACTTACAATAGAAACAAAAATCTCAACTATTAGTAGCGCCGCCAATACCAACGAAGCCCAAGCCCATGCCCAAGGTCAGTTGCCTATTCCTGGAGGGAACCCGACCCCGGGCCGAGCAGCCCATGTGTGCCCCCCCCAACGTGATCACGCACACTTTACCATCCAGCAAACGGGGCACCCTCAAGATCAAGCAATCCATCGACAGAACCTTAAGCAAGCAATGCCCGTCTCTAGCCAACCATTAACAACTGTGCCTACACCAGCAGTAGTGCGATTGGAATCAAAAACCCCTGTGACACTGCCATCAGACTCCTGCTCTAACAGTGCATTAACAGAGGCAGGCACCCACTACGACGTTTCGCAAACCACAGCCAAAGATACCGCTTACCAGAACCCCTTAAAAGCGTTAAACGATCAACCAGTAATCTCAAAGAGTAAAAGGCCCCCCACTTTACCATCAATTATTAAATACTGTGAGGTGCCCTCTACACTGGCAGTAACTCGTACAATTAAGCAGGCTCCAACCGAAAATCCAAAGCAAACAAAACCCTCTGCAAGTGATGAAGTTTCCCTGCAGCCCATCACCAACTCAGGCACCACATTACTGCTAACCCCAGAGTACGTCTCGAGAGGCCCTCATGACATCTTAAATTGTGGGAACCTATTAAGACTCTTCAAATCACTCCCTGGCTTGCGCGCCATACAGTCTAACGACATAATTGCCATCAAATGTATCCCCTCACCAGGATCCATAGCGGGGGAATCAACAGAACTAACTCTTGGATCCATAGCAATCCGGGAATTGGTTCAGACAAAATCAGACCAATTTAAAAACTGGGGTATAATAATGTCAACGTCCAGCCCCCCCAATTACCCATCAATCCTGGAAAATTTCCAGACTCAGTATGAAAGTGAATGTTCAGCTCCCTACTCAGTTCTAAAAACAGCCAGAAGTCGTTCCCCTGCAGCAATCCAGGAGCACATTACAAACCAAGAAAACCATGAAAAGGCTTCCGGGGGCACTAGCAAGGAACCAGAAAGATTGAAACACCCCCATTTCCGATCTATCGATATGCTCCTGGAATATTAACGGTCTCGGTCATAAAATCCACTCAGCAGCAACCCTTGGATTTCTAAAGGAATACGACATCATTCTACTGCAAGAAACCTGGGTAGTTGACAGCATCCCCATTGAAGGCTACCTCGAATACGTATCTCCCGCAACGAGACAGTCCAAGTTCGGCAGGCCGAGTGGGGGCATGGCAATATACGTGTCAACTAAATTATCTCAGCCCTCCAAACAGCTTAACTTTGAGGAAGAATGGCTCTCTGGAATTCTGCTGGGTAGTCAACGGCCTGCTGACCAGCTGCTTCTCTTGAATGTCTACATATCTCCAAGCACTACCACGAAAAAATCCAAACTGGACCGTTTAATCAATATTGCTTGCAATTTGCTCAGCGAGCACAGTAACATCCCTAGCATAATTACAGGAGATTTTAATACTAACTTCTTCTGCAACTCCCTTGATGAGCAGGAGACCGACCGTCTACCGGTCCCATTACATCTAGGCACACAATGAATCCCAGTAGGAAACAGACCGACAAAACTAGGCGAGTACGCCGCCACTCAGCTGGGCACTGTAGGCTACACCATTTTGAATGGTCGTTTTCTTACGGATAAGCCCCCAGCCTGGACACGATCAGATGGCCGAACTCTCTCCTTCTTGGATTTTTCATTAGGGAGTACAGAAATTCTCCCACTGATCGAGAGTTTTCATATTTCACTGCAAGGCGAAAGTGACCATCAACCACAAATTATATCTATTTCCATCAATGCCTTGCGCCACCAGGAGCTTGCCTATACTCACGCAGGCTCCTATACGGAGAACTTAAAACGAATGAAATGGTCCGATGAAGCGGCCCCACTCCTGATAGAAAAATGTAGAGTATTGCTATCCCTTCCATCAAACATCGATCTCTCTCCTGTCAGCCGCTGGACCAACCTTATCAACCAATTATTAGAAGCAGCCCCACTCAAGAGAAGCACTGAGCAGCACGTATTTCATCCGTACATTTCACCAGTAACCAAAAAATTAAAGTTACTGAGAAATCGTGCCCTTCGGAGATCTAGGAAGAACCCAGGCAATAAAACCAATTTTAATACAAGCAAGCCCTAGCAGCCTATAAGGCCGCAGTGCGCAAGGAAAAACAAGTGGCTACTGATCAATTCTGGCTAAAGCTCTATCACGAAAGTAAGAAATCTAATTCAAAGCGATTCTGGGGTCTGGTAAACAGGTCCCAGCATGGGGGAAGTGGCTCCGGCAGCGCAAACATCAGTGCCGACGAATGGTCCAACTTTTTATCATCTCATTTTCAGAGCAATAATAACAAAGAAGACAGCCCTAAATTTCCCAATAAAGTTACCGCAAAGGTATCAACTTCAGAGGCCACAAAGTCTCCCCCGCCCCCCCCCCCGGTCACAGCGTTTCACTCACTTCTGCACTTGAAGAACCATTATCCGTGGACTGCGGGATTCCTAATGTGCCACCCTCTGAGCTCATAGAGACAACGGAAGAACTAAAATACAAGGAACTAACTTAAGACAAAATCCTAAACTTACTACCATTTTGGTATTCACAGAAGGCACTTACTCATTTTGGTATTCACAGAAGGCACTTACTCATTTCGTTATTCACAGAATTTAGGAGTCATAACTTTAGGACTCCTAAATGCCTTCTGTGAATACCGAATGTCTTAAAATTAGGATTTTTCTCAGTTTTGTAGTAGTAAAGTTAGGACTCCTAACTTCAGGACTCCTAAATGCCTTCTGTGAATACCGAAAGTCTTAAAATTAGGATTTTTCTCAGGTTAGGAGTAGTAAAGTTAACTTTACTACTACTAAACTGAGAAAAATCCTAATTTTAAGGCTCTCTATAGTAAGTTTAGGATTTTGTCTTAAGTTAGTTCTGTGAATCGGGCCGCAAGATCCTGCGCTTAATAAAGAGAGCGAGAGCGGATGGTGCACCCGGTCTAAATGGTCTCCCGCAGGCTCTATTTAAATAGGATGTCGAATTCTGGTCAGGCAATCTGACCTCATTGTTCTCCTACTGCACGTTAAATAACACCATCCCGGAGTCCTGGAGAGGTGCTATCATCCACCCCATATACAAGACCGGGAAGAGAAGCGACCCCAGCAACTATCGAATGATAGCACTCCAAGACATCGAGTCTAAATACTATGCCAGCATTTTGTTGGAAGAGCTGCTGGCCTGGGCCAACGAAACAAAGCGCCTTCCTTTCAATCAGACTGGTTTTTTGGCTAACTCAGGTACAACAACAAATTTATTAACCTGTCTGTCCTGATTGAGAAAGCGAAAGTCCAACAAACCCAACTCCACTGCTGCTTTGTAGATTTCAATGCGTCTTTTGATCGAGTTACCCGGGGTTTACTATGGCAAAAATTAAAATCATGAGGCGTACCCCGGTCCTTGCTCCTTGCTATAGTCGAACTTCATTCTAGAACATGGATCAGAATCAAGCTGGGTGCAGGCTCCCACGTTTCAAGAAAGACAAGAAGTGGAGTAAAACAAGGCTGCGTGTTAGCTCCACTTCTATTCAACCTGTTTATATCGGACCTCTCGCTAACTCTTGACAGTGTCAACTGCCACTCACCCAAACTATACAGAGTGCGCATCAGTAATCTTTTATATGCCGAAGACCTGGTGGTGCTTGGCCACATGAAAGTGGGCCTGCAGAGGCTACTCGACGAGTTACTCGACTACACCACAAGCAACTTCCTAGAGCTGAACTTATCCAAAACAAAAACAATTTCCTTTGGGAAACAAAAGAAGATGCGTGGAGGGTGGCATTTCAACAAACTAAAAATTGACTCAACATCTCAATACAAATATCTGGGGATAACTCTCGACTCCAGATGCTCTTTCGTTAAACAGAAAGAAGCACTGAGGACCAAAGTCCTGGCCATAGAGGTCGCTGCTGCGAAATTATCCAAGAAGCTACTAGGCTCTAGTTTTTCGCCGATGCTGAAAGTGATGAAGGCAAAGATAACGAACGCACTGACATACGGCCATGAGATCATGATGGGCACCACAAATACTCTTTTAAACAAACTATCAATCAAAATTTTTAAACGTACATTTTACCTACCAAAGTCAGCATAACCAGCACAAGTCCGCCTTGAACTAGGTCTACTCGACCACCATGGCGTAGAAGCAGGCCAATTTATTAAGTTCTGCAACAGGCTGTGTCAAGCTCGGGAGGGTTCCTTGGAGGCCATTCTCTGGCAAGAAATCCAGAAAAGTCATGCCACCAACAAATATCGGCACCACCTGAACCACAGTTTACAGCTGTTAGGTATCAAGGAATTCTGGGCATCAAATCCCTTGCAGTCGGCACTAAAAACAGTCATCAAGAAGAGTGTCAGGCTGTGGTCCTTTCACTCGGACAGGGCAACATTGTCAAAAAGGAAGCACGCCTGGGCATTACAAACTTCAAGCCAGGAGTCGCATCGCCCTACTTGTTAAACACGTCTGCCCTTTATTGGAAAAGAAAGTACCTGGTTTTAAGGTTGGGTGAATGGCCTTTTTTAAAGAATCTACCACAATGGTGCTGCCCCAACTGCCAAACTCAATGTAGGCTGTGTGGCTACCATACCAAAGACATGGAACACATAGTCTGCACATGTCCCGAACTGCTCACCGCCAGACGAATTCTACTGCGCGAAGAATAGATCAGGCTCGGAATCCGATCTTGATGCCAAGCCATAATAGATGCCTTAAATCCGGCCAACACGAAGTTGAACATCGGCCTAATTAAACTAGTCACAAAGGCACATAAACTGTTGCTAACCACTGGGGCCCCCAACTAACTTTCACGATGGCAGCGTGAAACCCCACCGTGGGGTTTAGCAACTGCTATTGACTAACAATAATTTGCAGACTTTTAAACCCTTCTCCGAACTAAACACGGATTGCCATGATGCCCCGCAGAGTTTTAAGTAAAATGTTAATTTTGTTTTCATCTGCAATTTTATATAGTGTTTTCTCTTAATTTCATGTCATGCTGCAAGACTTTTTAAATTGTAAGGGTTTTAACAAACCAAACAAAAAGTTTAAATATAATAGCCATAGGTCCATCATGTCCCAAGTGCTGAGCTTCTGAGTAACTCGAATGGTAGAAGCCTCAGAGATAGAGGACTACACGTAGATGCAGGGCTGAGCTGCATGCAGCCCACCTTCTTTCAGTGACTGTTCAATGTCCTGCACAATTTTTATGAAGAAGAGAGCTACCTTCCCTCACTTGCTTCTATCCTGTTTTTTCTCCCCACGTCACCTACCCTCCAGTCCATGTTTCTTTCCCCCAACTACCACCCATCCCTCCCTTCAATGTTTCTTCTACCCGTCCCCTGCCTGAAGTAAAAAAAAAAAAAAAAGCTGTAAAGCAGCAAGCAGTCCTGTTATGCACCTCAACCAATTGCCAAAACCAATAGCTCATCTATAGGCGAGACCTATTGACTTTGTCAAGGCGTAGAGAAATATTTGGTAAATTATGTATTTTGAAGCTTATAGTTATAGAGCTATAACCATTGATGAAAACTAGAAGCACTACATTTTGGCCCGGCGGGAGAGGTGAAATAAAATGTCCCAAAGGCCACAACTCCTGATCTGGCTATAGTTTCCATCTGTCCATTTATTTTAACAGGCATGACCAGCATTTTAATATCATGGATAGTACAATGCTAGATGAACAACCCTAGTTCATCCCCTTAAAAACCTTCTGGTTTATTTCTTCCGTTGGTGTGGTGGGAAGGTTCAAGTGAGTGAGGATGGGAGGGGTTGGGCTGCCTTCTCTTCCACATCCCTTCACACCACTAACAGAAAAGTGCCTTGAACTGGTGGTCATAGTGAGGGAGAAATGAAGGCTGGAATTACCCTAAGCTTTCCCTGCCAACAATCTTGATTCTTGGATGGATGCGAGAGAGGCTAGGGAATCTCGCCCGGGGCCATGTAATCTGTGTTTATCATCAATGGTGACATCACACACGTTAATAAGGCATTCTGGAAGAATGCACTGGATTGCTCAATTAACGACGATGATTTTGCCAGTAACTAGAAAGGATCAGGCACGGACAAACTCTCCCTCCCCCCTCCCCACTCCCACACCCCTAAACAGCGACGGCTGTTGTCCCCTATCAGGAGGGGCAAAACAATGGCCACTAGGGCAGGGTTGGGCCTTTTCCTCCTTTGGCATACATATACGTCATAAGGGTGTACTCTGGACACTCTTTCCTGTCATTCTGGTTGTTGTACACATTTTGAGGAAATCCGGTGAGTCCCCGAGGAAGGGCTTCCTTAAAAGCTGTGTTAAAAATAAAACTCAGCACACTGGGAAGCTTTCTAACCAGGGTTCTCACTAGTCATCAGTCAGTTGAAGGTTATAGCTAAAATATTTAGCATTTAGATAAGTATATACATGCTTTCTATCAATACAAGTCAATAGCGCTTAATCATGTGACAAAAACCTGTTACTCTCAGTGAAAATGTATCTTATAAGCAGGTGGCACAATCTTCTTCCTAAGGAAGTGCTGGACGTCCATGAGGATCAGATATGATTCATACACAATGTACAAGGCTCATTAGTCTCCCAAAATCTCACTTTTATTATTTGAATGCAAGACTGCTCCTCTCGGAAATGTGAAAAAAGGTACAACCCTCAGCCTGATGGCTTCCAGGTCTATTATAGCAATGAAAATTAGCAAGCGTGCTGAAAGCCACAGGAAGCTTCATGCTACTGTAAACATCCATATTTGATTGATATTATTGATACACTCTGGGTTACGTCAATGATTATTTACACTGTATTAGTAAGAATATATAAATATGATACAGGCATAAATTAAGTTTTCACAGCCCATCCTTCTTTCTGAGAGGAAACATTTCAGTTTCAATTTGAATAGAGTACAGTCTCACCATTTCTTTATCAGTCTTACTGTTATCACTTTCCTGAGCACATGGGGAAGTAACACTCGTAAAAGTGTTGATTGCACCTTTATTTTTGCAAGAGCATTAGATGATGCACAATTTATTTATTTATTTATTTATGTAGGGAATCTTGTATAGCGCACAGATACCCCAACGGGGTGTCCCGGCGCTTCTGTGAGAGCTGATGCTGTGTCTGACTCAGTTGGTATCAACAGAAGAGAAAGGTTTTTAGAGCTCTCCGGAAGAGGAGTTCCTCCTGGATGGTCCGGATGGACAAGGGTAGCTTGTTCCAGTGGGAGGAAGCACAGACTTGGAATGTTTTTCCCCCAGAACGAACTTTTTTGACTCTGGGGGTGGAAAGGAGATGTTTAGAGCTCGAGCGGAGAAGTCTGGTATTGCTGTATGGACGAAGGCAGGAGGATAAGTATGCGGAACCCTTTCCCTTGATAGCCCGATGAGCTAGGGTAAGTGCCTTGAATTCCGCCCTTTTATGAACCGGGAGCCAGTGCAGCCTATGTCGATGGGGAGTGATGCGTTCACGAAGGGGGAGACCACAGACCAGGCAAACAGCAGCATTCT
Source organism: Triturus cristatus (assembly GCF_964204655.1). Lineage (NCBI taxonomy): Eukaryota > Metazoa > Chordata > Amphibia > Caudata > Salamandridae > Triturus > Triturus cristatus. The sequence goes on along the minus strand of NC_140584.1, from coordinate 468,994,316 downwards.
GGACTGTCTGGAGGCGACGCTGGAGGCCCAAGGAGAGACCAAGGTACAGTCCATTGGCGTAATCCAGATGGGAGGTGATTAGAGCCTGCAAGATAGATTTCCTAGTCTGGCTGGGGAGGAAATTGATGAACTTTTTCATCATCCTCATCTTAGAGAAACAGGCCGCGGATACCGTCTGGATTTGTTTTTGGAAAGAGAGATTGGTATCCCAGATTACCCCGAGATTTTTAACTGAGTCTTTAGGTGAAGGGGTGTACTCAGTTCAAGGGGCCACCACAGGTTGGGGTCCAGAGGCGCGGGCTGATGGAAAAATATAATCTCGGTTTTGCCGGCGTTAAGCCGGAGGGAATTGTTATCCATCCAGCTTGCGATGTTGCGGAGGCAGTTTTTCAACGGGTCAAAGGTAGATTGGGAAGGGGAGTCGAATGAAAACAGTAGCTGTATATCATCAGCGTAAGAAGTGGCCTTGATTCCGGATTGAGCGATGATCTTGGCCAGAGGGGAAAAATAAACATTGAACAGGAGGGGGCTCAGTGAGGAGCCCTGAGGGACTCCCCACCTGAGAGGGCGACAGTCCGAGGTAAATGGGGGTATGAATACTGCCTGTGTCCGATTGGACAGAAAGGAGGCAAACCATTCCAAGGACTCGGTGCTATATCCGGGCCTAAATCCGTGCTGTGAGTTGTGGAAGGCACCATTGGTTTCCAAGAAGCTGGCCAGTTGCCGCTGTACGAGTTTCTCAAGCACTTTAGCTGGTGCAGGGAGCAGGGAGATGGGACGGTAGTTAGCAGGTTCGGTGGGGTCTGCATTTGCTTTTTTGAGTATGGGAACCAATCTGGCGTGCTTCCAGGAGTCGGGATAGATTCCTGTCTGGAGGGAGTCGTTCCAAATTTCATTTAAGATGGGATTGAGCAGGGGGGCTAAGGATGTATACTGTTTTGCCGGCCAGGGGTCCAGGGGGGAACCAGATTTGCATTTTAGTAATTCTGCCAGCGAGTGTTCCGGGGTAATCACCTCAAAGTTAGAGAAGACCTGAGTGGGATTAGAGCTGACTGTGCATGGTTCGAGATTGTCAGGATTAATCTTGCTGGGAAAGAAATTTTGAATAGTGGCAATCTTGTCTTCAAAGTAGTTAGATAGACTGTCGCAAAGGGTCTGGGACACCGGGGGTTGATGCTTGAGGGCAAGAGGGTCAGTGAAGGTTCTGACAGTATTGAAAATAACTCTTGAAGACCCTTGTGCCCGGAAGATTTTCTCCTCTAGATGGGATCTTTTGTGATCTATGATTTTCTTCCTGTACTCCTTAAGGGCGGATTTATATTTCGATTTACTGTTTGGAGAGTAAGATCGCCTCCAACTTCTCTCAAGCTGTTTACAGGCCGATTTACAAATGCGGAGTTCATCCGAGTACCACGGTGCGGAGGGGGTGGCTCGTGAGGATTTGATAGGTCTGATAGGGGCTAGGAGGTCAATAGCAGAAGTGATCCAATGGTTGAAATTAGACAGTCTGATGTCTAAATCTGTAGCCTCCTCGGGGGCGGACAAGGAGAGATGAGGGGCTAAATTCTCAGGGGAAATCATCCTCCAGTTACGACCCACTGAGTTGGACAGGGGTCTCGATCGATCCTGATGGCAGAAGGAGATGGTAAAAGGGATCACGTAGTGATCAGACCAGATTACAGGGATGGGGTCACTTGTAGAGGTATCTGTTAGGTTAGTGCACATAAGGTCCAAGGTGTGTCCTGCCTTATGCGTGGAACCGGACATTATTTGGTTTAACCCACCATCTGATAGGGTGGACAGGAAATTAACGATGGTGGGGTCATCGGCATTGTCGACGTGAAGGTTGAAGTCCCCAATAAGGGTGAAATTAGCGTAACAGAAGGAGGCTTGTAGGGCATATTCAAGAAGGGCCGGGAGATGGGAGATTTTAGATTTGGGGGGGCGGTAAACTAATAAACCTGAGTATGTGCAGTTAGCAGCTAATTTGATACAAAAAGGTAGTGCCTCGATACACTCTATTTGGGAATAGGAGAAGGAAGAGATGGACCAGATAGATCTATAGATAATGGCCACACCTCCGCCGGGGGGGGTGTTCTGTCTGTTGGCAAACAAGATCTTGTAATCTGGCGGGATGGCAAGGCAGAGAGCGGGATTGGATTCTTCTCCTAACCAGGTTTCGGTGAGAAAAAGAAGGTCCCACTGGTTGACCTCTAACGATTGAGCTACATCTAAAGAGTGTTTCACAAGTGAACGACAGTTAATCAGTCCAGCTTTAATGATAATTTTCTTGGGGGCCGAGGAGTGTCGGGGGAGAGACTGTAGGAGATGACATGGAAGCGGAGAGGTGTTGTCTCTAGTTTGTACGCTACAGGGTTTAAAGGGTAGTGACGAGGAATCGGAAGACGGAGTATGTGCATACGAACAGGATTTTAAGTCGAGGTGAAGTAAGGCTTCCCTGCTGTAGGAGATGGTAGTGGAGGGGCCAGGTGAAGGAGAGATCTGACTCGTCGCGGCCGCGTCCTGGTCGCGGATGGGCGCAGACGGGCAGGACTCTGGCACGACTCCGGCGCGAGTCAGGCGCGCCCGTTGTGCGCGTTCGCTGCGCGAAGGCATGGACATCCCCTTTTACGCGCAACTAGAGCGCTGTGAATCCCACCCACACACAAGATGGCCACCGCTATTCAGTGCCCGGGACCGGCTCCACAGCGTCAATGCTCGGCTGGGAGTGGCCCAGGGCAGCGGGAAAGAGGGGGAACGAAGTGAGCGATTAAAGCTTATTAAATCAAGCTAATTTACTTAGAGTTGCAAGAGAGTAGATAAAACACTGATTTAGCAGTTTGTACAATTTAAGAGCAAGTAAAATCAGAAACAACGCTAAGTAACACAGCCTCCCGGCTTCCGCCTCAGAAGGTGCTCAAGCAGTCACACAATCAAGCGCTGGGCATACCGGGACCCCTTTTATGCGCAACTAGAGCGCTGTGAATCCCACCCACACACAAGATGGCAGCCGTTATTCAGTGCCTGGGACCGGCTCCACAGCGTCAATGCTCGGCTGGGAGTGGCCCAGGGCAGCGGGAAAGAGGGGGAACGAAGTGAGCGATTAAAGCTTATTAAATCAAGCTAATTTACTTAGAGTTGCAAGAGAGTAGATAAAACGCCGATTTAGCAGTTTGTACAATTTAAGAGCAAGTAAAATCAGAAACAACGCTAAGTAACACAGCCTCCCGGCTTCCGCCTCAGAAGGTGCTCAAGCAGTCACACAATCAAGCGCTGGGCATACCGTGACCCCTTTTATGCGCAACTAGAACCGGGACCCGTTTTATGCGCAACTAGAGCGCTGTGAATCCCACCCACACACAAGATGGCCGCCGCTATTCAGTTCCCGGGACCGGCTCCACAGCGTCAATGCTCGGCTGGGAGTGGCCCAGGGCAGCGGGAAAGAGGGGGAACGAAGTGAGCGATTAAAGCTTATTAAATCAAGCTAATTTACTTAGAGTTGCAAGAGAGTAGATAAAACGCCGATTTAGCAGTTTGTTACAATTTAACAGCAAGTAAAATCAGAAACAACGCTAAGTAACACAGCCTCCCGGCTTCCGCCTCAGAAGGTGCTCAAGCAGTCACACAATCAAGCGCTGGGCATACCGGGAACCCTTTTATGCGCAACTAGAGCGCTGTGAATCTCACCCACACACAAGATGGCCGCCGCTATTCAGTTCCCGGGACCGGCTCCACAGCGTCAATGCTCGGCTGGGAGTGGCCCAGGGCAGCGGGAAAGAGGGGGAACGAAGTGAGCGATTAAAGCTTATTAAATCAAGCTAATTTACTTAGAGTTGCAAGAGAGTAGATAAAACACCGATTTAGCAGTTTGTACAATTTAAGAGCAAGTAAAATCAGAAACAACGCTAAGTAACACAGCCTCCCGGCTTCCGCCTCAGAAGGTGCTCAAGCAGTCACACAATCAAGCGCTGGGCATACCGTGACCCCTTTTATGCGCAACTAGAACCGGGACCCCTTTTATGCGCAACTAGAGCGCTGTGAATCCCACCCACACACAAGATGGCCGCCGCTATTCAGTTCCCGGGACCGGCTCCACAGCGTCAATGCTCGGCTGGGAGTGGCCCAGGGCAGCGGGAAAGAGGGGGAACGAAGTGAGCGATTAAAGCTTATTAAATCAAGCTAATTTACTTAGAGTTGCAAGAGAGTAGATAAAACGCCGATTTAGCAGTTTGTTACAATTTAACAGCAAGTAAAATCAGAAACAACGCTAAGTAACACAGCCTCCCGGCTTCCGCCTCAGAAGGTGCTCAAGCAGTCACACAATCAAGCGCTGGGCATTCCGGGACACCTTTTATGCGCAACTAGAGCGCTGTGAATCCCACCCACACACAAGATGGCCACCTCTATTCAATGTTAATCTAAACACAATGCATATAACAACCCCACAATACCAAAAATGGATTCAAATATCTTAATACTCTTAGGGCTGAAAACCTTCTGCCAATCATGTCCAGATGCTATTGGTATGTGCGTATAGGTGCTTTGAATCTCATGTAATTGTTTTTCCACTCTCCTTAATGTTATCTCTCTGCTTGTGTATAGTAAGAGAAGTGTTGAAAAGATGTGTACAGCATTCAATCTCTACAATTGCACTTACCCCACCTTTGCTGGCAAGCGATAATAAGGAGTGTGAGAAAATTGTATTACATACAATTCCAAACAAGTACATGAAATATTGCGTAATGCGCACCTGGTGCTTCGTGTTAGAAAATGCTTGCGGGAACACATCTTGTGATTAAAATATCACAAAACAGCATGCTGAATTGTGCAAGTGTGCTACCATTTTCTTTACTTCACCCTTACCGTGCCTAGCCACACCTGGTGTTTCCCTGCTTCCCAAGCTCATCCATCTCAATCCTATCCACCTGTCTCTTTTTTCAACTTTTGTTTAAAAAAATATATTTTTATTGAGTAAATGAGAAAGTACTATGTTTTACAACCATCAAATGGAAGAGAAATAACTTGCTAAAAAGAGAAATATAACGTGTAAAATACAACCTTATGCAGGGAATTAAAAGAAGAAAATCTAGGTACCTATTAATTATTAGTTATTCATATAATTTTTGAGATATAAGAAAGAAAGGAAAGAGAAAGAAGTAAAAGAAATGGGAGGGAAAGGGGTAGAAGAAACAGAGAGAAGGGAAAGAAGAAAGATAATTAGGTATTAGTGTAAGGATGAGTGTGTAGATAGGAAAGAAGTAAAGGATGACCAAAGTAAGTCAGACTTGATTTTTCGAGGTATTGAAGAAGTTGAAACAGTAGAAATTCTATGTTCGTCACAAATAAAGTTTCACCATGTTAGCATGCATATTTTAGAATGATCTTTCCAGCAAGTGAGAATAACTTAAAATGCAAGAGCTATGAAGAGGTCAAGTAATTACAACTTCAAAGTAGTATCATGTAAATCAGCAGACATGGATCCAAGAAAACATTTTGAACAGATAATAGAATACAAAAATGAAATATCTTAGAATATTTGGAACATACGGATTTCCAAAATTTAAAAACATTAGGAGAATTATACAGTAAATGGAGTATTGTACCAGTAGAAGAAAGACATGACCAGCATAGAGGAGAGGAGGAAGGGTTAATTTTATGTATAAATATAGGTGTCCGAGGTCCATTATATAAGAAAAATAGCCATTGTGCCATAGCAGCTTTAGAGGTGGTAAAAACTTTGTGCCAAAGTTTGTCCCATCCTTGAGTCGAAAGTGTCAGCGAGAGGTCTAATTCCCAAGCTAATTCAATTGATGTTTTTGCTCTTTCAGAACTAGGAGCAGATAGGAGTTTAAATATAAGGGAGGCTTTCAAGTCAAGTCAAGGGGGGAAATGGAATGACATTGAGTGGAAAAATTTTGTTTGATAAAAATACTTGAAGTTCCTGTGACAGTTGGGAATATTGGGATAAACAAGAGGAAGGTAAATCGTAACATTCTTGTTAATGTTAAAGGGTATAACAGAAATATGAGAAACAAGTTGATGGACATAAATAATATTCTTCTCTTTCTTTGAAGTAGAAAGATTTATGACAAAACTTAACACATTTGTTATACCAGACAGAAGAGGTCAGAAAAGCTTGATGAAAGTCTGAGCTGTTTGTAAACAGTGAGTGTATCAGGTGTTGTGAGTATTTTAAAATAGGATGCTTATCTATAAAGGTGCAATTGGTCATAAAACAGGTGTCGTAAAAAGAGAATTCATGTAGTATAGAGCGTTCAAAATTGATCCAGGATGGTATTGATTCTGCGTGATATTGATTGTTCAATGCATAAACTTATATGATTAAAAAGCTGTGTGTTTTAATTTATTTAGATAATTCGATACGGGCAGGTTTGTTGTTCCGGAGAAATGTATAACAAAAGGAGTTAATTTGGTTAAAGTAATAATTGGGGATCTTTAAGGGTAACATAGATAGCAAAAATAGAATGTGCAGTACAATCATCATTTGAATGGTGTCAAATCTACCCCACCAGGATAAATAGAGGGGAGACCAGGAGTAAAATGAGTTTTGGATCTTGGTTTTTAATGTATTGAAATTGTGAACAAGAGTTTGGGGAATGGTAGGAGAAAACCAAACACCTAGGTATTTAATTTTATAGGGACACCATTTGAAGTTAGTGTCGGAAAACATGAATTTATAACCTGAGGAGTTTAAAGGTAAAATCTCAGTTTTTGAGAAATTTAATTTATTTCCATATACTTTAAAATATAAATCAAATTCCTGTAAGAAGGGAGGCATAGAGGTTAGAGGTTTCCAAAGGTAGATTAAAATGTCATCTGCGTAGGCCAAAAATTTCCTTTCATGGGATTTGTGATGAAAACCGGATATCAAAGACTTATGGCGAATGTGTTCAAGAAAGGGTTCGAGGCATAAAAGAAATAAGAGAGGAGAGAGGAGCAACCTTGTCTGGTGCTCCTGTGTAGGTTAAACTAAGGGGATACAAAGCCTTTGACAGAGAAACACGCATTCTGAGTATAATAATTTGATGAATAAAATAAATTTGGGGCCAAAACCAAACCAGTGAAGAGCTTTGAACATAAAATGCCAATTTATACGATCAAAAGATTTTTCAGCATCGAGGGATAGGGGGATCGGGATATTGCTTTGCCATTGCGAGAATATTAGAAAGCATCCTAACATTATCTGAGTGAGTCTGCCCTTAATAAATCCAGATTTTATAGGTAAGGGTATAACATCCTCTAGTCTAGAGGCAAGGCGGCCGATTCACAGAACTAATCTGAGACAAAATCCTAAACTTACTACTTTTGGTATTCACAGAAGGCACTTAAGTAGCAGTAAAGTTAGTATTTTGTCTTAAATTAGTATTTTGCCTTAAGTTAGGATTTTGTCTTAAGTTAGGATTTTGTCTTAAGACCAAAACTTAAGACACAATCCTAACTTAAGACAAAATCCTAACTTAAGACAAAATACTAATTTAAGACAAAATCCTAACTCAAGAAAAAATCCTAACTTCAGACACAATCCTAATTTAAGACAACATCCTAATTTAAGGCAATATCCTAATTTAAGACAAAATCCTAATTTAAGACAAAGTCCTAATTTAAGATAAAATACTAATTTAGGGCAAAATCCTAATTTAAAACAAAATCCTTACTTAAGGCAAAATACCAATTTAAGGCAAAATCCTAACTTGAGACAAAATCCTAAATGAAGGCAAAATCCTAATTGAAGACGAAGTCCTAATTTAAGGCAAAATCCTAATTTAAGGCAAAATCCTAATTTAAGACAAAGTTCTAATTTAAGACAAAAGCTTAACTTAAGGCAAAGTCCTAACTTAAGACAAAGTCCTGATTTCAGACAAAATACCAATTTAAGACAAAATACTAACTTTACTACTACTAAATGCCTTCTGTGAATACCAAAAGTAGTGAGTTCAGGATTTTGTCTCAGATTAGTTCTGTGAATCGGCCCCAAGGATTTTAGCAAAGATTTTGCTGTCATAAGTAATTAATGATATTGGGCGATAGTTTTGACAAAGGGAGTGGTCTTTATCAGGTTTGGGGATGATTACAATGAGGGCATCAAGAAAGGAACCTTCATGTTTGGAATGTAATAGAAAAGAGGTGAAGAGATCGTGTAAGTGTGGGGCAAAAATATGTGAAAACAAGGAGATAAGTTCAATAGAGAAACCATCAGGACCAGGGGACTTAGCTCTCTTTAGAGATTTAATTGCTTCAAAAATTTCCTGAGTTTATATATCTTTTTCCAAGAGAGCCATAGCATCCGGTATAGAACGGGGGGGGGGGGGGGTGAGACGATCAAAAAATGATTGAGTGTCACTAACAGGAGGATTAGTATCCTCTGTATATAATGAGTGATAGTAAGACTGAAATGTGTTGACAATGTCTGAGAATATAGTAAGGTGTTATTGAGGGTAATACGAATAGGTCCAACGGTTTTCCTTTCGGGTTTAAGTTTTAAATAAGTGGCCAACATTTTACCTGCCTTGTTCTGGCCCCCATGGTATTTGGATTTTATTTTGAGTAAGATTTTACAGGCATCGATTGTAGCTAGTTTGTTTAAATCAGATTTAGCCTTGATGAGGTCTCGTAGGTGAACAGGAGATTTAGTAGTATAATAAGTGTGTTCAGGGGTCTTGATCAGTTTGAGGGTGGAGAGATATTGGGAGTTTAATGATTTCTTCTTTTTGGCAGTATAGGAGATAGTGAATGCTCTAAAAGAGGCATTAGCTGTCTGGGGGCGTGGCCATGATGGCGGTCTGGTAGGTCGCAAGTCCCTGTGGCTCCCCGCCCTTGGCTCTCCCGCCCGGTCCTGTTACAGCCATTAACCCTAGCACGAATCCCGCTGATGAAACGAAATGTCCTGGGCAGCGGTGCACTGAAAGGAGGGCGTCCTGAGGGCTGTGGCCCTGTTCTGCGCCGCCGAGTGGCTTGAAGCGAGTGAGAGACGGAGAAAGAAAAAGGCGGCCGGGCCGCGTGGAGGAGGCACCGCTGACTGCTCTGGTGTCCTGAGCGACCGATGTGGAGGCGGTGAAGAGGAGGGGTAATCGGCCATCGGACCCGCACTCCAGACGCGACTTTCGTTAGACGACGGCGGAGATTGGCTCGGGCGGCCTGCCTGCAGGGTCGGCCCGGATGGTGAGGGGTATCCTGGTGGCTCACGACGGGGATTGGCCGGCCCGCGGAGGCGTGGAGCAGGGTGGGCCTTCCTTGCTCGCGGCCTCGAAGAGGAGTAGAGATCGAGTAGTGTCCCCGGCAGGCTGTCCGGGTGGTACGGCCGAGAGCAGCCCCTAGCCCAGAGATCAACGTTGGGGCCTTTGGAGCCTTCCAGCACCACTACTGACAGCGGAGTCATGAGTGGGCGGTGGACGGGACCTCCGCTGCTGCTGCCTGCCCGCCCCTGAAGCTGACCGAGTGACCGGGCGACACCTGTGCAGGCCTCTGGGAGCAGCCATTTCCTGGGACTACTGCTGGGCACCGCTGTGGGAGGCCCCACTCCTGGATTGATACCAGCGGCCCGACCAGAGTCGCCGAGCCGAGCCTGAGACGTGAGGAGACGCGGGCTGGAGCAGAGCGTAGGGGACGCCGGCCCAGCTGGAGCGGCTGCCTGAAGTAGCGCTATTCAGGCAGGAGCGGGGGGAGGGCCCCCAGGACACACAACACGGCCCCCCCGGCTCTGCCATTTGGAGCCCTGACCCACAACACACAGAGGCTTGTGGCAGCCACTATAGCGGAGACAGAAGGGGAAGCCCCTTGACCCGAGCTGCCCCGTAGTTGATCCCAAGGGCCGATCAGCATTGGAACTCCGGAGGGCCCGGCGGCGGATGAGCTAGCTGATGTGGGAGGACCGGTCAGTCGGCGGCTTCCTCTTGATACTGACTCGCATCGTGGTGGCATGGCACGGACCCCTTCCTTTGCAAGCAGACGCAGTGCCCACCCGCATACGGACTGAGCTGCTTGGTGTGTGTGGATACTGTGGGAGAGGGAGAGTCGCGGTAACACTTGCAGCAAGGCGGTCACACGGCCAGAGAACTCAGCTGGTAGCGAGGGACGGCATTGACTGGGCCCGTTGGCTATGGGTGTCGAGGCTACGGCGACCGGGATTCGCACCTAGAGGGCAGCAGGAGTCGGCCATAAAAGTCCACTACATGCCACAGGTACAAGAGGGATTATCTTTTTGAACCAGAGACAACGTAGACGCTGCTGTCCTGGGAGCCTCCCGTGGAGCAATGATCAGAAGATCCCATTGAGCAGAGGGCGTGGGGCAGTCCCACCTAGACGAGAGTCTCAGGGATGGCCTTGGTGAAGAAGAGAGGGGACCGCTCTCTGAAGGATATGCTCACTAAGGCCCCCCCCTCGGAGACAAAGAAAGCAGAGTTTCTACCAGCCCAAAGACACTCGCGACCACGGACACTGGATAGGTCCCTATTAAGCGCTCCTTCCTAGAATCACTCTTTAATGTTCTCAGGAAGGACTTTCAAACGCTAAAAGAGGATGTGAAGAGTGAAGTGCGGGAAATCCGTTAGGGTGTGGATGCGGTCGGGAAGAGAGTGGTGGCATTTGAGGACAGAGAGGTCACCAGGGGAGAAGAAATCGAGTAACTCCAACAAGAAGTGATCCGCCTGCGTGACCAACACCTGGATCTACACGCGCACAACGAGGATCTCGAGAACCGCTCCTGGCAGAACAACATCCACGTCCAGGGAGTCCCCCTGAAAATGGAGGGGCCGGATGAAGCCCAATATCTGCAGGGACTGTTTCGAGACATTTTGGGAAAGTCCCAAGACTTTGGTATTCGAATAGACAGGGCCCACCGAGTTGGACTGCCTAGGCGGGCCCTGGCTCCTCCCCCGGATATCCTTGCCTTCTTGCCAGACTTTCCTCTCACAGAAAGAATACTGAAACAACCTATCATGTACCAAGGACATCGCATTGCTTTGTATCAAGATCTGGCCTCACACTGCAAAGGAGGAAGGCTTTCAGGGAAGTGACTGCCCATCTGAGGGACCGAGGGGTGGCATACTTCTGGGGCCACCCCTTTCGACTGATTTTCAAGCTGAACGGCAAGCTCCATCAACTCCGTTCTCTCCAGGAAGCTTGTTCGGTATTGGGGCTGGAGCATCGTGATGCCAAGGAATCATCCACTCAAGCACAGACCAAGTCGACGCTCGCCCACCCCAGAACGACGCCCGGATCAGAGCACTATCGCCCGCGAAAAGATAGCAGCCCTAGAGACCGTTCAGAAAGAAACTGCGGCAACAACCCACTTATAATCCCTACGATAGGGTCTGAGTAGCATTGGTATTATTGGAGGCGGGGGGCCCTGGGACGGTTGGTCCACACAATTCCACAGATTTCCTTTTTTCTTCACCACATGCCCACACCATGGTATACTGGGCAATGGACCATAATGGAACTCTAGGGTCTTCAAGTTTGGGTTAGGGAGGGCGGTAGGGGGGTAGGGGAGGAGGGTCGAGAGATGTTGGGAGCGGGTGGGGTACGGGTGGGGCGGGTTGGATGTTCGGTAGTTTGTTTGGTTAATTTAGCAGATGGTGCTCTTGAGGAACAACACAAAAAGGGCCTGGTTCCATGGTTGGCCCACATTCATATTCCCAGGGACCCTGGGTTCCACCTCCTGCTTGCTTATTTCTTTCTCATGAGATGGGGTCTGCTCCCGGGCTGGGGTGGGGAGCACACCAGCGGGCAGGGCTAATATCGGTCATGGTCACTAAGGAAGCAAAGGTCCTTACACTTAATGTCAAAGGGCTCAACAACCCAGTCAAATGGAGGGCCGTACTGTCTTACCTGGAGCATGCGGAGCCGGACGTCTGTCTCCTACAGGAGACACATCTCCTAGTCGGAGATCAACATTGCATGTGTTCAAGGGCATTCCCACATTAATACTTCTCATCTTCGGGGGAGAAGAAGGCAGGAGTTGCTATATTCGAGTCTAATCGCTGCCCGGGGATGGTGCTCGAGAAGGTGGCAGAAATAAAAGGTAGATTGCTTGCCTACACTATGTGGTTTGGTCCCCCCACCATGGTGCTCAGCTCCGTATATGCCCCCAACTCCGGGCAGGAAACTTTCCTCAAGATGGCCTTAACTGACACATTGGCTTCCCAGACCCGCATGACTCTTATTGGGGGCGACCTAAACCTGGTAATAGATGCAAGCAAAGATAGAACACAATCCACATACTCACAGAGCGGGGAGATCTCACGAGATGGGAAACTCTGGCTGTGGGAGAGAGACTCACCCGAATTCCCACCAATACACCTTTTTCTTCCATGCACATAAATCCTATGCACGTAATGATTACCTTCTAGGTATGAGGGAGGTCACTGGGGTGGTGGGATCTGGGTGCATCGAACCGGCCGCGATATCAGACCACGAGGCATTAGTGGTGACTATGTTGCTCACAATGGGCCCCTGTCAGACCGGCCAGTGGCGGCTTCGAGAAACTATGCTACACAAACAGGCAGTGGAGCAACAACTTACTAAATGTATTCAGGATTATCTAGCTCTAAATGACACGCCAGACATAACACCCGCGACTCTTTGGGAGGCGCTGAAAACGGTGGTTCGGGGTGAGTCGATAGCCATAGCGGCGGCAGATAACAAAGAGCGCAAGGAACTTCGCGCGGCACTGTACGCTCAGGTGCGGCAGCTTGAACGGGTTCAGAGTAGGACTGGGGTGCCCCGAGTGTGGAGGCAACTGAAGGCCGCCAGGGCACAATTGGCGGGCCTGGACCTCAATAGAGCAGAGTATGCGGCGGTCAGACTGAAATCACCCAGGCCGCATTCTGGCTGCTAGGCTTCGGGCCCAGAGACAGCGGACTCAAGTGTCCTCGCTGTGCGGCAACGGACAGGAGGAGATAACGGGAGACGAAGACATTGCTCGGGCCTTCCGAGACTTTTATCAGACTCTGTACACTGCTGATACCTCCTCGGATCAGGCATCCCTAGATTACCTTAATTCTCTCGAAATGTACACCCTCACACCAGATCAGGTGGCGAAGCTGGACGCCCCCATTCGGATCGAGGAAGTTATCACAGCGATCTCACGTCTTAAGCTGCTTACCCCCGGCCCGACGGGTTCCCGGCCCTGTACTATAAGATATTCTGCCACATCCTGGCTCCACTTCTGGTGCAACTGTTCAACTCCTTTGGAAGGGAGGCTCCGATTCCCACCACAATGCTGGGGGCGGCTATAGTGGTTTTGCCAAAGCGGGGCAAGGATTGGCGGCAGTGCGGCTCTTACCGCCCAATATCACTTCTTAACATCGATTTTAAGATCCTCACCGGCATACTTGCTACCTGGCTGGGCCCTTGCATGCTCAGTCTGATAGAACCAGATCAGGCTGGGTTCAATCCCGCCAATGTGGGGATAACACTAAGCGAATATTGCATCTCATTGACAAAGCCCATCAGACGCAAATGGACGCGATCCTACTGATGATAGACACCGAAAAAGCGTTTGACCGTGTAGATTGGCGCTTTCTGGGGCATACGATGGCCAAATTCAGCATGGGGAGAAATTCAGGGAGTGGGTGGGATGCTGTTACAATGGTCCTACAGTCCACATCAGAGTGAACGGCTTATCTTCACAGCCCTTTGCGATACAGAGGGGGACCCGGCAGGGGTGTCCGCTGTCCCCTCTACTTTTCTCCCTGTACATCGAGCCCCTCGTGCAGGGAGTCTGAGACAACCGCTCCATAAGGGGCATACCATTCAGAGGTGAGACTCACCCCATCAGTCTCTATGTGGACGATGTGATAGCGGCGTTAGTGGAGCCTAGGGTTTCTCTCCCGGTATTCATGGAGGAGCTGGAGGCATTCGGAGGGGTATCTGGCTTCTGAGTTAATGTTGGGAAATCACTCATTCTAGATCTAAACCCGGAGTTGACCTCGCTCCAACTACGGGATGGCTGCACATGTGGCATCCGAGTGGTGGACTCTATACTAGGCCTGGGCGAAAATTTCGTTCCGTTCACGGAAATTGCGATAATTTGACATTTTCGCGTTCCGCGGAGAGCGCGAAAATGTCAAAAATTCCGGTTTCCGCAGCTTGGCGATAATTTGTTTCTTGCTCGCGCTGTAAAATAATACATTCTCGCGCGCGCGCGATCGCCTTACCTGAATCCCTGCGTTCGCCGACAAGTTTTCTTGATCCGGTCGCGTTCTCCATGAGATGTTGTATTGTTTTTAGCCATTTGCGCTGTCTCGCGACAGTTCACGCCCGCAGTGACGTCATGCGTCGCGCGATCACGTCTTTCTTCTCGCGATCATGCACCGCGAGACAACTCAAAACAAGATGGCCGCGCCCGCAACCAACCACATGGGTAAGTTGGCGACCCGCAACCATGCAGAAAATCTCGCGAACATGCCGGAAAAAAACTTCCGCATCTTCGCGATATTTCCGCTTGTTTCCGATAATTTTAAACATTTTCGCGATAATTTGCGAAAGTTAATTTCGCAAATTCCGCCCACCCCTACTCTATACCCTACCTAGGGCTGGAAGTAGCGTCCTCAGTGAGTCAAACGGTCCACTGAACTATTCTCGACTGGCACAGCAGGCGAAAAGGGACCTGGTCACTTGGAGCAAACATCAGCTATCCCTCTTGGGAAGAATAGCTGCGGTCAAAATGTCCTTACTGCCCAAAGCACTTTTCCTCTTTCAGACTCTCTCAGCCCAGCCCCCCCTTGGGGCGATAACCTCGCTGCAATGAGACATCAATCGGTTTATCTGGGCGGGAGCGAGACCCCGCATGAGCAAGTGCTGGGATATCGGCGGCCCGAGCAGGGAGGGCTGAGGATACTGGATCTATTCAGATATTATGAGGCGGCCCAGCTGCGGTATCTGGTAGAATGGGCCAGACCAGAGTCCGAAAAGAGGTGGCTCTTCCAGGACAAGGCCCTGGTGGGTGTACCTCTTTGGAAGGTCCCCTTTTTAAAGAAAATTCAGCGACCACCTAGCCTAATGGATTCTCCTATTACCAAGTCAGTGATGTCTGTATGGGACGGGGTAGCAGTCTCCAGAAAGCTTAGTTCATTCCCCTCTCCCCTGACTCCACTGATCGGGAACAGCGATTTCACACCTGGCTGGTCAGACAAAACGTAAGCGGCGTGGAGTGACACATCATGCCGCTCAGTGGGACATCTCTTTGATATACCCGGGATCATCTCCTTCACTCAGTTGAAACAGGAATATGGGATTCCTGAAACGGAGAAATTCCACTACCTGCAGATACGCCATTGGGTACTCCAGGCAGGAATGAGGGAGGTGGGGGGGGCAACGACTGACTAAGTTCGAACAAGGGATCTCCAACATATACGAAATGCTCAGACACAACACACACTCATGGGACATGCCGAGCAGAAGACGATGGAAGAGGAAGCTGGAGGGCGAACTTACACAGAAAGACTGGGAAGGGATCTATTGCAGGGCGAAGCACACAGCCCGAAATGGAGCCAGCATAGAATCTGCCATGAAAATTGCTACCTATTGGTATCTGACCCCAGTGTCCCTTCACAGGGGCAACCCCTGCGGAGCTCCACTTGTTGGAGGGGCTGTGGTGGCGAAGGCATGCTACTGCACATCTTGTAGGATTGCCCGCTGCTCTCCTCCTACTGGACCAAGAGCCTTGACATTGTGGACGAGCTCTTCGATACACAGATCCCGAGGCTCCCGGTATACGTTGTCCTAGGGCTCTCAAATCAAATTACATACCCACTTAAGAGTATGAGAGGCCAACAAATGGGGATGGCACTAGGGGCAGCACTGCAAACCATATTGACCCACTGGGGCACTTCCACCTTGCCCAATCATACAGGGTGGCTGCACAGACTCTGGTTCATCCTCGGCATGGAGCGCATTTCTGCTACTCTAAATAACTCTACTAATTCTTTCCAGAAAGTTTGGGCTCCCTTCCTGAAATTGCTTTCATCTGAATTCAATGAGAGCACTCAGCCCAAATATCTTCGAGTGTTACAACTCTCCGATCTGTGGAGTCCTACCCAGCCCTCTCAGGCAACCTCACTAACGAAATAGCAGTACCTACCACACAGCGACATTTTCAGGGTGCAGAAACTACCGGACAGGGCGGGGGGTGGGAGTTATTGTTTTTTGATTTTCTTCAGAGTATGCCTTTTAGGGGATGCTGTTTCTTTAGGGGTGTGGGGGGTAACAGCGCATTGTCTTCTATGCATTATACTTCCGAAAGACTCTTCCCAGCCGCGCTTACATCCACAGGCTACTCAGACTCTCATGCTGTCTATTCTCAGGCTACCTCTGTATGTTGTGTTTTTCTTGAAAATGTCAATAAATACATTTAAACATAAAAGAGGCTTTAAAAGAATCCAAGTTGTTATGTACTGAAGCATCATTTGATTTAAGTTGGAAAAATTCATTAATAAAGCAAGTAGCATCGGAAATGTAGGTTTGATCGGATAGCAAAGAGTTATCGAATCTCCATCTAGCATGTTTAGGAATAACGAGGGATAATTCAAAATTGACTGAAACAGGGGCATGATCAGAAATAAAAATAGAGCCAATCGCAGAAGATTGGAGTGGGTGTAGTAAGGATTTTGAAGTCAGAATGTAGGTGATACGAGACATGGTATGATGTACATTTGAAAAAAAAGTGAACTCTAGTTTGCCAGGATTACAAGTTTTCCAGGCATCAAAGAAAGAGTGGACGAGAGGCAATAGCAGTTTGAAATTCTTTATGAGATTTGTCATGTCTGAATTTACAATCTGATTTTGTATTGAAAAAGGGGTCCAGCCAATTGATGAAATCTCTAGCAACAATAATTTTGGGATTAGTGATTAAGGATAGTTTTAATTTAAATAGCATGCCAAAAGTCTGGGTCAAACATGAGTGGTCCACAAATATTTTAAAAAGTGACCTGTTTATTATGGACCATGGCATTAAGTATTACCCATCGTCCACTCGCATCATTTTCAGTAGATAAAATTTATATTTTCAAAGACTTATGACAGAGAATGGCAACACCACCCTTACGATTAACAGCTGGAGAAAAAACAACTTGACCTATCCATTGACGCTTGAGTTTAAGTGATTCGACATCAGTACAGTGGGTTTCTTGCAAAAAAGCAAACTGACAATTAAGTTTCGATAGGTGAGAAAATACCTTTTGACGCTTGACGGGGTGACCCAGACCACGAACGTTCCATGAAACAACATTAAACATGTTGATGTTTAGGAAAGAGTGTTACAGGCACAATGATGATGAACTACAGGGGTAACAATGGAAACAAAAAGACAACAATCGTCAAAAATCAGGTAACATGCCAGATATAATAAACATATAAGGAAGTAAAACAAATATACACTCATGTAGGTATGAGGGTAGGAGACAAGAGGTAGGAAAGAAAAGGGGGAGTAGGAGGGAGAATACAGAGATAGAGAGAATAGAAAAAGAATAAAAGAGACAAAGAGAAGAAGAGACAGATGAAGAACATAACACCAGATCCGAAGCGAGAGATAAAGAGAACATGAGTTGGGCATGTCCGCACTCAAAAGCAAGAACAGCAATGAAGAAAAAAGAAATTAGGAGAGGTAGAAAGTAAAGATATTTAGGTCATGTAATTCATAGTTGGAAAGTAGAGATAGAATAATGCGAGAAAAAAGTAACTATCTAACAATTTAATGACATTGAGTATTTGAGTCAATAGGTGACTTTGTAAGAGATTGCAGGAATAGCCTTAGTTTAGCTGGACCTTCAAATGAGTGAGAGACACCTTCGTGGGTAATTATGCAAAGGCAGGATGTAGAATGTCATAGCAGATGTTCATGGATCTCAGTTGTGGACAAAAAGCTAGACATTCTTTATGTCTAGCATTGGTAGCATTGGAGAGGTCTTGTGAGATGAAGATATTGTGTCCAGACCAGACAAGACAGCATTTTTCTCTAGCAACTTTTAATACGTGCATTAGGTCAGTGAATTCTAGAAATAGCATTATAATACCACAAGGTTTGCTAGAGTGAGGCTGAAGACACCCAAGACGGTGAGATTGTTGGATATTGAAATGAGTGGAAGATTGAAGATTAAGAAGTTCGGACAAAAATTTCTTTAAAAAAGAAAGACGATCAGGACCTTCAATGTTTTCAGGTAAGCCATATAAGTGAAGATTGTTCCTTCAGTTGCGATTTTCGAGATCTTCGGAATGTAATTTCAGTTTATGAATTTCTTGTTCCAGCAATGGTACTTTGGTGGCCAGATCCTGTAGATTACTTATATGTTGTTCTATTGCAAACATTTTACCTTCCATGTTGATCCAACGATCTTCAATCAACTGTAGTTTTTAATTAGTGGCATTCATTATGTTATATTCAATATAGGTACCCTATATAGGTGCAGGTAACACTGCCAACTTTCACCTGTATCCTTCCCTACATTACATACATAACGGTTCTTAGGCACTGACCTTTTACCTAGATACTACACTGCATTCAGAACGTGGGTTTTTCCCTAGTTCGAAACTTATACATTATGCATGAGGCTTCTTGGAAGCACAGCAGGACAAACATCTCCTGTATAATATCTCTGTATAGAGTTAAGGGCCAACGTCATCCTTTAGGCCGACACAGTGACACTGCAAGGTAGGACCCCTGAGGAGACCTGTGGGTATATATACATCATGTCTTGCTTAGAAAGACAGAGGAGAACGTGACTTCCCGGCTGACTCACTGACCAGAGATGCTGAGGTTCCTGCATGCAGACACTCCAGCTTGCAGGGTTCTAACATCCCTCGCGCGGTGTCCAAATCAAGACCAGGACTGGTTCCCATATTCTCTCCTTTCTCAGGTAATGGGGCTGACTAGACTTTAGCGGGATATTTGTCATAACACCTACACAGATGCTAGGTACATCTAGTTAGGGAGGCATCGTAGGAGTATGCACTGTTATCATGTGTTTTACATACTTGTATGTTTTCATGATTAATACAAAATGGAAGAACTGTACCATCCCTTTACTTTCGTAGTACAGCTAATCATATATCTCTGCTACTGCCTAATGATTGTTACAGCACATCTATTTTATACAAGAATAACAACTGTTCAATAAATCATTATTGAAACGCCCAGACTGTTTATTCTGTGTATCTCTGAGACAAACTACGGGGCATATTATCAACAAACAGCGATAATTATCGCTAAGCACGATGAGCGCGCTTTTCCTTATCACCTTTGAAGGCCGGATTTTATCGCTGTGGTAGCAACGTCTTAACAATGTGCTGCTACTCCGCGATAGCTTCCATTACCGGCGCTAATGGATGGCGATATATCCTGCGTGACGGAGATAAAAAAATTCACGTTAACCAGAAAAAAGTCGCGATGGGCCAATTAGCGCTGAAATCGGCTCAATAATTGGCATCAGGCTGGCATTTTTCACGCTTCAAGCGTGAAAATGCACTATAAAATGCACTATAAAAGGCCTCCAAGAAAATGGAGAATACAACAGATACCAGAAGAGATATGGAGGAAGCTGGGACCAGTGCTGAGCCAACAAACAACCCCCCAGCTAGCCAGGAGGACCATACAGAGACCCAGGAGAAGGCAAAGGAGAAGGCCAAGGTGAAGAGGAACCCCAGGTTCAGTCTCCAGGAAAATCAGGTCCTCTATGGCCTGGTGGCTGAACATCAACAGGAGCTATTTGTCAAACGCACAGTGCCATTGTCAAGAAAAAAAGAAATATGGGAGGACATTACGGCCAAGGTGAATGCTGTTGGAGAGAGAAAGAGGAGGACAGTGGACAAGGTCAGGAAGCGCTGGAATGATAGTAAGTCAGCAAATTCGACTGAAGGTGGGAGTCCAGTTCCCCTGCTGGAGCTGGATGAGATGGAGGAAATGGTGGCCCAAGTCATCACTGATAAAACGGTGGTCGGAGTGCCGGGTCAGGATACTGCTGAATGTGAGCAGGCACAAGTACAGGGTGAGTACCAACCATGGAGTTGGTGGACGGGGGTGGAGGGGCACAATGGCACTCATGCACAATAAATTGCATTGCATACCCACAATTACTGTGGAAGAGGTCCCGATAGCCCTGTGCATGGTGGCATGGACACATATCACCTGACTCAACCAAAACATTGCAAAACACATATTGCCGGGCACACAGACTTTGAAATGTGCACCGAAAATTTAGCCAAACACAGTCCAGGTACAACATCAGACCACAAAATAAGGGCAGCATCAAATAGCAAAGTGCCACATCACCTAGAGATGTGGCAGGCTGGCAAAATGCACCCCTAGCATCATCACAACCCATATCCAATTCATCAGCACAAGGCCGCATCTCCCTGACGCACAAATGAGCATGCAGTGTGAATGTGACAGATCACGTGCACGAGTAAGCATGCCAACAACAAGCTCAGCACACCTGCAACATTGCGCATGTGTCTGACTTGTGTGCAAGGTTGTGCATGGCAAGGATGTCTGTTGAACTGCACTGAGCATATAGTCTGATTCAGTGGCAACATTTCAAGGGTGTCATCACTATGAGCCAATGCCAAAAGTAACAGCTGGGACGAGTGGCTATGACACTGTTGGTACAGGGAGCAATGCAGCATGTCACCACTTGTGTGCAGCAGAACAGTGTGCCTGCAACAAAACATCATCTGTGACAAAAGCATAACTTAACTAATTAAGGGAGTCATAAAAGGAAGATAGTAGAAGTTAAGTCAGTATACCTAACAGTGTAACTCCTAAATGACATTTGTGAATAACCTCAATTGTAAAGTCATAACGCATTCTCACATAACTCATGTGAATCACAAACGCTGTTGTGCCATGTGACATTACCAATGGACACACAAATGACCTACATCATGCATGGCATGGAGATTGAGCGTCCATGCACAGGAACATGTAAGGCAAAGCGAGCTGATACACTGGCACCACGCATCAAGTGTGCCAAGGTCTGTGCAAGGTAGATGGACTCAGAGCCCGGAGCATCTGATATGCATGTGTTTGTCGCTATTTGTGGTAGCCGGTGCATACATTCATCTCCATGATGGATAACTGTAGCAACTTCAATATACTCACAATGCAATTTCCCTACGTTGTGTTGTAAATGTGCAACAATGCGCAGTACAACTCTGTGCGTCACACTTAAGATGTAGAACCTCACAAAAAAACTGTCCCTAGGCTAGTCCGTAAACCATACTTGCCAACCTGTCAGCCATGTAAGTTCACTGTGCTCACATCTAAGGTAACATGACACAATCCATCCTGCTAAGTAACAGGTCATGACCATAGTTACTGATTCAAGGATTTGTCCAGCGATGTTATATACAATGGAACAAGCCCCACTCCCCCACATCATCCCTGACATAAGTGCAAGCAGAAATCAAAAAGAGCATTATTTATTGAACAATATAAAATATTTAAATTTCCTACACTACCACTAATCACTAATACTAACACTAAATCTAAACTAACTATAAATATTTTACTCACCTTAACTCTCTACCCTAACTAATCCTAAACACGCAACAACATTTTAGACATCAACCCCCCACCCAAAAGAAAATTAAACTTATCCCCAAATACCATAAAATTGTAAACATCAAAAAAATTAGTTAAAATCTACCATTAACTAGGCCTAAGCTAAAACTATTCTACCTAAAACTTACAAAACTTCCCTAACACTACCTAACATTAAAACATAAACATTGTGGGAAGGGAGGAGCGGGGGGATGGGTTCCAACATGGGGAGGAATCACTCCAGTCCAAGGTGTGTTCGAATGTCATGCAAGTTCCTATTAAGGTACAACAATTCTCGCCGAATGTCCAAGAGCAAGGAATTGTTCGCAGTGATCATCCTCCTGTCTGTGGCATTAAAATGCTCCAAGTGATCCGCAGGTGCAGGTGGTATTGGCACCTGGGCGGGTGTGGTCGGAGGGGGAATGACAGGCTGAGACACCACACTGGCACCAGAGGGTACGGGGATGGGCTGGCTGCCAATTTGTTCATAATCCTGCAACGCCTTCCATGTTCCTGCCTTTCTCTCGTTCCAATACCTCCTTGCCATCTGTCTGTAACCTTTGGCAACCTTCTTGACTTAAAAGGTACCGGTCCTTGGCCATCTGGAAGGCATGTTGCTCTGCTGGTGTCAGGTTGTCTGTAAAATATAATCACTGTCAATTTTCAGTCCTTTAGACTATGTCAATGTTCAACATGAAATCTGTATTCCAAGATCAAATCAACATGGGAGCCAACACACCAGCGTAACTATGTGAAGTCAGAGACTGACCTGGTCAACCAAATGTTGAAGCATGAATCATTGACTACATTCCGTGGAGACTGACATGACAGTGCATGGCATGGGACATGTACTGTCACAACAAATTGAGACTGACACGGACAAAACATGGCACCATTGGACAGCCTGACTGACGGTGACATGTACAAAGAATTGGAGGAGGGAGGCATTAGCCCTCCCTGTACAGCACCACCCTCATCCTCTCCTGTGACACACTGCTGCATCTTATGTACAATGCACATGTGCAGCCCTGTGTGTCCCCCAGCAACTGTGGGCAGTTCATCAAGTCAGCGCCAAGATAGGCACTCTTGCATAAGAGTACGAGGGTGTCTGTGTGCAGGTGTGCTTGTCAATCTATTGTAAGGTCACCCTACATGCACAGGAACAAGACTGGGACAGCCCCACTCACACTTTCAATCATGCAGCACACATGGAAACATGTTTGGTGTCTGAACGCTTACTTTTACATGATACGCTGTTCCTCACTCCACCATTACTATACAATAGGTGATGTTTTGCCACTGAGAGGGGGAGACATCATTTCACCAAAGTTGTCACTCATGCATGTCTTGTAACCGCTAATCTCACTCTGTAGTAAATAAGAACACGCATGCCTTTACAACGCAAACTGTTACAATGCATTCCACATTGTAACAGCACCCTGGGGTCATGAGGGTTGTGTTATTGTTATGGCTAATGCTTACTCACAGATAGTGTCATAGAGCGCTGCATTGTTAAATATATGTGACAGCAAATAATGCAGAGCTAATGCATGCGTTGAAAATGCGTGTGGAGTAATGTCACCAATTGTGACAGAGTAGTCTGTACACATGATCCAGAGTCAAGCATGGAATGTTCCCACGAACACAGCCTGACAACACCATTGCAGTGCACAAAGATGCAATTGCAATTAACATAAACATATTTGATATGTGTTTGTGTAACATGCCTTTGATATGTTTGGCTCTCAGGTACACACTGCCACTTCTGTGAAGCTGCTATGCAGCATAACTAATAAATCACTGTGCCAACATGTCTGTGAGCTTGCACGCCCTGAAAAGCACTGCCTCCTTGTGCACAACGCAGCACCCACTGCACGCCTCTTTGACGATAAACACAGCATGAAAGTGTGCCTTATTGACAAGGCAGCGTAACTCAACATCAGCAATAAGCCGAGGACCCTATTGCCAACACAACTTCAGTGAAAGTCACGCAGTGGCGGCGTTAGGGGCTTGAAATTATGCCCCTCAATTGAAATGTGTATCACTGACTGTTGATGGGCAAAGTCACAACTGTGAATCAGATGCATTGCCTCACCTTCACCTACCAATTTGTACACAAATCTGACTTACACAATGCATCTTCACAATGTAGGCAAGGGACATGCGATACACACTCATACTGCTAATCGACAAAGTGTAGCATTTGACACAGACATTCATGACACCGCAACATGCCAATATTTAATGTCCATACTCACCAGTGGCGTGTGGCTCCCGGAATCTGTCTATGTCCCCCTGTGTAATAGGTTGACGACCATCTGTGAGACAACAAATGTAAATATGTGTTCTTACCAGACATAAACAAAAGTGACATATTCATAATGAAAATCATTACAGTAACTGAAAATGCAACATAACTGTGGTGTTGCCTTTCATGTTGGCCACATGACTGTGACTACTTTGACTGCCATTCACACAAGACCTGTGAATGCAGAGGCGGCCCACACAATACATTACTGCTGACAGACATGCACATATGCGTTGTCTGACACAATGTCAAGGCCCCATTTCTACACGGCCATGAGATAAAACTTGCTCTGTGTACGATAGCATCTCTGCAGATTGAAAAAGACAGTTACACAGAGATTTGTGGGGTATGACACTCTGGAGATGTCCTACATCCTTTGTGTCTTTTGACCTCTCAAATTCATTCTCACACATAAACTATGTACAGGGGCAGCGTAGCTACGGTTCCACAATTTATGGAGGACTGTAATTTTTACACTTGATTCTGGCCAGCACACAGCTCATGCACACAATGGCTTGGATTGTACAGGTACAGTCACCCTTACTGTACACAAACATATGTTCTCCTGCACGCAGTTTTTGCACAAGTGTGACAGCTTTTGCACCACATTGCTAAGTGTTGATCCAGGGCAGTGGGTCACCCAAAATAGCACCCTATGCTTGTCCACATAATGCAGTGTTGTGTCTGTAATGTGAACACATCATGTGTAAACACATTGCACCTCACACCTCAATGTTTTGCAATTGAACCCTTACTTAATGACGTCCACTGTGGGGACAGACGAGATAGACCACTGACTATTTGTCAGTGAAATTGCTCTCCCACTCTCGCAGCTCCACCATTGAATGAGGCCTCCCTCAAGCCCCTGCACTGTCTAGTGTGAGTGTTTGAAGCCCTCCCCCACCCGCAGGTTCACCTGCGCCTCATCCCTGGTGGTCCTGTGGACCTCTGTCTCACGCATTCCGCTCCATTTTTCACTCTTTTCAACTTGTTACTTCACTTGTTTCCACTCTCGTACCTAATCTATTTTTGGGCACTTTCCGGCTTTCTGCTGCTTACTCTGTTTTCCCTTTCTACCTACTTTTCTTCCTTTCACGCCCATTTCTCGGCCACCGCTGCTGCCCCCGCAGACCTCTCACCAACTTGTACTCTGCAAGATCGTGACCTAACCCACGCACTCATCAATACCCACCCTTGAGCCACTCTTCACAACAGGAAACTCAATCAGCTTCAGCCACGCCACCGAACTTCCATGGACTGACCATCGATGTGTCCACTTCACCTTCCAAACACCCACCATCCACATGCACCAGCACCTACTCCCACGAAGATACAGCACCAGAATCACCGCTCAACAGCTAAACTCATCACTCAGCGACTCCACCCCAACCATTGTGGAAAACTACAACCACAACACCGCAGCAGGAAGCATGCACGAAGAAAATGTACAACACACACCCCAAGGAAGCAAGATGTTTTGCCAACAAACTTCGAGAGTCGAGACGCACATGCTGCCGCATCAAAAAGGCATGGAGGGACACCAAACCACAGAAGACCACAACAAATTCAGAGCCGCCACCAACGGCCACCACCAACTCATCAGGAAAAACAGAAAAAGGACATTGTAGACAGAATCTCTACTCATGCACACAACAGCAAAGGAATATTCAACATCATTCAAGGAGTTAGCCCAAAACACTAGCGAGTCCACCGGCATCCCTCCCTCACAAGACCTCTGCAACAAACTCAGCATCTTTTTCCAACACAAAACCATGAGAATGTATGACAACTTTGATGAAGACAACCAAGACACTGAACTCTCACCAACCACCACCGACAACCGGAAGTCAGCGATCGACAACTGGACAGCCCTCACTACCGAAGACACACTGAAGACGATGGAGTCAATCCACTCCGGGG
Source organism: Triturus cristatus (assembly GCF_964204655.1). NCBI lineage: Eukaryota > Metazoa > Chordata > Amphibia > Caudata > Salamandridae > Triturus > Triturus cristatus. The sequence goes on along the minus strand of NC_140584.1, from coordinate 468,968,535 downwards.
GCAGCACCGACCCCTGCCCCCACCACATTTTCAACAGGGCCACCAAAAACATTGCACCCATGCTCTGCCACACCATCAAACGCTCCCTGGCAAAAAGCCTCATTCCCCAACGGCTGGAAACACGTCGAGATCAACCCCCTCCTGAAGGAACCCTAGGCAGACCCCATCCACATCCCAAACTACAGAGCCATCTCCCTATTCCCTTTCCCAAGAAAGTCATTGAGAAAGCCATCAACAGCCAACTTGCAACATTCATCAAACAGCACAACATTCTCGACTCCTCACAATCCGGCATCAGGAAAAACTACAGTACATAAACCGCCCTCCTCGCTGCAACAGATGACATCTGCACCCTACTGGACAAAGGAAAAGCTGCTGCCCTCATCCTCCTCGACCTCTCAGCGGTGTTCAACACTGTCTCTCACCGCACCCCAATACGCAGACTCCACAACGTAGGGATCCAAGACAAGGCCCTCAACTGGATCGGCTACTTCCTCTCCGGCAGAACTCTCGGACCCTACACCAACCACCTGCGGAGTCCCCCAGGGATCCTCCCTCAGTCCTACACTCTTCAACATCTACATGGCTCCGCCCACCCCAATCATCATAAGCAACGGACTCAACATTGTATCATACGCAGACGACACCCAACTCCTCCTCTACCCATCCAACTAACATAACACCGACAGACACAACTATTGAGAAGGCATGGAAGCCCTCGCCAAATGGATGACAAACAGCTGCCTACAACTTAACAACAACAAAACGTACTCATCATGCTCCAAAACACCAATGCCTGGAATTACACCTGGTGGGCCCCCGCCCTTGGAAGCCCACCCACCCCCACGGACCACGCACACAATCTGGGAACCTGGGAACCATCATGGACTCAGATCTCAAAATAGACCGAAAGATCTACTCCGTCTCGTCCTCCTGCTTCCACACCCTCTGCCTCCTATGTTAGACCATAAAATGGATCCCACTTGAACACAGATAGACAGTCACTCATGCCCTGGTCAACAGCTCACCCGACTACGGGACCACACACCATGCCAGAATAAACACAAACCACACCTGCAAGCTACAGGACATCCAAAATGCCACCGCAAGACTGATCATCACACTGCCAAGACACTGACACATCTCCCACCACCTGCGCACAATCCACTGGCTCCCCATCCAAGCTAGAGTCACCTTCAAGATGTTCACACATGCTCACAAGGACCTCCACAACACTGGCCCAGCATACCTTAACGTCCGACTCACTTTCCACGCACACCAAAGGACCCTATGATCCGACCAGCTTTCCTACGCCATATTCCCCCGCACCAGAAAGACCAGATCATGAGTCCGCTCCTTTTCCTACCTCGTGGACAGAGCCTGGAACGACCTTACGCTCCACCTCCGACAGACAACGTTGCTCCCCATCTACAAACAAAACCTCTAAACATGGCTCTTCGACAAACAGCCCCCTTGATGGACTTGAACATGCAACCACCCTCCCCCAGCGCCTTGCTACCCTTATGGCTGAGTAGACGCTCACAATAAGCATGTGATTGATTGAATGTGTCCCACAGGAGACCTGCATTACAATGTGGTCTTTACAGCGCCATACTTTTTCTATGCGGTCATTACAAAGGAAATCGACACTACAACTTGCGCTGGATGGCGCTCTACAATAAGGGATATTAGGATTGACTATTCCAACACCTTCCCTACTGTTGCACGCACTGTAGTGGGAAGACTAAATCATGCAAATCCAAAGTCCAGTGCATCAGGCGCAAGTCTTTTTGACGACTTGCATTGTATTAACCACGTTGTAACAGTATCACGGTGTTAAGACAGCATTATGACGTCATATCTTCATGTCCCACACATCAATTATTTATGTACGTAACAGTATTCATGGTTAAAATAGGGTTTGTACTTACCACCCTGTATGCCAGGCATGACTCTGGTGAAATCAAGTATGTCCACCTCACGTGCCAGCATGTCTTGCCAGCGGTGCTTCCAGTGGCGCACGTTACGGTCCACTCCAAAGCACTGGAGCATCTGCACCCACTCACGCTCCTAACGCAGCTTCCGTACAGTCACACTGTACCCTTGCAGGATACGTCCTCCCCTCTCCAACATCAATGGCAGGTTACATTTGACCAGCCAAAGGAAGCCCCCCCAATGCCCCCTCAGACATCCTTCCCGACATGCCACAGCCGGCATCTCCCTGCACCCCAGTAACCCCTCAACCCAAAAAATAGGAACCCTCTAAAACTACAAAAGTAAAATACCCCAAGACAAACACCCAACAAGACTGAGGACAGGAGACAGTTAAACAATTTAAAACTATTACAACAAAATTAACAGACACTTTTGACAGGATACAGGACACAGCAACACTCTCAAAATCTCATACCAACAGCACAAACCACCAGACACCTCCTTCAATATGAATAATCACCAGCAATGTTCTAGAAAGAGAAAGTGAAAGTGAAAACCACTTCTCTGGTAGACAGGAAGCATGCATATATCACTTCCAGTGTGTGTGCGGCACGATTTTTTTGAATGCGATGAAAATTGCATGCAAATCGCCCGCAAATAGGGTTAGGTTGATACTGTAATGTGTATGCGGCCCGTTTCTTGGAATGCGATTTAAATCTGCACGCAAATATCCCGCAAATAGGCTTAGGTTGGTACTGTATTGTACAGTGAGCGTGTCTAGCGATGTTTTTTCCATAGTGCGTTTAAAAAAACATTGCGTTGGCGTGAAGATTTCACGCAAAGACCAATTTCATACACAGAAGGACAGTTTTTCTCAAAGCCCAAGAATACAAGGAAAAGATTGTTTTGCACAATGAAGACAGCCTACATTTTATATTTCAAGACAGATGACAGCCTAAATTGCATGACTCATCGCCAGCTCAATAGCAATTTGCACAATCAGTCAGTAAATGATGTGAATTGTAAGGGTACTACTCACCTGTGGTGGTCTGTAGGCGATGAGGGTGTGCACAAATCAATCAGTCCATAGGGGGGTCATAAAGTGCGCTACTCACCCGTGAGGCTCACAAGGTGCTGGGGGGAGTGAGAGTGCAGCTCTGTCTCAGGCAAATAGCCATGTCTTGTTGTTCCTCCTGAAAGCGTGCAGGGTGGGAGAGCATTTGATGTTGACTGTCATCTCGTATTAGGCTTTGACTGTGACGTAGGAGAAAGTTCTTCATCCCGCTCTGGATTAGCGGATCTGGGAAAGTCTGTGAGGGCAAGGTTGGTGGAGTGACAGTTCTTCTTGGGGACGTTGAAGGTGACTCTCTCATTGATGTATTTGTGTCCGATAATGTGGAGTGATTTGTAGGTGTGTGTGAGTAGTTTGAAGGTTACTCTCTTCTTGACAGTGAGCCAGTGGAGGTTTTGTATTTGTTGGGTCATGTGTTTGTGTCATGGGGTTCTGATGACGGGTCTGTCTGTGGCCTTCTAGATGTTTTGGAGTTTGTGTAGTAATGTTTTGTCGATTCCTGCATTGAGGGCGTTGCTGTAGTCCAGTCTGCTGTGAGTGGTTGATGTTTTTGATGCATTCGGGGGTTATCCATTTGAATGTCTTGCATAGGATCCGTAGGCAGTTGTAGCTGGTGAAGGCAATGGAGTTGATCTGGCAGGTCCTGGTGAGGGAGGAGTCGAGGATGATGCTGAGGTTGCGTGCATGGTCTGTCAGTGAGGGCATGCTCCCGAGGCTGGACAGCCACCAGGTGTTGTCCCATGCGGATGTGGATGGCCCGAGGATGAGGCGGTCAGTCTTCTCTGAGTTGAGCTTTGGGCAGATATTTTTCATCCAATCTGCAAGTTCCAACACTCATTCCTGGAAGCAGAGTTTGGGTCTTCGGGGTTCTTCGTGAGGGAGAGGATGAGCTGTGTGTTGTCTGCGTAGGATACTATGCTGAGCCCATGCTGTCTGACGATGGTGGTGAGGGGGTCCATATAGACGTTGACAATCCTTGGGGTACTCCGCAGTTGATCTCTGTGGGTTCGTAGATGAAGGGGGGAGTCTGATCCTTTGGGTTATTACGGAGAGGAAGGAGCGGATCCAGGAGAGGGCGGTTCCTCGTATCCTGGTGTCATGGAGCCTGGCGGCTGGGGTGCGGTGTGAGACGGTTTCGAAGGCTGCGGAGAGGTGTAGTAGGATGTGGCCCGCAGTGTGACCCTGGTCAAGTGGCATGCGTATGTCGTTGTTGGCGGCGAGGTGGGCATTCTTGATGCTGTGCTTGCTGCCGAACCCAGACTGGGAGGGGTCCATGATGGAGTTCTCTTCAATGAAGGCAGTCAGCTGGGTGTTTATGAGTCTCTCGTTGACTTTGTCCGCGAAGTGAAGGAGGGAGATGGGCCGATAGTTCTTCAGGTCTGTCGGGTCATACTGCCGATACGCAGATTTGTTCGGCAAAGAGACAGGTCTTGATGGGCTTCATGAAGGTGTTCAAGGATGGTGCACATGTAAGATCTGCTGGTGGCTCATTCAAAGTCTTGGCTGCAAGGTGAGATAATGTTTTCATATTTGACCCCCATTTCACACCCAGTTTTCATATTTGACCCTCATTTCACACCCAGTTTTCATATTTGACCCCCATTTCACACCCCATTTCGTATTTGACCCCCATTGCACACCCAGTTTTCATATTTGACCTCCATTTTTCATATTTTACCACCATTTCACAACCTTAAAAGGATAATTTCATACAGACTAAACATTCATATTCATTATTTCCAACATACGACCCCATACATTTCCAGCTTCTAAAGCGAGTACACCCTGTAAATCATGATTTACTTACAATATGACACACTAATTGAGGAATTGGGTGCCACAATTTACACCTTGGAAAGTAAAGTTGTGCACAATTGACACACTATAGCATCTCTGTACTGAGGAGACATACACACCATGAATTGACTTTTGTCATCTTAATTGCAATTATTGTGCAATGGTAACATTTCATAGTGATATACTTATACAGGAGAGTAACTTGAAGACAGGGTATGTGTGTTGAGTTTGTTTATTGTCACAAACAGTTGTTGTGGTAATTTTCCACATACATATCTTTGTTTTTGTCAGTCACAATGTGATGTGCTCATGTGAAGTAATTGATTATTATCCTGTCCCTTCGGGCAATTCCTGCTGCAGTGGCTGTGGGGCGAGGTCCACCTCGCTGATCTTCCTCATCATCCTGGTCATCGTCCGGTGCTGCAGGCACTTGGATCCAGGCGGCATTGGTGCGCACACAAATGTTGTGCAATACACAACATGATAGCATGATTTTATTTACCATTTCTGGGCTGTACAGCAGTCTGCCACCTGTGATATCCAGGTAACAGAAACGTGCCTTCTGCACACCAAATGTGCGCTCAACGATGCAACCAGTGCATCTATGGGCTGCATTGTACTGCCTCCGTGCCTGGGTGGTGGGGTTTCGTATGGGTGTCATCATCCATGGGCAAAGAGCATGCCCTTGATTACCTGTAACATGTAATAGGGAGATGTGTCCATGATTCATTATGCATACTGTGTTGGCAGTGTTGACAGTTTTGTGTATTGTGATTTTTGCTATTTTTAGATTTAGGTTAGCCATGTGTTGCTTCTGGCTCTTTAGCAGCATCAATGCTAAGTACATTGCCTCAGTGTTGATCCTCCAACCAGCCATTTCGCTAGTGTGTGCTGCACGGTTGCATCAGTGTCATTTCAACTGTACAAAAATGTGAAACAGATCTGCGCATATCTGCACGAATGACACAAACACCAGCAGGCACCCTGGCTCTCCTACCATCTAGCGATGGTACTAATCCACACTCCTCGCAGTCAACGCCATGTGAATGTTCAAATGACATAGGCCACGCCTGACACAGCTCACATTCAGATCTGAGTCTGATGCTGACGCCAGGCCTGTAACACCACACAACACATGCAATTGAATATCCAGAGATAACACGAAGCAACAGACAGCAGGCCCCTAGCCTGCAGGGCCCACTGAGGGCAGTGACGGTTTGCATACACCATCAACAACATCACATGCTAAATGATGTCAACTTCCTGAACTACGTCCTCAGTCACGAGCAGAACCTCAAACTCACATACCACAACTACTCAAAATCAATTGCACTCTGTGAATTATTTGACAACATCAGACTGTCCAAAAATTTCACCACCCTGATACACACAGAAGGGCACACCTTTGCACACTTCTTGGCATTTGTAATATTTTTGCACTTGACTCAACAAATTCAACACACATCTAGTGACCACAAACACATCCACTTACTCATCGGGCAACCACAAAACAACCCATATCACAGATGGGACAATGAAAAGTATGTGTAGCTGAGTCAGAGATAAGATGCTACACACCACCATCAACAGCAGCACCCACAACACTGCAGTCAACACCAATGGCGCTTGTGATTTCAAGACAGATTTCTTCACCTGCGGATACACATTTGCCCCACTATGCAAATGTAACATTCAGCGTGCATTGATACAAGCCTGGTCACAACAAAGCTCTGAATTAACACATTGATAAGACATGGGGGAGTACTTGTGCGACATTGAATCAACCATAATAGGTCACCAGCAACAAGGACACCAAAATTATGAACTTCCTCACCAATACGTCCACACAATAGACTGGGAAACCAGTAAGGATAACTTTAATTTGCAACATGGATGTTCAAAAGCTGGTAGGTTCTCCACGCAGAGAAGTCTGGAGACCTCATCCTCGTACACAATACATCAGCATGTGACACCAAGTGATGTGCCAATGCCTATTGCAGCCTCCCCCCCACTATCAGTACTAATTCTGACGTGACGCACCTTGCAGAGCAGCGACTCGGGGGTCGCTGTTGACCTTTTGGTCTTTTAAGGGCCGTTGTATCGCTGCTGCTATTTGTGACCGAATTTGTACTTTTACCTTGTTTAATCTGCTGCTAGACCGCTTTCGGTCTTTTACTGTGTATTTTAACTTGTACCAGGCTTATCCCCCACATACTCGCACCTTAAAAACAGCCACTCTCACCTGCTGCTTGAGCGGGACCCCTTCCTTTTGCGCTGTGTTCGCGCCATCTTGGGACAGTCTCGGGGGTGTGAGCAGACGCCATATTGGGAGGGGCACCAGCATCATTAGGTGACAGAGTATAAAACAGGGCAAATGCAAGCGCGCAGCGCGCGCCACAGGCAAGCCCGTCTGCGCCCGTCCGCGTCTCGGACAAGTATCGGACGACACATGATGCCCCTACTGACACCAAGGTACGCCGCTCCTATTCCAGAATACAGCTGCTCGAGATAGGTAGCAGGTCATACATGCCTGCTTCTGCCAACACCGAGCCAGTTGAAAAGGTCACTCACCCCAATTTGGGCACAGGCAAAAGGTGCCTGAAGGCGCAGAATAATCTCATTTGCGGACTGCTAAATAGCCGGTCACTGGTAAAACACCATACGGAAATCACACTACTGATCGAAGATCTGAAGCTCGATGCACTATTCCTTATGGATACCTGGATCAGAGCTGATTCAGTAATGGAGATTGGCCTTGCCTGTCCCGAGGGCATTAAAATCTTACATAAACCCAGGAATGGGGGCAAAGGAGGCGGGGTGGGCCTGATTTATAGGGAGGAACTTCGGGTCACCCTGCTACAGGTGGACGTGGTTGAGGGAATTGAGGTGATGGGCTTTTCATTTCACGCAGCTAGTGGTAATCTACTCACAGGCCTGCTCTGCTATCGCCCCCCAGGGAGTATTACTCCACTGCACCCCCTCTTGAACATCATTACTAATCTATCACTATCACACTCCAAAATGATCATACTGGGGGACTTCAACTGGTGGGAGAACGCCAGTATGAAGAACTTGCTAAGGGACCTGACCTATACTTGCAATTGTCTTGGCCTCCAACAACTAGTCACCTCCGCTACTCATCGGGGAGGTCACATACTTGATCTCCTCTTTGCAATTGAGCCTGAGGTAGAACTTCTAAATATTTCACCCCAAATCTGGACAGACCACTACCTTATTCACTTCAAAATACAGTTAGTCGACCTTCCAGCCCAAGCTAAAACCGAAGTGCTGTATCGGAATGGGAGAGACTGGACTAAGCTAGCAAGGACGGGCACTCTCTTATTTCCCCCTACAGTAAGCTTATTTCAAGCTTCCAGTACGGTGGAGGCGAACTATAACGTCTATCATGAGTTCATCACCGCCGATCTAGACAGTTTAATCCCCATGAAAAAGATGAAAATCAGGAATAAAACCTCAGCGCCCTGGTACGATGAGGACCTGAGAATGCTAAGACAACACTGCAGAAGGGCCGAAAGGAAATGGAGGAAGGGATACTTAGACAGGGACAAGCTCACGCTAAAATCAGCACAGAGCAGTTACAAGTTGCTCATTGCGGAGCGTAAGGCCAACTTCTATGCCGACTCTATAGTGCAAGCATCAAATGGGGTTAAGGAACTGTTTAAAATTGTAAGAACCATTTCGGCCCAGCGCTGCCTAAAGAATAAAGTAGTAGCCTCACAAAAGCTGTGCAACGAGATTGCCATTCATTTCAAGGATAAAGTGGCTAAGATAGTCGATCTTTTTAAGGGCAACAAAGTAACCAGTTAGGATTTAGATAAGGAGGCGACCAGGGAGAGGCCGACCCGCCATTGCTCCCTGGCTTCTTTTCCCACTTTCACGGATCTGTTGTTCGATACGACAGCTCACAGTATTTCCTCCAGTTCCCCCCTTAACCCCCTGCCTCAGAAGGCGTGGAAGACCTACGGCCGCCTGACCTTCCCCTGGCTGCGCCAGATTTGCAACCAGTCCCTGGAAGTGGGTCTGGTCCCAGAGGGTCCACCCCTCATCAAAAAACCTACCCTGGATCCTACCAACCCGGCTAACTTCCGACCTATCTCTCTCCTTCCTTTTCCTATTAAAATTCTAGAAAAGGTCGTGAGCAGGTCCCTCTCCGACTACTTAGAGGAATACCATCTGTTGGACAGGGACCAGTTTGGCTTCCGTCCCGGACACGGAATGGAGTCAGCTCTGGTCACCATGCTGGACAACATGCGAATGTGGGCTGACAACGGGAGCACCGCTGTTCTAGTGCTCCTGGATATGTCAGCCGCATTTGATACAGTGAGTCATTCAATCCTGCTGGAGCGCCTGGAGGAGTTTGGGGTGAAGGGCCGGGCACTACAGTGGATCCGCTCCTATCTGGCGGGAAGACACCAAGTGGTGACTCTGGGGCCTTTTTCCTCTGAAACAACCCCCGTAGCCTTTGGAGTGCCGCAGGGCTCCAGCATCAGCCCCATACTGTTTAATATATATCTACAGCCGCTGTTTGCGATCATCAAGGCATCAGGGGTGGAGTTAATCAACTACGCAGATGATACACAGCTGGTTTTCTCACTGGAAGGAAAACAGTCAGTACCCCTTGAACAATTTCAAAATTGCATGAGGATGACCATCGACTGGCTACAGAATAACTGCCTGCAGTTCAATGCAGATAAAACCGAGCTACTCTATTACTCACCGTTAAGACCGATCCAACATTTACCAGTGGACTTCAGGCTCGTTCCGGACGAGGCTCCACTGGCGCCAGCCAAAACAATACAGAATCTCGTTTTTTTGTTCGACACTAATCTCAAGCTGGACTCGCAGGCAAATAAGACGGCCAGCGTGTGCTTCGGGTTACTACGGCTTCTACGCCGAATCCTTCCACTTCTGCCCAAGGACGCCCGTAGCACGGTTGTAAGGAGTACTGTACTAAGCAGAATGGATTACTGCAACTCCTTGTATTTAGGAGCCCCTCAATACATTCTGCAGGGGCTACAGAGAGTCCAGTCAGCTGCTGCGAAACTGGCGTTAAATCGCAAGCATGATTCTTCTTCTACTCAGGCGCTATACGAGCTCCATTGGTTGCCAGTTAGAGAAAGGGTTCTTTTTAAGTCCCTCTGTTTAATTTACAAAGCTACCCACGGGATGGGCCCAGCCCCTCTTCAGGAAAGATTTACCCGCTATACCCCCACAAGACAGTTGCGTTCTTCTAACACCAGTCTGTTGGTTCAACCTAGATTTAAACGATCAAGGACGGGCGGAAGGGCCTTCAGTGTGGTGGGTGCTTGGATGTGGAACGAGCTCCCTCAGGGGATTAGACAGATGAACTCGCTAATGGAATTCAGAAAGAGCCTTACAACCTGGATCTTTCCAGTAGCCTGATGGCCCCCTGATTGACCCCCCTCAGCATTGGTGATTCTATTCTGTCAGAGCGCCTGGATACCCGTAGGGTCACAGCCTGCGCTTTATAAATTTCAATACAATACAATACAATACCTATGCAACGTATTTGAATCCTCCCTCTTGATGGAACAACATGATTGTGGAGTTTGGGCATGTGGTGTGTTCAGTTGGTACTTACCGACAAGCAATGCATTTCCATATGTGCGATTCTGGAAGCACTGGTTTATGACGCAATGTCGAAAGATGAATGCATCGTGTACACTCCCTGGAAATTTGGCAATGACGTTTGTGAACAGTCAGCGGTGGTCCACTATTGCCTGCACATTCATTGAATACGTATGCTTCCTGTTGCGGTATATGTGTGCGCTGTCCGCAGGGGGCACAAATAATACATGTGTGCAGTCTGTCAGGAAGGCCAAACGGAAACTCTCCACGGAGGCAGAATGAAGATAAGTTCCCAATGCCCTCCTTCCAGAGCTCACTGCGTTAATTCAGCTGCTCCAGGCAGGGGGAAAGGGGAATTGGACAGAGAAAGAGACACTCGAGCTGGCCTGGCTCCCTCCTCAATCTTCAGCGGGATTTCAGGGAGACCTAATGCACAGAAGGAGACAAAATACCTTTCAATACCTTCTCTACCTACTTAACATTTCTAGCTCCTCGCTCTCTCACTATCTGAGCCTTTCTCCTACCAGATCTTTTGCTTGAGTATTGCCTCTCTTTATATTGTTCGATGTTGTTCAGGTTCACGGCTTTCTATTAACCTGTATAAGCACAGAAATACACTAGGTTACTTTTCACTTACTTCCTTCAGAATTCCACCATATCATTACTCTGCTTCTCTTTCTTACCTGACTATGGTCTTAACAGATTTGACAGTTTGTAACTGCTGTTTTGAGAACCTGTAGTTCTTTCTTCCGCTACAAGTCTTAACTGCTTGGAAGGATAGTTGCAGTGAAGTCTCGAGGCTCCCTTGCTCTTAGTAACGCGCAAAAAGGGACAGGGAAGGATAGAACGAGGAAGGGAAAGTTCAAGGAAAAGCGCTGAGGGCGGGAAGGGGAGTCAGAGCTTGAGGTGAAGCAAAGTTCTGCAGAGTGGCAAATGATCTGGACAACTGTCTCTCCGATTCTGCTACTTGAGATACTGAATGAACACTCTCACCGTGACTGCTGCTGGTCTCCAGGCGGACCCCCTGCTCAACGGTAAGCCTACCGGAGGACGAAGTACCCTGGAAATACGGAAGTTACTCTGGAACTCTGGTATCTCTTCCTCTTTCTTCTGCGACTCTGGTTCAGTTCTCCAACTGACTAAGATTATTTCTCTCACTCAGACTTTGAGTCTACAATCATCTCAGAGATGTGTCTCCAACCGCAGACTAATGTTCTGTGGAGACAAACTGTTTCTTCCAAATATCAAAGTTCTTTGTGAGGAGCGTGAGCTAAAGCTCCCTCACACGACTATGGTCAAATTGAAGTGCGCGGCAAGACGCGCTTCGTGAGGAGACGAAATCTCGCGATCCCGCGAGACTTCAAACGTAATGGGCTAGTCAGGTAAACTCGGCGGCCATCTTTGAACGAGGTCCAAAGCTCTAAATACTTGTCCATAAATTGCAGAGGGAGGGCTTAACCCAAACTCGATGCAGTCCTAACGAACTGCGCGGCGTGATTGTAGCATTCAGCCCCATCCTGACACAGTCAATTGCACCCAACACCTGCAGGAAGCCAGCGATGGCATAGAATCCTTGCTTGATAGCAAATTGGCTCCTGCATAGTGTTGGGGAAGTTAAGGTGCTGGGGTATCAGGCTGAGTATGCCATCCAAAAAGGTGGGGAGGAAGCTTGAGAAGGCTGCCTATGATACTCCACCAACTATGGATGTTGTTGGTTGAAATGTCCCAGAGGCCAAAAAGTGCAGCACAGCAAGCAGTTTTGTCTGCAGAGGGATGTTGGTTCTCTGCTGTGTTGGTGGCATCAGCCTGTGAGCAATCAGGGTCAGGATATGCTGGATGGAGGTCCTTTTGAGCCTGTAGTGGGCTATAACATCCTCGGCGAGGCAGACACGTCTGCACAGTGCCCGCTGTCTTCTTTGTCGCTGCCTCAGTGGTGGTGATCCTGGGGGTGGTGGCATTGGTGGTGGTTGTTGTTGCCATCTTGGGACTCCAATATGCATGATGACTACCTCCATGGCTTCTGTGGCTGTTCTGAGGGAGCTCTGGCCTAGTCTCCCTTATATACATCCACTTATCTCCAATTTAAGTCAGGTTTGTATCAGGTGTTAATAACTGGAGATAACGGGAGTTAGCGCAACTGTTTTTTAAAGCTACGCGGGTCAGCGATATCATTGTTAATAGTGCGAAGCTGTGTTAGTGACTTTTTTCGAGGATTTTTAGTCTGGAACGCCTACTTTGCATATCATTAACAAAGATTATCGCTGCCATGCAAGGCGATAACATTTCCGGATACTATCGCCGAAAACTAGCGCTAAAGGGGGTTAGCGACGCCTTGTTGTTAGGGCGAAAAAATTATTGCCGATTTGTCGCCAAAAAGTGACGCTAACGTGGCAAAAAAGCCCTTGATAATATGCCCCTTAGTGAGCACGAGTGACTAAGCGAAAAGTAGTATATTGTTTCCACGATCCTGAGGGATCAGAGTTGTCATGTTCTGAGGTGTCCAGAAACTATTCTCTCCCCGCTAAGAGGAGATTCTAATGGCACTGTGAGCTAGCTTATGCAAACAGGCTAACCTATCCGGTGGGGGTGCTCGGAAACAGTCTGCCACCAATCCCACAGTTTATGTTATCTGAACACGCAGATACTGTATAGGGCATACAGGAACTACACGGCAATGGATGGTTTTAATGCACGCAATTCGTCTAAAATTGAGTCAAAGACTGGGTTAGAGGATGAGTGAACTGGAGATGGAGAGTCATTTTTGACTCTTTTCAGTTTGGTGCCAGATAAAGATGTTTTCGGAAGATTAAGAGGATCCCTGGCCATCTTGAAAATATGAACCTGTCGATGAGGAAGTCTTTTAATAGGAGAAAGCCTGCCCATACACTAAGTGACCAATGGTAGAGAGTCGTAAACAGGTTCAGAAACTGTAGTTGGTAGATACCAAGGTCAAATCCAGGGTAGTATGATTATAAAAGCATAGCAGGCAGATAGAGTAATAGTGGTACCCACAGATTAGTAAATATGTAAGAGAAGCAGGATGTGAGATATCATTTAAAGTTACATCTCACAGCATGTGCATATTTTAAGAAATCCTCTCATACGTAAAATACATGTAGACTAGTGAGACCAGATAGTAATGCCGTTCTGACATATAAACAAAGAATTTACACATATTTTAGTGTAAATGATAAGGTCATTAGGCAGCATTGGAGGCGATGACTCATTTGAAAAAGACCAAAGTATTAAATGGCATACAGGATATTATGAGAAAGATATTGTGAGAAGCGCGCTAACAAAATGGTGCCATTATCTGTAAATACTCAGTCAATGATGTATGGAAATAAGGAAAATGAAGAATTCTTCATAACATTTTTGTTCCATCTGGCAAAGAGATATTCAATAGGATTATTGAAATGTGCTCATAATACTCCTGACGATAGTATGGATTGAAGTAATCCTTGGAGAAGTCAACTTGCCAGTTATGAGTGAGAATATCCAAATCTGTATGTACTATTCCTCTCAAGCTTCTCATGTGTTTCATTCAATAAAATGAGAAGAGAGGAGAGCTCACCCAAGCAAAAAATGCCACCTCAGGAATCATAGGAAATGCGTTCATGAATGCCTCCGCAGACAAAATGATGGCCGTTCGTACCTGTGGAGCGGCGTCAGCTCTGTGATAATTGGAAGAAAAGACGAGTTGGGCTCACCGTTGGTTCACATAAGTGCCACACACAGCAGAAGGTAAGCCCAGCCTGGGGAGCTTGAAACGAGCTCTGAACGAGGCCAAAAATCACTTCATTAGCTCAGTGAAGGAATGGAGCTTGGGAGATCGCCGCCATCTTGCTAAAGTGCTTAAGCATACGCCCCATCTTTTTTCAACTTTATCTTTGATTTGTGTTCCACTTTGACTGCCTCTGTGCATTTCATTTTATGTTCCCTGTTTGTATGTGCTTGTATGTCTTCCATTTTCCTTAAGGCATTCTCTGGCAGAGGCAGGCATTGCTGACAGGCTCCCTCAGTTCTTTTGTGGTTGACGGCAGAGTGAGGGGGTTTCATCCCACCAAATGTTTGTCAGGTGGGCGTGGCAGCACTTTTCTTTATGCACAGCATCACTTCCCCTTCATGCTGACAGAAGGCTTAACAAGGGTTACAGCCTAGTGGAGCTCAAACTTTAGTGGAGAAAGCAACGCAGAATGCACTACTACAGGGGGGTTTTCCAACCTAGGGGCAGGATATACGCTGCTGGATGGATATAATCGAGTGCGAGAAGGACCTGTGCAACCTGCTTGGTGTCAAGGTGTAGTTGTGAGTTAAGTGATGTTTAAATTATTTTTAATTTTTCAGGAGGCGATATTTACATGATAGGTAAGATTAAGTGATAATAAAATACAAATATATATTACCTATTGGCGATCACCAGTAAGTAGCTATAGTTAAGACCATGTTTCCACATGAAAAGCGTTTTTTGTCTTGTCTATATCTTTGGGACCGTTTGACGAATCTTCCCAAAATTTTCCCAAAAAAGCGTGCCAGCGATTCTTGTGCATGGAAGGTTTTGGGGTGATCCGTCTAGCGGGGGCCTAGTAAAAGGGTGTAAAAAAAAAGTGTGTTTTCCCTTGTTAATTCCAATAGGACCTTTAGACACATCTGCAGCCCAAACCAATGGACAGAATTGCACCAAATTTAGAAGAAAGCTAAATTTGGTCAGCTGATTGGGCTTTTTCTTATTTGGTGTAAATCTCGTAAGCAGTTGTTGAGAAATTTTTGAAAATATAGCTAGTGATATCTGTGGCCACGACGACTTTGCAAAAAATAACAAGCTTGTGCAGGGAAATGCAGAGCTCTAATTTGCTGCCAACACTTCACAGGGAACTGTTGGCAGCCATCTTGGGACTCAGGTAGGAATACCCTGACCCCCCAAGCCTTGGTCTTGGGGTCCCTCTGAGACCACCAGGCAAAACAAATATAATAAAATAAATAAATGGCCCCAAAATCGTGGTATTCATGAATTTATGGGAAAACTAAAAAAAAGCGTGGGCTCCTGCGCTTGATTTTAAATGAACCTCGGGAGGGCCATTTCCCGGGGGCATAACATTATAGTAGGAGGGGGTGCACGGAGCCTCCCTCCTCGGACTTATAAAAGTCCCAGGGGCTGTCACCTACCAGGAGCAGTGCTTTTCATTTATTCAGGGGTGCCTGTGCAGCAACACCCAAACCCTGGGGACTGCGACCTCCCCAGGGCAGATCTGAAATAAATGCGGGGAGGGCACGTGGCCTCCATGCAACCCCTGGGACTTCCACTTCCCTGGGGCATTTAAAATTATGTTTGTGGGCAGGCCCGCGCCCCTGAGACCACCACTCTACTGGGGCTAAACATAAACAATTATTGTCGGGGACCTGTATGGCCTCCCTGCAGCCCTGGGTGCCACCACTTCCCTGTGGCTGATCCTAAATTTAATGTGGGGGGCCATATGGCCTCCCACGCAGCACTTGGGACTGCCACCTCCTGGGGCTATTTGTTAAAAATAGGGAGGCCACAATAGCCCTCGCCGCAGCCTCTGGTACCGCCACCTCCCTGGGGCTAAATTGAATTAATGTAGGGGGTCTGTCAAGGACTCCTTGCCCCAGGGACCATCACCTCATTGGGGCTAACTTCTGCGATGGATGGTGGCTGCGCTGCCCCCTCATGGAGTCATTTATGATCCTGGCACCACCCCGCAGGGCCGGTTCCTTCTACCTGTCGCTGTGCCCACCCTTGAATGGTAGCTGTTTGCTTTTGCTTGGTGACAGCTCCCACCAAGCAAAAGCAAAGATAACTCGGCTTTCTGCAAGCCAGAGAGCTGAAAGCAGAGTTTTCATCTGTTTTCCTGCATGCAAATATGCGTGCAGGCAAACACATGAAAAAATTTGCTCTGACAGACAGGGAGCTACCTTTCAGTAGCCGCCTGTCTTTTATAGCAATGCTGGCTCCTGCAGGTGGAGGGGAAAGGGCTAAGACTGTGGGGGCCTTGAGGCTCTCCTATGGTCGCATTGCATACTGGGTGCCCTGGGGGATGGGGTTCCTGGGGCTGAAATCTGACCAAGAAGGGGGGCCACACAGCCCCCATCCGAAAAAGCATATACTTCTGTAAAGTGCACATCACCCAAGTGTGTTTTTTCTGCATTTCCACCCTGAAAAGTTATCTGTATCTGTGATGGATGTGATTGTATCCTTGCTTTTTCCGAGCGCAATATCTCATGTAGTGTCTTTGATGAGTTCTTTCTTGTCATCTGCTACTGAGACCAGAGATCATGTTCTAAACTTTGAAAAACTAGAAATATATAAACTTTACTAGAAACCCAGAATGTTTGGTCCCGCCCAGATACATTAGCGGTATGCAGTCTCTTCCTGCACTTTTCGCAGGATGATGGCCAGCTTACTAAAAGGACCCCCAGGACATTTCTCAATGATTTTGGAGAAAAGTTCTTGATGCCTAGTAATACGATCACATCACCACCAAACAAAGAAGCACTTACTTCGATAAAGCAGAAATCACCTAAGAGTGTTTTCTCTGCAGTTCCAGCTTGTAAAGTTATCTGTTGAAGATGATTGACCAACAATCACATTGGCAAAGGTACAAACACACAAGGTCACTGCAGACATTTCCTAAGCCTTCTTTACACAGCTGTATTGTAGGAGATGTAGGAGATGCGCTATATATTTACCCCAACTGGATAGCACTGACTAATTGGCCATTAGAAAGTATTCCAGTTAGGTAGAGGTGTTGCAGAAAGTGGTGGCCTCTTCTTGGATAAATACGCAAGGCACGATGCTCATTTCACAGAAATTAAACCTCAATAGATTACAGTTAAGATATACAATTTTGAAAAACATTGAAATTCACAGAAGGTTACAGAGTCATTATAGTTAGACTGACATTTCACTTGTACAAAACCAGAGAAATTCAGCAGTTATAGTTACCTGAGCTAACTATAACTTATACCCCCACAATGAACTGCTTATAACTTCACATATTACATCACTCATGACATGGCTAGTGACATCACTGATGACATCACTAATGGCATCATCCACAGAACCACTCGCACACCAACTAACACACCCATTGAACCCCTCATATGTCCACACACACAGCCACACAACCACTCATATACTCATTCACAGACCCATGCAAGTACTGAGAAAACCCACTCACTGATCCATTGAGCAACTCACAGATCCACTCACTTATACAGCTACTCACACAACCACTAACTCACCCATATAGCTACTCACGTACCCACTCACTCACCAATACAGCCAATGACACATACACATACAGACACTAACATACCGTCTCATAATGAATGAATGAAAGAGCAACATTTATACAGCGCGCAGCTACTCCGACTGGAGTGTCCCGGCGCTAACAGTTTAGATATCATATCATACACCCATACAGCCATTCACACACTGACTCAGTAAGATGTTTTATTAGTGATATCAAAAGCAGTTATAGCTATATTGACGTGTGCAGTAGTGTCCCTGCCTGAAATAAATCCATGTTGGTGTTCTGATACCAGCTCCCGCATATGCAGTGTCAAGCGATTTGTCAATACCTTCGCAAATATTTTGGCGTCGGTATTCATAAGAGATATTGTGCGATATGAACCACATTCATCAGAATTCTTCCCTTTCTTAAGAAAGAAGACAATATTAGTCGTATCCCAGGATTTAGGAACCTGCTTGCATTCAGCTATCTGATGTATAACTACTTGAAGCAATGGTAAAATTAAGGTCTTAAAGACCTTATAAAATTCTATGGGTAGAGCATCATCCCTGGCTGCCTTACCTGAAGATAACGTTGATATAGAAGTTATAATTTCTTCCTCTGCTATATCAAGCTGAAGACGGTCTTTAGCCTCTAAATCAAGAACCTGAGGACACAGTGGTGCAAATATTCTTCAGCCACCCCTAACTCAAAGTCATAAGAAACAGTATATAGCTCTGAATAGAACTGATAAAATTGCTCTAAGATCAAGTTAGTCGAAGTATACCCCCGGCCATCTCTGCCCTTAATTAAATCTATACGGGTTTTAGCTTTCTTATCTGCTGCCTGGTAAGCCAATAACCGCCCTATCTGATCTCCATATTCATATTAGTTCAGTCTGTTTTTATTGTAGGCGGCTGCAGCCTTCTCTTTAAATTGACGGGTCATTAGTGTCCTTATATTAATCAATGCAGAATATATAGCTTCTTTATTTATTCCATTCGACATGATCTCTTGAGCATGGGATAGTTCTAATTTTATTAAAGTAATACGAAGCTCCTTTGCCTGTCTTTGCGTGATTTTATTTGCATGATATATGTATTGTTGCGTGGAGCCCCGTATGACAGCTTTCATCGTATCCCATGAAATAAAAAGCGAAGCTGTCTCTGTATTATAATGAAAAAAGTCAGTAAGAACCCCCTGAGTATGAGTATGAGTGATAAATTCTGGGTCTGACAGTAAATATCTGGGAAAGGGCGACTACTATTGTCCTCGCCTAGAGACTGTATATGTACCAATAGAGGATTATGGTCAGACGTTATTCGTGGGCAGACCTCAATATTGGACTTTTCTTAAAGGCAGCTATTCACAAAGATTAAATCAATTCTAGAATAATGCTGATGTGGTCTAGAATAATACGTGAAGCCGGGTATCATAGGATGTAATGCCCGCCACAGATCCGTCAGCCCGTGGAGCCGAGCCAACTAAAAAATCGACTTTCGAACCCTACTCATTCTTGGGGATACAAATCGATTTGTTGAATCAATCGAGTAATTTAAAGTACAATTAAAGTCCCCCATGATTATGATTTCCCCTTGCCAGTCCAAAAGCTCCAACATTAATTTGTCAAAGATAGCAGTCTGGTCCTGATTTGGACCATATAATGCACACAAAACTAATTTCCTATTATGAATTTCAAGTTGCAGGATCACCCACCTGCCACCTGGGTCAGAGGCCGTTTTGAGTTTTTTACAAATAAAATGTTTATCTTTAAGAATAGCTACACCTCTAATTGCTGCATTTTGTGAAGTACACTCTAATACCTCTAAGCCTTCTTTCACGTGGAGAGAACCTCGTTTTCCTCAGACCCTGGAGCATACAGACTTCACGGTTGACGGCTGAACCCGCCCGTCATCCCGTGGCCTATATTTTCAACAAGCCACCACTGGCTTCTTTCATTTACTTTGAACCCGACTAGGCCGGGTTGGAATTATCACCGGCCTCATGACCCTTTCATCCTTGATCCACATTCAGCCCTGAAGAGTCACGGGTATACTACCCGCTTAACGAAACACGTGTCGACCTTATCTCCATTCCATACTATCATATCATGTTGCTTTGAAAAGAAAAACGCTTACGTATATTTATTTTTAAACGTGTGCCCAGGACTTTTGTTGACAGCCCCTATCTTTGTACGCCAAATGTGTCCCTACTAAAATGGCTAGGTGTGGTTTATACATCTCTCACCAAGCGTCATTTAGTAGGTGAGTTAAGCAAGGCCACATTCCAGCTTATACATGTAGTTGTACCCACTATGTAAGATTTTGACACTTCGGGCTCCTATTATCTCTCCCCGCATGGGACTTTTTATTTAGCTTAATAGAAAAGCAAGCAGATTATTGTTGTTGTTGTTGTTGTTATTGTCCATGCAGTTTCTGGAGATTGTATTTAAGTTATATTCAAGTTTAGTCTGTACACCCACTATTTTACACCCCCAAAGCAGTTGTTTATCACCGCTTAACTCCTTAGTCAAGAAAGGTCCTCCCCACCCCCTATCACCACCCCACCCCAAACCTTGGCAGGTTGCCCACCCTCCCACCCCGTGTCCTTGAGAAGAAATCACCCCCAGTACCTTGCTGTCGATAGATGACAGCATAGAGAAGTAGAATTCTACGGTACCTCCCAACATCGACTAATAATACAGTACATAGACAATGAGAAAAAAAGAAAAAGAGTAACAAGAGAAGAGGTCTAGAAGTAATTAAAGAAAGAGAGGGAGGAGGAGAAAAAGAGAGAGAAGGAAACATGTGTATGTGAGAGAGAGAGAACAATAATCCCTCAATATTCATAGTAGTTCAAAGCAGGTTTCGTCATATGTTCAATATCTATTGAATACTATTGGATATTTTGAGTCAATTTCTTATCCAAGAATGTTGTTGTAACTTGGTAAGAGCCATCTTTGTCTCCTGGTCAGTATGATAAATCTGTGCCCGGCCATCTTTAATAACCCTCAACCGGGCAGGTTCTTGCAGATAAGCCAGTGCTCCTAGTGCTTTCCAAGGGTCAATAAGTTGCTTCATCCTCCATCTTTTGTCCATTGTGATCTTGCATAAATCTGACCATGCGACAATGGAGAAAGAATCCGCTAAGATGGGTGTTTTGGGCGGGGCCTTAATAGCGATGGCTTGGCGGAGTAAAAAGTTACCAACATATATGAGTATTGGTCGCGGTCGACGTGGGCTGGTCGGATCTGATTGATTAAGAAAAGCTAGTAGCCTATGGGCTCTTTGTATTTGGGATTCCCAATCCCAGTCTGCTAAATCAGGAAAGGCTTTCTGGAATGTTTGTACGATAAATAACCATGGATCAGATCCCTCTCTTCCTTCCGGAATCCCAAATATTTGTAGATTATTCCTCCGTTGTCGATTTTCTAAATCTTCGATTTTGCCTTGTATAACATTGAGTTGCGTATCATGTTCTTGAATCAGCTTGGTGGAGTATGTTATTGCATCTTCGTTATCAGAAAGTCGTTGTTGTAAGGTTGTCATTTCGTTTGCAAGTTATGAGACTTTATAAGTTACTGCTGACAATGATTGTTGTATAGTGGCAGTGTGCGCTCTGAGTTGCGTGTAGTACTCCTGATCTTTGCTCTGACAGATCCGGCATGATTGAGGCTAAAGAGGGCTCTGATAAGATCATTGATGTTGATGGAGCACAGAGTGAGTCAGTAGCCACTGTGACAGGGGCTTTCAGCCATTCCACAATTCCCAGTTGTGCTTGTTTGTTTAGGCAAACAGTCTATTATAGAAGAGTTTACAGAAGAAGAGTGGGAGATGAGTTGACTGCTAGTATTAGGCACAGTTTGAGCGAGACCAGTTAGCCTCGAAACAATCACTCTGATGTCTTTCTTTGATGTAACCCACTTTTCGCAAAGGACTGTTTTGCGTACTTGATTTACCTTTACTTTTATTAGCATTCGTGACTTTAGCTTCTTGTTGTTGAGGAGTGAGGTTTTTTTTATCTGATAGACCAGTCTTGTGGCCAGACTTTGCAATTTTTGCAGACTTAGTGTTACTTTTTTTCCCCCTCTTAATAGTCTGAAGGTGTGCATTTAAAGGCTCCGAGTGGTGGTCAAGCGAGTCAGATGAACCAAGTGAATCGTTTATATTTGCTGGTGATAAAGAGAATACCGATGTCTCAGCTGATAATTCCATAGCAATCGGTGAAGTATGCACCGAGTTCAC
Organism: Triturus cristatus; assembly: GCF_964204655.1. Lineage (NCBI taxonomy): Eukaryota > Metazoa > Chordata > Amphibia > Caudata > Salamandridae > Triturus > Triturus cristatus. Next base: position 468,946,624 of record NC_140584.1, on the reverse strand, counting down.
CGGTTCAGCCATACCTACCATTCGATATGATCGAGTTCCCTGAAATCAAAGTAGGCCTGGGCGGTAACTTTCGTTCTGATCGCGGAATTTGCGATATTTTGACATTTTCGCGTTCCGTGGAGAGCGCGAAAATGTCAAAACTTTCGCAACCTGCTGCGAAACGTAAGTATTTTTCTTGTTCGCACTTTAAAAATGCATTCTCGCACGCGTGGTTGCGACTTACCGGGTCCCTGCGTTCGCCGACGAGTTTTCCTATCTGTTTGCGCGCTCCACAAGATGTTGGATTGTTGGTAGCCGGTCGCGCTATCCCACGAGAGTTTGCAATCACGAACACGTCATTGCGATCGCGAACAGGAAATAAGCATCGCGAGCAAGATGGCCGAGCCCATTAGCGACCGCATGGGCAAGTTGGAGATATATTTCCCCGCGAGCACGCAAAAACACATCGCGACCGGGCGGGAAAAGCAATCTCCGCATCTTCGCGGAAGTTTCGGATGCTCGCGGAGATTTTGCGCAATTTCGCGATAATTTGCGAAAGACTATTTCGCAAATTCCGCCCAGCCTTAAATCAAAGCACAGGTATTATATTGTCTCTGTCTAGCTCACTACTATTCACCCTCCCAGAAGTAAAATGTTCAATCAGTACAGCAGCTTCATTATTGACAGTTGTGGCATGTTCTTTATCAGCTAGCAGATCGGGGGTTACTCCCGAGTCACATGTGCACCCATAATCATCACCACCATCATCTGTAATCCCTTTTCCTTGTTCTACCATAGAGGCGCCTTCAATAAGTTCAGAAATGCTTACAGACACAGCAGCAACAGATGGCCCCAGCGGGGATTTGCGGTGAACAGCCGCCATAACGATGTCAGCCATAGCGGGTTCCAAGGCAGAGGCAGAAGCAAGGAGATTAGCGGCGTCCCCCGAGTGTAACAACTGCATCGCCAGTTTACCAACTTGAGGAAAAGTCTTTTTAAATGTAGCATTCACCCCCTCCGTAGTGGAGTTATCAATGCCAATTGCAGCAGAGTTCCGTGTTAGTCATCCGACCCGCTGTGTACTCGTCTTCGGTGGATAGTAATGACAAAAAATCCTAGGTAATATCAATAAAGTAAACCAATTACACAATATCTATGACAATAAGAAGACCAAGGAAGACAGAAAAAATATGTTCAAATTGGTTACTATTTTAATAATTTCTTCTCATATTATTTAAACAAATTATATTTATACAAAACATCTAAAAAATGAAACAATATTTAACACATTACATTTAATCAATATGTATAAATAAAAAGTTAAAAAGTGGCAATATCTTTAGTAACTCGACGTGCGTTTCGGCGTATACAACGCCTTGTTCAGGAAAGCCACACAATTATCTAAAAAAGAAAAAACATAATCAGATTTCATCAGTGGTTGTCCATATCTTGTTATGTATTCTCATCAAAAACATCTATTTAAACAATACATATCTTTTTTTAAAATTATCATAAAAAGCACAATAGGTATCAATAGCAACAATCTATATACATAATCTGACGGTCTTCCTATGTATCACACATTACGATTTTATATTTATTTACGGTGCTATATCGGAGTGCTCAAAAATGAAGTTTAATGAAAGAGTTCTATTAAATAGTAAAGGCCTGTAACATTATATAATCCAGAAACAATAAGATAGAAAATAAGTAGCTGGACTGGTGGGAGAGATTCGCTCACAGAATTTTTGGAATGGCTCAATGTTAGAGACTCGAATTTGAAATTTACTGCATGCATAGATACTGAGAAAGTAAAGTTTCTTGATATCATAATTAGACATTCTTTAGGCCACTTGGAAGTATATCTTTTTGTGAAGCCCACTGCAAGGAATACGCTGTTGTATTTCAATAGTTATCATCCCCGCAACCAAAAACAAAGTATTCCGTTTTCCCAATTTCTAAGAGTGCGTAGAAACTGCACGAACTTGAGAGATTTTGATAAACAAGCCATTACAATTAGAAAGAAGTTTTTAGATAGAGGATACCCTCACCGGTTGGTGAGGGATTCCTATAAACGTGCTAGGTTTTACGACCGGGACCATTTATTGACCTCTAAAGTTAACAACAGTAATATTCCGCTGGTATGTGTCACCAGACACTCCACGAAGGATACTAAAGTCAAACAAATTATTAATAGTAATTGGCACATTCTTAACAGTAATCTAGATAGTTGTAAAATTGACCAAAGCTTTATTCGCACATCGGCGAAACAGAAATATTAAAGATTTCATTGTTCGCTCACGGTTCACCAATAAGACCAATAGACCTATGTTCATTCAAAAATCCATTAATGGTAATTTACCCATTAAAGGTACTATGAAATGTTCCTCTGGTAAATCTTGTGAGTCCATTATTGAAGGTGAAATTCTGATCCGCAATGGGGTTTCTATTGAAGCCACCGAGATGTGGAACAGTAAAACAAACAATACTGTATATTTCATTCGCTGTCCCTGTAACCTGGGTTATGTAGGTGAGACGTCAAGAGCAATTCAAACTCGCATTACTGAACACCGCTCTGCAGTCAGAACAGCTAAAATTACAGCGCCCTTAGTTAAACATTTCATTGACATGAACCATAAACCAGAAGACATCCATTGGAGAATTTTGGAAAAATCAGGACTCCCGACAATAAAGGGGGTCTCAAAATACATAAAAAAACGAGACGTTTTTTGGATTTTTACTCTTAACACTTTTAGGAATGGCCTGAATAGTGAAATACCCTGGGAGAATGCCATAACCTGAGCGGGGATCGCATCTTATAATAGGATGTTGGATATACTGAATCTAATTCAAGTTGTTTAGGCCACTGGGTTTTTAATCAATATAAACATTTGTGGAAATACCAGTCAAATCTGATAGGTTGATACCTTCAAAACATTGTCCGACATTTGATATTATTTTTTAATTTAACTTTCGTTTAGTTGTGTTGATTTTACAACTCGGAAAAAGTTTTGGTTACTATCTTCATAATTCTCAACTTATCATATATCACTCATTGTTACATAATATATATCAGGCCAGTAGGTTTTTGAAATAATACAAGGTTATTATAGTAATTGATATCTATAATACCAAACAATTTGACATGTCTTTGAAATTTTGTCAGACAGAACAATAAAGTTCCCATGGTTTTCAATATAGTCTGTTTTCTGTGACCATTTTCACTTCAGTCTATCTTCTCTGACCACCACCAACTCGGTCACGTGACACTTTTTAGAATCACATGATTATCATGTGACTAGCCATAGTGTATATAATGTGTAGAATAGCACCAACACATTTGATACTCTTTTCCGAAGGCGTCACCGGCAGCCATCCTTAGCCTGGTCCTACTTGAAGCCTCCTTTTATCAGGTATTTACTAGTTTGTAGCTAGAGGGACTTTGATTTACTCTGAAGCTGTAGTTTTACACGCTCATAGATATATATTGTTACATTCCTTCTTAGATAAGTCTTTTACTGTGTATGCTTATTGAGCTACATATTTGGAACACTATCACATATCCAGTGCTTGTTCCAGTTTCTTCGTTGAATTTCTTCTATTGCAAGGTAATTACGGGGTTCATTGTTACTCCGATTTATAATGTGTCCTTTTTTCCTTTATAAGGTATCGATTTTGACAATAGATTGTGCATTGTTTTTTCAGAGGCTTTCCAGAATATCATTTCACTGATTTTAACATTAAGTAGGACCAGACCGCTTTTCCAATATACCAATACGAAGCTTGTTTGACAAACAGGTATTGACCTTTAAAATTCACTTAAGATCAAAAGATAATAGAAACCTACAGTTATTTAATGTTAAGGATATTTTTATCTTTTTGTAATCTAATTACTATTAAAAATAGTCGTTTTTTACTCTTCTCTTTCGTAGACATCAGACCTTTTCGTGAAACTGTTGATTTTAAAATTAATAAGACACCGTTGCACATCCGGTGCATTGCATTTTAATCAGGTAATCCCTTTCGTCATTGTGGTTTATCTGTTCTTACTGAACATGCATAATATTGGTGAATTAACACCAATTGTGATAGATTAATGCTAGATATTTTGATTTTCATAACCAATCTCAGTTTTCCGGTCCGCTAATATTAGTCCGAATTTTGGAGTATGATGATTGCTCACACTGTTACTGAATAGAGTACAGTTCTTATTTCTTTGTGATCTTACTGAATTATTAACATTGATTTATTAGTTTTAATTGCACATTTTACGAGCATAAATCTCGTCAGATTTCTTTCCCAAAATGAAATCATATAGATGTAAATGTTGTAGACTTGTAAAGCGCACAGCTGCCCCAGCAACGGGGCGTCCCGGCGCTGTAAACTGCTGGGGAACTCATCCTGGCTTTTCCTGTGGGATGGTCCCTACAGGGCATCTCCAAGGTGAAGACAAGCATCCCCGGCGCTGATGGGGCTGTAAGTGGAGATTAAGCAAGCTGTTGCCCAGAATTGCTGAGTGGGATCCATGGTTAGAGTAGGCACCGAGGCGAGAATTGTCGAGTCCGCTGACCTTGGCCCAAGACCCTGCTGCGTCGGGAATCGAACCCTGGTCCCGGGCCGACTTCTGCTCCCGGGTCTGCCGCCTCTAACCAGTGAGCCACACCACTCCACATAGATAGCTGATACAAACAGCAGCTACCATGTACATTAATGATGATTAGACCCTATCATACAGGTCTATAATAATGGTGATACATACATTCTTTTCAGCCATTTATTAGAATTAAAGACATCCACCAACTATGGAGTTGCAAGTTTTAATCACTGGGAACTCATCACCTTGAAACGGGATCTGTGAGTGATCGGCTACTTATTTTCTATCTTATTGTTTCTGGATTACATAATGTTACAGGCCTTTACTATTTAATAGACCTCTTTCATTAAACTTCATTTTTGAGCACTCAGATATAGCACCGTAAATAAATATAAAATCATAATGTGTGATACATAGGAAGACCGTCAGATTATGTATATAGATTGTTGCTATTGATACCTATTGTGCTTTTTATGAAAATTTTAAAAAAAGATATGTATTGTTTAAATAGATGTTTTTGATGAGAATACATAACAAGATATGGACAACCACTGATGAAATCTGAGTATGTTTTTTCTTTTTTAGATAATTGTGTGGCATTCCTGAAGAAGGCGTTGTATACGCCGAAACGCGCGTCGAGTTAATAAAGATATTGCCACTTTTTATCTTTTTATTTATACATATTGATTAAATGTAATGTGTTAAATATTGTTTCATTTTTTAGATGTTTTGTATAAATATAATTTGTTTAAATAATATGAGAAGAAATTATTAAAATAGTAACCAATTTGAACATATTTTTTCCGTCTTCCTTGGTCTTTTTATTGTCATAGATATTGTGTAAAATGTGTACCCTATTTTTTAATATTGCCTAGGGGTTTTTGTCATTACTATTCAAGTCCCTGGCTTGGAATTGACTACCCATTGTTCAGGGTGTCCTTGTTTTTTCTCATTTTCTCGTCTTCGGTGGAGCCATTACCTGCCGGCCAGATCGAAGACAAGCTGCCAGACCAATCCAATGGAATACGGACCGGCGATGCCCAGATAGAGAACCGAGCACCGGGTGTCTCCCGAAAGCAGAGAATACTGGTCGTCTTGGCGGAGCATAAGAAGTATGTGTTTGAAGTATAAAGTCCCGAATTGTTTCCGAGTTGTTGGTTACAGGTTCTCCTGCTCTCCCACAAAAGATAGTCATCCGACGGGAGCTCTCGCAGAATGCTGCTACTCACAGCGGAGTCAATCCGCCATCTTCCTTCCACCTCCCCCTGTGTAGGGTGAAATTCCATGGTAACGTGAGAATGCCCAGATCACTTTTCAAGGTTTTGAAAAAAATTGACAGATTCTCTGTTTACCCGTGGATCAACCAGAATAATTTCTCATTTGATTGCCCGGATGCAAGGGCTGAATTGAAATCCAAAACCATAAACTATTTAGCTCTGTGTGTGATAGACCTGGTACCATTGGCGTGAGTCTCCCTTCCATTTTTTCCGATTGCCTCCTCTGTTTTTGATATGTTTTGCTGGTTTAGATGCTTTGGGCACTGTGCCACTGCTATTCAGTGCCACAGTGCAAGTGTTCCCTATGTTAAATTGATGTATTGATTAGTGACTCCATGATAGAGTTATTTGATTTACTTGTGAGACCCTAGTACAGTGCACCATGTGTGCCCAGGGCTTGTAAATCAAATGCTGCTGGTGGGCTCGCAGCACTGGTTGTGCCACCCACAGAGGCATCTTGTAAAGTGTATCTCAGGCCTGCCATTGCAGAGCCTGTGTGCAGTCTAGTACTGCCATGTCGACTTGGCAAGTGCACCCTCTTGCTAGTCCCTAAACCTTCCCTTTCTACACATCAGACACCCCTAAGGTAGGCTCTAGGGCAGGGTGCATTGTACATAAAAGGTAGGTCATGCCCTGATGTGTTTGGCATGAACTGATAGTGAATTACAGTCTATTTCGTTTTTCACTATTGCAAGGCTACCTGTCCCCATGGGCCAGAATGGGCAGTTTGATTATAACATCTTATAATCCTAACTGACCCAGGGAACATGGTAGAAATGCTAGTTTAGTATGCCTGAACTCAGAATGATAAAATACATCTTTTAGTGAAGTTGGTTTTAACATTCTGTGTTTGAAAATACCACTGTTAGAAAGTAGGTATTTTCTTGCCTAACTGTCCAACCCTGCCTCTGCTAGGTTGTGTATTGTGTGTCTGGAGTTTGAGTGACAGGGGCTGGGGGATTCCAGGAGACAGGATGAGTCAGCACAGGACTGAATAGAGAGATCTGCATGTAGATGGGTGGGAGGAGCTGCACCTGGGACCTGAATAGGGCTGTGCCTTCCCTCCACAATGCTGGCTCCACCTCCTGTGGTGCGTCTGATGTCCCTGGCCTACACTGTGAAAGGAAAGAAGGAGTCTTGTCAAAAAAGTTCTCCAGAACCAACTAGAACTGTTTTGGACTAGGCCCAGGCCTCTCTGCCTTCAGAGAACAAAGAGAATAATAGTATAAATATGGGGACCCAAACCCCAAGACTTTAGATCACTTCTAGAACAACAAGACAAACCTCTGCCAAGGAGAAGAACCAAGGAAGCTGTAAGAGTTGGACTGCCCCCCTGCCAGTGTGCTGTGTTGTTGGGTTGGCCTGCAGTGGTGTCTTTATTGCCAAGGAGAGGAGAAGGAACATTTTACAGAACTTTTATCATCTTGCAAAATATTTCTCCAAGGCTTTAACTTGTGCTTGCCTCCTGCTGAAGTCTCAGGGACAAAAGACTTCACCACCAGCTCCCCTCTGAATTTCCTTGCTGCAGAAGCCGGCGTGTCGCTGGGAGCTGGAAGCGCAACTCAACGAGAAGGAGCGTGTCGCAGCTGTTGCCGTCAGATCGCCGGAGAAGCGTGTCGCCACCGCAAATGTCACCGCGGCTTCACCAGAAAAGCGTGTCTTCATCAAAGCTGTTACCCGACGCATCACCGGCGAATCGTGTCGCAGGACCTGTCGCTGCTCCCAAGTTACAGAGCCACCGCACGGCCGCCGGGTGTGCAAGCATCATCTACACGTCGTCGCATCAAGGGCGCCATTTTATCGCATCGCACCGGATTGTCGCATCGCATTGAGGTGCCATCTTGCCGCATCGCAGCCGGGCTGCAGAATGAGAATCTACGCATCACCTCCTCTCCGGTAAGGATCAAGACGCATCCCCTACTCTGCGCAAGCATTGAGGCACGGCACATCCTCTTCCCCGAAGCAAGGAACCCACGCATCTCCAAAGCTGCGAGCCTTTTGTTTATTTTGCGTTGCGCATCCAGGTACTTTTGTGAGAACTTTGTCGCTTTTACCATCAACTTTAACTAAGTTACTTCCACCATCTTTAAGTCAATTTTGAGTATAGTATTGTGGATTTTTGTCATTTGTGGTCTTGTGGTAAGTCTATATAAAGAATACTAATTTTTATAAAACCTGTGTGGTGTCCATTTGTAGTGTTTTCACTGTATTACTGTATGTGTTCACAAATGCTTAACACACTGCCTCTGAGATAAGCCTGTCTGCTCGTGCCAAGCTACCAAGGGGGTGAGCAGGGGTTATCCAGTACTGTAATCCCCTTTCCCTGACTTAGAAGCAAGGGTCCCTATTTGGTCAAAGGTACCTACCTCTGCCAACTAGAGACCCCCAATTCTAACACTGGTGGACAGCGGTGAGGATTTGGACCTGCATTTGTGACTCATATACAGTAATTGGTGTACACTGTGAGTGCAGACCAAACGCGGCCACATACTTTTTTGGTAGAATTTTTCTTTTCCTTGGACTGTTATTTTTTTCCTGATAACTGCCAATTCTTACTGCCATGAGTAGACCAGTATCTGTTGCATCTATGGATCTAGATTTTGAGGAAGAGAGGTTGGAACCTACACTTTGAAACAGCTCAAGCATCTCTGCAAGAAATTGAAAGTTGCTACACCAGGCATTTCCAAAAAAGATGACTACCAAAAGGCGCTGATTGCCTGGGTAGAAGCAAGAAATGCCCCTGAGTTGGTGGTGAAGCCAGCTGGGGATGCAGATGGGCAACTGGATAGGCCAGTGTTTCCAGCCAGGGGAGGGGCACCGTCCCCACCTGGCAGTAGTATCTCTTCCAAATACCTGTCCCCCAGCGAGCTGGAAGACAGGGAGAGAAATAGGGCACACAAACTGGAGATGGCTAAGCTTAAGATGGAGGGTCAGAGGGAAATAGAGAATAACAAGTTGTCCTTGGAGAGGGAGAGAATGAGAATGCAGCATGAGAGGATGTTGAGGGAGTTAGAGATCAAGGCAAAGGGCTTAGAGATCGCTGCCTCTGGTGTCAGCGCACCATCTGTGCCTTGAGAAAGCAGAGTGTATATTCCCAAGGATGTCATCAAAGATTTCCACAAGCATGAGGATATTGGGCAGTGGTTTGCAGGCTATGAGATAGCAATGTTGGCCCACTGGGTCCCTGAGAGGTTGTGGGGCCACTTTGTGAGTGAGGGGAGGGATACTTTGTTAGACCTGTCCAGTGAGAATAGGATGTCTTATGCCCACATTAAGGAAGCCCTGATGACAAGGTATGGTTTGACCCCAGAACTCTACAGACAGAGGTTTAGGAGTTGCAAGAAGCTGGAGGGAACCACTTGGGTAGAATATGTGTCTTTCTTTTGCAGAGCTATGGATGGTTGGGTGAAGGGTAGCAAAGTGGATACTTTTGAAGTGCTCTATGATTTGTTTCCATGGGGGCACTTGTCTGCTAACTATTTTCCAGAGGTACACCAGCACCTTATTGATTGCAAGTTAACTAACCCTAGGAAGCTTGCTGAGGAGGCGGACCGCTGGGTCAGTACCAGGGTCCACAAGGGTCATGTGGGAGACTCACCCAAGGGTGGGCAGGGTCCCCAGCAGAAGAGTGGGGGGACAAGGGTAAATAGAGGGAGTTCCAGAAAGGGCCCCAAAGTAATTCCCAAGGGATCCAAGGGAAGGGGTCCCAGCCTCCCTCTGAGAAAAAGTCAGAACCCCCAACAGGTAAACCTGTTCTCGGGGGGCCAGCTACATGCTTTCAGTGTAAGCAAGTGGGACACTGTTGATATGATCCCCAGTGTCCCCAAAAGGGTCAGTATGTGCCACCCCGTGCACCACCCCGTCAGATGGCCAGTGTAGCCCTGGGAGGGGAGGAGATGGGTGCCCAAGGTGGGTGGGGTCCCGCTGTAATGTCCCTTGTCTCATTAGGAGACTTTGAGATGGTCCCTAAGACTCAGCTGCCTGATAACACTAAAAAGTACAGGCGTGGGTGACCATCAATGGCCATAGAGTGGAGGCTCTTAGAGACACCTGAGCTAATGTGACAGCTGTCAGGTGTCACTTGGTGTCTGAAGAGCAGGTGGTCCCCAATGCATTTGACACAGTTGTTGCCGCTGACAACACAGAGAGCCTCAGGTTCCCTTTGAGTGGGGAGGGTCTCTGGTACTCTTCAAGTAGCTATGAGGCCAGCCATGCCTGTGGATTGTCTGTTGTGGAAGGATTTGGAAAGCTCCCCTTGCGCTAAGGTGGAGAAGAAGTCTCATTTGGAGATGTTGGGTCTGCCTGAGTGGGCGTGTGTAACCACTCGGTCTATGGCAGCCAGTACGGGTGTTGAAGAGGTCCTGGAGCCTGAAAGTATGGCCCAGGGACCTGCCTTAAAGAGAAGAGGTAGGGGGCGCGGGAAACCAGTCCCCATTGTTCCCATGGTCCAGGAGGAGACAGACCTTGAGGGGGTACCCCTGGAACCTACAGGGGAACAGGTTGCTGAACTGGGGGACCTGCCTGAGCTGACCCATTGGCAGCAAGAAGGAGGACCCTCCAGGGAGGAATTTTGTGCAGAACAGAAGAAGTGCCCTTCTCTTGCGGGTTTGCGGCAACAGGCCACAAACCAGGCAGCAGGTGATCAGTCTGGATCACATTGCATCTAGTGGGAGGACGACCTCCTGTATGCAGAGCCTAAGGTTTCTGAGCCTGGGTCAGCCTGTGTGCTGGTGGTACCCCAGCGCTTCAGAGCCTTCCTACTGGGGTTGGCTCATGATGTACAGTTAGCTGCACATCTGGGGCAGGACAAGACCTTTGAATGGCTTGTCACCCACTTTTATTGGCCCCAGATGCGGAAGAGTTTAGATACTCATTGTAGGACTTGTCAAACTTGCCAGGCAAAAAATTCCAATAGGAGATTCTATGGGGAAAACACACTTTTGGACCCCTGCTTCTTCTCAGCCCCCACTGAAACTTTCCAGGGAGGAGGCGAATGAGATGAAACCACCACATTGATATATATCTCTGGAGGAGAGAGGGGATTTGTGAGTACTGTTATGGGTCTGTGAATAGGTATGTGAGTGGTTGTGTTGCTGTGTGAATGGGCAATCAAGAGGTTGTATGGGGCGTGAGTGGGAAGGTGAGTGGTTCTGTGGATGAGGTCATCAGTGATGCCATGAGTGATGTCATTTAAGATGTAATCAGTAATGTCTTCAGTGATGTCACTGAACATGTCATCATGAGTGATGTAATATGTGAGGGCATAAGCTGTGCATTGCTGGGGCTTACGTTATAGTTAGCTCAGGTAACTATAACTGCTGAAATTCACTGGTTATATATGAGTGAAATCTGAGCCTAACTATAACATCGCTGTAACCTTCGTTTTTTTCAGTGACCTTCCAAGGTTTTTTTTAATTCTATTTCCTAACTATAACGACCCTGTAACCTTTTGTTTTTTATGTGATTTATCTAAGGTCAATTTCCTAACTATAACATCTGTGTAACCTTTGGTTTTCTAAGTGCATTTGTATGGCTTTTTAACTAGTAGCAAAGTTCATTATCTTACTGAGAGAGGTCGGGTCACCCAAAAGATCAGCAGATGATAACTTGTCACACTTGTGATGTCAGACCAATTGCCCTCATCCGGAGATGTGTATTCTAGAGCCTGATAATTTTGGGGGATCAAATGTTTACTCATTTAAATCATTGCCATTCTCTTAATGTTTCATAGGGAGGGACTGATCATTTTGACCATGACCACTGCTGCACTGAACACTCACTCTGACAGTACACTTGTTATCTGACATACTTTATTGTCAGCCTGATGAATTCTGGCTACTGCTCCTTCCTTTCATGCCAATAGGTCAATGGATTCTGGTCGAGGTACACCTCTATTGAGTCAACCAGAGAGTCTCGGACCACCTTCTCAATATTCGTTGACACTCGCTTTGTCTGTGTTGCCTTTACATTTGATTTAAGTCCTGCCATATGAAACCAACCCATTGCAGATGTTGGAAACTAAGCTCTTGTTGTCGGTTTCATAGAAGTCAGCAATGGTGTTGGGTGCTGTTGATGCAGTTGCTGTAGGCTTTCACAGGACTGAGGGTCAACAACACTACCCTCTCCAGATGTTGAAGGCTGCACTTTAGTTCTGCCATTGTTTTAAAACTGCATAGTTCATCTGCTATCTTCCACTTTCCTGAAGATCTAATTATTGTAAATTGGGACATCCAGTTTTGGGCAACGAAAGAAATTGGTCAAGCTTTTTTGTACTGTGGACCCAGTATCATGGCACAGATGTAATTGTGAGAGGACACAATTTTTTTTTGCAGCCTTATTTTATGTTCAAGTGAAGTATTAAGCTGTCCACTAAAGCATTTGCTTTTTCATTGATATTGCTAAGCATTTCTTTCCCCTTTTGTAAATGTTTTGTAGCAGGTGAAACAACAGGATCACTTGGCTCATGGTACTGTCCTCCTTGCTGGATTCCTGTGTCATGCTCTCGAAAGGAACTGGCAGTAGCATTTGGAACAGGTACTCAACTAGCCCTTATTTGTCTGCCTCCATCTTCTTGGCTTTGGCAGTTGCATCCCCACTCCTTTGTGGTTCTCAGAAATAGGCCTGTACTGCTCAAACAGGAGCTGCAGCATGTAGTAGGTGGAGTTCCAAAATGCTGGCATCTTCTGTATGAAGGCTTTTACAGGGACTCCATTAGCATGGTGGATGATTGTCAACTGCTTCCTGGCTTTGAATAAATTACTAAATGAGTGCACGTTTTGTAACAGTGACTAGTATGATGTTGGCTACATTTTCAGGTAGCCCTGCACTCATAGGTTTATGCAACCTGTCAAACACTGGACTCTGAAGTATCCTCAATCAGCCATGACTTTGACAATATTATTGCCATTGTCAGTGTCAATGTATCCGTTGCTGATATCTCTGGTTTGAAGCCATTCATAGACTTTAGTATTAAACTCATCCAAGATGTTGCCAGCTGCATGCAATTTCTCCATAGCAAACATTGCAGCTTTTGCAGGCCACGGAATGCTTGGAAAGGCATCATCAGTGGTGAGACCAGTGTCTAGCCTTTGCTTCACTTCCTTAGAGGAGATCCAGTATGCAGGATGCACTTGTAATCTGTTGTTTAACAACTGGTCCACATGTCTGTCATGAGTTGGATGGCCTGAACAGAGCTTTCCTTCATAGCTTTACTAACCAATTGTAGCAAGTGCAGTGCTGGCATAGGAACAGTGGAAAAATAAATCCAACTGGGAACCTTCCATTTTGGACAAAGGGACTCCGCAAATCCCAGAAAACCACCCCTTCTGTGAAAAAAAGGAGAGGAGGTAAAGCATTAACATGGTGGCCAACATTCCATTGTACTGATGGACTTTATGGTTAGGTGGTGCGACGACTCCTTGGTGAACATCGCCTTGATAAGTTGAGTGTTTTCTTTGTGATACCTCCTCTAGCGGCCTACGGGAAGTAGGTATGTTGCTTGAGTGCTTTGGGGTGACTATATCCTTCTGTCCATTGTGCCATTCTGAGGTTGCTACGGGTGATGACTCCATAGATCAAGTGACGGTCATAAGGCTGCTTCGCAAGACTCTGACATCCTTTCTTTCTCATCACCACCTCCTATCATTTCAACTTCTTCTATCTCACCAGTATCTATATTTTTGATTTTCCCACATGTTTTTTCAGATGGGTCAGTTGGCCACCACTACTGTCATTCCTATGTGGCTTACAACAACAAACTTTTTTGCAGTAAACTGGGCATTCTGCAAGGTGCTCCTCATGCGGTCTGACCATGTAGAAAACCCAAACTGGCAAAGAGAGCTTTCTTATTGTGCCAAACTCTGAAGAAATTGTTGAGGTATCACTAGCCAGTATTGATTGCTATTCTCTGAGGGGGCTGTGACTGTGGTAGGGGTGGTTGTTGCTGCAAGTTATTGGGGTATTGAAAAGATAGAAGCAAACAGTGTTGGTGAATCTATGTGCTTAAGAGCAGATTAAACAGAGGTAATCTGTACTTGACCTGTGCTACTCTCCATGCTATCAGTCACTGGCTCATCAACCTCTTCCTCACTGAAAGGGCTTTCAGGAACCTGCCCACCCCTTGATCTTGTGGGTTGCACTCCATGTCAATACCATTGGAAGGGGGCTTGGAAAAAATAGGGGAGTGTTTTTCTTGCATTTCTTTGCTGGAGATAGTGAGGCTGATGTGCCACATGGAGGAGCAGTCATAATATACTGCTCTGCAGCAAGTTCAACGTACTACTAACTTGACCCACCAACAGAAGACGAGGCTGCAACAGAGGTTTTTGACTGAAGGTACTGGGCCAGGCACAGGCCATGAAGCAGTAGCAGGAGCACCATTGTCTCTGGGAAGAGCAACTCACTTACAATAGGGAGAGTGGATCCAATTAGCCAGACCACAACATTTGGCACCTATGGTTGTCATGAGCAGGAATTGTTATGGTACACACCAGCGAGGTTGTGGTTCCTAAACTCAAATGTAAGGCCATTCCCCATACCAGAGGATTCTCAGGGCTCTGTTAGATACTCAGGTGTGGTGACCTGCATCTAAGAACGGAATCTGTTAAGACATTGTATACGCTTTCTGCATTATTGCATGATACCATCATCATTTACCTCTAAATCCAGCTTGGCAGAAGATACAGGGGGCTTTCAAGGAAACATCATGAGTCAGCCCATGACTATTTCATAAGGGCTCAGTTTTGTCTTCTTGGGTGGAATCACTCTTAATGCCTAAAATGCGAATGGCTCTTGAGGGCTAATGGCAGGACAGTGGGCAATTGAAACCGTGTCTTCAAGCATAATTCTATCATCCCTTTTTTTCTACTTTGCCCACTCACTCTGGGTGATAGGCACAATGAAAATACTGGTCCACTCCTAAGGCCTTACGAACTGACTGCACTACTGCTGACACAAACTGTGCTCTTCCATCAGTACTGATTTGGTTTTGCACCCCGAACCAGGGGATAAAATCTCTGAGCAATGGTTTAGCTACCATGATGGCGCCATGATGGCATTTTCCCAGGGGAATGCTTTCTCTCACCCTGAAAACCTACTACAACAAAGACATAGAAATAAATTGCGCATATTGGCATCCAAATAAAGTCTATCTGAATGCGCACAAAAGAGCTTCAAGTGAGAGGGTGAGCAAAGGGTGTGGCATTAATCACTTTTACAGCATTGTGTGACTGGCATGTGGCATAGGACTGGCAATATCTTGGGATAATAGAGGAAAATAAGGGCTTATACTAATGGGTTGCAGCAGCATGTTTCATGCTGTCCTGACCACAACCTAAGTTGATGGTTGAACCATCAGCCAGGTACCCAATGTTCAATGAGCACTCAACCCCTTCTGCACACAGCCTTGGCCAAAAGCGATGTGTAGTGTGGGTTTGCTGAAGTGAGGGGCTTCGTCTTTGGCGAAAGCCCTGTACCCATGCCTCCACAAATCCCCAACCCACAGTCTCGTCCCTTTTAAAAAAAATGTTTTAACATGTCATAAGTGATCTAATATGTGAAGTCATAAGCAGTGCATGATGGGGGCGCAAGTTATAATTAGTTGACTAAACTATAACTGGTACGTTTCAGTTTTTTTAATGTTATATGTATCTTTCCAAAACCAGACTGTAACATACATTAGTCTTTGTTTTTTTCAGTGAATTTTTGTTTTTATTAAAACACGTTAGGGTGTTGCAACCTAACCTATCTGTAACATCCCTTTAACTTCTATGTTTTACAGTACATTTCTAGGATTGGTTGATCATATTCTAAATTGGAACAGAAGTAATCCATTTGCATGCAGCTAACCACCGCAGGGCATGACTTTTGGCCGTAGGGCCTGGTCTTTGGCCAAACCACCCACATGTGGACAATCCATACTGCACATGGCCTTTGGCCATGCACAGAAGTTGTTGGCTGCAGAACCTGAACTTTAGACAGGCCCTGTGCCCAATGCCCCATGTGTAGACACTCCTCAGTGTGCACAGCTTTTGGTCAGTTGTGGCAAACACTCATTGTCTTCTCCCCTTTTTTTATTTTTACTCTCTTTGGGGGTTTAGGGCTTGGGGATGCTTGCATAGTACCAAGGGGTGGATAGTGGCACAGCAGGTTCCATGAATGTACTGTGGTATAAACATTAGTGGATGGGGTCAAGGTGTCCTTACCATACCCTGTAATGCATGTTTTTTAACAACCATTACAGGAAACGATGACCGACATCCTGTTTTGGCTGCCACGACATTTTGCACCGATATTGTGGCTAGTCAATCAGATGCCAGGGGGCCACTGTACCACCCAAATATCATTGGTTAACAGGAAAAAGGCCCCCTAAGTGATTGGGATATGAGTTATTTTTTAATTTTCCAACCCTCAGAAATCCCTTATTGATCGCCAGTCATGTTGGGCATTTCTGGATCCGAGAGACCTTGATTCCAAAGAAAGGGCGATCCCTTTCTGTCACCACCCTGATAGACTCCTATAAGTGGATGCCTTTGGAACGAAACCTCTTCTGATGTAGGAAAATCAAATGGCCAACAAAACCTACAAAGTAGACTCCAGAAGAGCAGGACTCAGTAGATAGGACCAAAATCACCTTGACAAAAGTACTGGGGAAATACTAGTTAGAATAAAACAGGGCAAAACTAAACTAGTAGCATGCACAGAATCAAGAAGCAAATGCTACAAAACATTCCTCCAATCCTCCTCCCCTCATATACCCTAATTAGACCTGTAAGGAAAAAAATGATCACCTGAAGCTATTGCTGTCATGATGGTTTGGGCAGACAAGGCAAGACAGTATTGGCGGGCCGCCATCTTGGTTTGTAAGATATTAGACCTTCCAAGATGGTACCCACCACCCATGCCTTGGAAGCTTGCAGAACCAGGAATGGCTCTTTGTGCACCTGATCACCAACCCCAACGTAAACCAGCTGCCTAAAATGCTCCTGAGCCGTATTGCCTCCCTCACCCCCAATAGACACCACGCTGAACTCCACGTCACAAACGCCACAAGGAGGAGTCAATAAAGAAGTGGCAAACGTGGGGCACGCAGCCCACAACAACTCTTCATGAACACCTTAGCACCTTTATAAACCCAAATTTCTCAAACTACTGAATGGATTTACACCGAATACTTTCTGAGTAACTTTCTGCCAAATTTTCAGTAAGTCTGTTATGCCATTTTTTGGTATCAGGCAACAAAGTTTAGTATGGGAATTAAAATAGAAAATCAACATTTTGGACTCCCTCCTTTTTCTTGACACCTGCTTGATAGATCAGTGTGCAACTTTCCATGAAAGAGCCAAAGTGAAAGTGTTGTGCAGATTTGTTAAACAAAGACAAATTTAGTAAGAAAAAAATGCATTTCCTATTGAAAATCAGACCTAACTGGTGATAGCGCCGCCAGTGTCTGCTGAACAGAACTGAAAAAATAAAGACTTACATCTTGATACCAATCAAATAATGCAATTTCCAAGTAAAACAAAGAAATGCACCAAAATGTTTTGAAAGTCCATATAAATTACCCTAATTTGTTCATCTGTGACACAAGTCGTTATTAAGTTGGAACACAGTGTTGCCTGTGAAATTCCTTTGAAATAACCAGTGAACTAAGACATGCAACCGTTGTGTATCAATTAGGGGTGGGCAGAATTTGCGAAATTAACTTTCGCAAATTATCGCGAAAATGCTAAAAATCTCCGCAAACAGGCCGGAAATATCGCAAAGACGCGGAAGTTTTTTTCCCGCCTGGTCGCGGTATTTTTTGCGTGATCGCGGGTCGCCAACTTACCCATGCGGTTGCTCATGGGCGCGGCCATCTTGTTTTCACTTGTCCCGCCCTCCCGCGATGCTTACTTCCTGTTCCGGGTCGCGTAATGCATGTTCGCGCCCGTTCGCGGTAGATATTTCCTGTTCGTGACCGCTTTTACTTGATCGTGTTGCTTTTTGATTTGTCGGGGAGAAAAAATCGCGCGAACTTGCACACGTGGTCGCAATGGGCGCGGCCATCTTGTTTTTCACTCTATTGCATGGTTCTGGGGCCTGATTTTCAATCCTCTCCAAATCTTTTCAATCCTTTGTTTTTTCAACCCACATTTTTTTGATCTTTCTTATTTATTATTTCTCTTACTATTTTCCAGCTTCTATATTTTTTGTTTTTGTCTCCTTTTTTTGTTTTTTAGCTACTTTTTCTCTTTCTATTGCCTGCTATTATTTATTTCCTTTACTTCTTTAATTTTATTACCTTTTCTTACCTCAGAACCATGTCTAAGGGTAGGGCTGGTGGACGTCGCAGCCAGAGCCGCGGAAGGCGGCGCCCACAAGGGGTGCAGGCACGGGCCTTATTTGGGGAGGTGGAGTTGGCTGCACTAATTTTCTTTGTGCAGCGCCACCTCCCCTCAACCCTGGCAGCAGGTGGCAGGCCTGGGTCCGGGTACGGCCTTCGGGAGCGTCGGCAGCGGTGGGGGAAGGTGCGCCGGGCAGTGTCGCGCTTCTTTGGGGTCCGGCGCACCCAGGCGCAGCTGACGCACCTGTGGTCTGACATCCTGGACCGTGAGCAGGACCTGCTGGACCTGCTAGGAGTGGAGGTCCCGGGGCTTGGTGAGTACCTATTTAATTATTACTACTTTGTGTCTGTTCTTCTGCTCTGTGTTATATATTGCGAATATCTTTTTTTTCTTCCAACCAGCTAGAATGTTGCTGATATAATTCCAGGTTAATTACGTTTAAAAGTCTTCTGTGATTTTTTATGACACAGGTGGTCTTCTGCGCTACTACTAATTTTACTTGTTTACAACTTTGCGTTTGCGCTCGCTTAGCGTGATTCTGTACGAGTTTATTTTAGATAAATTAAGTTACGTAATGCTACAGTGACTCTAGTCCACTCCTTACTTTGTCCTGTCACTAATAGATAGGGGCGGATTGATACTTAGGTTTAGGTACTTTGTATGAGTTTCTAATTTGTTAGTGGTATGCTAGTACGGCAATCTTTATTAGAACCTTTTCAAGTTTGTTCAATGAGTGGTGGTAATTGGCTTAGCACTAGCAGAACATCAGCATCAATCAATCAACCCAAAATTTGGTGTATACAAAAAATGTAGTCATGTGTCCTCCATTTGACCATATGCATTGTTGAGGAATAAAAGAAGTGGAAATGCATACTTAATGTACAATTGGCATTCCTGGAATAGGTGGGCTAGGTTGGGTCAGTACGTCGTACTTAGGCTTAGTTGTAACTTAGTATTCTGGAATCATAATGGAAGACTGGATTACTGTTGATAAATAGTAACTTAAGTAGTCGATCTGCGAATCCCCTAATACTACTTGTTGACCAGATGAGATCGGTCAATTTAGTTATTGCAATTGTTGTTTACATAAGTGTTTTTTGACCGTTGTTGAAAAATATTGTATTTGTTTGACACCATCCATCAATGTTTGTCTCTTTCTTATATCTTTCCTGTTCATCAGCACCCAGGGGCAGACAGACAGTGAGTGGGGGTTCGGTGGGACAACAGTCCGAACAGCACCAGGAGGACACCAATGAGGGCTCCTCTGCTGGCCCCAGTAACTCTTCTTGTTTTTAATAATATTTCTTATTCCATAACTTTTACTGCACCATATTTTTCACAAACTATTGTTTCAGTTTCCAAATGCTATTTTTTTACCAACAATTATCCTTCGATCTGTACGGTTTCAAAAATCTTATCCCTGCCTCTGCTATGATGACTCTCAGTACTACTACTACTAATACTATCAGTCTGTCTGTACTGTAGTAGCTAGTCTGCCCAGTTGGCCAGTGCCACTCTTTATGTGAAAGTTGTAATATAAAACTCATATTCACCAGTAGCTCTAGCCATTGAGTCCAATCCTTTGGGTCGTCGTCTTGTACTACTTCTAGTCTTATTGATCTTGAGTCTTTGTTAATCTTGAGGCTTTGAAAATTCACAGCAACAAAAGCCCAACCAGATTTATTACTATTTTAATATGATAGCCTATAGGACATACTACTACTGTTGTAGGGATCTTGCACATACACAGACCTTTGCACAAGAAAATAGGATGTTGGTGATGGTAGGTCGGACCTTCCTCACACACCTCAATCAGAAATTCAGCACCCACCACAATTCCACTGCTCGACTATAGTACTGTCTTGTCATAACTATTAGGTCTCCGAACCCTCCCCCCAAGATACCCAACAAGTAGACAATCCAGAACATAACACACCCAACCTCTCAGTCATGGAAGCAATGCACATGCACACCCTTACTTTAATTTGCTCACTCGTGTAAGTTAGTCCACACCAAATACCACCAAGTCTATGTAAGTTCAAAATGTTTATTTTGAATTGAGAAGCTCTGTACATTTTTTTATTATAAAATGCAGCACCAACCAGAAAATCAATAACAATAAAACAATAAACATTGTTACACTTATACAGTTGGGAATTAAATCATGATAACTGAACAGTTGTGGAAGGCAGCACCACCATCCCGTAGAAATTTAGTTTATATAAATTTATAAATGAAGATGTGAGTGAAGGGACCCCTCACCTTAGGAGAACCTAGTACTGGTAGTTGTTGCATCATTCAGAAGCTCTGCAAAGCTCTGGTTCGTAGAAGGGAATCTTTCGTCTGTAATGCGAAAAATGAAATGGTGTGCGTTAGTATATTGCAACTTGCAAGCATTTCTCAGCCGTGCCAAAAAGTGTAGCATTTATGGATAAGCAATATGGACTAACAGTACACCAGTACTTCCTAAAAAAGTGGATTGTTAATGTTTTTGTTGACCGCTTGTACGCAGCGCGTAGACTAGACAGTAGCAGTGTGAGGCAGGTCATGTGGGCTCAAAGGTGTCTTATACAAGAAGCTGCAAGGTAACGTCACATGTGCACAAATAAAAGACACAAAGGTAAAATGGTAGCATGGCTCGGGCTAATTAAGCAAAGGCTACAATGACCATATATAACTATTAGTGTCTACTCTACTACTACCTGATTTGTACTAGTGATGTATGTTAGTATTAACTCATTTTTCATCCTTGCTACTGATCAATAGGGGGGAGGTGTATATGACGCCTAATAAATATGTAATGTTTTTTAGGCGCATTACCGACCACCATTGCCGGGGCCAGCGAAGGCGACGCGGAGGGCGAGGATGCGGCAGTTGCTGCAGATAGAAACAGAGCGGTAGGGGGAGTGGCAGCACCAGTGGCGGGCGGTCGTAAGTTAGATTCATATTCCTTAACTATTGTTGAACTTGTCAGTACACTCACTGCAAGGGTGTACTGTATGTATATGTATACTGTACTGTTGAGACTTAGGGCCCCATTAGGATGCCGGGCGTATTGCCCCTGCCGGGCCGGCTGTTTTCACCTCCGACACCACAGGGGCAAACCTCCCGCCATCCCTGTAAAAAAGAGTCAGACCCCCCATATGTCGACCAGGTGGAAAAGGGTTCAATATGGCGGTGGTGTCTCTCTGAACACACCGCCAGTCATATAACCTGCATTTTGGAATGCCTGCGGCATTGCCGTCCGCCACGGAAAGGCATGCAGACTTTGCAGAGTATGCTTGTGGGCCCCCATGGAGGGTACCTACCTATGCTATGGTACCCTCCCTGCCTTTCAAAGCAAAACGTGACAGGCTCCGTGCGGGGCCCATCATGTTGTGCTTGGAAAAGCAGCACAACATGTATTGTTAGCATTGCTTTCGGCACCGCCAACCAGAATGTAAAAAAAACAGGATGCGCCCGCCACTGTGCCAGGCGCATCCTCCTAATTAATTGTACCCACGGGACCCCCACCCTTTTTAGCGTGAGGATGGCGGGCGGACTTTGTCCGCCCGCCATCCGATGTCGTAAGTAAGTATGTGTTGTTGGGGACGTTTGAAGAGTGAACTAGAAGACTAGAATCCCTTTAATTTGCATAGGAGCGGGAGTATTGAGTAACCAATGGCCTCATCTATATGATTTCAACTCCGCTTTGAAAGTTTTATGGAGAAGAGCACCTGGTGCACTGTTGAACTAAAAAGTGAAAGACGGGTGGAAGTAAGAAGGACGGGCGAGATTTAAAATGTTATGTACTACTGTGCTTTATAGTGCTACTCTACCATGCCACTATGTGTATAAATAATTAACTTGTCTTACTGTTTTTCTAAGAGTATATTTTACAATTGTCTTGTTTTTTTCTTTTTGATTCACAGCTACTCCTAAACTAAACCGCAAGGAGTTGGCCGCCAAGGCACGGCGCCGGAAGCTGGAGGCAATCCAGCGGGAATACCTGCGGCTGGTGGTCTTAGCCGAGGAGGAGGAGACTGCGGCAGCAATTCAAGCCTCCTCCAGTGCCCCGGGCCCCAGCCACCGCCCTCCAGTGGTACGGCGCCACCGTCTGGCGGCTGTCCACCGCCACCGTAGTGCCATCTCTGGTGCCCCCCCACTGTGGCTGCAACTGCTGCACCCTCAGACGCCGCGTCGCCCATCTAGAGGACCAGATGCGTGTCCTCCTTGAGTCCCGTCCCACACTTTAGTCCCTGTCATTAAGTTCTACCCCTTTTTTAATTTTTGTTTGGGTGGGTGGGAACATGTTTGGGCGTTGGGTGTGGGATTTTTTCTTTACGGACTTTTTCTCCTATGGACAATTGGACATTGGTTGGGGTTAGGGAGGGGGGTGGGTCAGCTTTTGTGGGTTTAGTTTATTTTTGTTAGGGTAAATTAAATATATTTTTTTATGTTACATGCAATGTTGTTAATGTTTTGTAGGTGGGGTAACTGTTTTATATCACACTGTTTCCTTGCTGGTGCATGGCCCCCCATAGCCTGTGTTTGATTTAAATAATTGGCTGACTGTGTAAGACACAAACAGATAGATGCGACACACCTCACTGATTGACTTGTTCTTCTAGTACTTTCAGTCTGTCCTCTAGTCTATGCATTCTTTATCTGGACTGGTTTGTGACAATAAAATCATTGACAACATGTCCATTATTAATTCTGCCTCCCCCAAACTTCTCTCTTACCTGTGCTTGATGTTTATGTCCAACTGTGGCACAGCAATGGCTGCATGGTGAAGATGGTTTCCTTTTTCGAACATGCCATGATTGGGGTGGTGGTGGTGGTAGTATAGTAGTAGTAGACACTGGCAGGGCGGCAGCATTTGCAAAAAAAGAAAAGAAGACAGTCAATCGCCTTTGAGAGACTGTTAGAGGAGTAGTAGAATGAAGTACAGTACAGAACTTACCGAGCAACAATAATATGCTCAAATATTAGACAACAAAACATAATGGAGGTTGGGATAGCCTACTAGACAGAGTTACAAACTATAGTTGTGTCGAGTCACTTGACTAGGCCTACAGCCTAACAGTTAGTGCTGTATATGAGGAATGACAACAAACAAATCCAATCAATGCAGGCAATTCATGCTGAGGTATATGTTCCTTTGTTCATTAAAATAACCTAAAATATCCTACTCATGGATGGGCAAGCAGAAAAAGATCATCGCTCTGCCTTGAAATTGAATGACTGTTTCTTTCGCCACATCCACCCCAGCAAGTGTGTGATTAAGTATTGGTGTACATTTAATTTAGTCACACTCCCCAATAAGTCACACAGCCCGGGGGAAGAGGGTTAGGGTTTGTTGAATGGATGGGAAGGGGGTTTTTGGGAAAGGTTTGACATAGAAAAACAGTATGCATGGAGAAACAAACGAAAATCATTGAAGACTACCATATCCATATGTTAAGGGAGAAAAAGGAAATGCATGCATGATGATGAGAGACCCGGATTACATACACTTCTAGTTCTTGTTCTATTGTTCCGGCCTTAATACTTTTACAGATAGCAAATAGAAATTTTAAATTTTGGTAGGGAAGAATTGTAAACAGAGAGCAAACCTAATGATGATAATAACAACTCCAAAAAACACACTGTTGTAAAGATTGTATACAAAATATTAATCAAATTATTTAAAAGAAGATAAAAGTGGATACTGTTACTGTGTTATCCTGGTAAAAAATGTGGACTGGATTTGCATCTCGGCATTCCTCTTGGTCCTCCTCTCGTCCATCAATCTTGGGTGTGTCGCTCTCGCCACTCGCCACTGCCCGGCTGGAAACAAAAATGTCGATTTATTGGTAAGGTAAGTGTGCATTGTAATGTTTTCCAAAGTATAGGGCAAGGCCCGGCCTGTAATTGTAGATGGAAAACCAAAGGGG
The DNA here is from genome assembly GCF_964204655.1 of Triturus cristatus. Taxonomy (NCBI): domain Eukaryota; kingdom Metazoa; phylum Chordata; class Amphibia; order Caudata; family Salamandridae; genus Triturus; species Triturus cristatus. The sequence continues at coordinate 468,922,533 of NC_140584.1, read as the reverse complement.
ATATTGAGAAACAAAGTTGAAACAAATGCACAAGTTATGGTGTAGTGCAACAAGAACACTTTCCGAGGTGGTATGTATGCATCATCTCTACTCTAGTCTGTTTCCAGCATTGACCTTCAACAATAACAGGAGAGAGCAGGCCCACAGTGCTTAGCAGTAGCACATCCGACGTTAAGACTTCAGAGTACTTCTTTTTTTTTTTCTTTGTTAAGGAGTTGGACAAAGGCAAAGCACATTATCCATTCCAAACATAGCATTTTACAGTTTAAGTTAGTAAATCAATGCACCTCAGTCATCCCACCGCTACACTCTATTCCACTTCTACAGACATTTGGGTCTGCTGTGGTTGTTGTTGATGTGTTTACCTTTAGGCTTTTAAGTTTATGCCACTCATGAAACGTCCTCTGACTTCATCATCATCTCCGATACTTTTACTGACTGACTGTGAAGATTGGCCTGCAGTAGAAGTAAAATTGTTATTACACAACAAGAGTAGAAATATTATTGACTTGAGTCAAAAGACCTCAAAAGGACACAGCATCTCAGTCAGGCATTTAATTAGGCTCCATTGCTCTATGTCAAGGTTCATGCCTTTAACAGTAGCATTCCCTCTTCTGTTCCAGACATATTCATGGAGTGACCTGTACTGCTCATACAGACGATCAAGCATGTAATACGTTGAGTTCCAACGTGTTGCCACCTCCTGGATGAGTGCCTTGACTGGCATCCTATGTTCACGTTGGATGATCCTCAGCTGCTTTCGAGCTTTAAAAGAATGGCTGAAATGAGTGCATATTCTTCGGCAGATGGCCAGTAAATTGCTGACTATGGGTTCTTTTTTCAGAAAGTCTTGAACTATAATATTTATGCAGTGCGCCAAACACGGAACCCTGAAATAGGAACCAAGTTCCATGGCCTTAAGTACATTACTTAAGACTGCCATTGTCTGTGGCAACAAAACCAATACCAAGCCCTCTGGGCCGCAGCCATTCCAAAACCTTGCTGCGAAACTCGTGTAAAATGGTTTCAGCCGTATGAGATTTCTCCATGGCGAACATGGCTACAGTTGCATGTTTGCGAGTACCTTCAAAAATCGCAGCTGTGTCAACAGCACCTCGTGCATATAGCTTATCTCTAACCCCCACAAAAGAGATCCAGTGTGCAGTGATGCACATGTAATCTGTGGCTTGGCAACTGGTCCACATGTCTGTTGTCAGGTGGATATTGTGAACAGCACTCTGCTGCAAAGCTTGTCCAACCAATTCCAGCACATCATGATGTAGTGCGGGAACAGCAATTCTTGCGAAATAGGACCCATTTAGGGCAGATGGCAGACACAAATTCAAGGAAACCCACCCCTTCCACAAATGAAAAAGGAAGAAGGTCCAGCGCTAACATTTTAGCCAGCTTCGCATTGTACAATCGTGCCGTTGGGTGGATGCGTTGGAACTGCCCCTCCAGCCTAAACATGCTCTCAATGGTAGGCTGGATTACTTTCCTTTGTGGTGCTGTTTTCATTAACCCACTAAGGCTCAACGACACAGATTGTCTCATTGCGGTACTCGGTCGCCTTGGTGTCTCACTCTCAGCCTGACTCAGAGTATGGCTCTTACTGCGGTGCCACTCTGATGTTACTGAGGAGGATGCGGGTGTTACCACTGCACTACTGGGGACAGGGCTAGAAATGCCTCCCTCTTCTTCACCTGCCACCGCAATAATATCGCTCCCTGATTCATCCTGACCAACTTCAATGGGTTGAGTTTTTCTACTTTCTTTTAACTTATGTAGGTGATCCTCCCACACGATAGTGTGGTGTATTTTGAGATGACTTGCTTGTCCTCCGGTACCATAGTTTGTACCAAGCTTACCACGCCGAACACCTTGCCGACAAATTGAGCATATAGCAACGTTCTCCTCCTTGGCGCTAACAGAAAAGAAGTCCCAAACTGGGGAGGAGAACTTTCTGGTACTGCTGGATGTGCCACTTTCAATACCAGATGAACTGGAGAGTGTGCTTGAAATGTGACCCTGTGCACCTAGACTGTGACTTTTACTACCACTACCTACTGAGATGGTTGAGCTGGATGTAGGTCCCTGCCGGGCCTTGGAAAATATGGCAGCTGGAGGTAGTGGTGGTGTAACCTGTGTTGGTGATATCCGTACTACATCCCGCTCAGTAGCAGCCTTTCTGGATAGGGTGAGAATGTTGGTCTCCAATCCCTTTGGGGCAGGAGTAATGTGCGTGATGACTGGCTCGTCTTCATCAACATCATCACCCCCCTCTTCTACATCTACCTCCATAACTCTAAGTTTTTCTGGGACCTTCCTTTTCAGAAGCATTGTCTTGTGGCGTATATCACTCTCAGACTGAGCTGGTGGGAGCCAAGTGTCATCACAATCATCAGAAGCGGGGCTTGAAGAAGAAGATGATGGACTAAGCCTCCTTTTCCTTGCTGGTGGTCTGGAAGACAATAGATCTTCTGAAACAGTGGTTTGACTTTGCTCCACTTTGTCTGCAGGAAGCTCGATTTCCTGAAATGTCCCTACGTCAGGAGCAACAACTACTATGGTGGGCTGTTGCGGCCGCTGCTGTTCTTGTTGCGGCCGCTGCTGTTCTTGTTGAGGCTGCTGCTGTTCTTGTCATGGCTGCTGCTGTTCTTGTTGCACCTGCTGCTGTTCTTGTTGCGGCTGCTGCTGTTCTTGTTGCACCTGCTGCTGTTCTTGTTGTGGCTGTACTCTGATCTGCTGAGTTTGCGCCTGCGTAGAACTTTATTGTGTACTACTTTGCTGTAATGACATTTCTTCAACATCGCTGCTCGTTAGTAGACTGGCTACCTCTGCGACACTAAAGCCCTTGGGCCTAGGTTGGTGGGGTTGGACCACTGTGCTGCTCCCAGCTTGGTTCCCGGACAACGCTGCTGCAGGTGTAACTTTTTTGGTGCCAAAAAAAACATTGTCCGGCACACCACCAGTCGTGGTTAATGGCACTTCCTTTTTCTGTTCCTTCTTCTCACCGGCAACGTTCTTGGTACTGGACCTGGTACCTTTCTTTGGGGCCATCTTCTTCAGATGTCAGGCAGGATGCAGATGCTCAACAAGTTCTGGTCACACGTGGATGTGATGCGCAGCAGGACTTCTGTCTGGCTGACAGTACAACGGGTAGCCGGGTGATGCTGATGACTCCTCCTCCTCTGTCTTTTGTGCACCTAAAAGCAAATAAGCCAGGAGAAGAACATCAGTGAAATGTTGCATTTGTTGTTGTGGTTCAGTTACTTAGTACTGTACTAGTGCAAACAAAAGATAGTCTAGCCATTTATGACTTTTTTTTTTAACAAGGTCTATGTTATACTACTGTGTACAGTCACACACTACACTCTCAGGAAGGATAGGAAAGTTAATAATAACCATTGCCAGAGTTGCCTCACCTGCCGTGGGATCCTGCTGCTGCTTCACCTGCCATACCGCCGCTGCTGGGTCCCTAACGCTGTGTGTCTCCCCTGCCGCCGCCTTCCACCACGCGGCCGTGAGCAGGGGGAGACTACAGCTTCCAGGTCGCCTAGCGCCCGCTGACGCCTACCACGCGCCCGGAGGCGCAGAAAAGACCAAGGCTCCCTCGGTGGAGCGGGAACAATTGCCAGAGTTGCCTCACCTGCCGTGGGGTCCTGCTGCTGCTTCACCTGCCATACCGCCGCTGCTGGGTCCCTAACGCTGTGTGTCTCCCCTGCCGCCGCCTTCCACCACGCGGCGGTGAGCAGGGGGAGACTACAGCTCCCAGGTCGCCTAGTGCCCGCTGACGCCTACCACGCGCCCGGAGGTGCAGAAAAGACCGAGGCTCCCTCGGTGGAGCGGGAACCATTGCCAGAGTTGCCTCACCTGCCGTGGGGTCCTGCTGCTGCTTCACCTGCCATACCGCCGCTGCTGGGTCCCTAACGCTGTGTGTCTCCCCTGCCGCCGCCTTCCACCACGCGGCCGTGAGCAGGGGGAGACTACAGCTCCCAGGTCGCCTAGCGCCCGCAGACGCCTACCACGCGCCCGGAGGCGCAGAAAAGACCGAGGCTTCCTCCGCGTCGCGGGACGCGCGTGGGCGGCGCCGGACGAAGCCCGGACAAAGGGCGGGCCGTCTGTGGCCATCCGGGGCTGGTAGAGGCTGGGCTGGGCCACCCCCCTTGTGTTGAGGTAAGACGAGGTTGGAGCCCTCGGCTGACATTGATCCTCTTGCCATTCCTGTTCACGCCCAACTGATTGCCACTGTTGCAGGCCATCTGAAGTGAGACCAGGTCCTACTATTGTGATCTGTGGACATTGGCCGGGTTGTACCTGGGGGGGCTTATTGTGGACGACTTCCACTGTTTTTCTGCCTTGTTTATGAGACCTATGTTAAGCATATATTGAAAGCTCGTGGGCATTTACATTTCCATACTTCATACTGCCTACTTAGGCTTGCTAGGTGGGTAAGCTGCTTCTTAATTGCTCGGGGGAGCTTGGGTGATCTTGGCTACTCTTTAACCACCTTATTATACAAGTGTGCTTGGTTGCAGAGTACAGATTGTTGTTGTGTAACCGGTGATTATTCCTTAGTCCCAAAAGTGCCTGTAAGACTTGAACACTCCTTGTACTATTTGAGGCGTTTCTCAGCACATTAATGTCCAAAAATAAACCAACTATGGATAATTATTTTGTAAAGGTGGTGAGCAAGATTAATAATGAAAGAAGGAAATCACTGGGCCGGGAGTGTTTCCCGGTCTCACCTTCACCCACATCTAACGATAACTGTAGCGAAAATGTTGTATCCCCCGCTAATGACATTTTGTTGGGAGAGACTCCTGTACCATCGGTTGCAGACCAGGATGTACTAAAACAGAATTTACTAGATGATTCTACGGTAGTTCCAATTGCACACTCTCCTGTTAAGAGAGTTGTGAGGAAATGTAGGAAAACGCAGTCCAAGCGGGGGGGTTTACTACATAAGTCTTTAACTGTCCCTATCCAGAGTAACGGGTTTGGCCAAAAGGAAACTATGACTATTAATTGTGGCACTAGTGATAGAGATCAGGGTGTGTACAATATTCCCACTACCACGGATAAAGTAATCTCACAGTTACACGCACATGCATACATCATACGCTAGGGCCCGTTTCACTAACATACGCTCAAATACTCTACCAGCAATAAACCTGTGGAAGGAAAACACTCCTAAACACCCTGCATCTATACCGAGGTCGATAAGACCTGGTTTTTGTGACTGTCCTTAAGCATAATCTATACAACATATACAGCAATAATCAATATGTAAACCCAATAATTGACAAGAAAGAATATCCAACACCATGTTTTAAAATTATATTGCTTTATCTAAAATTAGTCAAAGAAAATCAATCAGAGTAAATCATTTCTCATAGTTACCTATTCTAGCTAAATGTCAGAACGGGTCAGGACAAGTCTCTCGGTAAATGTCTCTCAAGACGAAGTCCCTTTAGCATCAATCCTCAGCAACGCAGATTCGGTACGCGGCAAAGGCAAAATGGCAAGTGGCAAAAACCCTCTCTAGGCTAACATCTCTTATAGTTTCTAAACAATAGAAAGATACATTGGGAACATAGAAAAAAACATAATGTCCGCCGGACTTGCTGAGCAGAGCGAGAAGGAAAGGATGTAACATCGCTACATTTGAGAATCTCCGCTCAGGAAAAGTACACATAACGAAAACTACGGAACAGGAACCAAGAAAATAAAACATGTATCATAATAATCCTGCTTCTCCTCGGCCATCGAGCCACAGTTCAGAGCTTCTCTCTAAGGCTCCTTTGTTTCCCAAGGCTGCCAAGGACACTTTCACTTCTCTTGGAGATTTCCCAAAAACTGCTGCTGTCCTCATGGAAAGTTTTTCAAGCAAGGACCATGGTCAGTTAGCTTCAGGACCATTTCCAGCAGGGGTCTCCCTCGTCACAGTTTTCACATTATAAATCACAGCCAGGCTCACAAATCGGCCATCTTTTCTTAGGCCAACATAGGCCTCAATAGACCATCTTAATTAAAAGAGACAAAACAACGTTACCACAGCATAGTGATTAAACAGTGTTAACCCCACTAATACCCTTATGTGTATGCATTTATCTAGCACTTGCAACATAGGAAAGCATTAATTCGGAAAGCGTTTTGTGCTCAAAAATAAACAGCAAATAGCAACGTTTAAAAATGAAAACATGCACGTTATTTTTTAAACAGCATATTTATGCACACCCACGTGTAACTCTCTCTTCTCTTGTTAGGACAAACGGATTGATTAATATAAACGCACTTGCACAAGACAAATAATTAATTATTAATTATTAATAATTAGTACAACGAATAAATATGCCAGAGCTTCAAAAGCCCCAGAATTTTCAAACTGAAAACTCTGCTCCAGCAATAGCATAGATATGAATACAGACTTTTTGGCCCAAATAACAAAGATATTCAAAGATAAACTCGAAGCTGTCGTGCAGCCACTTGTAGAAATGATTGATTCATTGACAACTGAAGTGACTAGATTGGGTGGTCTCTTATCAAAAATATCTAATGATCATAGTACACTACAGAGGGAGCTGGGGGAACAACATGAAAAAGCAGCACAGTTGTCTTCGATAGAGAGAGTAAAGAGACTTCAACCCAATATGATAAGCCAACCGTGAGATAACAATCCCCCGGCTGTAGAGGCTTCAACTAGTTTGGCGTTGCCCTTAGGTTCATCAAGGAAAATCCACTCAATTAACTTACCCCCAGAGTGCGAGCCATATGTTGTTGTTCTTTCAAATGTTCCACCCCTGGACTCTTCACTACCCAATTCACGGAACGAATCCCACGACTCACTTAAACACAAAACAGTCTCCTGGCTGAATAAAAACTGTGGGTTTCCAACAAATTTCGCGGACCACATATTACTAACTAGAGGGGTTCCTTGGATCGGCAATGCTAGAAAAACCTGTAGAGGTGAATGCATAATTATAAATTTTAGACACCCCCAACACGTTGCGACTGTGTTACTCAGAGCAGCGTCATTGGTACTGAGGGAAAATAGTGTGGGTGTGCACCCTTTGGGGTATTTCTATAGTCATTTAGCTCGGGTCCCCCATGCTAATATTCCAAGTAGACCCCAAAATTCTAACAGATGTCCAACTTTTCAGATTCCTACTAATAACAGATATTTGGCACTGAGTTGCCTGGATCAGAATGATTGACTCTCGTCGGGTGGCACTTCTGATCTAGAGATATCTGTTGATACCCAGGCAGGGGAGTTGAGTTTGAGTGCTATAGAGTCTGAACAACTACAGTTGGAGGTTCCCTCATTACCTAATGATGTTGGACTTGCACCTTTCTTGACTCCTAAAGCTGTGATATTAGATGAGCCCTCAAATACTATGGAAGCTAGTAATTCTAACTTGGGCGAGGGTGGACGGTGTAGTATTGGGACCACTGAGATTGAGGCTAATAACACTATAAAATCTACAACAGATAAAATAAACACTCTAGTTAGCCCTGTATCTGGTGTAGTTGGGCATGGTAGATCGGTGAAGGTACTTTCACCCTGCCCAGAAGGAAATTCATCTGTTAGATTAATATCATGGAATATAGCAGGTATAACTAGGAACCTACGGGACACAGCTTGGTGCTCCTACATTGAGAAATTTGATATTATTCTTCTTCAGGAGACTTGGGCCATTGAAATTCCGCATAGATTAGGGTATAAAACATTTTGTTGTGGCGCAATCCCATCAGTAAGAGGGAGAGCATCAGGGGGACTGGTGACTTGGGTAAGGGTTACTCTAGAAATAGATGTTACCCAATTACCAACTTCCTCTCCTGACTTATTGATATTAAAAATAGAGACTAGGGGCAAAGGTACCATATACTTAATAAATATATATAACAGACCACATTCATCTAACAAGGAATCCAAGGTGATAGAGCTAGTGGATTCCGTCTTGGACAAATTAAGCCCAGACGCACATGTAGTGATTGGTGGGGATTTTAACTGTAAATACGAACCATTGTTGGGCCTGGACACTTTATTTGATGAGCAGGACTCTGCAAATAATGTCCTGTCTCTGGACTCTACTGGATCGGTTAAAAGCTCTATAGCTGCTATCCAGATCCTACAGCTGTCCGTAACTCATGATTTAAGGGCGTGTAATGGCCGTTTTCAGTCCGACAGACCTCCTGCCCCTACATTTTGTAAAGGTAACTGTACGTCACATATAGATTTTATATTGGTCTCCCTGAACCTATGGTATCTAATAATCGATTTTAATATAGATCACAGGACAGAGAGCGATCATTTTCCACTCCAACTATGGCTGGATTCTGAGCCTTTTATATCTAACCTAGTTGGAGAAACTATACTAAGTAGCTCATTCGGGGAACCCCAAATAACAAATAACAGGTGTGCTTTAAAATGGCCATATATTTTGGCTAAAGAAGAGACGTTGATAAAAATTTATAACGCATTCACTGATACCATTGAAGCATGCCAGTTGCCCTTAATAGGCACTCAGGGTGTTTTAGATATGCATTATAAACTAGTAGACGCTCTAACTCCTCATCTGAGTAAAATCCACAAAAAGGATAACAATCACAAAGATAATCATGTAGAATCAGTTAATCAATGGTATAACAAGGACTGTCGCACAGCTAAGTCCCTTTTGATCCAGGCTGTTAAATCAAAGAGCCTTAAGGATATAAGAGAAAGTAGACAGGCATACAATAAAACCTTGACCCAAGCAAAAAAAGACTGGGATGATGCCTTATGGGCTGATCTCTTAAATGCGGCCAAACTGAGAGATCAGAGTACTTTTTGGAATTTAATTTCAAAGTGAAATAAAAAGGGTAAATCACCCAGGGATATTTACTTAGATGAAAAAACATGTTGCGACCATTTTTCGAAACTGTATGCTACTAATGATGAGGGGTCACCCACGGGGGACCAAGAGATTATTCCAGTATCGAGTACTGCTCCCTTGTGGTTTAGCCTAAAGGAGACTACTGAGATACTACAGGCCGTTAAAATGGGCAAAGCCCCCGGTCCTGACAAGATTCCTGGTGATTTATTCAAGCACGACATGGAAGTCTGGGGGCCCTATATACATTTTTTATGTAATTCTATAGTGGCAGGAACACCAATTCCCGAAACCTGGAAAGGGGCTGAAATCGTAGCAATTTTTAAGAAAGGAGATCGCTATGACCCAAGCAACTACCGCCCAATAAGTTTAATAGATCTTTTACAAAAAGTTTTTGCCAGACACATTTTAAACCGTCTTTTAGAATGGATAGAGGAGACCCAGATATTAACTAAATATCAGGCAGGGTTTAGATCCAAAACCAGCACGGTCGATCAAGTATTCAGATTCACGTGCATCTGCTGGAAATATATTAACATAAGGAAGGGCAGTTTGTACGTGGTATTTATTGACTTGAGGGCCGCTTTTGACCTCGTCCCACGTAATTTGCTGTGGTCCAACCTTAAGAATATGGCAGTCCCTGGTGAGCAACTTAAAGAACTTATTAGATTACACACAGGGAACTACGCCAAAGTTAGATGGGGGAAGGGGGGTGAGGTTTCAAAGGCTATACCTATAGGTCGGGGTGTGCGCCAAGGCTGTGTGCTTGCTCCCACACTCTTTTCATTATACGTCAACGATATACCCACCTATTTAAGTAATTGTGATCATGATTCCCCGAAGGTAGGAGGTGAGGCGATTACATCACTACTCTTTGCCGATGACACGATTCTCATCTCACAAACACCCAATGGTCTACAAAATTTAGTGAATTCCTTTAATAATTACTGTGCGGAAAAGGGGTTAGAAATAAACTCATCCAAAACAAAATATATGTCCATAAACCCACAGAAGTCCTTTAGGAAAAACCTGGTATTAAACGACCAAAAACTGGAGTACGTGGGGAGTTTTAATTATTTAGGAATTACACTGGATAGTACGCTTTCTTGGAAGGGGCAGCTGGAAAAAAGTAAAATATCTCTAAAACAAAATTCAATGCCCATTTTAAAAATGCATGGTAGCAGCTATTCTAAAGCTATTACTCCGGCATTGGAAGTATTTAAGGCAAAGGCACAATCAGCGGCACTTTATGGAGCAGAACTATGGGGGCATTCCTGTAAAAGCAACTTCGAGAAAGAAGAAAACTATTTTATACGCAGGTTGCTTAAGATACCAATGAGAACTCCCCTAGTACCAGTGTTTTTGGACATTAATCTCAAAAGGACAGATTACCATGCAATATTAAGGCCATTATTGTATTGGGTTAGATTATGGACAACCCCGGAGCTGAGCGATTATAAGAGTGGGCTGATAGAAATAATTCAGAATGTTGGGTGTAAGAAAATCGCATGGTTAAAGCACATTTTTCAGTGGTTTAACAGGCTGGGACTCTCCCAGCTATGGGAAGAACCCCAGAACATGACACCCTTTCTTAAAAAGCTTGTAAAGGCTACCTTTTGGTCTTATGTTAATGATGAATCAGTTCATAGCTCAACGATTGGCACATTGTCTCAGAAATTTTTAATTTTAAAGGATATTCCGAATTTGAACTATTTATGGATGAGATAGAACCACCCTTAGCAAAAACTTTATACCTGCAATTCAGATACGGGGTTTTACAAACCACCGCAAATACTTGCAGGTGGGGGGGCAAAAACGACAGCGGGCTGTGTACCCTCTGTTCTCAAAAAGCAAAAGAAGATGATGCCCATCTATTGTTCTTCTGCCCATTCTACAAAAAATCAAGGGACTGTTGGATCAAACCCTTATGTAAAAACATGGGGATTAGGTCTTATAAAGAGGCAGAACGCATACTCAAGTCAAATACCCACCAATTGGTAGTGTTTTGTATAAGTATAAGTAGGTTTTTATTCAGTGTGTACCTTACTAGAAAACAGATAGGCTGTAAGTTGTAATGAATTGCTGTGGGTTCTATTCCCTTAGCCCTGATAAGTTAACAAGACAAGTACTGATCCCTTCCTTTTTAATATGTTTTAGAAGAAAGTTCTAAATCTGGCTTTTTAATTAAATTATAATGTTCTTTTCGATTTTTATGCGGTAATTGCACAACAATTGAGATAGATGAATTGCTTGTTCGTCCCATTCTATGTACTTCCCGAATATTGGTCTGTGTATATGTATTTAATTGCTGGAAATGTTTTTATGTATATTTTGCTTTTATGGCTATTTCGCTGAAATAAAGTTGATGATGATGATAATAAAAACCACCAAAATAAAAATGTAATGGAAGTGGGGTGGACCCTATTTGCCATTAAATTATTTGAGCATCTCAGCATCCATGGAGCTGCTGCTGGCAAAGGTGGTGGATGGATGGAAGCAGTAAGCCAAATAGCCAATAGGAAAACCATGCAGGCCTATGGCAAAAGCAGGACACTAATAACTCCCAGTCCAAACACAAAAAAAGGCCACCACCCACATGGACACTCACAAATCACAAACAAGCAGGGGGCCTGGGAAACACCAGGAGCTGACAAAAGGCCTATAAAAGCCAGGTAAAGGATGCATGCTAAAGCACACTGCTCTGCCTTTTTAATGCAACAAAATGGAAATACGAACATTCACAGGCCCCAAAAAGGTTTGCAGGGTGCATGCATTGCACACCAACACACCAGACACATACAACAAAAGCATGTCTTTAAGACAACCAACATCAGAAAGGCCACCCCAAAAAAACACACTTCCCCAACTCAATCCAATGCCATCCATGCCCTAAATGATGTCTAAAAATTCAACAGACCACACAGAAAACACTTGATTAATAAAGCTGTGGCTACCTGCTCTGATCCTAGTGGATGAAAAAGCAGGCCTGTTGGCAGACAAGGCCAGGCAAGCTTGCAGGCCTAGGCTTCAAAATGGCCACCAGCCACATGGCCAGGCCCAACAACATCAGAAAGGCCACCCCAAAAAACACACTTCCCCAACTCAATCCAATGCCATCCATGCCCTAAATGATGTTTAAATTCAACAGACCACACAGAAAACACTTGATTAATAAAGCTGTAGCTACCTGCTGTGATCCTAGTGGATGAAAAAGCAGGCCTGTTGGCAGACAAGGCCAGGCAAGCTTGCAGGCCTAGGCTTCAAAATGGCCACCAGCCACATGGCCAGGCCCAGCAACAATTGAAAGGCCACCCCACAAAAACACACTTCCCCAACTCAATCCAATGCCATCCATGCCCTAAATGATGTCTAAATTCAACAGACCACACAGAAAACACTTGATTAATAAAGCTGTGGCTACCTGCTCTGATCCTAGTGGATGAAAAAGCAGGCCTGTTGGCAGACAAGGCCAGGCAAGCTTGCAGGCCTAGGCTTCAAAATGGCCACCAGCCACATGGCCAGGCCCAGCAACATCAGAAAGGCCACCCCACAAAAACACACTTCCCCAACTCAATCCAATGCCATCCATGCCCTAAATGATGTCTAAATTCAACAGACCACACAGAAAACACTTGATTAATAAAGCTGTGGCTACCTGCTCTGATCCTAGTGGATGAAAGCAGGTCTGTTGGCAGACAAGGCCAGGCAAGCTTGCAGGCCTAGGCTTCAAAATGGCCACCAGCCACATGGCCAGGCCCAACAACATCAGAAAGCCCACCCCAAAAAAACACACTTCCCCAACTCAATCCAATGCCATCCATGCCCTAAATGATGTCTAAAAATTCAACAGACCACACAGAAAACACTTGATTAATAAAGCTGTGGCTACCTGCTCTGATCCTAGTGGATGAAAAAGCAGGCCTGTTGGCAGACAAGGCCAGGCAAGCTTGCAGGCCTAGGCTTCAAAATGGCCACCAGCCACATGGCCAGACCCAACAACATCCGAAAGGCCACCCCTAAAAAAACATACTTCCCCAACTCAATCCAGTGCCATCCATGCCCTAAATGATGTCTAGAAATTCAACAGACCACACAGAAAACACTTGATTAATAAAGCTGTGGCTACCTGCTCTGATCCTAGTGGATGAAAAAGCAGGCCTGTTGGCAGACAAGGCCAGGCAAGCTTGCAGGCCTAGGCTTCAAAATGGCCACTAGCCACATGGCCAAGCCCAACAACTTCAGAAAGGCCACCCCAATAAAACACACTTCCCCAACTCAATCCAATGCCATCCATGCCCTAAATGATGTCTAAATTCAACAGACCACACAGAAAACACTTGATTAATAAAGCTGTGGCTACCTGCTCTGATCCTAGTGGATAAAAAAGCAGGCCTGTTGGCAGACAAGGCCAGGCAAGCTTGCAGGCCTAGGCTTCAAAATGGCCACCAGCCACATGGCCAGGCCCAACAACATCAGAAAGGCCACCCCAAAAAAACACACTTCCCCAACTCAATCCAATGCCATCCATGCCCCAAATGATGTCTAAATTCAACAGACCACACAGAAAACACTTGATTAATAAAGCTGTGGCTACCTGCTCTGATCCTAGTGGGTGAAAGCAGGCCTGTTGGCAGACAAGGCCAGGCAAGCTTGCAGGCCTAGAGTTAGAAATGAAACTCCCAGAAGTAGACTTAGAAGGAGAGGAGTTTATTCAGTCGGATCCTTCAGCCTCTGCTCTTACGACTCCAACATTCTATTGTGAGCTTCAACACCGAACGTTCTAAACCGGGCAGACCACAATGGCAGGGAAGAGGGGGGGGGGGGGAGGAGAGAGTGAAAGGGGGAAGATTACAACACATCTCCCTGCTAGAAGGAGAAAAAAACACCCAATAAGATAGGATGGACTAACATCCCCAAATCCTAGAAGGAAAGAAACAGTTATATGAGAAGATTACAACAAGGTAAAATACATCACAGCAAATCAATTTCACACCAATAAGGAGTGATAATATGAAATACAGGAAGATAGGAAAAACATTTACACAGAGAATTACATCTTGTAATCAGCTTGCCAAATCGATGGTCTACGTAATCTTGAACTATTATGATCATTATTAATGGAAGTTGTAGTGCTTTGATTGTCTCCACTGGTAGGCTTGGAACCAACAATACTTGAGCAACCAGCTATGTTGTCCATGCTCCATGTGCTTCCATCTTCTAGCACTACTGAGTTGTTGTGAACTCGGGTTATCCTCAGTGGTTTGGAAAATGAAGAGATCTTGGGTTTGGACAAGGAAGGCTTCTTGACAACCACCCATTGGCCTTCTCTCCAACACTTGTTGGATGCTCCCCATCGTCTGTCATACCTGTGCTTGTATTCAAGTTGATGTTTTTCAGTTTTACCCAAAACAGAATCTCTGTCCACCCAAACAGGCGATCCACCATTTAACCAGTTGGGTGTGAGCTTAGAACCAGGGTTCCTACCTTTGAGTGAGATAAACGGAGAAACTCCAGAGACAGCATTTGGTGTCGTATGATACGACCACAACATTTTCCTAATGGCTTCTTCAACCGGTACTTGTGAGACCAATGCAAGTTGAATGGTGTCCTTTAACATCCTGTTAGCCCTTTCCACCAATCCATTAGCTTTGGGGCAGTAGAGCGGGGATCTGAGATGTGTGATAGACAGTGTGGACATAAACTGCTTCATCTCTTCTGAAGCTAATTGAACCCCATTGTCAGTTATTATAACCCCTGGAATACCCTCTTTAGAAAAGGTGTCTCTCAAGAAATTAATCAATGAAGCAGTAGTGATGGAAGAAACCATTCTCGTAACAATCCAATGGGAATGGTAGTCAATGAGAACAAACATGAACCTGTGAGAATGACTTAGAAGATTCAGTGGATCAATTATATCCAAACCCAATTTGTCCCAAGGTATGGTAGGGATTGCTACAGGGAAAAGTGGTGATTTGCGGACCACTTTAGTTTTGTCACTGGTGCCGCAGGCCACACAACTCTTTACCTGCTCCTCAACTAGTGAGTCCATATTGGGGAACCAGTAGTTCTGTCTGATTTTGCTTTTTGTCATGCTTCTACCCGGGTGGCCTTCATGTGCGATTTGAATTATACGTTCATACATATTTTTTGGAGGAATGATTCTACTTCCTCTACAAATCAGGTTATTTACAATAGACAGTTCATATCTCACCGTCCAGAATTTACGGATAGTTTCAGGTACACCAGTTATGTTTACAGGCCATCCTTTGCAAATTGTATTTCTTAATGCAACAAGATCACAGTCCTATTTTAGGGATTTCTCCCATTCTTCTCTATTGATGGCTGGAATTTTAACCACAAGAATGGTCTCCTCAGGAGGGTTTTGCATGGGATCTCCACTGGTCATAGGTAATCTCACGAGACAATCAGCTACCCGATTGTCGGTTCTTGGGACATATGTCATGGAGTAGTTGAAACCTTGTAGACTCAGTACCCACTTGGAAATGCGTGGAGTAGCATTTTCTAGACATTTAGTGGAGAATAACGGGAGTAATGGTTTGTGGTCTGTCCTTAATGAAAACGAAATTCCCCACAGGAAATACTTAAAGTGGTTTATGGCCCAGTAGCAGGCTAGGGCTTCTTTTTCAATTGTAGAGTAATTAAGTTCGGCATCTCTTAATGTTCTTCCCATCCTCGTAGCCAAAATGTTAGAAATGAAACTCCCAGCAGTAGACTTAGAAGGAGAGGAGTTTATTCAGACGGATCCTTCAGCCTCTGCTCTTACGACTCCAAAATTCTATCGTGAGCTTCAACACCGAACGTTCTAAACCGGGCAGACCACAATGGCAGGGAAGAGGGGGGGGAGGAGAGAGGGAAAGGGGGAAGATTACAACACCGAGGCTTCAAAATGGCCACCAGCCACATGGCCAGGCCCAACAACATCAGAAAGCCCACACAGAAAACACTTGATTAATAAAGCTGTGACTACCTGCTCTGATCCTAGTGGATGAAAGCAGGCCTGTTGGCAGAAAAGGCCAGGCAAGCTTGCAGGCCTAGGCTTCAAAATGGCCAGCAGCCACATGGCCAGGCCCAACAACATCAGAAAGCCCACCCCAAAAAAACACACTTCCCCAACTCAATCCAATGCCATCCATTCCCTAAATGATGCTTGAAAATGAAATACATTCAAAAAACACCAAAGGAACAGTTGCTTCATCATGCACACACCCATGAGGCCATGCCCATGACTAGCTCGGGCCTACTACTGACTACTTCTACCCACAACATTTTAAAAAAAAGGAATGATGATTGTTACCAAAAATAAATTGTAGTTACATCTGCAATGCCCACAATCAAACAGACACAACAACCATTTACTTGTAAAATATCCTATTCAAAAAATCCTCAAATCCAATTGCAATGATGCAGCAGACAAAAAGAGTGATCTTTCCAGCTCAAAATCCAAAGGCAGGATGAGCAGGAGATGGACAAAGCACTGGGAGGAGCCTGCTGGACAGGAACAGGAAGTTGTAGATTCTGTGTCACGTCCTCCCTCTCCCCACCTTTTTAAAAAAGGACTCCTTGCACAAAAAAGAACAGCCAAATGTCAATCTGAGGAGTTGTTTTCATCCAAAATCATCATTTGCAGAAGGTTTCATGCTGCTAGAGCTGCTGTTCTTTTTTCCAAATTGAACATTTTACATGTTCGAGTTCTCGAGCTTCACATTACTTCCGCCGGATGTCGATGGCGTGTCGAAAATGACTTGATCGCGTTCTCTCGCTCCCTGTCGCGTTGGATATGACGTGTTCGGGGTCTCTTTCTCCTTTTCGCGTTCGATTAGACGTGCCCGCGTCCTCACGCTCTCGCTCGCGGTGTACAATGACATGTTCGAGATCTCAATCTTCTCATACTCGCGTGGTGGATGATCGCGAGAAGAATGACGTGATCGTGCGACAAATGACGTGATCGCGCGGCAATGCGAGTGCGAACTGTTGCGAGACAGCGCAAAATGGCTACCAACAATCCAATAGCTCGTGGAGAACGCAACCGGGTCGGGGAAACTTGTCAGCGAACGCGGGGATTCAGGTAAGGCGATCGCGCGCACGCGAGAATGTATTTTTTTACAGCGCGAGCAAGAAACAAATTATCGCTAAGCTGCGGAATGCGGAAATTTGACATTTTCGCGCTTTCCGCGGAACACGAAAATACCAAATTATCGCAATTTCCTTGAACGGAACGGAATTGTGGCCCAGGCCTAGTATCAATACATACGTATGATGCCATCGTATATTGGTTTCCAACCTTAATGGTGAAGCATTAAAAGAGTAGACTTTAAAATGTTTCGATTATAGTCATAGGTCCGTTCTGATCCGTCTCCAGTATTTTTTGTCTATGCATATCAAGCTTTTTTTTTTTAAACACTAAATATTATTCGATTGGCTATAATAAAAAAATATATTTTCAGTAAAAAAAATCTAATGTGTTCTGAATTGCGCTTGTCTCTACACATTATTCAGTTTTTCAGGAAAACAGCAAACAAAATCCGTGCTTCCACGAGGCATTAGCCTGAGGCAACAAACTTTATTTACTGACAGCAACAACACCTGCTTCCAGCAATCTGTACATTTAAAGTCAAAACGTGCAGATGGCTTACAACCTTTTTATTGGTACAATATTGTGATACTTTCAGCTGAATGTAAATGATACATGTGCAAAACTTTCATTCAGCGACGAGACAGATTAGTAAACTATTACACAACTCGAAATGTAATTCCTATCAGATCGTGCGGAGCAAAACAACTCTGACATTGTTTGGAATTTAATGTGGAATTCGTCCTGAAAAACACGGAGGTGTAAAACCCATGCACCAAATGAATAATAATTAAGATAGAAAAATTGGTAGACGATTCCAGCATTTGCCCAATAATTCTCGAATGTTACAGTGATATTAACTAATGTACCACAACCATAAGTCTTTGATTGAGAGATAAACATGTGTGAAAGGATCCACGTAATATCTAGCTTTTGAGGGTTTGCACAAACATTAGATGGCAATCACAAAACCATAGTAATCGCATTTAGACTAAGTATGTGAGGACAGCAGTGGGACTTAACAGAAATGGGTTTTATAAGCAGGGATGTTTGTTGATGCCCCATCTATGTACATGCAGGGCCGACTTTAGCACTGGTGGCACCTGTGCGACAATGTCTGTTGGCGCCCCCCCCCTCCCCAATCATCACCTAAGCCACGGATTCCCTAACTAGCACCCTTTAACAGTGCCCCTCAAGTCTCCATAACCACTGTCTCTTAGATCCATTTAGTTTTACAGCACCACTCATACTCGTGTAAGGTGTAGGAGCACTTTATACCACACACACATTGCACAGAGACAATCATATGTGTGTAAATCAGTGTGTAGGAAATGTTACATCAGACAGTACTACAAGGTGTAGTGTAGGAGTGGCAGGTCATCCATACAGGTAGGCAATATAGTTAACGTTCTTATTCAGGAAAGGGACAAATTAAGAATTTAAAATGCAACATCAGTGTCATAATAAGAATTGTTTTCTACCCAAATGAACCCTTTTCACAAGATTAGCATAATGAAAGACGGGGCAAAAAAACATATAGCTCTAACATATACCTAGCAGTTTGCAGCAGCTCTAGGGAGACAGATAATAGCTCAATGTTCTTTATTAGGATTTTGACTTCTAAACGACAAGTAACAAAAGGAGCTCTCTTACAGATGCAGTAACCCACTGACCTCTTTATATTATATGCACTTCGCTATCTGCATGGTACACTTTCTTAGCAGCAGGCATTTTTTAACCCTCTGTACTACCTTAGGATAAGTCCAAATTTACACTAGACAATCCCCCGGTCTCTTTCCAGGAGGACGATTAATCACGGGACATCTTTTGACATTTTAATTTATGCCTGAAAGTTGCTGGAGGCCAGGAACAAGGCAGCAGGTGCTTTTAAAATGAAAATACACATTTTCAAAAATGACACCCCACTCCAAGTCAACGCCCGGAGCGGTCGCACTGATCGCAACGCCCTAGAACCGGCCCTGTGTACATGCAATGAAGTCAAGGCATCCTGGGTCTCATTGGGAAGTTTTTTAGCTTTGCATTATGTTATTTATACAATCATATGAAGGAGGGGTAAGATTTCCACCTACAGAATAGCACCATCGCATCTTGAAAGAAGGGCTGTCCTGCAACTAGGAGCAGCCATGCAAGCAGGGCCGGCTTAAGCGCTGTGGCACCTGGTGTGATATTTTTTAGGCAACCCCATGAATTCCTTCTCCGTGAATTCACTCACTACCCCCCTCCAACAATGCCCCTCACCCCTCCATAGCCCCTCTCTGCCATACATTTCAGTTTTTTATATCGCTACTCATAGTTCACTCGCACTCAATTATGTGATCTGCATTGTACTCGTTTGTTGCAGCAGGCACAATAACTAAGCCTGGGCAAAGCACTACGCTACGCTCGCGTAGTTTGCGAAGTTTGCGCTACTTCGCACTACGTGAATTGCACGTAGCACAGTGCAAACACGCGTAGCGTTGCGTGGTGCAGAGGTCATTTTTTGCTTGCTCACGGTACTCAACGTCAAGTTGGCGACCGCGAGCAAGCAAAATGACAACCCGGCGAGACTTTTTCCTCGTTCGCGATCAGCAACATCAAGTTGGCGATCGCGAGCATGGAAAATAAACCTCCTGGTGAGATTTTTAACGCGGGGAGGTCAGGTTTCTCATTGCGAGTGGTCGCGTATGCTCGCAACCGCTCGCGATGAGAAACTACCAGTTCGCGTTGAGAAAGCTGCCGCTCGAGTAAAAATCTACTCGAGCGGCAGAAAACTACAGCTCACACTGTACAAGATGCCGTTTTCAATGATTACGCAGTGCTGGATGCTTGTCTGCACTGTGCAATCATTGAAAACGGCATCTGGCACAGTGCGAACAGGGTACAACGCAGTTTGCGAAGTGCTACGCGTAGCTCGCGTAGTGCAAAGTGCACTTTGCGTAGCTACGCGTAGCGCTACTTCGCGAACTACGCCCAGGGTTAACAATAACCCTCTACTCTACTTTAGGATGAGTCAGATTTGCTACTAGACAGAACTCCTATCTCTCTCCAGCAGACACAGTAATCACCAGCGTTATCTTGGACATTTTTAGTGAAAACTGCTGAACACAGAAGTAATTCTGCAGCACCTGCTTTTAAATCTTAAGTTATTTTTAAATACAGCACCCCTCCCACCTCTGGTCAGCACAAGCTGTCTCTGCAACAGTCACCCCGCCCTAAAGTCGGCCCTACCTGTAAGGTATGAAACGTTCAGGTGTTTTGGTGCAGCTAGCCTAGGAGAAAGGGGCACTGATAGAAAATAATTTTGCAAGGGATGGAGACGGTTTTCACAATGAAGGGAAAAAGTGCATCCCCTGGATTCCCTGGATCTGATCTTTCTTGTGTGGTTCTCAGGGGACATCTGCCAAGTGGCCGTAGTCTTTATACTGCTGACATGCCACCTCATGCATTGACAGACATGGCTCTACTCTGCAACAGAAGGGTGGTGAAGCTGCCCATCTTCCATTAAACTTTGAAACTTCACTGTTGGATCGGGCCCTTTGCAGGGTCACCTCATATTTTTGCCTTTCTTTGCTTTCCATTGCCGAACCCATTTTTGTTGGCTTTAAGGATTCTGTGCATTTTACCCCTGCTAGCTAGTGCTAAAGTGTTTTTGCTCGCTCCTTAAAACATGGCAATATTGGCTTACACCTGATTGGCATATTTCATTCATTTGTAAGTCCCTAGTAAATGGTACTACATGTACTACTTGTACCCAGGGCCTGTAAATTAAATGCTACTGTGCCACCCATTTAAGTAACCTTTTATTTTATTTCTTTAAAGCTTTTTATTAAACATTTTCATTCGATATCATACTAAAAACAACAAGACTCATTTTCCCCCCTGAGGAGCAGCCCTGTAAATTACAGTTACATACTCATACATTGCCACAGGATATAAGAAAGACAAGGAGAAAAACAGCACAGGCAATGTTGACATTAGGAAAAATTCTCACCATATCTTGAGACATACCTCATCTATGACTCCTCAGTCAATGGCAACAGATACACAGTCATGGGTGCTCAAAATTCGTTCGGAGGTGAGGTCCTTGGCAAGTCTTCTGCATAGGTCTCTAGCTAGTCTCTGCAGTAGGAAACATCTGTGAACCATTGTTTCAGTGTTGGAAATATTTTTGCCCCCCAATTAATAGCCACCTGTCTCTTAGCTAGCAAAAGAGTAACAGGAAGCAGTTTATGATTGATTGACTGCAGAGGATTAACATAACCCAACAGACATGCGCAGGGGTTGCAGGGTACAGCTTCTAGCATCACAGCAGTCAGTGTCTGCGTAATTTGTTCCCAGTACAGATAGATCTTGGGGCACCCCCAGGATAAGTGTAGGAAGGGAGCACTTGACCCGCCACATCTTTCACATTTGTCCTTGCGTCTAAGCCCAAATCTGACCAGCTGTGTGATGTATAGCAGATCTGCTGCAAGAATTTGAAATGAATACTGTACAAATTCCTTTGGCTGCGAGCTGCCCAGTCAACACACAGCAAAAGGTCCAGTCAGACTCAGTGAGGGGTGTCTCTAGCATAGCATTCCACTTGTCTAACACTGCATTAGTGGTTTGCGCCTCATCAGCCTGTGCCACTTTGTAGAGCTCAGTGATAAGGCCTGTATGGGTGGACCTGGTCAACGGAGACTGAAGCGACCGCAACCCGAAGGGGGCCTGGAAAAAGTATGGGTAATGTTCGCACAGGGTGGTCAGCAACCTCATATAAGTGAAGTGCAAGAGGGGCGAGCAGCGACTCCTCTGTGGCAGATCTAACAGGTTAGCAAATTGATCATCCAAATATACATCCTCCATCACTTTGAGCCCCACCGGCAGACAGAACTGGATATAAAGTCAGCGAAAGCGCCAGGGCATAGAGCGGCTGTTTGGCCATGTGCTTGCCAAGCCCATAGAGTACAGTTGATGGTAATTATGAGACCCAGTATACACTCTGTCCACCCACGTGTAAGCAGCAATGAGAGTGGCACAGGATAGGCATCATCATGCTCGATTGCCAAGTGTGGAGAATACGGTTAGGCGTGCACCGAGTAGTGTGCATGTTGAGCCTGACTGCACTGATAGTAAAGGAGGAGGTCCGAGGCATTGAACCCTTCCCAGTCAAAAGGAAGTGTGAGCTGATGCCATGCTTTTCGGGGCTGTTTCCCAGTCCATATCCATGATAGTAGGGTGGATTGAACTGTTTTCAAGAAGGCCTGAGTGAGGGGCACCAGTATATTAATGAACAAGTGCAGCAGCAGAGGTAATATCACAATTTCCAGCACTGCCACCTGATCTGCTAGAGATAAAGACAATCTGGACCACCTCTATACTCGAGCCTCCATTTTGGAGATCGTCCTGCCATAATTATACCTCACAACAAGGTCTGGATCTTTATTTACCCAAACTCCAAGATACTTAATTATCTCCGAACACCACTGCAAAGAAAACTCCATAGGGTATTGGACGGTAGTTACAGTAGAGGGTAGGACATATGAGGTTCCCCAGTTGATGCTAATGCAAAGTTATCTTGTGCTCGGGGTCCCTCCATTTGTTTTGCTGACTGATTCTGGCGGTAACTGACTCAGACTATCCCTGGACTCAGCCTAACAAGGCTGAGGGCTAGTGCTATGGTGGGAATACAGTTAAAACACACAGACATTAGGAAAAACTATGGGTTAGGGTACCCCTATGATTGGCATGACCTGCATGATAAGACCCTAGTACATAATAGGGCAAGGGGATTAAAACTACCTTCTACACAAGCCCCTAGTATATAATAGGGCATGGCAGTTTAGAAACCAGCAGCCCTTTCTGCACTTGCATGTGTGCACTGCCGAGAGTCCAAGGTCTTTTTAAAAGCAGTCCAGTATTGCAGGGATGCTTTTTTAATGTAATATTGCGCCCAAACTCAAGTTTGGTGGTAGGGTCACTTACAAATTGATCAACTACAATTGGCATATTAGGTACATACAGGGTCACCCCTAGGTGTCTCAGTGGTGGGGATCAGATAGTCTTAAGGGGAGGAATTATAAAAGAAACTTTATATGCCCTAGGGATAGAGAAATTTCACTGCCCCCCATTGTAGTAAAGTGCTTCCGGAAATCGATGTTTGTGCTAGGAGCACTGTGGAGTGAGGATCTACATTATATTTGCATATTCAGGACCTATAAAGCCTCCCCTAGGTGTCCCAGGGATTGGGAACATGTAGCTATAATCACGGTCCTTATAAAATATGTTTTATAGGCCCTAGTGTTGGAGAAATTGGACATTTCATTTTCTCCATTGTAGATCCCCAGCCACATAGGTTAAAATTACAATAGTTATGAACTCATAACTGTTGGACTTGGCCCTTCTGGCAGGTTCACCCCTGAACTTTTTTTTGCTTTTTATTGGTGACTTGGTGTGGTGATTTTTGGTTTCTGCGCACTTTCCCTGTGTCCCAGGATAAAGTGCGTGCGCACGCTGAGTGCATGTGGTGAGATAGGCCTGCCCTCCCATAGGAATGCATGGGGAATGTATGTGTCCCTAGTAGTTCCTGATGCGTGGGGTGTGCAGGCCCGAGTTTGGTCTGTGCGGACTCGTGTGATTGAATGCTGCGCGGTGATGTGTGCGGCGTGCATGTACCTAGTGTGGAAGTGCCACTTCTAGAAGTGGGCACTTCGGTGTGCAGTGTAAAATGTGTGCCTTGTCGCGTGATTGGCTGGTTGAGGTCATGTGACGGGCTAGGGATTCCCAGAGTCAGGATGAGTCACCCAGTGGTGAATGGGGAGATCAGCAGCTAGATGGGTGGGAGGAGTACACCTGGGTCCTGAATAGGGCAGGGTTTTCCCCACACAATGCTGGCTCCGCCCCCTGTGGTGCGACTGACAACCCTAGCCCTGCCAGTGAATAGAGTGAGGGGCTGAGCACATCAAGGGTGCTCCCCAACCAGCTGCGACTGGTTTTGCCCCTCACCCTGAACCCAGAACAAAGGGTTTTACTGTATAAAAATGGGGCTGTGTCCCCACAGAAGGTGTTCTCTGCCAGGATCTTACCTGAGGGGGGCTGCTGCTGCTGCTGGACCAGAGGACCGCCACTTGGAATACCTCCCTGCCTGGAGGCCCAGTGAGCTGGCTCTGGGTCCAGCCTTGCCCCCACCCCTGCCCTGCTGCATGCAGGGAAGAACTTTGCTGGACTTTGTGGTTCTTTTTATCCTAAAGCACCAGGAAGTGCTTTCCTTTCCCTCATAGCGCTGGGAGCGCTTTATGTGGGTCCCTAAGCGCCTGGGAGCGCTTTTCTTGGCTTCATAGCGCTGGGAGCACTTTATGTGGGTCCCTAAGCGCCTGGGAGCGCTTTCCTTGGCCTCTAGCACTCAGGAGCGCTTTATGGATGCCAGCCGGTGCCCACCCGGCGTTGACCCCGCTTATTTAGTTATTTGATCGAGCGGGAGCCCACCCCGCATTGTGGTGTGCTCGCGGGTGCCCACCCCGCTAATTTGTTTATTTTACGGCGGGTGCCACCCCGCCGTATATCGCATCTGGAGAGGGAGCCTACCCCTCGTTGCCGCTGAGAAAATCACCGCCGCGGCCCTTGGGCGAACCGGAAGTCAGGCGGCCCGTGTGGGGACGTGGGCGGGACGTAGCAGCAAGCAGGAAGCGGACGGGAGCCTACCCCGCACTCCTGCACTGAAGCCGGAGATCGGTGCTGAGTTACGCGGGGCTCCCGTGAGAGCGAGGGAAGCCCCGCGCCGAGAGAGAGGAATGGAGTCCCCCTACGAGCGGCCCGGTGAGTAGGGGAGGGCCCGGGGGGCTCCGCGGGGCCGGTACTCTCTGTTACAGAGCGCGTGGACGCTCTGAACGTTACGGGGGCATTATTTCTTGAGCGCCGAGGTCGCTCCAACGAACGGGGGCATTATTTCTTGAGCGCCGAGGTCGCTCCAATGAACGGGCATCTCTTCCGTGTTTTGAGTGGCCCCAGATGGCAGCGGGCCACTCCAACCTTGCCCCCAGTATTTCTTGAGCCTAGAAGGCTCTAGGGGGCAGTTCCTGCTGTTCAGAGCCCACGAGGCTCAGGGGGCCTTAAGTGTTGAATCAGAGCGGCCCCGTAAGGCAGTGGGCCGCTCCAACGAAGGGGCACATTATTATTTAGAGCCTGCGAGGCTCTAGGGGGCATTTCAGTAGTTTCAGAGCCCTGGGAGGCTCCAACGTTGGCCCCAGCATTTCTCCAGTTGCCCAGCACTTAGTGGGCAACTGCCACGTGTAGGTTGTGCTTTGTGCTCCTGGCTTGCGCAGCCTGCGCTGCATGGCCCTGACTCTGCTGGACACAGGGCGTCCTAGCCCCGACAAGGCCAGTTGGCCTAGGGACTGCCACAGATAGTGGCTAATGTGAGTTTTTGCGCCATTGTTCCTTTCCTGCACCTCTGAATGTGTTTATGCGTCATGTGCTTTGCTTTACACCTCTGAATGTATTTTATGCATCCTGTGTTTATGTGCATAGACCCCTACAGGTAGAGTGATACTTAGGTGGTTGTTTTTCTCCTAGTACAGGTGGTGCTGGTGAGGTCCTGATTCCCTGCGCAGTATTTTCCTAAGGTGGTTAGGGTTGCGTAGGTGGTACTTTCTGGTTATCAGGAGTTACTGATTGTGTGTTATATATGTTATTGTGTGCTATGTTCTAAAGTATTATTCCTAAGTTCTAAGAGTGCTAATTTCGGACAGTGGTCCATGTGGCCCTGTCCCCTGTACATATAATCCCTTGTAAATTCTGCCCGTGCCTGTTGGCACATTGTAAAGTGTGTGTTTTTATCTGATGTGTTGTGTATAATACAAAGGCTATTTTTATAGAATACCTTGTGTGGAGTTTCCTTTGTGGTGGGCCTTGGGTGTTGTTGCTGGGTGTGCGCGCAAACGCTTTACACATCGCCTCCGGGATCATGCCAAGCTACTAAGGGGGTGAGCAGGGGTTATCTTTGGCGTGTAACTTCCTTGCCCTGACTAGAGTGGTGGTTTCTGCCTGGCTTTGGCGCAAGCCCTAGCCAACCAGAAATCCCATTTCTAACAATAACTATAGCTAGGGACTACTGAAAAAATATCATTCAAGGGCTTAGGAGAATGGTACTGAAAAAAACAATATGTTATTGCTGAATTTATTCAGAAATATTCAGAAAATAATTATAAGACTTTCTTGTCTGTAAGCTAAAATTCAGCCTTCATGTGGTATCCCCTGATTGGTCAGAGTTAACATGATTAATCAGGCTGTTTCGATGAAGTGATCAGTGGCACCCAGGGAGAGAGGCTATCTGGTAGGAGAGGGCTCTGCTACACAGGAATGCCAGAGCAGGGGGAGGGGTCATAAACCATGAGCTTTAAAGGAAAAATGGGACAGGCAAAAAAGGCCATGCCCATTTACCCCATCCCCTCGAAACCCAGACAGATGGCAGGCTTAAGGGAAGAATTTGCAGAAGTCCGGGGGAGGAGAGCTGTGGAAATGATCCCCACTGGAGGTTAGTCTAACTAGTTCTCACTCCTCTGCTGAGGTTTCAGCCATATTGAATTTTGAAGGAATGGTGCTTTTCTGGGAGACCATTATGCCACACTTTGGAAAAAGTGGCCATGCTCTGGGGTATTGCCCTGTACCTCATTGGACAGGAGTGGCCTCCTGCTTGATCCCAGAGAACACTGAATAAGTATCTGAAGGGGGAAGACCCTCTCAGATCTGCTGCTTGGAACTAAGAGAAGAAGAAGGGTCCATGCTGGAATTTTGATTTGCACAAACCAGGCCCTGCACTCTGACTGACTGTGCCAGCTGCACAATCTGGAAGCCGAGCCGTGTGGACCTAACTTCCTTCAAGCAGAATAAAGAGTGGACTCCCTGCAAGCTACAGTTTAACAGAGCTCACCTGGACCATCACCACCAAGAATCCCCAGCCTGGAGTGCGTCCAGTGGATTTGGAAATGTTTTGTACAAGTAGATTGTGGGAACTGAAGTCCCAAACTTTCAAGGACTATCTTGGAGATTCCAGACCCTTGCATTGTGTTCTGGACTCTTTTGGACCCCCAGAGGAACTTCAGCTAGTAAAAGTAGGTGGTACTCCCACTTTGTGCAAATTTGTGAACATATAAGTCCAGGCAATAGAATCAAACGCATTAGCGGCATCTAGAAAGGACCATGACAGCCCTCACGGAGGGATCTAGATAATGCAATAAAGAAAACAGTTTACGAAGATTCTGAGCTTTGCAGCGGGTAGGTATTAATCCCACCCCATCTGACAGGACCATATTAGCAAATCAGGGCTGGTTTAAGTAGCGTTTCAAAGCATGTCTCAGGCCTACCACTGTTGACTGTAGTGGACATGAATGGTTATTGAGTGCATGTCCAAAAGGTACTTTTCTTCAACCTAGAGGTGTTTCTCCCACCATACCTGCCCTCCATTGTTCTTCACCCTCACCTCAGCCCTTCTCCCGCTCTTCGACGACACACCTCAAACAGAAATGCGCTGATTTTTTTAATATGTTGCATATCAGCGTCCTGTTAACGCTAGCTGTGTCATATTACTGTTTTTTTAATAAAAAAAATTTGGCAAAGCCAATAGATTTCGCATAGGCGAAACCCTTTGTCTTTTCCAGTGCTTGCTCACTGGTGTAAGGCCCATCTCTCCCATAGGGAGCCCCAGGGGTTGGTCAGGGCCTGGGAGTCAGAGCAGGATTATTTATTTGTTAGTCCCTGAGAGGGGGTGTGTGGGGTCCCCTCTCCTCATTCTAGTTCCCACCCCTCAGGTGGTCACTGCAGTACTGTGGTCCGGAAGACTGAGAAGCGATTTTGGGGCCCGAGTTTCCAACCCTGGGACACCGAGCTAAGTAATGAAGTTGGGGGAGCGCTGCTGCACCCCCACCAACAGTGCTCATGGACTGCCTCTGCCCCCTGCCCATGTCTGTGGGAATAGAGGACTGCAACACCCGCAGCTCATGTGTTCTGGATAAAACAAAAGTCGGCTCCAGCGCCGGCTCAGCTCTGTGCGGCCAGGTGGGAAGCTGGCCAGCACTGGAGTGGCTTCCCCACGCTACCCCAACGCAAAGGAGCCTGGGGGTGCACAAGTGGGATTGTGCACCCTATAACCAAAATAAAAGGAGGCATGATGAAGAACAGGAAAACCAGCTCTCTCCAGTGCAGCACGAGAACCATTCACATGATATTCACAGCTCTTCACAAGGGAGTGCCCCATAATGCCTGGGGGACTATTCTGCATATGGATTTGCTTCTTATGGTGGCCCCAAAAACAGGAAAAGGCACATGCAATGCTTAAAAGTTGTGGGGGACTGTAGGAGCACAGCATCACACCCAATTTCTGAGGTTCCAGAATTCAGGACCCTCCTAGAATTTTGTTATTTCTCAAAACACTTCCCAGGCTGGAGAATGTGTTCACCAGCTAGGAGTGCTGTGCATTTTATGTGGCCATAGTTGTTGACCTCCAGTGGCTGTTTTTTGAATTGCTTTTTATATGGTATGAAAGTATATAAAAATGGCACAAACATGTGTTCCTTTTAATACGTTTTATTGAAATAATAACGCTGACACTGATTACTGATAATGGTTGATAGGTTTTATCGACATTAATAATTGCATTTACCTATGGTTATTATTGATCATTGCATTTACTCACAAAATGATGGTGGTTTTCACAGGTGGTTTATTGTTTCTGTAATATGGTGAAGCCATTATCATGAAATAGGCCTAGTTTATCTAAAGTGATAACCTACTGGTAGTGTGTTGTCTGGTATATGTGGGGGGGCTGTGATTTTGAGGGTCATGAACCTTTAGGTCAAATGTGATTTCATGATGTAATCCAAGGTATTTCTGATCTGCCCTATGTATATATTTGTACATGGATGTATGACGTTACAACGCATACATTTACATCGCGGTACACTACATTGCAGTTTTGACAACGCAAGTCGTTACAACGACTTGCGCTGGATGGCGCTCTAGGACAAGGAATAGGACTTAGGAGTAGTATAATTTACTATTCCAACTCCAGTCTACGTTCAGTAGGGAAGGTGTAGGATAGTAAATTATACTATTCCTTGTCCTAGAGCGCCATCTAGCGCAAGTCGTTGTAACGACTTGCGTTGTAAAAACCGCTATGTAATGGCATTGCGATGTAATCCCCGCGTTGTAAACGATGTTTCCCTTTGTACATTAATGTGTACTATTGACTACAGTGTGTGCAATTTACTTTTCCTTTTTCTAAAGAAAAAGCACTGACTGGACAATCATTTATTGAGTGTTATTATTGTGTGCCAGCAAATGGTGAATACTAGCCCACACCACCTTCCCTGAGTATGGCTCGGACTGCTCTGCTTTGCTATCCTGTGGGAGTCACGCACTACAATGGGGTGCTTTGCTCCCAGTAAGTGGATTGTGGACCTATTACTTGCCTCATATTCTGCACAGGTAATAACCCTATTTTTGACTGTCGTCCTGGCAGGATGGCTTACATGCATTCTCATGCTTACCAGTTTCTCAAATGGCTTACCAAGAATCAATGCCCCTTTCATTAAAATTGCCAAAAATGTAACAGATATCCATTCAGTCCTATGAGTTGATGCCCGAGCAGTTAAGTCTTTTTTCATGGAAGATGGAACACCAATTGAGGACTCCTGGAGCTTTCATTTAATACTCAAATATCAGCAACATCATGGTAAGAATTGACAACTAAAAAAAGGATTGAATACTCCGTTCATGAAGTACTACAAAGCCCTATCCTTGCACCGCTATTTATATGTTGAACCTTTGGGGCACTTTTCAATAGCCTGGGCATTTTCTATCATCTTTGTGCAAATGCCACTGATTTACCTTAGAATCTCCTCCCCTGAAGACTTCTCTCTGTTAAAATAGATAATTTCCCTCTTCGCTCCTGCAGACTTCTCTCACTTAAAATAGGCCATCTCTCTTGCAATCTTCGATGGCACAACAACATCTGAAACTAAATGAAGCAAAATCTGTATATCTGTTAATATCTCCTCCTCACAGCAAGACATCTGTTAATACCTGGCTCGATCTCCTGGCTATTCTGCAGTGCAAACATTTGCTAAATCCTTAGGGTTCCTCCTTAACAGTTGACTCACTATTAACGACCTCACTAATAACCTATGAATGAGTGCACAATTCCAGCTGAAACCACATTAAAATATCAAATTCTATATTTTAAAGTCAAAATTCAAAAAGTTCACAATTTCCATTCCTTTATGTACAAGATAATGTATATGATCTTCTGATACCCATATCAAAAATTAATCTAGCCCCCTAGAAGATAACCTTTTATATGGCAGCGAGCCTGGCCATGCTAAGTAAGTGATGTGACTGCATCAATCCCCTTCCCATATCTGTAAAAAGGCCGGTCAGCCTCTTCAGACAGTTCATCTTGGCTCTTCTAACCACTTTTAACAATTTTCTTCGCTCCGCTATCTACCTCATTAGTTATTAACTGAATACTTTACTTTCACTCATAGTTTTACTCTGTTCCCATGCTATGTGTGATAGTTATTCTAGTTTCACAATGAGACTATGTAGTGCTCCTTGTACATTCATGCCTGAAATGTACTTAATGTTGGTTTTCTGTAATTGAACACCTCATCTGACTCTTTTTTCTCCACATTTTCATGTATTTTATACCCTTCCACTCTGTAGTGCACTCTGATTCCTTGTTGGACTTGGTTGTGTTAACCAGAATGCCTAAGTGTTTGTCCTGAGACCCTGTTCACTAGGTTTTACATTTTATTTGTTTTTTGTCAGAGACCTACTAGATTGGTACTTCTCTTGAAATAAGAAATGCAGAGTCCCTGCAAGATGAAGGATCACAGACAAGAGAAGGAAGATGTTCCCACAATTTCATGCTAAGCTTCTTCCTGTGATGAGCAATATGTGTGACATGCCTAGATGGTCATCATATCTGATGGTAATGTTAGGTACAATGTCAACCCCAGACCCGTTATAGCCTGTTGTCTGAGGAAAGGAAGTGTACCACCGGATGAGTTTTCTTGCTTCAGGAGCTTGGAAGTGCAAAAACCTATGAGGAGATTGGAGGTTTGCTCATGATGGAAAACGTAGATAACTTTGGCATATTTGAGTGCTACCAGAGTGCCAGCTCTGCTGTCCCATCCCATGTACTGGGACAACTTAACCATTCTTGTTTCTGTCTGGATTTTTGTCTGGAGGACTAGCTGAGTCAGGATTTGCTCAATCCGGTGGGATTTATTTGCTCCAATCCTCTAGGACAGTAAGGCACTATAGTCATGTTGGGGATTACTCCAAGCATTGTTTTTATCATTGCCTTGGCATTGTTGTGTAAACAATTGCCCTGTGGCCTAATGCATGTCCGGACAGATGCAAGTGTCCACTGATGGTATTACATGTCAAGCAATCCACAATGTAAGAAGACTGAATGTGATTTAGGGAAAAATGGGGTCCCCTGCAGCAAGGTGATTAGCCCAAGGCAGGGATAATATTAATCAATTAAAAAAAGATCTTGGGCAAGTAATTATAAAATAGGGTGGAGGGTACAGTAAAGGACACACAGCCAACCAGTCTTATTGATACAAAAATTGAAAAGATCCTTTTATTTTTATAGATAGAAATATCACTATATCATTGGAAATGATTGTAAACAGAAAAAATATAAAAATATATAAAATACATGACAATCATCAAACATTCAGATACTCATACATACCCATACATACATCCGTTTCTTATTGCTCTCATTACCTATATTTGACAAAAGCACATCATATTATTATACTAAATATCTAAATCATAAACATTAAACAAAAATGTTTTTATTAACTGATACAGCAAGAATCTATACATATTTGTGGCCAAAAACTGGAGTTCTATAAATCTGAGACTTTCTATGCGCGTTTCTGCATAATGCCTCCATCAGGAAACCACCAGATGGACGAATAAGATTAATGTCTGTGAACAACAAAGGGCTATCCTTAATTCAGATATGTACCCTCCAAAACCTAAAATATTCCACATAAAACTGAGGAAATAAGTAGACTAAGAATGCGGTTTAAAAAACTGTTTGTGTACTAAGGCATCATGCCGCTTTGCGGGTTCATTGGCTCTGGGTTATGTTCCTGTAATATCAGATAAATTCAACATGCCGTAGTGGTAAGTGGTGTGCCAGTTATTGACTCACTTATAATGCACCCTTGTGTAGATAATTGTATAGTGCAACCAAGACTGCCTCATGCTGAAATTAAAAAGTGAGGAACATGCATATTACAGTGTGGGGTTAGTCTCAAAGGTGCCTAGGTGTAGTAGAACTTGCACCTTTTTAATACTTGTATGCTTCTTTGGCTTGTTACAGTCTGTCAGAGTCAGTAGTAAATGGGAAGAAGAACTGCATGCGCTCCAAATGTATTCTATATTGGAAGAATTTAGTGTAAGAAAGAGACAAAGTACCAAGGCGGATTTCAAAATTCATGAGGTGGAAGTATATCTCTCTGGGAGTACGTGCTTCCCTGAATGGATAGTAAAGTTGCCATGTCATCAGTGTCTTTGGGGAACTGTTCATCAGTATATATGTCAAATGGCCAGAGCACCATTTGTAGTTGGATGATGTCCTGCGGTGTAATGGTGGACAATGCCATTTTCCTTCAAGGAATTTTTAACCCTCACATTTTTAAATTGTGATTGATTGTTGCTTATGATTCATTTAGGCAATCCTTCCCTCACAAAAACAAAATCTAAGAATTTAATGACGGCTTCAGCATCTGCTCACTCAATTGTGAAAAGTAAACAATCAAAACAAAGACATATTTATTCACACTTTCCCCATATTGCATTGGGCCCTTAATATCAATTCCAATGGTTTCCCACACAGTATTTAATGTTTTACCTGCTTTACAACATCCAGAAAAATTCTGCACACATCTTCCAGTATCTATATCCACACCTGGCCATGACAACAACCCCTTACATTCTTCTTTTGGTCTTGACAATGCCAAGATGTTCAGCATGATGCAACTGTAACATTTTACTCATCAACTGAAAGGGTGAAACAATTCTTCCTCCTCTCATTATGAACTCACCATTCCTACTCAACTCATTTCTCACCTCCCACATTTATTTAAAGGATTAGACTCAGTTTATTTTTGTTTTGCTAATTTTTGTTCAAGAATAATTTGATTTCACTCAATTCATCTTAAGGTGAAAGGAAAAATAAAATGATAAGAACACTGTTTTATTATCATTTTATTTTTCATGTCTTTGAATCTGCTGGCACTAAGCTGTGGGACAATGCTCCTCCCCATAATGGAGAAACAGCCCCGGAACAGGACAAATTAATGATAATGACCTAAATGAAAAGGAGGCTGCCTTTAAGGGTGACTAACCTAGCACCTCTATAATTATATTTTAGGACAACTGACATGTACTAAAATGAGTTATTAGTTGTGGAGGATATGGTTCCTTCACAGCTAATAAGTGTGCAACCTTCTGCCTACTGAAAATCTAGTACCCAATGTAGCACTTGACTTTCAGGGTAGCGAGGCAGAACAGTCCACGGTATACTCTGGGGGTTTGCTCTGCAGGCAGACAACCAAACTATACCAAATACATTAGGTTGTCAGTACTTTTACTTATAAAATGAAAAATAACTTTATTATGTGCACACTATGTAATACTGCAAATTAATTTACAAATATATGAGTGAAGGCAGATGGAAATACCTACAGTGACACCCTCCTAAGAGTTCCCCCCAGCGAGCCTCAAACCCTATAACCACAATACACCCCACAATACAATGAGGTGCATTATCAAAAGGAAGGCCTGATGGCTTTGTCATCACATTAATTAAGGAAGAAATATAATACAATAAATCGATTCAACACTAATAAAGTTACTAAGGATGGTACCATCTTACAACAACACTCATTAGATCATTTAATGACTCACTATTAACTTTGACACCGTCAATAAAGCAATTCAATGAGCTGATGAGGAATGCCTGGCATCAGCAGGATCCTTCCCATATAGTTGGATGGCTCCTGGGTGCATTATTAAAACCAGAAAGGGGTTTGCATGCATGCTCCTCCAGGCATCTTCTTCCCCAGGGCCTTCCCAGGGAGTCACCCAAGCTCACATAATGGAGCTCTATTCGTGCACCATCCCTGCTGGTGCCCCTGAGGGACTGAGCTTCTTTCTGTGATTTTTAATTCCGTTAGGCCAGTTTACATGGAACTGTTGACTGCCTCTCGCCACCAGGAGTGGTTTATTCAGGCCTTATGCCCTCTAACCGTTTATATTCTTTTGAAAGCTGATTCCCTTTTGCTACCGATCTTCCTACTCAGGAAATGGTCCCTGTCCAGTGACTGGTGTTTCCCAAACTTTGGGTCACCTACTGTGGCACCCTGCAGCCCTCAAGGCAGAATACTCTCCATTACCACGTAAAGGGCAACTATGTAGTAGCAGACGTTAAGGGCAGCCCTCTGACAAGGGTTACCCAACTGTAGGTTCAGCTGTTCCAGGGAAAATATTTTTCTCAGTGGTCCATCCCTATACTTTCCCTCACCTACAGGGCTGAGCTGGACAGTTGTCCCACTCACTCAGCCTGCACATGTTCATGTGCACCCAACCCATAGCCTCCTACTCCATCTGTGCAGCTGCAGAACTTGTTTTGTAAAGCGGACTCTGGTGGCTACCACTCTCTTTAACAGAATCTACAGTGAGTGAGACTCAGATAGTGAGACTCACAGTATCAGTCCATAAGCAAGGTAGTCCGAAAGTAAAAACAAATACAAGGGGTTAAATGGGTTGGAACAAATTTTCTTATA
Organism: Triturus cristatus; assembly: GCF_964204655.1. Classification (NCBI taxonomy): domain Eukaryota; kingdom Metazoa; phylum Chordata; class Amphibia; order Caudata; family Salamandridae; genus Triturus; species Triturus cristatus. The sequence goes on along the minus strand of NC_140584.1, from coordinate 468,887,722 downwards.
AGAGGGTAGATAACGAACCACACTGAGTGGACAGAGAAAGAACGACCAGGAGTACAACAAGAAACGTGTGAATATTTTGAAATATCAACTCACCAATCTGGAGGAGAATGTTTTGCTGAAGGGTATGTCTTTTGCACCAACCGTGTCCACCACATGGTACAAATCTGAAATGTAATTCTGCAGATTCATGCATAATCTTTTTCCATCAATTGTCAAATGCATCGGAGATTCCAAAGAGGAAGCCTGTGTAAACAAGGAATTTAACAAAATGGTCTGAGTTTGAAGCTAGTTACAAAATATCACACATTTATGAAAAACTAGTCCATGATGACCCTAAACATCTCACCTACAACAACACCAATAAACACAGATTCTAACCCCCGTAAAATAACTTCCTTGACTGAACAAATTGAGCTCTAACAACATCTTTACCATCCAGGTAACTGATAAAAGCAGTACATTGGTAATAATGGATACTGGCTACTACAAACTTAAAGTGACAGAACACTTACTCCTTCAAAATGATCCCACAGCTGAACTATATTAAAAATCTTACAGAAGCAAGCATTTGACAAAGGCGGATCTCCAAGAAGACTCTGTTTTCTTAAATTATATCTGACTATTTCAATATTCTACTTACTCCCAAAGAGGCACAATGCTTTGCTTGATCCTCCAAATAGACCCATCATGGCAGCTACAAGATCCAGTCTAGATCCTTTATGCAAATAAATGGATGAATTTCTTCAACCATTGTATTGGGTTGTCCGTCCTACATTAGGGATGTAACTGATTTCCTAAATAAACTTTGTTCACACCAATAAAGAATTATTGCTCAGTACTTAAGATGTTGCTTCTCTTTATACATTCATTCCTCACAGCGAATGCATTGAGGGACTTGGATGTTTTTTAGTAAGAGAAACACCTGGGGTCATCAACGTTTTTGTGCTATAGTTAACACACTACATTCGCTATTTTCTTTAATTTAAATCACTGGACACATTTTATCCAAAGCCATCTGACAACTCAGTGGATTCACAAGAAGCCCCTGAGTGTGCTAATTTATTCTAACAGACATTTGAGGCCAAGCATATCCTTAGTTGTGACATATTGAACAAAAGAATGATAACACTTTTGAGATTCAAGGATTTATTTTTAGAATGGCAAAATACAAAGACAGAGCTGTTAAACATCAACACTGCACAGAACTCCATTTGTAACAGAAGTACATTTACCACCACTATACTCATAGAAAGCTCTATCTTCCGAGATGTTCAACAAGAATTTATAAATGGTAATTGGGAAACTAGCCCATTTTCCCATTCAATTGCTCAAATGACTTGCTGCATGGCAGAAGCTTCCTAAAATGTTATATTCCAACAATCTTATTCACAGCTTTTGAGAGTAAAACACATTTTATCCAATCTGCATAAATATTTGAAAGAGAGACAAAGATGCCAAATAAATTCAAGGCCAACAGATATTCTATTGAAACCGTGAATAAATGAGAAGAGGAGGTTTACTGGCTCGGAAATCCTCACTACAGATGAGTAACACCATGACTAATCCTATTTCCGTAACAATTTTTTTTTTTTAGTGGGATCTGGATTCGTGGGTCCATCACGGATTCACACAGGGGCTGCACTGATTGCCGCAGTGTAACCATAGATCCTCGCTTGCCCCAGACAACATTTTGGGGCAATTTCTTGCCCATGAGGGGTCTACTTCAGAAATGTGAAGACCTTAAATGAAGACCTTAAAACTATTTTTCCTGACCCTCCAATAATGGCATATGGGAAAAACAAATATTAAGAACTTGAGTGTCAAAATCTTTAACCGAATACAAGCAGCCGAACTGTTGATCTGAAACAAATTTACTTTCAGGTCCATCACATTTTGAATAAGGCCAATGCAGGTGATAACTCTTCCATTCAGCTCACTCAGAAGGAATATTTTTGGATCATGAAACTAGGTGCCTTACAGCCACAAGGGCTCACTGAGATGATTAATATAATGAAGTTGGATTCTAGCACAAATTTGAACTGCTTCAATATACCTGAACGATATCTGTTTTCACGTTTTCAGTACTTTGTAGGAAAATTACTATCTTTACTGCTTTAAAATTGCTGATTTATGTTTTATGCATTCATACAGTTTATGTGTTTCTGTATGACTGCGTCTCCTCTGATTGCTTTTAAATTAGTTATGATTTCCTTTTTCATTTCCTTCCTAGGTACCCTCTAACTTCCTGGAGCACGCTATTCTAAGGCTATTATGTTGTCTTTATAGTTGATATAGTCTGTGGTCTTTTTTCCATTCATTTCTCAAAAACTCAATACTAGCTCTTGGTTATTAATGTTTCTATGCATTTTATTAAGTATGAGTACCTCGTTTGCTCAGTAACAAATCCATTAGGCAAATGTCTATTACGTTTTTTGCTCAGTAACACCTGCCTATTAACCTTTTTGCTCAGTATTTTTTTTTAAATAAGTTATCCTTGGTACCGTGATTATGGTATGTCTTCAATGTCTTTTGCTTGTGATGTTCTTTTTGAGCACACTCTCACTTCCTCTATAAAGCCTTTCTGTGTGGCTTTGCATATGACCCTGCTGGATCCTTCTGATGGTTGCGTGTTTGGACTGTTGGTAAAACAAATATCATCCTCATCTTAATACATACTTACTCATTACTGCCTAGCTGTTTTTTAACTTGACTCAAGATCCGAATATCTCCTTCGTGGTATGTCATACTCCCGGATGCACTGAGTTGTAAGTATCCTTGATATAAAGTTTAGATACTTTCTCATTATTGGTGGGTGTGCTTTGAAATGTTTCCAACTTTACCTTTCTGCATTTTCTCTGTGGCTAATGTAATTTAGCAAATTGGCTTTTCTTTAACATCCAGGAGAGTACGGATCAGAACTGCAATCCTCCCTCTTTTTGCGTTGGGATTGACCAATAAATGGTCTGCTTTTGCCTCACTCATTATATCATTTACTATTTCTTTTGTTCGCCCAGGGGGGTTCCACCTCTTTTTGCACTATTTGGTATTATGACTGTTCTGAGTACCTTGAAGTTACATATTTATGTCACCTGGTGAATCACATATGGTTTCTTTATTTTTAACCTTTATTGTTATTTTAAACAAAAACTCAGGTATACACTATAGCACTGAGTATAGACTATTTGGTCAAAATATAATATTTATACATGGAAATTTGTGAACATTGTGATTTACGGTTACAACCAGTAATACTTTTCATTTACACAGGTGGTGACACAATCATCACATTATGGATGACAGCGGTATTGTCCACTTCAGTAAGTAGCCGGGAACCACATCCCCGATCTTTTTAGGGACTCTACTGGAGATCCATCAGATAAGTGCCGAGTGGGTCCCATATCTCTCTGGGGAGTGATGTACGTGGTAGCAGTATTGTATTTTATATTTGAGATCGTTTGAAGTTATAAAGAGTCTCTCAAATTTTGCAATCTGTTTGTCCAAATCTTTAAATTTTGACTTGAAAGATTTGTTTTCATGAGCCACAAGAGAAAAGGTTACCTCTCTAATATATCCCATCAAGTTACAATAGATGGATTAAAAGCAAAATAATCCTGAAGTGCTGATAAACATTTTGGTTTATTATTTTCATTAAGAACAATATGTGTATTCATAAGCCATCTGGATTGAGCATGTTCATTTGAGATAAGTTGTAAAACAACTGAAATAAGTGCATGATCAGAAATATCAATATTATTTAAAATTGGTGTAGAAACTAAGTGAATTAATTGCAAGGAACTAATTAATGATCTAATCTTGAATAAGGTTTATGAGGCTTTGAAATTTAAAAAAAATATTTCACTGTTGGGTGATGTAACCACCAAATATCAACCAAGTTCGATGTTTTAAAGAAATACTTTAAAGTGAAAAAAGCTCTAGGTTGACAATATTTAGGGCCTGATTATGATGGCGGTCAGATTTTTATCTGACCGCCATCCTGTCGGGAATGGGACCGCCTGACTAGCTGCCTTCAAGGCAGTTGCATTGTATATGTTTTGTATTGTGGCGTGTGCTGCAGGCTGCAAGCACACGCCGCAGTACAAAAAATACACATTTTGCATATCCCTGCATTATTCCTGCCACATGGTGCAGGGATATGTTCCCCCAGAACCCAAGGCTGAGAGCAAAGGGCAAAGAGGGAGGCCTGCTAGGTGCTCCCAAAGTCCCTTTCCGCCTACCTTTCCATGGCGGGTTAACCGTTATGAAACGGCTGGCGGAAAGGGACATTGTAATCCCTAGGGTGGGGCCTGCACAGGCACCACCACTGTTGTAGGGATACAAGTCCCTCTGATGCACTGATGGGGGCTTGAACCCATCAAATGCATGGGGGTCAGTCTCTCTGACCGCCAACCATCTGCCCGCCATTGTAATGTGGCGGGTGGACCTCCACGGTTGTTTTCTGAAACATGGGCGGTGTTGGCATTATAGATGTTGGCATTATAGATCTATGATTTATTTTTTTGACACCGTTAACAAGGTTGAAATAATCCATTGATATTAGGGTAGTCTCTTCCAATGACTAACACAATGGATGAAAGTATTCCAAGTAAATAACCTCCTGCCAAAAGGTAAAGTTCTGCACTATCAAATAGTAAACTAACTGAAGATCCAGAATGGAAGGGAATCATTGAATTACAATTATGAAGTGAAAATACAGACAGAATTGTACAGAAAAATGGGGGTACGGGACAGTAGATGTGGAGATAACAATCGGTTAGTTGTATAACCGTACGGCGTCGTCCCAGGGGATTTCATTGTTGAGACCTTGTGTAATGTACTAAGAGAAAAGATCCGAAAAACCTCTCTTGATTTACGAATCTCTTCAGTGTTAATGCCTGATCGTGCATGTCCTTTCTCAAGAGCTATCCATTTTATGTCATCCGGTTTATGATCTTGGTCTAGGAAAGTGTTTAACCAAAGGTGCTGTAAGTTTCTTAGTACGAATGGCTGATCTATGTTCTGTTAGTCTGGAAGATAGTACTCACGAGGTTTCGCCTACATATCCCATCTGGCAGGGACAGACCAGAAGGTATATAACGTCCTTGGTTTTGCAATTGGTGAAAGTTTTGAGGTTGATATTATAGCCTATTGAAACAAAAATGTGCTGTTTCTAAAGCAGAGTCACATGCGTTGCACAATGTGCATGTGAAATTATCCACTATAGGACTGCTGCCATCAACGCTTTTTTGTGTAAAACATCAACCCGATTTCAGTCTGGACCGTACTACATGATCTCTCAGGTTCTTGTATCTATGATGGGCAAACAGTGGTCTAGGTATTTCTTGTCCCTTTTCCTTCTCTACATTGAGGATATGCCAATTCGAACTGATAATTTAGCACATTTTTTCAATAAGTACTGAGGAGCAGATTTACAAGCCCGTTGCGCCACTTTTGCATCAATTTTCCCATGTAAAAAATGACGCAAAAGTGGTGCAAGGGCCTTGTAAATAAGCCCCTGAATGTCTTGAGACAGATACCAACTTGGGTGTATCTTTGGGTTTTCGAGTTTGCGGAAGATATTGGCGCTCATAGAAGCATGCCCTTTTATAGGAATCCCATACAAATCTTCTAGGGTGCGCTCTGGAGAGGGATTTCTCTTTCTGAAGACTCAATGTGTGCATACACTTTGTATGATAAGTCAGCCTTTTGAGGGAAACCTTTGGGATTTGTGTACAGCAGCAGTATGTGTGGTTGGCTAATTGAGAATTACTGTCCTCACTCAAAATGTATTTTCCAGATAAGCCTGACATGGCATTTCTTGTTGGCCCACAAGCCAGGGAGTCTGTATTGTCTCTACCACCACCCCAGGTCTCTCGGCACAAAGCAGATTTAATGGATGTAGATTTTACACTTGGGGTCTGATGTATCAAATAATGTTCTTCTGTGCTTCACACAGTGTGAGGATTTGTGAAGGGGAAAAAGAACTGTGTGATTGAGAACCCGGGTAATCCTGGTGAGTGAACAATAGTTTGAGTGAATGATTTCTGCCCCCACTGAAGTCACTTTAATTAATGATAGGAAACGTTTTTGATATTGTGTGAGAGACTGCAGAGCACTGCTGTCCAGTGCAGGCCTCTGTTTCAGCATTCACAGCGATTTACAGCAATTTAAAGGCAGAATCTTTCCTAATGAATATTGATGAATCAGGACTATTGCAAATCCTCGTGACGAGCCTCTTTCTACAGCGCTGCGTTTGTATGCACATTGCAACAAATTGGATAAGTTCCATTACACTGCACCGACACCACAATGTTATGCAATCCCACAAATTATATATGTGTTTCCATATAGGGTAAAAATGAGTCCTAATGATGAGATGCCTAGTATGGAGCATGCCATAGGAAATCCATCTTTATTCACTGCACAATACCAGGATTTATATGGCTATTTTTGTCCACAGAACACTCCAGGAACTTTAAACGAAGTCTGACATTGTCCTTCACATTATCCCTAGGATCACTAAGGAATTGGTCTGGCGAGTGTGTAAATTCCACAGCTTTTTTGTGTTATTTTTGCTTATATGCCATTATGACATATGGAATATAAGAGAGTACGTAGATATAACAGCGGCCAGCTGCTACCAAGAGTGGAAGGGGAAATCTGGACAGACTGCCACACCATTATTCGTGTTGAGTGTCCAAACACCACACCAGTTCTTCAAAGATGTTACTGATACTCTAAATATGCGTACAATCATCGTTGATACTATTTCTGGGGTACCACTATGTGAAGTCTAAATGAAGAAATTGTCCACACTTCTTCAGTATGTAAACACGTTTGTTAGCAACCATGTGATTTGGCCTGCTGTCTTTCTACGTCTTCAGTAATTGTCACCAAATACAAATAACAACTGTTCCTAACAGTAGATTCCATGGCATAATAAAGATGATGCAGCATGGAACTCCCACTTGGTACTTCTACCTTACAACTCTACATACATATTTCCCCTTTAATAAACAATACAATAAAAAGATAACAACTACAAAGGAGATATTCAGGTAATCTCTTGAAAAATCCCAAAAGCTATACAAAAATATCTTCTTTCTAAATATTAAAAGCTTTTCCAAACAATACTCCTGAGATAATTAGATAATCTTCAAGGCTTAAGTACAATGGCATCAAACATTAATACTTATTCCAAATCTTAATCATGGATTTAGTAGGCTTATTTATGGAACGGCCCACTCGCCTCTTGGAATTAATACATCTTCTAAACTACAGGTTACTTGTTCAGAAATTTAGGTCAATTCCATGGTGCTGTTCAATCGACCTTCTACCATTTCTGTATGCATTGTATGTTTTTCTTCAGGCAAACACTCATTCCTTGTAGTTCCATTGCTAGATACTTCAATCAATCAATCACTGACTTCACAAGAGGATTTCGAGCACATTACTCAGGCGTGCATAATCCTACAAACATTCCAAAACTATCAAAGGTTTAGAAAAACAACTTATACCCTTCGGAAATGTTCCCATTTTCTTTACATGCGCCTGATATCATTCTTCAACGTAATGCTAGTGGTCCCATGTTGGGAATCCTGGTACGTTATGTTAAGCTCTCGTGCTTTCTTACAACTTCAGGAGACCACTCTACTTTTCTTGACTCACACATACATCTCATGTCATGTTATCTTTAGTATGGATTTTCCTAGTTCTCAATTTTTAAAATGGGTCATACCCTGTAACTGAGGGCATTATCCAACAAGCTCACAGCATATTTTTCACTTCTACTATAAAATTCTCAACAGTCATCACAGTTACTTTTATAATACATTTGTTTACTCAATTAAACCCCTCCACAACACCATTTCTAGTTGGTTGATGTCCTGTGGTGTGATTGTGGACAGTGTTATTTTTCTTCAAGGAATTTTTAACCCTCACATTTTTAAATTGTGATTTATTGTTGCTTATGATTCATTTAGACAATCCTTCCCTCACAAAGGCAAAATCTAAGAATTTAATGAAGGCTTCAGTATCTGCTCACTCAATTGTGAAAAGTAATCTACCAAAACAATGACATATTTATTCACACTTTCCCCATATTGCATTGGGCCCTTAGCCCCATCACTGCTAGGGCTTTTCCCCCGTGCTAAGCCTTTTTTTGGCTATTTGGGGTAGTTCCTGCATAGGTCCCTGTAACCTTTTGACCACTTAAGGTATCCACACCAAATTTGCGTCCTTTTCTTCCAACATCATGGGGATTCTAAAGGTACCCAAGGTTTGTGGATTCCCATGGAGGAACCCAGAAATTAGCCAAAATACAGCTAAATTTTGTTTTTTCGTTGGAAAAATTGGAAAAAAGGGTTACAGAAGAAAGCATCTGTTTTTTCCCCCTGCAAATGGTATAAAAAAGGGTTTATGGTCCTGAAATCACCATCTTCCCAGCTTTCAGGAACAAGCAGAATTTTGTCAGAAAACCAACATTTTTTACACAGTTTTGGCATTTTTCTGGGACATAGCCTATTTTTGCAACTTTTTGTGCTTTCAACCTCCTTCCAGTTAATGGTAGAAATGGGTATGAAAGCAATTATGGATCCTGGAAAGCTATACATTTTGAAAAAGTAGACAAAATTCTGAATTCAGCAAGGGGCCATTTGTGCAGACCCTTCAAGGTTTGTTTATAGAAACTAACCATTGAATATAGGAAAAATTGAAAATTAGTTGAAAAAAACAGCCATTTGTGTCAACGTTTTCACCTGTAACTTCTTCTAATTATGACTACTGTTTGAAAGCAATATATCGTTACATCCGCTGGACCTTTCTGGTTGTGGGGATATACAGGACTTGTAGGTTCACCAGGAACCTGACGAACCCAGAGCCAATAACTGAGCAGCTTCTTCCATTGTTTTTTTATGATGTACCTGGTATATAGGAAATAATTTGGGAAAATATATACATGGAACAATTGGTATGAGAGACACCTATGCATTACTGAATTTGGAACAAAATATAGAGTTTAGAAACAGTAAATATTTGCACATTTCCGAAATTGTGAGAACAAATACTAGCATGAGAATTATAGGTAATTTTTCAAAATGACTTCTTTTTTACACATGGTCTTTCATTTGGAAGGCAGAAATGCATCGAAAGTCAATAGGTAATAACAGTTGCTCTACAAATCTGTGTTACCCTAACTCACCCGATAAAAATGGCACCTCACTTGTGTGGGTAGGCCTAGTTCCAGTGACAGGAAAAAGTCCAAAACGCAACATGGACACCATATTTTCACAGTGAAAACGGACCCTTTTTTGCAAAGTGCCTAGCTATACATTTTGAACTCTAGCTCTGCCAGCACCTAGGGAAACCAAGCAAACCTATATATTTTTGAAAACTAGACACCAAGGGGAATCTAGGATGGGGAGACTTGGCTGGCTCTCGCCAGGTTCTGTTACCCAGAATCCCTTGCAAACCTAAAAATGTGTCCAAAAACACATTTTCCTCACATTTCTGTGGTGGAAAGTTTTGGAATCTGTGTTGACCCACAAAATTCCACCCACCCTGCATTCCCCAAAGTCTTTCGAGAAAAATTGTACCTCACTTGTGTGAGTAGGCCTAGTGCACGTGACAGGAAATGGCCCACACCACAACGTGGACACGCAACATTTTCCCAGTGAAAACGGACCCTTATTTGGCAAAGTGCCTAGCTGTAGATTTTGAAAACTAGCTCTGCCGACACCTAGGGAAACCTAGTAAACCTATATATGTTTGAAAACTAGACACCAAGGGGAATTCAGGATAGGGTGACTTGACTGGCTCTCTCCAGGTTCTGTTACCCAGAATCCCTTGCAACCCTCAAACTGTGTACAAAAAAACAAAGTTATGGAATCTGTGAGGATCCACAAATTTCCCCTCACCCCGCATTCCCCAAACACTTCCGAGAAAAAGTGTACCTCACTTGTGTGGGTAGACCTAGTGCCCGCGACAGGAAACGGCCCAAGTCGTAACGTGGAAACACCACATTTTAACAGTGAAAACGGAACTTTTTTTTGCAAAGTGCCTAGCTGTAGATTTTTAACCCTAGCTCTGTCGGCACCAAGGGAAACCTAGCAAACCTATACATTTTTTAAAACAACACACCCAGGGAAATCCAGGATGGGGGGACTTGTCTGGCTCCCACCAGGTTCGATTACTCAGAATCCCTTGCAAACCTCCAAATATGTAATAAAACGAAAAAACACTAAGGAGGGATACCATTGGAAAGGGGAGATTCTCCCCTTTCCAGTGATACCTCTCCTGTCTTTCTACATGCTAGAGGGGCAGAGATAGCCCCCTGAGTACGAAGAAAGTGAAACTGAAATGAGCCTCAAGGATCATTTTAGTTTTGGTTTCTGTGCAATGAAGTCAGCGCAATGTGCGCGCTGTTCTTCATTGCACAGAAACAACACAGACAGCCTCAGGAGCTGGGGAAGGAAACAGCCTCGGGAGCTGGGGAAGCCCTTCCCCAGCTCCTGAGGCTGTCGGGGGGAAAAGGAAATCCCTCTGGTGCCCTTCACCAGAGGGATTTCCCCTGCCTTGTGCGAGGATGGCCAGGAGCCGTCCTGCGCACTAGAGCACCGTGGAGCAGGGCGGCTCCCGGCCGTCCTGCGCATGGAAGGGGTTAATATCAATACCAATGGTTTCTCACACAATATTTGGATATTCTATAGTGTATGATTCAGAGTATTTAATGTTTTACCTGCTTTACAACATCCAGAAAAATTCTGCACACATCTTCCAGTATCTATATCCACACCTGGCCATGACAACAACCCCTTATATTCTTCTTTTGGTCTTGACAATGCCAAGATGTTCATCATGATGTAACTTTAACATTTTACTCATCAACTGAAAGGGTGAAACAATTCTTCCTCCTCTCATTAGGAACTCACCATTCCTACTGAACTCATTCCTCACCTCCCACATATATTTGAAGGATTAGACTCAGTCTATTTTTGTTTTGCTAATTTGTGTTCAAGAATAATTTGATTTCACTCAATTCATCTTAAGGTGAAAGAGAAAATAAAATGATAAGAAAACTGTTTTATTATCATTTTATTTTTCATGTCTTTGAATCTGCTGGCACTAAGCTGTGGGACAATGCTCCTCCCCATAATGGAGAAGCAGCCCCAGAACAGGACAAATTAATGATAATGACCTAAATGAAAATGAGCCTGCCTTTAAGGATGACTAACCTAGCACCTCTATAATTTTATTTTAGCACAACTGAGATGGACTAAAATGAGTTATTAGTTGTGAAGGATAGGAGTCCTTCACAGCTAATTAGTCTGCAACCTTCTGCCTACTGGGAATCTAGTACCCAATGTAGCACTTGACTTTGAGGGTAGCGAGGCAGAACAGTCCACGGTATACTCAGGGGGGTTGTTCTCAGGCACGCAACCAAACTATACCAAATATATTAGGTTGTCAGTACTTTTACTTATAAAATGAAAAATATCTTTATTATGTGCACACTATGTAATACTGCATATTAATTTACAAATATATGAGTGACGGCAGACAGAAATACCTATAGTGACACCCTCCTAAGAGTTCCCCCAAGTGAGCGGCAAGCCCTTAACCACAATACACCCCGCAATACAATGAGGTGCATTATCAAAAGAAAGGCCCAATGGCTTTGTTGCCACATTAATTAACAAAGAAATATAATATAATAAATCAATTCAACACTATTAAAGTTACTAAGGACGGTACCATCTTACAATGACATTCATTAGATCATTTAACGACTCACTGTTAACTTTGACATTGTCAATAAAGCAATTCAATGACCTGATGAGGAATGCCTGGTATCAGCATGATCCTTTCCATATAGTTAATGGCGCCTGGGGGCACAATTAAACCAGAAAAGGGTTTGCATGCATTCTCCTCCAGGCATCTTCTTACCCAGGGCCTCTCCAGGTAGTCACCCAAGCTCACATAATAGAGCTCTATGCGTGCACCATCCCTGCTGGTCCCCCTGAGGGACTGAGCTTCTTTCTATGCTTTTTAAATCCCTGTTAGGCCATTTTACATGGAACTGTTGCACGGCACTAGCCACAAGGAGTGGTTTATTCAGGCCTTATGCCCTCTAAACGTTTAGTTTCCTTTGAGAGCTGATTCCCTTTTGTTACTTATCTCCCTACTCAGGACATGGTCCAGTAACTGGTATTTCCTCAGCTTCAGGTCACCTACAGTGGCACCCTGCAGCACTCAAGGCAGAATACCCTCCATTACCACTTAAAGGGCACCTCTGTAGTAGCAGGAGTTAGGAGACAGCCCTCTGATAAGGGTTACCCCCCTGAAGGTTCAGCTGTTCCAGGGAAACTATTTTCCTCTGTGGTCCATCCCTCTACTTTCCCTCACCTACAGGGCTGAGCTGGACAGTAGTCCCACTCACCCAGCCTGTACATGTTCATGTGCACCCAACCCATAGCCTCCTACCCCATCTGTGCAGCTGCAGAACTTGTTTTGTAAAGCAGACTCTGGTGGCTACCGCTCTCTTTAACAGAATCTACAGTGAGTGAGACTCAGATAGTGAGACTCACAGTAACAGTCCAAAAGCTAGGTAGTCCAAAAGTAAAAACAAATACAAGGGGTTAAATGGGTTGGAAACAATTTTCTTATAAGAGGGTAGATAACGAACCACACAGAGAGGACAGAGGAAGAACAACCAGGAGTAAAACAAGAAACATGTAAATATTTTGAAATATCATCTCACCAAACTGGAGGAGAATGTTTTGCTGAAGGGTATGACTTTTGTGCCAACCGTGTCCACCACATAGTACAAAACTGAAACTCAATTCTGCAGATTTATGCATAATCTTTTTGCAACAATCGTCAAATGCATTGGTGATTCCAAAGAGGAACCCTGTGTATACAAGGAATTTAACAAAATGGTCTGACTTTGAAGCATGTGCAAGTTACAAAATATCACACATTTATGAAAAACTAGTCCATGATGACCCTAACCATCTCACCTACAACACCAACAAACACAGATTCAAACTCCCGTAAAATAACCTCCTTGAATGAACAAATTGAGCTCTAACAACATCTTTACCATCCAGGTAACTGATAAAAGCAGTACATTGGTAATAATGGATACTGGCTACTACAAACTTAAAGTGAAAGAATATATACCTACTTACTCCTTCAAAATGATCCTGCAGCTGAACTGTATTAAAAATGATACAGAAGCAAGCATTTGACAAAGGCGGGATCTATTCCATTCATTTGTTCAGGCTGTAATCATATCTTAATTATTCTTGTGGGAAATTGCATGGGGAAAATACATTTTGAGATCTCACTTTTTTCTCAGCCCCCACTTGATGGATCACCCTGACACTTTGCAGACAACAGCTGATCTGAAACAAATTTACTTTCAGGTCCATCACGTTTTGAATAAGACCAATGCAGGTGGTAACTCTTCTATTCAGCTCACTCAGAAGGATTATTTTTGGATCATGAAACTAGGTGCCTTACAGCCACAAGGGCTCAATAAGATGATTAATACAATGAAGTTGGATTCTAGCACAAATTTGAACTGCTTCAATATACCCGAATAATATCTGTTTTCACGTTTGTACATCTTTACTGTTTTAAAATTGGTGATTATTGTTTTATGCATTTGTACTGTATATGTGTTTATGTATGACTGCGTCTCCTCTGATGACTTCTAAATTATTTAGGATTTTCTTTTTCATTTCCTTCCTAGGTACCCTTTAACTGCCTGGGGCACACTTTTCTAGCTGTATTATGTTGTCTTTGTAGTCGATATAGTCTGTGGTCTTTTTTCCATTCATTTCTCGAAAACTCGATACTAGCTCTTGGTTAGTAATGTTTCTATGCATTTACCTAGATATGTGTACCTCATTTGTAACATGTCTATTAGGCAAATATTTATTACCTTTTTTGCTCAGTAACACTTGTCAGTAGTTTTTAAAAAATAATTTCTCCTTGAACTTGACCCAATATCCCATTATCTTCTTCATGGTATTTCATACTCCCAGATGCACTGAGTTGTAAGTATCCTTGATATAAAGTTTAGATTCTTTCTCATTATTGGTGAGGGTGCTTTTACATGTTTACAACTTTACCTTTCTGCATTTTCTCTGTGGGTATTGTAATTTTGCAAATTGACTTTCTATTTTTCTTTAACTGCCAGCAGCGTCATGATCATTACCACAACCCTCCCTCTATCCCACCACACACTTGTTGCTCACCATGTTTATATTTGGTCTTTTTTGTACTCATGAACACCCCTCTTGTATGTCAACTAGCCTTTACACCTCTTAAGACACTTCCTCTCTGTCTTCGAACAATTATTTCTGTGATTTTCTTAACCCATCATGCCCATATCTGGTGTTTTTACAACCTTCACGTTTCTCATTTTGCATTGTGATTGACCAATAAATGGTCTACTTTTGCCTCACTCGTGATTTCATTTACTATTTATTTTGTTCCTCCTGGGGGTTTCCTCCTTTTGTTGCACTATTTGGTATTATGACTGTTCTGGGTACCTTGAAGTTACATATTTATGACACCTGGTGAATTACATATGCTTTCTTTATTTTTATTGTGACTTAGTTTAAACAAGAACTCAGGTGTACACTATAGCACTGAGAATAGACTATTCAGTCAAAATATAATATTTATACATAGCAATTTATGAACATTGCGATTTACGGTTACAACCAGTAATACATTACATTTACACAGGTGGTGACACAAACATCACATTATGGATGACCGAGGCATGGTCCACTTCAGTAAGTAGCGGGGAGCCATATCAACCTATCTTGTTAGGGACTCTACTGGCGATCCATCAGATAAGTGCAAAGTGGTTTCCATATCTTTCTGGGGAGAGATGTACGTGGTAGCAGTATGCCCAGACGTGGGTCCCTTGCTCACTTTGCCACTGGATTCAAGCTAGAATGGCTGATGAGGGGTGTTACTCCGAAATCGGTCCCAGGATGCTTGTTTCCGATCCAGGGAAGACCTGGCTTGGCAGTTCGGGCTGGACTGTTCCCGTGACTGGCACAGGGCCAAGACTGATTTGCATATAGCTGGGTCTGAACTGGGGTGGCAAAGTGAGCTAAAGAATGATGATGGATTCAACCCAGATCTGTGACTGGGGGTGAGTGTCTGACAAGTTTTAGCGCTCCTTTCATCATCTCCTTGTGTTTCCCATGGTAGCAGTGACCCATAAGTCTCAGTGTGTCAGGAGCAGGTGATCAAGTCCCTTAACCAGTGGGCGTATCTAGGGGATTAATATTTCTGCCATAGCCACTCTCCTCTTTCCCGGCATGAGTGCCCTGGCCACAAACTTATGATATGGCTGTTTTGTTTGGTCACAACAATAAGCTCAGTGTGAATCTGGTAATACGTAACCAAGTTCTTCATCACACCCAGCCCTAAAATTCAGATTTGCTTCATTCAAAATATTTTATTGAATTTTATAATAAAGGAAAGACAAGATCAAAAATAGCACCAAACTAGGCACATAAAAGTACCTATAACTTGAGTAATAATGTAATATCAGTGCCTATAGAAAAACATAATAATATGTTATATAATAAAAATGCAACTGAAAAGGGGAGGGAAACGTATATATTATCATCAATGTAAAAATCCATTACAGTGCTACGAATATTAAACATTAAATCGTTATAAATCTAGGAATAAATAACATAAAAGATATGTTTAATTATAAATATAAAGCTATATAATTATCAATCAGTTTTCAAAATGAATGATAAGTAGAGTTGCTATAAATGATACCAGATATAGATAGATTAGCACCTCTTCTAAGTAACAATTACCCATGACCACCATGTATGAAATGATAATAATGAAGAGTCTTTCCAATATGCAGTAATAGATTTTAAGGCTGCCAATAATAAAAAAAATCTAAGTGTTTACAGTTCAAATCAGACATATTCATAGAAATAGCAACAGATTTACCAATCAAAATATTATATGAAACTGGTTCAGAAAAAATGTAATAGTTTTTTGATGACATCCCAAGCCTCCCTCCAAAACCCAAAGATGCAATCCCATTCATAAAGCATATCATTTATTGAACCTGGATTCTAATTACAATGCCAATAATTAGTTGAAGATAAAAGCTTAGCTTGAAATAACTTTAAAGGAGTCCATAAGCAGTTAAAAAGAATGGAGGAATTTCTTTGATGCAAGGACACAGGTAACCATCCTGAAATATTATTTAACCAAATGTTCTTCCACATATCATTATAATTATAATGATAGTTCATTATGTTTGTAAACTAATGATATAACATGAGTCGAGGTACCCATTGCTTGAGTATACATTTCTAAATCTGAAATAATGTTTGTGGGAATATTATTATGAAAAGAATCTAGGATAGAATTCCATAAAAGCTCATATTTAAAAAAATCAGAAGGAGGTAAATGACATTTTTGTTTCAAATGATCAAATGATAAAAAGGTGTTATTATGATATATATCTTCAAAATAAAAGATACTAGCTTTAATCCAAGATTGTCAAAATTTTACAGTTCGAGAAAGTTATAATCATGGATTATGCCAGAACAATATATTTAAGGTGTGTGAAATAGTTGATTGAAAGAACGCATCTAAATCATGTAATATTGATTGTGGATTTCAAAATAAAAGATTTATTAAGTTACGTTGAAGCATTAGACATAGTCAATAAAGCAAGTAAAGGAAATGGTGCTATCAGCCTTTTTTTTAAAAGAAGACATATAGGAGTAGTAATAAGATGGGAATGATTAAAGCAAAGGGAACTTTGCTTTAATATAAATGCCTTATCATAATTTGAAAAATTGGGTATACCAAAACTGCCATGGTATTTTGCAATGTTTCATTTTTTATAACTGATACAAGGAGTTTTATTGTTACAGATATATTTAGAAAAGAGTGATTACCTTTTTATACACCTCTATATGGAATTGAGTAGGAATCCTAGCAAAGAAATATAATATTTTAAGGAGCTATTACCATTTTTATTGAAGCCATTTTCTTCCACCATGAGAGATGTAAAGTGGACAATTTGCAAAATGCATCTTTAATATCATTTAGAATAGTTTCACAATTTATTGTGATTGACTTTTTATGTTATGGAAAAATAATATACCAAATTATTTGTTTTTATGGGTAACATATCAGGGGTGCAGAAGATTTGTGTTAGTATTTAACATATAACCTGAAATGTGTGAGTATAAAGAAATTATATCAACTAAAGAAGGAAAGGAAGATTCAGGATTACTGTTGAACAAAAGGACATCATCTGCATAAGCTAGTGTTTTTATAATAACATCAGTAAGCTTAATACCTTTATTCTCCATACAGTTTTTTAATAGAAGTGAGTAAAGGTTCAATAACAAGAAGAAAAAGTAAAGGAGACAAGGGACCACCTTGTTTAGTACCCCTAAAAAGAAAAACAAATATTAGAAATGTGACTATTAATGAAAAGTCGAGCAGAAGGGCTAAAATAAAGAGCTGATATCATGCGAACAAATAAATCACCAATATTAAATGCAAATAAGGTATGAAAGAAATATTGCCAATTAACTTTTTCGAAATGTTTCAGCATCTAATGCCAGTACTCCAGAAGGTATAGTAAGGAAACCCCTTATTCAATAGCTTGTAATAAAACTCTAGTATTGTTTCATGAAACCAGATTGATCAGAATGTACAAGGGAATGCAGCACAGAGGTCAACCTGGTTGCAAGAATTGTGTGAGAGTACACATTCTTGATGTATTAATGACGTAGGGTAATAATTTGAAACAGTAGTGGGATCTTTATTAGGTTTCAGAAGAACTATAATCACTGATTCATTAAAAGATCCAGAAGCTGTTCCCGAGGAACTGAAATAGGTAAAAAGCTTAAACAAATGAGGTATGAGGTGGAAAGCAAATTTCTTGCAAAATTCAGCTGGGATTCTATCAGGCTCAGGAAATGTATGGAGTTTAATGGCAAATTCAGTGTCTTCCATGGTAATTGGCAAATCCAAGCAATCTTTGGCTGACTGTGTTATTTTTGGTAAACCACATTTGTGCAAAAAACTATCAGTCACTGAAGGATCCGCAGATGGAGGCTTATTGTATAAGGTTCAATAATAACTTGAGAATTCATTAACTATATCCTTTTGGGATAAGGAAATCTTTCCATTAAATCCATGAATTGCATTAATTTGAGTTTTATCTTTTTTAATATGCAGATAATTTTCCAAGAATCTGACAGATGTATTAGCATTAAAACAGAATTTGGCTTTATTATTAGAAAGTTACATACAAGACCTTTTATTTAACATTGAATTATGATCATAACAAAGTTTTTGCAATTGTATTTTATATTTGAGATCATTAGAAGTTTTAAAGTGTCTCTCGAATTTTACAATTTGTTTGTCCAAATCTTTAATTTTGACTTGAAAGATTTGTTTTCAGGAGCCGCAAGAGAAAAGGTTACACCTCTAATTTATTCCATTGAGTTACCATATATGTAGATCCTTCTAGATTAAAAGCAAAATTATCCTGAAGTGCTGATAAACATTTTGGTTTATTATTTTCATTAAGGACAATATGTGCATTCATAAGCCATCTGCATTAAGCATGTTGATTGGAGCTCAGTAGTAAAACAACTGAAATAAGTACAGGATCAGAAATATCCATATTATGTACAATTGCCGTAGAAACTGAGTGAATTAATTTTGAGAAGCTAATAAATGATCTAATTTGAATAAAGATTATGAGGCTTTGAAAAAATGTAAAATATTTCTCTTTTGGGTGATGTAACCGTCAAATATCAACAAACTCAGATGTTTCAAAGAAAGACTTTAAGGTGAAAAAGCTCTACGTGGACAATATTTCGGGCCTGATTATAAGGGTGGTCGGACTTTCATTCGACCGCCATCTTGACGGGAATGGGACCGCCTGACCAACTGCCTTCAAGGCAGTCTCAATGTATATGTTTTGTATTGTGGCGTGTGCTGCAGGCTGCAAGCACACACCGCAGTACAAAAAAAACAAATTTTGCATATCCCTTCACTATGCCTGCCACATAGTGCAGGGATACGTGCCCCACAGAACCCAAGGCTGCAATCAAGGGGTAAAGGGGGGACCCGCCATGGGCCCCCAATGTCTCTTTCTGCCTGACTTTTCATGGCGGGTTAACCAACATGAAACGGCCTGCAGAAAGGGACATTGTAATCCCCACGGCGGTACCTGCGCAGGTACCACCACTGTTGCAGGGATACAAGTCCCTCTGATGCACTGACAGGCTCCTTGAGCCCATCAGATGCATGGGGGTCAATCTCTCTGACCGCCAACCATTTGCCCGCCATTGTAATGTGGCAGGTGAACCTCCATGGTCCAATGGCGGTGGGACCGCCACCGACGGACTAACGGTGGCACTCCCACCACCATCATAATCAGGCCCTGAGTTTATGATCAGCTATCTAATAAATGATCACATATAAGGTTAGAGTCTCCTTCAATGATGAGTGGAACCTTAGCTAACTTGAGCACCTCTGTAGTAAAAAGAGTCAAAAAATTAGGATCATTATTTGCCGGACCATGTACATTAATTAAACATATGAGTGTTATTCATTTTAATGTTCACAATAATGTAATGACCTTCTGTACCCAAACATTTGCTCAATATTTGAAAATGTAATCATTTTCCAAAAGGATAGCCACACCATTCTTTTTATTAGCTGCAGGGGATATAACAGTATTAACCCACTTTTTCTGCATGAAAGCTAAAACTGTATCATCAATATTTGTCTCCTGAAGTAAACAAATATCGGCTCCACGACTTACAAAGTAATCCAAAATTTTAATACGCTTAACAGGATGTCTTAACCCTTTAACATATAAAGAAACAATTTTGATATTATTTATATTAGCCATATTTAAAGAGGAAAGAAAAAGAATGAAGATAAAAGTGCAGAAGAATGCAAAGTTGCTCCAGAGATAAATTACAGGAATAAAAGGAAGGACAAGGAGAAACATAAATAGGACAACATAGAAACATAAATAATACTGCTTAATCACTAGCATGCGTAAGCAGGCATGACGTGCTCAGAAAAACCCCTCAGAGCTAATCTTAGAAGAAAGGCAAGTTATAATGAAACGTTATGCAGAAGAATGAAGTATCAGTCCCATTTGTTTCCATGGAGAATGGAGATTGTTGTTCTAAAAAAGTACGAAGATCTCCTAGGCGTTGAAAAGATATAGAGAAACCATCTTTCCACATTTGCATTGTGGATTGGTCAAAGAGACCATATTTAAAATGAAACCTCATAGTCGTGGTTTCAACTCAGAAAATCCTTTGATTATTTTAACAGTTTCCTTAGCAAAGTCTTGATGAAAACAAATTTCCTTATTGTTAACCATTAAAGATGAGATTTCTCTGCCTTCCTTCCTGATCATCACTAAATGGTTGTGGCATAAATTTTTAAAAATCATTTGTAGAGGCTTGTCATGACGAGGATTGTAAGAAGGAATTCTATGTGCCTTATCAACTTCAATTTGTTCAGAAATTTTTAAATATCGAATACCAGGCAGTAACCTTTCTAAATGCTGCCTGCAGTGATTTCCTTCTACGTCTTCCGTAAAATGAAAGATGCATAAATTGTATTGTCGTTACCATTTTCTAAATCCAACAGTAAATTTCTCATTAGTAAAAGTTTTGCTGCCTTTGGTGGGAGGCTAGCAATTTTGGATTTGTTATCTAGAATTTTAATTGTGTTTTCAGAAACTTTCCTGGGAAGACTAGCCATCTCTTTGCGGATATTTTTAATTTCTGATGCAATGGAATCTGTATTTAAAAACACAGCTTGCAATTCCTCCAACAATGTAGATAATGAAGGTTCATTCGAATAAACACTTTTAGATTTTACAGGTGGAGGAGAAATAGTTTGTTTACGCTTATTATTTCCAATAAGAAATGTTTTTCATTCCATTTTGGCTTCATTAAATATATACAAATCGAGCCCAATCAGAATAAGCAAAACTAGCTGAAAGTCACCGCAAAGATGTATGTGAAGCAGCTAAAACCAGCTGTAAGAGTGGTTTAGGCCTCATCCACACCCTTCCCTGATGTAAACTCCACCTTCCTGATAGGAACAGCAGCAGAGCTGGAACAGAAAAACTGGAGATGAGTACCAGAAGAGAAAGAGGCTCAAAACTTCACAGAATGCCTCTGAAAGCATACAAAAACAGAGCACTGAAGTTGCCAAGCTGTCTAATGGGCAATAAGTAAGTAAATAACAAGCCCTAGTCATAAAAATAGGGAGGCGGCCATTTTGATTTGCTTGCTTGCGTGACTCTCTCCAATTTGTGTCTGCTAGTGATTTAGTTGTGCTGCTATACAGTTGTGTAACTACTTTAGCTGGACTCTGGTTCTGTAAGCAGCATCATTATGAGTGGCCATTCCAGAGGGTCTACAAAAAAAGTCACATATAGTTCCTTCAGGGTGCCACAGAGGCTATTATATGCCAGCACATGTTTGGAGGTAGTTTTCTCCGGCCCCACGAATAACTGAAAGGTGAGAAAACTGCTAGTCACAAAAAGGTTGTCCACTGTGGTGATTCCACGATCTCGCAACTGTTGAATTACCCATGGCCAGTGCCAGTCACACATTGTGTAGCAGTGATAAATGCAAGCAGTACAGTTCTGTATGGTGCTATAGATTGGTGAGACGCATTAACACCCATATGGTACATTTTAAAGTGTGAATCTTCGCCTGTGGATACATACTTTTAACATAATAGCCTTACAAAGTGAAGCTGGGTTATTAGTCCCACTTTTAGATAATTATTGCTTTCTGATGTGGAATTCAATGGTTTCCTCGTACTTCATTCTTTTGGCTGATGACGTGAGACTTAAACAATGTTAGATTAAGTATTTTGACACAGGTTGACACGTTTGCCTCTGACACTTGACCGCTCCTCTTTTTGGTCTTCAAACAGTGTTTTTCACATGACTTTTGAACCTCTAATGAAGGACAGTGGCATGAAATGCATTGAGCACATATTTATGAAATTAAATAAGGAACAATAAACATTTATCGATTGAATACCTAAATGGAAGGTACTAAACTTTGAATTTCTTCAGAGCACTACTCTTTGTACTACAATGTCATCCTGAGATACTCTGCTACCACAACTGCAAGGTGAATCTGGACAGCCATTTTGATGTGCATTATTGATACTGAGTGCCAGAACACCAAACCAGTGCTCTGAAGATGTTACGAATAGTCTACAATCCCTTGGTATTTTTCAGGAGTGCCTACATAAGTTTAGAGATTCTTCTTTAATAGCGGTCAGAAATTTTGGCCAAGTGAAGGTTCACCTTCAGGAATTCTTTTCACGTATTGCTGACTAACCATTGTCGACTTGATGTTTCACTTTCCGGGTTTTCTGCTGAGTTTTATTTGTGACCCTTCACCTAATTCCTTATCACCTCCCCCCCCCCTTGTCGTCTATTGGAAAATAACTAAAAGATAGGGATGAAAGAGAATCAAGGTTGAATCTTTAGCTAGGTCCCATTATGAGTTGTATTTTTTTATGGAGTTCAGACGTGACTGGTCGTTCCCTCCTAATCACTTAAATGAGCAGATTAAGTACATCTTGAGAGACCTCTTCCTTGTACTTTGGGTTTGAAATATTTCCTTCTTCTGCTTAAAAGTTCAGGGTTGACGGCTGCAGTGTCAACGCACTAGCCATTAGACTGTAGAAATAGATGTGCATTAATGACTAGTTTGTAGACGTCAATGAGCTGGAAATCTTGTTTCTGTTCCCACTTTTGCACCTAGTATCTCTGGAGAAGAGCATTCTGGCTCTGACTGTGTACGTTTCTTTCATAATGTTTTCATAGTTGTCCTGTGCTGTGTGAATTTAGGGAAATGTCTCTCATAAAACAACTAGCCGTTATTAGGTTTGGATGGGTGTAAAATCAACTGTGGGTAAACTGACACTGACTTGGAAAATATCCTTTCCACTTAATTTTCATCTAAGATGCAGAAATATATATCGTGGGTCCATCCATGATCTAGAAGAGACAGCAGTGTGATGTTTGGAGCAGTTGAGAGTTTGGGTTACTGTGCCAGCTACCTAAGTCATATTCACGTTTGTCAGCTATGCTCTTTTCTCTTTCTTGGTCACTTTAATAGAAGTTATATTCAGTAATCTGGGGTGAGCAAGGAAAGGTTTGGGGCAAACTGCTCAGTAGATATGAGGTGGTGAAGTTAGCAGTTATTTCTGTCTGTTTACTCCGGTTATACTGGTCTACCACTGATCAATGAGGAGTCAATAAAGTGTAACATTTACTTGAAGAGTGTTGTACATGGCTGTATCCTTGTAAACACAACTGCAATAAAAGGAAAAGGAGCACATCAGGAGACATTGCGGTAGTGCCCCATATCGTTGCAGGAATTGTTTTATAGGAAACAGCAAGACAGGGTGTAATCCTGTGCAATTCACCCACGTGAATTATTTTCTCTTTTTCAAGCTCAGTAAAGGTGTGTACCTTTGTTGGACTATTCCTAAAGTCAGATTAATATCCTGACTCCACTCCTAGTGGATTTGAGGTACAGTTCTTTATACAGGTATTTGTGAAAACCCATCTGACAGCATGGTCTGTGGTTTATCCCTCAAAAGGTATTTCTACCTTTATCCATCTATGAGGCCTAAGGGCCTACCCTGTGTATTGATGAAGACAGAGGGCATTCCCCTAAGCTTCATGGGTGGATAGATATAGGCATGTTTGTTGTAAGCTATTCATGGGTTGTTGGTTAGTACTCTCGCCTCTTTAAAATTGGATCTGTTTCCACTTTTGAGCTATAGGGAATATGGGTGTGCAGCTCTCTTTATCCAAAAAGCCAAACTAACTTCTTGAAGGGTGTGCTTATCTACAGTCTCTTAAGGTAAGCACCATATTTTCACAGGTTGCATGTTTTCTGAAACAGGGGCGGTGTTGGCATTATAGCTCCATGGCTTATTTTTTTGACACCGATAACAAGGTTGAAATAATCCAATGATATTAGGGTAGTCCCTTCCAATGACTAACACAATGGATGCAAGCAGTGTGTCTCACCCCGGTGTCTATCCCTTCAAGAGGTTTGCATGTCTTAGGTCCCTTCCATTTTCCTTCTCAAAGGAGGTCAACAGCACAACAAGAACTAAGGGAATTGTCTTCATTACAACATCTTTGTCCTTGATCTCAGACGTGCTTTATGAGATCCTTTCAATGAGTGATATTACCAAAACGTTTTTCTTTGTTCAGTTATGAAAAATGACCTAGAGGCCTAATTGCATTTACACATATAGATGTTGTGATGTGAGCAATGAGAAATATGTACTGTGCAAAATGAGTTGCACAGTACTGGTTATAGAAAATCCTTTTCTTCTTTGGAGACAAAATTAGGTGACAGGAGCAGCACTTTCAGTGAGTGAGGCAGAGCAGCAGCCTTAGGGGGGCACCTAGTGGTGTTGCCAAATTAAAACAAAGGGCATGAAAATGCTTTCTTTTAAGTGTATTGGGAACGTTCAAACATGCAAATGTTTATTTTGCCTGTAGCACTATACATATGTGCACCATTCCTAATTGGTCGTGCCCATTGTAATCAAACACAAGTACAATTTTTGATACCGACAAGAGAGTGTCGCACAAATTCTCTCATCATTCTGGTGTTGCAGGCTTAGCCTATAAATTCGGCAATTTAGCACCAGAGATTAAGTGGTATATTGTAATATAGTCTTACAGTTAAAAGAATGTGTATTGTTATGTTTGTGTCATTTTGAAGATTAAATACTAACCACGGAAACACACCGCGCCGGATGGCTCCCGGCATCACCGTGCACCAAGCACGCCCAACAGCAATGAGTGTAACAGACGTCACGGAAGAAACACAGGGCAGCAGGTAAGGATGCGCGAGCTCCGTGTTTGTTAAAATATGTGGCAGCGGTTCAACTGCCAAAGTGCAACGAAATCCAGACAGGCAGCCAAAACGGCAAAATCAAACAAAATACTCGCAGACACCAAACAAAGCATGGCCAGGTTCAAAAGTACGGGCTCATAAGCGGCGTCAATTGCCACAAGACACCAGTGCTACTTCTTATGAGGTGTAACTCCACAGTGTCACTCACTGCCACCTCCTTATCAGCACAGGCTCCTCCAAAATCAGTCCCGAAACACAGATCATGTCACCAGCTCCGCCACCACACCCCCCCCGAACACAGATCCAGACCTGCCCGCTCCTCCGTAATCTTGAACAAGTGTGGGGGCAGTCTAGCGGTGCTGATTTTCTCCACAATGCGTCGCTCCCTTTCCACTGGAGCACTGAGGCTCACATTCTCAGCATACCACAGCAGCCTCAGCCTATTTTTAAATGTCACACATCACAGAGTTGCCGGTTTTCCCCAGCATACGTCGCTGGTTCTTCAGGAGAGCCATGAAACAGCTGACCAACGGTGTTTATCGCCTCTCTCGAAACAGATAGCTGGGGCAAAGCAACTCTTCCATAATAGCTGGATGGCAATTTCAACAGTAACTTTTCGCTGACCAGTAAAAGAAGGTGAAAAGGGTATTCACAACCAACCCTCCTCAACATGTATGTTCTCTTTAACGTGGAGAGAACAAGAGAGTTTTGCACAGAAAGTTTCAAAAAGAACTGACACTCACTTATTAGGGCGACCGATGGAGTAGTCACTGGTGGGGCTCTTAAATGTCAGCTTCCTCAAATGCACAGCTAGTTCCAGTTCCAGTTCCAGTTCCAGTTAAATTTCTTTACTCACATCCTTAGTTCCAGTACAATATCCATCAGCAACATACAGGTTCCTTAAATACCAGCTTTTAAGTACTCTTGAAGTTCCTTTTTTCTTGTAAATCCTTT
Source organism: Triturus cristatus (assembly GCF_964204655.1). Classification (NCBI taxonomy): domain Eukaryota; kingdom Metazoa; phylum Chordata; class Amphibia; order Caudata; family Salamandridae; genus Triturus; species Triturus cristatus. Next base: position 468,861,785 of record NC_140584.1, on the reverse strand, counting down.
AAGCATCAGAAACCATTATCCTTTGAAGTAGCACACATGTAGATTCTTCCAAGTCGTCGCCAGTGTAATAATGAATGATGTCTCGTAGACAGGTCACTTAGAAACAGGTTGTAGGTTTAATGGTTAAGCTACAAAGTCCATGTAAAGCTCATGTAGATCTCCTGTAGAGCCCCACCAGGAGCAGCCTCCCTGCTGCTCAGCCCCTCTCTTCCAACTGCCAACTCCTCCAGTCCCACACACTCAACATTCCAAGTGACATCACTCATGGCTGAGCAGCAAGGGACAGAATATTAATAAGGAAGGTGCACCACAACAACAATAGGTTATAACAATATCTTTATCTTCTTTTTCTTTTTCAATGGAGGCTGCAGTAAAACGTCATTAGATGTCGCCAAAAAGTTATTCTACCACATACGTATTACTTGCTGATATCCATAAGTAGTGTTTTTAAACATAAAGGGGTCTGTTACAATATCGGGCGGATCGCCACCGCCCGCATAGCAGTGGTGATCCACCCGACATTTTCCTCCGCCCGCATGCCATTTCCCCCCTGCCATATTAGTATGGTTGGGGGACTCCAGCGGACGGAAAGACCGTCTGCCGGTTTTCCGCTGGTCACACAGGTTACCGGGCGGAAAAGTGGCCTCATATGGTGGCGGTCTCTGCTAGATACCGCCATCCATATTATGATGGCAGCGGGAAGCAGTGTTTCCGTGGTGGCGTTGCCGCCATGTAAAGGAATGCGGTTTCTTCAGTCGGGGGTCCGCTGCGGGCCACCTGGATGTTGGGGGTTAGGGGAGCACATGGGGGTGACTATGGTACCCCCCCTGCCTTGGCATGGACAAAGTGGCAGGCACCGCGCAGTGCCTGCGACCTTGTACATGCCAAGGCACAACGTGCATTCCCAGCATTGTCGCGGGTGGTGCTCACAGCACCACCTGCCACAATTCTGGGAATAGAGGATGCCACCGCCACGGTGGTGGTGGAATCATAATTGCCGGTGCGGGACCGCCGCACCACTGGCAGCCGGTCCCAGCACTGCTAGGGTGGCGGGCGGATGAAAGTCCGCCCTCCATCCTAATAGGCCCCAAAGTGTGCATGCCATACTTGCCCATTAATTCTTTTCTTAATTTCCTAATTAAAAGTTTCAATGCAATACAGCACATTTCTAGGAGGTCACGTAACAACTTACTCAATTATTCAGGCATTTGTTTTCTCAGGCACTAACACATCCAATCACTTACCTATAGTGTGCCATAGAAGCAGTCACTAAGAGATAGAGGTACTGATATACCTACCAATTCACTTAAATACTAGATCACTTCTCTACTCATTCACTAAAATAGCCAGTGACACATCCATTTCAGTTGGTCAGTAGATCTAAACAGTGTTTGCACCTGATTTTGATGCTCCTGTGCAACTTCAATAATACAGACGAGGCCGCAGATGCTTCTGCAAAGCGTCCTGGAATGCGGATTGCACTTGACTGATCTAAAGGTAGTCTTTTCTCATTTACGAAATGGCATGGCCCCATGGAAGTGAAGGACTGTTCATACAAGCAATGCATGCGCTGATGCAAACTGATCCAGGGGTTTAGGGCCAGTAGCTCGTGAACTACTGTAGCCCTCCAGCTACCTCTGAGTATCTCACCTGTGTGCAGCCAAGCTTATTGAATTAGAATGTTTTTGCTGGACTGAATTATTATACATATACAAAAAATGTTATGCAGAACTAATATTATTAGCTGTCAATGTGTGTTAACTAATATTAGTAGCTGTCAATGTGTGTTATTGAACATAAGTAGATCTCAGTACAGAAAAGGTTTGAGACCCATGGGAAGACTGACTGTGCATTCGCATTGGAAGGGGTAGCACAATTAGCATGGCAGAGGGCGCTTTTTGGGAGAGTAACTGGAATCCTCAGGATACCACAGGCTCACCCTGCAGTTGGGTGCAGGTATATGCAGTACCCTCCTGCAGCAGAATCTTTGCCCGCCGCATTTTCAAAATTATCCAGTCCACAGCCAACAGTGCCAGACAGTTGGATAGTTTGAAACTGCCTGTCAGTCTATCACTATAGGACTACATTTAGGTTTTCTCTCCAACCAGTGCTGACTATTTTTCAAATTCGTCTTCTGAATAATGTCCTTAGTCTCCTTCTGTCAGGTATGCATTATGGTGGTCATCAGCACCTTCACTGGAGAACTGTGAGAATGAGACCTGTCTAGTTGGTAAATTAACAAGCCATTTTTCTTCTTTTTTTTAGCAACATATATTTGAAATTAACTTTACAGTGCCATAGACAAAATTTGGCATATAGAGGAAAGCCATGCAATGAAACTCAGTGCCAGGGCCAATTATAGATGGCACAATCAGTAAGCAGTTACAATACAGGGAACTGCTGCAAAGCAATATGTAGGGAGAGAGTATCCAAGCCAGAACTACAGTGGTGGGCCCGGCCTCTTTAACTTCGTATCCAGGAAGTGAGGAAGGCACATCAGGGAGAGGGTGGTGAGGGAAAGGAGATAGGTAAGGAGTAGATTAGAAAACAGGTAGGAATGGAAACTGGCAATGTCCAAAAATGAAGAAAGAGAAAGACAGAACCATACATGGGGAGATCCTTTGGGGTCCCCTACTTGTGAGTAGGGGAATGGAGGGGCATCTGAGGTCAGTTAAGAAGAGGGGTAGCTATACAACAACTCATGTCACCCCCGCTAGGTCAGTCAACCTACATGTTTGCCATGCGTCCCCTGTCTCGTTACTAAGTGTGATGCACCTGCTTCCCAGTGTCGTCAGGGTGCTCAGTCAAGTGATGCGGCTGCACATTTGACAACCCTTTATTGAGTTTTCTTTCACATCATTGGTATTGCAAATTTGGAATTATTTCCTAGCGATTTGTTTTGCTTCTTTGTGTGAATTATTGACTATTCATATTTCCCATATTTCAAGGCACCGGGTTCCTCCTTCACCTAGAAGTTGCGTATTTTCATGAGAGGTTGTTTGAGAGAATAATGGCAAAACACCTTTGTGGTGACATTCTTAGGTGTGGCGTTAGCAACAACCTTTAATTTTACTAACATTTTATGTATAATTACTTACTTAAAGGGGCTATCGGCCACCTCTCTTAATCCATTGGTCTGTTGTGTCATTCCCATTTTGCTTCTGTCCACTACTGCACTTCTTTGTTTATTTTTTTCTTTGTTTCTTTGTTTGTTTCTTTGTTTGTTTCTTTGTTTCTTTCTTTCTTAATTTCTTTCTTTCTTTCTTTCTTTCTTTCTTTCTTTCTTTCTTTCTTTCTTCCTGTCCTCCATTTTTACTTTTTGAGGGGTGGAACCCTACTCATGCAGCAGACACATTTTCTGTAAGAGTGACGTCACACGCAAACACCAAATTAACATTTGCTTAGCCCTTTGGTAGCTTGAAACAAAGCAATCTGGCTTGATTTACAGGCTATGTGTAAAGTATTTAGGCAGCACTTCAAACAGTAATACAATGAAAACACAACACAAGATAAATCACATACCAATTTAGAAAAATAGAGTCAAATTTAATAAAATATTTGGCACCAAAATAACATAAAAACAATCAGTAGAACTGGAGATATGCAGTTTTAAAGATGTAAGTGAAATGAGTGCCTAGAAGCACAGAGCGCCAACTGTGGTTACCCTTTCGTTCTGGACTGGGACAAAGTGACAAGTCCAGGCTGATGATGATGGTGTGAGGGCCGGATATAGGGAACAAGATGGGCCTGCTGAACAGAGGACCTCAAATCCTGATTTGTGGATGTTGTGAGATCCAGCATCGAGAGTGCGGCATGCACCAGTGGTGCCAAGGGAGCTCTGGGGCTGTGATGTGAGGTCCTGGCTCAAGGATGCATTGTGCACCATCAGTTCTGATGAGACTTCGGGCTGCGATGTGGAATACAGCATCTGGATGCATTACTCTGAAGCAGTACCAATGTGACTGCAAGGAGATGGGTTGCGCTGCATCATTTCTAATACAGTACCACAGCTAGGCAGACACAGTACCTTCAGGCCCACTTCCAAGGGTGCAGGACTGGGATGGCACCACTCAGGGGCCAGGATTCACAACAGAAGCTCTAATCTGTAGGCCAGCCAGCTAGCCCTTGGAATCACTCTGGTGATCCTGGGTTCAAGATGCAGGTTCAGTCCTTTCACCCAGGAAGTAGGGAAGCAGAGTGGCAGAGTAGCATTCCTTTTTGCAGAGAAGCATATCAGTCCTTCTGAGTGTTCCACTAGTCAAGTGGTGTAATGAGGAGTTGGGTCGGTGGTCCAACTTTTATCCTTGAAAGAGGAGAAGGTTATGAAAGTTTCCAATCCCAGAGGTTTTTGGATTTTTCTGCCTCCCTTCCGTGGCCCCAGCTTCTCTTGGTTCACAATGGTTTAGTGTCAAACCCCTTGTGAGTTTACCCAGGCAGAGAATTTGTAATGTGCAAGTGTGTTAGGTGACAGCTTCCCCCCATCAAGTCAGAGATGGCCCATCCTGCCAACACATATTACCCTTAGTCTCACTGTCTGGAAGCAATATTCAAAGACCAACTGCGCCTAGTCATGTGACTCAGGATACAGGCTGCAGAAACCAAATGGTAGGACAAGAAAATGCCATCTTTCTAAAAGTGGTCTTTTCAGAATTGTGATTTAAAATCCGACTTTATCATTAAAGAGGCCTTTAAATTACAATCTTTTAGACCTCAAACTCAACATTGCTAACTGCTCCGAATTGAAAGTTAGGTTAACCCAATGTTATACTATAGGAGAGGTTGAATCGCAGTATTGGGAAACATATTTAGGAGTTTTTCACTAACAGGACATGTAAAAGTTAAAAGTACATGACCAACTTTTGAAATACACTGCTCGCTGGCCTGTGGCTACTTAGGGCCTACCGTACAGGTGATGTATATGTATTAAAAAGGATGGTTTAGGCCAGGGAAAGGGTTTATTTTACCAGGATGAAATGGCATTTTAAAACTGCACTCACAGGCTGCAGTGGCACGCCTGAGACTTGTGGAAAGGCTACTTAAGTGGGTGACACAATAAGTGCTGCAGGCTCACTAGTAGCATTTAGTTTACAGGCCCTGCATACATGTAGTACCACTTTACTGCAGACTTTCAAGTAAATTATAGGTGCAAATTGGGTGTAATTCAATGTTGCCATGTTTAGAAGAGAGACCACAAGGACTTTAGCACTGGTTAGCAGTGGTAAAGGAAACAGAGTACTAAGGTCAACAAAAACGAGAGCAGCAAAAAATGGAGGTGGAAAGCAAAATGTTTGGGAGAAGACCTCCCTAGCTGCCAGGTCTAACACTTTTGTTCTCGCCTTCTACCTCTCTTTCTTTCCTTCTTTCTTTCTATCTACCTTTCTTCCTTTTTTTCATTTATGCTTTTTTCCTGCCTTCAACCTTTCTTTCCTTCTTTCTTTTTTGTTTTTCCTTTTTTCTTCCTTTATATATTTGCTTCTTTCTTTCTTCCCTTCTTTATCTCTTCCTTTCCATTCTACTTTCCCTCCTTTTTTCTTTCCTTCAATCTTCTCTTTCATCTTTCTAACCTACATTCATTCTTCATTTCTTGCCTTCTTCCTATCTTACCTTCCTTGATTCTTTCCTTTTTCCTTCTTGCTTTCCTTAGTTCATGCTTCCTTTCTTGCCTCTTACATCTCTTTGTTTCTTTCTTTGTTTCTTACCTTTTTTCTTTCTTCCTTTCCTGCCTTCTTTCTTTCATACCTTCTTTCTTTATTTCCAGCCTTCTTCATTGATTTCTTAATGTCTTTCTTTCTCTTTCGTTCTCTCCTTCTTTCCTTCTTTTTGTTTCTTTCTTTCTCTCTTCCTTGATTCCTTAATTTATTTATGTCCTTCTTGTCTTCCTTCTCAAAGACAGTAGGCTGGCAGCCAATGCCAGATTATTTGGATTGTTTTCATTTTACAAAAAATGTGTGTTGGACCTTACATCCTTTGTTTGTTTTGCCCGAGACTTTTTGTAGGCCTTGGGCAGGCCCAAGGGCAGAGTGCAGTTTATTTAAAATGTTGAATATTTACTTTTACATTGTGGGTGTCATCGTAGTGGAAAACTCTTAAATTTATTTTTCACTACTGCAAGGCCTATCTCTCCCATAGCTTAACATTGGAGATGCCTTATTATATTTTATAAGGGTAATTTCCAAATGGGAAGAAAAAATTGGTTCATATTTGGTATCTCTGGAATTCTAATTCAAAACCTAACTTGTGGTGAAGTCAGATTTAGATTACAGTTTATAAAATGCCCCTTTTAGAAAGTTGGTGTTTGTCTTGCCATAGCCATTTGGGGCTTGCAGCCTGTCTCTGGCCGCATGATAGGGTGTACTTGGATGTTGGGCTTTGTGTATTCCTCCTAAACAGCCACACACAATGGGGCCTTAGGTGTGACTGGATCAGCCATCACTGGCAGGGTGGGAGGGCAGAAATGGTCCCAGCCTCACTTAAACCTGAACAGGCTGTGTCCTGTCTATACAGAAAGGACCACATACCTCCCGTAGTTAGTCTAGAGGCAGGGCAGAAAAGGCAGGACATCTGCTCACTTCAAAGGCAAGCCTCTAGAAGTTTATCCCAACTTCAAAGGCACAACTGTGTTTAAAACAAGGACCTTCAGTGCACTTCTGGACCTGCCTGAAAGAAGGTCTGCTATGCTGCTACAAGGACTGCCACTCTGCTGGACTGCTTGCCTGAAAGAACTGATACCCTGCTGTACTGACCTGCTGACCCTGTCCTTGGGTGAAAAGGACATGCACCTGAATCACTTAAACTTAGAACCCAGAGTGAGTCCAAGGGCTAGTTACCTGACCTCCTGATATGAAGCCTCAGGGACATAACAGGATTCCAAAAACCTTGCATCTGCCCCTGGAATCTGCCATATGTGAGAATACCCTGCCGACCCTTGGAAGTGTGTTTAAGGTGCTTTTCCAGTCTTTATGGTATCAGCGGAACAAATGAATCTTCATTGATGCATGGATTGGACCCCACATAAAAAACTTCTGACGACGGACTCTGCATCTCAGCTCCTCAGAACCTAAGCATGTCTCCGACTGCGTGTTGCATCCCCAACACCAGACTTCACATTGCAAGCCCCATTAACAGGATCATCAATGCTGATGCAACAGCACCTCCCATCTAGGAACTGATGCATTGCCCTAGATGCTCAATACATCTTCTACACGGATGTATGCATCGCTCTGCAAACCAGGATTAAAGGTACTTTCGTTCAGCGGGCCTAACTGGGTCCCTGTAGCCAGCACACACTCCATCGTAGTCAGCTTGAGCTTGTGAGTTTGTCTTAGTCTGATACGCTCACAAAACCACAGTTGGCACGTTATGGTTTTTGGCTCTATTTTCCCTAAAAACCTTAAAAGTCAATATCCTCAGTTCTACTGATTTGGAGTTTTGCCATTTTGGTCTTGTTTCGTTTATTAAATTAATCTCTTTTCTTCTAACCTGGTGTGGAGATATTTTTGTTAGGTGATTTTACTGTTTAACTTTTTGAAGTGTTGCACAAATACTTTACACCATGCCTCCAAGTTCAGCCTGACTGCTCTGTGCCAAGCTACCAATAGGTGAGCACAGATTAATTTGGGGTTTGGTTGTGCCTGACCCGGACTTGGATTGTGGCTGTTGCTTGACCAGGGCTCACACCACAGTCATCCAATAACAAAGATTCTAACAATGTGTATTACATACTTACACGTAAGGCTTTTCAGGCATATTTCATCTTCTTCTCTGTGACTGCTTTTTCTTCCATCCACTTCAGCATGCATCAAGAGACAATGCATCAGCCCACTTCAGTCACTGGCTGACTATCCCGTGAATAATGGCATGCTCTCCTTTCACACAGAGTACATCCACACACCAAGTAGTTCCCTTCAGTTCCAGGGAATTCTATGGTAATGTTTGCTTTTTGAGACCCAAAAACATTTTGCCATTTAGATTAATGAAGGACTGGCCGCTTCTTGAACAGTGAAAGTTTACAAAAACAATGACCAAACAAAACAAGACTTGCTAAAAGGGTGGTTACCTACTCCATACCGATTGGATTGCCAATGCTTGTTTCTCAATTGTGCAGGTAGATTGGCTTAGGTATTTGGTATTGCCCCCTGGAATTTAAATAGTAGGGCTATTAAGTTAACACACACATGTGCGGCCTCTCACATTCACTCTGACACATTGTAAATAACAAGCAGAGTACAAGGTAATTTTCATGGCATTCTCTTTGACCCACTGCTGTTCACCTACATGTGCGGCCTTATCTTAGGCTGCTGGACTTCAGATTCTTATGTAGACCTGTATCTTAAGGTGGTTCCTCTTCCATTTTCTTCCTCTTCAGGTTAAAGGTTATAATTCAATTATCTTCTGTAGTCAAGGATCCTGTTTTGATGAACTGCAAGAGTTGCTTTCACACAATTACTGTTCTAGCTCACAATCATTTATGAAGTGATAAGTGAAGACTAAGGCCCTCATTTCGACTGGCAGAAATTTACCTGGAGCAAAAGCTCTAGATCAAATTCTACAATCCTATCACTTCTGCAACCTTCTTCAGACCCGATAACTCCAGGACCAGAGAGACTAGACCCTTTCACATGTGGAAGGGACTGAGAGTATCACCACACCCTGCCACTGCCCAACGCCTACAACAGTACTGGGGGAGTAGTCAATACTCCCATTATACAGGCATAAGCCTGGCCTCACCCCTGACCACCATTCCACTTCCCACCCCATTCTTTTTTTGTTCCAGTAAATATTATTGTTTGTGTTAAAACAATTAAATGCTATGGGCTGCTGCTAAGGGATAATAATACAGAAGCATTCATTTCTCCACCCACGACCCCATCCGTCATGTAAGAACTGTCAGATTAAAACAATGATTAATCACCAGAGATTAATTTAATTGGTATATACTGGAACTGATGTGCACCTGAAATAATCACAATTGTTTACAAATATACAATTAAAAATAAGATGTACTGCAAGAAACAATCTACAATTGCCTATAAATGGATGTGGTATGTTCATAATTAATCTCAAGCAGCGAAAACTATGGGGCCTTATTAAGAGTTTGGCAGTGTGGAGCTGGACTGCCCTGCTCTCTCACTGCCAAACCCATGTAGAAACCGTCCACTAGATCAGGGTGCTGATTACGATCCGGCAAAAACCGGGTACGAACCGTCGGACGGAGGCTTTTTTCCGTCCGACTCGTACCCGGTCGTAAAACTTTACAAACATGCAAGTACGATTCGCACGGAAACACCATTTCCGTACGAGTCGTACAAAACACCGACCGACGAAAAGATACATACAAATGGGATCCGGGGAATGCGCCGACGTGACGTCGGGACGCTCTCAGGCCGCGTTTCACGACCCAGGAATTACGATTCGAACCGACAGCAGTCCGGACGGCAATATTTTTACGGCCCCCAAAAAGTGCCGGAAAAGCGAAGTACGGCGCGAAACGACCAGAGTAGGTGGCCCCCGTGTATGTACACCCGAGTACGCGCCGTACCCCCCGTGTATGTACACCCGTGTACGTTCGAGTCGTACCCCCACCCGTGTATGTACGGTGCGTACCCCCAGCGCTTACGCGCTGGGGGTTCGACACGTACTCGGGTGTACATACACGGGGGGGTTCGACACGTACTCGGGTGTACATACACGGGGGGTACGGCGCGTACATGCGGGGGCTGGGGGCGGTACGGCGCGTACATGCGGGGGCTGGGGGGCGGTACGGCGCGTACATGCGGGGGCTGGGGGGCGGTACGGCACGTACATGCAGGGGCTGGGGGGGGGTACGGCGCGTACATGCGGGGGCTGAGGGGGGGCAGCGCGTACATGCGGGGGCTGGGGGGCGGTACGGCGCGTACATGCAGGGGCTGGGAGGTTACGGCGCGTACATACGGGGGCCGGGGGGGGTTCGGCGCGTACAGGGCACCTGTTTGGACGTCTCCATTGTTTGCTATAGGATTTCGGTGCGGACGGTCTTTTAACCATACGGTTGTACATTCGGACGGGATGGATCGTGATTCCTCGGTCGGACTTGAGTTTTCACATTTGTACGGTAAATCGTCCGAGGACGTGTCGGACACATTTTCCGACCCGAGGACGTGTGGGGAATAATTCCCAAGGCGGTTCGTATGGACTTTTTACCATGCGAATCGTGATTGCCAGTTTGTACGGCACTTGTACGATTCGTACGGTAAAAAGACTGGATACGAGTCGTACGGGAATTGTTTTTTACCGGATCGTAATTGGCACCCAGGTGTTTTCTTCTGTCTGATGGGCAGTTCTTTGCCTTCCTAAGGCGGTGCCTATAGGCAACCCAATGATAATGTCGAAGGCAGTACCTTCACACCATGGATTGCTCCAGTCCATACCGTACAGGTAATGGTGTGTATGCACACAAGGGGGCACATGGCGTGAAGTCGTACCGCCATAAAAGTGTGGCAGTGAGGGAACTCATAATATGCTTTCTGGGGCTGCAGAGGCCCTGCCAAGCATATTGCGGCTTCAGGACCTCTGCGCAACAGCCAAGGAAAGGTGGTTCCCTGGTGGATGCGGTGGTTCCAGGGCAGTCCGACTGCCCTCGTCAAAAAGGGTGGTCGGAAGACCGCCACCATGAGTCTGGCGGTCCTTGAACAGCAATACTCTTAATAAGGTACTACATCTAGTCATGACTTGATGTCAAAGACTACAAGCAATGGCGGAATACAAAAAAGAAATTAAGGTGTGCTTTAGACGTATTAGCACACACCTAAGAAACGCTCATTAGATTTTGTGAATATTTGAATGCAACGAGATCCAGCTGGTATCATGGTTCTGAGATTTGAGAACTATTATTTCCAGCTGAAGTGGAAGGAAAGACGTTAGGAAAAACGATATAACAATACGTGATTACTGATGTTCCTCAGAACCGTAAACGATCAGTATCATGATTTTACATATACTGTGGCACCAGTTATTATTAAAAAACAATAACACGGTTAATTGCTAAAATTCTATTTTGAAATGAAAAAAAAAACGTTTGATGGGCCGTCATCGGATTCCGTATATCTGTGTAGAACCCTTGCGATAGCAAAATATTAATATTAGCACAGTCTGTAACTGGGTAATGGAATTTGTTATAATTGGGTTCTTCCTTACCAGAGGCGACTAACTAAAATGTCTGTCACACTAAACAGATTTCAGAAGTGATTGTGTACATCATTCTCAGACTCAGAGCCGTTTAGCTGTCAATCAGAATTAGAGTGAAGTGTTCTGGAAAGACGGTTGCCTGCCTTGTGCTAATACGTTTTAATCTCGCAAACTAATTTTGTCACCACAGTCTGACATTCTGCATTGTGTTTGTTGTTTACTGCCTGAAAGGTTTTCTCTCAATCCGTCAATCATATGTAGTTGTTCCCCCCACGCTCACCCCGGCATTAAATCTAAAAAAACACATGAGTTGCGTTGTGTATTCTGTTCATTGCGACCCATGCTCACTGCCGGCCTTGCAACAGCATGCTGAATATTTCAATTTTTACAACATCTCAATGTATACGTGGAGTATGAATTTAGGACAGACTCTCAACAGTTGTGCAGAAAATGTTTGTGCCCGTCTACATGGTATGAAGCAATTATTTTGCAAATTAAATGAGGAAACATAAACAAGAAATCTTTATATGAGGAAACTTTGTTGGTCTTAGTCACACATGCAGTTATTTAAAATGCAGTAAACATATGAGGACACATTAGGAGAGGGATTAAACACTTTGAAGGTACAAGTCATAGACGTATCCCAAGCAGGACCTCACATGTATTGCAACACGTTATTGAATGATTCGTCATCACAAAATAAACCCTACAAACTGAAAATGATCAAAAAGGGATCTAACGGTCAGAAAAGATAATCACCAGCATCAATGGGCATCTGACAAAAAAAACATGGAACTGCAACTTTTCCGGTTTTCACTCAAATTGCCAAATGGTAGTCATGGGGGGCAGTGCGTTGGTTGAATTAGTTACATGTTTTATTTAATTTCTCAACCACATTGGCTGGCATCAACTCACACTTAAACTCACTCATTTTAAGCTTGAAAGGCAAACGCTGACAATAATGTCCAAATAAAGCAGAAGCAGTCCTCCACAACCTGCCCCCCCACCCCCCCAAAGCAATCACGCACAGTGTATAAGCTGCCTGCAAACAAGAAAACGAATATCGCAAAACCTGACTTTAAGGTGTCTTCACAAAACTAAAACCTTTCTTCTCCTTACCCTGCTATACACAGCCCAAGCTGGACTGGTAGAAGTGAACCCACAGGGGGCATGACTATAAGCAGAGCCCTCCTGGATGCTGTGGAACATCATGAACCTGATGCTAGAGTCTCAGCATCTGTAGTCAGTTCTTCTCTAGACGAGAACAAGCGTCACAGTGTACCGGGTTGTTCTGGACTGTGTTTCTCTTTTTATTGTGTGCAGAAATGTTTGCTGCTTCATAGGATGAAAGAGTAGCCACCCCTCTGTCAGCCCTCCGTGAAACAAAGGAAGCTAAACCATCTTAAAAATGTTCATGCATACAGAATCAACTGACATCTAATTCACCATACGTGTCTCCCCCTACAAAGACAGCACCTCCTCATGTCCTGTATTAAAACTCCTCTCCCAAAATTACACTCAGAGCCAGTCTTAACTTAAACATGGCCTCCCTCACATAAGTCATCTTCTTCACTATACTCAAAGTCGGGGCAATCTTTCTGTCGAATATTACAGGCAAACTGACTCTAACAACCTCCTGAACTGCCTGTCCAGCACAGATATTATGAAACGTATTAAGGATAATTCTGAAATTAGACACAATTCAACTGTTAGACCAGTCCCTGACCTCATCTCACACCACTACTAGTCAGGTTTCAGGCCAACTGCAGGACCAAACGAAATGATGGATATTGCAGCAGATTGTATCCACACAGACCTCCTCAGATCGCGTAGGTTAATGCAGATTGGACATTGCGTGAATATTTTAAAAACATTTTTTTAGATGTGCTTTTAAATATCACTGCTTGTACTGTCTCCTGCCTCTCACCTATTCCTCCAGTGTCCCCCTGGTCCGTCACGGCTTGTGCCGATTGTGCAGAGGGGTAGACACCTAGTTTCCAAGAACGAGTGTGCAGAGCGGACGCGCGCAGCGGGCGCGCCAAAGGCAAGCCCGTCTGCGCCCGTCCGCACCTGACCGCCGCCAGCCGCCGTGCACGCTGTTCGTTCGCATCTACATTCCTCCCTTACTCCATCCCCCATGGCTTTTTTCAAATATTCAAGCCAGGAGCTCCATGCCATTAACACCAGGAACTTAGTTACCAGCATAATGGATAACACCTCCTTCTCCTCCAGTAATAACCCACTAGTCCGGTCCCCCTTTCTAAGCAGATACAAAGCAAAAGCTCCAACCAGCACCAGACTAACCCCCAATTCACTCCTTATACCTAAGCATCTTACTTGTCTATACTGCAATGCTCAGTCCCTTCCGAAACATTCATTAGAAATCCGGTCGCTCTTAGATTCGGACAAGCCCGATCTATTCTTTACCACTGAAACCTGGCTCTCAGAATCCTCACTACCAGACATCGCAGTTGCCCTCCCCCAGGACTACAAAATCACGAGATTGGACAGGACAGATAGAAGAGGTGGAGGAATTGCCATCGTTTACAGGTCCAACATCAAGCTACATCTTGTCAACTCACTTCTTGCAGACTGGGGTGAAATTTGTACCTTCACAGTAACCTTGGGGAATAAAGAGTCTTGGAAAGGCGCCCTCCTATATAGGCCTCCAGGAATTAAAACGAACTTTGTAAACAAACTCACTTCGCATGTTCAATCCTCTGAGAATTTCTACTTATTAGGGGATTTTAACTATCATGTCGAACTTTTACAGGACCCACACACCAGTGAACTCATCACAAGTATGAATGCGCTAGGCCTAAATCACCTAGTGATCGGTCCCACTCATTCTGCCGGTCATACCCTTGATCTATTATTTACAAACTCAAACAAAAAATTACCTGTCCTCTGGTCCGATCATTTCATGATCAATTTTTACATTCACCTTAACTCATTTCCACCTCAACCAAGGATGGATCTTAACATGAGCAGACCATGGAACAAGATCAGTCCTGAAGCTTTTTCTTCACACTTTTCCCCCGCACCTATCGAATCGCACAAGGATCCCAACCTGGCCGCGATTAACCTAGACCAAGCTATTACTGCGACCTTAGATATCATAGCCCCAAGTAAACTAAGCAGATGTCCTAACAAACTGTCTCCATGGTTTACCACAGAACTCAAAACAACGAAACTGGTCGTTATGGCACACAAACGTAAATGGCGGCATACAAAAAATCCCAATGACAGATTACAATCCGAAAAATTCCACCGTCAATATATGAGCAACATTGCCCTAGCTAAAAAAGTCTACCTGGGGCACAGGATAGACCAGGCCGCGAACTCGCACAGAGAACTCTATAAAATAGTTAAGGAGTTCTCTAACCCCCCGCCTTGCCAGCCCGCCACAACTGCGTCCCACGAATGGGTTGAGACCCTTTCCTCTTTTTTTTATAACAAAATCAATGATATTTACAAAACATTCACCAATCTTACTGTTACTGATCAACCTCTCAAGCAGTCTACTAATATAGCCCCTCCCGCTCCCATCACCATCTTAAAGGAATTTCACTCATTCACGGAAGATGAAGTAACCCTCACAGTGAATAGAATTAAGTCAGGCTCCCCAGCAGATCCGGCTTCTTCCCTAATCCTGTCCAGAGTTGCCCCCATTTTTACCCCTCACCTGACCAGAACTTTTAATCTCTCACTCTCTCACTCGACGGTTCCCTCACACTGGAAAGAAGCCGTCATCAGACCCATTTTGAAAAAACCTTCCGCTGACCCATCACAACCTTTGAATTATCGGCCAATCTCTCTCCTTCCGATGTTCGGCAAGGTCTTGGAATCCCTAATTAACACCCAACTCACTAAACACCTTGAATCTAATAAATTATTAGATCCATCTCAGTCAGGATTTAGGGCATTTCACAGCACCGAAACAGCCCTACTTGAAATGGTGGACAATTTCAGGCTTGCTCTAGATGCTAAACAGTCCGCCATCCTGATACTACTCGACTTGTCCGCTGCCTTCGACACCATCTCACACAGCATTCTATTAGAGCGGCTGGTGGAGGTTGGTGTCGAAGGCTCAGCTCTATTATGGATCAAAACTACCTGACTGGACGGAGCTCTAAGGTCCAGATTGGCAAATTTTCCTCCACAGATCAGGAAGTAGATAAAGGTGTACCACAAGGCTCCATATTGAGCCCCACGCTTTTTAATCTTTACGTGTCTCCTCTGGCAAAATTAATCAAAGGTCACGGATTCGAAACCGTGTCCTATGCAGACAACACACACATCCTCATCACCCTGGGAACTAATCCTACTAATGTCAAACTGGATGTCAAACAACTACCTTTTACTCAATGCAGTCAAAACAGAGATTTTGCTCTTTGGAAATGCTCATAAGTACTGGACAGATGATTGGTGGCCATCATCGTTGGGACCTTGTCCCCCTCCCAAGGCAACAGCTCGTAACTTAGGGATAATGCTAGACAACAAACTCACAATGGCTGACCATATTAACAACATTGCCCGTATCAGCTTTGGGCTCATGCGTAACCTAAAGAAAATCTTCAAGTGGATCCCTCTTTCTTCCCGTCTGCCTCTAATCCAGGGACTAATTATTAGCCGCCTGGACTATGGCAATGCTCTTTTCGCCTCTATAAACGAAAATCTCCTGAATAAACTCCAGGTCCTTCAAAATACTGCAGCCAGGATGGCTCTTGATCTCCCCCCTCGCACCTCTTCCGCCCCCTGTTTGAGGACGCTCCATTGGCTTCCTATAAAAAAGCGTATTAAGTTTCAAATGTGCTGCCTGGTTCACAAAACTCTGAACGGCAAAGGTCCAACTTATCTAGCCAATTAATTGACAGATTATCGCCTGACTAGATCACTTAGATCCTCCAGCAGGCATCTTCTTACCGTCCCCAAAGTACGAACCGTCAGAAACGGAGACAGATCCTTCTCCAAAATTGCCCCTGAGAGCTGGAATGCTCTTCCTTTGTTCATTAGGCTAGAACCCAACCATCAGAAATTTCGTAAATTCCTGAAAACCTGGCTATTCTAATGCTGATTGACCGCACGCCCATCATCTGAGTATCTGCTGGCGCTATGAAACCTTCGGGTGATATACGCGCCTTACAAATGTCAATACATACATACATACAGACAATGGCATGCCTTCCTTCCTAGTTCTGCTTCATCACACTTGTCACCAATTCATTTATTGTTTCATTATTGAACCTGCATATACCAGCATCTGCAGGTGATATTAGGAGAACCTTATACATCGAGCAGTCTTCTGTGATCAATATGGTACAAAGGAAGTTTCTTGGACTCGTCATTGCAATCAGTAAACCTGTTCAGCTTGAATGTTGAATACCTCCCTCAAAATGAATCCTCAAGTAACAAAAAATGTTGTCAGTATTATTTTGTGCCAGAGGTGGCAACTGCATGGCACGCGAGTAACCTGGTTCTGAGGGAGAGGGTTTTGGATAGGACGAAGGTACAGAGAGGTCCGGTGTTGGCAGAAGGGGTAGGAGGCAGGGAGATTAAACATGTCATTCTTCAATCACATGCAACATTTATTTGGCAATTACTTTTTTGTGTCTTCTGAGATATGTGCATCATAGACTACTTGCCAGAACTGACTGGTATCATTTGTTGTAGATCCTGTTCAACATGTGACTAACCAGATAGCTAGTCGTTCGAAACTAAACAAATTTGCATTTCCAGTAGTAATCTTATACGTGGATGTTGGTGAAATCTGTCGGTCATGGCTTTTTGTGGAGCACTAGGGGCATCCTCACACATGGGTGTTGAATGAGAGGGAGTTGGTTCTCTTTTGACTTTATCCTCAGGCTTAAAGATCTTTCTTTGAGCCAGTGTTGCATAACAAGGTGCAACAGGCTGTGATTTTGCAGCAAAATGAGTCTACTCTCTCTAGGATGCAAAGAGCATCTTCCATAGTTTGGAGGACAGATGTCTACATACTCCAGTCGGCCCTAAATCCAGACTGTTACTCGTCGAGCAGGTTATTTTCCTTTACAAATTGTTTTAGCTGATTGTTGGCATAGCTTTCTAGGATTTTGCTGAGAAATTAAAGCCTTGAAACTGGAAAATCATTATTGAGGTCTTCTGATTATCTGTCTTTTTTTTTTTAGCAGAGGAGATATTTGTACCATTATTTTCAGGCAATTCGAAAATATTCTGTTATCTAGTGAGATTAATGGGGTTAAACTAAAGTGGCACTAGGACATTGAGCATCTCAATTGTTATATTAGTATGTCAAGTATCCAAGAAGCTACCTTTTTGCCAAATTTGGTGAAATTCTGTCTGGTTATGAGGCAGAATATTGAGGAAAAAAGTTCGAACTACAATAATATCGAGTGACAAATATTGTGGAATGGGAATATCGAGTGCAAGAATATTGTTGTCAAGAATATCGATTTGAAGGTAAGTAATATTGATTTTAAAAATATAGAAGTCATTAATATCTTTTTTTTAAATATTGTTGTTTAAACAATGGCTTTTTAATTATTGATACGCTTTTTAGTGTATATTTTAAATGTATATCACATTATGTTTTTATCTATTGTTTATGTTTCCTACCATATTAGCTACATTTTCAGTAGTTATAAAATCTAATTTAATTACATTTTGTGTCTTTTAATTCTGTAACGGGTTGTGGGTGGGGTATAGGGTGGGAAGTAATTTAAATATAATAAATTAATGATTATTTTTTAATTAATATTATTTTGTGTTTTTAAGTTCTGTTTCAAGTAGTGGGTTCATATGGGTATAGGATGGGAAGTAATTTAATTATAATAAATTAAGGATTATTTTTTAATTAAAATTATTTATTTATTTGATATTTAATTTTGTTAATTGTGTTATTAATTTTGTATGCAAATGTTTTTGTGGTAGTGGCATTTATAGAGGTAAAGGGTGGAAAGTAATTCATTTTTCATTTATTAATAATTAGTTGTTAATTAGTAATAATCAATTAATTGATAATTAATTATTTGGATTGTGTAATTATTTTTTTAGGTGTGCGTTGGTGGTTATAGGGGTAAAGGGTGGAAAGTGTTTTATTTTTGTATTAATTATTAATTAGTTGTTAATTATTAATAATCAATTAATTGGTAAGTAATTAAGTTAATTGTGTCAATAATTTGTTTATGTGTGGGTTGCGGGGAAATAAGGGTGAAGGGTAGGAAGTAATTTATTTTTTAATTAATTAATAATTAGTTGTTAAATAATAGTAATCAATTAATTGATAATTAATTATGTTAATTGTGTAATTAATTGTTTTAGGTGTGGGTTGTAGGACTATAGGGGTAAGGGGTAGGAAGTAATTTCTTTTAATACATTTAGATTTAGATTTTCATACATAATATTTGTTTGATAAATAATTATGTTAATTGTTCAACTACATTTTTTAGAATTTAGATGTGGGTTGGGTGTTTTGTGATGGGATGGGAAATAAATTATTTTAATTCAACATATTTTTTTTACTTATTTACTGTGTTTAAATTATTTAGTTTTGTTTTATTTTACTTGTGTTTAATGTTGCACTGACTGGAGTGGGAGTAGTAAATTTTACCCCGCCACAATCCAACACTTTCCTAACTGTTGCGCTGACTGGATTGGTAATAGTAAATTTTACTCCTCTGCAATCCAACTTTTTCCCTACTGTTGCACGGACTGGAGTGGGAATAGTAAATCTTACCCCTTCACTATCCAACAGTTCCCTACTGTTGCAGAGACTGGAGTGGGACAAGTAAATTTTACCCCTCCGCAATCCAACACTTTTCCTACTGTTGCACTGACTGGAGTGGGAATAGTAAATGTTACCCCTTCGCTATCCAACAGTTTCCATACTGTTGCAGAGAGTGGAGTGGGACAAGTAAATTTTACCCCTCTGCAATCCAACATTTTCCTTACTGTTGCACTGACTGGAATAAGAGTATTACATTTTACCCCTCTGCAATCCAACACTTTCCCTAATGTTGCACTGACTGGAGTGGGAATAGTAAATGTTACCCCTCCGCTATCCAACAGTTTCCCTACTGTTGCAGAGACTGGAGTGGGACAAGTAAAATTTACCCCTCCGCAATTCAACACTTTTCCTACTGTTGCACTGACTGGAGAACTTGGGTGTTGTAGCCGCAGTGTGATGAGGGGGAGTGTAGTAACAAGGTTTAACAATAAATATCTTCATATATGGACGTAAATGGGCAATTGCCCAAACAATGTCCTTGGGATGCGTTACGGCAGCATTATTTGAGACAAGTGCCCAGATAAAGTCCTTGGAAGTCCTTACGGTAGGGATACGTGAGGTCAAACAAAAGGGTAAGAAATAGTTAGCGCTGGGCAGACATGGCACTTGCAGCCCAGGCATGGCCACAGGGCCATGAACATCAGACATTTGGTAGCAAGTTCAAACCTCGAAGCCATGACCCACTTTACCAAGTAAGTGACAGAAGTAGAGCTGTCGCGGCAGCTGAAAATTATTTATGATAACCTTGAAGAGACAATATGACTGTAAGGATGATGCATTGCAAGATTAGGCAAATTATGGATATTAATATGCAATAAAGTGTACGATGTACACTGTATAACCTGTTATGAAAATGTTTTACATTGCAGTCCAAGATAAGCAAGAACTGAGCATGTTATTGACCAATACCATCATGACAAGTGTGTATCAATTTATGATGTGAATTAACTACGGCTGTTCTAACACCATGAAAGGTCTTGGTACATAATTGATTGGAAGGAAGGAATGGATTGGGGCCCACGAGCTGCTCGCATAGCAGCAGTTTATTAGAGGCAAAATAGAGGGCAGCAACAAGCAGAATGGGGTAAAATAAAGGCCGGCAATTTGCAAAAAAAGACAACTAGAGGTCAGCAACGAGCTGAAAGAGGCAAAATAGAGGTGAGAAATTAGCAGAAAGAGACAAAATGGAGGCCAGAAATGAGCAGAAAGAGGCAAAGTAATGCTCAGAAGTGAGCAGACAAAAAGCAGAAAATGAGCAAAGAATGAGCAGAAACCCACTCAGGCTCTCATGCACCCACACACAGACCAGTACAGATACTCATGTACTCGCTCACAGATAAACTTAGACACATACACCCACTCACACAGTCAGACACTTATGCACCCACTTACAGAATCACTCATACTCTCTCTTACCCACTCAAAGAACCTACTCAGAAACTCATGCACTGACTCACAGACCCATTCAGAGACTCTCACACCCACTCACAGACTTACTCAGAGACTCACACACCTACTCACAGACCTACTCAGGCACTCATGTGCTCATTCACAGACTGACTAACGAGCTGAAATGACATCCCTGATGACATCATCCACAGACCTATTCACACAACCACTAATACCTCCATACAACCTGTCATTTGAGATGTCATCAGTGATGTTAATGACCTTGTCATGAGTGATGCAATATATGAGGTTATAAGCAGTGCATTGAAAGGGGTGGCTGTTATCATTAGCTCAGGTAACTACAACTGCTGAATTTCAATGGTTTTGTACAAGAGAAATCTGAGCCTAACTATACCATCCCTATAACCTTATTCTAATTCTAGGTACATACTGGCAATATATATATATATATATATATATATATATATATATATATATATATATATATATATATATATATATATATATATATATATATATATATATATTTCCATACAGTTCGCTGGTTTCCTTGCCGCTTTTGCGGTGGCGGGCTCAAGCGAGGTAGCGATCCTCATTTATTTATCCACAAAGCCTTTCCACGATGAAAAAAGCGTTCTTGAGCCCAGTTCCTTTAGCGTGATTATTTATTTAAGAAATAGCAAACACACACCCGACGCGTTTCGGTGCCACTGCACCTTGGTCACGGGTAATCGACAGTTTGTGAAAAGTGCTACATATAGTGTTTAAACAAAACATAAACATAAAGGTAGGACTACCTGCCCCAACTCGATAATAAAGACCTTCAAAATTGGCATCCATTTTGTAGTGGTCAAATCGTCACAAGTTACTATTTCAAACATTTTGTAATTGCCACTGATTGCAAAATCAGGAAAAAGCAACACGAACATAATTCTGCATGTTGGTACAAAGTAATTTAAAACAATAGTAGTAATAAGTCCGGCTCGAGTGAGCATAATACTACAAACTAGCGATTTTTATCCAACATCACGCAATCAACTTTGCTTTGTGCTGCCTGTTGCCGATTGATTAACGTCCTAGTGGACAGTCTCATAGATTATTGTAAATACTGCCCCAGTGGGCCCAAATTTATCAGTTGCTCTTTTAATTATCTCTCTTTGCGCGAACCAAATCATAATTTCATAATGCCTCTGAAAGTAGATCTTCTTAATGGTATGCTGACAGTTTGGTCTCCTACAAAACATAAACAAATTTTGCAATCACTATACTAATATGTACAATTAAAAAACAAACATATGGCTTCTTATTTACATCATGTAATATCTTGTAATCTGAGTGTCAAATGTACAGCACGTTAATGATTATTTAACCCAAATGAACCGACATCTCTTCATCTTTGTTTAAACCTAATGGTTGTACGGTATCATATTTGATAATCATTTTAGACTCCAGTTTCCGTAGCTCCCTCACTCTATCTCCACCCCTTTCTGATTTTGGGATTCTGTCCAGGGCACAAAATTGTAAGACATTGATGTTTTTTCCATGTGTTTCTTTAAAATGTCTAGCAATGGGATATTGCTTGTCCTCATTGATAATAGCCCTAGTGTGTTCCAAGATTCGTTTTTTCACCTGGTGAATAGTACTTCCAATGTATACTAGAGGGCAGGGACAGCACAACGCATACACACAAAAGTCAGATTTACACGTTAAATGTTTTTGAATTATGTATGGCTTTTGATTTTTTGATAAGGTGAGTTCTTTTCGGTTCACACTATTTTTACATGCCTTGCATGAATTACACGTGTAAAATCCTTTTATCTCTCTCCCTTTATGCTCTTTATTATTTACAGCACTGCTGCAAAGAAGATCTTTAAGAGCAGGACATTTTCTGAATGTGACTTTCGGCTGACTTCCCACTGCTTTCTTCAACTCAGGATCAATGTTCAAGATATGCCAATATTTTTTCAGACATTTTCTAACCTGCCACGACTGGCTAGAGTATGCAGTGATGAATCTGATTGGCTCATCTTGATCTTCTTTGGGGGTTTTTGGTTTTAGAAGGTCATCCCTCGAAACTGTTTTAACTTTCGTACATGCTTGTTTGATTATTTTATTCGAGTATCCTCTTTCCCCAAATCTTTCTGTCATGTTTGTCATCTCTGATTCAAAGTCTGATTGTGTGCTGCAATTTCTTTTGGCCCTTAAAAGTTCCCCATAGGGGATACTGCGAATCAGATTCTTTGGGTGGCAGCTTCTGTGATTTTAATATTATTATTGCACTTGCACCAGGTATAGAGCTACGCGGGTCTATACCTGGGCTGGTGGGAGGAGCAGGTGGCCAGTAAGATCTTGGCCTTTACCCAGAACGTTTGTCTCTGGGCAAGATATATAGATGACGTATTTTGTCTCTGGAAGGGAGAAAAAGATGATGCTTTGCAATTCGTGGCCAACTTGAATGTAAACGAGTGCAATTTGACATTCACGTGCACAATAGAAAAAGAAACCATCGAATTTCTGGATGTGATCGTTAATGTCAAAAATGGTAAATTGGAAAGCAAGCTGTTCCGGAAACTAACAGCAGGCAACAGCCTGCTACATGCGGACAGCTGCCACCCAAAGAATCTGATTCGCAGTATCCCCTATGGGGAACTTCTAAGGGCCAAAAGAAATTGCAGCACACAATCAGACTTTGAATCAGAGATGACAAACATGACAGAAAGATTTGGGGAAAGAGGATACTCGAATAAAATAATCAAACAAGCATGTACGAAAGTTAAAAAAGTTTCGAGGGATGACCTTCTAAAACCAAAAACCCCCAAAGAAGATCAAGATGAGCCAATCAGATTCATCACTGCATACTCTAGCCAGTCGTGGCAGGTTAGAAAATGTCTGAAAAAATATTGGCATATCTTGAACATTGATCCTGAGTTGAAGAAAGCAGTGGGAAGTCAGCCGAAAGTCACATTCAGAAAATGTCCTGCTCTTAAAGATCTTCTTTGCAGCAGTGCTGTAAATAATAAAGAGCATAAAGGGAGAGAGATAAAAGGATTTTACACGTGTAATTCATGCAAGGCATGTAAAAATAGTGTGAACCGAAAAGAACTCACCTTATCAAAAAATCAAAAGCCATACATAATTCAAAAACATTTAACGTGTAAATCTGACTTTTGTGTGTATGCGTTGTGCTGTCCCTGCCCTCTAGTATACATTGGAAGTACTATTCACTAGGTGAAAAAACGAATCTTGGAACACACTAGGGCTATTATCAATGAGGACAAGCAATATCCCATTGCTAGACATTTTAAAGAAACACATGGAAAAAACATCAATGTCTTACAATTTTGTGCCCTGGACAGAATCCCAAAATCAGAAAGGGGTGGAGATAGAGTGAGGGAGCTACGGAAACTGGAGTCTAAAATGATTATCAAATATGATACCGTACAACCATTAGGTTTAAACAAAGATGAAGAGATGTCGGTTCATTTGGGTTAAATAATCATTAACGTGCTGTACATTTGACACTCAGATTACAAGATATTACATGATGTAAATAAGAAGCCATATGTTTGTTTTTTAATTGTACATATTAGTATAGTGATTGCAAAATTTGTTTATGTTTTGTAGGAGACCAAACTGTCAGCATACCATTAAGAAGATCTACTTTCAGAGGCATTATGAAATTATGATTTGGTTCGCGCAAAGAGAGATAATTAAAAGAGCAACTGATAAATTTGGGCCCACTGGGGCAGTATTTACAATAATCTATGAGACTGTCAACTAGGACGTTAATCAATCGGCAACAGGCAGCACAAAGCAAAGTTGATTGCGTGATGTTGGATAAAAATCGCTAGTTTCTAGTATTATGCTCACTCGAGCCGGACTTATTACTACTATTGTTTTAAATTACTTTGTACCAACATGCAGAATTATGTTCGTGTTGCTTTTTCCTGATTTTGCAATCAGTGGCAATTACAAAATGTTTGAAATAGTAATTTGTGACGATTTGACCACTACAAAATGGATGCCAATTTTGAAGGTCTTTATTATCGAGTTGGGGCAGGTAGTCCTACCTTTATGTTTATGTTTTGTTTAAACACTATATGTAGCACTTTTCACAAACTGTCGATTACCCGTGACCAAGGTGCAGTGGCACCGAAACGCGTCGGGTGTGTGTTTGCTATTTCTTAAATAAATAATCACGCTAAAGGAACTGGGCTCAAGAACGCTTTTTTCATCGTGGAAAGGCTTTGTGGATATATATATATATATATATATATATATTACCTACTGGCGGTCGCCAGTAGGTAGTTATAGTTAGGACCACGTTTCCATAGGAAAACCTCAACATTCTATTTTGAATAACTTTGGCGCCGGTCGACGAATCCTCGCGAATTTCTCAAAATAGGTGGGGCGCTACGCTCCGCTCCTACCCTGAAAGTCTTGGGGGGATTCGTCAAGCGGGGGCTGAGATAAAAGGGGGGTCCCAAAACGCGTTTTTCCAATGCATTTTTCCATAGGACCTTTAGAACGAGCTACAGCCCGAACGGCTGAACAGAATTACTAGAAATTTGGCAGAGAGGTAGTCCCTAGGTCAAGGAAGTGCCTTTTGTAGGTTTGGTGTAAATCTGTTCAGTAGATTCTGAGAAAATAGCCTTTAAATCAATATATATATCTGAGCCCGCTTACGGTACGCTTACCGTACGCTTACCGTACGCTTACCGTAAGCTTACGGTGGCGTGCGCGAGCGCGATTCTGATTGGCTCTTAGATCTTAGTAAACATTCGAATCGGCCGAAACCAGGAAGCGGCGTCCGCCATTTTGTCTCTCGCACTGAGTGTTGTTTATCAAACATGATGGCCAAAAACATGTTACGGGGCTGTTTTGACAACTCCCTCCCACATAGTCATGTTGAGGGAGTCCCCAAACATCCCCCAAGAGCAAAAACGGTTTTATTTTTTTTTCGGCAATTTCGCGGGGTACGCTTACCGTACGCTTACCGTACGCTTACCGTAAGCTTACCGTACGCTTACGGTAAAAAAATAAAAATAAAAAAAACACTATCCACACTTACTCCACCCCCTGTGCTTTTGGTGGCCGCAGGCCACCAAATGTGCAGGGCTTATTAATAGAGAAAAAAAACGTAATTTTGGCAACATGAAATTATAAAATCGAAATAAAAAAAACACTATCCACATTGACCTCACCCCCTGTGCTTTTGGTGGCCGAAGGCCACCAAATGTACAGGGCTTATTAAAGTTGATAAAAACCGTGCACGGAACGAACTGCGTTAAGTGGGCGCGCACGCCACAAATGGCGTGAAGTAACTTAGCATTTAAAAAACCGTACAAATTCACTGAAAAACCATAGGTTTCACACACGTTATAGTTAGGAAATAGCATTTAAAAAACCTTGCTAATTCACTGAAAAAACCATAGGTTTCACACATGTTATAGTTAGCTGGACATTTTACTGATAAAAAACCAATGAAATTCCCCCGTTATAGTTACTGTAGGCAACTATAACTCACGCGACCGTAATCCTCTGCTGATGACATATGTGTCTTTATGAAAAAAAAATATTTGTAATATATGTATAGCTAAAATTTAATGGAAGAAGATATGGGCAAATAAGTGTCTAAATACAGTATTAGCATCAGCAGAGGATTGCGGTCGCGTGAGTTATAGTTGCCTACAGTAACTATAACGGGGGAATTTCATTGGTTTTTTATCAGTAAAATGTCCAGCTAACTATAACATGTGTGAAACCTATGGTTTTTTCAGTGAATATATATATATATATATATGATAAACGTCCTGTCCACACTTATTCTTTCGGCGGAATCACAGGCACGGACCTCCAGACTCCAAGGACAAATCACGGACTCCCACAAGGCATAAGTGGGTGAGGCAGTGGCAATTTATTGAAACAAAAATATCACAGGAGCAGTGCCTGCCATGACGCGTTTCGCTCCTCGGGAGGAGCTTGATCACATGATGCGTCTCCACACTGTGACGTATTTAAGGTAAAACATGTGCACAATCAACTAAAGAAACAGACTGTCATTATAAAGCAATATGGAAAACAGACTATGGCACTGATGCGGTCAGTTACTAATAATTGAACTTTACCATAGTCATGGGAAAAAAGTTCCGAATGACAATGCCTGATAAAGTAAAAAGAGAAAAGTGCATAATTTCATACAAGCGAAATACAGTAAATGGAAACATAATTTCATAAGTAGTGCAGAAGTATGTACTGTAATCGCCGATAAGCAACCTAAAAATAAAGGTTTGGTGATGTCTATTAAGAACAATATTCGGCAAGTGCCCAAAATACAAGACTACAAAATACAATTCTCGCAATGATAGATGGAAAATAAGTTAGGCGTCCTTAGTATATAAAGTGCCAAATCTAACACACGAGGCATCATATAATCAAATATCTGTCATGCAAATGGATCATTGAATACAAATACATATTGTCCAATCACAGATCGGTTCTAATTAGCAGCAATAATACCCAAATAAAGTGCAAGTGCAATATTGTCAGGTAACTGGTCAAATCTAAAGAGACCCAATACTGAAAGGAGGACATAAATGTATAAAACTAAAATATCACAATTGCAAGCTAAAAAAAATATGTATATATACAGTTAAGATGCCATGTGATAATAAATAGTCTGTATAAAAAACAAAGTGCATAGTGCAAAAAAATGCAAAATGTAGTACTGTGCAAAAAATACTCTAACACTAGCGGCAAGGGAAAAACCCTGAATCGCTTCAGCCTAAACGATCCTAAAGTGCAAGTGCAATAATAATATTAAAATCACAGAACAAACCACTTTTATATGTAGCAAAACATGTGTAACACTGATCCAATGAAACAGATGACCATCATATTACATTACCATCATGATAAATAACCATCATAGAAAACATAATAAAAAATAATAAAAAATGGTGTAAATCTTCATTCATGTTAAGACCATTAGGGACTCTTGTATCGAGAGCTAAGATAAAATGGGATTCTCGTTGTCTCAATAGTTTCTCTTGATTACCTCCCCGTCTGGGTGATGTTAATGACCTTGTCATGAGTGATTCAATATGTGAGGTTTTAAGCAGTGCGTTGAAGGGGGTGGCTGTTATCATTAGCTCAGGTAACTAGAACTGCTGAATTTCAATGGTTTTGTACAACAGAAATCTGAGCCTAACTATAACATCCCTATAACCTTATTCTAATTCTAGTTACATCCTGGCAATATATCATCAGTGATGTCATGAGTGATGTCACTGACCATGTCATGAGTGATGTAATATGTGACGTCATCAGCAGTGCATTGCGTGCGAGCGAGTTATAGTTAGCTGAAGTAACTATAACAGGGGAATTTCAATGGTTTTGTACGAGTGAAAAGTCCAGCTAACTATAACGCCCCTGAAACCTATGGTTATTTCAGTGAATTTCAAAGGTTTTTTAAATGCTAATTTCTAACTATGCCTACAGAGATAGGACATGTGAAGAAAGAAAAAAAAACGCACAGAAAGAAAAAAAAGAAATGCAGAAAGAAGCAACAGAAGTCCTCAAAGACGGAAGAAGGATAACGTGCAGAAAGAACAAACAGAAGAGCAGAAAGAAGCATTGTTGCAAAATCATCCTGTACCCTCAACTTTTTCAGACGGATACTGGTCTTAACTGAGTCTGACTAACCAGTCCTAGAGCCAGTGCTATGTTAAAAGAAACTTAGAATACAATGAAAACACCTACATACACTAGGGAACACTATGCGTTGGGGTCTCCCTGTGATTAGCATGACCTCCTCTGTAAGCCCCTAGTATATAATAGGGCAGGGGGATTAAAACTACCTCTTAAAACGCGCCACAGGGCGTGTTTGCACACGTCACCTCAGGCCCCCTTACCCTCCCTTCCCCACTGTGTAAACACGCCCTGTGGGCGTTTTAAATTGGGAGATTAAGTCCCCTTGAATACTGAGGGTCCCTAGGGTCCAACTAGACCACTAGGTACCTCCAGTAAGCGCCACAGAGCTGCGTTGCAGAGAGATGTAAAAAGGGGCACGGCCTAGACCACCTCTCTGCAACGCAGCGCAGTGGCACTTACTAGAAGCACCTGGTGGGCTAGTTGGCCCCCAGGGTCCCTCAGGATTGAAGTGGAATTATATCCCCAACTTAAAACGTGCCATTGGACGTGTTTGCACATGTCACCTCAGGCCCCGTCCCCTCCCTTCCCCACTGTGCAAACACACCCTGTGGCCATTTTAAGTTGGTAGATTAAGTCCCCTTGAATCCTGAGGGTCCCTAGGGGCAAAATAGCCCACGAGGTACGTCCAGTAAGCGCCATTGCAGAGAGGTGTAAAAAGGGGCACGGCCTGCACCACCTCTCTGCAACGCAGCGCAGTGGTTCTTACTGGAAGCACCTGGTGGGCTATTTGGCCCCCAGGGTCTCTCAGGATTGAAAGGGAATTATTTCCCCAACTTAAAATGCACACAGGGCGTGTTTGCACACATCACCTCAGGCCCCGTCCCCTCCCTTCAACACTGTGTAAACGCACCCTGTTGCCGTTCTAAGTTGAGAGATTAAGTCCCCTTGAATCCTAAGGGTCCCTAGGGTCAAACTAGCCCACTAGGTACCTCCAGTAAGAGCCACAGAGCTGCGTTGCAGAGAGGTGTAAAAAGGGGCGTGGCCTCAGAACACCTGTCTGCAACACAGCTCTCTGGAACATACTGGAGATACCTGTTGGGCTAGTTGGCCCTCAAGGACCCTCAGTATTGAAGGGGAATTAATTCCCCAACTTACAACTCGCCAGGGGGAGCATTTGGCGAGTCCTGCAAGGAGGCGGCATGGCCTCCGGCGCGATGCTGATCTGTTATCTATTTTATTTTTTTAAGAAGGGGGGCTGTGTGGGCCCCCTTCTTTTTCTAATTTATTGGCCCTGGATACCCCATCCCCCAGGGCCTGCCTCCTAATTTTATTATTTATTTATTTTATTTGGAAGGGGGCCCCCCTCCCAAGGCCTTAATCGGCCCCAGGGACCCCAACCCCCGGGACATGGCCTTTTTTTGGGGGGAATTCTTTAGGAGGGGGGCTGCGTTGCCCCCCTCCTCAGGCCACTTATGGCCCCCGGGGACCCCATCCCCCGGGTCCGGCCATTGTTTTTTATTATTTATTTTTTTTAATATATTTATAGAAACACCTAGGACATGCTGGACAAACCGTACGTACCTATCACCAATGGTGACCATGACGATTTGCGTGATATTCATTAAAAGGCGACTATGCATACAATGAATCCACGTGGAATGTATTTACACCGCTAGTGAAGCTCTAACGTGTCTGACACCCTACCGTGCCTAATCCCGGCACCACTGCCGGTGGGTACTCTCCAAGCCGACACCCTTGTTGTTTATTTATACAAAAATGGGTAGCTATTGATGGGCACATTTAATACACACGCACACCAAGCCATTCAAAGGAGATTCTACAAAAATTCGACCAAAACTATGCAAGAAACCCCCCTCACGGTTAATAAAACCCACATCCACCGCCAGATGTGTAATACTTTTTATTTTACTCTCTGGAAAGGAGAAGAACCTCACTTGAGAGTCACAGCGCGCTCCTGGCTGAGCCCAATGCTGTGTTACACCCACCAGTGCCCGCCGAGTGCCACACACCTCTGTATTGTATTCCACCAGCTAGTACGTATTCTATGACACTCTCTAGCCCATGTGCACTGTAACACCACCCCGTGAATATGTCATGACACACTTGCCTTCGCACAGGTTATATTGCCCCATCTAACGTGCCTTCCTCGATGCCTATGTTATAACGCACAGCGCTATGCCATACATATTACAATCTGGGATCCATATCTTTGTCACAGTGCATATGCAACGTTACACTCCCCAGCACATATTTTATATTACAACTTTAGAGACTAGTTAGGTTACACAACACTGCCCTGTGCATATTACACTCCAAGGCACATATCACATAGCACACGCTAGTGCCTGTGCTATCTCGCGCTCTCCAATGAATCTGTCATTGCGCACAATGTGTTGCATATTATATTTCACGCCCGGTTCATCTTATATCACACTTTTTGGTGCATAGTTTATACCATACACTATATCTAGTTGTCATTTTCAATGGTGCTCTCAGGACTATGTTCTATATAACACTGCGTTCACCTACCCTTTTCACGGGCATTACATTTTGCGATGGGGGGTGGAGGGTCAGGGGGTGTTTTTGCCAAGTGAGCCCAGAGTCACAGTCACAAACGTCCTCTTCTTCCTGAATAAAAGTGAGATTATGCTGCATACTTGATCATATTTTAAGTAGTTCGCACAGACACACGTTTTAAAAACAATAAAGTTCCTAATACCCACCTTCTCTGAACAGTTAGCTTGCTGCCCCATCCCCCTCCTCCCTATCCTCTGTTGTCTGAATCCATGGACTAGCCTCCTCCCTCCTGCCATGCATGGTCTGATGTGCTGCCACTGCCCTTCATTTAGCATGATGTACCAGTCCACTCCTCCTGCCTTCCATTGCCCAATTATATGTCCCATCATTGACATCCTGCTTAGCCTCTGTGCTTAGCTTGCTGCCCCTATTCTCCTTCCCCCTGCCCTCCGATGTCTTTGTGCATGCCCCTGCTCCATCCATTTTGCCTACCATGTTCCATGGACCTGCCTCTCCTATCTACTCTGAGTGATCTGTGGAGCTGCCACTCCCCTCCCACCTGCCTAGCATTGTCAGATGACTGTAACCTGTCCCTGCCACCTCCACCTTGACTGTCCACATGCCATGCCCCTATCCCCTTCCTCCTGTCTTCCATGGTCCATTTTACTGTCACACCCTTCTGCCCTCTCTGGTCTGTTGTGCTGCAACTGCTCCTCCTGCCTGCCCCGTGCGGTCTGTTGTGAGGCCCCTTCCCCTGAAATCTCTTGTCTGTGCCCAAGTCCTGACCTTCCCTTCTATCCTCCATGGTCCTTTGTGCATGCCCCTGCACCCTCCTTCTTGCCCATCATAGCCATTGTGCTGCCACTAACCCTCCCGCTTGCCATGCATCGTCTTCTGTGCTGCCACAGCCCCTCCCACCTTCCCTGTGTGGTCAGCTAGCTGCCCCTGACCCCCTCCCACCTTCCCTCGATGGTCTGTGTGTATGCCATCATAGTCTCACTGTTGCTCTCCATGGTGTATATTGCTTCTAGTGCCCATCCTGCCTGACCTCCATGGTCATCTTGCTGCTCCTGCCCTGCCCCCTTGCCCCAGCCCTCTGTTTCCATGTGCAGACCCCTATTCCCTCCCTCCTGGCTTGTCTGTTCCATTGTAATGCCCCTGATCTGTCCCTCCTGCCCTTTATGGTATGTTATGCTGCAGCTTTCTCTCCTGTCTGTCCATTATGGTCAGCTAGCTACCATTGCCTCTTTCCCCTCTGTTCTCTGTTGTCAATGTGCATGGTCCTGTCCCCTCCCTATTGCTTTCTATGGATTGTTGTGCTGCACTCCCGTCCCGCATGCCCTGTGTGGTGTATTGTGCTGCTGCAAACCTTGATGCATGCGCTGCAGGGTCAGTTTGGTGCACCTCTCCATGTCCCTCCTGTCCTCTGTTATCCAAGTCCATGTCCCTACCCCAATTCCTCTTGCCTTCCATGATCCAATGAACCATACTTGCGAACATTTTGAACTTGGTAAGATGGAGATTTTGAAAAAAAACTGGGTATTGATTTTCCCCTTTGAGTTACATTGAAAAAGAGGAGATTGTAGACAGGAGACAGATCAAATAAAGCCCATTTGAGCTTAAAAACATTGGACGTTTCCTGGCTGAATCGGGTCTGTTGGCATGTACGGTTGTACTACCACTGCCTCTTCCTTCTGCTCACAATGGTCTATTATATGGCCACAGCCTCTCTTGCCAGTCCTGTATTGTTGGTTTGTTGCCCATGCCCCCCTTTCCAATACCCTCCATAGTCTGTTGTGCTGCCACGGCCCTTCCTGCCTGCCCAGTGTGGTCAAATTGTTGCCTCGGCACCCTCCTACCTGCCTTAAATTTTCAGAGTCCGTGCCCCTGGCCTCTGCCTCTCAACAGTATCCTAATGAACAACTAGATTCTATATTTATCACACAAGTGTGGAACGCCTGATGTAATCAAAACTGTAATACCTAGAGCATTTCCTTTAGAAATTACATATATGAGAGAGTCTTATTTGCATCAAAATTAGGGTTAGTGCTCTAAAAAACTAGAATAAGGACATATTTTCTGAGGTTTCAAATAGCGACAAAGCACTTTTAAATTATTTGTTATCTTTATTTTTTTATCCAGTTGACCACTTGATTAAATGTTGCACTTAGGGGAGAGGATGTGGTGTTACTTCCAGAGCTGCAGACTTTGCAAGTGGGGAGCCAAGTTGGAGTTTCTGCTTCAGCTCGACATTCTGTGATTCTGGTCAAATCACTTAATCTCCCCATGTCTACAACCAAAATGAATTTGTTCTTGTGTGATGTAACCAATACTCATGTAAAGCACTCCAATACCATTCAAGTCTGCACTATATAAAACTGCAAAAACACAAAAAAAGAAGTGTTTTGCACACTTCTGTGATTGGGCTATACTTGGGCTACATCTGGGTGATATGTGTGCTACATTTGGGCTCTTTGGCTCTCTGGTGGCCATCTTGGGAGATTTATTTGTTAAGAAGTTTCCTAATTTCCTCATTTACTCCAGTCTCCTCAGTAGGAAATGCTTTCAGTTTTTTACTTTGATTCCATCAAGAAGGCATTCAGATATGTCACACATTTGCCATAAATTCTGAATGTTAGCACTCTAGTTGCTCATTAGATCACTGTAGTAAAGCTACTGCTCACCAGGGAAGTCTTCTGCTGGTATTAAAAGTGCATGTTTCAGTCTGCATGTCAGAATTTTTTAATGAACTAGAAGAGGATTTGAGAAGTCAAAATGTGCCCTGATTTTTCTTTCTGCATCACTAATCATACTTTCTATGGCAAAATGAACCCCCTAATTTTGTTCCTTTTTAAATTAAATGTTTTAAGAGTTACCACTTTATAAGCCTTCTGCTGGGATATCATAAATCATGATTGAGAGAAAAATATTTTCTCATGCTTTTGCCACAGAGGTTTGGAAGGTGATCTATTAGCTAAACTGAGCATATTTTCTGTAAATTCACATTATCTTTCTCAGTCATGTGAGAATGAAGTCTGACATTCTCAGTAAAACATGTACATCCAACAAGGGCAGAGACTGTCAGTTGATTCCTTTGTGTTCTACTGCAGCTTCCCAGAGTGACCAAAGAACAACTAGAGCGCTAACATCCTTACTTATGACAAAAGTATGGCACACCTGAAGCCATCTTGATTGGAATAAACTGGTAACACTTAAAACGTTTAATTTAAAAAGGAACAACATGATGGGGTTCATTTTGTCATAGAAATTATGGTTAGTGCTGTAGAAAGAAAAATTAGGACATGTTTCAAGTGTGATCTCAAATGTCTTCCTGTTATATTTCAACAGGAGCAGCCTGTCAGTTGATGCCTTTGTGTTCTACTGCAGCTTCCCAGAGTGTTCTAAAGAACAACTAAAGCGCTAACAGCCTTACTTATGCTAAAAGTATGGCACACCTGAAGCCATCTTGATTGGAATAAACTGGTAACACTTGAAACATTTAATTTAAAAAGGAACAAAATGAGGGGGTTCATTTTGTCATAGAAATTATGGTTAGTGCTGTAGAAAGAAAAATTAGACATGTTTCAAGTGTGATCTCAAATATCTTCCTATTATATTTCAACAGGAGCAGCCTGTCAGTTGATGCCTTTGTGTTCTACTGCAGCTTTCCAGAGTGTTCTAAATAACAACTTGAGAGCTAACAGTCTTACTTATGACAAAATTATGGCACACCTGAAGCCAACTTGATTGGAATAAACTGGTAGCACTTAAAACATTTAATTTAAAAAGGAACAAAATGAGGGGTTTCATTTTGCCATAGAAATTATGGTTAGTGCTGTAGAAAGAAAAATTAGGACGTTTTAAGTTAGATCTCAAATATCTTCCTGTTATATTTCAACAGGAGCAGCCTGTCAGTTAATGACTTTGTGTTCTACTCCAGCCTCCCAGAGTGTTCTAAAGAACAACTAGAGAGCTAACAGTCTTACTTATGACAAAATGATGGCACAGCTGAAGCCAGCTTGATTGGATTAGACTGGTAACACTTAAAACATTTAATTTAAAAAGGAAAAATTGAGGGGGATCATTTTGCCATAGAAATTATGGTTAGTGCTGCAGAAAGAAAATTTAGGGCATGTTTTTAGTGAGATCTCAAATCCTCTTCTTTTCCAATAGAAAATTCTGACTTGCAGACTGAAACAATCACTTTCAATACCAGCAGTAGACTTCCAGTTAACTCCCTGGTGAGCAGTAGCTTTACTACAGTGATCTAATGAACAACTAGAGTGCTAACATTCTGAATTTATGGCAAATGTGTGACACATCTGAATGTCTTCTTGATGGAATCAAAGTAAAAAACTGAAAGCATTTCCTACTGAGGAGACTGCAGTAAATGAGGAAATTAGGAAACTTCATAACAAATAAGTCTCCCAAGATGGCCACCAGAGAAAAAAGAGCCCAAATGTAGCACAAATATCACCCAGATGTAGCCCATATATAGCCCAATGACAGAAGTGTGCAAAACACTTTTTATTTTTAGTTTTTCTGCAGTTTTATATAGTGCAGAGTGGTCAGGTATTGGAGCGTTACATCTTACTTGGACCCCTTATTGCGTATTTTGCACGAAGTACATTAGATCGATCTTGCGAAACATTGAACTTTACGATTCTGTTAACCTGAATTTGCTCTGAACCGGGCTTTGTAACACCCGTTTTTACCTACTGGTTTGAATTAATTCTCACTGTATTGTATTAGGAAAGAGGATTTACTGTTTTTATGTACACTTTTATGATCTATGTTTCTAAATCAGATCGAATAAAGTTCAATTAATTCTATGGCAGGACAGAGGCAAGGATTATGCATATCTTTCCTCACTTTATTTGCATAGCAGATCAAAGAAAACGTAACACAACAATCATTAAACAAAAGACTACACAACCCATGAACCATTAGGGGGGTAGTCTCCAAGGCAACTATAGTCCAATCATATCACAGTCCATCGTATATAATATCATGACATCCCTTCCGCTTCCTCTTTCTTCACTGCTCGTCAGTTAAGTGCATTCCTTACATTCTTGGCTTAATCTGACATTGTTGCTGTTTGTATAGCGGTTTCTTGTGCACATCATTAGCATTATTGCCTTGGTATTGTTTCATATTCCCTGCGCAGCAGGCTCTTGCCTGAGAGCGTTCTCCCCCTCGCAGTTTCTCCCACTGTGCGCTCTGCGCGCGGTGAGATCCTGTCAGGCACGTCTGGTCAGAGCGAGGCAGCTCCGATGAGCGCTCCCGCTGGTCTTTAAGTGCGTTTGTGAATCCGGTCACTCCTTTAGTGTCCGCTTGATTCCCAACCAACCATCGCCTAATTTTGACACCGCTATGCAGTGATTTCCCCAGACAGCCACATTAGTGACCAGCGCCACCTGGTGATGGTAATTGGTATTGTGCCTCAGTCTATTCTTATAACAGCTTCGGGGAAAGCCCAGCAGTTCAAGCACAGTCGAGGGGGCTGCCTTAAGGATTTTAAGGGCATTTGTTCTGTGCTCACACCCTCTACTATCATGTCTTCTCCAGAAGACCATTTTTACTCCTCCTACCAGGAAGTGGAGGAGGAATGGCCCCCCAACTTTTCCCTCCAGCAGTGGACCAAGCCCTCTCTCTGGCTATTTCTAGGGCGCTGGCTCCTCTTCGGGAGAAGGTTGATAAGCTCGCGAAAAGCATCCCTGGGGTGTTCAGTGACCCAGATCTGGTGGTGGTGCGTCCCAATAGTTCCCAGATGGGGAACAAAAGGGCCGTTAAGCATAACCCGGGGCACTTGGAAGGATTTGATAAACTTACGGAGACCTTCCTCAAGAGTGCGCGAACGCTAAAACATGCACCTTGCCGGGATGAGGAGGAGTCCGGAGAAAATTGCGACGCTGTCACCACTATTGTAGACCCCGACGGCGGGTTTCCCTTAGAGGGAGAGGGTGTATCGGAGGACGATTTCTCCTCCGATGAGGATAAGGACTCGGGGCGTCCCTGGCATCCAGAGCCCCACTCCTCTCAGTCCCGGGTTGGGGACTGGGTCCACTCGGACATGTTCGAGCCTACCCAAATTTACCATCCTAGGACGGCAGAGTGGACCCCTGACACCAAAGTGGCAGAGTATGTGGTGGGGAAAATCCATCAACCCCTTGAAAGGGAGGTCAGGAATAGGATGAGGGGATAATTCCCCAGGCCCTCACTGAAGGGGATGTTGGCACACACACCTGAAATTGATGAGAAACTATGTACCTTTTTCTCCAAGTATATGAGGGATCCCAAGAAAGGAATTGATAGGCCTTGGACGTGGTAGGACCCTAGACCCAAATTATTCAATTGGCGGAGCGTTCAAAAGAGTCAGGATCCCCTTTGTTCTCGGATATTGTGGCTGGTTGGGCGCACTACCCTAAACCCTAAAACACTACCCCCTCCACTACCCAAACACCACTGCACTACCCTAAACCCTAAAACACTACCCCCAGCATGACTCCCTACACTACCCACACACCACTGTACTACCCTCAACCATAAAACACTACACCCAGCACGACCCCCTACACTACACAAACACCACTGCACTACCCTAAACCCTAAAACACTACCACCAGCACGACCCCCTACACTATTCAAACACCACTGCACTACCCTAAACCCTAAAACACTACCCCAGCATGACCCCCTACACTACCCATACACCACTGCACTACCCTAAACCCTAAAACACTACCCCCAGCAAGACCCCCTACACTACTGCACTACCCTAAACCCTAAAACACTACCCCAGCACGACCCCCTACACTACACAAACACCACTGCACTGCCTTAAACCCTAAAAATACAACCCCCAGCACGACCCCCTACACTACCCAAACACCACTGCCCTACCCTAAACCCTAGGAAAAAAAAAACACCCCATGCCCAATCCCCCTTACCTCTCACTCCTTGTGGTTCCTCTCTCCTCGTGGTTCCTGCTTCACGTCGTCTTTGAGGGGCGGTGCACGTCATTGTGAGGAAACAGAACAGCCTCTATTTACTTACAACAGCGTGGATCGTCTACATGTTTTTTAGAACGCACCGTCATTTACCATACATACCTTTACAACAAAATTTGTTATAAAGGCATGTGTGGTAAATGACCATGCGTTCTAAAAAAATGTGTAGTAATGAGTAATGACTTTGCGATGTGCAACCCATGCGTGGTAATTCATGCGTTGTAATGATATTGCGAAGTAAAAAAGTCGTTGCAACGGCTGTTTACCGATCAAAGCTGGCCCCTGTTCTTCAGTGAGACATTTATTTGATTAATTAGGAGGAAAGAATGTGTTTTTTTTTGCCAAAAAGTGCATTCCCAGCTGTTGTATTGTGAAAGTGTCCACGTGGCCTGGTTTCACTTCCGGTGAGAAAGTGGAAGAGTCTGTTTGGATCTAAAGGAGTTCTGTTGTTGGACGGGGCCGGCGCGACACATCATCAGAAAACATAGGTAATGGAAAGCGTCGTCCTTGAAGTGTGGAGCAGTGCCACGAGAGGTCAACGAGTGTGCGTCCCACCGCAGTATGACCGTACCACGTGACCCCTGTGCCGCCTCCAGGGTACGGGAGGCAGAAGCGGCATCACAGGTCCTCTTGAAGACCGTTGTAGCACTAATTCTACATTTTGGTACTAGGGCATTTTAACTTTGTTGTTCCTGCCAGATACAAAGAGAAGATCCTGTGTTATTCAGTGCCCTCGTTACCTTTTTTGTGGGTTGTGGTGCTTGTCACTTCGCTGCCCCGCCGGTGCACACGACTGAGCACCCCACCTCATGTGCCATCTGCAGGGCCTCTGCCCTTGGGTCACTGGTTTCGGTTTCTGGAGTGGCACCATAAACAGTTGCTCCCAAAGGACTAGCCTGAACACTTAGGTGAATATTCGCTGCACCAGCATTCCACGGAAATTCTTTCCTAGCTCTCCCACGTCGACAACGATGTCATAATAGCTTGGCTCCGCTCGTGACACCGTATGACGTCATCGGAGTCATAAGAGGACCTCGTCGGCGTGCTGAGGTCAGTTCCATCCATTTTATCTGTGCCACTGAGGCAAACAGGCGAACCGAGACATTTTCACATGTATACATAGTATAATAAATATATATATATTCACTAAAAAAACATAGGTTTCAGGCACGTTATAGTTAGAAATTTGCATTTAAAAAGCCTTAGAAATTCACTGAAAAAATCATAGGATTCAGGGGCGTTATAGTTAGTTGGACATTTCACTCGTACAAAACCATAGAAATTCCCCCGTTATAGTTAGTTCAGCTAACTATAACTCACGTGCCCGCAATGCACTTCTGATGACGTCACATATTACATCACTAATGACATGGTCAGTGACATCACTCATGACATCACTGATGACATCTCAAAGGATATCACTGATGACATCATCCAGTGAATGTGTGTTTGTCTGAAAATTAAATATGTGTTATATTTGTATATCTCAAGGTCAATGGAAGAATAAATGGGTATATAAGTGTCTGAATGGATTGGTTGTTTTTGTAAAATTGATTGTATAACTGACTGATTAAGTGTATCTTAGTGAATACATGGTTAGTGAGTAATGTTTAAATATGTAAATATCTGTATCAGTCTCTCACTTTGTGTATAAGTGGCTGCATGGGTTGGTGAGTAGCTACATGAGTGTCTATATGGGTTATTAGTTGGTTTTTTGAGTATCAGTATGAGTGTCTGAGTGTCTGTATGGTTTGGTGAGGGGTATTACTTAGTGCATAGATGCATGAATGAGTGACTCACTGTTTGTATGTGTTGAAGACAGTGGAGTGGGTAGTACAAAATTTTGTATACCCCCCATTCTGCATGTTTATATTAATCTGAATAATCAACTAATAGTAATCTTATTAATTTGTTTGCGGTGAAAGACTTACCAATTATATTAACAAAAGAATTACACGTGGGAATTGCACTTTGCATGGCTAAACTAATTGTAAACTAACATATGTACGCATACTAATAGTAGAAAATTCGAATATTGCATGATATATGTTGCTTTTGTGATGTAATTGTAAGTTGCGTATCATTGAGTGAGTATAAACGCTTTGGATGTTGCTATTTTGCTAGGTAATTACTTACACATAAGGGAATTAGTGAGGGCTTAACATTTTATTAGCCATTTCCATGTTTTAATTACGTTTGTGTTTGTTTTGCTTAAGTTGACCATTTCGGCCTAATCCAAGATGGCTGAACGAGACGTTTAACGTGACTGCTCCTGACACATGAGGTTCTGGGTGAAGTGCGCATGCATCACTGCCAGCAACAATGGCCTAGTCCTGACCCCAGGAGAAGATGTTCTTATCAAAGACACTCTGGGTGCTTCGCCAATGACAATACAAAGAACTGTCTTAAAACCGGAACCAGCAAGTGCGATGACTTCATTTTGCGGACTGTGTGAGAACTTTACCGGACGACCCCATGTCCACCAATGAGAACTTTCCAAAACCCCAATCTTGATACATTTTGACATTAATTTCATTATAAAAGTAGGTAGGGAAATGAACTAAAAAAACTCTTCTTCTTTGATGAACTCGATTTCCTGACGTTATGCTGACGGAGAGGACGGTGACACTGCTGGACAGCTGTTATCCTGAATCTTTGAGAGACTGAATTGCGGTCTGACTTTGATGAATTTTAGAGGTTTTTCCACGACTTGACTGACTTAGAGGACGACTATTAGCTAGATTAGGTAAATATGATGTTCTGCTGTTTGATGATGATTTCTAACAATTTGCAATTTTCTGAGATAAACGATATTTGATTAATTGATAAATGTGTTGTGTCGATTATTTGAAGAAGAAAATTAGGATAAAGAGTAGTGTATAGATAAATGAAGTGGTTCACTAAATTACAAAATAACTAAATGATTCATTTCCTAATGAGGGGAATATCACAAGGTTGGAGTCAACGCATTTAGGGTTAGGTAAAGATATTCCTTTCATGGTAGCGTTTGGAAGCTTATTCCTCTAGGGAAGCAGATCAACGAAGTATGAGTGTTGATGTTATGGGCCCCACCAATGAATGTTTTGAGTGAATTTGCTATTGAGGTATTTGGTCTGCGACGAAGGGGGAATTTGATGTTCCACGCTGCAACAACAGCATGTGTGCAGGACTGTATAGGTGGATGAGTGTGTGTATGGGTGTGTTAGTGTGTGAATGACTGTCTCAATAGTATCTTTATGAATAACTACATATGTTTTAAACTAGTATATGTGAGTATTGGTGTATATAAGTGAGTATATGTGAGAGTGAGAGATTGGAAAAGTTCCTGTACAAATAAGTAGGTGTTTCTATAAGTGATTGTTTAAGAGAGTAAGTATGTGTAAGTTTCTGTAGGAGTAAGTGTGGTAGTGTGTGTATAACTGTATATGCAAGTAAATGGATGCTTGATCTTTTGTTTGCATGTGTGACTATGTGTGTGAGTAACTCTATGGATGAATGGTGGTGTGTAACAGGATGTATAAGTGTATGGGTACATGTGATGAGTGAGTACATGTACGAGTGACTGTATAGGGACTGTTGGTGAATGAGTGGATGTGTGTGTAGATCTTGGAATTACTGAATAGGTGTGTTGTAACTGGAGTTGGTATGTCCATTGTTTTAAAAATGTTAGTTTGTATTTTTGAGTGTGTGTATCAAAGTGTATATTAGGGTGAGAGGAGGTCTGCTACTCTATCACAAGGATGGTGTTATCAGTGATGTCATCAGTTTTGTCATTTGAGATGTCATCAGTGATGTCATGAGTGATGTCACTGACCATGTCATGAGTGATGTAATATGTGAGGCCATCAGCAGTGCATTGCGGGCGCGCGAGTTATAGTTAGCTGAACTAACTATAACGGGGGAATTTCTATGGTTTTGTAAGAGTAAAATGTCCAACTAACTATAATGCCCATGAAACCTATGGTCACCAGTAGATAGTAATAGTTAGGACAACGTTTCCATAGGAATAGCATTTTTTTCATGTGCTTATAACTTTGGCGTCGTTTGACGAAACTTTATGAAATTTTCCGAAAAGTTTCTCTTTTTTAATCAGCTCCTATCTTGAAAGTTTGGGGGTGATTGGTCAAGGGGGGCTGAGGAAAAAGGGGGTCCCAAAACATGTTTTCTCAATGTATTTTCCATAGGAAACTTTGGACAAGGCTACAAGACGGAATTACGCCAAATTTGGCAGGGAGAAATGTCTTGGTGTAGAAAGCACGCGTTTGTTGAAATGGTGTAAATCCGTTCAGTAGATTTTGAGATATTAAAGGAAAAAAATATATATCTCTGGGCGGAGCCTAACTCCCGAGCACAAGCTTGCCTCTGATTGGCTGCTAACTCTTCAAACCAGGAATTGTCCTCTGATTGCCTGCTAACACTTCAAACCAGGAAGTCTTAGCAGCCATCTTGTGCCTCGCATCGAGTGAAAATAAAACGAAGGTGCCGGGGGCAATTTAATATACCGGAGCTCTGTCTGTGCGAGATACCCTTTTCACGTTCCCTCTGCCCACATCATCAACTCGCAGCTATGCCTTTAGAAGGCAGTCCGTCGGCTCGCAGCTCTCTACTAGGCCTGGGCAAAATTTCTGTTCCGCTCGCGGAAATTGCGATAATTTGACATTTTCGCGTTCCGCGGAGAGCGCAAAAATGTCAAAATTTCCGCATTCCGCAGCTTAGCGATAATTTGTTTCTTGCTCGCGCTGTAAAATAATACATTCTCGCGCGCGATCGCCTTACCTGAATCCCCGCGTTCGCCAACAAGTTTTCCCGACCCGGTCGCGTTCTCCAGGAGATGTTGTTTTGTTGGTAGCCATTTTGCGCTGTCTCGCAACAGTTTGCGATCGCATTGTCGCGCGATCACGTCATTTGTCGCGCGATCACGTCATTCTTCTCGCGATCATGCACCGCGCGAGTATGAGAAGATTGAGATCTCGAACACGTAATTCTACACCGCGAGCGAGAGGGTGAGGAC
Organism: Triturus cristatus; assembly: GCF_964204655.1. NCBI lineage: Eukaryota > Metazoa > Chordata > Amphibia > Caudata > Salamandridae > Triturus > Triturus cristatus. The sequence goes on along the minus strand of NC_140584.1, from coordinate 468,819,214 downwards.
GCGGGCACGTCTAATCGAACGCGAAAAGGAGAAAGAGACCCCGAACACGTCATATCCAACGTGACAGGGAGCAAGAGAACGCGATCATGTCATTTTCGACATGCCATCGACATCCGGCGGAAGTAATGTGAGGCTCGAGAACTCGAACATGTAAAATGTTCAATTTGGAGAGGAATATCAGCTCTAGCAGCATGAAACCTTCTGCAAATGCTGATTTTGGATGAAAACAACTCCTCACATTGACATTTGGCTGTCCTTTTTTTTGCAAGGAGTCCTTTTTTAAAAAGGTGGGGAGAGGGAGGAAGTGACACAGAATCTCCAACTTCCTGTTCCTGTCCAGCAGGCTCCTCCCAGTGCTTTGTCCATCTCCTGCTCATTCTGCCTTTGGATTTGGAGCTGGAAAGATCACTCTTTTTGTCTGCTGCATCATTGCAATTGGATTTGAGGATTTTTGGAATAGGATATTTTACAAGTAAGTGGTTGTTGTGTCTGTTTGATTGTGGGTGCAATTCAGTTGTTGTAAGTACAATTTATTTTTGATAACTATCATCATTCCTTTTTTTTAAAAATGTTGTGGGTAGTAGTAGTAGGCCCGAGCTAGGCATGGCCTCATGGGTGTGTGCATGATGAAGCAACTGTTCCTTTTGGTGTTTTTTGAATGTATTTCATTTTCAAGCATCATTTAGGGCATGGATGGCATTGGATTGAGTTGGGGAAGTGTGTTTTTTTGGGGTGGCCTTTCTGATGTTGTTGTGCCTGGCCATGTGGCTGGTGGCCATTTTGAAGCCTAGGCCTGCAAGCTTGCCTGGCCTTGTCTGCCAACAGGCCTGCTTTCATCCACTAGGATCAGAGCAGGTAGCCACAGCTTTATTAATCAAGTGTTTTCTATGTGGTCTGTTGAATTTAGACTTCATTTAGGGCATGGATGGCATTGGATTGAGTTGGGGAAGTGTGCTTTTTGGGGGTGGCCTTTCTGATGTTGTTGGGCCTGGCCATGTGGCTGGTGGCCATTTTGAAGCCTAGGCCTGCAAGCTTGCCTGGCCTTGTCTGCCAACAGGCCTGCTTTCATACACTAGGATCAGAGCATGTAGCCACAGCTTTATTAATCAAGTGTTTTCTGTGTGGTCTGTTGAATTTAGACTTCATTTAGGGCATGGATGGCATTGGATTGAGTTGGGGAGGTGTGCTTTTTGGGGGTGGCCTTTCTGATGTTGTTGGGCCTGGCCATGTGGCTGGTGGCCATTTTGAAGCCTAGGCCTGCAAGCTTGCCTGGCCTTGTCTGCCAACAGGCCTGCTTTCATCCACTAGGATCAGAGCAGGTAGCCACAGCTTTATTAATCAAGTGTTTTCTGTGTGGTCTGTAGATTTTAGACTTCATTTAGGGAATGGATGGCATTGGAATGAGTTGGGGAAGTGTGCTTTTTGGGGGTGGCCTTTCTGATGTTGTTGAGCCTGGCCATGTGGCTGGTGGCCATTTTGAAGCCTAGGCCTGCAAGCTTGCCTGGCCTTGTCTGCCAACAGGCCTGCTTTCATCCACTAGGATCAGAGCAGGTAGCCACAGCTTTATTAATCAAGTGTTTTCTGTGTGGTCTGTTGAATTTAGACTTCATTTAGGGCATGGATGGCATTGGATTGAGTTGCGGAAGTGTGCTTTTTGGGGGTGGCCTTTCTGATGTTGTTGGGCCTGGCCATGTGGCTGGTGGCCATTTTGAAGCCTAGGCCTGCAAGCTTGCCTGGCCTTGTCTGCCAACAGGCCTGCTTTCATCCACTAGGATCAGAGCAGGTAGCCACAGCTTTATTAATCAAGTGTTTTCTGTGTGTTCTGTCGAATTTAGACTTCATTTAGTGCATGGATGGCATTGGATTGAGTTGGGGAAGTGTGCTTTTTGGGGGTGGCCTTTCTGATGTTGTTGGGCCTGGCCATGTGGCTGGTGGCCATTTTGAAGCCTAGGCCTGCAAGCTTGCCTGGCCTTGTCTGCCAACAGGCCTGCTTTCATCCACTAGGATCAGAGCAGGTAGCCACAGCTTTATTAATCAAGTGTTTTCTGTGTGGTCTGTTGAATTTAGACTTCGTTTAGGGCATGGATGGCATTGGATTGAGTTGGGGAAGTGTGCTTTTTGGGGGTGGCCTTTCTGATGTTGGTTGTCTCAAAGACATGCTTTTGTTGTATGTGTCTGGTCACTGGTGTGTTGTTGGTGTGCAATGCATGCACCCTGCAGACCTTTTTGGGGCCTGTGAATGTTCGTATTTACATTTTGTTGCATTTAAAAGGCAGAGCAGTGTGCTTTAGCATGCATCCTTTACCTGGCTTTTATAGGCCTTTTGTCAGCTCCTGGTGTTCTCCAGGCCCCCGGCTTGTTTGTGATTTGTGAGTGTCCATGTGGGTGGTGGCCTTTTTTTGTGTTTGGACTGAGAGTTATTAGTGTCCTGCTTTTCCCATAGGCCTGCATGGTTTTCCTATTGGCTATTTGGCTTACTGCTTCCATCCATCCACCCCCTTTGCCAGCAGCAGCTCCATGGATGCTGAGATGCTCAAATAATTTAATGGCAAATAGGGTCCACCCCACTTCCATTACATTTGTATTTTGGTGGTTATTATTAACTTTCCTATCCTTACTGAGAGTGTAGTGTGTGGCTGTACACAGTGGTATAACATAGCCCTAGTTAAAAAAAAAAGTCATCAATGGCTAGACTATCCTTTGTTTGCACTAGTACAGTACTAAGTAACTGAACCACAACAACAAATGCAACATTTCACTGATGTTCTTCTCCTGGCTTATTTGCTTTTAGGTGCACAAAAGACAGAGTAGGAGGTGTCATCAGCATCACCCGGCTACCCGTTGTACTGCCAGCCAGACAGAAGTTCTGCTGCGCATCACGTCCACGTGTGACCAGAACTTGTTGTGCATCTGCATCCTGCCTCACATCTGAAGAAGATGGCCCCAAAGAAAGGTACCAGGTCCAGTACCAAGAAAGTTGCCGGTGAGAAGAAGGAACAGAAAAAGGAAGTGCCATTAACCACGACTGGTGGTGTGCCGGCCAATGTTTGGGGACCAAAAAAGTTACGCCTGCAGCAGCGTTGTCCGGGAACCAAGCTGGGAGCAGCACAGCGGTCCAACCACACCAACCTAGGCCCAAGGGCTTTAGTGTCGCAGAGGTAGCCAGTCTACTAATGAGCAGCGATGTTGAAGAAATGTCATTACCGCAAAGTAGTACACAATCAAGTTCAATGCAGGCGCAAACTCAGCAGATCAGTGTGCAGCCGCAACAAGAACAGCAGCAGCCGCCGCAACAAGAACAGCAGCAGCTGCCGCAACAAGAACAGCAGCAGCCGCCGCAACAAGAGCAGCAGCAGCCGCCGCAACAAGAGCAGCAGCAGCCGCCGCAACAAGAGCAGCAGCAGCCGCCGCAACAAGAGCAGCAGCAGCCGCCGCAACAAGAGCAGCAGCAGCCGCCGCAACAAGAACAGCAGCAGCTGCCGCAACAAGAACAGCAGCAGCCGCCGCAACAAGAACAGCAGCGGCCGCAGCAGCCCACCATAGTAGTTGTTGCTCCTGACGTAGGGGCATTTCAGGAAATCGAGCTTCCTGCAGACAAAGTGGAGCAAAGTGAAACCACTGTTTCAGAAGATCTATTGTCTTCCAGACCACCAGCAAGGAAAAGGAGGCTTAGTCAATCATCTTCTTCTTCAAGCCCCGCTTCTGATGATCGTGATGCCACTTGGCTCCCACCAGCTCAGTCTGAGAGTAATATATGCCACAAGACAATGCTTCTGAAAAGGAAGGTCCCAGAAAAACTTAGAGTTATGGAGGTAGATGTAGAAGAGGGGGGTGATGATGTTGAGGAAGACGAGCCAGTCATCACGCACATTACTCCCGCCTCAAAGGGATTGGAGATCAACATTTTCACCCTATCCAGAAAGGCTGCTACTGAGCGGGATGTAGCACGGATATCACCAACTCAGGTTACACCACCATTACCTCCAGCTGCCATATTTTCCAAGGCCCGGCAGGGACCTACATCCAGCTCAACCATCTCAGTAGGTAGTGGTAGTAAAAGTCATAGTCTAGGTGCACAGGGTCACATTTCAAGCACCCCCTCCAGTTCATCTGGTGTTGGAAGTGGCACATCCAGCAGTGCCAGAAAGTTCTCCTCCCCAGTTTGGGACTTCTTTTCTGTTAGCACCAAGGAGGAGAACATTGCTATATGCTCAATTTGTCGACAAGGTGTTCGGCGTGGTAAGCTTGGTACAAACTATGGTACCAGAGGACAAGCAAGTCATCTAAGAATACACCACACTATCGTGTGGGATGATCACCTACTTAAGTTAAAAGAAAGTAGAAAAACTCAACCCATTGAAGTTGGTCAGGATGAATCAGAGAGTGATATTATTGCGGTGGCAGGTGAAGAAGAGGGAGGCATTTCTAGCCCTGTCCCCAGTAGTGCAGTGGTAACGCCCACATCCTCCTCAGTAACATCAGAGTGGCACCGCAGTAAGAGCCATACTCAGAGTCAGGGTGAGACACCAAGGCGACCGAGTACCTCAATGAGACAATCTGTGTCGTTGAGCCTTAGTGGGTTAATGAAAACAGCACCACTAAGGAAAGTAAGCCAGCCTACTATTGAGAGCATGTTTAGGTTGGAGGGGCAGTTCCAACGCAGCCACCCAACTGCACGATTGTACAATGCGAAGCTGGCTAAATTGTTAGCGCTGGACCTTCTTCCTTTTTCATTTGTGGAAGGGGTGGGTTTCCTTGAATTTGTGTCTGCCATCTGCCCGAAATGGAAAGTTCCCAGCTGGTCCTATTTCGCAAGAATTGCTGTTCCGGCACTACATCATGATGTGCTGGAATTGGTTGGACAAGCTTTGCAGCAGAGTGCTGTGCACAATATACACCTGAAAACAGACATGTGGAGCAGTTGCCAAGCCACAGATTACATGTGCATCACTGCACACTGGATCTCTTTTGTGGGGGTTAGAGATAAGCTATCTGCACAAGGTGCTGTTGACACAGCTGCGATTTTTGAAGGTACTCGGAAACATGCAACTGTAGCCATGTTCGCCATGGAGAAATCTCATACGGCTGAAAACATTTTACACGAGTTTCGCAGCAAGGTTTTGGAATGGCTGCGGCCCAGAGGGCTTGGTATTGGTTTTGTTGCCACAGACAATGGCAGTAATGTACTTAAGGCCATGGAACTTGGTTCCTATTTCAGGGTTCCGTGTTTGGCGCACTGCATAAACATAGTTCAAGACTTTCTGAAAAAAGAACCTATAGTCAGCAATATACTGGCCATCTGCCGAAGAATATGCACTCATTTCAGCCATTCTTTTAAAGCTCGGAAGCAGCTGAGGATCATCCAATGTGAACTTAGGATGCCAGTCAAGGCACTCATCCAGGAGGTGGCAACACGTTGGAACTCAACGTATTACATGCTTGATCGTCTGTACGAACAGCACAGGTCACTCCATGAATATGTCTTGGACAGAAGCAGGGATGCTAGTGTTAAAGGCATGAACCTTGAGAGGGATCAATGTACCCTAATTAAATGCCTGACTGAGATGCTGTCTCCTTTTGAGGTCTTCACACGTGAAGTCAGCAAGGAGGACTGTACAATGAGCCAAGCTATCCCATTATTGCAAATGCTAGAGCATGAGCTGAATAATGTGTCTGAATCATACAAAGGTGTAGAGGACAGAAGGCAAGCCCATGAGTTGGGGGAGAGCTTATCCCGGCACTTAGCTGAAAATGTAAGGATACAAAATAAAATTTTGTCACAAGAACATTACATTTGTGCCACAGTTCTGGATCCACGTGCAAAATTAGCACTGAAGACATTCTTTGCTTTTTCCGACATTGATGTTGCCCGCTACAAAAGTTGTATAGCTGAAGCAGCCAGTAAGTTAGAAAACAAACGGCAGCTAATTAAAAGCCTGCAAGATAAACCCACAAGAAGTACTGAAGCAGGCCATGCAGGATCAAGTGCAATTTCGTCGGCTGAGGGCAGTGCGTTTGGATCACAATGACAACACTCACCATCACTATCGACCACAGAAACAATAACTGGATCATTAGGCTGAGTACAGTCATTATCATTACAGGATTGGTATCTAAAGTTAGGCTTTAATAAGCACAGTGCTGATGCACAGAAAAAACAGCACGAAAGCTCACCAGCAGCAACCCTGAACATTGAGCGGATGGTCCAGGCCTATCTGGACAACCCAACAGAGGTGTACATTGATCAAAACCCATTGCAGTATTGGTATAGGAAAAGGTCTGAATGGCCACAGATCAGCAGGCTGGCGATAAGCTATCTGGCTTGCCCTGTCGCAAGTGTCTCTTCCGAACGTGTTTTCAGTGCTGCTGGTTCCATTGTAACATTGAGAAGGACCAGTCCATCGCCAAAAAACGTGGAGAGGTTAACAATGATCAAAATGAATCAGCACTTCATACCACCGAATTACAGAATACATGAAGCAAGAGAGGAAGATGAGGACAGCGGCTCAGTTGACGGAAGTATTGTGTCAGATGATTACCTACTACTGGCTGAACCCCCAGAGTTTGAGGACGAGCTATACTTCCCTGACAATTAGGCTCGCACTTACTGTCTTCCTCCCTTTTTTCCCCCTTTGTTTATGTGTCTGTCGTTCCGGGCATAAACTTATGAATCACAACAAATCCATTACCACCATCTTCTACTCTTCTAATTTAATATACAAGTTTCAGGTGTCTGCTATTTGACAGTACAGTCCTCCGAATCCAGCTCCTCCGCTCCATCATACTGAATCTCTTGCTCAATTCCATTTCCCTCATGAATGATGATTGGATGATGGTAACAACAAATTCAAACTTTCCTAGTCCTTCCAAAAGAAGTGGAGCATGAATCAGATGACTACTATAGCTATCCTCCTTTCAGAGCCGAGAGAGACTGGCCATTAACTGAAAATAAGATGGAACAGGTAATGATCGATGCCATGCATTGGACGCAGAGTCGCAGACTGAATGATTTAGATTTTGTTGTGTTTGTTGTGCATGAATTTATGTAATTGTGCACTGCCACTAATCAACTTTCTACAGAACACACTAAACTTAACGCAAGGTAAATTCAATTGTCCCCTTATTGCAAATATTACATTTGTACTTCTCCTACAGCTAGGTGATACATTGCTTTTAATTCAATACAGGAAGGGGACTCACTCAATCTGCGCAATGAGTATGATTGACACAACAGACCCGTCCATCATGATGATGGCAAAATAGACGGCCCGTTAACTTAAGATGAGAAGGAACAGGTAATGACAATTAATGGCATGCATTGGACACCTGACTCTGAGCGATTGGTCTTTGTGTTTCCGTTGTTTGTTTGTTGTGCACAAAGTGAAGTCAAAGTGTACTAGTAATCTATATTTCTGTACACAATAAAGAATGACTCAAGTCGGTAATATTTATATTTCTACTCTTGTTGTGTCATAAAAATGTTACTTATACTGCAGGCCGATCTTCACAGTCAGTCAGTAAAAGTATCGGAGATGATGATGAAGTCAGGAGGACGTTTCATGAGTGGCATAAAATGGAAAAGCATAAAGGTAAACACGTCAACAACAACCACAGCAGACACAAATGTCTGTGTAGAAGTGGAATAGAGTGTAGCGGTGGGATGACTGCAGTGCATTGATTTTACTAACTTAAACTGTAAAATGCTATGTTTGGAATGGATAATGTGCTTTGCGTTTGTCCAACTCTTTGTGAAAAAAAAAAGGACTCCAAAGTGTCTGTTAACATAGGATGTGCTACTGCTAAGCACTGTGGGCCTGCTCTCTCCTGTTACTGTTGAAGGTCAATGCTGGAAACAGACTAGAGTAGTAGAGATGATGCATACATGCCACCTCGGAAAGTGTTCTTGTTGCACTACGCCATGGTTTTCCATCTACAATTACATGCCGAGCCTTGCCCTAAACTTTGTAAAACATTACAATGCATAATTACCTTACCAATAAATCACCTTTTTTTTCCAGCCGGGCAGTGGCGAGTGGCGAGGCGACACACCCAAGATTGATGGACGAGAGGAGCAAGAGGAATGCCGAGATGCAAATCCAGTCCACATTTTTTACCAGGATAACACAGTAACAGTATCCACTTTTATCTTCTTTTAAATAATTTGATTACATTTTGTATACAATCTTTACAACAGTGTGTTCTTGGAGTTGTTATTATCATCATTAGGTTTGCTCTTTGTTTACGATTCTTCCCTAACAATATTTAAAATTTCTATTTGCTATCTGTAAAAGTATTAAGGCCGGAACAGAACAAGAACTGGAAGTGTATGTAATCCGGGTCTCTCATCATCACGCATGCATTGCCTTTTTCTCCCTTAACATATGGATATGGTAGTCTTCAATGATTGTCGTTTGTTTGTCTATGTATGCATACTGTTTTTCTATGTCAAACCTTTCCCAAAAACCCCCTTCCCATCCATTCAACAAACCCTAACCCTCTTCCCCCGGTCTGTGTGACTTATTGTCGAGGTGTAACTAAATTAAATGTACACCAATACTTAATCACACACTTGCTGGGCCGGATGTGGTGAAAGCAACACTACTTAAACTTCAAGGCAGAGCGATTATCTTCTTCTGCTTGCCCACCCATGAGTAGGATATTTCAGAGGTTATTTTATTTAACAAAGGAACATATACCTCAGCATGAATTGCCGGCATTGATTGGATTTGTTTGTTGTCATTCCTCATATACAGCACTAACTGTTAGGCTGTAGGCCTAGTCAAGTGACTCGACACAACTATAGTTTGTAACTCTGTCTAGTAGGCTATCCCAACCACCATTCTGTTTTTTTGTCAAATATTTGAGCATATTATTGTTGCTCGGTAAGTTCTGAACTATACTTCATTCTACTACTCCTCTAACAGTCTCTCAAAGGCGATTTACTGTCTCCTTTTCTTTTTTTGCAAATGCTGCCGCCCTGCCTGTGTCTACTACTACTACTATGCCACCACCACGCCAATCATGGCATGTATGAAAAAGGAAACCATCTTCACCATGCAGCCAGTGCTGTGCCACAGTTGGACATAAACATCAAGCACTGGTAAGAGAGAAGTTTGGGGGAGGCAGAATTAATAATGGACATGTTGTCAATGATTTCATTTTCACACACCAGTAAAAAGAATGCATAGACTAGAGGACAGACTGAAAGTACTAGAAGGACAAGTCAATGAGTGAGGTGTGTCGCATCTATCTGTTTGTGTCTTATACAGTCAGCAAATTATTTAAATCAAACACAGGCTATGGGCGGCCATGCACCAGCAAGGAAACAGTGTGATGTAAAACAGTTACCCCACCAACAAAACATTAACAACATTGCATGTAACATAGAAAAATATATTTAATTTACCCTAACAAAAATAAACTAAACCCACAAAAGCTGACCCACCCCCCTCCCTAACCCCAACCAATGTCCATAGGAGAAAAAAGTCTGTAACGCCCAAACAAGTTCCCAACCACCCACCCAAACAACAATTAAAAAAGGGACAGAACAGGATGACAGGGACTAAGTGGTGGGGCGGGACTCGAGGAGGACACGCATCTGGCCCTCTAAACGGGCGACGCGGCGTCTAAAGGCGCGGCAGTTGCAGCCACAGTGGGGGGGGCACCGGAGATGGCACGGTGGCGGCGGGCAGCCGTACCGCTGGAGGGCAGTGGCTGGGGCCACGGCCACTGGAGGAGGCTTCAACAATTGCAGCCGCAGTCTCCTCCTCCTCCTCGGCTAAGACCACCAGCTGCCGGTATTCTCGCTGGATTGCCTCCAGCTTCCGGCGCCGTGCCTTGGCGGCCAACTCCTTCCGATTTTGTTTTGTAGTAGCTGTGTATCAAACAGAAAAAAACAAGACAATTGTAAAATATACTCTTAGAAAAATAGTAAGACAAGTTAATTATTTATACACATAGTGGCATGGTAGAGTAGCACTATAAAATAAAGCACAGTAGTACATAACATTTTAAATGTCGCCCGTCCTTCTTCCTTCCACCCGTCTTTCACTTTTTAGTTGAACAGTGCACCAGGTGCCCTTCTCCATAAAACTTTCAAAGCGGAGTTGAAATCAGATAGATGAGGCCATTGGTTACTCAATACTCCCGCTCCTATGCCAATTAAAGGGAATTCTAGTCTTCTAGTTCACTCTTCAAACGTCCCCAACAACTCATACTTACTCACGACATCGGATAGCGGGCGGACTTTGTCCGCCCGCCATCCTCATGCTAAAAAGGGTGGGGGTCCCGTGGGGACAATTAATTAGGTTGATGCGCCCGGCACAGTGGCGGGCGCATCCTGTTTAATTACATTCTGGTTGGCGTTGCCAAAAGCAATGCTAAAATGTTGTGCTGCTTTTCCAAGCGCAACATGACGGGCCCCGCACGGAGCCTGTCACGTTTTGCTTTGAAAGGCGGGGGGGTACCATAGCATAGGTAGGTACCCTCCATGGGGGCCCCCAAGCATACTCTGCAATGTCTGCATGCCTTTCTGTGGCGGACGGCAATGCCGCCACGCAAAGGCATTCCAAAATGCAGATGATATGGCTGGCGGTGTGTTCAGAGAGACACCACCGCCATATTGAACCCTTTTCTGCCTGGTCGACATGTGGGGGGTCTGAATATTTTCTACAGGGATGGCGGGAGGTTTGCCCCTGCGGTGTCGGCAGTGAATTCCAGCCGGCCCGGCGGGGGCAATACGCCCACCATCCTAATGGGGCCCTAAGTCACAACTGTACAGTATACATATACATACAGTACACCCTTGCAGTGAGTGTACTGTCAAGTTCAACAATAGTTAAGGATTATGAATCTAACTCACCACCGCCTGCCACTGGTGCTGCCACTCCCCCTACTGCTCCATAGCAAATGCAAATGCAAATGCCGCATCCTCGCCCTCCACGTCGCCTTGTTCGCTGGCCCCGGCAATGGTGGTCGGTAGTGCGCCTAGAAAACATTACACATTTATTAGGCGTCATATACACCTCCCCCCTATTGATCAATAGCAAGGTTGAAAAATGAGTTAATACTAACATACATCACTATTACAAATCAGGTAGAAGTAGAGTAGACACTAATAGTTATATATGATCATTGTAGCCTTTGCTTAATTAGCCCTAGCCATGCTACCATTTTACCTTTGTGTCTTATATTTTTGCACATGTGATGTTACCTTGCAGCTTCTTAAGACACCTTTGAGCCCACATGACCTGCCTCACACTGCTACTGTCTAGTCTACGCGCTGCGTACAAGCGGTCAACAAAAACATTAACAAGCCACTTTTTTAGGAAGTACTGGTGTACTACTGTTACTGTTAGTCCATATTGCTTATCCATAAATGCTACACTTTTTGGCACGGCTGAGAAATGCTTGCAAGTTGCAATATGCTAACGCACACCATTTCATTTTTCGCATTACAGACGCAAGATTCCCTTCTACGAACCAGAGCTTCTGAATGATGCAACAACTACCAGTACTAGGTTCTTCTAAGGTGAGGGGTCCCTTCACTCACATCTTCATTTATAAATTTATATAAACTAAATTCCTAGGGGATGGTGGTGCTGCCTTCCACCACTGTTCAGTTATCATGATTTAATTCCCAACTGTATAAGTGTAACAATGTATATTGTTTTAATGTTATTGATTTTCCGGTTGGTGCTGCATTTTATAATAAAACAGTGTACAGACCTTCTCAAATTGAAATAAACATTTTGAACTTACATAGACTTGGTGGTATTTGGTGTGGACTAACTTACACGAGTGAGCAAATTAAAGTAAGGGTGTGCATGTGCATTGCTTCCACGACTGAGAGGTTGGGTGTGTTATGTTCTGAGTTGTCTACTTGTTGGGTATCTTGGGGGGAGGGTTCCGAGACCTAATAGTTATGACAAGACAGTACTATAGTCAAGCAGTGGAATTGTGGTGGGTGCGGAATTTCTGATTGAGGTGTGCGAGGAAGGTCCAACCTACCATCACCAACATCCTATTTTCTGGTGCAAATGTCTGTGTATGTGCAAGATCCCTACAACAGTAGTATGTCCTATAGGGTATCATATCAAAATAGTAATAAATCTGGTAGGGCTGTTGTTGCTGTGAATTTTCAAAGCCTCAAGATCAATAAGAGTAAAAGTAGTACAAGACGACGACCCAACGGATTGGACTCAATGGCTCGAGCTACTGGTGAATATGAGTTTTATATTACAACCTTTCACAAAGAGTGGCACTGGCCAACTGGGCAAGACTAGCTACTACAGTACAGACAGACTGATAGTATGTAGTAGTAGTAGTACTGAGAGTCATCATAGCGGAGGCAGGGATAAGATTTTTGAAACCGTACAGATGGAAGGATAATTGGTGGTAAAAAAATAGCATTTGGAAACAAACAATAGTTCGTGAAAAATATGGGGCAGTAAAAGTTATGGAATAAGAAATATTATTAAAAACAAGAAGACTTACTGGGGCCAGCAGACGAGCCCTCAGCAGTGTCCTCCTGGTGGTGTTCTTACTGTCCCGCCGACTGCCCAGTCCCTGTCGGTCTGCCCCTGGGTGTTGATGAACAGGAAAGATATAAGAAAGAGACAAACATTGATGGATGGTGTCAAACAAATACAATATTTTTCAACAACGGTCAAAAAACACTTATGTAAACAACAATTGCAATAACTAAATTGACCGATCTCATCTGGTCAACAAGTAATATCGGGGGATTCGCAGTTTGACTACTTAAGTTACTATTTATCAACAGTAATCCAGTCTTCCATTCTGATTCCAGAATACAAAGTTACAACTAAGCCTAAGTACAACGTACCACCCAACCTAGCCCACCTATTCCAGGCATGCCAATTGTACATTAAGTATGCATTTCCACTGTATTCCTCAACAATGCATATGGTCAAATCATGGAGGACACATGAACATGGCTTCATTTTTTGTATACACCAAATTTTGGTTTGATTGATTGATGCTGATCTGCTAAGCCTACCACCACTCATTGAACAAACTAGAAAAGGTTCTAATAAAGACTGCCGTAGTAGCAGCACGTCACGTAACTGAGTGAGGGGGCATCACGCATACCACTAACAAATTAGAAGCTCATACAAAGTACCTAAACCTAAGTATCAATCTGCCCCTATCTATTAGTGACAGGACAAAGTAAGGAGTGGACTGGAGTCACTGTAGCATTACGTAACTTAATTTCTCTAAAATAAACTCGTAAAGAATCACGCTAAGCAAGCGCAAACACAAAGCTGCAAACAAGTAAGATTGGTAGTAGTGCAGAAGAGCACCTGTGTCAAAAAAAATCACAGACATTTAAACGTAATTAACCTGGAATGTAAGCAGCAACATTCTAGTTAGTTGGAAGAAAAAACAGATATTCGCAATATATAACACAGAGCAGAAGAACAGACACAAAGTAGTAATAATTAAATAGGTGCTCACCAAGCCCCGGGACCTCCACTCCTAGCAGGTCCAGCATGTCCTGCTCACGGTCCAAGATGTCGGACCACCGGTGCGTCAGCTGCGCCTGGGTGCGCCGGACACCAGAGAAGCATGACACTGCCCGGCGCACCTTCCCTCGACGCTCCCGGAGGCCGTACCCGGACTCAGGCCTGCCACCTGCTGCCAGGGTTGAGGGGAGGTGGCACTGCACAAAGAAAATTAGTGCAGCCAACTCAACCTCCCCAAATAAGGCCCGTGCCTGCACCCCTTGTGGGCGCCGCCTTCCGCAAGGAAGGCGGTCGCGGCTCTGGATGCGCCGGCGAACAGCCCTACCCTTAGACATGGTTCTGGGGACGGGGCGGGAAAGAAAAGGTAAAATAAATAAAGGAGTAAAGGAAATAAATAACAGGCAATAGAAAGAGAAAAAGTAGCTAAAAACCACAAAAAAAAAGTAGACAAAAACCAAAAATATAGAAGCAGGAAAATAGTTAGAGAATTAATAAGTAATAAAGATCCTATAAACAAAGGATTGAAAAGATTTTGAGAGGATTCAAAATCAGGCCCCAGAACCATGCAATAGAGTGAAAAACAAGATGGCCACGCCCATTGCGACCATGTGCGCAAGTTCGCGCGATATTTTCTTCCCAAGCAAGCAAAAAGCAACGCGATCAAGTAAAAGCGGTCGCGAACAGGAAATATCAACCGCGAACAGGCGCGAACATGCAATGCGCGACCCGGAACAGTAAGTAACAAGATGGCCACGCCCGTGAGCAACCGCATGGGTAAGTTGGCGACCCGCAATCAAGCAAAAAATACCGCGAACAGGCGGGAAAAAAACTTCCGCGTCTTCGGGATATTTCCGGCGTGTTTGCGATAATTTTTAACATTTTCGCGATAAATTGCGATAGTTAATATCGCAAATTCCGCCCACCCCTACTCTCTACCTTTATGAGCTAGTACGGTGCTGTGCCACTTTGCGAGCGGACGCGCCACATTTGATAGGGAGTAAGGTCGTGGCCCAGAAAGCATGCTTTTGTTTATACCCCTTTCACGCTCCCTCTGCCCACATCACCAGCTCACAGCTATGCCTTTAGAAGGCAGTCCGTCGGCTCGCAGCGATCTACCTTTGCGAGCTAGTACGCTGCTGTGCCTCTTTGCGAGCTGACGCACCACATTTGGAAGGAAGAAAGGTTGTGGTCCAGAAAGCACGCTTTTGTTTAAATGGGGTAAATCCGTTCAGTAGTTTTTGAGAAATATCATATTGTACAGATATTGATATTTGAGAAATCTGACATCTGATTGGTTGAGGTGTTACGAGCACGAGCTTGCGGCTCATTGGCTGCAAACTTTTGAGACTAGGAAGTGTTGGCAGCCATTTTGTGATTCAGTCCGTCAGCTCGTATCTCTCTGTAGTTCTACCTCTGCGAGGCAATACTGAAAATATACCGGAGCTCTGTCTGTGCGAGATTCCCATTCATGCTCCCTCTCCCCACATTACCACTTCGCAGCTATGCCTTTAGAAGCCAGTCGTCGGCTCACAGCTCTCTACCTTTGCGAGCTAGTACGCTGTTGTTCCTTTGGGAGCGGACGGCCCGTAGTTCTCCCTTTGCGAGTCGAGCCCACTGGCCGCAGCTGTCCCTCTGCGAGCCTGGGTGCGAACTGTTGATAAGTCACACAATATGAGCATTGAAAAGCCATTTTGTGATTCAGTCCGTCAGCTCGCATCTGTCCGAGGCAACTCTGAAAACATACCGGAGCTCTGTCTGTGCGAGATACCCCTTTCACGCTGCCACTCCCCACATCAGCAGGCAACGCACCCTCTTCCCACATCACCAGCATACCCCCAACAACCTGCTTGGGCCCGTAAGTCTCCCTCTGCGAACCAACAGTCGGCTTGCAGCTCTTCGGTGCGACTTCTCGGGCCAGCAGTTGTATCTGTGAAGCCAAGACTGGAAATATACCTCAGGTCTACTTCTGCGAGATACCCCCTTCACGCTCCCTCTCCCCACATCACTGTTCCTCAGCTATCCCTTTGGAAACCAATGGGCCGCACCTTTCCCTATACCTGTCGGCCCGCAGCTGTTCCTCTGCGAGCTGGCCCGCAGTTCTCTCTCTGCGAACTGACGGGCCGCGGCTCTCCCTCTACGAGCCAGCCTGTCGGCTCACAGCTCTTCATCTACGAGCCAGCCCGCCGGCTCGCAAGTCTCTGAGAACAGATGTAATGGAGCCAACGATCATGCAGGTCGGACACCCAACAGTTCTCCAATACCCCCCAGCAGCAGCTCCTTGTCCGTCATTCCCCCTCACCCCCACCCCCCACAAACAAATGTGACAGTCACGTTAGGGAATCTGGAACGTAAAAAATTGGCTAATGTTGTACATTTATTAATAAGAACATGCTTGTGAGGTTGGACAAATAAGAATCTTAGTCATGTATGTATTTAAATATAAAACATTTTATTTAAACAAAAGAACAAAATAAAAGTAGGTACAGGTATGGCGTGTCATCCCTCTACAATTTGTAAATCACAGCCTGCAAGACAAAAAGAAAGATAAGATGGTGCGTCATGCGTCCAGCAAAGAAGAGAGAGAGAGAGAAAGAGTGAGAGAGAGGAAGAGAGAGAGAAAGAAAGAAAGTAAGAGTGAGAGAGAGAGGAAGACAGAGAAAGAGAGAAAGACTGAGAGAGAGACAGAGAGAAAGAGTGAGATACGAGGAAGAGAGAAAGAGAGAAACAGTGTGAGAGAGAGGAAGAGAGAGAAAGAAAGAATGAGAGAGAGAGGAAGAGACAGAGAAAGAGAGAAAGTATGAGAGAGAGAAAGGAAGAGATAGAGAATAAGAGAGAGAAAGAGTGTGAGTGACAGAAAGGAGGAGATGGAGAGGGAGAGTGAGTGTTGACACTGTGGAGTAAATCTTCACAGCTCACCTTTCTGCCACTGGTGTGTCTCCAGCCAAGTGCCGGGATATAATTCAGCCCTCAAGTTTAGTCATCTGAAACATGGTATAGAAACAGTGTTGGCAGAGTACATACAACTGCACACAAGTAATTCTCTGTTTCGCCCCTGCGCACCCAGGCCTCACTGCTCACCTTTTCTCGGACAGGGCACCCTCCACATCATGCAGCCCCGCTCTGCAGGCCACCAGGTCTCACATTTGGTGATGCGTCTTGATTTTACCATAGCAGAGGAAATACCAGTGCATCCACCATCATCGCAGGTTGCACACCCGCTCAGCCCTTGCTGTGCCACTAACTCAGTGACCAGTAAGGCCACCCACGTGGCGGTAGGCCCTGCTGTTCTACACTGCGGTCCAGCAGGGCACACAAAACATGAGCTGTCTGGACCACCGGGATGGGGCATCAGCATAGGCTGCACACCCGCTCAGCACTTACAATGCCCCCACCTCAATGGACCAATATTCACCGTCCTGGGGCGGTGTGCCTGTGCCGGCCGCAGTGCATCCGGTGAACCAAGTCTGAAATGGAAATGGCGTGGAGCACATGCGTCCGGTCATTTTTATTGGCAGGGTCACATGTCCTGTGGCACCTGTGCTTGATGGGTGTGGTGTGGGTGTAAACCAGCCGTCAGGGAGTGGCTGTGGCGTACTGAGAACTAGACCTGTGAGCAGGAGATCACTACAATGAAAAGCTGTGCCATGTAGCGCTGTTGTCCATCCCTCTATGTGTAATGGATTGGGCTGGCCTGGTGTATGCCTGTCCTGCATGAGGCTGTGAACAATGACTCCGGAGCTCTGGGCGTGGTTCCGTCCTGGGCTGTATGAGGAATCAATTGATGCGGGTGTCCCTGTTGTAGTGGTGCCGACACTAGGCCTGGGAGGTAAATTCCATTCCGCTCGCGGAATTTGCGGAATTTGGGTAATTTCGCGTTCCGCAGAGAACGCGAAATTGCCCAAAATTCTACTTTCCGCGACTTTGCGAAATTTTTTGCTTGTTCGTGTTCCCAAAATGCGTGTTCGCGAGATATTTCTCCCCGAGCATGCAAACAGCGATTGTAAACAGGAAAAAAGCATCGCGAACAAGCAATTCCGCGTGTTCGCGGAATTTCCGCGTGTTCGCGGAGATTTTTTACCGTTTCGCGGCGATTACACAAATTCCGCCCACCCCTAGCCGCCACCCGGACCGCAAGCACCAATGTGTCACCCTGTACTCTTGGTATTGTGTGCATTATTATTGGTGGGTGATTTGTGTTCTTCACACATGTTTGGTTGCCACATCTTGCTACATTCAGCTATTGTGTGGCTGAGGGGCCATGCTGTTTTTGGAAGGTCCGCTGTCCTGTTGTACGCTGCCTCGGTGCTAGTAGGGGGGGTGGTCCTTGGGGAGATCCTGAGGGTGGTGGCAGTGGGTTATGTGGCCCTCATAGGTGTCGGAGGTGCATGAACAGTAGCTCTATGACATGTATTGGTCTTCAGACGCGATTCAGGGCTGGGCTCCCTTTCACACTGTAGGTAGTCATCCTACTTTACACCAGTAAAAGGCAGATGTTACATTCCTACTGCTAACGCAGCTTATCGCCTGTTTTTGGAACGTACCGCAGATTTGGCTGCTCATTGAAAATATCGGGAAGTGGTGTTTTCGTGTTATTGTTGTACAGGAACGCCTACTCTGCATGTTATTTGCGTTAGTTGTTGCTCTCATTTGTGGAATTTTGTTTTTGGCAGGAGCTATTGCTGGAAAACTGGCGATATCGACTGTTTTAACCAGGTTGAGAATGGAATGATAATTTAAAATCACTTAAAAAACTATAGGCTTAATGAACATTATAATTAGAAATTAACATTTAAAAAACCTTTGAAATTCACTGAAAAAACCATAGGTTTTACAGACGTTATAGTTAGAAATTAGCATTTACAAAACCTTTGAAATTCACTAAAAAAACCATAGGTTTCAGGGATGTTATAGTTAGTTGGTCATTTCACTCGTACAAAAACAGAGAAATTTGAACGTTATAGATAGTAGAGCTAACTATAACTCGCGCCCCCACAATGCACTGCTGATGACGTCACATATTACATCACTCATGACATGGTCAGTGACATCACTGATGACATCACTGATGACATCTCAAATGACATCACTCATGACATCACTGATGACATCATCTATGTGATAATCTGATGCACCTCCTGACACCCTAATATAACCTTTGATACACCCAGTCTAAAATACAGACTACCATTTTTGAAACCATAGACAAATCAATAGCAGTTACTATATACCCACTGACTAATTCCTAGCTGTACACACACATTCATTCATTCACCCATACAGTTACTCATACATTCAGTCACTCATCAATACAGCACTATTATATGTACTCATACACCTATACAAACACTCATACACCGTCACTCATCCATAGAGTTATTGACACACCTAGCTAGTTATGTAAAGAATCAATAACACTGCCATTTACTCACCTATACAGTTATACATTCACCATCTAACCTATTTGTACAGATACTAACACATACTTACTCTCTTATACAATCACTGACACAAGCACACACTCATACAGCCACTCTCACCATTACTCACTTTCACATATAGTCATTTATATACTCCAATACTCACATATACTGCCTTTCACATATGTAGTTACTCACACATATACCAATGAGACATACATTCACTCACCAACACACTGATACACACACTCACTCACCTATACAGCTATTTCCACATGCACTATTGAACTCATACACCCAGTAAATTTTCCACTCACACATGTAGGGAGAAAGGCACACACCGCCCACCCACCCTCACACACAAACACTGAGGCACCCATACAGATACTCATGCAACTAATAAGTAACCCATTTAAACAGTCATGTACCTAATCATCAACCCATGCAGCAGCTTACACAACAACTGAGAGACTGATAAAGACATTCACACAGTTTAGTCACTAACCCATGCATTCAGTAAGACACATTTAATCACTAACTTATACAGTCAGTCAAAGACCTATTAAATGCTCCACCCACACACTTATACACCAACTCATTCTTCAATACACCTTGGCACTAACATATGTAAAATATATTTGAACTTTACAGAAACACACATTCACTGGATGACGTCATCAGTGATGTCATTTGAGATGTCATCAGTGATGTCACTGACCATGTCATGAGTGATGTAATATGTGAGGTCATCAGCAGTGTATTACGGGGGCGTGAGTTATAGTTAACTCTACTAACTATAACATTTGCGCTTGGGAGGTCACTCGACAGCACCTAGCGACATGCAACTCCCCCTTGTGCCTCGCATTTAATCATTCTTGCCAACGCGTTTCAGGGCACCAGCCCCTCCTTCTTGGGCAAGAGTGATGTAATATGTGAGGTCATCAGCAGTGCATTACGGGGGCGTGAGTTATAGTTAACTCTACTAACTATAACATTTGAATTTCTCTGTTTTTGTATGAGGGAAATGACCAACTAACTATAACGTCCCTGAAACCTATGTTTTTTTCTGTGAAAAAAAAAAAATATATATATATATATATATATATTTGCTCCTCCTCACTCGAGTAACTGCCGCCGCACGCCAGAACAGAGGGTGCGTCGTCTTTAGCGAACTACTCCAGCGAAGTCCGCATAACGTACCGCTGTGTACCGCTAAATGTAAGAGGGGGCAATCGAGAAAGGAACTTGAGGAGACTTGAGTCAACTTACATTCTTTCACTCAATACACGAACCCCCACAGGTCTTAATATTGAGGAAGATCTAATCACACATCTGTAATAGGACCTGTATAATAGTCACATGGAATAGCAGCAGCAATCCCCCTCGACAGTTTTTTAAACTTTTGTGTTGCTTTTTGGTTATGTTTTTTATGTATTGCACACACACAATCTTTTTATGAAAAAATCTTGTTACAGTTTACAGTTTATAGCAAGATAGGTCCAACGGGTTATTTTGTTAGAAGTCTAATCAATGATTGCCCACTTGGGCTTAATTGTTAATCTTGTTAATCATGCCAAATATAAATGTACGAGCCATTGAAGAATGACAGGCTGTTGATGTTAATGACAACCTCAGGGGTATGCGCGGTATACGTGATGTTGACGTTACGATGATTGCTGCCATTACTATTGAAATAATCAGGAACGATCAGGGCACCTGCCCGCTCCTATTCCCTTGAGGAGGCACGATATGAAATATGCCTTTACATTGCGTTTATTGAATAACATTACGATCTGTATGTTTATCTGGGTACTAGCGAGCTAAGAGTTTTTGTACCGTTGGACTACGAGTCTGTTTTCTAATGCACTGGTGTTGTAGTCATATCATGTGACGTGTCACGAGCACAAGAAATTATGTAAATAAGGAACTTGAGTTTAGTTGAATTGTTGGTGATCAAGCCTGCTGGGCAGGCGAAACGCGTACAAATCGGCTGATTTAATAAAACTTTTTCGAGCCTAGACACGGCGTCGTCATCCTTTGGCTGCTGGCAGAGGACTGGTTGATATATATATATATATATATATATATATATATATATATATATATTCAAAGTAACTCGGCAGCGTCCCCCACCAAAGTATCCACAGCACAGAGGAATTCCACAGCATGGCAAGGTAGTTCAATGTGTGTTATTTCATTTTCTTCAAGCACCAGGTGCAAAACAGCAGGGACGGTCAACGCGTTTCGGCGAATGCCTTCAACTGGACCATAGAGTCCCATAGTCTAGAAAGTCTTTTTTAAAGTGGTAGAGTGCAAAAAAAAATTTCAAAAATGGGATTACCTTGTTTGTTTCAATAGACTAGAATGTTAACGCCACATTCAACTTGTGTGAGTCTGGCATGAAATAAGTGCCATTTTTCTTTATGTTTTACGTTTTTTGGGTTAAATAAAAATATACAGACAATATTGGCGGTATATATATAGTTCTCCAATGTGCTTTGCGCTTGGGAGGTCACTCGACAGCACCTAGCGACATGCAACTCCCCCTTGTGCATCGCATTTAATCATTCTTGCCGACGCGTTTCAGGGCACCAGCCCCTCCTTCTTGGGCAGCAAGGCACGCATTGAAAATTGCATCTGTGTTCACTGACTCACTTTATTCATCAAATTTGACACACCCCCAGTGGGCGTGTAATCATTTCCTTGTGGGACATTGAGTCCAAGATGCAAAAGAACATCACATTTATATCCTTTAGTAAGGTCAAAAAGCATGGCTTGCATTAAAAAAAAATAAAAAATACTGGAATACTGTCAGTACAGCACCATATGCTAATTAGCTCCTCTGAGTGAATCGCTACCTACCAAGGTTCATAATGTTTTTTTATTGCAAGCCATGCTTTTTGACCTTACTAAAGGATATACATGTGGGGCCCGATTCACAGAACAAACTTAAGACTAAATCCTAAACTTAGTACCAATCTGGTATTCACAGAATGCACCTAGTACTTCTGGTATTCACAGAATGAACTTACTACTTTAGCGATTCACAAAATGAACTTAGGACTTTTGCTATTCACAGAATCCATTTACGACCACTAAACTTACGTCCGCACCCGGGCCGGAATTTCCGCCCCCGGAGCGGAGTTTCCGAGCCCGGAGAGGGATGTCCGCATGCGGGCCGGAAAGTCCGCTTTGAGGGCGGAATACCCGCTCCCGGGCCGGAAACTCCGGCCTTGGGCCGGAAATTCCGCTTTCGGGCCGGAACATCAGAATTGGGACCAGACTACATTACTGTTGCCATTGATCATTTGAGCCAAGGGGAAACACCTGTCCAAGTCCCTACCATCCCCCACCATGCATCAGCTGACGCACTCCAGCCAATCCTAGCTCGGCAGCACGTATAACTGCAGAGCAGACACACACAAACCCTTTCAACATGTCACTGAATGTGTTTGTTGCACTGCCCCTTGCCATGCAGCAAAACCACTTGAGGAGGAGGAGGAGGAGAGCCAGAGTAGAGAGGATCTTCAGACAGAGGATCAACTTATTTGGAATGTCCAGTCAAGATATAAGGGCCAGGTACCGTTTCCCTCCAGAAATCATCTTGGATATGGTATGTGAGTGGGAGCAGGAACTTGACTCCGTGACCTGCTGCTCACATGCAATACCAGCATACCTCAAGATCCTATCAGCGCTCCATTTCTTCGCCACTGGCTCATTCCAAAGGGTCTCCAGTGACCATGTGGGCATATCCCAGGCGAGCCAGTCGCGGTGCCTGCATCAGGTACTGCGATGCATCACTGCAAGATCCCACCTCCACATACATATGCCACCGACACTGGCCCTGAGACAAAGGGCAGTACGAGATTTCTTTCGCATTGCACAATTTCCACGTGTGCTGGGTGCAATTGACTGTACCCATGTGGCCCTTCAGCCACCCCGCCACATTGCACACATCTTCTGCAATAGACACCGATGGCATTCCATCAACGTGCAAGCTGTCTGTGATGCCAGAGGGAGGTTCATTGATGTGCATGCGGTGTTCCTCGGCAGTACCCATGACAGCTTCATATTCCGCATGTCACCTCTTGCCCGGCGGATAGCTGCGGGAGAATTTGGCAACATGTGGCTACTGGGTAAGTACCAAGCGTTAGAAAGGAGGATTATGTGTTTTTGAAATGTCTGAATGCCCCCCAAAATTAACCACAGTACTTTAAGAATCATAAAGCTAGATACAGGGCCCACCTGACAATGCATGTAATACAGTATAGATCATGTCCTGTGCAAGTCAAAGAGGGAAATCTAACCAACTGCCCTTTCCCCTCTACTCAGGTGATGCTGGGTATGCACTCACCCCACATCTCCTCACCCCTTACAGGCGTGCAGACACTGTACCACAGCGTAGGTACAATAGGGCACACATACGGACTCGAGCCATCATAGAGCGCACTTTTGGTCTGTTGAAGTCGCGATTCAGATGTCTCGACCGTACAGGGGGGGTGCTGCAGTACTCCTCAGAAGTAGTGTGCAAGATCATTTTAGCCTGTTGTGTCTTGCACAACATTGCCTTAACGCATGGCTTACAGATACCGCTGGAACCTCGGCTACCTATGAATCTGGGAAACCGGGCCATGGCACATAACCGAGGTCAGGGCATGCAAGTCCGTGAGCAGCTTGTTGCCACGTTCTTCACATGAGCAACCTGTAGTGGAATGGACCAAATGTGGATTGCTGTCTGTTGCCAATGATGAAACTTGGATATACACGACTGTGTCAATAAATTCCTTCCTGAGGCTACTTTGCAAGCCACACTAACTGCATGTTAATCACAGCTCTTGACAGTAGTCAAAACGTTGAGCCTGCATCAGCACATGTGCCCATGTCAGCGATCAGTGTAGTGGATGTCCCGAAAGAATCTATAGCCACAGATGCAAGATGATACATGTACTGAGAGACACAGCCGGACCTCATGAGGATGGGTCTCTTAATCAGAAAAGGCCATAACCATAGCATTGTCGGCCCTGTGCCATCAACAGATGTGACTCCCCCACAAATGATGCGCCCACGACGTGAGTGATGCAATGGGTCAATCAGACACCATGGGTCAGATTAATGTGGGACTTGCGGCCCTTTCACGCTGCCGTTGCGTCACTTTTGTGACGCTGCGATGGTGCAAAGTCAGCCCCATGCTGCGGGGAATGTACTATATGACGCATCTGGGAGATGCGTCACGTTGTAAAGGCCTGCGCCACATGTAGGCGTTCTGGTGCAGGGGGGGGGCCTTCCGGGCGCAGAAACGCCTCCTAAAAATCTACAATATTTCACTCAGTCACTTTTAAGGCCATGCTGCGTCAAAACCCTGCGCCTGCTTGAAGCAGGCGTAAGGATTGACGCAGCATCATAGGGATAGGGCACCCCCGAGCCTTGCTGGAGCTGCGTTGTGCATGCGACGCAACTCCAGCAATGCGCCGCCTTTCCAACGGGGGATGCGTCACGCATCTGCACATCCGAGCTGCACGGTGCACCGAAATGTCAATGCCGCGCATATGTGTTGGCGCACGGGTGGGCAGATGCATCGCAACTCTTCTGACGCATCTCTGCTGATTAGCAGAGATGCGCCCGAAGCCGTAACTCTGCCCCCCTGTGTCTGTGATATATCCACACTTCTCAAACACAATGTTCCGGAACACATCACACAACTCTGCAAATGAGCACCTAATATGGACTACATGTACCATAATGCAAAGCATGAGAAACTGAAACAGAAACTGCAGACATGTCTTGAAATGGTCACTTCACCCTCTTGTCACATTTAATTAATTCTCACATGCACTGTCTTTTCTTTTTTATCCACAACAGAACAGCAGGATGGCAGTAGATGTGATTCCAGATTGTGGATGGATCTGGATGACTACAAAATGGCAGGCAACTACTTCCTGTGATGTATTTGCTGCCTCCCACTCCCTGTCAAACATTTCCTGTATGGAATTATATGTTCCGGGTCATTTTCGGAATTTGCGGCCAAAAAGCGGAAGCTCCGATTACGGAGCGTACGGCCCGTGTGCGGAAACGCAGTTTACGGAGCGTACGGCCCATGTGCGGACCTCCCGCTCCGGAACCGGAAACTGCGCTTACGGGCCGTAATCTCCGAAAATGACCCGGAACACATAATTTCATTCAGGAAATGTTTTACAGGAAGTGGGAGGCAGGAAATACATCACAGGAAATAGTTTGCTGCCATTTTGTGTTCATTCTGAGTCATCCTCTATCACAGACAGATCCTCTGACATCCTGCTGCTCTCATCCTTCTTATTATCCCCATAATGGCTGAGGGTTACGAAGAGAAGGCACCCCCTTTCACTGAAAGTGAGTTGGACATCTTGGATGAGGGGGTGCTGGCCAAATTTTCTCAGCTATATGGGGACCCTGAACACCAGTTGAGCAATGCAGCCCGGGCCAGGCTGTGGGCCAACATCGCCGAGCGCTGCAGTGCAGTGGGAGTCCACACCAGGAGTGCGAGGGCATGCCGCAAGCGCTGGGAGGACCTAAAACGGTGGGCCCGGAACAAGGCTGAGGAGCTGGTGTGCCAGTCTTCCCAGCACCATGTGCATCGTCCTCGCCTATCCCCACTGTACAGGAGGGTCCTGCGATCAGCTTGGCCGACCCTCCATGCTCAGCTGGAGGAGCATGAGCAGCAGGGACATGGTAAGTGCATCATATGCTAAATGTGTCTGGGAGTATGATGTGAGTGAAACAGTGCTGTACCATTGTGTGTCCGATGCCTCCATTCACAGATTCCGTGTCCATGCAGCAGTAACCAAGCTTAAAAAGGCACACTGTGGCATATGGACTGTACAGGGCAGAGTGCATTTTGGGAGTTGGAGTCTCGCCATGACAACTGGCTAAATGAGCCATATTTGTGCATTTGTACTGAAATCAGCTCTTCCCGCACCACTACAATTGGCACTAGGAAATCATGTGTGCATTGGATGAGCAATGGTACAGACACTGTCCTGTGTGCGCATGGCAGGCCAAAGGGTATTGGATGCTATGACTTGCATAGCATTTTTAGAGTGTGGGTTCCAATTGTGACAAAACATCATGTGCCATGGAGTCAAGACAGACTTTGACATCCTTTCATCACTCTTAAGCGCTTCTAAATTTACAAGGGGTGTTCACTGACAGACGTCTCAGCCTCAGTGGCCTGTTTCACATTTCACATGTACAGGTAGCTGTCACAAAATTCCCCCAGTGTTCAGCGGTGTACTGCATTACCATATCAGTCACCAAAGCCAATATGTGCCACTGGATTGTCAGTACATGTGTGGGGACAGCCAAAGGCTAGACTCACAATTTAGCTACAGAAATAGGCCAGAGCCTCAGTGCATGTGTGACCCACATTCGCCAATTGTCGTGTCCCATACAATGCTACAAAGCAGATGACACTTGTCCAGACCGTCAACAGCTGCGACTCCCTATGAATGGCCATAATCTGAGATTCGGGACTTCATGTTCTCCATTGGTGGACTGCTTGTGGAACCTGCACATGTAGCTGTGGCAGGACACACAGATCCCCAGAATGCCAGGTTGAGGGTTGGCCAATACAGTTGTGTAAGCCACACACATCCACGTGAGATGGCCATGTCAGACTCAATCCAGGAACTGATGGTGAACATACACGTAATGTCAGCTCATAGACACTGACAACTATTGAGTGTGATCAGAGGAAAATAAGTCTGACCTTGGCTCCTATGAATGTGTCTCTTCCTGCATGACACAAACATAACATTGGGATTTTGCTTACATTTCAGCAGGCACAGCTGGCGAAACAGAAGGGCAGCAGGACCTGGTCCGGAGCAAGAGGCCACCAGTGCGGCGGCGGCTACACCCACTTTCCACCAGCGAGGAAGAGGAGGATGAGGAGGGACCCTCAACATCAAGAGGCAAGGGGATTGCGCCCACCCGGACTGACAAGGGACACCCTGATGCTGGTGCCACATCCCGGGTGGAGGCTGCAGACATTGAATCGGGGGGGTGAACACGACACCTCGGACCATGAGGTGTTGGAGAGCTACTCTCCTCAGGAATCTTCACCTGTGGTCCCTGAAAAGGTGTCCTCGGGGCAGACCAACAAACAATCTGGGCCTGCCATCAGCCCCTCCCTACCTCTAGAGTTCCCCATTCCATCGGGGGACCCAGCTGCATCCCCTGCAACCAGTCCCCCTCATCGTAGCCGCCAGCTCCCCAACATCATTGGCTCCGGACCTCAGGCACCACATCCCTCCTTTTCCCCCCAGGCCCCTCCCGGTGTTGTTCCTCCTGTGGCTGTGCCAGTGGACTTGATGTGGATGTGTGAGGGTCAGCCAGACATGTCCGCTCGCATCCAGCTACAAGTGTGTATGGAGGTACGCATGATGCGAGAAGACATGCTCCGATGTATGGCCACCCTCACCACCGCCATCAATTCACTGCCCGCAGCCATCTCGTCTGTTGTCTCCCCAATCCCTTCCCATACCACTGTCAATGTCTCCCCCTGTCCGTTGCCCCACACTGTTTCCCCCCGTACTCCTCGTGTGGCACGAACCCAAGTGGTGCCTGTTCCTGCACCCGCCAGACGTGTGCCTGCATCGGACTCTGAGGATCTGGACATTGTGGTCCTAGAGGATGACCAGAAGGACACTTGACTTTTGACGTGAACAACTATTTCATTTTCCCCTTGTAAATAGACTGTTTTCCCTGACGCTCCCTGGCGTGTTTTATTTTTTTTGCCCCACCCCAATCCAGGTTCCCATCTCCCTCTGCATTAAGATCATCATTTGTTTTCCTTTCTCCCTTCCAAACGGACGGTTGTTCTTTTGTACCTTCTCAAAATACAATTCGGAATACTCATAACTTCCACTTGTTTTACTTCATTCTGAATGTCTGGTTCTGAATATGGACACATATTTGGTGGGTCATCTGCTATGCACATAATGGCTGGTTGCAACGATGGGTCACACTTGTAACTGTGTCACACACACACATACCTTCTCACATCTCCAGGCCACCTGCAACGTTACACAGGACATGATACACAACAGATTATTAGTTTTGGTAGGTGTTTATTTGGTGCACACACAAACACATGATCAAATTGTCCCAGGTTCCTGTCACTGGTGAGTGCGACGCCGCAATTTGGGGGGGGATGACCGCTCCGAGTGCTCAGGTCTGGCTCGCCGCCTACGTGGAGGTGGGTACTGTCCAAGGGACTGTCCAGGGTCATCCACATGTGCTGTGGCAGATGGTGTTTGCACACTTGATGGCTGTACAGGTGGTGGTGGTGGTTGTGCAGGTGGCGGGAGTGACTGTACAGGTGGTGGTGGTGGTGGTTGTGCAGGTGGCTGGAGTGACTGCACAGGTGGTGGTGGTTGTGCAGGTGGCGGGAGTGACTGTACAGGTGGTGGTGGTTGGGCAGGTGGCGGGAGTGACTGTACAGGTGGTGGTGGTTGGGCAGGTGGCGGGAGTGACTGTACAGGTGGTGGTGGTTGTGCAGGTGGCGGGAGTGACTGTACAGGTGGTGGTGGTTGTGCAGGTGGCGGGAGTGACTGTACAGGTGGTGGTGGTTGTGCAGGTGGCGGGAGTGACTGTACAGGGGGTGGTGGTTGTGCAGGTGGCGGGAGTGACTGTACAGGTGGTGGTGGTTGTGCAGGTGGCAGGAGTGACTGTACAGGGGGTGGTGTTGGGAGTGCCAGTTCAGCCCGCTGGTGTGGATGTCTCCCTTTGCTGTGTTGGTGTGCAGTTGGTACAGGTGTGGGGATGTGCTGTCCTGTGGGCAGATATGATGGCTCCCCTCCCTGCGTTGACCGTGAAGGGAAAGGTTGGCTCACTCTCAAAATGCCCTCCATCATCTTCATGGCCAAGGCATGGTGTCTTGCACTCTCTTCCCTCTGGATGGA
The DNA here is from genome assembly GCF_964204655.1 of Triturus cristatus. NCBI lineage: Eukaryota > Metazoa > Chordata > Amphibia > Caudata > Salamandridae > Triturus > Triturus cristatus. The sequence goes on along the minus strand of NC_140584.1, from coordinate 468,790,375 downwards.
TAGCATGTCTCGCATATTTCTGGACATGTCCTGCCAAGTCCTATCCATCCTATCCAACACTTGGCACAGCCTCTCCACCGCCTGAGGGAAGTGGACCATGTCCTGCAGGGAGTCCGACATGGTGGACAGGGTAGCCCCTATGGCACTAATGTCCTGCCTCACATCGCTCTGCTGTTGGAAGAAGTCCTGCTCCCACTGGTCATCACAGCCAGGTGCAGGCCTTCTCTGCAGCTGTCTGCCATGGATGGGATGTGCAAGTCCTACGGCAGGGGGTGGGGTGGGAGGTGGGAGCCTGTGGGCAGGTGAATGGTGCCCAGGGGATTCCAGCAGCACAACAGGGCTGGTACTACCCCCAGATGGTGGAGAGGCTGGCAGGGATACACTGTCTAGGGAAGAGTGGGTAGGGGAACCACCATGTTGGTCCTGGACGTGAGGACTGTGAGGGAGTGATGTCTGTGTTGTGATGCGTGTGTGCTGTGGCTGGTTTGCTCGAGTCTGGGGAGAGGCCATGGTATGCCTGGGAGGAGGCGGAGGGACGTTGCTTGGCAGAGGAGTTGATGCCCTGACCGATTTAGCCAGTCTGGCACGATATCGCGCATTGGCATCTTCATCGTCAGACATGTAGTCCTCATCATCCACCAAGCAGAGGTCCTCAGGATATTCTTCCTCCTCCTCCTGAGCAGTGCTTGCAGCCGACATCACAGCTTGGAGGATCAGGGGATTCTCCCCTCTGATTCCCCGTCGGCCCGCACTGGTCATAGGCCTGTCATCCTCGTCATCAGCATCCCCTGAAACAGAGGTTGCAACCGTATTAGGGATTGACCTGGTATGACATGTGGTGCAAAACAAGGGTTTGTATCAACTGTACTTTGCATCAACAGATGAGGATCATGTGACCTGTGTATGGTACCACCACAAAGTACAGCTCACACCATAGCACTGAGGTGTTACACAGATACAGGCAAACTCACCAGCTCCAGCCACAACTCTCTGTCCCTTGGTGTTCCCCCCTAGTGTCACCTGCTGGACCTGTCTCCTCACGGGCCTAGCTGTCCCTGAACCATCAGCTGTAGAGGGAAGTGACAACATTCTCAATTATCTGCATCACCAATTGTCAGACAGGCACATGACACTCCTGATTTGTATTTCACTTTGTACACAACTGCTGATTACATGCAGAGGGGAATCAGGATCTCTGTCATGGCTTTGGAGTCGAAGCCAGTGACACACCTCATGCTAGAATTACCTGGAGGACGGCTTCGCGAGGGTTGGATGTCATACAGTCCCCGGGATGGTGCATGCTGCTGGGGTGTAATCCGGTCAGCATCTGTGATAAGACATACAGGTCTATATTTTGCAACAAGAGATGGTAGCTCTGAGCCAACATGTCATTCTCAATGACCATTTGTGGGTAATCCAGAACTATGTGCAGCATGTTTAGCTCCTGAACTTTACATTTGGGCACCTGCTCACATGCAGCAGTTGCCAGCCGTTCCCTCCACACAGCAGTGACATCAATCAGATGACACATCAACAGACACCTCATGCTAGAATTACCTGAAGGACGGCTGCGCGAGGGTTGGATGTCATACAGTCCCCGGGATGGTGCATGCTGCTGGGGTGTAATCCGGTCAGCATCTGTGGTAAGACATACAGGTCTATATTTTGCAACAAGAGATGGTAGCTCTGAGCCAACATGTCATTCTCAATGACCATTTGTGGGTAATCCAGAACTATGTGCAGCATGTTTAGCTCCTGAACTTTACATTTGGGCACCTGCTCACATGCAGCAGTTGCCAGCCGTTCCCTCCACACAGCAGTGACATCAATCAGATGACACATCAACAGACACCTCATGCTAGAATTACCTGAAGGACGGCTGCGCGAGGGTTGGATGTCATACAGTCCCCGGGATGGTACATGCTGCTGGGGTGTAATCCGGTCAGCATCTGTGATAAGACATACAGGTCTATATTTTGCAACAAGAGATGGTAGCTCTGAGCCAACATGTCATTCTCAATGACCATTTGTGGGTAATCCAGAACTATGTGCAGCATGTTTAGTTCCTGAACTTTACATTTGGGCACCTGCTCACATGCAGCAGTTGCCAGCCGTTCCCTCCACACAGCAGTGACATCAATCAGATGACACATCAACAGACACCTCATGCTAGAATTACCTGAAGGACGGCTGCGCGAGGGTTGGATGTCATACAGTCCCCGGGATGGTGCATGCTGCTGGGGTGTAATCCGGTCAGCATCTGTGATAAGACATACAGGTCTATATTTTGCAACAAGAGATGGTAGCTCTGAGCCAACATGTCATTCTCAATGACCATTTGTGGGTAATCCAGAACTATGTGCAGCATGTTTAGCTCCTGAACTTTACATTTGGGCACCTGCTCACATGCAGCAGTTGCCAGCCGTTCCCTCCACACAGCAGTGACATCAATCAGATGACACATCAACAGACACCTCATGCTAGAATTACCTGAAGGACGGCTGCGCGAGGGTTGGATGTCATACAGTCCCCGGGATGGTGAACGCTGCTGGGGTGTAATCTGGTCAGCAGCTGTGATAAGACATACAGGTCTATATTTTGCAACAAGAGATGGTAGCTCTGAGCCAACATGTCATTCTCAATGACCATTTGTGGGTAATCCAGAACTATGTGCAGCATGTTTAGCTCCTGAACTTTACATTTAGGCACCTGCTCACATGCAGCAGTTACCAGCCGTTCCCTCCACACAGCAGTGACATCAATCAGATGACACATCAACAGACACCTCATGCTAGAATTACCTGAAGTACGGCTGCGCGAGGGGTGAACAGCTGCAGCCAGGATGTCATTGAGTGCCCGGGATGGTGCACGCTGCTGGGGTGTAATCCGGTCAGCATCTGTGATAAGACATACAGGTCTATATTTTGCAACAACAGATGGTAGTTCTGAGCCAACATGTCATTCTCAAAGACCATTTGTGGGTAATCCAGGACTATGTGCAGCATGTTTAGCTCCTGAACTTTCCATTTGGGCACCTGCTCACATCCAGCAGTTGCCAGCTGTTCCCTCCACACAGCAGTGACATCAATCAGATGACACATCAACAGACACACATGTATGAGAAGATTACTGATAGGAAGGGATAAATGACCCGGATTCCTCCCCATTACACTGCTATCACCTTTGCCATTCAGACTTACATATTTCCAGAGTCTCATGTTGTTTGTTGTCAAGTCAGAAAGGGTTTCATGTGTGAGATTTACAATTGTCAGGGACATGATGTTGCTCATTTGTGCTTCCCCACGCATGAAGTCACACATATTTGTATGAGAGAACACAGATGTCTTACGTCCGTCCTTTGAGTGTCCTCTCTTTGCGTACTCTATTTCCCAGATCATGGTACTACTTAGCTGACGACGATTGGTGTCTTGTACAGCAGACATCCAAACCTCTTTTGTCAAACACTAACCTATACATGTGAATACAGTAGGAGAGGAGGCAAGCAGAATGTAACATTGCGGATAGGCTGAAAGGCTTTGATGCCTTCTGCCTGCACTGAATTAGCGTGTTGCTCTTCAGCCTAGTCATTTAGCAGGTGTAACTACATGAAGATTCACCTTAGCAGCCCCTACATTCATCTCAAAGGTACACTACTGGCATCAGTGTTGGCCTCAGCCATGCTATTTTCATCGTGGTGTTTCCTATCATTGAATTGCAAGCCGGTTGTGTTTTGGTCACTTCATATGACTCATGGTACTATTGAATGTCCATTCTGCACTCACTTGGCATACATTTTGTGTCATCCTTTCATTAGCCACCAGGGTCTGATCTTGCATGGGTTCAAATGCCATATGTGAGCATATTGTGATGCAGGACAACAGTGTTGTAATACACATGCAACATACGGCGGACGTGAAAGGCACATTTCTTGAGCAGTCAGCCTGATATATTCTTGGGTTCCCCTCCCTTGGCCCAGCACCGGAACAGTGTGTGGGCCCTGAACAGATGTCACAGCCAACCTTGTAGCAGAAGTCAGTATGTGTCTTTGATTCTGGGAGGACCTCGTTGTACCTACAATGATAAGTGTGTTTTGCTACTTCACATTCCGGCAGCCACATGTGATGCACTAGATTTCTGGCACAAAGGATGAGCACAAGCAGTTGTGGGCACCAGCGTTGCATTAGTGTGTTATACGTAATATCATGATTGCTCCCACATTACTTCGAATGGGCCCACTACCTGGATGCAACCTATATCACAATGACATGTCTACGGATCCTGATGTGCGGTCCACTATCGTGTTTTGTTGATGGGCAACACAGAAGACAGACAATGTAAGTGGTACATGACCAGCTGTGTGGACTGGGCATTTGATCTATATTGGAAACATTCAAAGTTGGACAGTGTATGCATTGTCAATACTAATGACCCTGGGATCTCACTTGTTCATCATTGCCATATTTCAGTCAATTACTTTGATTGATTACGTCTACAGACACCATTACAACATAGTGGGGACACCCTTTTGAGTAGTTGTGGCACTCCATAACAGGATTGGATTCCCAGGTCTGGGCCTGTTGCTGTAAAACATGTCATGTTCCGCAATTACGAAGGTTTGATGAGCCAAGACATGTAATATATTGTCTTCAGCTGTTCACAATTATAATTATCTAAAGGTGGATGTCCATTGACTACTCCAATAGTAATGCAGCGATTTGTACATCTCTGGTTGACTTTCATATGTGGGCACTACATGTCCCTCGGTCACTCCTGGCAATGTATGCATTTTGACCATCTCCTGACCACTTTGACTTACCAGTCGGTGAGGGTGTACGGTGGCGATGCCTCCCAGTAGATGCAGGGACCTCCGCTACGGCAGTTGTCTGTGCTCTGGCTGAATGTGTCAATGGGTGAGAAGAGAGAAAACTAAACATCTGGAATATGTGCTTGTGGAACATTTCTGTGATTTCCCCATTTCTTCTGCATGCTAACAGTGTTTTGCAGTACTGCTGCTGACTGGGCAGGTAGGAGCAGTGGTGCATTGGGGTCGTAGTGGCGTGGCAGGGTGGGAAATTTACAACAGAATAGGTGTCTGACTTTTGGACCAGATGGTTCTCTCACCTTCTGCTTTCTGATTTCAGCTTGCACGGGGTGATTTACTTCTTAGAGATTTAGTGGCATGTTTCCACGCCCCTTGTAATACATTAACACCGCAGTTGCGTCACTTCTGTGACACAGCGGTGGGGTAATACAGGTGACACATTTAGACTTATTCCCAATGTTATGCATCTATGTTGATGCCTCACGGTGTGCGGGCCTGCGCAACATTAAACATGCATCAGCTGTGATGTAGGCAGGATGTGTGTTTATTTGGTTATGCCTCGTACAAGTGATGCATTGTAATCGACGGCATTTCACGTAGTCACTTTTCATAGGGTGTTGCCATGCAAACTTAAACCAGCTTGAGGCACCTGTAATGAGTTGCCCTGAGCGTTAGGTGTAGGCGGTCCATGGACATAGTTGGAGTTGCGTCACACTTGCGACACTACTCCAGCAGAGCATCCCCCTAATGCCATCAGTTGCGACACCCATCTGTCTATCCCAGCGCCACAGTACACCGCATTGTCAATGTGACGCATCCGCGGTTGCACAAGAGTTGGATTGGGTGTGGCATTGTTACTAGCGCATCTCTGCTGTTATTTGTCAATTGCTACTTAGCAGGCTGGTGTATTAATGCAACTGGACAGTGGCCATGTTTTCAGAAGTGGAGGAGGGATTTGCCATTTCCATCCCTAAGGATTGTGGGACTTGTAGTGCTACATACAGAGGGTGACACAGGAGTCTCTGACTTACGGATTAATTAATACACTTTGGACTACTTCCTTATTCACACTGACATTGCAACACAGACCTTCTATTCATGCACTTTCACTTTTCATCCCACTTACCTGGTACCACGTAGCGGACGTCACTGACAGGCAGCCCATGGACCAAGTGGGGGTGTATGGTCGTCAGGATGTCCTCCTCCTGTGTGGTGAGGCGGATGCGTGGTCCAGAGTGTGCGGCTGGGAGGATCCGTTGTAATTCCATCCTGGAGTATTTATCCTTTACCCTCAGCCGCTCATCCTGCCATTTTTTTTTAACGTCCTGGACAGTGCGCCTGTCCTCCCCCAATGCTGTGACAGCAGTGGCTAATTGCTACCACAGGGCTGCCTTCTGGCTGCCACTGGTGCATTAGGGTGAGAGTCCATAGAGGCGTTTGTGGTGCCTGACAATGAACTCCACAAGCATGGTGGTCTCCTCTGCTGTAAAGTTCCTCTTTCTCTTCATGAGCTCCATTTTCTTGGCCGGTCTCTGCTTAGAAATACAAACTGCATGTGGCCAAACCGGTTCCTTCACTGTGTGCTGCTTTTAAATGTTTTTTACTGCTGGTCAATCTGTGTTAATTGGCTTCAGCTGGATCATGGTGGGGGATGGTAGGCACTAGCAACATGATGGCTAACTGGAGCTGTTGGCTGGGATTGGCTGGAGTGCGTCAGCTGATGCATGGTGGGGGATGGTAGGGACTTGAACAGGTGTTTCCCCTTGGCTCAAATGATCAATGGCAACAGTAATGTAGTCTGGTCCCAATTCTGATGTTCCGGCCCGAAAGCGGAATTTCCGGCCCGAGGCCGGAGTTTCCGGCCCGGGAGCGGGTATTCCGCCCTCAAAGCGGACTTTCTGGCCCGCATGCGGACTTCCCGCTCCGGGCCCGGAAATTCCGCTCCGGGGGCGTAAATTCCGGCCCGGGTGCGGACGTAAGTTTAGTGGTCGTAAATGGATTCTGTGAATAGCAAAAGTCCTAAGTTCATTTTGTGAATCGCTAAAGTAGTAAGTTCATTCTGTGAATACCAGAAGTACTAGGCGCATTCTGTGAATACCAGATCGGTACTAAGTTTAGGATTTAGTCTTAAGTTTGTTCTGTGAATCGGGCCCGTGGTGTTCTTTTGCATCTTGAACTCAACGTCCCACAAGGCAATTGTTACACGCCCACTGGGGATGTGTCAAACTTGATGAATAAAGTGAGTAAGTGAACACAGATGCAATTTTCAATGCGTACCTTGCTGCCCAAGAAGAAGGGGCTGGTGCCCTGAAATGCATTGGCAAGAATGATTAAATGCGAGGCACAAGGGCGAGTTGCATGTCACTAGGTGCTTTCAAGTGACCTCCCAAGCGCAAAGCACATTGGAGAACAAAATATATATATATATATAACCAGTATGTAACTAGAATTAGTTTCCGGGTGATCTGTCAAGCGGGGGCCAAGAATAAATGGGGGTGCCATAATTCATTTTCCCCATGTTATGTATATGGAGATTTATTGTTTTTTTAACTGACTACAGGCCGAACCGCTGAACGGAATTACACCAAATTTGGCAGAGAGCTAGATGTTGGTTCAGAAAGCGTACTTTTTAGTTTTTGGGGGGTAATTCTGTTCAGTAGTTTCAGAGATAATTCAGTTTAAAAAATATAGATATCTGGGGATGCGAGTCCTTGCAGTGGACTCGCGGATCCTACTGAAATTTGATTGGCTGCCAACACTTCCACCAGGAAGTGTTGGCAGCCATCTTGGGACTCGGCTTGCAGCTGAGTCCTACAAAATCTTTAAAAAAAAAAAAAAAGAGGCCAGGGTGAAATACCCTGATCCCTAGGTCTCTTGGGGGGGTCCAACAAGGACCCTGCAGTGCCAAAAAATGCATTTTTCTTTTTATAATTTTTGTCAGAATCTGTGGATCTGGCTGAAACTTTGAAGAAAAAAAACAAAGTGTGAACTCTGTCCTCCATTTTTAATTGGTCCCCAGGTGGGCCAGCTCCCAGGGGCATTGTAATAAAAGAAGAGGGTTCATGGCCCCTCCCTCCTGGGTTTCATTCATGCCCTGGGTACCACTACCGCCCTGGGCCTTGGAGAACATAAAATGCAGGGGAGGCCGGTATGGCCTCCCCCACTGTCCTGGGGCCCACCACCTCCCTGGGCCCTATTTATTTAACAGTTGGGGGTCTACTTGGACCCCCCAGCCCAAGAGACCACCATTTCCCTGGGGGCTTTATTTTAAGTAATATGGAGGCCACACAGACCGCCCGCAGCCCAGGGGAGTAACACCTCCCTGGGGGTTTTCTAAAATGTTATGCAGGGGGGCCGCGTGGACCCCTTGCAGCCCCGGAGACCACCACCTCCCTGGGGCAAAATAGAAGAAGGGACAGGGCCGCCGAGCCCCCTTCCTGTAGTCACATATGGCTTTGGAGACTACCACCCCCAGAGCCAGCTCCTGCTGTGCCTCAGGGTGCACTAGCAACCACCCCCGGGCCGCCTTTTGCTATGTCCCACTGTCCTGGGGACCACCACCTCCCTGGGGCTTTAAGTTTAAAGAATGTGGGGGCCACCACCTTCTGGGGCTTTAATTATAAATAATGTGGTGGGCTGTGTGGACCACCCCACAGCCCTGTGGACTGCCACCTCCTAGAGATTTGCTAAAATGTGATGCATCCCCAAGGACCACCACCTCCTTGGGGTGAAATTGAAGAAGGGATGCGGCATACACAGCACCTCTCCTGGAGCCACAGATGGTCCTGGGGACTGCCGTGCCCAGGGCCGGCATCTACTATGTTCTGGGGTGCCAACCCCCGGGACATATCTGTTTGCTATGGCTTGGCGGGAGCTTTACCCCTCCTGCCAATCCATAGGAAATGGTGCTTCTCTTTGAGCAAGCAAGAGCATTTTTGCTCTTGCTTGCTCAAAGTGGAGTGCAATTGCTTTTACAGAAAGGGAGCTGCAGGTTCAGCAGCTCCCTCACTGTCAAAGCAATGCTGGCTCCCACAAGCGGTGGGGAGCTGGCAGGGTCTGTGGTGGTCTTGAGGCTCCCCTGGGGGCCTGAAGAGAGTGAGTGCCCTGGGTGGGTCCAGAGCTGCCACAATTGAGGTGGGCCCTGGGAGAGGGGGTCCTCGGGGACAAAATTGGTTCAGGAGGGGAGCCTTGTGGCCTCCCTCCCTTCCATTCTTTTATTTTGTTTTTTAAATAAAAAATAAATAGGCCCCAAGGATGAGAGCCCCGGGTCAGGAATTAGCCTGGGAGGCGGGTCGCTCAGCCACCTCCCTTTCAGCTTATTGAAAAAGTTTTTAAAGAAGGCTGGACCCCAGGGAGGGGGGCTGCATAGCTCCCCTCCCCAAATTAAATTTGGCCTGGCCCCAGGGGATAGGTCTCCAGGGCTGAAATTGGGCCAGGGAAGGGGGGTCACGCAGTCCATGAAAAAATGTTTTAACAAAAAAAAGACTGGTAAGTCACTGGAGTCCTGGCTCCCTCTCACCACCACTCTGCAAACACACCTTCAGGTTCACAAAGTTTTGGGCAATGAAGTCATCTTGGCTGCAGAGGGTCCTTGGGGGCCAGCAAGCCTCCCTTTTAGCTCCAGTAAGTTTTCAGCAGCGGGATTACTGAGAGAACTTAGGAGGCCACACCGCTTTGTCCACCACTCTGCAAATGCGCTTCCTTTTGCACTGGTGGTTCAGGGATAGTGTCCTTTTGGCTCCAGAGGGTCCATGGGGGATATTAAGCCCTCCTGTTGCCTCCAGTAAGCGCCACGCAGCAGGATTGCTGTGAGGTCTTCGGAGGCCAACACCTCTTTCTCCACCACTCTGCAAATGTGCCTCATGGTGCAATGCTGGTTGGGGGATGAAGTCTCCTTGGATGCTAAGGGGCTGTGGGGTCCAACAAGGCCTCCTGTTACATCCAGTAAGTCCCATAGAGCGTGATTGCTTAGAGGACTTTGGAGGCAGCGCCCCCTTTCTCCACCACTCTGAAAACGCACCTCCTGGCACACTGCTGGTTTGGAAAAGAAATCCTCTTGGCTGTAGAGTGTTGTTGAAGTTCAACAAGTCCTTTTGTTACCTCCAGTAAGGCACACATAGCAGAATTGACGAGAGGTCTGCGAAGGCCAAGCCCCCTTTCTCCACCACTCTGCAAACGTGCCTCCTAGTGCACTGCTGGTTGGGGTATAAAGTCTTCATGGATGCTAAGGGTTTTTGGGTGCCTAGAAGCCTTCTCGCTACATCCAGTAACTCCTACACAGCAGGATTCCTGAAAGCTGGCCAGAGGCCACTCTGCTAACATGATTACTAATTTTAAAAAATCATAGAAATTCACTGAAAAAAACAAAGGTTACAGGACATTATAGTTTGGCTCTGATTTCACCCATTCAAAACCAGTGAAATTCGGCAGCAATAGTTACGTGAGCTCGCTATAGCTTATGCTCCTGCAATGCACTGCTTATGACCTCACATATTACATCACTCTTGACATGGTCGGTGACATCACTGATGACATCTCAAATGACATCACTGATGACATCATCCAGTGAGTATAAATATTTTCTAAGAGTTTATGATTGTTAAACATATTTACTAGCCTACTACAAAAGCTAAATTATTGTTATAGGTGCACTATGACTGAGTGATAATGCTTCTAACAAATATTATGTGAGTGGCTGTGTGACTGTATGTATGCTTGTGTGTATGGGTGTGGGAGTGGCTGCATGGGTGTATAAGTGGGTACGTGAGTAGCTCTGTGGGTGAGTGAGATGCTGTGTGAGTGGGTGTAATGGTGAGTGGTGGTGTGAGTGGCTCTATGGGTGGGTAAGTGGGTGTGCAATGACTATGGGTGAGTGAGTGGGTGTCTGAATGGCTGTATGAGTGAGTGACTGGGTGTGTAAGTAGCTGTATAAGTGAGTGAGTGGCTGTTTCAGTTGGTGTTTGGTTGAGTGAGTTAGTGTGTGAGTGGCTGTGTTGCAAGTGAGTGTCTGTGAAAATGGGTGTATGGGTGTGTGAGTGGATGTGTGAGTACTTGTATGGATGTGTGAATGGGTATTTCAGTGTTTGTATGGCTGCATGAGTGAGTGTGTGAGTGCCTGTATGGGTGAGTGGCTGTGTTGAGATGATGTATGGATGAGTGAGTGGGTGTGTGCGTGAGTAACTGCATACCTAAATAAGTGGGTTTGTGAGTAGCTGTATGGGTGAATGTGTGGCTATGTAACTGACTGGATGAGTGACTGGTTGTATGAGTAGCTGTACAAGTGAGTGAGTGGGCGTGTGAGTGGTTCTATGGAGTAGAGTGTAAGTGGATGTATGAGTAATGGTATGGGTCTGTGAATGGGTATGTGAGTCGTGTGGATGTGTGTGTCGGTATGGATGTACAAGAGGTAACATGGGGGTGTGAGTGGGTGTGTCAGTGGTTCTGTGGATGATGTCATCAGTGATGTCATTTGAGATGTCATGAGTGATGTAATATGTGAGGTCATAAGCAGTGCATTGTGAGGGCGTAAGTAATAGTAACCTCAGGCAACTGTAACTTCTGAAATTCACTGGTTTTGTCTGAGTGAAATCTGAGCCTAACTATTACATCCTTGTAACCTCTTCTAAATTATTTTTTTAAATTCTATTTCCTATCTATAATGTTGCTGTAACCTTTGGCTTTTCCCAGTGAAAAAAATAAATAATATATATATATATATTCACTGAAAAAACCATAGGTTTCACACATGTTATAGTTAGCGGAAATTTTAATCATAAAAAACCATTGAAATTCCCCCGTTATAGTTAGTGCAGGCAACTATAACTCACGCGACCGCAATCCTCTGTTCCCTTCATCATTGAAATGTACACCGTCTCCTCTATAAATGTCTTGCATGTTGTAACGCAAGTTATTGTGGTATATAGAACCCATACCATAGTCTCTGAGGAAAGCAGAAACAGACTTATTGACGTGCTTTCTTGCTTTGTCAATTTGCGGACAAAATTGGTTGGACCAGTTCCACTTTTGCCTTTGGCATATATTAGAATATACAAAGGCAGTTTGTGGAAAAAGTGACATCAATTGCAGAAAGGTGTCCTTAATAAGCATTTCCAGACCTACCCCAGTTAAAGTGCCTAGGTCATTACCACCACAGTGCACAATAATAAGGTTAGGCTGTGGGAGATGTAGAAAGGTTTTCACCAAAGGCATTAATTGGTGCCACTTTAACCCTCTCTGACCAATCCATTTAATGTCTACATTTGGCAAAGCAAGGTCTTTGAAAATACCTCTTTTTTCTGCATACTTTTCACTCCAGAAGACATAGCTATGACCTACAATCCACACTGTGAACATCTTCCAAGGAGAACAGGATGCACTCAGGAGGTATCTTTCAGTAGAATGGCAATATGAAAAGAAAGTTGAAAAATGGAGGCATACATACTTTTTTTTAATAAAAAGAACTCATTGGCTGATTCAAACCATTTTACAGTTAAAACTAGGCTGTATGTTTACTTTTTTAAAAGCATGTTTTGGATTGGTACAGAAAAATGTGTTCCCGCAGAACATTACTTTGGATTTGCTGTTAGGTTTGAAAAGTCAAGCAGTCTTGCTCTTTGGATTTGAAACATTGTGTGCTGAACTTCTGACTTTTCTGAAAGTTGCAACCAATAGAGATGTGTGATTCCATTTGAAAAAATGTGGGACGGACTGTGATTTTACATTAACATGTATATGTGTGAAAAAAGAGAGGGAAAAATTGCCATTTACTGGTTGTGGAGAGAGGAGAGAGGTGTACACCTCTGAGATTCTGGCTCTGATAATCTGCTGTTTGAGTGCCACATTTCTTTCTCAACTAATTAATTTTAAAGGTGAGTTGTGAGTTTGAGAGGGGAAGTATGTGGTGTATTTTGATATAAATAATAGAATTGTCATTCTTGTTTTAAAGTTGTGTTTTACATTTTGTGATTTAGGAGAAATTTAACTGTCTTGAACTTGTAAGATATTATGGAGTATGTCTTCACTGTAAGTTAAGGTGTACTGGTATCACTGAGGAATACTGTTTTGTGCCTAGAATCACATCATGAGTCTGTGTGCACACAGGATTTGTTGTCAGAGATTTAATTTGTGTTGCTCTTGTTCTGTTAGCCTTGCACTCGCAGAAAAGGGGCAGTTTGTTTGCTTAAAGTGTGATGGTTAGCATTCAGCAGAAATTAGTTACTCACAAAAAAGAGGCAAATGCAAACACATTTGAAAATAGCATGGTACATTTTCCTACCACTTTAAAAGTGGTGTTTTACATTTTATGTTAAGGAAGATATTTAAGTGCATTGAACATGTTAGATATTATGGAGTATGTCTTCACTATAAGTTAAGGTGTACTGGTATCACCCAGGAATACTGTTTTCTGCCTAGAATCACACCATGACACAGTGTGCACACAGGAATTGTTATCAGAGATTTAATTTGTGTTGGTCTTGCTCTATTACCCTTGCACTCGCAGGAAAGGGGCAGCTTGTTTTTTGTAATACATGGTCATGGTGTCAAGGAGCTGTTAGGACATGTGCTCTTTTCTGCTTGTCTAAAATATAAGAAAAAAGTGTCAGGCTGTCACAGTAATTATCACTTACTTCACCACAGTACTAAATGTGCTTTCAAATTGCCAAACAAAATATCGCTTTGTGGTTAGAATCACACCATGAGTCTGTGTGCACACAGGAATTGTTGTCCGAGATTTAATTTGTGTTGCTGTTGTTTTGTAAAACTTGCACTTTTAAGAAAGGGCAGTTTCTTTTTTTCAACTGTGTTGCTTAGCACTCAGCAGAAATCACTATCTGAAAAATGAGAGGCAAATGCAAACACATTTGAAAATAGCATGGTACATTTTCCTACGAATTTAAAAGTTGTGTTTTACATTTTATGTTAAGGAAGATATTTAAGTGCCTTGAACTTGAAAGATATTATGGAGTATGTCTTCACCATAAGTTAAGGTGTACTGGTATGACCCAGGAATACTGTTTTCTGTCTAGAATCACACCATGAGACAACATGCACACAGGAATCGTTGTCACAGATTTAATTTGTGTTCCTGTTGTTCTGTAAAACTTGCACTTTCAGGAAAGGGCCTGGTATCACCCAGGAATACTGTTTTGTGCCTAGAATCACACCATGAGACAGTGTGCACACAGGAATTGTTGTCAGAGATTTAATTTGTGTTGCTGTTGTTCTGTAAAACTTGCACTCGCAGGAAAAGGGCAGCTTGTTTTCTTCAACTGTGATGGTTAGCACTCAGCAGAAATCACTATCTCACAATTGAGAGGCAAATGCTAACACATTTGAAAACCACAGGGTAGATTTTCCTTTCACTCCTGCAATGGGTGAGGTCGTTCCTACATGTTCAAAACTCCAATTAACCTTTACCAAACATGTACTCTTACACACATATCTGCAGTCTTCATGCAGTTGAAAAGGTCTCCATGCAGATCTCTCTTGCAACTGACAATACAGTCTCCAGAAACACACTGTTTGCACACATGCAGCAGCTACTCCTACACTCCCATGCATAATACTCAGCTCTGTGTTGTGTTTCAGATAGCAGTGTATAACGCAAACACATTCAACGTCACCAAGGCTCATTTCCTTTGCTCTACTCTAATCACTCACCCTGTAACACATGCTGGTGGTCTCAAGTAGCTATTAGGACATGTGCTCTTTTTTGCCTCTCTAAAATATAAGGGAAATGTGTGAGGCTGTCTCAGTAATTATCACTTGCTCCATCCACAGTACTAAATGTGCTTTCAAATTGCCAAAGGAAATATCGTTCTCTGCCTAGAATCACAGCATGAGTCTGTGTGGACAGAGGAATAGTTGTCAGAGATTTTATTTGTGTTGCTGTTGTTCTGTAAAATGTGCACTTTCAGGAAAGGGCCAGCTTGTTTTGTTCAAATGTGTTGGTTAGTACTCAGCAGAAATCATTATCAGAAAAATGAGAGGCAAATGGTAACACATTTCAAATCAACAGGGTAGATTTTCCTTTCAATCTTGTAAAGGGTGAGGTAGTTCCTACATGTACAAAACTCCAATTAACCTTTACCAAACATGTACTCTTACACACATATCTGCAGTCTTCATGCACTTGTAAAAGTCTCCATGCAGATCTCTCTTGCAACTGACAATACACAGTCTCCAGAAACACACTGTTTGCACACATGCAGCAGCTTCTCCTACACTCCCATGCATAATACTCAGCTCTGTGTCGTGTTTCAGATAGCAGTGTATAACGCAAACACATTCAACGTCACCAAGGCTCATTTCCTTTGCTCTACTCTAATCACTCACCCTTTAACACATGCTGATGGTCTCAAGTAGCTGTTAGGACATGTGCTCTTTTTTGCCTCTCTAAAATATAAGGGAAATGTGTGAGGCTGTCTCAGTAATTATCACTTGCTCCATCCACAGTACTAAATGTGCTTTCAAATTGCCAAAGGAAATATCGTTTTCTGCCTAGAATCACAGCATGAGTCTGTGTGGACAGAGGAATTGTTGTCAGAGATTTTATTTGTGTTGCTGTTGTTCTGTAAAATTTGCACTTTCAGGAAAGGGCCAGCTTGTTTTGTTCAAATGTGTTGGTTAGTACTCAGTAGAAATCACTATCAGAAAAATGAGAGGCAAATGGGAACACATTTCAAATCAACAGGGTAGATTGTCCTTTCAATCTTGTAATGGGTGAGGTAGTTCCTACATGTACAAAACTCCAATTAACCTTTACCAAACATGTACTCTTACACACATATCTGCAGTCTTCATGCACTAGTAAAAGTCTCCATGCAGATCTCTCTTGCAACTGACAATACACAGTCTCCAGAAACACACTGTTTGCACACATGCAGCAGCTTCTCCTACACTCCCATGCATAATACTCAGCTCTGTGTCGTGTTTCAGATAGCAGTGTATAATGCAAACACATTCAACGTCACCAAGGCTCATTTCCTTTGCTCTACTCTAATCACTCACCATGTAATACATGCTGATGGTCTCAAGTAGCTGTTAGGACATGTGCTCTTTTTTGCCTCTCTAAAATATAAGGGAAATGTGTGAGGCTGTCACAGTAATTATCACTTGCTCCATCCACAGTACTAAATGTGCTTTTAAATTACCAAAGGAAATATCGTTTTCTGCCTAGAATCACACCATGAGTCTCTGTGTACACAGGAATTGTTGTCAGAGATTTAATTTGTGTTGTTGGTGTTCTGTAAATTTTGCACTTTCAGGAAAGGGCCAGCTTGTTTTCTTCAAATGTGTTGGTTAGCACTCAGCACAAATCACTATCAGAAAAATGAGAGGCAAATGGTAACACATTTCAAATTAACTAGGTAGATTTTCCATCAAATCTTGTAATGGGTGAGGTAGTTCCTACATGTACAAAACTCCAATTAACGTTTACCAAACATGTACTCTTACACACATATCTGCAGTCTTCATGCAGTTGAAAAAGTCTCCATGCAGATCTCTTTTGCAACTGACAATACACAGTCTCCAGAAACACACTCTTTGCACACATGCAGCCGCTTCTCCTACACTCCCATGCATAATACTCAGCTCTGTGTTGTGTTTCAGATAGCAGTGTGTAACGCAAACAGATTGAATGTCACTAAGGCTCTTTCCCTTTGCTCTAGTCTAATCACTCACCCTGTAACACATGGTCATGGTCTCAAATAGGTGTAAGGACATGTGCTCTTTTCTGCTTCTCTAAAATATAAGAAAAATGTGTCAGGCTGTCACATTCACCATGAGTCTGTGTGCACACAGGAATTGTTGTCAGAGATTTAATTCATGTTTCTCTTGTTTTGTAAGACTTTGACTCGTAGATAAGGATCAGCTCATGTGATAGGATTTGAAAAGTTGAAAAAAAAAATTGTAATGAATTAAAATTACATAAAGGTATTATTTTTTAGTTTTTTGCAGGTATTGCTGAGCAACAGTGAAAAAATTTAAAGATGCCTATAAAGTCAAGAAAGAGAAAAGAAAAGAAACAACAACTATATTTGAAGACAACTGGTAAAAAAAAAATAGGAGGAGAAGCGTGTGTTGGAAAACAGAAAAAGTCTTCTGGTAAGCAAACTAAAGAAGTTTTAAAAAATATCTTCCAAAAAAAAAAAAATGATTGAAAGATAAATTCAGAGTGTTTCAAGTAAAAAACAACAACAGAGTCGACAGCAAAAACAAAATGCTAATGTAGACTCAGAAGTAAGAAAGAGTGACTTCACACGGAAAATAGATTTTAAAAACATTCGTCGGAAAATGTTTCAGAGAAGAGTGATGTTAAATTTGCTAAAGGATGTGAACAAATATAAGAAGAAAACCAAATTTTATAAGAAAAATAAATTAATTGAAAGTATTGTTACCAAGGCATTAGAAATAAAAAAAAATCTATTCATTTTAATTTTGAACAGGATGCGTAGATTAGATAAATTAGTCAATGCAATGAAGTCACAAAGCAAAAGGAAAAGAGAAGTAAAAAAAAAATAACTTTTGTAAAGTGTTCTTAGGAGAATGGAAGCATAGTTCAAGTACTGAACCATTTTTTAATGAAGAGAGTTATCTTCAAAGTAATAGTTTGTTGCATGCAGTTGACACCAATGGTAGAGCATATGAAGTTAAGGATGGCTGTGTAATGGAAAAGGAGAAAATGGTTCCAAGAAATGAGGAAGAAGTGATGGCTGATGAGGTTATGGGGAGACGTCCTAAAGCCCCAGTGTACACTTGGAATTGTAGTAGTATTTGTACTGTGCGTCAGGAATCTATTGATAAATTACGTGACTTTCTAAGAGAATATAGTAAAAAGAGTGTTTAACAGAAAATTATGGTGCTTCAAAGACTAGATCAATGCCGAGTGAGAGAGAATACTGGTTTGCAAGGACATTCTCTGGCTTGTCTATCTAGGAAAGTGTGTCAAAGTGTTTTTCACCATTTTAGGATGCTGGCTGTTCATCATACTGAAATGAGAAAGTTTGTGAGAACATTGTATTTTGCTAAAAGTCCAGCACTAAAGTTGAATGAGTTGAATAATGCTTTGTTCCGTGGATCTGTATCAGATGTAGTGAAGGTTACTGATGAGATTCAGTTTTGTTGCTTTGGTCCAGAACAAGAAAGTGCAGAAAATGACACAGTTATTGATGAAAATGTGGAAGAGAATGTAGAACGTACTGTTAGTAAAAATTTTGAAGATGAAATGACAAAATTTGCTATCATCTCTAATGAAAGACCAAATATTACTTGTATTTGTTGCCGGAGAAGCCATTACAAAATTCAAACAAGGAATGTTGATCTGTATAAAAAAAGTGAAAATGAAGATAATTATAACTGGAAGGATTTTGCAACATATATATTTCTGGAAAATAGTTTTGATTTGGGTGAAGATCAGCGTATTTGTAAATACTGTTATAACAAGTTAGAAGAAAATAGAATGCCAGCAAGAGCTGTACATGATAAATTAGAATTGGTTGATATTCCTCCAGAACTTTCTGATTTAAATACGTATGAGTCTATACTCATTCAATGTGTCCATCCGTTTCAGACCATAGTGCGTATGGAGCCAAAAACAGGTAAACTACCTCCTTCGGATTTACAAAGAGGTTTAAAAGGAAGAGTTGTCTATTTGCCATTGGATTTGAAAAGAAATATGGAAACAATTGATGCAGATAGATTGGAAACTGAACCATTAGTTATTCTGGTTAATGGAGTACCAACAAAGAATAAGAAAATTTGGCAGGAGCTGGTGGATGTACGAAAAGTACAACGAGCAAATTTGTATTTGAAAAAAAATTATAAATGGTATGAAGCCATTTATATGGATGAAGATGAAGAAGAAATACTAGAAGACACAGGAATACCAACTGGGCAAATTGAAAAAGTGGATAAGTCAAAAGAAGAAGAAATTTATGAACATTTCAGCATACATCTTCTTCATTCTAAAGAAGTTATGGGAAATGCTATTGATCTGTTTCAGATGAAGAAAGCAAAAGGAACTCGTTGTTTTCCCCAACTGTTTCCTACAGGAGAAGGTGGATGATATGATGAACGTCCAGTACAGATTCCTGCTTCGGAGTATCGGACTACAAGATTATATGCAGAAGATCCCAGATTTCGTCAAAGTATTCCTTATTTGTTCCATCTTTTATTTGAAAGTGACTTGTCTGCACTATCTTATGACGTAAATCACATTTTGAAAACTGGAGTACATCTACATAATGTGTCAGCAAAGGTCTTTCTCAACAAAGTGCAACAGCGAGATGATCATTTGGAATCTCAATTGATCAATTTGATGGCTTGTCAGTGTGGAACTAATGAATATTGGTACCGACGCCATGGAGAATTGAAGTGTATGTTACGGAATTTAGGAACTCCTACATGGTTCCTTACCCTGAGCTGTGCTGAGTACGCTTGGGATGATTTACTGGATTTTCTTCGAGAGGCAAATTCAAACATTGAAAACATCCAATACAAGACAGCAGGAGAATTGTGCTCATTAGATCCGGTTAATGTTTTCAGATATTTCAATCATAGATTTGAGGCTATGATGTCCTTCATCTGCAATAAAAAAAATCCACCTCTTGGAGAAGTTGTGGATTTCTTTTGGAGAAAAGAGTACCAAGCAAGAGGTGCTCCTCATATTCATATGCTGTTGTGGATCAAGGATGCCCCAAAATTTGGAACAGATGCTGATGAAGCAGTTTTATCTTTCATTGAAGGATATGCAACATGTGCTATACCTAAAAGCACAGAAGAGAAAAACTTAAAAGAGAAAGTTTTACGTTTCCAAAGTCATCGGTGTGGAAAATACTGTTGACGAAAGTACAAAAGTAAAGATAAATTCTACACAAAATGTCGATTTGGATTTCCACGACCTGTTCTTTCAAAAGGAAGAGTAAACAGTTTTATGTCAGCTGTGCGACATACTATTACAAGAAAATCGCCTAAGAATACCTACAACCTAAGAAGAAAAGAAGAGTCAAAATATATATTTCCTCTTATGTTATGTTTCTGCTTTCTGTCTGTCTCACTGTGTCTGCTGTCTTTAGGCGGGTCTTTAATAAAAGCTGTAGAGTAGCCGTGCGCTATATAAAACCCTTTTTAACATAACATAACATAACATAACTACAACCCAGTCATTTTATCCATGTGGAATGCTAACATGGATATACAGTATGTGGCTGACAATTCTATTGATGTTGCTCGGTATGTCACATCTTACATCACTAAATCTGAGAAAACGGAAGTGAAGGAAATGTGGGAAGAGATTTCTCACGAGAAGACTGTCAGTAAGAAGCTATACAGTTTCAGTTTAAAGATGTTATCGCATCGAGAAATTGGATCCTACGAATGCTCAGATAGGTTATCATCTGCAAGTCTGTACTCGAAATCCAGAAGAATAATTTGGGTAAGTTTAGGCCTTGCAGGAATGCGAAATCGGGTACTGAAATCTATTCGAGAAATTGAATATTTAGCAGAGTTCGAACCAGAAAGTACAGACATTTTAAGAACAAACAAGTTGGACACATATTACCCACAAAGAAGTCATCACCTTGAGGACATGTGTCTTTATGAAGTGCTGCAGAACTTCCTTTTTAAACGGAATGCCACAGAAGATATCAACAATGGAAAATATAAAGTCAGTGGTGAGGAGGGATGTTTGGTGAAGCAAACAAAAGGAAGTTTGTTAAATCACCGGAAGTTGCGACACTCCTGACAAAAAGGAATTTTACTACTTGGTACTTTTGCAGCTGTTTAAACCATGGCGTTCAGAGGACGAACTACTTGGAGAATTCCAGAGTTATGAAGATTCCTTCAATGCTAGCAAAGACAGCATAGAATGTAGTACTTTCACAACTTATGTTCAAATGTTAAATGAAGAAATTGAACAAGAAGCAACAATTGCAGCTGAAGTAGCTAGAGACAGTTCTCAAGACAGTCAAAGTTCTGGGACATTCAGTCAAGATCCTCTAGGACAACCAATCGTAGAAAATGAAGCAGCAATAGCCATGAATGAAGTGGAAACAGCTATGAATCAAGCTCAGGAAGATTTAGTAGACTTAACATATTTGGAGCAGCAACTGAATGAAGAACAAAAACAAATTTATGAAGAAGTCAGGAAAAAAATTGATCACGGATTACTACATGAAAATAAAGAGTGCTCAAGCACATCTTTTGAACCAATGAGAATGTATGTAAGTGGACAAGCAGGAACTGGAAAAAGTTTCCTAATTAATGTAATTAGAAGCTACCTACAGAAGAAAATGGATTCCATTTTGTCTTGTGTTGTTACTGCTCCAACTGGGTTAGCAGCGTATAACATAAAAGGAGTTACCTTACATTGTTTGCTAATGTTACCAGTAGAGCATGAGAACAAAATACAGTACCACAAACTAGCAGGAGAAGCATGCTTGGAAGTTTCAAGAGTATTGAAGAAATTGAAAGTACTCATTATTGATTGAGGTAAGCATGGTATCAAACTTAATGCTTGCTTTTGGGCATTTAAGAATGCAGCAAATTCTGAAGACAGAGTATGATGTGTTATTTGGAGGAAAACACATCATAGTTTTTGGGGATCTTTTGCAACTTACTCCAGTTAAAGGACAACCGGTATTCCATACTCTTACACATGAAGACACGAAAAAATCGTTAGGAAGTATAGGTAATGTAAATATTTGGACATATTTTGAGTATAAGGAACTCATTACCAATATGAGGCAAGCCAATGATGAGGACTATGGAAGTATTCTGAAAGATATAAGAATTGGACTACTCACAGAACATGGCAGAAAAGTATTACAGAGTCGATTGCTGACTAATTTGTTTACAACAGAAGAAATAGTTCCAGAGAAAATATACAAGAAAATTGCTGAAAAAAATACTGTAATCTACTTAATGCCAACACTACATGAATGCTCTGTATTCAACCAAGAACTTTTGAAATTGGAAAATGAAGAGATCATAAAACTGGAAGCTGTGGATAAAATTCGACATGAACGAATAACTATTATATGGACAGGCAAATTGGCTACTAAATTGGATTCTCTGGAGAAAAACATTTCAAAAACAGCTGGTTTGGAAAAGAATCTTTATATGTGTATGAACTGTAGAGTAATTTTAAGACGCAATTTGGATGTAGAAAAAGGTTTAGTGAATGGAGCTATGGGTAAAGTTGTGGGTTTTGTAAAGTACCAGAAAAAAGATGGTATTGAATTCTTAAAAATAAAATTTGATCAGATTGAAGAGGTTAAAGTCATTAGTCGTTGTTCAGTTCGTTTTTTGCTAGTGAAAGACTTATATGTACGTAGGAAGCAGTTTCCGATTTCTCTAGCATATGATGTAACTATTCACAAGTCTTAAGGATTAACTGTTGATAGTGCTTTTGTAAACATTGGATCTAGAGTGTTTAAAGAAGGTATGGCATATGTTGCTTTGTCACGAGTGAAAAAATTATCTGGTTTATTCATGATAGACTTTGATGACTCAAAAGTTAGTGCTGATGCAAACTGTGTAAAGGAGTATAATAGATTAAGAAGAAGCTATGCTCCTCATTTAGGTCAGTATCCTGTGTTTGAAAAACGTGTTGTTTGTCGGAAAAGGAGACTTGAGAATATCTGTAATGAGGATGTACAGAAAAGAAAACAAAAAGACAGTGATGTGACTGCAAGCAAAAAGAAAAAGGACAGTGTGGAAGAGGTTGTTGGTTGTCATTTTGAAAATAGCTCTGGTGTCAACAGCTACGCAAATGTAGTGCTGAATGTTGTATTTTATCTTGAAAGTTTGCAAGAGCAGATAATACTAAATCATGAAAAAATATTCTGTTCTTTGCTGAGTCTCCTTTATGAGAAGCTGAGTAATGATAAAAATAAAATAGAAACTGCTTCTGATGTTAGAAATCTTTTAGATGTATGTTCTGGATGTACACAGTTTACACAAAATGTCCAGCAAGATGCACAGGAATTCTTGATGTATATCCTGATGGTACTGGAAGATGAAGGGGTAGAAGTTGAAAATGTATTTGGTGTCTCTTATAAATGGGAACATTGTTGTGATAACTGTATGAACACAAGCAGTACTAATGTTGATTCTGAAAGGTTCATATATTTACCTTTACCAGAAAGTAAAACAGTGACTTTTAGTAAATTAGTTAAAGATGCTAATCACAGCATGGAATGTTCTGAATGTAAATCTGAAATGTTGTCAACGTTATTTTTTAACAAATATGGACAGTATGTAATTTTAATGGTACAACGTTGTAGAGCTGATGGAACAAAATTGGAAACTTTACTAAAGAAGTTTGTTGGCAACCAATTATCTATATCTGGAAAAACTTTTGTAGCAGTTGCAATAATTTTTCATGATGGTCCTTCTATAACTTCTGGTCATTACACAGTTTATCTTAAATGTGAAAAAGGATGGACACTGTGTAATGATTCTCAATTGATTTTCAAGCAACGTTTGCCTTATGATTTACCCAATAGTTACTTAATTTTTCTGAAACCCAAATTTTAAATACTAAAATCAGCATCGGAAGAAAGCATTATTAAAATTTAAAAGGATTAAAATTGGATATTTCACTCAAAAGGGATTTTAAACTTACCATTTGGCCTCAAGGAAAGGTAAAACAAACAATTGTGGACTTCTTTGACAGATAATATTTTGGAAAATGTTCTTTTGCAACAAGGTTTACAGACGTTATTTCTTGTAAATTGTTATTGTTCTTAAAAGGTATTTTTCACATTTCTATTAAGGTATGTTTTAGTGAGGATACATTTGGGGCTTTTTTAAACAATCTTTCAGATTTTTTTTTTTTTGCCCGTTGTTAAATGATGAATACAATTGATTTCAGTAAAAATCAAAACATTCTGAAAACAGCAAAAAAAGGGCAAAAAATTGCTTTGCTAAATATGAAAAAACATGTACTGTTTAATAAAGTGTATTGTTGAATATTAATACTTTTTTTCTTTTTTTCAGAACTAGAATGAAAATTTAGAAGATGTAATTCAGTTTCCTTGCAATTAAATAAAAACATTTATTTCTAAATAAGTTACTTTGATGGTCAGGTAAGTTTAAAATATCTGTATGTGTCACTGCTTTCGTTTTATGCTTCCTTTTCTTCACCTCTCCTTACTCTGCTTTTCTCATTTCTCTTCTCACTCACTCTTCCTGCTTTACTACTCTTTTGTAACTCCCTCACTACTTCTCTACTACTCCCCTACCTTTACTACCTCCATCACTAATTTTTCATCCATGTTTCTTTCTCTGTATCCATATGTCTTAGTCTTTTTAACTGCCTTACTCCTTCTCAGTTGTTTGCTCTCTGTCTCTGTATCTGTCACTCTCGGTTTGTCTGTTTTACCCTAATTTCCTTAACATCTCTGGGGCACATTTGCAAGCCACCTGCACCACCACTACGTCACTTTTCTTGACGTACTAGTGGCACAGGGTGCTTTTCCATATTTACAAGGAGAGGATAAGCCACTCTGTGTGTCTTTTCCTCTCCTTGTAAATACAGCCAATTCAAATGCAGCACTAAAATGAGCTAATATCTTTTTGTGATAGGTTTAGGGTACCTATAGGTAAGTACTGATGCAGAGTTTAAAGTTTAATAGGAAGACTCTCTTCCCTTCATGTGTGAAATGTACACCATCTCTTTTTTAATTACTTTGCCACCCCCCTCTCTTTGTCAGGGAGTCCCTGAAGGTTTACTAAAGGTGAGAAAAATGATTGTTTTTTTTTAAAAATGTCATTGGGTGCGCGCAGGGTGCGCACACCCGAAAAAAAAAGGCAAATAGATTCAAAAAACAAGTTTTTGTGTTTTGATTTTAGGTGGCTCTAAAAAGAGCCCTTGAGTTAATGTAGGGACAGAGGAAGAGAAAAACGTTAAGAAAAAAAAAAAAACTATGGCATAGTGCAAGGGTGCTCCTCAAATTTCCTCTGAATGAGATCAATACTGCTCTCACCCATAGTAATAAGAGTACCACAATCCATGCACCGTGTACTCATCCTCCCAAAACAAGGACGAATATCCAGAGGTGTGTTAGAAGGTGAAGGCACCATTGCAGAATAAGTGCTCGCCTGAGCTGCCGAAGATGTGCTCGGCTGAGCTGCTGCAGATGTCGTCGGCTGAGCAGGTGGAGGGTTTGCTCCAGAAGCTTGACAAAAAGCCACAGGATGCATTGCCTCAACGTGCCTCATCATAGTGTGAATACTAAAAGAGTACTTCTTATTAGCATTCCCACGTGACAAAGTGTGCTGACACAGTGTGCAGGTGACCTTTGGTGCATTCACCTTCTTTTGTCCCTCAGGAAAAGTGAAAAACTGCCATATAAAGGAGTCTTTCTGCTTCCTCTGCCTCTGTCTCTCAAGAGTGTCCTGCTCACTCTCAGAAGGTGGCTGGTGCTCTGCCATTGTCTCACAAAAACAGAGTAGCTCCTTCTCCAAGGGAATCAGAACTAATAATGAGGGGAGTGGGTGTGGTTTTGGAAGAATGTGGAACTGAAAGTACTTTGAACCAATGAAAAGTGATGTTTCTTGATCACAAGACTTGCCATGAGGGGATTGGGTGTGGTGTTGAAACAATCTGAAACTGAAAGTAATGAAAACCAATTAAAAGTGTTGTTATATTATTCACATAACCCGAGGTGCGCGCACGGAGCAAGCTCAGAGCGCGCACCGCGCAATTACGTATGCGCGAGCGTACGTAACGCGCATACGCAACACGCGCGCATGCGCGAACGTCAGCGCGCGTACTCTACGCGTATACGCGAGTGTAGTGCGTGGAGCACGTATGACGCACGCATGCGTACGTACGCATGCATACTGGGTGCGCGCTGCGAGCACTTACTAAAACGTACGTATGCGTACGTATATAACGTACGCATGCGTACACAAAAAACATACACATGCGTACTAGGTGCGCGCTGCGAGCGCGCACTAAAACGTATGTATGCATACGTAGATAACGTACACCTGCATACATGAAAACGTACGCAAACGTACTAGGTTCGCGCTCAGTGCGCGCACCCTAAAAATTTATCGAAAAAAAAAAAAGAAAGAAAGTGGACATAAGTTAATAGAAGATATTAACTATGCTGTTCAACTTTATCCAAATTCAAAGTAAAAAAAAATGACCCACACAAAATTAAAGGATACAGATAATTTATAATTGTATACATAGGGAAATTTTTGTAAAAGAAATATATAAAAAATATATTAAAAAAATAAAAAATTTGCATTTAAAAAACCTTTGAAATTCACTGAAAAAACCATAGGTTTCACACACGTTATAGTTAGGAATTAGCATTTAAAAAACCTTGCAAATTCACTGAAAAAAACCATAGGTTTCACACACGTTATAGTTAGGAAATAGCATTTAAAAAACCTTACAAATTCACTGAGTGAAATGTCCAGCTAACTATAACATGTGTGAAACCTATGGTTTTTTCAGTGAATATATATATCTACACACACACACACATTCCTAGACTTTTTTGTCTAATTCATGGGTACTCACAAACATTTCCATGGGGGCCGCAAAGTACTGTCTGTGGAATACCTGAGGGCCGCACCAATGCCAGCAGGGTAAGGTCAGGTAATGAAAGATGGACATAGGGGGGACTCAAAACAGCTGCATGGGGTGGACAATTAACCAAGTCTTTACGCGATGTCTGTCTGCCACCAAAGCTCTATTGGCATGCACTAAGAATCAAAGTCAATGCAACACTTACACATGTTAATAAAATAAACTCTCTGCAAACTTCAAAAAAGTGTATCATGTTTTTATATGTTTAGTGCAAGATGTCTTCAAACCTAAAGGTGTTCCTAAAGATAAGTTATCCAGGACACCTTCTTTTCCATTACTTTAATTACCTTGTAAGTAAAGGAAACCCATTTCTTTCACAGTTGTCTGAATATTGCTGCTTTGTCAAGTGAACAGCAGCCCAGTGCTACTGTTCACCAGGGGGTCGCAATGAAAGGTCAGGAGGATTGCATGCGGCCCACGGGCTGTACTTTGAGTATCCCTGTTTTAATTGAATTTATATGAAAATGCTGATATAACACTGCACATGTAGACCTTAAAGCAGGGGTTATCATTGATCAGGAGTCCATTCCACAGATCATTGTGATGGTCTGGTGGGTAACTAGTCTTCCAGCAAATACTAATAGTGCACAGTTCACTAGCAAATGTTGCAAATATGATACAATTTAATTGATTAGCGGCTGAAATCCCCACTTTAAAGTCCTCATAATAATATGGGGATCAGACACAAACTCTTGACTATAACATGTAGTCTTGGTTACCGTTCCTCGCTGCACTGAAAACTTAATTGAATGAACAAGACAGTGGAGCACTGTCAGAGTAAATCGATCAAGCAAGACAGTCAGTGCACTGAGTGATGACTTTAGCCCAGTGCAACCAGTGCCTTAGTACTGGCCCCAAAGTCAAGGGAGCGGCTTCTGCATAACAGGCTGAATTACGATAACAATAGCCTTCAGATATCCTTGTGTGTGCTGCATTTTTCAGGGGATAATTACAACAGCATTATAACTCTGGTGGTTAATGCACTTGAGGGAGAGATCTGTGGTTTGTCTAGTCACAGTTTTAACTCATGATATAGTAGCATAGCGAGTAAATATTCCTGCTGGAAAGCACAACGGGTGACATGCAGATCATGGGTTAGTATTTTAAGTAGATAACGTAGTGGTTTATTGCTTTTGTTACAGAGATCCTTTTGTTACTTGGCGTTCATAAGTAACAGTCCTAATATAGCACATCGAGCTATAAATTGGCATCAAAGTGCTGCTTGCAAATTGAAAGACATATGTTAAGATCCTCATTGTTTTTCTCCTCAAACTTTTGTTATTCTAAGTTTTCTAAAAGAGGTACTTTTGAGTAGCAATGCAGTTTTATTAGTTTGACAACCCAATCATTGTGTTACGTTTATGGAATAGGCTTGCTAACAGTTTGCCCCTAGTTTGCAACACAAAGTGAAGCAAACCTGGTGCAAAGTATTTTTGGGGGGATTTACTTTCCAGAACTATTCCTGAATTTCTTTGGACTGTTGCCCTAAACTAGTACAACTTTAGAACTAAGCACTTTATGTCAAGGAGCCATACCATGGGTGGTACATAGAAGTTCCTTTGCACTCACTCATGGACTTTGATGTTAATTCCTTTCTCTTAACTTTGGTAGAAAGGGATTGCCATCAAACAAATATGCCTCCTTGATTAGGCATAAAGTTTGAAGAAAAGAAAATATTTATTTTCTCCAAACCTTTCCAACTTTTCATGTGTGCTGCACCCTACAGCATGCCTACAAAGTGATAATTTTAAACTTTGTCAAAGCATAGAATTTGTGTGAGAAAGATACCCTTCTAGAATCGGACCTAAGCTTACCATCACTAAAACACATTTGCACTACGATGCAAGGGTGTGTGCATTGGTGCAAGGCAGCCTAATGTGCGCCAAAACTAGAAGAGAGAGCAGTAGCACCATATCTTACTAGATATGGTGCTGTGGTAAATAAAATACCGGACTGAATTTCATACGGAATCTTAAAATAAAGTAAATAGCTCAAAATAACAAGAGGCAGAATCCGTGGTATAAGAGGTTTTCTAAATGGGCTTTATTCCATTCAAAATGGCCGACTCGAGTCGCGGCCTTCAGGTTCCGTCACCACGAGGGTTCAGGAAGTGAAGTACAATAATTTATTGATAGACATGTATTTTTATAATAAGTACATTACAATGAAACGAATGTAGAAGGCGTAACATTTGATAAGAAAAGTGACAAAACAGGTACGTAATCGAAACTAGGCGTAATAAGGAATAAAAGAAACATGATTGGTTTGCATTATCAGACATAGGTGGATCTATAAGATAATACTTGGCATAGATGCGCGCGCAGCAGTATGACGTGTAATTGACGTGCAACTAGGGGGTGAAGGGGACTTGACATTAACTCTACATATGGAGACGAAAAGTCTGAGGGGTCAAGTCAACCTAATCCCAAATCATATCTAACATCCTATGTTTAGAGAACTATGTTATCCACAAGGAAGGACTCTCGGACAGAATCTATTCTATACTAACTGTGTGTGCGTGTACAAGCGTCTAAGTGTCTATATGAGATGCGAGGGGCAGAAAACTTTCCATGGCAGCAGGGCTATGAATCACTTGCAGGAGGGCGGAAAGGCTGAGTCCCTTGCTTGTGAGCTAAAGGAAATGTTTACTTAAATCACTAGACAGGAATGCATCGGCTGAAGAGCAAAATAGATAATTCGAAGGTGAAATACAGCTTCTTGGCAGACAGGCGAAAACTGGCCGAGGCAGGCACCGTTAGCTGCACAGGGAGTAGGACAAAGTTCATGGATACAGATGCGAGCTCAAGCTGAAGCTGTCAGAGACAGAGAGCAAGGAAAGGCTTTGAGGACAGAATCGGGCCTACTCGCCTGAACTGTAAAAATGGAGTAACTTAGCCATATAAAGTCGGTGGCCTGTCATACCTAGGAATCGAATATCCAGCCCATTGATGGCGGATCTGACAGAGAACATGTTGACGGTAGACACACATATGTTTGCGTCTTAGAAACTGGAACTGGAGGGAACATACATGTACTTGTAACATGTATATAGAACCGTTGGGGTCCAAGATAGGGGACATAACTGATCAGGAAAATCCACATTTCCACATTCCCTCCTTGTCCCCTACTTGCCCTTCAAGAGATATCAATCTTCATCATTCCATCGATTTGCTCATGGAGCATCATTTCTTCTTCCTTCTTCTTCCGGTATTTTGAACGAGAACTGTGATATGGAATGCATGATGTGGCACACAGACCACAAATCGCTGGTCCACATTGTAGGCATAAACAACAACTGAAGAGCATAAGAAGGCCAATACCTAGGAAGGATAGAACTCTCCATCCCCAGGCTGATATCACACTCCAAAACCACCCGGACCACGTCCAAGTGCCTGGATTCTCGTGTATCTGGCTTACAATCTTATGAAGGCGTGTTATAGCTTTATATACGGATGGCGAATTTTCTGGTATGAATATGCAGCAGCTGGATCCGATGACCCTGCAAGCTCCGCCCCTATCGGCCAGGATGACGTCAAGGACAAGACGATTCTGGAGAACAACAATTCTCATCACTGATTGTTCCTCTGTCAGATTGCCTAGGGCGGCTATAGTCTCGTTTACTACAGCTTCAAGAGTCTTGGTTAGTCTACGTATCAGCTTACTATTTGATATAGTACCTATATAGGGAAAGATACCTTTATTGAAATCTACATACTTGTCCCATGCCGTCTCAGTATAATCGACAACTGGGAGATCTCTCCGCTCTCTTTTGTGTACTAAATGAACATGTCGATAATAATCAGGAGGAGCTAGGAAAACAGGTGGCAAAAGGAATGCGATGTAACAGGTACCATCCCAATCTAGAGGCAGACGCATATATGCCGTCTGACCACATATAAAGTAAGAATGGCGAGAAGCTCTAAATGAAGATTTACCTTGATCACTATATTCTACTGTAGTAACGCATTGGCTATGGCCCATATGTATGGAACCAACTTTTCTTACACATAATTCACCCTTTACTGGAAATACTGACATAGTGGGCAGAATTAGTTCAACTTCGGATTTGACATTCAAAATCATAAGATTAGGCGTAAAATTACCTAATTTATACACTTCATTTTCTAAATCAGTTCCTGTTCTACTGGGGTGACCCTCCTTATTAGGGTGACAGACTTTGAATAAAACTAGATTCAGATTTCCCCATATCCAATGTTGTTGATAAACTGCTGTGTCTGGGTCTATGGAATTTAATAAACTAAACCATGCTCCACAGGAGCCATTGTGTGTGAACGGATGTGGAAAGAAAGGCAGAACTCCTTTGTTATTCTGATAGGGAGGAAGTCGGCCACACACCCAACAATTGGTGGCATTACTAGTCTGATGGGAATGATGTAACATACTAATGAATGTGTTATTGCGCAGCGCAAGTCTATAGGACAACTCATGTGGGGGTAGGTCACTAAAAGAATGTTCATCAGTTATATTGAAAACACGTTTAGAAACAGGATAATACATATGCAACAATATACTTGCAGTAACTATTAAAAAACTCAAGGAAGACAAAATTAATAAAGTCACAATACAGTGGTTACGCAGTAATTTACAATAAGCATGTCGTTTCATTATGATTCTGGACTCTACATGATTCAGACCTAAGGGATACATGTCGGGACAGATTCAACCGCTTCACCTTGGAGAGGACTTAAACAATCAAATCGTCCGACAGCTTGGATCTGGACCTGAGTTTCTGTTTATAGAGTTCGGTGCTACTGGCCTCAGCCAAAGGTAGCTTTGAGTCAATGGGGGAAGACACACGGGAAGTACTGTCTGTGTCAGGAGGAAGTCCATGAAATTTTTTGATATGGCTGGTATGCACCCAGCCTTTCCTTCCTTCGATCTTCACAGCTGTTCTGGTCGTCAGCAGGACCAACTTAGGAAGTCTCCACCTTGGCTCCAGTTGCGTTTTCCGATCAAAATTCCTGACGAGGACATAATCGCCAGGAATTACATCATGAGGTTTCACCTCGGTGTTGTCGGGAAAAGCTGCGATTACCTGTGAACGACAAGATTGTAGTGCAGACATCAAGGAAGCCAGGTAATCTGTCAGCATATTACAGTCAACATCAGTTATTTTACGGGGTATAGGCGTCCCCCACATATTCGGTGGTCTACCAAAGATCACCTCATACGGGGATAGCCCTGTTCGAGAGTGTGCTACCATCCTCATGTAAAATAGCGCAACTGGTAAGGCTACTATCCAGTCCACACCCTTTTCCTGACATATTTTAGACAGTCTGATTTTTAAAAGTTGATTATGTCGTTCCACGAGACCTGCTGCCTCGGGGTGTCGGACACAGTGGAATTTCCACTGATATCCCAACAAGAGTGAGACATGTTTCATTAATTCGGATGAGAAAGGCTGGCCGTTATCTGAATATACAACACGTGGTAAACCGTACCGTGGGAAGAATTCTCGAACTAGCTGCTTGGCAGTAGTCGGGGCAGTGTAATCTGATACGGGATACGCCTCTGTCCAACGGGAGAGAGCGCAGACAACTACGAGAACATATTTGAATCCTCGACAACGTTCCATCTGAATATAATCCATCTGGAGGACTTCAAAAGGATGGTCAGGAGGCTGAAATCCACCCTGCTCTACGGGAACACTCTTTCCTGGATTAAACTGACAACATATCATACAGGTACGAACTTTTTGTTTAGCTGCTGCTCGTAAATGTTTGTTGAACCAAATGTGCTGAATGCTGTCTAGCATAGCCTTCTCTCCCAAATGTGCTGGACTGTGAACTGTAGCTATAATGGCTTGAACCATGGAATCAGGGAGAAACCATACAGATTTCTCCTTCGTCATCCATCCTTGATCTGTCTGGATCCCTCCTAGTTCCGTCCACTTCTTTATTTCTTCTGCTGTGGCATGTGTCTGTATGTCAATTACGTCAAGTGCGGGATCCTTAATTGTCATACACTGTGTTGGGGTCTGAACTATTGGCTTTGTCATGTCTAATGTGCGATTCTGAGCAGTCTGTTTAGCTGTTCGGTCAGCTAAATCATTTCCTTGAGAAATGGTATCAGTAACCTTCGTGTGTGCTTTACATTTCATAATCGATATAGCAGTGGGTAGATGTATTGCGTCTAACAAGGCATGAATGAGGGGTCCGTGCTGAATGTGGGCACCATGGGACGTTAAATAACCTCTCTCTCGCCATAGCACGCCGAAGTCGTGTACAACTCCGAATGCATAACGTGAGTCAGTGTATACATTAACTTTCTTATTTGTGGCTTGAATACAGGCTTGCGTTAGAGCAATAAGTTCTGCTGCTTGGGCTGACAGAATATCTATACAATGTGTCTCAATAATTTCAGTGTCTGTTGTGACTGCATACGCGGCCACTAAATCTCCTGTACTTGTTCTCATGCATGATCCGTCTACATACAACGTCAGGTCTGGATCTAACATTGGAACGTCTGTCAAGTCATGTCTAGGTTTCGTCTTTATTTCAATGATTTCAACACAATCATGAGCTAGTGGGTCTGTTCCAATTACAGGTAATAGTGTAGCAGGATTCAATGTATTACACCGTCGGATCTCTATGTGTGGTTGAAACAATGTCAGTTCATAACCGGTAAGTCTTGCTATGGTCAAGTGTTGTGTTTGTGTTCGGTTCACAAGAACCTCTACTGCATGTGGTACTTGTACTGTCAATGGGTGTCCTAATACTATGGCATCGCTTTGTCTGATTGCTAAAGCTGTCGCTGCCACTGATTTCAGGCATGCAGGCAAAGCCTGAGCTACGGGATCTAATGTACTGGAAAAATAAGCACATGGCTTGCGTGATCCTGCTTGATCCTGAGTGAGTACTGACAAGGCAGTACCTTCGCGTTCTGTAACAAAGAGTGTAAAATGTTTGTTATAACATGGTGTTGCTAAAACAGGTGCTTGACATAAAGCTTTCTTTAGGCTTTCAAAAGCTTGTGTATGTTCCTGAGTCCAAGGGAGAACAGTCGATGTGGCTGCCTCCTGTGTGGTTAACTGAATGAGTGGTTTTGCTAGAAATGCGTACTGAGGGATCCACTGCCTACAATATGAAGTGAGGCCTATGAAAGCCCGCACCTCCTTTTGTGTCTGGGGTATTGACATGTTAGCAATTAACTGGATGCGATCTGGTGTAAGCTGCCTTCCCTCCTTGGACAGCGAGTGACCAAGATAAATAACTCGCTGAACACAGAATTGCAGCTTAGAAGGGGACACCTTGTGCCCCTTGTCGGCTAGGAAATGTAAAACTGTCAGAGAAGCTTTTTCACATTCTGGCTCGCTTCTCGCGGTGATCAGCAGATCATCGACATATTGAAGCAGTGCAGTATTGACTGGCATGTGGATACTGTCAAGTTCTCGTTTCAGTGCTTGGCTGTAGATGCTGGGGCTTTCTGTAAATCCTTGAGGAGCGCGTGAGAATTTAAAGCTGCGCCCATTTAAACTGAATCCGAACAAGTATTGGCTTTCCGGATCTATTGGGACGCTGAAAAAGGCATTCTTGAGATCAATTACAGTAAAAAATGTTGCTTCGGAATCAATTGCTGTCAACAATGATGATATATCAGGGACCACAGGGAATTGTGGTACAATACACTTGTTTAGTTCACGCAAATCAATAACCAATCGGTACACTGGTGGGGCAGTAGGATCAGTTCGTTTAAGAATCGGAATTATCGGTGAATTACATACATTGGAGTCTGTTTCTACAACTACTCCCTGGGCAATTAGCTCATCAATGATTTTCAGCAAAGCCACTACAGCATCATGCGGTAACTTGTATTGTCGCATTCGTGGTAGTACCACTCCTGCTTTCAATGTAACTCGATAGGGTGTAATGTTCATGCAGCCAACATCCGTAGGGCCTTGTGCCCATAGATGTACTGGTAAAGTCTGTAGTCGGGGATCCATGTCTCTAGACACATAGTGACCTTTAAAATCACGCAAAAACAACCTTACTCCTTCCGGAGAACAACATATTATGGCTCCTAGTGCTTTCAGAGTTTTAATTCCTAACAGATTTTCTGGGCATGATTTAGTAAGCAATAAATCTGTAGTTCGTGTCAAAGGTCCTATCGTAAGTGGTAGAGGCTGTGATACTTCATTAACAATAGGTTTTCCTGAAAAACCAAGGGAAACATTTTGAGAGCCTGAGAGGGGTGCCCCTGGAACTTCACTACGTTTTATGGTTGTTCGACTTGCCCCTGTATCGAGTAAGAATTTTCTATCTTGACCTAATAATTCACTATGTACATAAGGTCCTTCTTGATCTACCGGAATCTCGATAAGCGGTAAGTCAACTTCCCTCTCTAGGCTGGTTCATGCGTAACGCTGATACTCAGGGTATTCATACTGTGCAGTCTGATACATTTGTCGTGTTGTGGTTTGTGTGGCAGTAGCAGGCAACGGTGGTGCAGCTGGCACAAACTGTATGGGTTGCTGTGAGGCTGGCATAGACTGTTGCTGAACTGGCATGGACTGTCCATGCTGCATAGCTCCTTGTTCATTCTGATCTTGTCTAACTAATCGTGGTCTCTCTTTTGCAATACCTGTAGCTATATTACGTTTCAGGACTTGACAATCATGTACATAATGGCCTAGTTGTTTACAGTAATTGCAGGTTCCTTTTACAGGAACTGCAGAATCACCAGAATGTGTCACACCCTTTTTGTGACCATCTGCTGGTACTGTCTGAGAAACTAGCATTTTCATTTTTGTATCCTTCATGCGTCTATGCTCGTGTTCTTGTTCATCCCTAATTCTATTGTGATGATACTGTAACATTTGTAGCATTTGCGACGGAGTGTTACTTTGCCAGGTACTCTCGAATTTCAATATTCTATTCTTCACTGGGGGCAATGCATTTTCCACTAATTTTGTCACAAATAGATGTGGATATGAGTCACTACTTGCTTTTATACCACTATTTATACCAAAACATTTTTCAAATCGAGCATAATAATCGCTTGTGTCTTCATCTTGCTTTTGTTTACAGGCTGTGATTGCACCCCAATCTTCCTTTTTTGTAGTTAATAAACGTGGCAGTACCTGTACTAGTAAACCTGGTAATAGTTTAACTTTATCCCCGAGCCCCGAACCTGCAGTTCGGCTCCTTTCTTCCTCTGCTAATGCTGTCCAGTCTATCTTTTGGTCTCCCACTTCCCACTCTTTTTCTTTCAGTTTTTCATAAATGCCAGCAGGCAAAAGCACCTTTAATATCGTCATAATATCAGGAAAGGTGTACTCTCCCATCAGTAACATGTCTTTAATTTCTCGGTGGAAACCCGCTGGGTCTTTGTCATGACTAGGTACTACTTTCTTCATTTCTAATAATTCCATTTTTGATATGGGTGTGTAAACAAATACACGGTGAAACTCATTGTCTTCGCCTTTTATTGGGTGCACTTCCCGTAAAGGATTTTGTCTATCCATGTAGTACGGTGCTCTTTCTCTGGGGGGCAAGGAGAGAGAATCTGGATTTACAAAAAGGACGTACTGCTTACGTGACACTAATATCTCTTTAATTAGCTTGTTACTAGAACCTCTCCATCTGTACGTAAGTAGTTCCGTTAATATATCAGGTAAAGGACCAGGGTCAGTATGTTGGCTCTTATATAATATGAGGAGTTGCTGAATCATATAGATTCCAGCTAAACGTTGTTCATCTGTACTGAGGTTGAGAAACGTGTGTGCTACGGTCTCATCACCGTATTTTTCAGGACTAACAATCCAGTGAACGGCTGATCTGGCTAATTCTTGCTCATCTATGGAATCGAGGAGGTGATAACCCCTTCGTTCTCGTAGTATTTTATCTGCGGCTTGAAACAAATGTTCAGGAGACTTCAGATTCATTACAGGCGTCGGATACGTTCTGCTATTATTTGGACATACAGAGTGTATTGGATCAGAAAAACATCTAGTATTTTCACAAGATCTTCCTCTGCCTACATAGGCTATGGTCTCTGACTGTCTTGCAGAGTTCCCTGATTCGGACACTTCATCTTGCTCAAACTCGTCTGTTCCCAATCTTTCTTCATGAATACGCTCTATTTCTTTACGGATTTTTCGGCACATGGCTATTATACAATTTTGCTTATCGTGTCTCCCTTCCGATATATTCTGACTCCATTTTGTAAGAATAAGCATTGCATTCGGGTCTACCCCCGGACGATCTTGATTTCTGATCACACAGTTTATGAGGAAACGTAACAGTTCCCCCTGTATTTCTACTTTCTGGAATTCCATAGCTCTGTTAATACATCCTGGATCTCGTCCTGTTTGAACAAAATGATATATGTTATCCAGATGCGTAGTCATTCCTGGTAACCTTGCTAAATACTCTGCGGCTCGTCTGATACGTAATGATGCCAGGACCATTTCGTCCTCTTTACCGACCACGGGGTCATATCTACAATTTACAAGGAGTTCCTTAAGCGTACGTTCATTTACGAATTTTGGTGTACGTGAATGTGTTGACTCTTGAAAGACAAGTTTATTTATTCTAGGTGGTGTAAAAGTACTGCTAGCACCTCCCGTGGCCCCATCTGGGGCGTCGGGTGTGAAAGGGTTCGTCGAACGTGACACAGCAACTATGGGTGTTGATACCTCTGTAGAGTCGACTGCGGAGACAGATGCGGAAACAGATGTGCTTGCCGACGCTTGTGTCGGAACTTGCTGTTGCACGGGGACAGATACCTGATCCTGACGTTGAACCCCTCTGCCAGATGGTCTATGTGGTGCGGCGTTAGCATACTCGGGAGCTGCGTCATCTAGATATGAGGAAAGAAAAACATCTTCTGCGGTTCTGGGAAGCCCCTTTGGATGTACCTTAATTGGAAATAACGGGGGTGGCAAGTCTTCTGGTATCTCTGGAGCAGCCTTAGGTAATCCTTCGGCTAGTAGGGGATACATACCATTCATAAGAGCATTTCTTTGTCTATTTACTTGTTCTGATCTCACTCGGATACCTTCCTCAATTAATAGATTTTCTTGAACTTTATTTGAACTTTCTTTACTCCTCTCTTCTTGTCTACGTGCTTTTTCTGTTCGTCTATGAGATTCTTTACGCCATAACTCAACAGCGTCTTTCTGTGACTGTCTGACCCTTCTTTTCCATAACTCTTCCTCCACTTTCATGATGCACTCTGCATCCCAGGTTCCCGCTGCGGGCCACCTTTGACTTTCCGGTAATCCCTTGGTATAATCTACCCATAGATCAAGAAACAATATGGCATCTAAGCCATGCTTATGGTACATGAAATGTCCTGGAGTGTCTCTAGGAGGAATAGGAACTGCTTCTTCAAGCACCCCTTTTCTGGTAGTAATCTGTCTTAACTTCGAGAAGAACGGCATATTGACAACTGATCTGATACTTACTCTTGAACTTGCTTAATACGAGAAACACAATAATGAACAGTGAACAATGAACAGTCATTCATACCACAATATGCAAGACATTTTCTGAATACTTTAAACATTAAACATTAAACATTTAATAATGGTCGACAATGATGACAGTCTGCCTAACTAATCACCACGCTGAATTCTTGACAATAACTGAATACTTCGGAATACTTGATATACTGCTAAACAGTACATATACACTGCTAAACAGTGCAGACCGGATTTGTGTACCCAAATCCGTCTTGACCGGCACAACCTATGTGCGCGTCAACACGCCTCCCCGGCGATGGTACTCACCGAGTAGCTCCTTGAAACGGAAGGCCTCAGAGAATGGACAGGACTCGATAACTGCGGACAGCGGACCCTCTGGACATCGGGATTTCGGAAAACCTGGTGGGCCTCTGTATACCTCGGATCTTGCTCTCTCAGCTAGGCTCTGGTCGGGATACTTCGCACTTCTCACCGCCTCGTCTGGGTTGATCGCAGCCTCAGTCGCCCCCGCTTGACCGGAGGGAGCTTACAGGAAATCCTGCTGGTACGCGTTTATGGTCCGTCCAGCTGTGGCAGGAGACCGGGCCTGCAACGCACCGCCGGCGCGTGAGATGAGAAAGTGTCCCTGTTCGGGCGCCATTATGTGGTAAATAAAATACCGGACTGAATTTCATACGGAATCTTAAAATAAAGTAAATAGCTCAAAATAACAAGAGGCAGAATCCGTGGTATAAGAGGTTTTCTAAATGGGCTTTATTCCATTCAAAATGGCCGACTCGAGTCGCGGCCTTCAGGTTCCGTCACCACGAGGGTTCAGGAAGTGAAGTACAATAATTTATTGATAGACATGTATTTTTATAATAAGTACATTACAATGAAACGAATGTAGAAGGCGTAACATTTGATAAGAAAAGTGACAAAACAGGTACGTAATCGAAACTAGGCGTAATAAGGAATAAAAGAAACATGATTGGTTTGCATTATCAGACATAGGTGGATCTATAAGATAATACTTGGCATAGATGCGCGCGCAGCAGTATGACGTGTAATTGACGTGCAACTAGGGGGTGAAGGGGTCTTGACATTAACTCTACATATGGAGACGAAAAGTCTGAGGGGTCAAGTCAACCTAATCCCAAATCATATCTAACATCCTATGTTTAGAGAACTATGTTATCCACAAGGAAGGACTCTCGGACAGAATCTATTCTATACTAACTGTGTGTGCGTGTACAAGCGTCTAAGTGTCTATATGAGATGCGAGGGGCAGAAAACTTTCCATGGCAGCAGGGCTATGAATCACTTGCAGGAGGGCGGAAAGGCTGAGTCCCTTGCTTGTGAGCTAAAGGAAATGTTTACTTAAATCACTAGACAGGAATGCATCGGCTGAAGAGCAAAATAGATAATTCGAAGGTGAAATACAGCTTCTTGGCAGACAGGCGAAAACTGGCCGAGGCAGGCACCGTTAGCTGCACAGGGAGTAGGACAAAGTTCATGGATACAGATGCGAGCTCAAGCTGAAGCTGTCAGAGACAGAGAGCAAGGAAAGGCTTTGAGGACAGAATCGGGCCTACTCGCCTGAACTGTAAAAATGGAGTAACTTAGCCATATAAAGTCGGTGGCCTGTCATACCTAGGAATCGAATATCCAGCCCATTGATGGCGGATCTGACAGAGAACATGTTGACGGTAGACACACATATGTTTGCGTCTTAGAAACTGGAACTGGAGGGAACATACATGTACTTGTAACATGTATATAGAACCGTTGGGGTCCAAGATAGGGGACATAACTGATCAGGAAAATCCACATTTCCACAGTGCGGTGCACTTTCCTTTTCACACAAGTCAACGCAACAACTTTGGTTACTGCACAAAGTAAAAACGTTGCAAATCTGCTTCTTCTTTTCTCCCGGCGATGCATTCTTAGCTTATAAGTTAATGTCCACCAGTTGTCCTCGTTGTCTTAAGTAAAATTTCCTAGATATTGATTTACACACTTGTATGACTCTTTGTCTCTGTATGTTTGTGATGTAAAGCATTCTGACAGTCTACATTAGGATGAACACTATAAAGTAAATAATTATGAGAGAGCGATGAAGGGCACAATAGGAGGGTGGTAGTAAGGGGATCCTTGAAGAAGGTCATAGTGGGGCGCAAACAAAGATTGACCTCTGGCACCAGCAATTCTAAAACCGGCCCTGACCACACACCCTCTGACGTCAATCAAGCCAGACTATGGGGACCCCTTACGTTTATTGGGCATACAGTAAACCCTGGTTGTATTTTATAATAAAAGCAATTCCTACCTAGGAATCAGGCATGGCAAGTTCTTTCTAATCAACAGGCTGACATGTTGGAGAATAAGGGGTATGACAGTACCCTTAGAAAAGTTTCAGGCGCTACATATTGTCCCACTGGTAAAACTAATGTATGGGTTAACATAGAGAAGTAGAAGCATATTTTCCTATAAATAAGAAGTTATGATGCTGGCGGTGTGTCGGGTCTTCGATTATAAAACGATAAACAAAGGCCAGAAACTGGCAATGATAATTCTCAAAGAATTTAAATCACACCTTCTACAATTTAATTAAACAAAATGCACCTTAACATTTGGTTGCATATTTAAGGGGGCGAGGGTTGTAACATTAGCGTTCACAATCATAACTTCCTTGTTCAGTGGCAACAAAATGAAACAAACCCTGATTGTGAAACATGCAGAGGTCGACAAGCTAAGAGATCGCTTTGAGGAAAGGCAGACTCTGCTTTAAACCCATGCACGATGGATAAAATGAGTACCCTTAAACAGGGTAACAAATAGTAACACCTGTCATTTGCGGTGTTACGAAAGGGCAGGAGCACAGTATGAACCTTTGTTTAAAAAATATATCCAGAGGAAACACTGATGGAGCAATGACATGTAACGTAGAATGCGATTAAAATGTCAAACGATACATACGTATCAAAGGAAAAGTGTAAATTGCGAACATGTACATTGTTGTTTTTTAATGAATGTATCGAAGACTAAACAGATACAGTTTACAAACAAAATAACGGCAGAATAAAAATGCTGCATTGTTCAAATATGCCACAAGAGGGAGGAAAATGTCAAGAAACGTGGTTCGCAACAGGGAAATTATTTCCAATGAACATCAGCACTCAGTTCACTAACATGCCTTTGAGTAGTTGATGTGGACTATGAAAAACAAGCATCTGCCTGCTTCCTTACTTGTTCATTTTAATTCTGTGTATACATCAGATCAAGGGCATCACGCAGAAAAATGTATTTACTGAAGTATTAGAAGGCACAGAGAAAACATTTCGTTTTCTAACCATACATTTTATTTTGTATAGTTTAATTAATCTTCACGATCATTATTATATTTACACTTTATATTTAACAAAAAAAAAATTCCACTTGTAAAACTACATCATAAGGGTGTTAGTCAAAAAATTGAACACATTGTCATAGACACTTGCTTTAACTCGTCTTCAGGGATAGTAAGCACCATATAAATGGATCTGCAATCTGCCTAAAAAAGCAACCCGAGTTTGTATGGAATCTTTTTTTCCCACCTACCTCAACCTAATTATCCTCCATTTTGAAAGAACTGCCGTCTCATTAGAATATTCACGAAAGCTCCAATAAGAGTCATTAGTGTACTCGTCTTCAAGGGTTTGCCTACACAGTTTAGGGAGCAGAGAGCAGCATTTA
Organism: Triturus cristatus; assembly: GCF_964204655.1. Taxonomy (NCBI): domain Eukaryota; kingdom Metazoa; phylum Chordata; class Amphibia; order Caudata; family Salamandridae; genus Triturus; species Triturus cristatus. The sequence goes on along the minus strand of NC_140584.1, from coordinate 468,748,780 downwards.
CAATATCTCACCCAGTCTCAGGCTCTAGCACATAAAGGAGACAATGGTTCAAACCCATAATTAAACCCACCTATATCGACATTTGCATCCATTTCAACGAATGCAAACATGACAAATGACGCAGACAAAATATGTCTATCATGAGCAATTTTTTTTAAATTTAAATATTGTATCATACTGTATTAAACAATACAACCATTAATGTCCATGTAGTTGTGCTCCAGATTACGATGAAACTGTTTTCATATTTCCCTGCCCGTTGGTATTACCGTTCTGGTGCGTATTCTAAGGACCAGTGTCGCCATTGAGTCGTTTCCATGCAAAGTTCTATTGTAATATAAGACAAAACTATGGGGCATATTAACAAGGGCCGGCGATAAATATCGCAAAGCGCGCTTAGCGCTTGCATATTTATCGCCGGCTATCTCTGGAATTTATCACCCGGTTTACGCGTTATTAACAACGCGCATCGCTGAGGCGATAAAAATTCCAGAGATAGTTGGGATATTGCCGTTTTCCATGGTGGAAAACAGCGATATCCTAGATGATAGGGCCTGTGGTTTTAGCCACAAAATCCACCCCCCATGTTAAGTATGGCTTAGTCAGGAATTTAACAGATGTTAAATTCCTGCGTTAAGGCATACTTAACGCGATTTTAAAACTCGCTACCCTCCCTTGTTAATATCGCGAAGCTGCCTTCGCGATATTTTCCCAAGGGAGTCTTGTCAGGCACGCCTCCTTTGCATCTCATTAGCGATGCGATCGGAGGCGTGCTGCAAACGGGCGCTAAGTCAGCAAGACACGCAATAGCGTGTCTTTGCTGATAAGGCGATGAAATTATCACTGCGTTTCGCCCGAAAACGGAGGCCAAAACGGCGATAATTTCATATCGCCGCCTTGTTAATATGCCCCAAAGAGCTTTTGAATACAAGTTTTCTTTCAAAGGAAGGAAAGATTAGCTCCAATTCTCCTTAAGCAGCCTGTAAAAAGGCCTACGGATGTTAACATGGCGCCTGTGTCAGCATTTGGAGTAGGAGTTTTATAAGAGGGCAAAGTATTGGGGCAAGAAGAATCTCCATCCATCTCTCTGAGTATAACCAAGCAGGCTTCGACTGAACAGAAAGGTGCATTCACAATGCACTCACCACATACTTACAAGCCTCCAAGACTGAGAATAGGTATTGTCCGTTAGCTTCGTGCAGGCTGGGAGTGAGATCACACTGGGTGGGGATGCCATTTCAAAGTAAATAAAAAACTCTTCCGGGTTACAGCTGGGAGCATCAGTAGAAAAAGAGAGTGTGAGCTAAGAGTAGTCCTTGATAACTTGGCATGTTGCATCAGCTTTCTGCTGCCACAGAAGTTTACTTCCGGCATCCTTCCACATTTATTTTTTGTTTTCACTCTTATTTTTATCACTGGCTCTTTATTTTCTTAAGAAGGGATTCTTGTTATTTCTTTTCAACCTCTTCCTCAACACTTCTGGATGTCCTTTCTTTCTCAGAGTGACAGCTTTCCTAACATTGGATACATCTTATTGGAAATCCTCCTGCTCTTTTTAAGTTCTGGTGAGACTCTTAGATATACCCTCTTTGCTTCTCACTAGTTTGTAAGCCCATTAACTTCATGAAACTGAGGGGTATATGCACAAGAACTGCCGCTAACTAGCGTTAGCATTAGTTAGCGGCAGTTTTCTTAACACAGCCTATTACCAAAAACTATCACCCTCTTAGTGATTTATTTACACTACGTTGCCATGCAATAGTTTCAGGTAGCCACAGTGAAAGTGCCTCTAACACTAGCGTGAAGGTGATACAAATTTTGATGTTAGCGGGTGAAAACTGACAAAAGGCCCATTAGCGTCCAAAAAACTCACGTTAGTTACCCCAACGAGCCTTTTTTTGCCCATAGAGGCAAAAATAGCTTATAAGTCCACCTACAATGAAACATAGGAAACAAAACCAATGGAATACAGAATGGAGCAGTCAGGGTCAAGTGCATCACAGATCAACGACCCCCCAATCCCTCAACAGACAGCATGACCAGCCAGAGTCCCAAGGGAAGAGGAAATTCAGGGCTACAATCATGAAAAGAGGCGCATCGCTGGGCAAAACCATTGATGCATCACTTATCATTGCGCACTCCTTGTAACACCATGGCATCCAAAAGCTTGAAAATGCAGACAGTCCTTGGGGCCCGGAGGCCTTGCTGGGCCTGCTTCTGGGACCTGAAGTGGGATGCAGAGGCGCTGTGGAGTTGCTGGGCCATGGAGGTAGACATTGAGGCATCGGCGATCACCCTTACCTGGTGGTGAAGTCTGCCAGGTCGCATGGATATATGTTGCTACCCTGAGTGAGAAGACCGCCTGGTGCCCCTTGGAGATGTGAATGGTAGAGGTGCTCCTGCGTACCAAAGTAGGGAGGTCAGAATCGCATACCACTTGCCACCACCATACCGGGGTTCACGGAGGAGATTACCAATGGTAGGCCGTGCCTCTCTGCATCACAGGCCGGAGGATGATGTGCTGGCCAGATGCTGCAGAGAGTGAGGTCCCTGAGCTGCGCCGAATTTGTAGTGTGGAAGCGCTGCAACTTCACACCTAAGGGGGCCCTGTTGCATCACCTGCATTGGAAGGTTCCCCAGCAGACTTGGTGGCGACTGCTGTACTCAGGATTGTGAAATCCCGCCTAACTGAGGCTCCTGCTGGCTAAGTCAGAGATTTGGAGGGAGTGCAGCGGATTGTGCCACGGTGTCAATGTCCAGGTGAGGAGAAGGAGGGACCCGTAGCGGAGGAGACCCGGGGGTCGAGTCAGGACAGTCCTAAAACCTGTGGGTGACGCACCCCCAGTGGCGGCTCATCTGCTATGGCGGAAGAACATCGCCCCACTGCTTTCAAGTAGTGCAAGAAGAGGAAACATAACATTATGCTAACTTTCTGATGTACTCATGCTATGTTTCCTTTGCAGGCGGGACGGTGGGTGGGGCTGCTCTACTCACGGAGCAGGTTAGGGGCAGAGTGGTATGCCCACTCAAGTGCGCAATGACTGTTAGGTCGCACCTCTCAGGCCACCCAAAGCAGTCATGCGCACATCCCTGTTCGCAATGCAGGCTGCATTACAGCCTGCATGTAGAACATGCCCACCCCTCCAGCCAGTGGTTGAATGCCTTGTCACAACACTCAAGAACAATCACAAAGCTGCATTGCAGCATTGTGATTGGCTTAGGAGAGGGAGCCTGGCTGCCTGCTTCCTGTTCCTGGAAGCAGACTCAGGAGAGCAGGAGCACATAAGACGCGGGACCCGGCCTCAAGATAAGAATTAAAAAATATATATTTACAGTCCCAGCTCCCCCCGCATCCACGTCCTCCAGTGCCCTTTCCCACGTTTCCCACCTCCCAGCTTCCATTCCCCCTCGCAGCGCTACATAATGGTGGGCGCAGTGTAGCCATGCACAGAGGGTGTACCACTGCTGCGCTAAAGGCAAACCCATCTGCGTCTGTCTGCCCCTGGACTGCACCCAGCACCAAGGACCCTTCCTCTCAGACACTCCACCACTACAACGCCAGAACCCTCCTCGCCATCAAACCTGGACGCTACAACTCCTGCCATCTACCAACACTGTAGAATTCTCTTGAACCCTGTGCCTGTCAAAACTGCAAACGCATCTTCTGACACACCAGTACACCAGTGCTTCCTGCCGCTCAGCTGAACAACAGCACAGCTGACAGGCTCAACCGCATCCTCCTCAACGTGTGGTCCCTCCACAAACACGCAACAGAAATCTGGGACCTCCTCATGCCACCTCTTCAGACATTGCCTTCTTCACAGAGACCTGGACCAACCTCTGCTCTGGACCGGACATTGCCCTCACCATGGCTACAAATTCACCTGCACAGACCACCCCGAGTGGCCAGGAGGAGGCATTGCCAGTGTCTAAAATAGGCACACTCCGACTGACCATGCACTCTAATGACCCGATGGTGACCATGGAAAACCTCCACTTCCAGATCCAGACCAACCCCAACACCACCCTCTGCAGCACCATTATCTACAGTCCCCCCGGGCCATGAACCCCCATTCACCAATACCATTGTAGACCTCATCGCACACCAGGCTCTCCCATCCACTGACTACATCCTACTCGGAGACTTCAAGTTCCACCTGGACAACCCCAGTGACCAGAACACCACCCCCCCTCCAGGGAAATCTCGCACACTTCGGACTCAAGCAGCTAGTCACCGCACCAACCCACATAGCCTGACACACATTTCGTGGCCGTCTCCTCCACCAGCGGGAACTTCAATTACAGCCACACCACAGGACTCTCCTTTACCGACCATCATTGTTAACATCACGCCTTCACCATGCCCACCTTACACCATCACCATCATTGCCCCCCTGTAGCAGCTGGATCAAGGCCACTGAAGAACTTCCTGTCAACTCCCACAGCACCACCACTCCATCAATTCTTACACATGCCAACACCGCAGTGCGCAACCCCCACCTCCACCGTTTGATCTCCAACTGTGCTGGCACCCCTCAAAAAAAGACCAGGCAAACAACACTCTAAGAAGGCCAACTGGTTCACTTCCACCCTCCACTAGTTCAGCCCCACCTGCAGACATCTCGAGAAGAGATGGAGCCACAACATCAATCAACTCCGCAGCACATTCAATCTTGCACCATGGCGCAAGGGTGCCTGCATTGGCACATGGAAGCCATTGTGTGGCAACATAGAGGAAAAAGACAGAGGGGCTTATTCATGAGCCCCTTCTGACAGTTTCACCCGGCTGGTGCTCCATTTTCTTGACATACTTGCAGCGTGATTCTTGCACCACGTTGCGCTGTATTTGGAGAGTGACACATCTAGGCAAATGCGTGACCTTGTGAAGCCCTGTGCCACAAAATACCTGCATCAGGTATGATGTATGCAGGAGGGGCGTTCCCACGCAACAAAGCCTCATAGGAGTGGTGCAGTGAAATCCATCAGATTTTGCTGCAACAATTGTAGGACACCACTGCGTCAGTACCTTACGACTGCCTCATGGCAGGCAAAAGGGTGTCTCAGTGCAACAGGGATAGGCTGGCCCCATGCATTGCTGGAGTTGTGTCATGCTTGTGACACAACTGCAGTAACTTCCAGACGTATCTGTCATTAATTGCGACATGGAGCACCATAGAGTGAATACAGTGCATCCATGGTGTCGCAAAGGTGCGGAGTGAAATGTGCTGCAACACTGTTTTGTCACAACAATGCAACACTTTTCATGAATGAGGCCCAGGAATGCACCCTATCTTATTGATGGTGTGCATTCCTGCCGTGTAGCTTTGTCACAGGGTAGCATTGCAACATTCCTTGTTGCGTTGTCCAACACCAAAACCTTCTGAAATGAGACCCCAAGTATTTGCACCATTTTTAAGACCAGCTATTTTCTGGTCTTTAAAAACTGCCTCTAACTGAATGGTGCCCTCACACACCCTTTCAGGTGTCATGCTTCATCGTATTGGCTGTTCCTCGTCGGGTCGGCAGTGCAATACCCAACGGGCTCCCTAAAAAGGGGCGCTTTGTCGGAGATCTTCTATCCAGTCTTCTCTTTGACTTTACCGACTCTATTACAGAGGAATGGCATAATCTCCATTTTTTGTGATTCCTGCATCTGGGGCCTTTGTTTATGCTGGACCTCCTACTCCCCTGCGAGTGGAAAAAGCCCCTCTCTTTTTGAATTCAACCCTAGTCAGTGCCACGTGGTGTTAGGCCAGTGACGGCCGCAAGGCCTCGGGTGTCACTAACCCTGTGCGCAACAACTCATGGGCCCTTTATGATTGAGTACCGTGGAGCATCTGTCATCCAGTCACCACTGGCAGAGGGGAATGTGACGTTGTCGGCCCCTTATGTTGGTGGAGTCACATGGCCTGTGGCGCCTGTGCAGGATGGGTGTGGTGTGTGTGCAAACCTGCCCTCTGGGAGTGGCTGTGACACGCTGACAACTAGACCAGTGACCTGCACACCACCAGCGAGTACGCCTGTGACGGGTAGAAATGAGGGCCCCCGCTCGGAGTGTAAGCGGAGAGGTTTGGCCTGCCGTATGCCGGACCAGCACAGGGCTTGCAACAATGACTCGTGGGTTCTGGCCGTGGTTCAGTCCATGTCCAGACATGGAAGTGACTAATGCGTGTGTCCCTGCTGTAGTGTCTATGGCACTCGGAACACAATAGGCAATGTAGCACCCTCTAACTGGCATCCCACAGGATGAGCATCACTGTCCCAACATTCATCCACACATTCATACATGAATGATGAAAGACATAACACACAGCAGTGTGTTACTGGATGTTTATTGCACATCCAGTGCAGTTTTGCAGCTGGAGCGGTACAGGGCCATGCCAAGCACACTTCACAATATGGGCCCGTGGAGTCCATTCGGGGATGACATGTACTGTGGAAGAGGAAGGGTACAGTCTGCAGTCTGGTCACCGTGTCATTGGTCATCAAACAGGATATGGCAGTCCATGTCGCTGTGCAAGGTGAGTGCATCGGAGTGTATCGGGGGTCAGTGGAAGGTCATGGGGCCATGTGCAGCACCAAGCAGAAATAGGCCAGGTGGCGGAGATGAATGCTAGTGCCTCCTGATCACAAACCCATCCTCATCCTCATCCCTGGATGTGTGCTCTGCCCAGCACCAGCAGGACAGTTGTGACGAGCTATAGGAGTGGAGATCGTGGACGTCCGTTCGCTCATACCTCAATGGGTGCATAATACGATTGTACCATCGTTTTACATTTTTTTAACAATCATCCTGCATCTGGTTATCTTTTACATTAATACAAGATTTATCCTGCCTCTTAATTTCTCCATAAATCCTGCGTTTGTTGATGCCAGCAATCCCTGTACTTATACGCTCTTTGCATCCACTCAATAGGACTGCATTCCTTATAAATGCCATCCAGTGAGTCTAGCACTCAAACCTGGCTAGACATTTGATCATCTTGGACTTTGAAGAAGTATTATGGAGGTGGCTCTCCTGAGGAAGGCAGTTTATCTGGAAACCATCCTTCAGATTTAGAAATGCATGAGATTTAGTGCTTTAATCATCCCCTTTGTCTATGGTTGTCAGACATCTAATGAATTTAGGATGCTGACATTCTATCATACATATCACAAAAATTAGAGTATGAAGTACGATTGTTTGGATGAATGATCATAGTTAGAATGCATTACAGCTCATGTTTTGTCATTTATATGTTTTTATAAAAATGCCTATATATAAAAAAAACATACATTGTAATGAATATTTTTATATTTTTATATCTCCAGTGTCACTACATTTATTATTATATTATTGTTTAGATTTTGTATGAAGTAGCCTTAGGAACTTCACAGCATGTGTGCTCTGCCCCACCTGTGGGTGTTGCAGTACCGGCTGAGGCACTGTGTGCCAGTGACACATCAGGTGCCGGAGTGGATACGTCTGCCGCACTGTGAGGCAATGGTACACCAGGGGGCGCAGATGTAATGGTGTGGGAGCAGCAGCATTCATCATCGCCACGCCTTGTGGCAGCAATGCCATGATGAGGATCTGCAGGGCATGGTCGATCCCAGCTACATTTTGCTGTTGTGCAGCGGTGGCAGCCATCCTTTCTGCCTCCATCCTCACCAGGTCCTCCATGAGCCTTTGCATGTGTGCCAGCTCATGGCTGGTATCATTGGAGCCCCTCTGAGCAGACAGGTGTTCTTCTCTCCACGTCATGACTCCAGTGCTGTCAGTCAGGGCTCAGTGGAGACCATGGAGCGGGCCTAGACACCCATGGATGGCGTCCAGTTTGGTAGCCATGAGGTCGAACCCCACCCACACCTGCTCTGGCCATCCAGTACACGGCGTTGGAAGGCCATGTGTTGTTCCTGGGGGTCTTGGGAGACTGTCGGGGTGCCTCCTGCTAGGTGGTTTGGGTGGTGGGTGGGGTCTCTTTGATGCTGCTGGGCAGCCCTGATCCTGGAGGTGAGTCGCAGATGATGTCAATGATGTCTAAGAGGGCTTGTGTGTCGATAATGGGGTTGTCCTCCTCGTCATCGATGAAGAGTGGCTGGGACTGCTCCGCAGGGGGTGTTGACGATGGCCCTGCAATGTGAAGGGGGGATGCTGTATTACAATGTGTACACATGTATGTAGTCTCATGGTACATGTTGACATTCAGACAGCATGGCATTGTACATTGTGACAGTCTATAGATCTGACGATGACCCATGCACTGTGCTCTGCTTGATTGTGCATGTGTGCCATTGTGGCTATCTCCACCCGTCCCCCCAGTACCTGGTGTTCACTCACCCTATTACGGTTGTGTTGTGTCCTGTCGAGCAGTGTACAGTCTCCCAACTTCGGCCACAGTATCCACACAGATGACTGTCGACACCAGCTCCTCCATGTCATCCAGCACAAGCTGTGGCGCTGGGCCCCCACCTCCAGTCTACATTGCTGTCTTCTGGTTGGCTGCGAGTTTCTCCTTGGTCTTTCGCTTGATGTCATTCCATCACCTCTTGACCTCATCTATTGTCCTCTTGTGCTCTCCGACGGCATTCACCTTGTCCATGATGTCCCGCCATATTCCATTTTTGGTGCCCAATGACACGTTGGAGGTGACGAACAGTTGTTGATGGTGTTCCAGCACTTCTGTGACTATGACCCTGTTAGCCTGTGGACTGAATTTCGTCTTTCTCTTCTTCTTGTCCTTGCCCTTCCCTGTCCCCGAGGTCGCGGGCTGGTTGTCCGGGGTGCTTGTGAGGTTGCGCTCATCCTCTGCGCCTGCTCCGGCTGCCTCCATGGTGCTTGGGTGTTGGTCAGTATGTGTTTGGGTGTTTTTTCAACTTTTATGGTGATTTTTCCCGCCTGCCAGGTGTGTGTTGCAGGCCTGGCGCTGCTTATCTCTGATTTCCTCATCGCACTTTGGCCCATCGCAGGTTTTTTCACGTTGGGGTTTGTGTTTTTATCTCCGTCGAGGTGGTTGTATCGCGGGCATTGGCCCTGCGGACGCCCCTGGAAGATTTTGTCATTTAAATTCCATTATCTTCAAGATAATTATTCTCCTCTCCTAGAGGTTTATGCATTGGCTCTTTTACTACATGGGCTTTGCCATGTATTTTGCCCTGGCCTATCTTTGGTTTACCTAGAGACAGCAGGATCAGGTCATCTCCTGCCTTTTATTGTTTCAGACTTCCGTCTTTTGAACTGACTTATCAGGTCACTTCGACATTCTGACATTGTAGAAGGACTTCTTTATTGTATCCAGCACTGTGATATACGTTTCCAATTGTTCCACATAGGAATCCCTTGTGACTGGATCTAAAGTAAGTTATTGGGACTATATGTCTGTTACACACTGTTTAGGCACCTAGATATCTCTATAGCACTCCTTATGCCTGAACTTTCTGTATAGCACGTGGCTTCCCTCTGTGTGCATGGATTTGTTCTGGTATGTCGCTTTGGGTCTTGTTCGTCCATGATTCTTCACATCAGTGCTTTATTTACCTTATTAGAACACCAAGTGATACTAATCTCACTTTCTTTATAATTCACTTCCCTATGCTTACTCAGGTGAAGACACTGGAACGTTTTATCTTCTCCACTAAAGGTTAGAAATTTCATCTTATGTTACCAGGGGAGACCCGTATACATTCTTATCATTGCATTTTATCATATTTTCTTTTGTAGCTTTAAAATGGAGCTCCTGACCTAAGAAGTGCCTATTTGTCACTTAGCCCACACTGTCTTTGTATCTATTTCTCCTCCCCGCCCTAGTGCTCCCCTGTTTGAGTATATACCCATCAGTGCCCTGAGGAAGGTGATGGCTACTACCTAGCCTAGCACTGAAATGCGCGTCGGCACCGTGCAAGACAGAAACCACAATGTGGTATATACCTGAAAGTACCAGCTGGATATATTTTTACCAATTTACCACCATTATCACATTATTCTGATTGGGTTTCTGTCCTACTTTTATTACCTTTGTGTGTTAATTGTTTCATTGGATATGTGAGAATGTGGAATGTATGAGATGGTTTGATTGTTGGTATGTATATGTATATGTTTCTATGTCCACAATGTTAACCAAGCTCTATGTTAGTGGGGTGGGAGATCCTTATGTTCATATTTCTGTAGTTGATTATTTTGTGTTCTATTGATCTATATGATTATTGTATATAGTTTACGATTCTGTCATTTGGCTCCGGTCCAATTATGAGAAGTAAAAAAGAATAACTAAAAAGATTAATAAATATAATAAATATTCTTTGTATTGTACATTCTCGAATCACGTTATTATTTCTAAACAAACAGTTATCCTTATTTTTGTGAATTCACTGTTGTCAGGACCTTAGATATTGTTTCTGCTCTCCCCTGCATGACCATTATTTCCCCTTTATTAGTTAGAGATGTAGTTGCGTCCTATATATATCTTTTGGCAGTTGACACCTTCCTCCCTTCCTCTGAGGGTTGGTTTTTGTTAGTATTGGCCGGTGTTTCGGCAAACTATCGCATGGGGCCGTCTTGTTGTGAATTCCAGGTTGACGCAGGGTTATTTTCCTGTGATAGGCTGCGATGTGTAAAGTTGCGTTAACATTTTTTGGTGATATTTAGCACACGTTCTTGTGAATATACCCCATGGTGTAGTATTTTGAGTTTGCCCATTTTGATTCTTGAGCTGATGCTTACTTTCCTTGTGTAGAAGCATAATGCAATCTACTACCCCCATCCAGAGTTCCAATGCCCACATCCCACCTAGCTTTCATAACTTTAAAAGTTCCATCAGATTTATTCGTTATAATCCTACAAATCAGGGATTTCGCATGTGTCAACAATAACCTGTACTCCAATGGAGACTCATCTTTTATTTCAGTTAAAGGGGCTGTGTACTCTAATAGGGAATACTTGATATTTACTGTACTGGGAATCAGAGAGTTCCTTCTGGAGCATCACAACATTTTAGGACTGTCGAGACCCCATACACCCCCTAATTTCAAAATCCCATTTACATCTGACTTAAAGAACTCATGTCAGGTTTATTTATCAAGTAACAAAGCAGAGTCCCAAAGGGGTGTTTCGAGGGTCAGCATCTCTTGCCAACCAATTTTTCGAGAACCCATTCCATATGAGCAGGTGTACTACTCTCTCTATTTTTCTGAAATTATCATCTGGTATCCAAAATGGATTGATTTTGACCACATATGGAATTCTGTGACGGGCTATCATATTACCCAACCCCGGTAGCGAGCGTGGCAGTGCCCTTCAGTTCCTTACATCCTCACAAAATCTTGCTGAGAGGAGTGACAGAGTACTTTCTGCTACCTTTATTGAAGGAGCTGACCATATATCAGAAGCCTGCTTTAGTTATTTGGATACTGCATGATACTCAGCGAGCAGTGTCTGATCTGAAGGTAGGAACAACACTTATTTAATTCAATTTATACAAAACCCTTTGTTTCGTCCATAAATATTTACTATATTTAAAAGGCTTTGAATCGACAAAATGGGGTCTGAAAAGTATGGATAATGTCTGCCGAGCGGTGCGTCAGCTACTGTGTGGTGAGCTGCACTCTGTGCTGTGGCACACACACAGACGCACTCTTCCCCCACATCAACCAAAGTTCTCCCAGGCCTGCTGCCAGCATGGAGGGGAGGTGGCGCTGGACCCAAAAAAACTGCGAGATCACCTCCACCTAAGAAAAAAGGGGGCAGTGCCTCACCCCTGCATGGTGCTGGTGCCCACAGGGTGAGAAAGGGACACCGCCGCAGCCGCTCCTGCCTGCTTCTGCCATGGGGCTGGGTGAAAAAAAAGAAGTAGGATAACACAGTATTACAGCAGAAAGGAAGAACTGAAGGAAGTGGAACACAAGGAACGGGAAACAAACAAAGTACAAAAAGTCACGAAAATGTTTAAAAAAAGAAAACGTAAAATGCACAAACAGAAAGGCACACACTAATTAAAAATAAGTAAATGAGAGGAGGATGAGTTGTACAGAGGGAGGATTGGCATAGGCTTAAAAATAGGCCTTACAGCATGCACAGAAAACAGAAAGCAGGTAAAACATAATGGCTGTGCCGATGTGCACCACGCATTGCTGTTCAAGCTGATTGTTAGCATGAAAAACAGAACGGAGAGCCAAACAAGTATTTTTCCACTAGTTTGCAGAGTTTTGGAGAACCCCACAGGTTTTTTGTTGTAAATCCGTGGAATTCTGCTGAGCAAAACTCTGCAAGTTCCGACCAGGCCGACTTCTGTGTTCTGACAGACCGTAAACCACTTAGATGGCTGATGCAGGTGAGGGATGAAAATACCAAACTGTTGAGGTGGTCCATCTCCCTACAGGAAATGTACTTTACAGTGAAACATCACCCTGGGACTGACCACTCCAATGCTGATGGCCTTTCCCAGTTTTTCCACCTTAGGGACGAGAACTTCCCTGCTTTCAGTTAGGGGGATTCATTAGAGATGGTATGGACCTTGGCATGGTATTCCCCCAGACTTTTTGTCTTCACTCCTATATTTTTACTGAACTCCTTTATTTTGGAATTAGAACTCTGTGCACTTTACCCTTCCTAACCAGAGGTAAAGTACTCCTGCTCTCTCCCTTAAACATGGCAAAGCTGGTATACACATAATTGCCACATTTAATTTACTTATATATTCCCGGTAAACGGCACTACTCATACTCAGGAACTGTAAATTGAAGACTACTACTGGGCTTTAGCACTCCTTGTGTCACCCTCTAAAGTAGCACTTTAAAACAGGTCTTAGACCATCCACTGCAGCCTGAAGTGCAGATCTAAGCTGCCATTTGAACTCGGCAAAATAAAACCTTTGCCAGGCCTAAGCCTTTCTTTTAATATTCATGTGTAACCCTAAGGTAGGCTGTAAAGTCTCATGGGGCAGAATGCATTATATTTAAAAGGTTGGACAGGTGTACTTAAGTTTTACATGTCCTGGCAGTGAAAAAATGTAAAGGTGTTTTTTTCATGGTATCTAGATTCTCTCTCCTATAGATTAACACTATGTAACCTTACTACCCTTATTAAGTGGTGATTTTAGTTTGGGAACAGCTAGAGAAATACTCCTCCCGCTCATTTGAATTGTACTTTAAATTCATGTCTAATGATAAAGTCGAGTTTTAAGTTACTATACTGAAACTGCCAAAAGTTTGCATTTTTCTCCCTAATGCAAATGTGTGGTTCGGCTAGTGCTAAAATCACATAACTGTGAAATTTTCTCCAGTGGTGTTCTGTGTATTACTTCAAAGCAAACACAAAAAGATGATGAACGAAGTGCTGAAACGTTTCAGATGCTCACTCCCAGTCACTATTAGATGTGGTTTGAATCCATCTTCGTTCTTTTGCTCACTTTGCCACCCTAGTTCAAACCCAGCCATATGCAAATCAGTCTTGACCCTGTTCCTCATGAGAACAATAAGCCTGGGCAAAGCAATACGCTACGCTCGCATAGTTTGCGTAATTTGCGCTACTTCGCACTACGCGAATTGCACGTAGCACCATGCGAACACACGTAGCGTAGTGTTGCGTAGTGCAGCAGTCATTTTTTTGCTTGCTCGCAGTCCTCAACGTCAAGTTGGCGGCCGCGAGTAAGCAAAATGACATCCCGGCGAGACTTTTTCCTCGTTCGCCATCAGCAACATCAAGTGGGCGATCGCGAGCGTGGAAAATAAACCTCCAGGCAAGATTCTCAACGCGAGGAGGTCAGGTTTCTCATTGCGAGTGGTTGCGTATGCTCGCGACCGCTCGCGATGAGAAACTACCAGTCCGCGTTGAGAAAGCTGCCGCTCGAGTAAAAATCTACTCGAGCGGCAGAAAACTACAGCTCGCACTGTGCAAGGTGCTGTTTTCAATGATTGCACAGTGCCGGTTGCTTGTCCGCACTGTGCAATCATTGAAAAAGACATCTTGCACAGTGCGAACAGGGTACTACGCAGTTCGCGAAGTGCTACGAGTAGCTCACGTAGTGCGAAGTGCACTTTGCTTAGCTTCGCGTAGTGCTACTTCGCGAACTACGCCCAGGGTTAGAGAACAGTCCAGCCCAAACTGCCAAGCCAGGTCTTCCCTGGACCGGAAACAAGCATAATTGGACCGGTTTGGGCGTAAAATCCCTCATCAGCCAGGCTAGCTTGACTCCGGTGGCAAAGTGAGCAAGCAAACCAAGTCTGGGCATACCCTGCCAACTTAGGGTGAGCAAAGTCCACTTGAACCCACCCTTCTAGATTTCCAACCGCCCTAACCCCAGACCCTGTCTGAGTCATGGAAACCCCACGTCCCATTCCCGTTTCCCCTCCAGCTCGTTAATCAAGGGGAGTTGGGCTTCTTGGGGGGAACTGCTGTATCACATTCTGTGAAGACACTGCCGCTTCAGAACCCCCCAACCTCACATTTGATACCATATGCGATGTAAGGGCCTCAATGGGAACCTCTCCTTCAAACAGGGATTTAGGAACTCCCTCCTCCATAACTGTAAGTGTATCACTCTGCCTGTCAGAAATCCGTGAAAATGCAACCTTAACGCTTTCCGTTTATGAAGGCGTATTATCTTTTTATGTTTCCTTTTCACAGGAACTGGGTATAAGAATGTTACCAGGTGTAAAAGTCGACCCCTCTGAACCTCTCTTCGGAGCATTCCTGGACTTGTAGAAGATTCAGAAGGAGGGCTGTCCTACTGTTTGAAGAGGGAAGACTGGACCTGATTGCCTTGCATCAAGTATCCTGAAACGTGAATCCAATGGTCAGTGGGCTGACTTCAAGTTTGAGCTAACGGGAAACAACAAGCTTTTGGAGGCCTTCCCTGCAACTGCCCATCTGATCAGCACTTACTGGACCTACCTGAGCCCTGCTTCTGGCCTCTGCTCGAGTGAGTACTGATACCCAAGGGGTGCTCCCTAGCTCCTGAACTTTTAGCTGGCATCAGCTTGTACTCCTCCTCCTTCAAAACAGAGCTACAAGTGAAATTCCAGAAGTTTGGGACTTTTCACAAGCTGGCTCCTTCCATCAGCAATGATAGCCGCATCTCCCCCCAACACGAAGTTCCACCGTCGATCTGCTCTTTACACCAAACAGCATCCGCCCACATCTAATGGCAGTGTGAAGCTCCAGGGGCAAACTGCTCCTCGACTGACAATCTTCTCACAGCCCCCACCACGTGAACTTGGACCGACAGAAGGTAAACTATTCACCAGGACAAACCTGGTCAACGGTTCCGATCCACACTCCATTGCGGTCATCCGGAACATGTGAGTTTGACTCGGTCCAGTGCGACCAGATCCTGGTATTGCTGCTTTGTACTTCTTAGTGGTATTTTTATCTAAAGCTTAAAAAAGTCATAACTCTGGCCCTTCTTATTGGATTTTTTTTGTTGTTTGGTGTAATTTTATTTATTACAGTTTACTTTATTCATTTGCCCCTACGTTAATCCTGGCTGCTATTGTTCCAAACTATCAAAAGCTTAAGTGCTGGATTATTTAGTGCCTTTTGTGGTCCACATTGATTGTGTTTAATATTTGAGGGGGATTATCACCCCTCTCGTCTAATAAACCAATGCCCTACATACACCAATTAGGCAAATTCCAATTGGTGTACTTAGGACAATGATGTGTCCCTCTGAGTATGCTCAATTGTTTGAAGCATATTTACTGAGGTTCTGTGCAATGCACAGAAGCCATTACTGTAGTTCTTATGTTTTCAAACTTTTAAACTACCCCCTGTTCGTCACTTCGAGCAAACTACACAAAGTAGACAAGAGCAAACACACAGCAAATGTTTAGAGTATGTATTATTCGCCATTTTGTCATTTAATAGTATTTTAATAAGAAATATAAATATCCTATGTATTTAAACAGTCATAAACAAAAATGTCCTAATCTACACCTTTCACACATTCACACATCAAAAATCACCTACAAAAGTCACCCCCACGGCTCTGTCGATTCTTGTTTCCAGCTTGTCTTTCTTGCTGAATCGTCTACCTGTTGTTAGTCCTGCTTATATCAACATTGCGCCGAAGGTTTCACCTTTGCTAAAAATTGCTTCTTGTAACAGTGCCTGTTTTGCGTTTTCGTAACCAAATAGCTAAAAGCGTATTTGCCATTCTAACAGCTAGGAAATGTGAAAATTAGATAGTTGGTTTTCTTATGGGTGCTATTTGACTTCTTAAAAAATTTACTTACGTTTTTTAATGTATTTATTAAATCTGGGTGCCAGTTGATGAACGAATTGAGCAAGAAACACAATTGTTTAAAACAAACACTTACACGCCATGGACTGCTTCGCTGCATGAATGTAACTATATGCACTTAAAGATTTATCCCAAAAATCTAGCTTAGAAGCAGACTTTATTATTTAGATTCTTTCAGAATAAATACTTCCTGTCGAATTTTACGTGTAAGAGCTGATTTTATTTTATTTTTTATTTTCTTATTAGTTTATTCTTAGTTGACAACAACCATAGAGCCAAGAATACTAAAATATCAGGTTTAGAGAGTAAAACACAAGTTAACATCAGTTTGGATCATTTACAATATGAAACAAAAAGTCACAGGGCTCCTTTAGAGCCAACATCTGAGACCTGTGCCTACACTTCACCAACCTATTAAAGCAAATGGATTGGTGTTAGACCTGACAGCCTTAGAATGGTCTGACCCCAACATTTTGCCTTCCTCCTCTACTTTTTCTGATCTCGTTTTTGCTGGCCTTAGGACTCTGAGCACTTTACCTCTGCTAACCAGTGCTAAAGTGCATGTACTCTCTCCCTAAACATGGTAATATTGGTAAATTCCTAGTTGGCATATTTAATATACTTATATGTCCCTAGTAAAGTTCACTGCATGTCCAGGCCTGGAACTTAAATGCTATTAGAGGGCCACAGCACTAATTGTGACAACCACGTGAGTAACCCTAGGTCATGATAGCCGGAACACGTAGACCACAGTTGCAGTAATTATGTTAAAACTGCATTTTGCACTGATTTTAATCCTAACATCAAGAGACAATCATTAAAAGTATTTTTTCTCTTGATATTTAGTCTTAGTTCACTTTTCACATTTCAACATTAGTTTGCACTGCGATTATCACTTACATACAATACTAACAGCTCTTCATCTCTGGTTTTAGTAGCCAATAGTTAGGGATAACATCAAAAAACATCCCAGAGCTCCTCCCTCACAGTGAGTGGGTTGTAGCCCTCGGCTGTGATAGGAGTAACAGTCGGGAGGAGATCCCAGATGATGAAGCATGTCACTTCGGTGAGTGATGGGATTCCGTCCTTTAAGTTAGAACTTCCTGTGTAGGTTAAGTTTCTGGTGCACTGTTGGCACAAATGTTGTAAGTGGCGGTCCTAGACCCTCTGACTTTATTGTTTTGTATATGTTGATTGGGACATAGTCTGTGCTGGTCTTTAAATTTCCCTCTGACCCTCCCATCCTGGTGTGTATTCTTGGACTTACTTGTCTCCACTCCCTGACAAGTGAATGAAAACATCTAAGATGAAATTTACAAGTGTAAAGTTACTATCAGTAACTTTTCACTCATAGGTGGAGGTCTTCACCACCAGGGAGGAAATCTCACAATGATAAAGTAAAGGGGATTTAATAAAAAATATTTATTCCTAAAAACATTATGAGCTATCTTAATCAAAAAATTGTAAATTAAATAGAAATTATTATTATCCTAGAACTAAATAAATTAAGCTACAGAACACATTACACATCAAATTAAATGTTCATTAAATAATTAAAATATGTGCATTAATTGTACAACTATTTTTAAACAAAATTAAAACAAATCCTACACTCATTAGCATTTTATTATTCTACTAATATTTCATAAATTGAATTAATAGTTATGTTAAAAAAAATGATTGACATTTTTATTAAATGTTTTTGTATAAAAATGTTACTTGTTTCTAAATTACAATATACTTAAATGTAAATGTAATATAACTTTTTAAAGCAAAATAATCATATGCATAAAATACATATTTTTTCTTTTTAATGTTGTTTGGGTGGGCCTTTGTACTAGCATGTCCCACCCTAAACTGCTCCTATTTGTTCATAAGTATTCCCCATTTTCCAGCCATTCCCCTGGTCCCACTAACATTTACTGCCAAATAGTATATGTACATGTGTGGAGATCTCCCCATGAGAAGACAGGAGAGGTGGCGATTTGAACCTGTAGTTTTGTGAGTAGTGGTTTGTAGTAAGTGAGTAATACTACTGTAGTACTTCTTTAAGCACTGCAAAGTGAAGTTTGTGAATCAGGCACAATATGATTTCTTAATAGAACTGGCACAATCTTTGTCCCCATTGAATTTAGAACCTCTCTCTTCCTGTTTTTCTACATCCATCTCCTCATCATGTTTCTTCCTTTTTTCTATGTTGTTCAAACTTGGAGCTCCTTTTATTTTGTATGTTTACTCGCTTCCAAAAGTGTCTCAAGTTATTTGTCACAGTTATCTTTCTTATATGACTAAACTTGTTTCAGTGTGCCTCTCCCTCGTCAGTTTTAAAAAGTGCAACTTTAACCCCTGAGCCATCACAGGCAGCAGTTAATTTTTAGCGCCTGCCCTGCTTTGAAGATAAAAAAGCAGTGACCCTTCTAAGTACCAAAAACAGAAGAGCCCTTCTAAGGCGGGAGAGGCTATGACAGCAAAACACAGAGGAAACCATGATGGTGGGTGACAGTGAAAGACACTGAAGGGAATAGTGTGCTGCTATAACAGATTTTCATGTCTGTGATGGAAATAGTGAGTAGGCTCAGGACCTTGGGGAGTGAGAGGTGTATTTGGAGTACCTTCCATGAAACAAATGTTGACAACGGTTCATTTTCTAGCATTATTCTCCAAATATATTGCTGTTATTGATCCACAGCAGAAAGGTGTGCAGAGCAAGCTGGATGACAGCACTACGAGGCCATGCCAATGAGAGTCTGGGCGCTATACATATGCTGCTAGCAAAACACATTAAGTATAAGCTAATCAGGAAAGTTGTGCACACAATAGAAACACCAAGTGCAGTGAGTATTCAGTTGAGAATTTACCAATGGCAGGCAATGTTTTCTATACTTTACTGTAATTCAGGAAACAAATCATAAATAATGAGCCTTATTGCTTGTTCATAACAAAGTGGCTTGTGGTTGGGAGGGGCTGGAGTGGTAGGGGGTTCTCTTTTTTACATTAATCCATGACAGCAGTTCATAGGTGCAGACTAATGCCACTATACCAAGATATCAAACGACAGCACTGCATTCCAAACCAGGTTAATTTCAAGCAGGGTTTCCATAACCGAGATTGGAATCATATTTCGTGAAAGGAGTTTAAGATGACTTAGAATCACCTATCAGCAGTTTTTGTTTGAAAACGTTTCTTAGGAGATCGCCGCCAGAGCTGCTGAATGCTGAGGTTACCTAATTACAAGTGTGCTCCATCTTGATTTCACCTCATGCAGTTTTCTTCCACTATTCTACACTTACTCTCCCCTTGCCTCACACACTTGCAGGTTCTTTTGCATCCCTGTTTTCTCCCTTTGCCATTTTTAGGTCTCGCGAGCCAAAGGCTCGAAGAGACATTTTATATGTGGGATTTTCAAAGTGCTACCCACAGTCTTTTGGCTGGCCTAAACCTGGAGTGCACGATCACATGCACGCGCACAGCTGCTCCTCTGCTCATTGCATTCCCCCCTCCCTTCTCACCCAGCCCTTTGATGCTCTGCTCGATTACTTTCACTTTAGCCGCTTTGACCCTTGCATTCCCCCCTCCGTTCTCACCCAGCCCTTTGATGCTCTGCTCCATTACTTTCACTTTCGCCGCTTTGATGTTTGATCGCAAACGCAATGTTTTTAATTACTTTAGTTTACTTCACTTGCAGGAAATGTTCTAATTTTGTGTTATGTAAAAGCGGGTAACAGGTCTGTCAGCACCGGGCCCTCTACCAGCCAAGTTCTTTGATATGCGTTAAATATACCGACATTAATGTGTGGAATACTTCTGAGTTTACACAACTGCATTTCTCCCACCCCCCCTCCCTATGTCCTCTAGCCATTCTCTCCTCCCTTTCCTGCTCGTTCTCCCTCTTGTATGTCCTTTGGTCCTTCTCTCCTCCCTTTCCTGCTGTTTCTCCTTCCCCGATGTCCTACTGTCTACGCTTTCATACTCTCCTGTGTAGTGTCTTCTGTACAGTTTCCTGACGATTGCCTAGTCCCTTCTAGTCTCTATTCTTTTACCTTTCCCCTATGATCTGTCACCCCCTATGTTCGCCGCTTGCTGCACTGTTCCTCTCCCGTCACTCCTTTCTCTTTCAGTTGCAGCAACACTCTAGTGCCCGAAGTTACATATTACATAGCATAGCTTAATCCTTACACATGGCACTTTTGCACAGCGTTCTGATCCCGTTCCCTCGACGCCGAATGCCTCCCTGTTCCTCTCAAATCTCATTCTCTGAATGTTTTCTCTCCTGACTCGTTCTCATTCACGTATGCACTCAAGAGGATACACGACTTGCCGTCAGCCAGCTTTGCCTTTGACATAATAAAACATAGCCTAGCGTTGCATACCATTGCATAGCATACCATAACTTAACAAAACATAACATAACATAACATAACAAAACATAGCCTAGCCTAACATAACATAACAAATCATAACAAATCATAACAAATCATAACATAGCATAACAAAACATAACATAGTATAGCATAATATAACATAGTATAGCATAACAAAACAAAGCATAGCATAACAAAACAAAGCATAGCATAACAAAACACAACAAAACATAGCATAGCATCACAAAACATAGCATAGCATAACAAAACAAAGCATAGCATAGCAAAACACAACAAAGCATAGCATAACAAAACATAGTATAGCATAACAAAACACAACAAAAATAGCATAGCAACAAAAAATATCAAAACAAAACATAGCATAACAAAGCATAACATAACAAATCATAACATAGCATAACAAAACATAACATAGTATAGCATAATATAACATAGTATAGCATAGCAAAACAAAGCATAGCATAACAAAACAAAGCATAGCATAACAAAACACAACAAAACATAGCATAGCATCACAAAACATAGCATAGCATAACAAAACAAAGCATAGCATAGCAAAACACAACAAAGCATAGCATAACAAAACATAGTATAGCATAACAAAACACAACAAAAATAGCATAGCAACAAAAAATATCAAAACAAAACATAGCATAACAAAGCATAACAAAACAAAACATAGCATAGCATAACAAAACATAGCATAGCATAACAAAACATAGCATAGCTTAACAAAAAATAGCATACCATAGCATAGCATAACAAAATAAAACATAGCATAGCATAAGAAAACATAAAACATAGTATAGCATAACAAAACACAACAAAACATACCATAGCATAACAAAGCAGAGCATAGCAAAACAAAACATAGCATAACAAAACATAGCATACCAAAACACAACAAAACATAGCATAGCATAACAAAACACAACAAAACATAGCATAACAAAACAAAGCACAGCATAGCAAAACACAACAAAACAGCATAGCATAAGAAAACATAGCATAGCATAACAAAACACAACATAGCATAGCATAACAAAACACAACATAGCATAGCATAACAAAACATAGCATAGCATAACAAAACACAACAAAACATAGCATAGCATGACAAAGCATAGCATAACAAAACACAACAAAACATCATAGCATAACATAACAAAACACAGCATAGCAAAACACAACAAAACATAGCAGAGCATAACAAAACATAGCATAGCATAACAAAACACAACAAAACATAGCATAGCATAACAAAACATAGCATAGCATAACAAAACAAAGCATAGCATAGCAAAACATAGCATAGCATAACAAAACGTAGCATAACATGACAAAACACAAAACATAGCATACCATAACAAAACAAAACAAAACATAGCATAACAAAACATAGTATAGCATAACAAAACACAACAAAACATAGCATAACAAAACAAAACATAGCATAGCATAACAAAGCACAACGTTGCATAGCATAACAAAACATAGCATAACATAACAAAACATAGTTTAGCATAACAAAACACAACAAAAAATAGCATAGCAACACAAAATATCAAAACAAAACATAGCATAGCATAACAAAGCATAACAAAACAAAACATAGCATAGCATAACAAAACATAGCATAGCATAACAAAAAATAGCATAACATAGCATAGCATAACAAAATAAAACATAGCATAGCATAAGAAAACACACAACATAGCATACCAAAACATAGTATAGCATAACAAAACACAACAAAACATACCATAGCATAACAAAGCATAGCATGGCAAAACAAAACATAGCATAACAAAACATAGCATAACAAAACATAGCATACCAAAACACAACAAAACATAGCATAGCGTAACAAAACAAAACATAGCATAGCATAACAAAACACAACAAAACATAGCATAACAAAACAAAGCACAGCATAGCAAAACACAACAAAACAGCATAGCATAAGAAAACATAGCTTAGCATAACAAAACACAACAAAACATAGTATAGCATAACAAAACAAAGCATAGCATAACAAAACAAAGCATAGCATAACAAAACACAACAAAACATAGCATAGCATCACAAAACATAGCATAGCATAACAAAACAAAGCATAGCATAGCAAAACACAACAAAGCATAGCATAACAAAACATAGTATAGCATAACAAAACACAACAAAAATAGCATAGCAACAAAAAATATAAAAACAAAACATAGCATAACAAAGCATAACAAAACAAAACATAGCATAGCATAACAAAACATAGCATAGCATAACAAAACATAGCATAGCTTAACAAAAAATAGCATAACATAGCATAGCATAACAAAATAAAACATAACATAGCATAAGAAAACACAAAACATAGTATAGCATAACAAAACACAACAAAATATACCATAGCATAACAAAGCATATCATAGCAAAACAAAACATAGCATAACAAAACATAGCATACCAAAACACAACAAAACATAGTATAGCATAACAAAACACAACAAAACATAGCATAACAAAACAAAGCACAGCATAGCAAAACACAACAAAACAGCATAGCATAAGAAAACATAGCATAGCATAACAAAACACAACATAGCATAGCATAACAAAACACAACATAGCATAGCATAACAAAACATAGCATAGCATAACAAAACAAAGCATAGCATAGCAAAACACAACAAAGCATAGCATAACAAAACATAGCATAGCATAACAAAACACAACAAAACATCATAGCATAACATAACAAAACACAGCATAGCAAAACACAACAAAACATAGCAGAGCATAACAAAACATAGCATAGCATAACAAAACACAACAAAACATAGCATAGCATAACAAAACATAGCATAGCATAACAAAACAAAGCATAGCATAGCAAAACATAGCATAGCATAACAAAACGTAGCATAACATGACAAAACACAAAACATAGCATACCATAACAAAACAAAACATAGCATAACAAAACATAGTATAGCATAACAAAACACAACAAAACATAGCATAACAAAACAAAACATAGCATAGCATAACAAAGCACAACGTTGCATAGCATAACAAAACATAGCATAACATAACAAAACATAGTTTAGCATAACAAAACACAACAAAAAATAGCATAGCAACAAAAAATATCAAAACAAAACATAGCATAGCATAACAAAGCATAACAAAACAAAACATAGCATAGCATAACAAAACATAGCATAGCATAACAAAAAATAGCATAACACAGCATAGCATAACAAAATAAAACATAGCATAGCATAAGAAAACACAAAACATAGCATAACAAAACATAGTATAGCATAACAAAACACAACAAAACATACCATAGCATAACAAAGCATAGCATAGCAAAACAAAACATAGCATAACAAAACATAGGATACCAAAACACAACAAAACATAGCATAGCATAACAAAACAAAACATAGCATAGCATAACAAAACACAACAAAACATAGCATAACAAAACAAAGCACAGCATAGCAAAACACAACAAAACAACATAGCATAAGAAAACATAGCATAGCATAACAAAACACAACATAGCATAGCATAACAAAACATAGCATAGCATAACAAAACACAACAAAACATAGCATAGCATAACAAAGCATAGCATAACAAAACACAACAAAACAAAACATCATAGCATAACATAACAAAACACAGCATAGCAAAACACAACTAAACATAGCAGAGCATAACAAAACATAGCATAGCATAACAAAACACAACAAAACTTAACATAGCATAACAAAACATAGCATAACATAACAAAACAAAGCATAGCATAGCAAAACATAGCATAGCATAACAAAACGTAGCATAACATGACAAAACACAAAACATAGCATAGCATAACAAAACAAAACATAGCATAACATAACAAAACAAACATCGCATAACAAAGCATAGCATAACAAAACACAAGAAAACATAGCATAACAAAACATATCATAGCATAACATAACAAAGCATAGCATAGCAACACACAACAAAACATAGCATAGCATAACAAAACACAACAAAACAAAGCATAGCATAGCATAACAAAACATAGCATAGCATAACAAAACAAAACAGCATAGCAAAACACAACAAATAATAGCATAGCATAACAAAACAAAACATAGCATAGCATAACAAAACATAGCATAGCATAACAAAACAAAACATAGCATAGCAAAACATAGCATAGCATACACAAAACATAGCATAGCATAACAAAACATAGCATTGCATAGCATAACATAACATAAGAAAACATAGCATTAAGTTTTATAAACTCATAGTAGCGGGCTAGCTAGCTTTAACGGCCAGTGAGTGTAAGCAACTCCGTCAACCCAGAAGCAGTCACTCGGTCACCTTTGCTCTTGTATTGCAGTGGCTTCGTTTATTAAACAGTGCCCATATTTATACTGTTAGCACTTTACTTGTGCAAATTTCAGGGCTCACAAAACTTTAATGAATCGAAATTGACAACTGAGGCTGTTAAGTTCGTGCTATATAAAACCCTAAGGATAAATAAAAAACATTGCCATTTACAATGTGAATAGCTCCAACAAACACAAGAGCTTTTTCAAAGTACAAAACATTGCCATTTACAATACCAATAGCTCCAGCTCCAACAAATGCGAGATGCTTCCCGGGACGCAAGAAATTACCATCGCCTATAAATAAAGCTTGGCATTCCTGGCGTTCGAGGACGGGCGGCAGAGAAGTAACAGGACTCTGTCTTTTCCTTCTTACCCAGAGAAGAAAAAAAAGCATTTCCAATTCAACTGTCTCGGCATTGTTAAAGTTAGAGCTATTGGCATTGCTCATGACATTATTTTTGTTTATGTTTTTGTTTTTAAAACATGTAGAGAAACGGCATTGTTATTTACAATGTCAATAGCTTAATCAGTGTGTGTGTAGGTGGCTCTGTGTGTGGGTGCAAATGCAATAGGTCTCGCATTTGCGAGTGATTAAGCTATTGACATTGTAAATAACAATGCTGTTTCTTTAAATGTTTTAAAAACAAAAACATAAACAAAAATAATGTCATGAGCAATGCCAATAGCTCTAACTTTACCAATGCCGAGACCATTGCATTGTAAATGCTTGTATTTATGTGTTTTGAAAACCTGCAAGCAGTGCGTTAACACTCACTTTGTACTTGCTTTGAGAAGCAAGGCTGGCAGTAACTGCGCCTCTTTTACTGCCAGCTGTTAGTACAAAGTGCGTGTTTACGGACC
The DNA here is from genome assembly GCF_964204655.1 of Triturus cristatus. Classification (NCBI taxonomy): domain Eukaryota; kingdom Metazoa; phylum Chordata; class Amphibia; order Caudata; family Salamandridae; genus Triturus; species Triturus cristatus. The sequence continues at coordinate 468,722,923 of NC_140584.1, read as the reverse complement.
GCTTAGAGGTTCTCAAAACACGTAAATGAAAGGCATTGTCATTTACAATGACAATAGCTCAAACTCTCTTAAACGCGAGACCTATTGCATTGCAAATGCTTGTTGTTCTTATCTTTCTCTTCCTGCTTTTTTCTCACTTTTTTACCTTTCTTTCTCTTACTCTGGATTACATTTTTAGGATGAAAAATAAGCTTTACTCCCCAAAATGAATGCCTGTTCTGTCACCTGGTGTAAATTAAGCTCTGTCTTTACAGGATTTGCAGGTTCAAAACTACAATTTGCAAAAACACACTCAATGAAATCATGGTAATTGACTAGCTTGCAATGCAATAATAATCAACTGTGGCTTCAGGAAAGGGATAGTGCGGGGGATAAACAGATCATAGCCAGACTTGGAAATTCACAAACAGGGAAAAAGTAGCAGTAAACCGGTGAAGTATTACTTCATGACATTTACTCTTAGCTTCACTTGTGTTGGCTGTATGCAGTAGTTACTGGGTTATATCACTCACTGTACATACAGTTGTCCTCAGTCCAGTCTGGATGTATTGGTGAGTGACAGTCCTTGCAGCTACAGTCTCAGATGCATGGACTCAGCTGAAAGAAGGGAGGGCATGCCTTGGGAGCGATTGACTCACTTCTGGAGAGGTTGTGGACAATATCTGTGATCAGCTTGATTGCATGCCCATGGATATCTCCTGCCTGCTGTTCACCTGGACAACTGACATGCACAGCACTAGTGAACTAGACTTGACACAGAAGTCATGCAGAATGCAGATCCTGCTCTGGTACAATCACAACTGTCAGCACCAGATCACACGTGTGGGTCACACTGGCACAATCAAGCTTCATTATTACTTTGTAATGCTCTAGTAGGCATTGGTGCCTACTGCAACAAAGTAGCTGAGAAACTACAATATTAGCAGCAGCACCACCATTCTGCATTGCGCAACACATTGTCAAGGGATTATGGGAGTCGAACAGAGGCTGATGATGCTCAAGCATGGCTCACGGATTCATTAATTATCTGCACAAACTTCGCATTGCTGTACTGCGGCATGCAGGGGTAGCCTTTCTGATGATGATTATAATAGTCTGAAAGCCCATATGGCTCCTAACCTTAGCATTCAGTCTGTGCCTCTCTCCCTTGTCAGTTCATTTCTCATAATGGGGTGCCACTCCACACCCAGGCCCTTGGCTGACTTGATGTGCTTAACAGCATGGCCTGACAGTGAACCCAGCGAAAAGAACCAAATGTTTTCTAGTTTAATTTGAGGCTCCTCTTCAAACACTGCTAACTGGTGATCTTTGGAAAGAATAGGAAGTAAATATCAACCATGAATTAGATCGAGCGAGAAAAGTCTTGCTTCCTCTAGAGGTCATGATAACACTCTTGTCATAAGAATGTTTTAACACTGCTAGGCCCAATAGGATTTTCTAGCACTAAAGTCACAAAAATGTTCCAGGTTTGGAAGGTGGACTCCTGAAATATTCCTGCACTTTCATGTGTAAAAAGCAATGGCGACCAACCCAGTTTTGTTCAGGGTTCACCAATCTCTAAACCTGTTGAGAAAAAGGTTGGGCACAGTTTCTATAGGAAGGTCCAAATATCTTGTATAATACAGGCAGCTCAGGAAATTAATTAATTTTCACAAGGGTTCGGGGGCGTTCTCCACCAAAGAAAATTTTGAAAAATAGTGGGCAAATGGTGCATTTTCAAGCATATTTGAGAAAGCAAGAAGGTTACTAAAGCAATTGTTAAAGAGAGGAACATAAACTACTGTTCTGTGACCTGCATATTACACATGCTTTGCAGGCATATTAACCCTCTGTGTTACCTTAGATGAGTCAAAACTGCCACTAGACAAAACTTCGATCTCTCTCCAGGAGGTACATCAATCACCAGAGTTATCCTGGCACTTTTATTGTTGCCTGAAAACTGTTGAATATACAAGGAACTCTGCAGTGCTTTTAAAACTGCTGCACTACTACAAAACGGGCCCACTCCCTTCCAGCCTCCCGGGGGAAAGTCCTGAGGCCCGGAATGGCCAGTGTGGCCTTGATGCCTCCCCTCAATCTGTTACCAGGCCCTGTGTTTGTATTTATGTCGGGACAAATGGCTTGCATTTTATGGCTTACATTTGGAAGACCCTGATTCCATCAAACCAGTTAATGTAGACTGCAAGCCATAAACAAACAAAGCACACAGGGTGGGCTGTAAACTATGTTGAACTAGATGAGCAGGGAGGACACAGTCAGAGTCCATTGTGAAATTTACATTTGTTCAATACACATAAGGTGTCAGGCCAGCAAGGCTCTTTGAAAACAACAACATGCTCTTTCTTTTGAAAACGGCTGAAGGGCATTGGGCAGCGGCCTGGATTTGAATGAATGCCCAGGTGAGGCATGGAGCCGCCAGCAGAGAGCAGAATTCGTCTAGGGTCACAGTGAATCTTTAAAACATTTAGAGATGACTTGAGAAAATAAAACACACACATTCTCTCAGGTTGCCTGCCTGTAAAAATAAATTAACTCATCCTAAACACATTGAGATATGTGATTGAGCTCAGAGACAAGAAATGGGACTGCTCGAGCATGACACGAGACAGACTGAGATCACCAAGGCATGTGATCGCTCCTGTTTGAAAGTCGGAGCAAAGGTACTGACTGATGACACTCAGCTCGAGTCTGAAAGACTGAGTTCAGCAACAAACAGCACTGAGGGACAACTCCCTGCTGAGACTAAGCTCTGCAGCACCAGTAAATATGGCTTCTCTCATGTTAGACTGACTCAGCAGCAAGAGCAGTGACTGCTCCTATATTATTTGACCTTCGGCCGATGGACACAGAGATCACCTGTTGATTTGAATCTATCGCCTTCCTATAACATGTCTGCATTGACTTATTTCAGACAGTTTTCGAGACGAATTTGTTTCTGTGTCAGAATCCGTCTACCAACCCCAGTGGAATGACTTCTCTGCAAAAAGGGTTAAAAGGCTGTATTTATTTACTTTGCAATTGTCTGGGGATGGGTTCACTTTTGTGCTCCCCTCCATAAACTGCAGTTAATTTCTGCTGTTTGTTTTTTTCAGATTTACGCTGCTTACTTGGATTAAGCGAGTAGCCTATCGGCATACTTTAAGTTCTTTGACACGCACGGCATGCATGCTAAATCTAACTGCATGGAATTTTCATGTTTCCACTTTACATGGCTCACTACCTCAATTAACATGTTTGTGTGTTAAACGCTCGCCTCTGCCGTCTGTCGCTACCGCAAGTAACTATTTGGAATGCCAGCACGCCCACCTCAACCTTTCATCCCTGAGGGGTCGGTAAATACTATACTAATGCATAGTGTCACTATGACCGGTTTCACAGCTCTTAGGCACGGAAAACTACGTAGCGAGGCGCTATGCAAAAGTGGTCTCCTAATAACACCCAGCACTGATTAACTGGTGAGTTTGTGATGTTTGCCACATGAAAGGTCGGAGTTATATGACGTCCAGAGCTCATTTGCATAGCTTCCAGGAAGCAGGCTGGTGAGTGTCTCGGTGGAGGGCACACACGCTTACACCCACACGTTATTTTACGGGATACTGTTTTGTGCATATATATTAAACTTGGTAATTTCTGTAGCTGTAGGTTGTGAAGACGCTGTAGAAATGTATATACATGGATTTCAGCAAAACACAAGTGTCCCTATTAAAAGAGAAGGCCTAAGGGATTGTCCTAAGCCAAGTGTCTATTATTCATCGGTAATTCTCTCAGACAATAAAAAAATGCCCTTTGATCTGTACACAGTAACTTGTATATGCACTAATAAAAGTCTATTAACAAAACTTATTCATAAAAGTCAGAGTTATTTATTATTGATAAACATCAAACAATGAATCATTTAAAATATCCTTCCCTCCCGGAATGGGTTACAATCTTTAATGAATTTAATTAATAACAATTAAAATTTGGTCAATATAAGTAAAAGTCGACGCAGCGTTTCGGTGATTTCACCTTCTTCAGGACTAAAAACGATTTCATCAAATCTAAAAAGAGGGAAAAGGTTTTTTCTTAAAACCAAAATTCACTAAACAGTGCAATATACAGTCCTGCAGATCATTATATCAACATACATCGTAAATGTTCTCAATTATTTTTCATTTCTAAACAACCTTTAGTTACCGCTATATTGAGAAGACACTTGACGTTACAGAGAGATAATTATTACTAACACGTTTCATTGCGCAAAAAACAAAGGCTAAATTTATCATGTTTTTCTGATTCGATAAAGATTCTTAAAATAAACATACCTCATATGTTTGAGAAAATAATGATGGATATTTCAATAGGCTATCCAAATGGAATAACCTTTCTAGATGGAGGTATATTCCTGCTGATAATTGAATCTATAATAAAAGGAGGTATAAACATTTGACATATCTTCTACTTTTATTATTGTTTCTTAAACATTATTTGAACTAAATTGGCATACCTTCTTAGTAGTACAAATCAGTTAATTTTGTCCGCAAGAGCCACCGTAAATGTATCCATATGTCGGGACAAGTGCCTTTAAAACTTTAGGGACTGGTTTCTCTAGAGAGACAAAGGATGGAAAAAAGGCTCATTCAAACACTGGGATTTTTTCTCTCTCTTGGGTTCTTGAATTTAATTATTTCTAGCATTAGATAGCTTATGCTCACCGTATTGGTCAAGTGCATGTAATTCCTTTCTTCAATTATTTCCATATGATAAGGAAATTACATCTGACAGATCTGAGGTAGTGATTATTCTCAATTTTTCACTTTCCTGTGGTCGGTCTTCTACATGAAAAGATCGCAATTCATTATTACTTTATATATTCCTCTATATTAGTCATCTGTTATAGTAGCTCGACAAAATTTCAATAATTAGGCACCATTTTATTAAGAAACCTATTACTATTGAGTAGTCATGCTTCAATCTCCTATCCTCTATATTTTCGGTTAAAAGTATGATCTATTCTCAATCTGCATGCATTGGGAGGTGGACCGTAATGTACTCCACATTACTTCGTATTCACACATTATTATTGATAATACATCCTTTTCTTTAAGTTTGTACCGCATTTACATGCCTATTTTGTTCTGTGTTACTTAGAATAACTAAGTTGGCGGTTTCAGCAAGTAATAGAAACTAGGCTTACTTTCTACTAAGGTATAAAGGTACTGTGGACGGAATAGTCAATTACTTTTAGCAAACCGGAACTATCTCGCTACTGCGTTTGTTAAAAGCACTTTACGCTAAAGCTGATGTCGGGCTATAAAGTAAATAGAGTTCCCATTCCCGCTTACCTTTTTAAATCAGATCGGCCTCCCTGCTCTTGCAGACCCTTCGATAGCGACGTATCAAGGGTTTGTCTTTTTCGTCTCATTATATATCTTACTCGGCCGGATTTACCAATTACGTAATTATGTCATTTCCTGTTCAGGCTCGTTTGTGTATCGCCCTGTGCCGGCCCTTTCATTAGCGGGCGGGGTTCATGACGAGATGGACTCGTCATGGGCACAGCGCAACCGCGGCCCATGACGAGTCCAGCTCGTCATGGGCACTGAAGGGGTTAATAGACACGCGGATGTTCTAACACAAAAACTAGTAGAGAGAGGATACCCAAAAAAACGCACTCGCAAAGCTTATAAAAGAGCAAAGTACTTTGATAGAGACTCATTATTCACTGATAGTAATAAGAGTGAAAAAACACAGACCCTACCCTTGATTTTTGTAACAAACTTCAGTAACATTAGCAATAAAGTGAAAAACATTGTGAATAGAAATTGGTCACTACTTAAAGATAAGAATGAGACCATACCACCTAAACCTATGTTTTCATTTAGGAGGAACAGTACGATTCGCAACAAATTAGTACAAACCTATAGAGAAGAAAGGACACCCAAACAGAATACCATCGACAATGCTCCTTTTCCTGTTGGCACTTATCCGTGCAATTCCTGCAAAAACTGTAGTAACATCATCAAGGGCAGTACAGTGATACATAATGGCAATAAGCACAGCATTAAAAATCTGATAAATTGTAGGGCCAGCAATTTAATCTACATGATAATGTGTCCGTGCAATAAAGCATATATTGGCGAGACCTCACGCGAAATACGCACGAGAATTACAGAACATAAATCCGCGATTAGAACCAAGAAAAAAAGAGCCCCCTTAGTAGATCACTGGCTAGAAGCGAATCATACAATAGAGGATCTGAGATGGCGCGGTATAGAAATCATCCAATACAATACACGTGGCGGTGATATCACGATTAAAAGAAAAAAACGCGAACAATTCTTTATGTCACACTTTAATACTTATAAAAACGGTTTGAACAACAAAGAAGATTGGGAGAAATTACTGTAGTATGTTTGGTTTAATAATGCACCACTATACCAGCCAATATTTGGTTTTTGCGGAGTGATTCATTATTATTAACAGACCTTTCTTCCATAAACATGATATTTTATTGAGATGTTCCTAACACTCCACTGTCAGAAGATGTTTGTAGGAAACATCTAGACATAGTATTAGACACATGATGTATCTCTTATAGATTGGATAAAAATGGCCAACCTTAGGTTTATTAAGCTCTAATTAATAATATGATAGAAAGATACTCGACCCTTCTTTATAGGCAATACGTATTAGCCTGATCTATATTTAACCAAATATGCCTTTGTCAACGTAGTTGGCAACTATGTACGTAACATCTCTATAATACATAATATGTAACTGTTACTAGCTGCAGCTTTGAAATGCGCAATCATTACATATCCTGTGGTAGAGCATTTATTGCCCTGAATAAATTCTGAATAAATAAAGTGTTTCAAAACGGGCCTACATCACAAGAGTCATGTAATTCCTACTTTTCCCACCGTTCCAAGATGGCCGCCATGGTTACATAGGTGCAAACCCCGATGAACATATACATCTCTCTCCGGTACAAGAACACTTATAGTCTCGAACAACTTCTGAAAAAATAAGACTTGAATACAGGTTCTATTTATAAGGATATGTATATACGGTGAAAATACATCACGTAATTCTTAATTTTTACACCGTTCCAAGATGGCCACCATGGTTACACAGATGGAAGTCTCGATACACAAACGAGCCTGAACAGGAAATGACATAATTACGTAATTGGTAAATCCGGCCGAGTAAGATATATAATGAGACGAAAAAGACAAACCCTTGATACGTCGCTATCGAAGGGTCCGCAAGAGCAGGGAGGCCGATCTGATTTAAAAAGGTAAGCGGGAATGGGAACTCTATTTACTTTATAGCCCGACATCAGCTTTAGCGTAAAGTGCTTTTAACAAACGCAGTAGCGAGATAGTTCCGGTTTGCTAAAAGTAATTGACTATTCCGTCCACAGTACCTTTATACCTTAGTAGAAAGTAAGCCTAGTTTCTATTACTTGCTGAAACCGCCAACTTAGTTATTCTAAGTAACACAGAACAAAATAGGCATGTAAATGCGGTACAAACTTAAAGAAAAGGATGAATTATCAATAATAATGCGTGAATACGAAGTAATGTGGAGTACATTACGGTCCACCTCCCAATGCATGCAGATTGAGAATAGATCATACTTTTAACCGAAAATATAGATGATAGGAGATTGAAGCATGACTACTCAATAGTAATAGGTTTCTTAATAAAATGGTGCCTAATTACTGAAATTTTGTCGAGCTACTCTAACAGATGACTAATATAGAGGAATATATAAAGTAATAATGAATTGCGATCTTTTCATGTAGAAGACCGACCACAGGAAAGTGACAAATTGAGGATAATCACTACCTCAGATCTGTCAGATGTAATTTCCTTATCATATGGAAATAATTGAAGAAAGGAATTACATGCACTTGACCAATACGGTGAGCATAAGCTATCTAATGCTAGAAATAATTAAATTCAAGAGAGAGAAAAAATCCCAGTGTTTGAATGAGCCTTTTTTCCATCCTTTGTCTCTCTAGAGAAACCAGTCCCTAAAGTTTTAAAGGCACTTGTCCCGACATATGGATACATTTACGGTGGCTCTTGCGGACAAAATTAACTAATTTGTACTACTAAGAAGGTATGCCAATTTAGTTCAAATAATGTTTAAGAAACAATAATAAAAGTAGAAGATATGTCAAATGTTTATACCTCCTTTTATTATAGATTCAATTATCAGCAGGAATATACCTCCATCTAGAAGGGTTATTCCATTTGGATAGCCTATTGAAATATCCATCATTATTTTCTCAAACATATGAGGTATGTTTATTTTTTGATGTCTAAGAATCTTTATCGAATCAGAAAAACATGATAAATTTAGCCTTTGTTTTTTGCGCAATGAAACGTGTTAGTAATAATTATCTCTCTGTAACGTCAAGTGTCTTCTCAATATAGCGGTAACTAAAGGTTGTTTAGAAATGAAAAATAATTGAGAAAATTTACGATGTATGTTGATATAATGATCTGCAGGACTGTATATTGCACTGTTTAGTGAATTTTGGTTTTAAGAAAAAACCTTTTCCCTCTTTTTAGATTTGATGAAATCGTTTTTAGTCCTGAAGAAGGTGAAATCACCGAAACGCTGCGTCGACTTTTACTTATATTGACCAAATTTTAATTGTTATTAATTAAATTCATTAAAGATTGTAACCCATTCCGGGAGGGAAGGATATTTTAAATGATTCATTGTTTGATGTTTATCAATAATAAATAACTCTGACTTTTATGAATAAGTTTTGTTAATAGACTTTTATTAGTGCATATACAAGTTACTGTGTACAGATCAAAGGGCATTTTTTTATTGTCTGAGAGAATTACCGATGAATAATAGACACTTGGCTTAGGACAATCCCTTAGGCCTTCTCTTTTAATAGGGACACTTGTGTTTTGCTGTATTCTAGTACCCCGTCCCTCTGTGAGTGTCACATTGGGGTAACTCCCTTGTTATTTTTGATTATACATGGATTTCAACAGATTATTATTTATACATTTTCTCATCGAGTTCTGGAAACCGAGTCACACTTTGGGCAGACCATAGAGAGAGCGTTGACACTATGGCAACGTCGCGACAATGTTTGCGCCGAGAAGACATTTGTCACTGTTATTCGGCTCAGATATCAAGGCACGACTTCGAAAAGTCCACCAGCGCTGGGATCTAGCGCTGCACGATGCTGGAAAGTAAGCAGCACTATAGGCGAGTAGAGAGAGATATATGAGTACCATTGGCCCCATAGCTACCAGTGCCCACTGCACCGGACCAGTCGCGGCTCGCTGGGAGGGGGGGTGGTGCGGTGGGGTGAGGGGGGCCGGGGGTTTAAATAAAATAAAAGTAAAATCATCTTACCTGGTCCGTGCTGCCTAGGGTTCGTCCGTTGGCGCCTTCAACAGCCGCATCACTGCGTGAGTGGCTGCCCCTCTCAGCCAATCCTGGCGCTGCTGGGCACGGTTACTCTCAGCCCACCTGCCCATTAGGAGACCGAGGTTTGAGCCTTTGCTCAACCCTCGCTCTCCTAATGGGCATGCGCCAGCCTGAGCAGACACCAGTGCGCATGACCGGGCACAGCAGAAAAATTAGCCGACCTTCCCCACTCATGCGCACTTCTTATGCTGCTGCCTGCCCCTGACAATGCCTGTCAGTCAACATGACACCGGACCGCCCACCCCTTCAGACTCTGAAGGGGGTGGGCGGTCCGATGTCATGCTGACTGACATGCATTGTCAGTTCTCCCTCAGCGTCTCTGAACTTAAGTAAACTGAGAGTTTACTTAAGTTCAGAGAAGCCGAGGGAGCTGCGGGCTCGGGGGGCTGGGGGGGCAATGCCCCAGCGCCCTAATTGACGCACCGCTGCTGCTGTAGGGCGTGAAGTGAATTCATGCAACTCGATATTTCGGTGGATTAGTGCTTTATATCCAGATAATACAGGTCAGAAACAGTGGGCAAGGTTTGCCTCTTTCTTTTTCTTAGCTGATCTGTCTGAAATGATAGCACTACGAGAAATATCCGGTTCAATGAATACAATTTACGAAATGGCGTTCAGCTCTGCACTGCTCCAGAAAAGCCCATCATTATACGCCCTTAGGTTATAATTTTAGAATCATGAATTTCATTTGGAAAAACAGAAGAGGAGCACTTTTATGACACAAAATTACATTTTGTATTGAGATATTAGCTTTTAAGTTTTAGTAAAAGCAGATTGGAAGCCAAATGTTAGTTTCTCACATTCATGCAGTACTCATATGTACCCTTGCAACACACCGATAGACTCTGTATGCATGCCCATGTCCCATCATCGCATAGATGCTCAGAACACGGCAGGAATTACCAACATTATTTAGGGTCAAAATTATACCAGGGTTGGTGTTGCACTTCTCCCTCACACATGTATGCAAGTTTTAATGAATGTCAACGTCTATCACTGGATTTTTCAGAACTTTAACATTCTGAGCTTAAAAGACAGAAATTGTGCAGGTATTCTTTTAAAGAAACTTCAGCTACAGTATTCCTGCAATGAAACATGAGAATGACCACCTTCTGCATACATAGCAACAGCCCCGATTCAGGTGGCTTTAATTTAGCTGTAACCCCAGTGGCAGCTGGTATTTAACAATGGTAGGGTCGCGTGTGGCAGCCCGGGATGAGACACCTTCCCGGGCAAAAAAGCAGCCGCACCCGAGCACTTCACAGGTCTTTAAAAGACCATTTGCATGTTAATGAGGCCTCGCGGTTGTTTCACCCCCTCTAAGAGCCCCTGCAGCTCCACTCTGCCTATTGCTTAAAGATCAGCCCCCCCCAAAATTTTTGTTCAGCCCCCCCCGAAATTTGGCTCTAGTTGTGCCTCTGGTGGGAGGGAATGAAGAAAAAATAAAATAAACACTTCCCGTCTGCCGCCACCCCTGCCTCCTCTCGGTCCTCTTCACCCGTTTCCAGGGCAGGAAGCAGTAAGCACCCGGCTCCCAGCCTCCCGATAGCCAATCACAATGCTGCAATGCAGTGTTGTGATTGGTCTGAGCGCCGTGTAGCCAGAGAATGGGAGGCTGGGCATGTTCTCCATGCAGGCTGTAATGCAGCCTGCATGGACAACATGCAAATTGCACATGACGGTTTGACCGGCCCAAGACGGCCGGCCAAAGCATCCTGCGCACTTGGAGTGTACAAACCACTCCTCCTCTGCCATGATTTATGTGAGCAGAGCAGCCCCACCCCTACCCATCTGAGCAAAGGGAAAAATAAAATGATAATGACAATGAATTATTAGCATTTTATTTTTTCCTTTTTCGACCTGCTAAGTAGGGCGATGCTCCTCCGCCTCGGCGGAGGAGTCGCCACTGCGGAACCCACCTAAAATTGTCCCCACTTCAATGCATGTCAACGTGAAAATAAATCCTTCTGATTGTTTTTTTTTTAAATCTCTCTTTTATTACTCTTCAAATGTAGGCATTTATGCTCATGAAAAATTCCACAGTGAGATAAAACTATTATTTAACCCAGATGTGCAAATGAATGGGTTAATTAAATATTAAAATCTGTCCTTGTTTGGGGATCTTTCACCTCACCCCAACCAAAGCCCTGCTCTGGCCCAAATGCAAGCCAACTAACAGCCTTTTGAGTTGTCCACAACTCACTTGCGAAGATCGCTTCAGTTCAGTGGCATCATCGATAATTACCCTCTGACAGTTGGGATGGGCAGGAATGGGAATCTAAAGCACAAGGCGCAGAGTGACACACACCCTGTGTATCCCAGGTTTATTCTCTAGCTCCTCTCTGCAAGTAGGTGTGGCAGCTCTCCTTTCCTTCACATTCCCAGAGGCCATGTGGCTCACCCATGTGGTTTGCAAGACACTTCCTGAGAGCGCAAACAAGGGACAGTTACAAAAATGAATTTAAAATGTTTCAGTTGATGGTTGTAATAAATGCACAGCCCTGCTGCAACATTTTAATTTCTTGTTGCAGATCAGTGGACGAGATCGTCAAGGGTCGAATCCGGCCTCCACGCGCCTATCCCACTTCACAGCCACCTAATTTACAGTGATAGGCCGGACCTGTTATTTCAAAAACTAGAAGGCTGTGTTTTTAGGGGGGGCACACGCAAATTAAGGGGAGGCCCGGCACTTGTCACCTCCCTTCCCCCGCATGGCTACGGCCCAGAGCCAACTTGGTATAAAATTAAGAGCTTACCAATTGGACTGTACCAACAGCTGCGGCTCTAGAATTTTTTATTTGAGAGGGCATTTAAAGAAGCATGGGTGAGCCATGAAGATGAGTGAGTACCGGCTAAAAAGCAACAAAGTATTTAATCAATCTGACATTTTAGGTATTGGCATCTGTCTGCCTTTTGTCATTGTTATCACGATAATCAACACCCAAAAGGCTACATACTTTGCTTTCTTTGATGTGCTTCCTGCTCTGGAAGAGGGGAGGGGTGCTGCTTGTCAAATCTTTCAGATGCAGAACTTTAAGACTGTAGCATGCTCCTGGTCATGTGCAGCAGCAGAAATTTTTCTGCTGTCATACAGAGTCACGTTGCAGCTTTTCATCTTTTTTAAAAAACTATGGCATTTTTTCTTTGCAAGGCATTGAAGTTTAAAAATACGACGCAGTAAGCCCAGAATCTTAATTCAGTTTTCAGGACATCTGTGGTGGTCATTTGTGATGCATAGCACATAATTAACTCTGCTGCCTTCACACCTTTCCCCAGGCCTGAACGTATCCTATGTCAATTGTGTTAATCATTAAAATAAACAATAAGGGTGAGTTCATGGGGCTGTCTGCCCCTGTGAAACATTAAGGTGAAAAACGCTTGTTTTTCAGTTCTGAATGGCCTTGGGTGGGCCAGGGTAATCCTTTGGGTGGGCCTGGCAAGAAGGTAGCTTCAAGGAGGTGTTTGGGGCATTATACCCCCCTAATAAACGTATACTGTAGTATATAGTTGGGTACAGGTGCTTTACATCGGGGTATGGTGAGATTTCTTTCAGATTTCACTTGGAATTTTTACATACATATACGAACAACTCCCCTCCCACACACACACCTCTTGTCTCCGTATTAATGTTGTAACCTGTATTGTATTTATCTGGTTACTTTCTCCATTGTTGCTCAGCCAGTGTGGATGTGATGCATGGAATGTGGGTCTAAGAGTCTTGAATGGAATGCTTGGGTGCCTGGATGCTTGAGTGTGTCAGTTGGAGTATGGGCCGAGCAGCAGGCAGACTGCTCCTGGTGGGGCTGTATCTCTACAACTCAACTACCTGTAATTGAACTCAATAAATCTACCTGAAACTACACTCTGGCTGTGGACATCGTTACTACAGATTTTTGGCAACAAGGATGGCACATTGCAGCTGTCTCCTCCTGATCGCTCCCCTGTTTCTTAGGAGGGGCGTAAAATTGAACTTTGTGTTTTTTTTACAAATAAATGGTTTTCAAGGGAAGAAATATAAGGGGAAAGATTTATGTTGCTGTCAAAGGCCTTAACATTTTGGGTTGGTTTCACCAGGGATTCTTTGGGATGATTTAAAGACCAGGGAGAGTTGAACATGTGTTACTGGTGAGTTCTGGTGAAGATGACGTTGGCTCAGTGTGGAAGGAGAAATTCCCATCAGTGTTTGGTACTGGTTTGGGGAAAATAAAAGGTTTCAAGCACAAGATCATTGTCAAGGAAGGGGCTACACCCATCAAACACAAACTTAGAGGTGTACTTTACAGTGTCAGTAATGATCTTGACAAAGAGCTCAACGATCTTTGTGCAAAAGGAATTATCTAACCAACTGAATCTTCACTATGGTTGTCTCCATTAGTTGTTGCCCGCAAGATGTGCGGTCAGCTTAGGGTCTGTGTGGATCTGAGATACCTTAATAAAGAGATCCGGGTTGATGTGCATCCTCTTCCCAAAATCAGTGACTTGTTAGCCTCTACTAGAGGTGCTAAATTCTTTTCTAAACTTGATTTTTCTAGCACTTATCATCAAGTCGAGCTTAACCCTGAGTTCCGCCATCTCACTGCTTTCATTTCTCCTTTGGGGACCTTCCAATATCGCCGCATGCTGTTTGGCTCGGCCTCTGCGGCCTCGATCTTCCAGAGGGTGATGAACAACATCCTTAAATATGTAGATGGTGTACTTGTATTTCAAGACAATGTTCTCATTTTCGGCAAAGATGTTGATTCTCACAATGATGTTCTAGACAACGTTCTTTCATGGTTTCTTGAACATGGTGTTGTTCTTTAAGCAGAAAAATGAAAATTTCTCAGCAAAGAGGTGGAATATTTGGGACATGTTGTATCTTGTGAGGGTGTCAGTCCTAAACTTGGGTTAGTTGATGCCATTTCCATGGCCCCAGCTCTTGTTGATAAGAATGTGGTTAGGTCTCTTTTAGGGCTTTTTGAATACTATTCTAGGTCTATTCCTAACTTTACCACCTTAGTTCAGCCTATCAGCAATCTTCTTAAAAAGGGTGTTAAGTTTCTGTGGTGTGAGGAATGTGAACGTGCGTTTGAGTATGTTAAGGCTTCGTTGAGCGAATGCAAAGCCCTCAAGCCATTTGATCCTAGTTACTCTTGTTGTGTGACTGTAGATGCCAGTGAAGTGGGACTGGGTGCCCCTTGACTGTTGGGCTATCGAGAAATTCTGCCCTTTCCTGTGGGGTAGACATTTTGTACGACTTACTGACCACAAACCTTTGGTGAATATTTTGGGTGGGAATGTGTCTAAATGCTGTACTCCTAGAATTGTAAGAATGGCAACCAGACTGCTTCAATATCAATTTGATGTACGTCACATTGCAGGGGGAAAAAATACCAGAGCTGATTTTTTGTCACTTTTCCCCTCCACTTGTGATGAGTCTGAACTCATAAAGTTTAAGGAGTTAGCAGAGGAGGATTGTGAAGATTGCTTGGTTGCCAATTTGGAGATACCCAAGTTAACTTGGTATGGAAAACGTTTTGTCACCCCTGTTGCAATCTTTTTCGAAAATTGAAAGTGAAATATCATTAGAATATGGCTTAATTTTGAGAGCTGAAACTCTCATTCCACCTTTGGTGTTCCAGGAATGACATTATCAAGAGATATCATGAGGGATATCTAGGTGTTTCCATGACCAAACGTCGTGTTGGTGACACTTTCTGGTGTCCTAGGATGGACACTGAAATTGAAGAGTTTGTTTTGAATTGTTGTGTGTGCCTCCGCTGATAAGCGCCTCAACGTTTTTACTCCTCCTCTTCTTCCCATTGAGTGTCCAGACAGGCCCTTGATGAAGGTTGGAATTGACATTATGGGGCCTTATGATACTCTTTGTGGTAGTTCTAGTTTCATTCTTGTCATCATGGATTATGCTTCCAAGTGGCCTGAGGTCAACTTAGTGAGAGAAGCTAATGCTGAAAGTATTATTACGTTTTTGAAGGAGGTGTGCATGCATGAGAAAAGCTAGGCTGGGTAACACGCATAAACATTATGAGGATATAACATTATCCCCTTCCTTTTAAATGAAAAATGAAAGTATGAGAAAACATTGGAATAACTATACACAAGACAAGAAAATATACAGACAGAGAAAAGTTTTAACTCAGGGAAGCAAAATTAAATACAACTTCACAAGAGTAGGAGCACTAATTAAACTGAAGGAAAAGGAAAAATATTGACAAGCAATATCCCCATACTTCCCAATAAACAATAAAAAAAATGTAGTGAAGGGTAGGCCACTCCCCCAAGACAAACACCCAAAACCAAAACAGGCAAAGAAGGAGAAACCATTATCCACAGAGTGTACACACAGTGAGGCGCGAGCCGTCTTACACACAACAACAACATATGAAGCGCAGGGCGACTTACACAGAACAACACGTGAGGCACAGGGCAACTTACACACACAACACTAACCAGTGATGCGCGGAGCGACTTAGACACAAAATAGAAATACGTGAGGTGCGGGCGACTTACACACAAGACTACAACATGTGAGGCCCGGGGCGACTTACACACAAGACAAAAATATGTGGGACGCAGGGTGACTTACACACAAACCGACAAGATGTGCAGAGCAAGGCGATTTACACACATAAACACGAAATAAAACGTAGCGTAAGAACCACAGAGAAGTGGGGAACCACCCACCAAGACAAGAATCACCCAGGCATAAGGGAGAACAGTGCAAGGTGTAACCAAAACCATCATTCATGTAAAGCAATGTAAAGTGACTACCACCCACTCTAATTCAAATGCTACCTAAGTGTATAAAGGCATAAACAGTGGCATCACAAAACTTTACTAGAAATGAACTTTAAGTAATGCAAACAGTTCACAAATACACCTTGTAATGTTTTTTAAACTTGACACTTACCCCGGTGAGCAACCACTCACCTGAGTACTACAAGCTTAAGCACACACTAGTCTTGTGCACCACCCGTGTAAGTAAGATTAGTGACTAAACGTGCAGACTGGACAACCAAGTAGCCACCAACAAACTCAGGTGGGCAACACCGCATTCTTCAGATATTCTTTGCAACTAGTGAGCTTGTCAGACATGTAGACTTGCTTGTAGATTATTAAATCAAAACGAAATGTATAATGTAATCATGGAATAACCAAATGTCAGCATAACAAAAAAGGTGAGAAATGTGCTGGCGTACAAATATTACATAGCCACACATAAATTAAGCTCTTCTTGAAGAACAGATAAGCAAGTCAATAACTTATTTCGAAGGATGAGGCTTGTGAACTCGCATGCTGTCTAGCAAGTGTAAATACGAAAAATACTTCAAATATATGTTCACTGTTTTGAGCCTCTAATCTCCAGAACTTTACAACTTCTCCTCATACCCATTGGAAGAGTACACTTCATGCCAGTCACGGAGACACAGACTGTTTCGCCATCCAGACATCGATAATTGCCGGTAGAGCAGACAATTGCCTCCTAATTGATTAGTAAAAACAGGTTGACACTACATCCACCTTTGTAACCCAAACCATTGTTGCACACTTCTTGGATGACAGGCACCTTGTATCCACTCACAACTTTGGGAATTGTGCTGTGATGAAAGTCTAAAATGGCATCTCCTCTACATTGTTTATTTTTCTTGCATGTACTTATTATATATCTCTTGTATATTTTCTCTGAATTTACTTTCCTTTTCTATTGTACTTCGGTCTTAACCTTTCATTTCATTTTCCCTTGTACTTACTCTTGCATAACTCCATTGTCTTTTCTTTCTTGTTCACTCTTGATTTTTCTTGGCATTTTTGCTTTGATCCCTTCATGCTTGGGTTCACTTTCTTCTTGCTTTTCATCCACTTTACCATTTTTCTATTTCTTGGGGTTCTCCTTGTACTTTAAACCTTTTTCTTCTTTGTGGTTTCCATTTTTGTTTTGTGGAAGAAGGGAAGGTATGTTGTAACCTGTATTGAATTTATCTGATTACTTTCTCCATTACTGCTCAGCCAGTGTGAATGTGATGCAAGGAATGTTGGTGTGAGAGTCATGAATGGAATGTTTGGGTGTGGATGCTTGAGTGTGGGATGTATCTCTAAAACTCACCTACCTGTAATTGAACTCAATAAATCTACCTGAAACTACACTCTGGCTGCGGACCTCGTTACTACAGATTTTACTAAATGGATATTTTACAAAATATAAAGTTATAAGTACACCATAAAATCCACACTCCTCTCCCTTCCCACTGCTCATTAAAGCCCTTCTCCTGCCCTGCTTCTCGCTTAATATATTTTAACCAGCGTGATTGTTGGGAAATCTGATGCTCACACCCTTCCTCAATCATACTGACCAAGCTATGCCCCTATCTATTGGTATATGGACATTAGGACACCGCAGAGAGAAAATTGATTGCCTTGTTAATTGTTAGGTTTGCTACATTTGTACGACCTCATTATTCATGCACACGATTTAGGACTTGAAAAAATTACAGAAAATCTAAATTGCGCTCTATTTTCTGTGGTGGGTTTGTGTGTCGAACTTAATTGAACTTGAATCGCACATTAATATCTTCCTTGTAATTAATACCGCAAGGTAGCATAGAAGCCTGTTTGACTCGGGTGCACTAACCTTCGGAATGTTAGATTTTCACGAGAATAGCCTTTTAGCTAATGTGCCAGTCGTTATTACATAGGAGGGGACCCGGCATTCCGGATGGACTTTCAAACTAGCCATGTGATACTAGGCCAAGGTCGACTAATGGGCACTTTATTCAATTTACAATTTATGGAGTCATGCATAGTTAATAAAATAGTCACAAGATAGAAAGACAAAGCAAAAAACACAAAGACCGATTAAGGCCTTCAGGTACACCGTCCTCTCAACAGAAGCTAATGGCAATTTTAATCACGATGTTCTGTGTTACATATTTATTGTAACATTACATTTTTGTTAAAAAAAAACTATTTTGTAAAAAGCAAGGTCTAAAAAATGGTAAATCACATAAACACATGAATTAGGACCGAATTCACACCACAAGCAGAATTATTCAATCAACTGGCGCGCTGACCTACTACATACTTTACTATGAATGCCTCATGAATTAAACAAACCCAGCTATTAGTTGCGAGTCACAAGAATGAAAGCACGCCTCAGTTGCATCTCACAGTGCTAATTCCAAGTCTGCGACAAGACGGGTTCAAAGGTACGGAGGTTATGAGGCAAGCACTTGGCATTAGCGCAGCAAATGAACTGGTTTATAGCTACAGAGTGGGAATTCTATGAGGTGTCTAGTTTGCCTAAAATTAAATAAACCAAAGCCGATTCACAAAAAACAGTTTTTTATGGCCATCTTTATATGATGTAACATATTACAACTGATAGCCATACAGGTTGTTGGAGCTGGTCAGCAGGCAAGCCGATTTTCTATTGACAAAATCACCAAAGTCAACATCAAATAATTTGTGGGTAACTGCTATTCTGAGGTTCTGCTTGAATAGACTGTATACCATTCCAAGATATTGGGCCATTGCCTGCTCTTTCACAGCTGATTTCAAAAATGAAATCCAGTTATCATGTTAGCTTTATGCCTTTGCAGCTCTTACCACAAAATAGGTTTTACCTATGCAGCCCTGGCGTTTTGTTTCGAAGCCAGCAGACTAGCCTGCTCATCGCTAGTTTAATATGCTGATTTCCACCGGATCTCTCAATGTAATGTCCAATAAAGGATGTTGTACAAATGTCTAAACAAATTGGACTGTGCTAGATGTAACCATGAAAAGGTTCTCTGCCATGACTTACTGCTGACAAAAAAAGGTTTGATTTTTATAACTTCTAGCAAGTTAGTGAGAGAGGGACAGGATAGATTTTTGGATAACAGTATGGTGCAAAGTTACAGCCAGTTTTTGGTTTCCGATCGGCCAAAATGGACTTGATGGTTCCCCCTGTCACAGATCCCGACTAAGAGATACTTATAAGAGGAACCCCGGCCAATGTTTCCGTTGTTAAATCGCGGCAGTGCAACCATGCACCCCTACCTAAGACCTCAGTGAGTGTACACTTTTTTGGAAACAAACGCGTTGCCTTCTAGCTTTGCACAGACCAAAGTGTCTTGATATCATCTTTTTATAGCCTTGAGGAGTGCGGGCAGAATGACCCATTCATTTAATTTTCACCACAAAGACTCTTACCAATGTATTCGAATGCTGTTTGGATGCCCAGAAAACCCATACATGCGTAGGCTGCCATGTGTCCAGGTGTGGATATTAACGAGCATGGACAGAGCTAAGATGTTATCAATTGTTTCTCGCTCTTTACGAAAGTGAGTTTGACTCCAGGGTCCCTATTACAGAGAGTGCCCCGGGAGCACAACAGGCATGTACACCTGTGTGGTGCGCCCCCGGGGTACTTTGGTATTATATACGGGGTTGCAGATGCTTGTGCTGCTTCTTCTGTAATACAGATAGTGCTGGTGCACATGTAGCGCCAGCGCTATTAGATGGCGTTCTCTCATTTGCATAAGGGCATGGCCTATGCAAATGAGGGAATCACTCTGCCTCTGCGCCCATGGTTGCATGTCAGTGCTTTAAATGGGCTGGCACTCACCAGTACAGAGTACAAGACTCTTACATTTTCTCCCCTTGAGCACCGGGATCTGCCCCCAGAAAAGGAGAGTACTGGTACTCTTATGACCCTCGCTGTTTCGTTGTGCAACCCTGGGCTGAGCACTCACAAGAGAGCCACAACAGCAGCTCTTGTCACCAGGACACAGCAATCTTGTTGTGCTACTCTGCAAGTCTTCCAGCAGGGGTGTGGTGGTAGACTGTAGTGTTTGGTTTCCCCTTTGATCTTGCACAGTGGGAGTTGAGAGTCGATCATAAAAAGAATGGATGATGGTGTGGCGTGTATTCTTCAGGGCAATGCAGTTTTTTAGATGCTTGTTGTTTTAAATGACTGAAAATATTACTTCATTAGTTATTTAAATTAAACATCTTTACTTGAATGTAAATCCCTGCCCTCTCCACCAATTTTATGATTACCCTCAATCAAAAAAAGACCTAAGAGCAACACATTTTCTTTTTACTTTTTAGAGTTTAAACCCCTTGTTTCATATGGGAGACCAGGCATAACCCAAATGCAACAGGAGGCTCCATGGAAAGTCTTAAACTTTCAGACAGTTCTGGATTTTAGCTAACAATGCTTTTGCATTCTGGGACTTTAGATCTCTTTCTCATTATAAGTAGGTGGTTCTAAAATGTCCAGAACACAAAGTTTTGCTTACAAAAATCAGACACTGCTTTGAACATGCTTGTCAGATAACATGGAACCACGTGGGAGCTACAATGCCACTGTCCATGTTTTTTTAGGTGTACACACAAATCATCCATATAATCAAATAACAATTACCTTAGTTTTGGCTTTTTTTTAATAGTGAATAAGGATTCTTTTCAGGGCTCTGCTTCCAGCATAGGCGCTATTCATTCATCTGAGCTAGCAGAGAATCCTTCTATCTCTTTGCATCTGTTTAGATAACAAATAAGATCCATCCTCGCAGAGCATGCATCCTCCACACTAGAGGTCCTTCTGATGCCTGAAGTGCAGACATGCAGGAGGTGATTAATGCACTTCCTAGAAAGATTCTCACCCGTTCTAATCAAAGGTTCAACTCACCATAAAATTGCCTTCAAAGTCAATGTACTTGTTGGAAAGCACTGCATGGAAAAGATTGATTTTATGTAGATAGCTCAGTTGGTTATTTATTTGTGTTGCAGAGATCATTGTATTACCTGCGGGTCAAAAGTTAAATTCCTTCTCATATATCTTAGTGAGTTATGACAAGACAATGTGACAAGGCACTGAATACAAATGACAAGACATACATTTAGAACCTTAAGGTTTTTTCCTCAATCTTTTGTTATGTTAAGGTTGCTATAAAAGAGGGTAGCTTTGGGTAGTAATAAACACTTATTAGTAAATGCTGTATAAATGGTTAGTATTGCCATAACTTCTGGACAGATACTTCTGACTTGATGCATGCAGTTATTCTTGCATATAAAGCTTGGAGAGGTCAAAAAAATAACCGCTCCCCTTGCTCAGCCCTTATGACCGCCCACACTCCACTCCCACTTTCCACCGTTCCTTTTGATGAGTACCTACACTTTTTTTTTCATTTAAAGCACTGTGTGTAATGGATGCGGGTGCGGAGGCAAACATGCCTTTAGGAGGAGCACTGAAAGTGCTCCAGAAAAAGGTGCCTCAATTTCAGTGAGCTTCCTAATGGCAGACCCTTTGGAGGGGAGATGGAGGTCCCATGGACCCCCCACCCAGACATCTCTTGCAGGTGGGTGCATCCATTCACTACATCCACCTGCAAAGGGATCTCTCTCCCCTCCTCAAAGTGCAAGCAGGTTGTCACCTGCAATGTGAAACACGGAGAGGCTTTGAAGAAGCTGCTCTGTACTTCACTTGAAGGCACTGCCCCCACAGCAGCGTGACTGTGAGGCTACCATTGAGGGCACTGCACTCACTATAATAGAGTGCACTTTCCCTGTTTGTGCCTGGTCAACCTGTTTAAGGTTCACCGTGGCACAAACAGGAAAAGTGCACCCCTATGGTGATATGTGCCTTGGAGATCCATTGATTGTAATTATCCGAGCTTCAAAAATCTCCAAAGGAGGTAAACCTTTGCATAAACATGGATGAGAAGTATGATTTTACAACTCCAAGAGTCTTCTCTATGACCTTTCCTTTAAAATGACTGAAGAACTGAGCCAAGCCATGACCCAAAGCAGCTGTTGTACAACTGGATCATCCATGTTACCAGTGGCGTCTCCTCCACTAAAGCAGATGAGTGGCACCCCACTGCTCAAGGGGCAGTGTAAAATAAAAAATAAAATGATAATAACATAAGTTATTATCATTTTAATTTTAGTATCATCAGGTTGGTGCGCGACCGGGCTTGACTCCTGTGGTGTCCGGGAAGAGGAGTGGTAGCTGCACTCTAAAGTGCGAAATTATGGTTTGGCCGGCCGTCTTGGCCCGGCCAAACCATCATGCGCACTTTGCATGTTCTCCACCCAGGCTGCATTACAGCCCAGGCTCCCATTCCCCATCAGCGTGCCAAACCACGGCCCTCATACCAATCACAACGCTGCATTGAGGCATTGTGATTGGCTCAGGAGAGCCTGGGTGCTTTCTGGTTGAGGAGAGGAGTACAGACGACGTGCTAGAGACGGATGAGAGATGCAGTGATCAGGTAAGTAACATTTTTATTTGAGGTCATGTTCCAGAATGAATTGTCTGATGCCCAAAAGCTGCCTAAGTTGGAAGTCGTGAGCTGTTGGCCATGTCCGCGATGTGACTGTGAAGATTAAGTTGGTTACAACAGGTGATGCCGGCTGATCTGGCACTTCGGACAATGGTGTGGCAACAATACAGACAAAGAAGGCTAGCCATCCATCCATTCTTGTACTGACAATTGTGCTTTCGGAGGTGAGATCAAAAGAAATTCTGTTTTAGTTGGTTTGAGTTTTAAATGATGGTTGGAGATTCAGTTTTGAATCATCAAGAGAGTTTTTGAAAGCACGGCAGCGTCTTCCAGGGAAGAGATTTTCAAGTATATTTGTGTGTCGTTGGTGTAGAGGTTGAAGAGAATCCCAGAGTTTCTGAGAATCACACATAGAGATTCTAGGTAGCAGTTAAAGACATTTGGGGAGAGGATTGAACCTTGGGGGACCACTTGGTGAACGCTGACTGGTCTCAAGAGTGAGTTGCCCATTTTCACAATTTGGGAACAGTTGGATAGGTATGAGGAGAACCAGTTGAGGACAGTGCATCCACATCCCATGCAAAGTTCAAAAGTATGAAGAAGGCTCAGGTGGCTAACAGTGTTGACTGCAGCAGATAAATCCAGGAGTACCTGGAGGTAGGAGTTGCTGGAGTCAAGGATTCTGAGGGAGTTATCAACTATTTGGAGGATCGCAGTTTCTGTTCTGTGACCCTGGCGGAAACCTCATCGGAGAGAGTCTAGGAGGCTGTTTGTTCGAATGAGTCAAGCTAGTTGGGACGCTGCACAACCTTTGATGATTTTGCCTACAAATGGGAGTGTGGAGGCTGGGGGATAGTTGTGCAGGTTCTCTGGATCAAGAGGTTTATTTTTCAATAGAGGGGTGATTTGACCCATTTTTAGTCATTCTGGGAAGAGGCCCTGTTTGAGAGAGGAGTTCACCATGGTGGTCCATACGGGGAGAAGGTGTGTGGCAAGAGATTTGCTGATAGAACCTGGGATGGCGTCCTGATGGTGGTTTTAGGGTTTTACTTTGGAAATTGTTTAATGCCTGTACTGTTCGGAAAAGAGAACGGATGATGGTTTTAGTGCCTTGCATGGTAGAGTCTCAACCATTTCAAGGGTGTCATTGATGGGCAGTGAGATATGGATGTCTCTAACTATTTTATCAAAGAAATTCAATAAGTTGTTACATCAGGCCACTCATGACTTAGGAGCCGAAGCGGTGCAGGGGTTAGTAGTCTGTGCAATGACCTCGAACAGGCACTTCAGTCTATTTTTTGCTGAAATTACAAGGGCTCTGATGATTCTGTCTTTGTAATGTTTTCTCGCTTTGCGGAGCTTAGTCAAATTCGGATGAGATGGCGCATTTCTCCATTCTTTCTCGCCTTTTCTGATCAGCTTACTTTCTACATAAAACTCTTTAGAGAACCAGGGCCTGGGGGTTGTAGGTCTGGATAATTTGCATTTTCAGGGGTGCAGATTTGTCGTATTCCATGCAGGAGTTTTACTTGTCTCTGCCTTGTTAATGTCCATATGAGGTGTAATCGAAATGAGGGTGGGATGGGCTATGACGGCCATGGCTTCTGTGGCAAGGTTTGATGTGCCTCTGAACCATATTTTCTCTTTCTTGGGTTGCCTGTTTGTTTTGGTTGGGGGAGTTGGATATTATCAGATCCAGGACGGCGCCTTTGTGATGTGTGGGTTTAGGACAGTGTTGTTGAAGATTATTGGCATTGAGAAAGGAGGTGAAAGTGTCCACATAACTGTTGCTCTCGCCTCTCCATTGGATGTTGAAGTCACTACAGAAGATATTGTTGACTGAGCTGATGAGTTGCAAAGTGAAGAAATGCATGCATTACTCGATGAAGGTCTTGTTTAGACCTGTGGGTGGTAAATCACATTCAATCTGAGGCTGTGGGTAGTGGAAGTGGACAGTTCCACCAAAATGCATTTGAGAGACTGAAAATGAGTCGTTGGGAAGGTTCAGCATCTCAGGGAGTTTCAGTGAATGAGTGCAAGACCTTCACTGTTGCGATGGAAGAGGGATTAGTTGGGAGGAAGACAGAGGTCTAGAGTGTGGTTTGATGAGAGATTGAGGCATGTTTTTGTGAGGATCATGATGTTAAAATTATGAATCTGGATCGAATCTGATATCTCTAGATGATGTTGTACTGCAGACCGATAATTATGTAGCGTGCAGTAATATGGGAAGTTGTTGTCTCTTTGACTTGGCTGCTCCGGAAGGGTAGTTGGGATATGTATCAAGTTAACAGAGGATGAGCGTGCCGTGAGATAGTGTGTGTGAGTTTGAGTTCGATCAGAGATGATGGTGGAAATCGGGCAGCTCCCTGCTGGAAGATATGAGGAGGGGATATCAGAATTTGAGGCGCATAACTCTTAGGGAGATAGAGTCATCTGAGTTATCTAGGGGTGGTTGAGTCTGATTGGGTCTGGGTAGTGGCTGTTCCTTGGTATGCCGGTAGGATGTAAGGGGAAGATCCACAAGGGGTGATGAGGGTAGCAGTGACAAGACAACAGAGAGTCAATTAGATGGAGTAGAGCTGAAGTGAGGATGTCCATTCTTCGAGACGAGTGTGAAAACAAGGAAAGGAGCTTGTTGAATAGAAGACAGTTATCTTCAGCAATCGTAGGAGGATTGAGGTTGGCTGTCAGGGATGGACTCTAAGGGGTTGCGGTGCAGGTAGGGGGAAGGCATTAGTTGTTGGTATCTGGTGTTGGAAGATCTTAGGGCAGGGGAAGGAGAAGGTAGATAGGAGGGGGAGATATATGGGCTGACTGAGGAGATGAAAAGAGGGCAACGGTGTTAACTGGTTTGGAAGATAATGGTTTGAGGGTGATTGGAGGGGAACGGTGCTGGGATGGGCTGTGGGGAGAGGTTCAAGGTCTGGTATTGGCGGTGAGCTATGTGTTGTGGGAGGCCTATCGGATTGTATAAGAGTCCAGGCTTTCTGGGTAGACCGGCGGGGAGGAATATGGGTGAGGGTTGTTAGGGATGGACAGAGAGGGGGAGCGTGGAGGATCACTGGAGGGCCGGAGGACGAAATAATTTAAGCTGATCATGGCCAGGATCGTATCTTTGGCTTGGAACATGATTTTCCCATTGTTGTAAATGGATATAGAAAGGTTACCAGAGAGGACAAAGGGGAAGAGTATTTGAGTTTATTACCAAAGGGATGCTAGAGAGAGATAAGGATGGGAGAAAATTGCACAAGGACCCGATCCATAAGTCTGTTTTCTGAGTGAAGAGGAGGAGGTCAGTGTTGAGGGAGCCTTTGCATTGGCAATGGTATAGGTCTGCAAAGATGGTGTTGGACTTGGCCCTTTTTGCTGGTCCATCCCTGAACTTTTTGCTTGCCTCCTATATTTTTTCTGACCTGTTGTTGGCTGTTTAATGACCAGTGCTAAAGTGCATATGCTCTCTACTGTAAAATCATGTATTGATTAGTGACTCCATGATTGGGTTGTTTGATTTACTTGTCAGACCCTAGTACATGTGTGCTCGGGCCTGTAAATCAAATGCTGCTGGTGGGCTTGCAGCACTGTTTGTGTCACCCACAGAAGCAGCCTGCAAAGTGTGTCTCAGGCCTGCCATTGCAGAGCCTGTGTGCAGTCTAGTACTGCCATGTCGAGTTGGTAAGTGCACCCACTTGCCAGTCCCTAAACCTTCCCTTTTCTTCATATCATACACCCCTAAGGTAGGCACAAGGGCAGGGTGCATTGTAAGTATAAGGTAGGACATGCCCTGGTGTGTGTGGCATGTCCTAACAGTGAATTACAGCCATTTTCGTTTTTCACTATTGCAAGGCTACCAGTCCCTATAGGCCAGAATGGGCAGTTTGATTAAAACATCTAACTGACCCAGGGAACATGGTAGAAATTCGAGTTTAGTATGCCTGAACTCAGAATTATAAAATACATCTTTTAGTAAAGGTGGTTTTAACATTCTGTGTTTGAAAATACCACTTTTAGAAAGTAGGTATTTTCTTACCTAACCATCCAGCCTGCCTCTGCTAACTTGTGTATTGTGTGTCTGGCTTTGTGAGTGACAGGGGCTGGGAGATTCCAGGAGACAGGGTGAGTCAGCACATGGCTGAATAGACCTATCTGCATGTAGAGTGGTGGGAGGAGTAGCAACTGGGTCTGAATAGGGCTGTGCCTGCCTTCCACAATGCTGGCTCAACCTCCTGATGTCCGTCTGATGTCCCTGGACCACCATGCCAAAGGAAAGAAGGAGTCCTGTAAACAAAGTGCTCCAGGACTGCACAGAACTGGTTTGGACTAGGTACAGGCCCCTCTGCCTTCAGAGGACAAAGGATTTGGTCGTATAAATATGGGTACCCAGACCCCAAGACTTTAAATCACTTCTGGAACAACAAGACAAACCTCTGCCAAGCAGAAGAACCAAGGAAGCTCTAGAAATTGGACTGCCCCCCTGCCAGTGTGCCGTGTTGCTGGTTTGGCCTACAATGGTGTCTTCAGTGCCAAGGAGAGGAGAAGGAACTTTCAAAGAACTTTCATCATCTTGCAGAATATTACTCCAATGGCTTGAACTTGTGCTTGCCTCCTGCTGAAGTCTCAGGGACAAAATACTTCACCACCAGCTCCTCTCTGAATTTCCTTGCTGGGAATTCTGTCTGCAGAAGCCTGCTTGTCGCTGGGAGCTGGAAGCGGGACTCAACGAAGAAGAAGCGTGTCGCAGTCACAGCTGTTGCCGTCACATCGCCGGAGAAGTGTGTCGCAGCCGTAGAGGTCGCCGCCTCATCACCAGAGAAGTGTGCCTTCATCAAAGCTGTTACCCGACGCATCACCGGAGAAGCGTGTCGCCGCCGCAGAGCTCGCCGTTGCATCACCGGAGAAGCGTGTCGCAGGGCCTGTCGGGACTCCAAAGTTACAGAGTTCGCCGCACGGCCGCCGGGCGTGCACGCATTGTCTTAATATTGTCACATCAAGGGCGCCATCTTATCGCACCGGATTGTCGCATCGCGGCGCCATCTTGTCACATTGTAACCGGACCGCAGTATGAGAATCAACGCATCACTTCCCCTCTGGTACGGACCAAAACGTATCCCCTACTCTGCGCAAGTATTGAGGCTCGACGCATCGTCTCCCCCGAAGTAAGAAACTGATGCATCTCCATCCCTGGGAACCTTTTGTTTGTTTTGCGTTACGCTTTCAGGTACTTTTGTGAGGACTTTGTCGCATTTATCATCAACTTGAACTAAGTGACTTCTACCATCTTTAAGTCTATTTTGAGTACAGTATTGTAGATGTTTGTTGTTTGTGGTCTTGTGTTAAGTCTATATAAAGAATACTTATTTTTATAAAACCTGTGTGGTGTCCATCTGTAGTGTTTTCGCTGTATTACTGTATTTGTTCACAAATGCTTAACACACTGCCTCTGAGATAAGCCTGTCTGCTCGTACCAAGCTACAAAGGGGGTGAGCATGGGTTATCCAGTAGTGTAATCCCCTTTCCCTGACTTATAATCAAGGGTCCCTATTTGGTCAAAGGTACCTACCTCTACCAACTAGAGACCCCCAGTTCTAACAGATGGTTTCTTGGAAACCCCTAAAGGTACTGTGTTTCATGTTTTTCATTGCATGTTTGGAAAGATTCAGGGGTATTTGATCTTGACAGCATTAAAGCTAGATCTGGAAAGGGGTGATTGAGAGGAGCTGGTGGTGATGGGTATTGTTGTCATGGTGGAGGCTGATGCCGGTTGGGAAGTTGTAGGTATGATCTAAGCAACTATTGCTAGGGTAAGGATAGTCATCATGTGGTCGTCCACAGCCTTGTGAAGTGCTCTGTGTTCTAGGGGTTTGGTAGACTTAGGTAGCGAGGTAGAGGAACTGGGATTGGGATCCTAAAGACATAGGCATCAATGTGATGAGATGGTGGAATAGGACAGGTATTTAAGGTTGAATAGGCTTGTTTTGTTAGAGTTCAGGAGCCATAAAAGTTGTAACATTGCAGGAAACCAAACTAAGCGGGGCAGACTTGAATAAGGTTGATGTGGGAAGTGGGCTTACAAGGGTTCAATACTGAGAACCAAAATCTTTTCAGTTAGTCTTTTGCGGATTGAGGCTGGCTAGTGCCTGGTCCAGCCAAAACTGCAATGAGGTTTGGTCCTGCCAAGTGGCGCCTCCCAGAATGTTAATGATGGGGTACCTTTCCCATGGTAGCAGCTGAAACTTACCCAATGACAGCACTCTCACCTTGGTCTGCAGCGGCACTTGCAGCACAGAGCAACATGATGGGAAGACCTCATGGCCAGGTAAACTGATTAGAGGAGCAGTGGCGCCATGTTGGGGCCAGGCATGGTCCTACACATTACATCCACTACTTATGTCTGGCTAGATGAGACTAAGGCTGTAACCCCATGCCTAGCTCACAGCAGGAAATCACATATGCACACGGAGACCCCCATCACAAGAAAATGCCAGGCAGTTGCAAAAGAAATAGGCTAGTGAAATGTAGGGGGGGCAGCTCCCAACTTCACTTTGTCCCTTCTGGAGCATGCAGGCTTGAAGTAACAAGTATTGGACTGGCGTTCAGGCACAGTACACCCAGACTGCACCGGGAGCTTTCTTCATTGAGTGCTGGGGGGGCACAGAAAGTTTGTTGGAAGGCAATGCGGTAGCCAGGCGTTGAGTCCTTGAAACTGCAGGTAGGGTCATGCATTTAGAACTGGTCCTCTTCTTAATGGGAAGTGGGGCGGGAGCCTTGAGTGCTCTATGCTTATGCGATAACTGTCAAATGCTATTGATGAATATAGCCTCGGGCACCCCCTCACTTACCCGCAAAGCTTTGATCAGGAAGCAGGGAAGGGAAGTCCATAATTCATGGTTACTGTCTGATGCGTAGGAGGAAGGTGTTGGGCGAGTAGCGACTCAGGCAGACTCCTCACGGCTGAGCGCGGTCACCAGCATCATTTAGGGAGATGAAAGTGGCAACACTGGAGCATCCGGCAAGCCACAGAACTCCCCGACGACACATTCGCAGAGACTCCCGGTCACTGCGGTTGGTGGGGAATCGGTTCCCCTCCACAGTCTGGGCATCAGAAGCAGCTCCGCATTTGTAGAATGGGTTTCATGCCGAGGAGGACTGTCAAACCAGAGGAGCTCAGCAAGGATCCTTCCTCGCTGATCTTGACATAGGTCTACACTTGAACCTAAAATTAAATTTGAATTAAAATTCCTGGTTAGTATAAGGCATGTGTTTTGGTAATTGTATCAAATGACCACCCTTTCTGTGGCATTCCCCCAGATTATGCCTTCTTTTGCTCAACCTGTTTTGCTGGCCATAGCACTCAACAAACTTTAGTCTCACAAAGTGATTGTGCTCTGCTCCCTAAATATGTTAGAATTGCCATATATAATTTACTTGTAAGCCCCTAGTAAATAATACCACATGTACCCAGGACTTGCAATTTAAATAGTACAGGTGGGCTGCAGCACTCATTGTACCACCATCTAAAGTAGCACTGTAAAACCTAACTTCAGGCTTGCCCTTGTAGCCTGGATGGGCATTTTTAAACTGACCTTTTGACCTGGCAAAATACACCTTTTGCAAACAGTATCTGGTGCGTTGTCACTGACCAGGTGCAGGCCACACGACAATGCAAAGAATTTCAAAATGTCAACAACCAAGGAATCCATAATCTGAGCATTCCATTGTGATTATGTGCACAATATACCTTTTTGCCAGGCCTAAGCCCCCTCTTAATATGTATAAGTCACCCCTAAAGTATGCCCTAAATGCCCACAGGTCAAGGCGCATGGTTTTTGAAAGTAGGACATGTATGTTTAATGTTTTACAAGTCTTGGCATCGAAAAACCTCCAAAGTCATTTTTCACTGTGACAAAGCTGGCACTGCCATAGGAAAGCACTGGGTCACACTATAACCGTTTATAGTGCCTTATTTCAGTTTGCAAGCAGCTTGACAAATAATTTAAGCACTCATTTTAATAGTCCAACTTAATGGTCAAGCTGGATTTTATATTATTATTTTGGAAATTACACATTTTTATACATTTTCCTACCTAAAGCCAATAGGGCCTTTCTGCCAATCTCTAACGTCACATAACTGTTGATGGCTCCCCTGTCATAAGATGTGGATTGCTCCAAGACAGTGGACAAAGGACTTGGGTGTGGGGAGATGATGCTCACACCTAGTCCTTGCCTTCTTTATGTCTTCCTAGAAAACTTGGTAACAAAGCCAGTGGGTAGGCAAGATGACCCAGAACTGATTTGGAGTGACCACAAGTGAGAGTTTGTGCATTGTCATAGCCACACCTCTGGGTGGGCTAGTGTCAGAATGTACTCCTGCCCTCAAACTGCACAAAGAGGGACTTAGAAACTTTTTCCCAACTATATCTGGAGTACTGACACATCAGGAGCACCATCAAAGCCAAAACCATTGACACTGAATTGCCGGTCGCCCTCTGTTTGCTGGTTTGCCCCGCTGAAAGAGATCTGACGTCTAGAAACATTTTCTAAGTAGAAATGTACAGGGATGCATCGGGACTGATTAATACTATCCAATTATTTTTGAGGCCTTCCTGGGCACACCCTTCACCCGATCAAAGCTTTCCCATCTTCATTGATGACTGCACTAGTACCGCTCTCTTCAGTAGCCCGCTGTTGTTGATCCCCACTTCGGATCCAGCATGCAGCTTGTCACATATATGATGCATTTCTTTATAAACATTTCTAAGTCTGAAGATAAACCTTCCACCAGGAGGAACCTGATCCTTTTTCTGTCCAGTGATCCATTGAAGTCAGCCTTAACTTTTAACTAACAGATAACCTCAGTTGGTGTTTTGTACCTTGTGGCACTATTTTCAATTTAAATTCTAAAAAATCATGTCTACTGGTTCTACGTATTGGGTGATTGACGTTTTGTTGTCATTTTATTTATTACATTTTCTCTATTTTTCTAAATTGGTTTGGGATCTTTCTTGTGTTGTATTGCCACTTTATTACTGTTTGAGTACTGCATAAATACTTTACACATTGCCTCTACGTTAGTCCTGACTGTTTTGTGCAAAGCTACCAGAGGATTAAGCACAGGCTTATTTATGGCCTTCATTGTTTCACCCTGGCAAGGATTGTTATTAATATTTGAAGTGGGTTTTCACCCGCAAACTACTACTCCAATGCTGGAAAATAGCACTCTCTAAAGGGTCACCCCAAACTTTTTATTTTCCTCCTCCTCTTTTTCTGAACTTCTTTGTGTTGGTTTTAGGACTCTGGGCACTATACCACTGCTGACCGGGGCTAAAGTGCACGTGCTTTCTCCTCTAAATATGGTATAATGGGTTTACACCTGTTTGGCATGTTTGATTTACTGGGAAGTCCCTTGTCAAGTAGAATCCCATATACCCAGGACCTGTAAATTAAATACTACTAGGGGGGCCTACAGCACTGATCATGCCACCCACAGAAGAAGGCTTTCAAACGTGTCTCAGGCCTGCCACTGCAGGGCCTGGGAGTGCAGTTTTCTGCCACTTCGATTTAGCATTTAAAACTACTTGCCAAGCTTGCCACTCCCATTTTATTACAGATAAGTCACCCCTAAGGTAGGCCCTGGGTAGCCATAGGGACAGGGTGCTGTATATATGAAAGGCAGTACATGTATGGTAGTTTTTTGCATTATTTTGGTATTCGTAATATTTTGGTATTTGTCAGCTGTAATTCCTGATCAGAGAAGGATAGCTTTTTCAAGTTTCACATCTTTGGAATGGCAATGATTAACCCTACTCCCTGAAGAAGTTGGATATAACATTACTGTTTTAGAAATTCCACTTTTAGAAAGTGCTAACCAAAAGAGGGTTTGGCCCTTGAGTCAGTAAGGCCGAGCCATATAATAGAAATTACCATAAGAAATGCCAATACTGAACACCATTCATTCAACACTTCTTTCAAAAGATCACACACCCCAATTAATATGATGTCCCCCAAAAAATGTTTGTTTAATTTCTAGATTTCAATCTTTTTTTCTCAGTTCAATTCAAGTTGATAGAACACCAGTTTTTTGTTTTGGTATGTAAAAAGTGTACATTATGAAAAATGTCACTTGCAACCCGGACATCACGGACTACTTTTCTCTGCACTTACTGCTCAGTGTGCATGTCATACTGTCTCCAATACATGTCTAGGGTGGGTGACAGTTACACGTTGTGCATTCCCCAGGCAGCCACAACATAGGAAGGATAGGATAACTACATACATCTGCATTCTGATGGCCTTGCCTTGGCAGAATGGTAGGAAGGGGCTAACACTTCACTTGAATAGGCTGTGTCCTTTCCCTACACAAAATGGACTGATTAGTCTACAGATGGTCTAGCAGACAGGACTGGGTTGAAAGGGATACTTGTGGACTTCAGAGAGCTGCTTTGAAGTCACCTTCACATCAAAGGCACTTTTGGGTATAAGTACTTGGTCTTGACCCTCTCGAAACAGACAATACTGGACTTGTAACTGAAGCTTTGCCAGAAGAACTGCTGTGCTGCTTAAAGGTCTTAACTGGACTGCTGATCTGGAGAGTCTGCTTTTGTATCTATTGCCCTGCTGCTTGCTGCTCTCTGACTCTGCTGAAGGAGAGCTGGGCTCTGCCTTCACTCCAAGTGATCTCTAAGGGCATGTTTGCTTGCCTCCTGTTGCTTGAGATGCAGGGATATCAAAGTCTCTACACATGTTCCTGTGCCTGACTCTCTAGCAGTTGCCCAGATACTTGCAACATGGATTTCGAGGCATCTTCTGTCTGCATGTTTCAGAACCGGTGCATCAACCCAGTTGAGGGAGTAAAATCGGCACAGCTCCTTGGAACCAGTGCTTTGACTCCAGCGATCAATGCTTCAGACAGCGTATTGCCACTGCTGTAGTTTGGTGAGATTGATGTATCCCATTGACATGTGGCAGAATCTGGCGCATCGCTCAACACCTCAGGACTCCGGTATCTGTCTTCGGAACTGATGCATTGCCTTTACTGTGTGGAAAAGATCAACACATCCTACACCTGCAGGCCTCGACATCAACACATCTTGCTGTTTGCGACAATGAAAGGCACTTTGTTCACCGGGGCATGTTCGATCCTTTAGCTGGATGGCGTTCCACCGCGATCGGACCGAACTTTAACTTTGCCCCGGTCCAGCGTGACCTAAAGTAACCCTTTTAGCGCTACTTGCTTCTAAGTGCTTACTGCATTTATTCCTTTAAACTTCCATATCTCAACTTCTATACATTGGATTTTTGTTGTTTTGGTCTTGTTTTGTTTTGTTCAGAATATAATAATCAAATTGTATAAACCTGTGTGGAGTCTTTTGTGGTGTATTCATTGTGTTACTGTGTGTGTGTGTGTGTGTGTGTTGCACAAATACTTTATACATTGCCTCTTTAAGTAAGCCTGACTGCTCTGTACCAAGCAACCAGAGGGTGAGCAAAGGTTATCCTTTAGTGTTTACTTAGCCTACCCTGACTAAAGTGGTGGTTCCTGCTTGGTCTGCATGCATATCTCAGCCAACCAGCAATTCCAGTTCTAACATCCAATTTCTTATATTAATGTTCAGAGGTGGGATTCAGTACTTGTGTTTTTACAATTTTACTCAATGACGTGTGTAACCAAAAGTCCCTTGTTATAATCTGACATAAAAATCTATTTTGAAGTTTTATATTGTTATTTGGCAGTTTTTTCTTTTTCTGTAATTTTACTCCTATCCTCATATTTTGCACCTGTGATTTGTGCAAGGATCAGAGTGGATCTTGACTATATTGAAATTTTTACCGTAGCAGAGCTGAAAATGTTGTGGAAGAAGAAGTTGCTGAAGCTACCAAGTAGACTGTAGACTTCCAGAAAGCCCTGAGAGCCTGGAAAAAGGTCCAAATGTTGCAGCCTATATCACAGGGGAAGGAGGATGATGGTGCAGATAATAAGATGAAAGAGGGGCAAGAGAATGACCTGGTAATAGCCCCAGAGCCAGAAGGGAAAGCAGGGCCAACAGGAGTGAGGTCCCCTGCCTTGTCCAGTTCCGAGAGCAGTGTTTTCTCTTGCAGTCTGACCCCTGCAGTGTTCAAGGCCAGGAAGTTGAGTGAGAGCTGAAGCTGCGACTTGCATTCCTTTGCCAAGCCTGTCATTACAATGACATGCCTTAGGGAAAGAGGCGTTGAATTTTAAAGTCCAATGCTTTCCCTACTGTTGCGTGCACTGGAGTTGGAACAGTATATTATACTATTCCAAAGTCCGACACTTTCCCCAAGGCAATTTGTTGTAAAGACTTGCATGGTAAAGGAATGTGTGGTAAAGATGCATTCGCTGTTCTGACCATGTTCTTAAGGATTGCATGGTTTAGGCATGTGTGGTTGTGTCATACAATCCCATGAAGAATTTGACCTGAAAGCCAGGAGGGTGACAGAGTGCACTGAAGATGGTGGCGGCCACACAGCGGTGCCTAGGGGAGGTAATAGGGTTCTTTACTCGTCTGAGTTTCCTGAAGGAGGTTGTGTCTGACAGACGTACTAACTTCATATACAAAGTTGATCTAGGATGTGTGTGGGGTAACCTAGAATTTCTCCACACCAACCCACTCCAATACAAATGGGCTTGTTGAAGCATTCAGCAAGACCCTGAAAGGAATTATTATGTGCCTATCAGAACCCTTGTGGCAAAATTGGGACATCCTCTTGCCATGCCTATTTTCCTACTGGGAAGTGCCTCAGGAGAGAGCGGGATTTAGCCCCTTTGAAACTCTGTTGGCCCACCCTGTGCATGGACCTCTCAGTCTTGTAAAGGAGGGTTGGGAGCAAGCTCCCAGAAAAACCCCTGAGATTTTGTGAGCTACGTTTGCCATCATGATTCAGATGAAGCGCTTCTGGAAAGTGGCCACTTAGAACCTAGAGGCTAGTCAGGAAACCATTAACTACTAATGCGACCTGAAGGCCACTCTGGTTGATTATCAACCAGGCCAAAATGCATAGTTGATGAGCTGGTGAAGGCCCATGCCTTAAAGGACCAGCAGATCAGGCCCTATGAGATGAAGGAGCATAAAGCGGATGTCACCTACCTATTGGACCTCAAGCTATCTAGGAATCCCTTAAAGGCCTTGCATATGAACCATCTTAATCCTCATTTTGAGAAGTCTAAATTCAATAATAGGCCTCGTCATTAAATCCCGCTCCGTCTCACAGAGTTTGCGGAGTTATTCCCACACAGCCCTCTGCATAGTGTGCAGAGTTTCACATAGCGGAGCAGAGTTGTTTTCTCAGTTGAGCTCGCCAATGTTAAATTGGAGAGCACGAGCAAAGAAAATGTTACTCCAGACCACCTACCGGCGAGATTTCTCCACACAGGCAGTCACGGAGTGCCGCTACCCGTCGGGTTGAGAAACCTTTTGTTTGCGTTGAGGATACTGCTGCTCGAGTAGAACATCTACTCAAGCGTCAGAAAGAAACAACACCCTCTTGCACTGTGTATGGTGCTGTTCACACTAGACAAACACCCAGCGCTAAAAATCAGTGCAAACGATTTAACCTAACTTACTCCACCACTTGCAGAACTCCGCATAGCACAGTGGAGTTTTTTGGTCACTTCGTAGAGTTCTGTATATCGGAACTCCGCTCAGGCCTAGTCAATATGCTCCTGGTGACAGATGATGGAGAGAAGAAGTAAACTGGACCATTCACAGATCTCTTGTCTTCCAAGGAGCAAGATGAGTCAGTGGAAGGAGTTGTCCTCTCTTCTAGCCCGACCTGAGAGCCACAGAGGGACTGGTGCCAATTGCTGGTATAGTTCCCCTCTCTCTTCTCAATTACCCTCAGGGTTGCTGATTGGTGTACCCATAAAATAGAAACGGAGGACAGCATGCCTGTCAAGAATAAAATCAACAGGGAATCTGACAAAGTGACCACCAGCATCATGATGATGTATCCAAGATGCTGGATTTGGTGGTGATTGAGCCCTCATGTAGTTCCTGGGCCAGTCCAGTGGTACTAGCACCCAAGGTTACTCAACCGGACACCACCCCAGAACTTGGATTCTGTGTGAATGACAGAGACATCAAGTAAGTCACTAAGACTGATGCTCCCCCTATACCCAAGTTGATTGGTTAGTGATGCCATGTTCCTCAGTACCTATGACTTTTCATCAGGTTATTAGTAGATTGCCTGACTGAGGGTGCCAAACAGAGGTTGGCATTCTACACCTCAGGGGGACACTTTCAGCTCAGAGTGATGCCCTTGTGACTCAAGAATGCCCCTGCCACCTTGCAGAGGCTGGTCACCTGGGTCCTGGCTGGGTTAGAAAACGTCAGTACTGATTACATGGATGACATTGCTGTTTAGTGCTCTATTTGGAATGACCATATGCACCCCCTTCAGGAAGCGCTCAAGGCCAGTATGGGCCAGATAGTGTAAGACACAGTGTTTTACGAAGGCTTTTAAGCCAGGGGAGGCACATTTCAGCATATCCAGCCTAAGATGCAGACCAGATTGGCTTGGTAGCCTCCTAAGACTCAGACCTAGGTAAGAGACTGCTTTGCCTCAATGGGTACTACCGGAGATGTTAAGGGATATGGTGCCATTGTTCCCCCATTAACTGAACTGACTTCCAATAACCAGCCCAAAAAGGTGATCTGGACAGATTTGTTCCAGAAAGGTTTTGAAAACCTGTAGGAGTCCATATGTACAGTACCAGTACTCTAGGCACACAGCTTCCCCAAGGTATTCTTGTTGAGACGGAAGCTTCAGAGCATGGCAGTGGGGCTGTTTTGTCACAGCTAAATGATGAGGGCTTTGACCAACCTGTAGCCTTCATCAACAGGAGGCTACTTCCCAGATAGCAGAGGTGATATGCAATTGAGAGGGCAACGTTATCAGTGGTCTTGGCACTGAAGAAGTTGACAATATACTTCAGTTCTGGGTTCAGAGAAACCACAGACTCCTCAGATGGCTGATGCAAATGTGAGATGAGAATCCAAAACTGTTGTGGTGGGCCATCTCACTAAAGGGAATAGATTTTGAAATGGAACATCACCCTGATGGTCTCTCCAGGTTTTTGAGAATCCATGAGGGTGGGTAGTTCTCCCTGCATTTTACTGGTGGGGGTAGTGGGTCCCATATTGCAAATAACCATCTTTTCTGTGGCATTCCCCCAATTTTTGATTTCCTTTGCTGAACCTGTCTTTGCTAGTTAAAGCACCCTGGGCTCTTTATTGCTGTTAACCAGTGGTAAAGTGCAACAAATAGATAAGTTATTAATGGATTTGGTATGAGCAGGCAAGAGATGTAGAGTGTGCCTGGAGGTACTGAACCTGAATCTATGAGAGCGTGGATTAGGGCTCCCCAATCTGCAATTGTATTATCTGGCAGGTCTCATAATCTGCGGCAATGTGGTGCGATACTGAACCTAACTGGGAAAAAAGCTTGATGTTGGGGCCAGTTAGTACTGCCCAGCTCCCTCAGTTGCAGGGATCTGCCGCCGGGTGCTTCTTTTTGCGTCGCCACTGTGGCACGAGCATGGGACATGGCAGTTCGTAAAGTTATCAAGAGACAGTCATGCAACCGGCTCCACCCGCTTTGCTGGTTAAGCGCTTTCCTGCATATTTGCAAATCAATGAATGTTGAGGGTTGGATAACGGGGGTTGTGAGACGATGGGAGATCTGTATATGAATGGTATTTTGATGGACCTGATGGATGTGGGAGCGCATTATGGAGTTGACGATCACAGACAGTGGCCACCTTGTGTGGGGTTCCGCAGGGCTAATCCCTGAGCCCTACCTTGTTTCATATATATGTCTCCCTGCTAGACAAACTGATTAGATAATTTGGGTTGCAGGCATTATCCGATGCTGATGACATACACATAATTGTGGCTATCACAAAGGATATAGAGGCCTCTGCTGCTAATTTTAACAACTGCATGCAGGCTGTGGCCACTTGGATGGTAACTAATTACCTCAAACTGATTGGGGAGAAACCGAGGTTTTGATCTTTGGCAGTCAACAATCTATTTGGACCCACTCTTGGTGGCCAGTAATGCTTGGGCAATGTCCCAGCCCTGCTGACTTGGCAAAGTATCACGGTGTCCTAGTTGACAATGTCTATGCTTCAATCTTCAGGTCAATAAGACAGCATCAGCTTGTTTTGGGGTTATTAAGACTCTTAGGAAGGTATTTCCATTTCTTTCTCTCTCTGTGCATAAACAAGTGGCTGAGGCACTGGTTATGCCCAGGATGGATCATTGTAATGTGCTCTACTTGGACATTATTAAGACAGCCATTGATAAGTTGCAGCTTGTCCAGAATGCTGCACCAAGACTCTTTTTGGATCTTCCTAAATATCATTCAGTCTCTGATGCTATTTGGAAACTGCACCGGCTCCCGGGTGCCAAATGAATTGTATTTAAGCCTTTATGCATTTTTCATAAGGCACTTCACAACTCAGGCACTGAGGGAGTTAGGCATCTCTTTCGTTGGTATGTTCCTACTAGACAGTTGCATTCTGTTGGTAAAAACCTGTTGGTTATTCCCAGGTTTCGACAGGCAAGATGGGTAGGAAGAGCCTTTGCTGTGGCAGCATCTAAGCATTGGAACACTCTCCCTCAATCCATCTCTAGCCTGGAAGCCCATTTTCCTTTCTGTAAGTCCTTGAAGACCTGGCTTTTTGCCTTGCAATGTCTTTTTAGTATGGGGCTGATGCTCTCACCCCCAGTAGAGTAACCACGTTAGTGCCTTAATGCCCTCAGGCATTGGGTCCTGTTTTATAAGTTGCCCAATCAATCAATCAATCATGATCGGCAGTTTCTGCAATATGCAAGCATTTCATGCACTGCCCGAGGGATATGACCCACCTTACTGGATGAGCTAAAGAAGTCTCATGTACTCCTATAAAAGTACTATCTCCCGACTAAATGCAGTCCTGAAGGCTGATAGCACGACGAATGTCGCCTCACAAGGGTTAAGCGTGGGACAGTAAAGTGGAGACCCCACTATCAGACAACAAATGTTGCAGGGAGTGAGCGCAGGTGTGCGAGGTGGCAAGGCAAGTAACACTGGCTAATTTTTTCCCAATTCCTCTGTATTCTATCTGTTTCCATAAAGTTTTCTTGTCTCTGCATTATCCTATCTACTAATTTTATATATTTCATTTTTCTGTACTTGACTTCAAACTGTTTTTACTAGTCTGTAGCTTCCTTTCTTCTGTTTTGTCAGTAAGCTTTCCCTTCTATATCTTGGGGATTGGTGGTACTGTAAAACACAGACAACCCATTTTAGGTAATGTACTATACTGTGAAGATTGCATGCCTAAGTATGGTATTCTATGCATGTTTGTTGAGAAGGCTTTATTTTTCTTGCTCATTCTTATACAGTAAAACAAAGAGGGACCATGGTCAAGGTGGACTCCCCCAATGTTGTGTATGTATTATTTTCTTAGCTCACCAGTAGTTGATGCCAGTGCAGAATGGCTGGAAGTATGAGGACATGGTCTTGGTTGGCATTTGCAACCAAGACAACATGTCCTTCATTGAACAATTATTGCACCCCTTCATTGTGCTTCAGTGACTCAGTATCATCATAGTTTTTCCCCTCCATTACAAAAGGTTTTTGGTTGTCTTGACTACCTGGCTTTTCAAACATTGCCATCGAACAAAATGCCCAACGTGATATTAGCAGATACAGAGGGAATTGAGAAGTTAATGGTCTTGTCTATCTGCAACTCAGCAGAAAAAAGTTCGTAATGAACTTTAACAACGATAGGTTGATGGAAAAGGGAAAGAAGTATGGAAGGAGAAAAGATGGGTGAAATGTATGTAATATGAGTGAAAGGATGCATGTGTGATAAGATGCATATAGGTGGATGATGGGATGCATGGGTGGATGAAAGGGTATACAGGTGAAAGGATGCCTACCTGGGTGGGTGAAAGGGTATGGGTGAAAGGATGCCTACCTAGATGGGTGAAATAAATGCTTTGGTGGGTAAAAGTAAATGAGGATGAATGAGTGAAAGGATGCATGGGTGGGTAAATGAATGCTGGTGAATGGTTTGTTGAGAGCCATGTTTGGATGGATGGATATATATGGATATATGGTTTTCAATGGTGAAAGACTGGATGAGACAATTTAAAGTTTAAATGGTATGTATAGAAGCCAAGGGTGAAAATTAAGAATACTAGAAGAACAATGCAATGATGAATGGATAATTGCTTGACTTTTGCAGATGGGATATTCCGTGCCGAATGTGCCAAAGCTATATCCCTTTTCTTAATCCTTTTACTGTACTGCAGTACATCGCTTTTCTCACTGTTGACTTATGGCAGACAGGATGTACACAAGATTGATTTATTTTATATGTTACATGTATCATTCATATTACTCATCTGCCTTGTAGTCAGGGTAAAATTGAAAGGCATTTTTAAGATGAGTAGCGCCATTGGAATAAGATAATTGTCTATTAAAGCCACCCCAGATGCAGACTGCAGAGAGTAGCATGTAATGTTGGAGTTGGGACCAGAATAGTTTAGAGAGGACTTTCTTTGTTGGACAATAGACATTTTGGTCGGAAAATGGTTGGAGACAGGGAGATTTTTTGGGGAGAGGGCCAGGTTTGGTTTGAAGGGGTGGGTTTCATTATATTTTTAGGGTAAGAAATAATTAATTTACGTTATTCATGCCTCAAATCTTTAGGGGGGTGTTTTGTTTTGCACTGCTGCCATTTAGCACAGCCTGTTGTCAAAATGTGCTGATAGAGTATAACAACTAGTTATGCTGTACCCTTGCCCTACGACTCTCCTAGTCTCTGCAGTCTTCAACTATATTGACCACTAAGGGTGGGGGGGCACTTGCCATTGCCTATTTTGCCTACAATTTAGTAGTGAAATGCTCCATAGTTCTCATACTGAATAGATGAAGCAATAGATGAAGCAAGGGCTCCAGGGTTTTCCAAGGTGCCATGGTGGTGGTAGTAGCTGCAGGCTTTTGCACTTACAGTGAAGGAATCGAAAGCAATGTCCCACTCCCACCCACGTGAGCTCCAACAGTAGGATTAATTGGAAGGATTATTCATCACAGGCAACTAAACTGAAATAAAAACTGAGTTAGTGGGTCATATATTATTATATCATAGCTTTACTAACAATTGAGACCAGGCTACCAAACAACAAAGAATTCCTTATGGTGAAAATATACCAAGCAATACTAAATTATTCAGAGCAATGGTGAGCGAGTATTGTGATTAACACTAAAGTTTTAAAATACTCGAATAGTGAAGTGGACTTCAAGTCTGGAGTGGACAAGGTTAAGCGTTTATGCAATGCAATGCCTGAGAGTGATGCTGATGAATAATGTTCTTCTATATCTAAAATATCAACCACTTTTTATGCAAGGGTGGGTAAATGAGGCCAGTGTGGGCTATTGTTTCAGTACTAGAACTGAAGATCCTGCACTGTGCTTGTGTTGCTTTCACCACATCCGCCCCACCAAGTGTGTGATCAATTAATGATGTAAATTATTATTCACACCTCAGTAAATCACACAGCCCAAGGAAAGAGGTTTATGGGTTTGATTAATGGATTGGAAAGGG
Source organism: Triturus cristatus (assembly GCF_964204655.1). Taxonomy (NCBI): domain Eukaryota; kingdom Metazoa; phylum Chordata; class Amphibia; order Caudata; family Salamandridae; genus Triturus; species Triturus cristatus. Next base: position 468,680,593 of record NC_140584.1, on the reverse strand, counting down.
GATTTGGGGAAAGGAGTGACAAAGACAAACACTACACAAAGATAATATTCATCTAGGCGATGAGAAGCCAACCATCATCAATATGTTGTGGGAGGAAATGAAAGAATGACTATGACACAGTTAACCTAATTGCATTGCAAACAGTCCACCAGCCCCAGAGAGACCCAAGTTATATTATATTATTATATATCTAAATGTTCTGTCACCTAGGTTTGAAAAATAGTAAATACAGATTATGTAGAATTGAAGCGAACAATACACACAGTTCTAAAAAATGATTATTAAAAGAAAAATTCTGTGTTGTCAAATTGGGCTATGTATCTGCATTCTTCTTGGACTGTCCATCAATCCTGGGTGACTGCCTGGCTGAAGCGGTCCAGTGAGGTAAGCATTACCCTTTGGGTATTTCTACTTTTTGTGCAGGAGAAGAGAAGGCCTGAAGATTGTAAAACAGAAATGATATTGTACAATCAAGGAGAAGGATAGAAGGTAAGCTTTATGAGTATACCAAGAAGACTCAGAGGCTGAGCAAGGGCATAGTCCTTTGCAAACATTCATTTTATGACTGATGTGCAATCAATTATGTGAGAGCAATTACAACAATCACAGAAAAGTGGCTCCATGTATCGGGCTGATCAAACTTGCAACTGTTATGATCATCATCATAACATTTAGCCTAGCGTGTGCGTATTGTAATGATGTGACATTATCACATATCTGTCTCCAATTACCTACAACAGGCCCCCCACCCAACCATATAGTTTCAAATTTTGAGCTAGCCAGCACACATACTCAGCAGCACTGAATTCCCCAAATCAGGTAATCAACGCACCTCTCACCAGTCCACAGAGTTGAGTAGGCCTCTCAGAGTCATGACCATGTTGGGTTCCGTGAAGTTGATGTTAACTTCCTTCTTCAGTTGTTGAGGTAGTCATGCCCTGAGTCCTTCCATCATCCTCCTGACTCGAGTAACAAATATGTCCAATTCCATTTGACTCCTGACCCAAATGAGAGAGATCAAACAACACGAGAAATATTGAGTAAATATTTTGTGTAGACTAGATTTGTGTTTGTTAGCTAAACTGACTGGTCGGGTCTTTGAGGAGTGTGAACCAGAAAACAAAGCAGTGTGGACGAGGCAAACAAACCTCACCAAGTGTCAAAGGAGAAGGAAAAAATCACCTTCAGGAAAAAAATGATCACCTATTAGTCCACCAACATTGTAAATCATCAAAAACACAACCAAAAATTATAGTTAAACACCCACCCTCACTGTCTGTACCACATGAATCATCTCAACAACACACACAAACAATAATAAGCCATATATCACTCATTGGTGCATTAATTACCTGTTCCAATTCAAGCACAGTGGTACGTTGCTGATCCACTTTCATTCACGAAACACACATTGGCCAGTCTTGTAAATAAAATATCTTGGGGAAGTCTTGCTATGGGATTAACCCGTAATCCGTTGGCCGTAGCGGCCCGCCCACTCCGCTAAATGGCCGAACAGCGGCGGAATTTCCGCCGTGGTTAACGAGTTAAAGAAAGGATAGGACCGGGATGGTGGCAGGCATTGTCTCTCCAATGTCCCTGAAGGGGAATGGGGCTGCATTAGTCAGTCAGACACAAACAAAAAAATTATATAATGTTCCCCTAGATATATCCCTTTTTTTGGTCAAAGTAGGTAGGGAAGTAGAGTTGGTCCTCAAATTCAGAGGGTTCACCTAGAAGTTGGTCACCTAACAAACTACCATGACCTGAGTCTGACCAATCATCCTCATCCTCCTCCTGTTGTACTTCAGGTATGGTGTAATTCTGTGGTATAAAGTTTTGGTTCATTTTGATCATGTTCAATTGCTCCACGTTTTGGAAAAGAGACTGATTTTCACTGTGACAACTGCACCAACTGCACTGAACACATGCTCAGCAGGCACCCTGGCTACTGAGTAAGCCAGACACTTCATTGCCAGCCTGCTGAGCACTGTCCATTGACGCCTTTTCCCATACCAATACACCAATGGGTTTTGATCCAGATAGACGTATGTTGGGTCATCCAAATAGGCCTTGACCATCTTCTCAAATGTCATTGTTGCTCAACCTTGCTCGACCTCTTTTGCCTTTGCCTTTGCCTCTGCACTGGACTTAAGCCCTGCCTTTAGAAACCAATCAAATGCAGATTTTGGGCCCAATGCTCCTGTTCCTGTTGTTGCTGCCTATGTTTTTGTGATTGGTTTTGGATGCTGTGAGCCAACAGCACTGCCCTCAGGCTCTATGGAAGGTGAAGGCTGCACCACATACCTTCTGCCAGGAGTGTGCCTCTAATGCCCAGCTCTTCTTTGTCTAGGTCACTAGCTTGCTCATCAATCCACATCTTGTAATTTGAAAAATCCCCATCTGAAAAAGGAATGAAAGTGGCTATTCATTCTTTGTACCATGGATCAAGCATTGTGGCACAGATGTAATGTTCGGATGACACAATGTTTCTTTGCAGCCTTGTATAAACAGCCAAGCAAAGGATTAAGGTCTCCACCAACTCATGCTCATCTTTTGTTTCATCCATATCTGCATAAATGTCAGACACCTTCTTTAGCTGTTCCTATAGCATTTGAAACAACGGTGTAGCTTTACCCATGGTACAGTCCTCCTTGCTGACTTCCAGTGTGAAAACCTCAAAAGGAAGCAGCATCTCTGTCAGGCATTTGAATAGGCCACATTAGTCCATTTGAATAGTCATGTCTTTCAGAGTTGCATTCCCTCTTTGTATGACATATTCATTGATCGGTCTGCACTGCTCAAGCAGACATTGCAACATGTAATAAGTCAAATTCCAACATGTTGGCACCTCCTGTATGTGGGCTTTAACTGGCATTCTATTATCATGATGAATGGTCCTGAACTGCTTCCGGGCTTTAAAAGTAAGGGAGGATGGAGAATTCCACTAGAGGAGTGTGTGGAAATTTACCTACTCCACGTTCCATGGAGAATGCGGAGTATAGGGCAAAACTCCCACTCCGCAGCGGAGTTGGCCAGCCCCCGCATGCACAGTTCTTGCAAGATGTACGTCTGACATCGGCGAGGAGGAAGAGGGCAGCCCGGGAATGCTGCAATACAGGTAAGTGTATTTTTATTTCTTTCTACTTTAATTTGTACATATTTTTTATTAGGGGGGTGGAGGTGGGTGGCGGAGCAGAGCTCCCCACAGTTTGTTCCCAACTCCGTGGACCTCCGCGTAGTCATGTTACGCCAGCTCTGCCCACTCTTATTTAAAAGTATGGCTGAAATGAGTGCAGATTCCTCTGGGTGGACTGTAAGTTGTTGACTTGGTCTTCTTTTTTGAGAAAGTCCTGTACAATGATGTTGATGCAGTGCGCCAAACACAGGACCCTGAAATATTTACCATCTGACATGCCTTAACTATATTACTGCCATTGTCCTTGGCAACAAATTCAATTTTAAGCCATATTGGTTGCAGCCATTCAAAGACCTTGTTGTTAATGTCATTCAAGATGTTTGCAGCTGTATGGGGTTTCTCAGTGGTGAACATGGCTACCGTTGCAAGATTCTGAGCACCTTTAAAGATTTCAGCAGTGTCAACACCTACAGATATCATTTATTTTTAAAAGCGATCCAGTGTGCAGTGATGCACATGTAATCAGTGGCTTGGCAACTGGTCCACATGTCTGTAATCAGGTGGATAGTGTGAACAACACTCTGCTGCAAAGCTTTACCAACCAATTAAAGCATATTGCGATGTAGCGCTGGAACAGCAACTCTGGCAAACTAGGTCCGTCTGGGAACCTACTGTTTTGGGCAGATGGCCCTCATACATTCTGGAAAACCCACTTCTTCCTTAAAAGAAAAAGGGAGGAGGTCCAGCGCAAACATTTTAGCCAGCTTCCCGTTGTACAAACGTGCCATTGGGTGGTTGCGTTTGTACTTCCCCTCCTGCCTAAATATGCCAGGAATAGTAGCATGGTTTTTCTTCTTTTCTGGTGCCACTGACACAAGTGACTTCTTGAGAGAAGAATGTGGTAGACTCAATGTGCGTCTCAGAGGGAAAATCAATGTATGCTCTTGCCTTGGTGTCTCGACCTGACTCTGAGTCTTGTGCCATTGCAATGTTGCTGATGTGAGCAACATTACTGCACTGCTGGGGAAATGGCTGATTTGAGTCATTAAAATGTCACCCTCTTCTTCACCTTCACCTTCAACCGTGATCGGAACAGATTCGAATTCCCTGCTCTTACCACCTTCACCAACACCACTTGCAGTTTTTTGTCTAAGGTGCGCCTCCCAGTGTATTGCATGGTGTTTTTTCAAATGGGTTGTTTGGCCTCCAGTATCATAGTTTGTACCAAGCTTACCTCGACTAACAATTGTCTTGCAAATGGAGCATACGGCAATACTTGCCACCTTTTTGCTAATGTAAAGAAGCCCCCAACTGGAGAGCTCCTTTTTCTGACATGCAGGTCACGGTCACTGGGCCTGTGCAAATATGGAAGCTGGTGGTGGTGGTATCTGTGCCACTTCCCTCAAAGCAGGTTGAGATGGGGTAACATCAGTCTCCTCTGGGGGTGGGCTTACATCCATGATGACTAGGTTCTTCTCATCCTCCTCTTCTTTATCCATAACTCTAAGACTTTCAGGAACCTTCCTTTTCCTTAGCCTCTCCTGGTGTGTCTCAGACTGAGATGGGATCCAAGTGGAGTCTTGACCATCAGAAGGGGGGCTTGGAGAAGAAGATGGTAGTGTGCCCTTCATTTTTCTTACTGGAGATCTCGAAGACAATGGATCTTCTCAGAGAGGGGCTTCTTCTACTTCCTCAGCATTAACTTCAATCTCCTGAAATGTTCCTACTTCAGGAGTAACTGCTATTGCTGGCTGCAGCTGTTGTGCTCCACTTAGCAAGGATTGGGTAAAACTTTTCGAAAGAGGTAAGTCCAATTCAATGTCACTGCTTGTCAGCATTGCCATGATTACATTGGCTGCCATTGTGATGGACTTGGGCTTGGGCCTAGGTTGGGGTGTGGCCATTGATGCAGAAGTACTGCTCCCAGCTTGCTCACTGGAAGCCGGTGTGGCAGGCACAGGGTACAACTTTGCTGTAAAAGGTTCTGTCTGGCAAGCACGTGGTGGAAACCATCTTCTTCTCCTCCCCAGCTTCTTCTCATCCGACCATTTATTATTTTCTATGTCATTACACTCTGAAGGCGCTAAAGTGCCTGACCATCACAACCCTAATTTTAGGCGACCATGGTCCAAACTTAACTTGATTTTCTATGACCTCCCTCGTACGCAGAGTCCTCAACTAACCACCAACATGGAAGTAGCTAATAGTCTCTTCCAAGAATGGCTCACGCATGCCCTCGACAGGTGCATCCCTGCTAAATTGATCTAGAGCAAGAGAACACAGGCCAGTCCTTGGTTCGACAAGGCTTTGACCTTGGCTTAAAGATCTGAAAGGTTCTGGAATGCGCCTGAAGATGCTCATTTGAACCCTCTCCTAAAATACAATATAGAGCTGCCATTAAGGCATATCACAAACCTATTTGGAAATTTAGGGTCGAGCACTACGCTAAGGAAATTAAAAACTGAAGTAACCCCAATAAAATAATCATTTCTTTCTTGAAGGGCTTTATGAAACTCTCATTGGAAGCAGAGCCTACCATCACCTATAATGCACAATGCGAGTAATTGGCAGAGAATTGTATCAGAAAGGTGGAACACATTTATTCTAACTTAGCCTCTGACATCAGGGCCTCATGTCTAGTGGTGTCTATGAGTTGCCCTCTGCCTCAGCTACGCTCTTTTCCCCTGCTGTCTCTTGGGGAGCTCCGAACCCTCTGAAACAAAGTTAAATCAGGCTCCCCTGCCAATCCCCTTAAGCCAGAACTGTTTCTTAAGTGTCAGGACTGTCTCCTCCCACAGTGTCTTGAATTGATAAATCTCGCTCTATCATCAGCTTTGGCACCTACTGCATGTAAACATGCTAAAGTTCTCCGTCTTTTGAAAAAAACTGTGCTGGATGTCTCCAAACCAGAACATTTCCACCCCATCTCCATTCTACCCTATCTCGCCAAAGTTCCTGAGTCTCACATTAATGATATTCTAACCAGTTCTATCTTGGACTCTTCTCACAACAGCATTAGACCACAACATAGCACTGAGTCTGCGCTGCTGGCTGTCACAGAGCATCTACGGGGCTCTTTAGATCAGGGTGGATCCGCTGCTCTGATTTTGCTTGATTTAGGTGCCGACTTTGACACTGTATCTAATAGTATTCTGCTGAGATGCTTCCAGGAGATAAGCATTTGTGAAACGGCCATAACCTGGTTCACGTCCTTTTTATCCGAAAAATCTTTTCAGGTCGTCTCTCTGGCCTACAACTTCCAAGTACACACTCTGCAACATGGAGTCCCCCAGTGCTCTGCACTGAGCCTTACATCATTTAATATTTATATTAGGCCCAGCGGTGAACTTCACTCAGGATGCAGAGTTTTCTGCAGAAAACTCTGCTTTGCGATGTGCAGAGGAGTTTTTTTCCCGCTCGCAATTGCGTTTGCAAACTGGAGCGCGAACTGTCGCTCGGGTAGAATTTCTACCCGAGCGGCAGGATTACCAGCACAAACTGCAGCTTGCACTGCACTACGCCACTCACAAAACTTCGCTGTTTTTTGTTGTTACTTCGCAGAGTTCTGCGCAGCAAAACTCCGCGAACTATGCCCAGGCCTGATTTATATCCAACCACATGTTCAGGTTGCTAAGACTCTGGGGATCACGCTGATATCCTATACAGATGATACTCAGCTTGCGATCTCCTTTTCCAATGAGTCTACTCAGAATCTGGTCAAATTCCAAGCCAATAAGGTGGTCATTGCTGAGTGGATGATGGCCATCTGCCTACAGTTAAACTCAGGAAATTGGAAATCCTTCCGAAAAGAGTGGTAAAAAATGTGGGCGTCTGGATTGACAGCACTCTTACTTTTGAAGCGCAGGTGAAATTGGTGACAGGTTTATGTTTTGGACTCCTACGAGGGCTAAAACCCAACTTGAGATTTTTTATTCCCAGACTCGCCAGGTTATTATCCAGTAAACCATAGTCTCTAGGCTGGAATACCGCAATGCGCTGTATCTAGGATCCCAAAAAACAGCAACCAAAAGAATACAGATGGCCCAAAATGCTGTGGCACGGATGCAATTTGCCATCCCTACGTTTTGCTCGGTTTCCAGCTTTATCCACAGACTGCACTGGCTCCTTGTGGACAAGACAATAAATGTTAAGGTTCTGTGTATGGCTCACAAAATTTTGAACTCTCAGTGGCCCTCTATTCTTTCTAAGCTACTCCACCCATGTGTTCCTGTGAGAGCCCTGTGCTCAACCAATATGCTTTTGGCCTGTGTCTCAAGTGCAAAAAGAGCATGTGCTGGAGGGCGCTCTTTCTATGCCAAAGCCCCTGCCCTCTGGAACGCACTACCTCTGTTCATAAAGAGCACTCAGAATTTAGAAAAGCCTTGAAGACCTGGCTATTCTCCACCTAATTCATCCGTCTTCCCTTGCCAACCTTTCAAAGACAAGCGCTGAGACACCCTGTTGCTGAGGCAACCATGCGCTTTACAAATATGCTAACATCACATAACATCACTGGCCACTTTCTTGGCAGTACCTTTCTTTGGGGCCATCTTGAAGCTGTCAGTAGGTAGTGTCACTTAGCTTCACAAGCTGAAGAGATATTTGTGCTGTGTGGTCGCCCTTCTTGTGCACAGGCCTTCTGTCTGGCGGTACTGTGGGTGATGTCTCTTCTCTCGTGAACCTAAAAGCAAACAAGCAAGAAGAACATCAGTGAAATGTGGCATTGTTGCAGTTTGGATTAGTAGTCGAACAATATAATTTAGTGTGGTTACTTAAGTTAAAAATAATTAACAACGATGCAGTTTTTACACTATCCATTCTAAAGTAAAACAAACCACACCAACATAAAAATTAATTTACAGTCAGGAAGGATAAGAAAGAGCAACATACAGATGTAAATGTTTCCTTTAGGTACATCACGTTTGGATGTGGCATTCAGTGAGGTGCAGGTGAGAATGGAATAATCCTTAGAAAATAAATGCTGTTATGGCGGATGTTTGCCTATGGAAGACAAGTGTTAAACAATGGATGTTGGGGAAATGTGATTTTTTTTTAAAACTGAAAAAAATACAAAAAGAAAAAAACATTACAAAATTTCAAGGGATTTTAAACAAATTAACACAAATAATGGAAATGAAAATAAGAAATTAAATTAACATCAAATTGAAAGAAACAAAAATTTAAATTAAAAATAAATGTGAAAAATTACCAAATAATTAAAATGTAAAAAGAAAAATTCTGATGTACTTGGGGACTACCATGATAACCCCATTGGGATTTGGGAGGCAAGTACTGGTACAGGTGAAAAATGCAAAAAAAAGTATAAAATAATATTATAAAACACTGTTGATACAGTACATTTAGTGTGAGCATTGAGCAACTACGCTTCAAGCAGATTATTAAACTGATATTAGGGAAAGGTAAAAAAAAATTAACACAAACAAAAAGGCTTTAGCCTCTATATACAAAATAGCTTTAACAACTGAAAAAGGGATGGCTGCACAAAATGGCCATATAATCAAACAGCAAGCTAGTAGGCATGGTCAGATCAAAGAACAAATGCAGGCCTATTGCAAAAGCAAACTGTCTGGTTGCACAAAAAGGCTCCAACCACATGAACAAACAACAAGCAAGATGCATGGAAACAAAAGAACACATGCAGGCCATTGGGCACTGACTATAAAAAAATGGCCCCATGACCCATGGCATGGGGACAAAGTCAAATGGTGGCCTCTGGCAAACACACTCACACACTGGCCAGACCAAGATGGCATTGGAAACACAGGAGAAAACAGCACTAATTCCCCATTGCCAAAAACGAAAATTAACTTGGCTATAAAATGTTACAACAACACACATCCTCCAAAGTCAACACATATATTTCCCTACATATACACTGTTTGCATAAAAAATCTTGAAATACCACCCAAAACACTTTTTGTTATTCAATCCAATTCCATCCATGGCCTAAATGATGTTTCAATTCAACAGACACCACAGAAACAGTTGTTTCATGCATCCATGACTAGTACTGGGCCTAGCTGCACCTAGCAATTTAAATGAATATTGCAAATTTATTAAAAAACATGGAGAAAATGTACTGAACTGTGCAAAATGTTTCCTTTGCAACAGAAGAAAAATAACATGCAATAAAATAACAAGGACCCTACTGAAACTGCAGGCCACACACCACAACACATTTTGAAAAACTGATTAAAACTACAAATAAATTCTTGTGCATGCCCTTTATCAAACAAACAACACCCTTAGACAACAGTTTTTGAACTTCCTTGTGATATCACAAAACAAAGTCAGAAAATCCAATGGTATATATGCAACAGACAAAGAGAGCGATCCTTCCAGCTCCAAATCCAGATGACCTGGAAAGAGCACTGGGAGGAGCTTACTGTACAGGAACAGGAAGTTGGAGTCTCTAGAGCACTTCCTTCCTGTTGGAAGAAAAAGTAAAATAAAAAAAATGGCTCCTCATCAATTTTAACTTTTTTATCAATTTACTATAAATATACAGAGACTGGCGGCATGTTGAAAAACCAACGCGTTTCGGCTAGACCTTCATCAGGACTCCATCACAGTAGTTACTCATGGGTGTCAAAAAGGGACTGGTCTCAAGTAATATTATGAAATTGAATATTTATATCCTGAATATACAATTACTAAATATAAGGATTAGTACCTTCTCTTTAAATCTTCCTTACAGACCTCTAGATTTATTGTGATTCAAAATAGGGACAATCCTCTCCACATTTTTTTATCTCATCTTGTGGTGAGGCCCTTACATGTCGGTTTGTGTCGTGTGGCATCAAACGTTGATTACCTTGTGACGATGGGTGAGATTAATCAATGACACGCTCTATTTTTCAGGGATCAATTAGATTTTCTTTTGTTTATACAGCAAGTCTTGACATGCTCACTGCATGCACGCAAAATGACATTATAAGCACGCCAATGGGAAAAAACCTTAGCTCTATTGTGGAGTGCAGAGTTTATTGGTAACTTCTCGTTCTCCACCCAGGACTATACAAAATATCGTTGGTATATAATGAGATTTTTTCATCTTCACCACTATTTCCAGGCCCTTCCCATATCTGTTTCTCCACACATTCCCAGGCCGCCAAGGCTTCTATAGTCAAGGTGAACAGTATGTGCAAGAGCAGACACCAATACCGGTCCAGGCAAAGTGCTTGGCCAGCCCCCGGGGGGGATGCAGCTGAGCTGTTTGCTAGGACCAGTTTCGGCTGATTTTGTTACAGGGGGGCGATATTGCCGGTAACAAAACTGCCCTCCAGGGGCCCAAAACCAGCCCCCACACAGGCAGCCCCCCGGGGAAATGCCCTGTGAACACTAACGCCAGTCCAGTCCTGGCAGACACCACCGCTGTGTTCCCCTTTGAACGCCTGCAAAGTGTGGCCATAAATCTGCAGTACTTCCTCCGGCAAGAGGTAAATCCATTCGAGCCAATCGAAGGCCTTATTAGCAGGATGCAATTATTTTCCCAGCAGGAGAGTCCTCAAGCTGTTGCCAAATTATTATGCAGCCATCTTAAATTCAACTTGGTTGACCAACTTGGTATAAACCCGTTCCGGTCTGGATAAAATAACTCTGTCACTACCGCCCTCAATCATGTCACTAATAGTTTCACCAGTATCTTTACGTCCACGTTCGAAATGATATAGGTAAGTAGGAGTCCCATCTATATGGGAGTTTGTCTACCTTTGGGATCAGTATGATTGTCGTGGTTCACATGTCATTTGGTAATGCCCCCTCTTGGAACGTCCCTTCATATGCTGCGTGGAGTGGGACCATCGTCCATCTCCACAGCTTCCTTAACAATTCAATTTGAAATCCGTTTATACCTGGGGCTTTCTTGGATTGCATTTGACCCACAGCTGAGGAGACTTCCTCCTCTGTGATGTCGTCCTCTAAGTCTTTCATCTGATCACACCCCAAACTTCTAAGAGGAACATCCTGACCAATCATTGTAAAGGTTAGTACTTCTCATTCTGGGGCCCACAGCTGGGAATCATAGAAGAGAATTGATGCCTGGCCCCCCCAATACCATGTCCCTGGAATCTCTCCTCAACTCTTTGACTTGCATACTATCTCTCTCCTTTACTACCCAGCCAAGCCAGTAGTTTGCCTGTTTTGTTCCCTCCTTCATAGATCCGTTTCTGCTTTGCAAGATAGGATGTTCTACCCTTGTGTGGTGCTAATGTTTGATACTCTGCCATTTTTAGGTCCATTGCTGTTTTTCCTTGAGGGATCTGAGTTTCTGCGTAATCCCTCCCTTCATAGTGGTTAGTCTAGCATGCCGCTACTGCCTATCCTCTATTTCCCAGTTATGATGACACCCATAATCGTGGCCTTACATGCCTCCCATATTATTGCTGGACTCTGCACTGAGTCCTTGCTTTCCTCAAAGTAGTATTTAGATGCAGTATCTAAACGCTTAGCTTCCTGCTTGTTGGCGAGACACCATGTTTCCATTTTCCATGACCTCTAGCTTTCAGAGTCCTCATATTTAGAGTTACCAATAGGGAGCATGCTCACTCAGACCCCTAGCCAGGTACTTCACTTCACTACATCTGGAGAGTGAATCACCCGTGGTAAACAAATAGTCAAACCGGGAGTGCACATTGTGCGCCCTGCAGTAGAAGGAATACCCAGTTTTCTTGAGATACGGAGGGATCTCCATATATTGCAGAGAACCATTGCCTGTGTGAAGCCCTCCAGTTTCCCCCCGTGGCCTGCAGCGTATCAGCCTAACAGCATCACTTCTCCCTCCTGTTCACCCAGGATCACAATATAGCATCCACAGGCATTAGTCCAGGTGCACTGTATATGGAATACTTGTGTTTTTTAGTCCAGATCATCACCCCTGTGAGCCAGAAGTATATTGTGCTTATCCAAATAGTTTACATCTCCCTCTCCCCATACTGCAATGCGGCAAGTCAATCAGATGTGTCTCCTGCAGATATACTATGTCAGATCTAATTCTATTAATGACCTTTAACACCAGATTCCTCTTCATTTTATTACTGAGGTCATTAACATTCCAAGAGAAGACTCAGAAGAGCGTTTGTGAGTGTGTGTGTGTCATGGTAGGCGCAATCCACTGTTTTCTGACAGGTTCTGACTCCCTGCAGGTAATGTGGTCATGGTTCTCCTCAACCTTAGGCATGGTGGTGTAGTATCATGTAACTCCCCTAAATTTACCCCCACCTTACAGTACCATATAGTGATTGTAGATCTAACCGCCCCCTTATGCCCAGAGGCCATTACTAATCTTACCAGACCTCGCCTTGATCCGGACCCTCATTACCCAAATTGTTCTGACGTCATGGGCTTTACAAGTGGCAACTGGTCATCTTCTGTCTCAAGCTCTATTTCTGTTTGCTCTGAACCGATGCCCTCACCCTCCAAGGCAAGGGACCTCCATCTTTTCTTGCTGCTGAGAACATCAATTCAGTGTTGTAGCTCCTTGACTGTTCATTCATGCACCTCGTTCATCAGTTCCCTGGTAGGGAAGGAACCTTTGTTTTTCCCCTGTTATTCCATCACCTCAACAGCGCCAGCATCCATTTACCATCCCTTTCTCTCTCAGGTGGCGATCCTATCCAGAGATCTTGGTGTACAAGCCAAGACCAGGCGTCTTGTGCGGTTAGAAAGAAGTGAGCCTTCCCTTTATTTTCCACTCTCAGGTTCGCTGGATAAAGAAGTGAGTATCTTAGTTCCATTTGGTACCACACTTTTTGACATATACAAATGTTCATTGTTGTTCCTGGACTAAATTTGTATATTTTAGATACAAATGTACATTGTGCCCAGCTATAGACCAGGGGCTGTGTTTTCTTGCTGCTTGAATGATAACCTCCCTATCACTAAAGTTAATCAGTTTCACTATGACTGGGCATGGGTGCGCCTCCAATGGCGGTGAAAAGAAGGGAATCCTATGCGCTCATTTCATGAAGAAGAATCATGAGTGTTTACCCTGTAGGATAGTCTTAACAAGCCATTCCTCCACAAAAAGTTTAATGTTTGGCCCCTCTGATTTCTCCATTACACCTACAATTCGAACATTATGGTAGCATGACCTATTCTCAGCATCCTTCAATCAGCCTGCCAACTGTTTTTTCTCCCTCTCCATGTCATGGCACTTTCTAGTAAATTATTTCACTTGTTTCAAGGTAGTGCCCAGTTGGTTTACTGATTCCTTGAACCGGTCAGTCAGTTTCTTGTGGTCGTCCCTCAGGAGACCCACTTTACCCACAATGGCTGGTATTCGATCTCCTGGGACAGTTTGGTGTTTTTTATTGCCTGTAAGATGGCCACTGCGTGGGCTGCCAAGGATGTGAAATCCTCACTCTTCATGGAAGCCACTGTCCCTGGGCCATTGACCCCTCTGCCTGGACGGTGGGGTTCCTTCGAATGGCGGGGGCATACCATCTTCCAGCCAGGTCCTCTACCCCTTTTTCTGTCTCTAATCTGGCAAGTATGTCCAAATGCACCTGCGGGCACTCACTCAGAATGTTTGCCACCTCCTGTCCACTGAGGATGCACAATCACAGTGGTATCATGTGGAGGAGAGCGCCTTTCGCGTTACTCTTTGTAGCTTTTAGACTTCAGATCTCTCATTTGGGCATTGGCCAGCCTGCCCTCCACTGTCTGCGGCCTCAAGAGACATATAGGATCAAGTATGATTCCTACCCTTGGGTGGTGGGTGGGGGAGATGGACGTATCTGCCGTCCCCCAGCTTGACCAATCTGCCCTGTTGATGCACTAGCGTGTGTCCCCCTCCGGCATAAGGTTGCCAGGCATGTGTCAGCAGCAGGCAAGTTAATCAGTCCACTGGGGCCGGCTCTCACCCTCCAGCAGCTGTCACTCCAGGCAGACACACTGGATAGGCACCTTCGTTGCCCGCAACGTATGCCTCTTTTTCCGGGGCACCACTATGCGGCTTCACAGCTGCCACCAGTGTCATCTCCATGCAGGCTCCATGCTCTCTCGCAGCCTGTTCCCACAAGGCAGCACAAATCAAGGGAAGGAGGGAATGGCGAACCGCACCAGCACGCTCCCTCACCGACAGTTTACGACTGCTCTTCCAGCCACAGGCTGGTCCACCAGGTCACCCAGAAGTCCTTCCAGCATTCTGCTTTCCACCCCATATCAAAGCCTCACTTCTCTTGGCAAGTGTTCAAGTCAGTCAGAGGCCCTGCAGCACAGCACTGGCCAGCTCCGATGATGCCTCACTTTCCCTCCGTCAACACTGCGGAGGCAGCTGCCAGCCACATCCCAAAGCGGCAGCCATGGACGTCATTTGAGAGTAGTTAGGGGTCACAGCTGCAACCTCTAGCTTGCTCCCTGCTACTCTTGGCACTGCCACAGAGAAGAAAAATGTTTTGCAACAGCCACAGCAATTGCCCCCTAGTGACAATACAACGCCCAGCCTAATTGGCTCTCTTACAATAAAAAACGCACAAAAATAGATTGGGTGAAACTTGCAAATACACTAACCAAAAGCAATAGCTATAGGTAGCATTCCAACCCACTGAATTTCAGCCACTGTGCCTCTGTTACAATAGCACCAGCAACCACCAGGTCTACAGTTGAAGAGTTCACCACATTGCTGCCTCAAATCACCAGTTTGACATCATGAACCTCCTTTAATGCTACAGGGAACCCAACATCACTCTCCCCAGAATAACCATAGATTTTGCATATGTCATATGTTGTAACTAGAAGCTGATGTTTGCATGCAGAAATAGAAGAACATGACTCCAATGGTAGACACCGAGTAGGCAACCAGGCATGGCCCCCAGACAATCTAGAATAGGCACAGATAGATGAAAGACATGCAGCAGAAGGAATTACTCAAAGCGCACTGATGAAAACCTTGAGGAAGATGGCACAGAGATATTTGCAATGCAGGCAAGTAATGTCAACTATCCTTGCTAAATCAAGTAATTCAGCAATGGCTATTGAGATGTTCTGGTGCCAGTCAGAGAACAGCTTTTTCAAATAACACAACAGGAATCTTATGCTAGGCACAGGATCCAACTGCTTAGATACAGGAGGTTGGCATAGCAACAACATCTGCTGGATTTGACAGAGGCACAAGATAATAAGAAGTCCCTATGCTGCATGACCAATGCTTTCCCTAAATTTGCCAGCCAGGGTGCAGAGGGACTGTGTCCATGTTGGCCACACCAGAGGTACAGTCCCATACTGTGAGAAATTGAGTTGTTGGCTGAGTGGGGTGCGAACCCTGCTCAAGTAATAGCCACAATCCATGTCAGCAGGGGCTGTTTCTGCATTAGGGCATTGGGGCATTGCCCCGCTCATATTTTGGCCCCTATTACATGTCAATAAATAAATAAACAAATTGTATTCAAACAAACTTCCAACTTTGTTAGATTTGGTGTGTCCCTGTCTAGAGCAGTCGGCCTTTAGCCATGGGCGGTTCCTGTTTGAAGCTCTAAAGGGGAGGGGCTTCAATTAACACCAGTATACACCGGGCCCAGTAGTGCATAATGCTTAGGCTAGGACTACAAAGTGTGCATGTCTGGTTGGCCGGCTCTCTTTCTCTGGCCAGCCCGACAAGTGCACTAAGGCCTCTCTCCACCTGCACATTAGGAGACCGAGGATTGATCAAAGCAGCAACCCCTGGTCCGCTAATGATCGGTGAGTTTGCCGCTTAAACCAAAACTGGTGCTGCTCTCAGCACAGGAGCAACGTCTGGATTAGCTGGATTAGCTGAGAGTCGGGGTTGCTAGACCCAGTCTAGGCCTCTGGTGCAGTGTGCAAGGCAGCACAGAGGAGGGAGGCTCTGTCCAAGCATGACCAATCATTGTAATGGCTAATTGAAGCCATGCAGTGATTGGCCATTTCTGCAGTTGCTGGGATGCTCAGCCAGCCATTCTCACTCCTATAAGTGTTCCGCATGTTGCTTGTTTGTTTGCATAAGGCAGGGGTACTCACAAACTTTCTCTCGGGGGCCAAATTTACAGTGTGGTTTGTGGCAGAGGGCCGCACTGGTGGGGGCGGGGTCAGTGGGGGAGGGGGCGGGGCTAGAGCAACAAAAAAAAAATGTGACCATGAGGTTGAACACAGGCCCCTGCAGCAGACGCCTTCGTCCACTGAGCTACTAGATTCACACATATCTATCTATCTATCTATCTATCTATCTATCTATCTATCTATCTATCTATCTATCTATCTATCTATCTATCTATCTATCTATCTATCTATCTATCTATCTATCTATCTATCTATCTATCTATCTATCTATCTATCTATCTATCTATCTATCTAGCTCTGGCTCCCTCCCTCTCTCTCTGTCTCCCTCCCTCCCTCTCTGTCTCCCTCCCTGAAGGACCACACAGTGTTCGTGTGTGTGCAGTTCTCCCTGTAGAGTGCACGTGTGCAGACTTCCAGCCTACAGGCTATAGATATGCAATCTTCCCTCCTGCGCTCTATGCATGTAGAGCCCTTCCCTTTGCAGGCTATATGTGAGCCATTAAATGGCGTTCAATCCTCTGTGCAGCGAACACATACATCCCTTTCCTGCAGTGTTTAGTGTTCACGTTTCCAGGTGGGAATTCCCTCAGAGTCTTCCAGTTCACCCCGGTATGGAGTCTGGGCAATACTTTTGTGGTAGATCCTTGTTTGATATAAAATCGCCTCGCCTGCAGTCGGCCCTATCCAGAAAATGCAGACGTCCTTAGACACGTTTTCTTTTTTGGATCCATTTCACAGGGCAGCATATAAGGAAAGGAGGAAAGAGAAGGCACTAACCGTTTCCTGGAGTCTTGGTTTTCACTGAGGGCTGTTTCGGTTGTCTTATTGATGTGACGCTTTGTCACAGTTGAGGTTGGATCACAAGGTCAGCGCTGTGAAAGGCCGCAGGTTGTGGTCAATATGGTTTGCGGAAGTCACAGCAAGTTTTATCGCAGAGTCTTGTATTAGTCTGCCAAATGTCTTCTGGCGGTGATGAGCTTTTGATGGCTGCCGCGGCGGTTGCCTTCTGACAGTGATGAGTTTTGGGTACCTGCCGGGGCGATTTGCCCTCAGGCAGTGATGGGTTTTTTGGATGCTGTGTTCTTGTTTCAGTTTCACAAGTTTAGCGCTTCGATGGGCCTCGGGTAGCGGTCAAATGGGTTCGTAGAAATATCTGCAAGTTTCCTGATCAGTGGGTTATCTTTTTGATCCAGTCCTTTGTAGAATGTCATGTTGAGTTTGCGGAGATGGTCGTCCAACATCTCAACGCCTAGGTCTCTGTGGAGGTCTGCTGTTCTTGTGAAGAGTGGAGCACCTGCTGCAATCTGTAAGGCCCTGCTCTGTAGTCTCTGCAGGTCTTTCCGAAGCTGCGGGCGGCAGCCACTCCAAACTGGTGCAGCGTACGTCATGGTTGGCCGAATTATTGCGGTGATTACTCGCACCTTGCTCTGCAAGGGCATCGACTTGGTCTTCAGGAGTGGGTATAGTGCAGACAGTTTTGTTGCTGCTTTCTGGCAGGTCTTCTCTATGTGGTTTCTCCATGTGAGTTTAGAGTCCAGAGTCACCCCCAGGTAGGAGCTGCTGTTTTCCCATTTGATCTCATCCCCATTGAGGAGGATCGCTGGGTGTTTTCTGTTCAGCTTCCTGGTGAATAATGTTGCTGTGGTTTTGCTAGTGTTCAGGGTGATCTGCCAGTCGCTGTACCATTCGGAGAGTCTGCTGAGTGATGCCTCAAGGTTCTTAGCCACTTCCTGTTCGCTGAAGGATTGGGAGATGACAGCAGCATCATCGGCGTAAAGAGCCAGATCAGTCTTTTTTAGGTCCGTGGGGATGTCGTTTGTGAATATGTTAAATAGGAATGGTCCTAGGATTGATCCCTGGGGCACTCCAGCAAGGATTGGGCGTGGCGTTGAGTATTCGTCTCGTACCGCCACGTGAAAGGTCCGTTTTGACAGGTAGCTAGACAGCAGTTTAATCAGGTAGCTTGGAAACTTGAGCTTGATAAGTTTGCAAAGCAGTCCCTCATGCCATACTCGGTTGAATGCTTTGGCTACATCCAGAAAGACTACTCCAGTGGACTTGTTGATGTTGAATCCATGGCTGATGATGTCCACAACTCTGAGGAGTTGGTGATTTGTCGAGTGGTCTTTCCGGAACCCAAACTGTTCTTTGGCGAGGAGGTTTTCGCTTGTCACAAAGTCCACAAGGCGGGCAAGGATAACTTTTTCGAAGAGCTTTGATAGGCCAGATAGCAGACTTATAGGGCGGTAATTTGCAGGTTCTCGTAGGGGTTTCCCAGCCTTGGGGAATACGATGACTCTTGCTTCTTTCCAGGCATTAGAGAAATACTGGTGCTGCATGCAGGCGTTGAATATCTCAGCAAGGTGATCCACTGCAGCGTCTGGGAGCATCTTGATGGCTTGGTTGACTATTCTGTCCTTTCCTGGTGCCTTGCCGTTTTTTAGTGTCTTTACCAGGGCCGATAACTCGCCTGTGGAGCATTCCTCAATGTTTGCAGCTTCGGTTTCTGGTGTGTGCTCCCGGTGGTGATTAGCGACCTCTTGCTCAACTTCTGCTGCCAGTTTGCTAGCATGGTTAGGCCTGAAGTATGCCTCCAACGTGTCAGCAAAGACCTCAGCCTTGTCCCTGTTGCTGCATGCCAGGTGAGTCTTCCCTTGTATCGGTGGGTTTGGTTCCTTCTTCCCAGTCAAGCGTCGGGTCATTTTCCAGAGAGAGTTGTCCGAGTCCTTTAAGTTAGCCGTAGCTGCTTCCCACTTTTCACCTCTGTGCTGGCTTATTTGCATCTTCAGCTGTCTTGTCAGCTCGTTGTATTTCTTCAGCAGGTCGGGGGTGCGATTCCTTTGCCACTCTCTCCGGGCTCTGTTTTTGTCAGCAATCGACTGCTTGATGCCCTTCGGGAGGTCGTAGATAGAGCAGCGTTGGAGTTTCTGCTCGGGAACGCTGCGCTCGATGGCAGTGTGGACTGCAGCTGTGAAGTGGTGAACCGCCTGGTCAATGTCTTCAATGCAGCGTAGGGGGCCAGGGGCCAGTGTCTCCTCCAGGCTTCTCTTGTATAGGCTCCAGTCTGCCTTCTTGTAGTTGTGTCTGGTGCCCTGTTGCTGGTCTTCAAGCACGTCGCCAACTGTGATCAACACTGGGTTGTGGTCGGACGTCAGTGCAGTTAGGGTTTCCAACTCCATAGACTGGGAGAGATTCTTCATGACGACGATGTCCAGAACGTCCGGTTTATGCAGTGCAGAGCCTGAATAGTGTGTTGGTTGAGTTGGGCCAGCCACTACAAAGTCCTCCTTCTTTGAGTGGGCAAGCAGAGCGTGTCATTTGCTGTTTGCCACGCGAGAGTTCCAGCACTGGTGCTTGGCATTTAGGTCTCCGCCAATTAATGTTGGGATGCGGGGGTCCAATAAAGCGTCCAAGTCCTTTGGGCTTAGCTTGCCTGCGGGTGAGTAGGCGGCAATCAGCCGCAGGGGGCCTGCAGATGTCTGGATCTGTATGCCAGTTGCTTCAATGCTCCCCACTGGTGGTAGTGAGATCTCGTGGTGCTTCACTTTTGTGCTGACAATCACCGCTGTTCCTCCGCCCTTGGCTCCGGTGGTGCGATCTGTGCGGTACACCCTGTGGTTTGCTAAGTTGAGCTTCTGGCTTCCTTGGAGATGGGTCTCGGAGATAAGCGCTATACTCACATCCATGGTTTCCATCAGGTGCAGGAGTTCTGCAGTTTTCTTCTGAATGCTGTTAGCATTCCACATCAAGAAGAGGGAGTTTCCTTTAGATTTTGCTGCCATTGTGTGTGTTTTCTTCGCCGTGGAAAAGTCCGGCGATGAGATTCGCCACCATTGTCACCAAAGGGTGGATGTTCATGTCTGCGACTGTTTTCGCAATCTTCGTGATGAGTTCCTGCCAGTTGATGGCTGAGCCTATTTCACAGGATGGTGCTGGGGCAGTTGGTGGTGGTGGTGGTGGCGTTGGTGGTGGTGGGCTGTTCTGTTTGAGTCCTGTTACTTCTGCGTATGTTCTTCCTTCCACACGCACGTCGCTATGGCTGTTAGTTGGATTGCCAGTTGGGGTCCTGTGAGCCAATGCAGGTTTAGAACTCTTCCTTTGTCCCTGGTCTGTTGCAGTTGAGTGTGGGGAAGTTTTTTGTGGTTGGGGTGGTTTGCGCGGTCCATCCTTCTTTGCCTTCTGCAGGTAGGGACAGCCGCGGTAGCTTGCTGGGTGGGGTCCTGTGCAGTTAGCACATATTGCTGGTTCGGTTTCAGGGTTCCTAGTGCATTGGTTAGAGGTGTGCTCGCCTCCACAGCGTACGCACTTTGGCTTCTGGTGGCAGAAAGCAGAGGTGTGCCCCAAGCGCTGGCAGTTGTAGCACATGACTGGTCCTCGTTTCCCTCTAGGTGCTTCTGTGGTGACAGTGCAACTGCAGAGCCGTGTGACTGATGAGAGGTCTGCTGGCTTCCCATCCTTGCTTGCCGACAGGGTTACCACAAAGAGGGGAAATTTCTTGTTCTTGTCTGCTGGAGAGACGATCTGCGTTATATTTTTGACTGGAAGTCCAAGTTCCGATAAGTCCCCAGTGATGTGCCCAAGGGATGCGTTTGCTGGGAGCCCGCGTATTACAAAGCGCTGAGCTTTTGCAGTGGTCAGTGAGAAGGTGTGGTACTCCATTTTCTGGTCTGTAAGCATGCTGGTCACGCTCCTGTAGTCGTCCGGTGTGGTGAGCATGATCTTGGCGTGGTCCTGCCGGGGCTTGATTGTGAAGGGGGAGATGCAGTGTTCGTCCAGTAGCTCCACGAGGTCCTTGTGGGTGGCCAAGTTCTTCAGGATGATGGGAGGGATCCGTTGTCGCTTTGTGGGGCCTGAAGAGGTCCCGGGTTCAGATGCCGTGTTGTCCTGGGGATGGGCGTCATTGTCCTGGGTACTCTGGAGAACCAGGTAGCGGTTTGAGGTTGGAATCGTGTTGTGTGTGGGGGGTGCGCGGGCAAGCTTTGATGCTTTTTCTGGCGAGTTAGGGCACGATTCACGTCCTCTCTTTGCCTTGATCTTCCATTCTATGTCGTCTTCTGTGTTGTCTGGTTGAGCCGTGACGTCGGACTCCATGGTTGGTGCTGCTTGGTGGGGGGAGCTAGAGGGCAAGGGCCGAGCTTTTGGGGTTCAGCTTCACAGGGTATGGACTCTCAGTCCTGGGAGAGAGGGCGGAGCGGGTCGGACCGCGAGTCTCCCGCCGAGAATCGGGGCGCGAAAGAGTTTCAAGCAATCAGGCAGGGTGCATAAATGATGAGTCTCAGTACAAAATTAATTAATCAAGCAGAGCGCATAGCTGGTAAAATGCAATCTGAGTAAAAATCAATCAAGCAGGGCACATAGATGATAAATTGCAATCTGAATATGAATCAATCAGACAGAGCATGTGAATTGCAATGTGAATGTAAAATCAGTCAAGCAGAGCGCATAAATGATAAAATGCAATCAGGGTAAAAATCAGTCAAGCAGAGCGCATAGGTGATAAATGCAATCTGAATATGAATCAATCAGACAGAGCACGTAAATTGCAATGTGAATGTAAAATCAGTCAAGCAGAGCGCATAAATGATAAAATGCAATCAGGGTAAAAATCAATCAAGCAGAGCGCATAGGTGATAAATGCAATCTGAATAAAGATCAATCAGGCAGAGCACATAAATTGCAGTCTGAAAGTAAAATCAGTCAAGCAGAGCGCATAAATGAGAACTTGCAATCTGAAGAAATCTGAATAAAAATAAGTCAAACAGAGAGCATCAATAATGCATTGTAATCAGATTATAAAAAAGAAAATCAAACTGCAGCAGTTTAAGCAAGCAATTAAGCAAAAATCGACATACAGGATAAGTAAATCAAGAAAGCAGGGCCCATCTATCACTAAGGATAGAAAATGGCGCTTACCAGGTCGACTTGCTGGCTGGCTGCTAAGCAGGAATCACGGGGGTCAGTCCTCAGGCCTTCTCTGCTGCTGGGAGCGTCGCTGATGCACCACAACCGGAGATCCGATATACCGATTCCACCGATGCAGGAAGGTCCGCGGTCCGATCGTCACTGCGCTGGCGCTGGAGCAAGATGGCCTCGAGGAGCGTCGGATCATCGTCGTCGCAGGCACAGGGAACATCCGGTCATGGTCATCGCCAAAATGAAATCCATCAAATGTCATCAACTCATGACATGTAACTAGCGCTAGTTACCGCTGACTTTTAAAGGGCCTGAGCTTCCTGTGACGTCAGAGGCAGGCAGGCCAATTGGAGGAAAGCAGAGACGATGGCCGCAGGAGGAAACGTTGTGATTACGTATTAAACGCGTATTCACAACGTTTGCTCGTGCGGCCATCTTCCCTGCTTACTCCAGAGAAGTGCACTGTACTCGATCTCGATCAAGGTCCGCGGGCCGCCAATGAAGGCCTGGCGGGCCGCCAGCGGCCCGCGGGCCGTACTATGAGGAACACTGGCATAAGGGAATTGGATTAGAGATTCAGAGCAGACCTCGCCGTGTGCTGTGGCCAGGCTCCAGTCACATTTGTCCTGAGTGACTCTGAGCCTTGTGTGTCATCGCTACAGCCACTTATAACCCTGAAAAGCACAAATAGGTGGCAGTGTGTGTGGCACTGTAATCGACATTGGAACTGGGGAAAGAAAGGAATACCGAAGCCAAGTAGTAAGTGGGTTGGGGGGAGAAGTGGGTTTCGGTCCCAAACAAATGATTAGGAATAGAGGTGAAGTTGGGTTCAATGATTTTATAATGCTATTTTTTTATGATGGAGTGATTCCTCTTCGACAGAGGCGGGCTGGCACAGACCAAGTCGAATGCATTGTTAAAAGCACCAGTGCTGGCCAGCCCTGAATGTCATACACGCTTTTAAGTTTGAATTCGTTTCTTGCACTAACCTTCCTTTGTAGTGGTAGTATATTGCGTGACACCTCAGTTCAAGACAGTTCTAGAAGTGGTTACTGCTACTATCAAAAGAAGTGCGCGCAGTCGCACTCAGTCACATTTTAGAAACCTTTTCACATTTGTGTTAGAAAGTTTTATTTGAACTTCATATAAAAAAAATTCTAACACAAATGTGAATAGATGTGAAAACACGTGACTGTGTGCAACTGCGTGTGCTTCTTTTGGAAGTAGCAGTAATTACTTCTAGAACTTTCTATCAGTTATGGCCAAACCTTTCATGCTAGCTTCACCAACGTATTGCATCCTTTCCGGTATCTCTGCCTTCAGCTACAAGATTCATTCATTTCCCATACCTATACCCTATGCCTTCCCCACATAAAGGTCATTGCTTTTCTGCAATTCTGCCTTCAGCAACACAGGACTTTCCCATATAGCTTAGGTCTTTAAATCCCTCTTGCAGCTTCCTCTGAATTCCTGAGCACTGCAGGTTAGCAGTCCATGGAGTCTCTTAATTTGTGTAATCCCCTGCCGCCCTCTGTGCAACATTAGGGATATATTTACAAGAATTGCTGCTAAGCAGTTTTTGCGCTGTTTAGCACAATTGTTTTACCGTTGTTGATCGCCAAATCCTAACGCTATGTTTGCGACGTATTTACAATACATCACTTAGTGGCAGTAGGATCAGTTAGCGGCTGCAAAAACTATGCTAATGCTAGCATCAAGGCGCTAAACTAAATTCACCTTAGCGTGAAAAAGTGACAGCTGGCCAAATAGTGGTAAAAAAGTTCACGGTAGTCAGTCCAACTTCACTTTTCAGCATCTAGCAGCAAAAAGAGCTTACAAATACACTTCTAAGAAAAAAACTAAACAAAATACCGGAATGCAGAATGGAGCAGCCAGGACCAAGTTCAGCACAGGTCAACAACCCCCCTCACAACCCCCCCCCCCAACAGTGGGAGTGACCAGTCAGAGTTCCAGAGGAAGAAGAAATGCAGATTCAGGGCCTCATGTATGAAAAGTGGCACATCACTGGGGAAAAACAGTGGCGCGTCACTTTCCATTGAGCCATCCTTGCAACACCATGAATGCACCGTATTTACAACAATATGGTGTAGTACTGCGTTTTCCCCTGCGCTGGTGCTAATTGTAGCTGCCTAGAGCCAAGGCAGGCACCCTTGCACTGTGCTTGCATTGTGGGGAATGATTGTTTATGTGCAGAAAGGTGTCACTTGCCCCATCTCCAGGCCCACCCAGCCACCACCAACCCTTCACTAAAGCCATCGTAGACCTCATCGCATCTCAGGCTCTCACATCCACAGATGACATCCTACTCGGATACCTCAATTTCCAACTGTGCAACTCCAGTGACCAGAACACCACATCCCTACTGGCGCACCTTGAGAACATCGGACTCCAGCAGCTAGTCACTGCACCGACCCACACAGCACGACACATGCTCAACCCCGTTTTCTCCGCCAGGGGGAACTTCACCTACAGCCACACCACCGAACTCCTCTGGATGACCACCACTGCTTACATCTCTTCTTCCTCATGCCCACCGCACACCACCACCCTCATCGTCAGCCCCCATCGGAGCCAGAACAATACCCCTAAAGAACGTCTTGTTGACTTCCTAGGCACGACCACTCGCCAATAACAACAGACGTCAAAAACTGCATGCACATTCTTCACCAATGGACCTCAAATGCGCCTACACTCTGGCACCCCTCAAGAAAACACCAGGCAAGCCACACTCAAAGAAAGCCAGCTGGTTCCCATCCACCCTCCACGACTCCAGACACATATGCAGATGACTCGAGAAGAAATGGAGGAACAACATAGCCCCGGCAACCCATGCAACCTTCAAATCCGCAGTTAACGCACACAATCATCTCCTCAAAACCACAAAGAAAACAGCCTTCAAAGACAGAAACCATGGCAATGCACAAAACAGCAAAGAACTCTTCACCATCATCAATGAGTTCGCCAGGCCCAAAAACGAGACCACAGACGTCCTACACTCCCAAGACATCTGCAACAAACTCGACATCTTCTTCCACCACAGGATCAGGCAGATCTACGACAGCTCCAACATCCAACACCCTGCCATTATGCCTGCCACCCATTCAAATACAGAAGAGGAATGGAGAAGAATCCAGGGAAGGATACTAATAGCAAAACAAACATAAACTTCTCCAATTAGATAAATACAGAAACAATGTGTTTACAGTGTTAAGGAACGATAAGTCAGACCAGTTCAATTCATTATTTTTCATCAATATTTGTATTTTGCATTTTTTTTAATCAAAAAAATAAATAAAATATATATATATATATATATTCACTGAAAAAACCATAGGTTTCACACATGTTATAGTTAGCTGGACATTTCACTCGTAAAAAACCAATGAAATTCCCCCGTTATAGTTAATTCAGCTAACTATAACTCGCGCGCCCGCAATCCACTGCTGATGACGTCACATATTACATCACTCATGACATGGTCAGTGACATCACTCATGACATCACTGATGACATCTCAAATGACATCACTGATGACATCACTGATGACGTCATCCATTGAGTATGTGTTTCTGAACAATTTTAATATGTTTAATATATATAGGGAAAGGCCTGTTGAAGAATGAGTGGGTGTACAAGTGTGTAAATGGATGATTTTCTGTGGTGCGTAACTGACTCTATAAGTGAGTCATTACATGTATCTTACTGAAGACTAGTGACTAAACTGTGTAATGTCTGTATGTGTCTGTATGTTGGTGTATAAGTGGCTGCATGGTTTTGTGAATAGCTATATGAGTGTCTATATGAGTTATTGATTGCTTGTCTCAGTATATGTATGGGGTCCTGAGTGTTTGTGTGGGTAGGGTGTGTGTGACTCTATGCATAGATGTGTGAGTGGGTGATTCTATGGGTGCATGGTTTTAAGAGTGCATCTTTGATGGACTGTATGGTTGAGTGAGTGTATGTATGGGTGTGTTAGGGATTGAATGTATATCTCAGTGGTACATTTGTGACTAACTACATATGTGAAAGGCAGTATATATGCGTGTAAGAGTATATAAGTGGGTAGATGTGATAGTGTACGATTGTGAGAGTGACTGTATGGATGAGTGTATGCTTGAATCAATGATTCTATAAGAGCGTAAGAATGTGGTGCTAATTTTATGATTAAGTGAACTTGAGTGTGTATAACCGCATAGGTGAGTAAATGGGAGTGTAATTATTTGCATGACTGACTAGGTGTGAGAGTACCTCTATGGATGATTGGTGGTGTGTGAGTGTCTATATACGTGTATAAATGCATATGATATTCTTGTATGGAGTGATTGTAAGTATGAGTGACTGTACAGGTGAATGAGTGGAGGTGTATGTAGATCTAACAGTTAATAAGTGGGTATGTAGTTATTGGTATTGGAGTATGTATGGTTTTGAGAATGGAACTCTGAAATTATGAGTTGGTGTATCAAAGGTTATATTAGGGTGTGAGAAGATGTGGTAATTTATCACATGGATGACGTCATCAGTGATGTCATCAGTGATGTCATTTGAGATGTCATCAGTGATGTCATGAGTGATGTCACTGACCATGTCATGAGTGATGTAATATGTGACGTCGTCAGCAGTGCATTGCGGGCGCGCGAGTTATAGTTAGCTGAACTAACTATAACGGGGGAATTTCATTGGTTTTTTACGAGTGAAATGTCCAGCTAACTATAACATGTGTGAAACCTATGGTTTTTTCAGTGAATTTGCAAGGTTTTTTAAATGCTTATTCCTAACTATAACGTGTGTGAAACCTATGGTTTTTTCAGTGAATTTCAAAGGTTTTTTAAATGCTAATTTATGAATCTTTTTTTTTTGTTTAATTATTTATTTTACAGTAAGCTACCTATGTATTTACTTATAGATTTACTGTATCCTGCAATATGGAATGGCTCAGTTTTTTATTTTAATTTTGGATAGTTAATATCTTCTAATAAACCTCGAATTTTTTTTTAAGGGTTTTTGACCGTGCGTGCACCGTACGCGTACGGTACGCGTACGGTGTGCGCACGGTGCGCGCATGCGTACGTGCTCCGTGTGCGCATGCGTACGTGCTCCACGTGCGCATACGTACTTCGTGCGTAATCCGTACGCGCGTGCTCTGTACGCCCATGCACGCGTGCTCCATACGCGCATGCGCGCGTGCTACTTACACGCTTGCGCGCGTTCTCCGTACGCGCGCGCTCCGTACGCGCATGCGCGCGTTCTCCGCACGCACGTGCTCCGTACGTGCACGCGCACCTGCTACGTACGCGCATGCGTGCTTGTACCGTGCGTGCAACCGTACGCGAACGGTGCGCGCACGGCAAGTCATGTGATCAAGAAACAGCACTTTTCATTGGTTTATAGTAGTTTCAGGTCATGTGATTAACAAACAACACTTTTCATTGGTTTATAGTAGTTTCAGTTCCAGAAACTTCCAACACCACACCCACACCCCTCATTATTTCTTCTGATTCCCTGGGAGAAGGAGCTGAACTGTTTTTGTGATACAATGGCAGAGCAGCAGCCATCTTCTGGGAGTGAGCAGGAGACCCTTGTGAGACAGAGACAGAGGAAACAGAAAGACTCTTTTATTTGGCAATTTTTTAGATTTCCAGAGGGGCAGAAGAAAGTGAATGCTCCCAAAGTCACCTGCATTCTTTGTGATCGTGTCTTATTAAGAGGAGATCCTAAAAAGAAATACTCTTTTAGTATCTTCACTATGATCAGGCACGTTAGGGATGTACATCCTGTGGCTTATGCTCGAGCTGCTAGAGAAAACCCTCCAGCAGCTCTGCCGAGCACATCCGCAGCAGCTCAGCCGAGTACATCATCGGCAGCTCAGCTGAGCACTTCATCTGCGGCGGCAGCTTCACCTTCTTTTGCTCCTCTGGATATACACCCTCTGTTTAAGAGGGTGCATATACGGTGCAATACGTGTAATGCTCTTCTTGCTTTGGGGGAGACCAGCATTCCTCTAATAGAGACCAAGATACAGCAGCACACGTGCGACACCCTATATTTTTTGCCATGTTTCTTTTTTTCCTCTGTCCCTCTATTAACACAACGGCTCTTTTTAGAGCCACCTAACATCTAAACACTTAAATTTTTTTTCTCTTTTTTTAAAATGTGTTTTTCCCCACTGTGCGCGCACCGTGCGCGCACGGTACGCGCACCCCGCAATTTTTTTTCAAAAAACATAAAACGTTTTTCAGCCTTCATGGTCCTTCAGGGACCCCCTGACAAAAGCTAGAGCGTCAGGAACTCTGTACCCTGCCCCCTTTTCATGTTCTCCACCTTTCTTTTTTTCTGTCACACACAAAATGGCGGCCGACACTTCCTGATTTCTACCGATTCGAATGTTGACTGACATGAATCCACCAATCAGAATTACGCTCGCGCACGGCACCGTGCGCGTACCGTGCACGCACGGTGCGTGGACGGTGTGCGGCTATAGATATTTATGTGCTTTAACTGCAATTTTCTCAGGAACTACTGAACAGATTGACTCCACACATGCAAAAGGCACACCCCTGACCTGAGGACTACCTCTCTGCCAAATTTCAAGTAATTCTGTTCAGCCGTTCGGGCTGTACCTTCGACTAAAGGTCCTATGGGAAAATGCATGGGGAAAACGCGTTTTGGGACCCCCCTTTTTCTCGGCCCCCGCTTGACGAATCACCCCGAGACTTTCAGGGTAGGAGCTGAGCGGAGCGTCCCATTAGTTTTGAAAATTTCGCGAGGATTCGTCAACCGGCGCCAAAGTTATTCAAGATAGAATTTTCAGATTTCCTATGGAAACACGGTCCTAACTATAACTATCTACTGGCGACCGCCAGTAGATTATATATATATATATATATATATATATATATATATATATATATATATATATATATATATATATATATATATATATATATATATATATATATATATATATATATACATAGATTTCGTGAGCTCCACATAGGTTCAGATGAATGAATGAATGTGTCCTCATGTAATGCAACTGGTGCTATGTAAAGCATACCTGATTCGGGTCAAGTTTGCGCTATATAAAACTCTGTAAAGAAAAAAAAAAATTAGAAAAAAAACACAACATACATAGACAAAACCAAGAGAAGGGACATAACAACATTATATGTTTCAAGAACAGTTATACCCAATCATACAGTACAAAAGGCAAACATGTCAAAACATTAAACACAGATAACTCATAATATTTATTCCATATTGTGATTCAAATTGTGATAGAACTTTAATACTTATTATATTCTTTTTCTAATTGGTGAAGCAGAATATAGACAGAGTTGCACCAACACGCTTTTCGGAAGTTAGAAACTGGTTCAAGAAGATGGTGCAACCTACATCACGTCACTGTCTATGTTCAGTAATGGGTGGCCACTGCCATCCATACTGAGTTTATTAAAGCATTAGTGGGGGCTCCCACAGATTTCAAGTAGTGGTTCAAATCTATAATGTGATCATAATCTCAAATCCATGGAAGGTATCAATTATGGTTTTACCAAGTTCAGATTAGGCCTGAAAAAGCTTGTTTCCCATCAGAGACACAGGCTGATGAAAACGTCTCATATGCGGTCCAAAGGGGAAACCAAAAGGCACTACGAGAAATTTAATGTAAGAAGAGGTAACCGTGGTAATATGGTAGTGCCCTTATTCTCATAGTTCAAGGTATGATCCAGTAAAGCTCATATAATGCGGAGAAACCTTGCAAGGAGTAGGGTCAAATCCATCCCTCACCAAAATTAGTCCAGTCACCACCACACGCAACCACATCGCACTCCAACAGATCATGCTCAACTGGACTCAGCTCACCACAGATGACACACTCAAGACTCTGAAGAGCATCCACTCAGGAGCCCCATTATGTCCCTGCCCATAACACAACCTCCATAGAGCATCTGCCTCCATCACCCTCCAGCTTTGCTGCACCGTCAACTGCTCCATCTAAACCGCTGGAAACAAGCCGAGGTCAAACCCCTGCTGAAGAAACCGTCTGTCGACCCGACAGACCTCAGGAACTTCAGACCCATCTCCCTCCTTCCCTTCCCAGCCAAGGTCATGAAGAAGACCATCAGCGCCCAACTCTTTGAGCTCATAGAAGGGAACCATGTTCTGGACACCTACCAATCCAGCTTCCGAAAAAACAACAGCACTGAGACTGCACTCCTCACCGCCACAACCACATCCATTCCCTCCTCACCCGGGGCAAAACCACAGCCCTCATCCTACTGAATGTCTCACCCGCCTTCAACACCGTCTCTCACTGCACCCTAATCATGAGACTCCAGGATGTCGTCATCTGCGACAAGGTATAGGATTGGATCCACTCCTTCCTGACCAGCCAAACACAGCAAGTCAGACTACCCCCATTCCTATCAGAACCTACAGATGTCTTGGGAGTGTAGGACGTCTGTGGTCTCGTTTTTGGGCCTGGCGAACTCATTGATGATGGTGAAGAGTTCTTTGCTGTTTTGTGCATTGCCATGGTTTCTGTCTTTGAAGGCTGTTTTCTTTGTGGTTTTGAGGAGATGATTGTGTGCGTTAACTGCGGATTTGAAGGTTGCATGGGTTTCCGGGGCTATGTTGTTCCTCCATTTCTTCTCGAGTCATCTGCATATGTGTCTGGAGTCGTGGAGGGTGGATGGGAACCAGCTGGCTTTCTTTGAGTGTGGCTTGCCTGGTGTTTTCTTGAGGGGTGCCAGAGTGTAGGCGCATTTGAGGTCCATTGGTGAAGAATGTGCATGCAGTTTTTGACGTCTGTTGTTATTGGCGAGTGGTCGTGCCTAGGAAGTCAACAAGACGTTCTTTAGGGGTATTGTTCTTAAGAAATATAGCCTAGAGAAGGCCGTTTCTCGGAAATGGCAAAGGATTAGTTTTGATTGTGATACAAAATGGCGTCGCAAATGCTAACTTACGTAAAACAATGCTAAAACTTATTTTTTCTATTCTAACAAGTGACTTTCTTTTTACATTATAATTACTTTGGGAGGGTGTAGGGGCCGGCTAACTCCTCTCTGCCACGGAGTCGGAGTTCTGCCTAAACTCCACGTTCGCAATGAATCGCGGAGTAGGCAAAACTCCAGAAACCCTGCTGGCGGAGCAGAGTTATCCGCTCGGTGTTAGCCCTGGCCTCCTTCCCATGGATCCACAAGACCAGAACTGGAGGAAGATACTTCTCCTACCTCACCACCAAGACCTGGAAGACACTGCCAATCGACCTCAGGCATTCCAAGTTGTTGACCCAATTCAGGAAGGACCTCAAGACCTGGCTCTAAGACTGAAACCAATAAATCAAGAGAAGGAAGGAAGTAGCTGTGATTCATTCTGCGTCCATGCTTAATAGTTTATAATCATAAGAGAATGAACCACATAAATTCCGGGTGGCGGTAAGAAGCTACAACAAGGACGGGCAAGTAGCATTGTAGAGAGCTCCTGCAGCACACAATGGAGTTTAATTAAACTCCCGTAAAGGTATAGGTAGAACCAATCCCTATAAACCCGTCAATTACATGAAATAATGACGAAGATGGGTAAGTGACATTAACGTACCCAATGTGTCAAAGCGATCTATCACGTTATCGCTATGACTAAGTGAAAAGGAAGAGCCTTTACAGGTTTCTTGACAATATCCTGTAAGTTTATTGTCATTAAAGCGATCCCAGCACAGAGTAACACCTAACAACACCGGTGCTCTCCATCAACTGTCCCCACCTAGGGGCTCATTTATGAGCCCCTGCGTCACTTTTGCGCCACCGGTGCGTCACTTTTTGTGACGCACCAGTGGCGTAAAACATGCGCCATGATGCGCCATATTTACAAAGTGACGCATCAACCTAGATACGTCACTTTGTGAACCCCTGCGCTACATTATACCTGCATCAGGTATAATGTATGCAGGGTGGGCGTTCCCACGTAAGTAAGCATCATAGAAGTGACGCAGTGAAATCTACGAGATTTCACTGCTCCACTTCTAGGGTGCAAATGCGTCAATATCTTGCGCCTGCCTCACAGCAGGCGTAATACTGACGCAGGCCTTTTCACATGGGCCTTACCCCATGTGAAAGGATACATTGCTGGAGTTGCTTCACTTTTGTGACACACTCCAGCAATGGGTCACTTTTGCGCCTACAGATACGTCAGGAATACTGACGTATCTGTGACTCCTTGCGACATGATGCGTCATACTGTAAATATGACGCATCATTGGAGTCGCAGGGAGGGCGCAGTGAAAAGTGACGCATCACTGTTTTCACGCACTGATGCGTCACTTTTCATAAATGAGGCCCCTAGAATCCTCATGTAGAAGGGATTATACAATATCGCTAAGTAACAGTAACCATGGCAAATTGTAAACTAAGACATCTCTACACATGTCTCCCTTTACAAAATGCATAACAGAATAAACAGCATATAAACAGAAGACCTAAAAGAAAGGACAATATAGTTATATAAATAGAATTGTAACATACATGGTAAGATTTCATGGTTCACAGACTTTGCAAATGTTTCCAAAACTCCAAGTAGAGCCATCCTTCAAAATCACTACGTTAGACTTTACATCTTTAACCTGAAAAGGTCCTAAATATTTGCTGTCACCTTTGCAAACCCACTCATTTTTACGAACAACCCAATCACCCACTTGAACAGACAACTGTTTCACACCCTTTCACAAGTTGTAACTCCTTATCCTTCTTTGTCCTCTCTCCACATTCTCTTTCACTTCATTACGATCAATCCAGACCTTCTCTTTTCTACACAACCAAACAGGACATTTTTTCTCCCCGGTTCTCTTCCTTTAAGGGATACAATAGGAGCCACACCAGGAGCTGAGTGTGGAGTGACCCTATGTGTCCATATCATTTTTCTTAATTCTTGCTTCCAGGACAGTCCATTAGCAAGAGACAATTAAATGTTCTCCATGATGATCCGATTGATCCTTTCTTCAAGACCATTAGCTTGGGGCCTGAAAAGAGCCACTTTCCCATGAACAATACAGGTCCTTTTGAGATAGTATCCCATTTCTTTCGAGACAAATTGTACTCCATTGTCAGATTCCAAAAAGACAGGAATTCCATCCTCAAGAAAAACTCTTTCTAAAAACATTATGACATTACCAGTGTTGATTTCACCCATGGTTTCCACCACAAACCACTTGGAATTATAATCTACTAATAAAAGGATAAACCTATCTCTTGTCCATAGCTTCCTGACTGGACCAATGAAATCAATGGCTAATTTCTCCTAGGGTCTCGACGGAAATTTGGTGCATTCTAAAGGAGGTTGACGTACAAGTTTAGTTTTTATCACTGTTCATACAAAAATGACAATCTTTCACTATAGCTTCAACATCACTTTCAACTCCAGGCCATCAGAATGATTCCCTGACCCTGCGCTTAGACATGCCTTGTCCAGGATTACTCTCTTCCTTAGTCCTTCAGGAGGTGCTATCTGCCACCTCCTTATAACCTTTCCATTGCTTATACTCAACTCATATCTTACTTTGAAAAATTATCTTAATGCCAGATCTTTACTATAGTCAAATTGACATCCTTGAACAATTTTATATTCTACCTTCAACACCACTGGATAACACTCCCTGGCCTTATTCCACTCCTCTGAAGTCAAAGCCATCACTCCTCTATTGATATCAATATCACCAACAATATCATTACAAATTTCATTGCAATCCTCACTTAAAGGCATCCTTGATAAATAATCAGCAATTACGTTTTTCTTCCCTTTGACATGTTCTACTTCTAAATTAAACTCCATAACAGACAACAACCACCTAGAAATTATCGGTTTTACACTACCTTCTAGCCCCCTTCCACCTTTAAAGATAAACAATAATGTTTTATGGTCAGTATGGGCCTTGAAGGGAAGTCCCCACAGATAAAACTTAAATTGACCTATGCCCCAACAACAAGCTAGAGCTTCCCTTTCAATAACCGAATAAGATCTTTCAGCACCCTGTAAATTCCTTGAAGCAAAACCAATAATGCGTTCTTCACCATCCACTACTTGTGATAACACTGCCCCATTTCCGACCCACTAGCATCTGTAGATAAAAAAGTTTTTACCAGTAACCTCAAATCGCACTAATGTAGGTGCTTCAGACATATTCTTTTTTATGAGTTCATAAGCTCTCTTACATTCATCCGACCATTTAAACACTGCATTCTTCTTCCTGATCATCCTTAAAGGCTCAGTGTGACAGTAACTTCCTAGGCAATGGTTGCATTTAAAACATTTCTTTATCCTATATGTCAAAGCAATATAACAACAAAAGTAGTTGAAAAAATACAATATCTATTTTTTTATCACATATCAGTTATTACCAAAATATTAAAAGAAGTTACATTTGTTCAGTATACACATACAGTATTATATCATTTGTTAAAATAATCTCATAAAATAGCACACAGTTCTTATGTAGATAAAAAGAAAAGAAAAGAACAACAGTCCTGTTGCACAATCTTTAGTCTTCGACGCGCGTTTCGGCGTAAAATACGCCTTCGTCAGGAAAAGCCACAAATTTTAGACTATATGGCGAAGAATGAAGGATGCCAAAGGGTTATATACTGGACTATTCTGGTGAAATTCAAAATCTTTTGTAAACGATTCAGACAATGTCTGAAGGTCTTGGTTGCGTCAGGAAGTCAGCCGAATATGCTGTATTGTATGCAATGATGTTTACTGTATGGATATAATGATCTGATTTATACTATGTATATTTCTCCAATATGTGTCCAAACGTGGAGTACCGCATAGATGGCGGACCCAAACAGAGGCAATAATTTTCCTTATTGATGTAGTTCCATAGTTCGGGTTTCCTCAATGATGCGAGCAACCGGCGTGGAGAATCACCTTCGACACAAATAGAGCAAAATTCAATATATTATTTGACACAAAAACAACAGAAATCCAATCAGTAGAAGTGGAACTTGAAAGTTTAAGGTAAGTAACTAGCACCTAAAAGATCAAAGCACCAACCGAGGACATCAAGTCGCGGGAGACCAGGTCAAAGTCGAAAAATATGTCTGTCTGTGATGGAGCGCTTGTCAGATATAAAAAGTTGATTGGGCCCTTTCGGCACTTACCTTCGGACTTAGAAGAAATTTGAAAGATAAATGTTCTGGGAAGGTAAAGTTCAGCAGGTCAAGGCTGCAAACGATGTCCGGGGAGGGAGCCTCATCGCAGGGAAGCCACTTTATGATGTCACTGTTAAGATTTTGTCATTCGGATCTAGTCACTTTTTTAGTAATCTCTAGGGTATGATGCTGGAGGATGCAGCCAATGAGAGTCCCAGGAGGCCAGATACCCTTTGGTGAAGGACCGCTGAACAGAATTTGCGGCTGCAGAGAAGAACATAGTAGGAGCTGCTGTGAAGGCAAGCCAACCAGCGATGCACCTTGGGCAGAAGGACGAGCAGGTTGGTCCAAGTCTTTTCTTGATTCTTGGAACAGTTTTCATCAAAAAATGTCTATGTCTCAAGATTTGAATTTTGACTACCTGGGCACCTTCAGCACTACTACCAAGGGTCCACGACTGGAGGGGCACCACTTGGGGGGATAGGACTCACTCAGGCTGGGTCCAGGTGCAGGTTCAAAATGATTGGAGCCTGAAAGAAAGTGAACTGAAAAGAGTCTGGGGGTCCAATTGTATACCTTGTTCCTTCCTTGAAGAAGGAGGTGTATCTAGAGAACTTCCTTTGAAGTGCTCGACGTTTCCTGCCTCTCCTGCCCTGGCTCCAAGCTGACTGCATAAAAAATGCTGGAGTGTCATGTTGTTAGTGTGAAAGCAGAGCACAGCCTATTTACTTGCAAGTGAGGGTGTGCCCAGCTCCGCCCACCCATCTTGCCAGTTGATGGCCCATCTAGACACACCTAACCTTTCTATTGTGTGGCTGTCAGGGGGAATGAACAAAGTCTAACTGTCACCTACACGCAGCAATGTGACCCAGTAACAGACTGCAAGCAACAAATAGGGCAAAAAAGCTGACTTTCTAAAAATGTAATTTTCAAAATTGTAACTTAAAGTGCAACTTTACCATTAAAGAGGATCTTAAGCTACAATTCTCTAACACCAAACATTAAATGTTTACCTGTTCCCAATCAAACGTTAGCACTTATTATATGTAATAAGGCAACCCAGTGTTCTCGTATGAGAAAGATAGGTCTCACAGCAATGAAACACAAATTTAGGAGTTTTTCAATACCAGGACCCATATAACTTAAAAGCAGATGCCCAGCTTTTTAAGTACAATTCACCCTGCTCTATGGGCTACTTACGGTGCTGGAGTCCCACTAGTAAAAATTAATTTACAGGCCCTAGATAAAGGGTATACCACTTTACAGGGGACTTATAAGTACATTAAATATTCCAATCTATTGTAAGTCAATTTTGCCACGTTTAAAGAGGAGAGCACAAGCACCCTACCACTGGTTAGAAGTGGTAAATTTCACAGAGCCCTAGAGCCAACCAAAACTAATTTCATCAAAAAATGGAGGGCAAAGGTAAAAAAAAGCTTGGGGGAAGTCCACCCTAGGGCTGGCAGGTCTGACACATACTCTACACTGAACAGTTTGTAGTAATTTCTGTGTTCTATGTTCGAAATCCACTTTAAGTATGGTTCCACCCCTGCTGTAGTCGCAATAGTTAGAAAATGTGAAAAAGTATCCATTGTTGACGCTCTAGATACTCTAGTAGCTTTACTATGACTATAAAATAAGTCTTTCAGCTTGGTATTGGCATTATTATTAATTCTATTAGGACAGTAGAAAATGTTT
This sequence comes from Triturus cristatus, assembly GCF_964204655.1. NCBI lineage: Eukaryota > Metazoa > Chordata > Amphibia > Caudata > Salamandridae > Triturus > Triturus cristatus. The sequence goes on along the minus strand of NC_140584.1, from coordinate 468,643,651 downwards.
GAGATTCCCAGGTCAATAAAAGCTTTAACGTAAGCTAACAATGGGATCAAGTCCATATTACCTTGCCTGATACAATCTTCAAGTACCAATCGTGAAAATTGTGTTTCAGGGGTGTGGCATCCTCCACAGCCTCGGTACCCTCCAATGACTATGCCACACCTGAAGCTTAGTATCACATGTCTTTATTCGTCTGTGTATAACTGTGAACCCAATATTCTAAACCAGCCTTGATTGCATTTCACTCTATAACCTTAGAGCCCGACGTAGCGGACTCTACCGGCCATTAAAGCCCCACTCCACGATATATAGGCCCCAGCTTTAACAAGGGAGTGGGCGTTTAATGGCAGATCGAGCTCGCTAGGAGGGCTCTAGGGCTATTAGGATATTCCTCCCCTAGAGGGCCAAATGTTCTAAATAGTAAAAACAAAGGCCTCTCAGAGCCAGAGAGGGTTTAAATTCCCTCGGGCTCCGAGAGGTCTTTGTCCACAGCAGCAGCTGTCAAAGGAAAACAACATTGGAATGTTGCTCTCCGGGCTTCTACCAGCCAGTAGAAGCCCAGAGCACTACATTGTTTACAATGGAGTGCTCAACATTCCAATGTTCTAATAACACTTACGTCACAGCTTTACGTAGTCCATCAGGAGCCAAAAGGGTTCTACCGTTGCTCACTCGCAAGAAACTACATCTCCACTTCTGTTAAATAAAAAACTAAAAATTTTTACAAAATATATATACATTTACAATCAAATCTCTTCAATCAATCTTTTTGGTGCTTTAATTGTTTGAACTAATTTTGTCATTGGAAACAGGGAACTGTCACCATCAGTGTCCAGGATCTGACGATGGAGAGGCAACAGCAGTAACTGGTGCTTCAGAATAAGTCTCACCTTCAACATGTAGATCTGATTAATGATGAGTTAAATGCTGAAAGTGAGAAGAGTCTCTGGTAAAAGACTTCCCATGGCACTGGGCAGTCACGATGTGTCCCTTGGTAGACACCACTTAAAAAGGTTCTGCAGCAGATTTTCTTTTCCATATCTATGACGTACAAGCACTCAAGAGGAGGTTCTTTATATTCAGATGCTCTAAGAAAGATTTCAATATGGCTAGAGCACCCCATCTCGCAAAGATGCCATCTAGTCTCTAAATGATTCGGTCTTCAGTGGTAGATGAGAGATCCTCAATGAATGGAAATCATGAGCATTCGTCCATCAGGTGATGTCCATTGTCAAGTGGGCTGAAAACAGTCAATGGCTACTCTCTCATAGGCATGCTTCAGGAGTTCTGACATGTTTAAGGTGTGTTGAGTAACTTTTGTAGTAAGGCAGTTGCATAGACGACAGGCCTTTAACTCTTTTTCAACCCACTCATCGAGATACAGAAGCCATTGTCGTTCTCAGAGAGATCGTTTCATGGCAACGATTCCACAATGTCCTTCGTTGGCTACATGAATAATTTTCTGTTGCAGACTGTCCAGAATCAGGATTCTTGATCCTCACAGTATAACTCCTTCCGGGGATATGAACAGTTCCTCTTTGACATTGTTGTATTTTTTATATTCACCTTCATGGTGAGAAGTAGAAGATGTTGGTTCCATGACTGATGTGTAATTATATCTTTTAACTTTAGCATGTCACTATCGTGGCTCGTGGCAGGGATAATCTGGGCTAACAAAATGGCAGCTGGTGTGTTTGATTTTACAATGAAATTAATATAGGCTTCAGCCATCTTGGCTAGAGTACCATGATGTTGTATAGGCACTCTGGAAAAGTAGTCAGCAGGGCTCTGACCCTTCATTGGACAATGCACGTTATAATTGTACTCTTGTAATCATGGTCTCCATCATTTAATGTGAGGAGGCATCTTGGCCTTTGGATTGCCAAATATAGTTAGTAAAACTTGATGATCAGTTACCAGCGTAAACGTCTTCGCATACAGGAATGCCTGGAGATGTTCACAAGCCGATACCAGAGTTAAGCTTTCTTTTTCAGGTTGTGAATAAGCACGTTCATTTTGGAACACACTCTTACTTGCATATGCCACAATCTGCCTTGGAACATTCAAGTGTCAGCTGTACTGTGCAAGGATAGCATCTAACCTGACTGGGCTAGCGTCAACAACAACTTTTGTATGAAGCTTTGGATTGAAGTATGCCATTTCAGTGGCATTTCATTTTAATGGCTTGTTTGATTTTCTTAGAACATTTCTCACATTTATGTGACCAATGAAATGAAAAATAATTTTTTGTTAAATCTCTCAATTGAGCACTCACAGTGGCAAAGTCTTGTTTAATAATTGGAAAAGTAAGTGGCTGGCCATGCATACAGTTGGCGGAGGACTTGGGAGCAAAGATAATCGCTTATGCCGATGACACACAGCTCCTGTTCACTTGGAGGAAAAACAAAGACTCTACTGCGGCCGCCAAACACTGTCTGTCCACAGTTTTCCGTTGGCTGGTGAGGGCTGAATTGAAATGCAATGAGGAGAAATGGGAAATTCTCTTATTTGGCAACTTTCCCGCCCGGTTTAGGGAATCACTGTGGCCCTCTGACTCTGCATTGCCTTCCTTCTCAGGGAACCCAGTTATGAACTTATGGGTCTGGTTCAAGGAGAATCTCCGTTTCTCAACCCAGGTCAAGAAGCTGGCAGGGACTTGCTTCTGTCTCTTGAAGTCCCTCAGGAAGTTTCTTCCCCTTCTTTCCCAGGCAGCTAAGGAGTCAGTGATTCGAGTCCTTATTCTTTCTCGGCTAGATTATGCCAATGCTCTATATGCTGGCATTCCAAGCTACCTATTAAATAAATTGCAAGTGGTGCAAAACGTGGTGGCCAGGCAGCTTGTGAACGTTTCCGCCATATGTAGCGTGAGACAACACCTTCACACTTTACACTGGTTGCCCATAGCAGAGAGGGTCAGATTTAAGATCCTTGTTACCGTCCACCGTGCTCTTTATGCCCCTGGGCCTGGCTCTCTTCGGAAACGGTTTTCCTTTCACACCCCTGTGAGAGAACTGCGTTCCTCTTCTCAACTCCTGGCACAAATCCCGCATTTCCGCTTGCAAAGGTCAGGCAGCAGCTCGCTAGCTGTGAAGGCCGCTTTGGCCAGGAACGATCTGCCCTTTGCGCTTCAGGCATTCAGGACCGGATTCTCTTTAAGAAGAAGCTGAAAACTCATCTATTCCCCTAATCTTGGCTCTCGAGGCATCTTCACTCTCTCAAGGTTCGTGCCGGGACACTCTTGAGATATCTGTGTGCGTTAGAAATACTAAATAACATAACATAACAAATTAACGCAGCATAGAAACATCTTCTAGTGTGTCAACATTTGACAGCACGTGTACTTTAGCTAGATCAGTTGTCAAACCCCCATCAGAAAAGATATGATCAAAGAATTTTAACTTTAGCTTGTGGAACTCACATTTATCCGCATTCAAAGCCAAACCTGCATCTTTATCGTGCTCTTTTTGTGTAGCTCTGAAAACCAATATGTCATTGCTATAATTGAACGCATACATGACAGGATGTATGATACTTTGAATGAAGACTTGAAAAAGTTTTGCAGCTGATGACACATTAAGAAGTTCTACAGCTGATGACACATTAAAACTCAGTCGTTTGTATCGAAACAGATTAACATATGTGGAAAAGGTTGTAATGTAGCTGCCATTTTCTTTGAGTTCCAACTGATGTTAATCTTCATTCAAATCAAGGTGAAAGAAAACTTTTGCACCATTTAATTGCATTTTCATGTCAGCAAGGTGTGGACCTGGATGTCGTTCTTGTTCACTTTCCTTGTTTGCCTTATGCTTGTCAATGCATATGCATACAAGCTCCTTCATTGTTTTTTTGGGCACTACCACTATGGTAGAAACCCATGGCATGGGACCAGTGGAACATTCAATGATATCATGCTTAAGTAACGATTCAATATATTTTACAACAGCCGCCTTGTAAATGAAAAGCAATTAGTCTATGGACCTGATTTAGAATTTGGCAGATGGGTTACTCAGTCACAACGGTGACAGATATTCTGTCCGCCAAAATATAAATCCCATTATCAACTTTGTGATTTATATTTTGGTGGTCGGGATATCCTTCACCGTTGTGACGGAGTAACCAATCTGCCAAAATCTAAATCAGTCCCTATGTCTTTAAGCAACAGGACGGGTGTCCTCGTTAAAATGCAGATTTACTTTCATAGTCTTAAGATTCCCTAAACCATGAAACAATGAAGGTATTAACAAATCAATAGCGGAGCACTCCTGTTGTGTATAATATACTGACTGTTTATTCTACGTCCATCAATGTAACATTTCATATAAAACAATGCACATCCTATTTTTTCATTAGACAATGTAGAGCAAAAGAAAAAAATCACGAACTCAGCAAACAATGTGTAGATTCTCTGCAATAATTTAGTTATCTTAACTGCTTCACAGCAGATAGAGCTGTGCTTTGACTCTACATGCATTAGTTATCTACTATCTTATCGACAATTGTAGCATCCTCCCCAGCATGGGTATCCACCAATTACTACACCACACACAGAGCTTAGCATTACACATCTTTATTCGTCTGCGTAGAACATATGAAACCAGCCTTCATTCCATTCCATGCTAACACTTACGTCACAGCTCTATGGAGTCCATCAGGAGCCAAATGCGTTTTGTCATTGCCAACTCACAAGACAATACAGGGGGTATGCCACATTTTTATCCAGAAGAGGTAAAGGTGCAATTTTCACAGTGTCTTCCAAATACAAGGGGCCTAATTCTAGGCGGCAATATAGCTTGTAGTACTCCTTGGTATAGCCTACAGCCGGGAGAGTAAATTATTCTCTAATGTTTGCAGGTTCCCTTGGATTGTATAGCCCTACAATCCTGCCCTATATATACCAACAGGAAGTCATTTACTTTTGTATAATAAGGTAATTATTTTAATGGGCTTATGACCTAATTTGTCTGCAAATTTTCATAGATGATCTCTGCTAAATGTTGTGCTCTTTGAATTAATAGCTTTTCCCATCTAAGGTTTGCATAAAAAATAATGCCCAAATAATTAAAATTGCGTATCATAGCTATTTCTATTCCACCTGTAAAATACTTTCTTGAGTGTGTGTTTTTGGGGCCTCTAGTCATGATGTAGGATTTCTGGTGATTTACTTTTAATTTAGAATTATCCATAAAACCATTAATAAGAGTCAAGTAAAATCTGTTTTTTTTTGGCGGTATAAGCAATTAAAATCGTTTAGTAAGCATAAGCTAAAACTGGTGCAGAGCAATTCCCAACCTTGGGTAGTGACCACCTTTTTGTACTAGCACTGAGCCCACAGAGTCCAGGACATTTATATCAAATAAAATAAAAAGGGGCTTAAATACAGCTGTGCCAGATGACTCTGTTGGACCCAATAAATGGAGTACATTCACCATCCTGGCTGTAACGAACTTGGGCAAATGTGCCCCAATGCAGGAGCTTAAGAAGGTCTAACAAGGGTTTTTCAATGCCCAATTGCTAATCAGGTCCCATAACTTCCCCCTGTTGACCATGTCAAAAGCACAGGCAAAGTACATAAATGCCATGTGCAAGGAACCTTTCCAGGCTTTGACATATTTCCCGTCTAGTAAAAAAAGGTTTAAGGATTGCTCTACTTTCCTAAACCTGGGCGTAAACCATATTGCATGTAGGAGAAATTGTTTTTTGTTCCTGCCCAGGCTTCTGATTTTTGAAGGATTATTCCCCATACATTTTTTACAGAGGTGTCCAGGAGGTATATAGGACCATAACATGCTAGCTGGTTTCTGTCTCCCTTTTACAAAATTGGTACAATAGTTGACTACATCCATGCACCAGGAAATCTGCCCTGAATAGCCGCTCGAAACACATTAGTTAATAAAGGCTGGCCAAAATGTGGGGTTCTGTCTAAAAACATAATTGGGGCCGCCATCTGGGCCTGAGTCTTTACCTGCAGGGCATCTTAAAATGGCTTCGGATAATTCATTACAATCAATAGTTTCAATAAGAGTAGATGCACTGTTCAAGTTAAAATGTTATGGTTCTGATGACTCAATCTGGGGCGGGTAATTTTTCACTTGGTCAAAGATCTTGGAAAAGTGGCGCACCCACTGATAGGTGGGAATATGAAATTCTGTAAGAAGGAGGACTGCTTTAGAAGGAAAAGGTCAGTGTTGTCCATTAAATTGTAAATGATTTTCTCAGAGGACGCGGCCTTGCTGTGAGCCATTCCTCATGTGACGGAAGTTGCGGGGAGTGCCAATGTGTCAGGACACAGATCTTGGCAGCCATGAGGGCAGTTGTTGGACTTGGCCCTTTTGGGCAGGTTCAACCGCTAAACTTTTTGCCTTTCCTGTGACCTGGTATTGGTAGTCCAGTGTAAAGTGCGTGCACGCCCTGAGTGCGTGGAGTGAGATTGGCCTGCCCTCCCATAGGAATGCACGAGGGAATATGTGTGTCCATGGTAATTCCTGGTATGAGAGGAGTGCAGGGGCAAGTACTCGTGAGAATAAATGCTGCACAATGGTGTGCGCAGATTTATGGTGACTGGTGGAAAAATGCCACTTTTAGAAGTTGGCATTTCTGTGTACTGTGTGTCTGCCTGCATGATATAAATTGCATGTCTGGCTTGTGATTGACAGGAGCTGATTGGTGTGGGTGACTCCAAGAGACAGGGAGAGTCTGCCCAGTGATGAATAGAGAGATCTGCATGAACATGGGAGGGAGGAGTTGCACCTGGGACCTGAATAGGGCTGTGCCTTTCATCCACAATGCTTTCTCTGCCCCCTGTGGTGCGTCTGATCCCTGAGCCCCCACCTGACAAAGGAGAGAGGAGCTGAGCAAAACAAAGTGCTCCAAAACTCCCCTAAACCAGTTCTAACTGGTATCCCCCAAGCCCTGTGCTGTGACACAAAGGGATTTAGTAGTATAAATATAGGGGCTGTGACCCCATGAAATTGTTCAGTCTCGGGGTACTGTTCCTGCTGGGGCGTGCTGCTGCTGGGGCCCAGGGGGGGCTGCCATGAGGGCTTGCCTCCCTGGGCCCAGCCTTGCCTCCCTGGGCCCAGCCTTGCCCCTGGACCTGTAAGACCTTTCTGGAACCTTCTTGCTTTTCTTGATACCTAAGGACTTACTCTTCTCCAAGCAGGACTCTTGCTTCTAAGCGCCCTGGGAGCGCTTTATTTTTATTTTGCCCAGAGAGAGGAGCTGGCGTTTGCAGCACTGCGCTGAAGGAGGAGAGCGAGGGAATCCCCAGCGTAGGGATTCCCCGCAATGTGCCTTGTTCGGCGGGAGACCACCCCGCTTTATGATTATTTACAATAGCGGGTGCCCACCCGCTTCATCTTTAAGTTAGGAGGGAGCCTACCCCTCATTGTCCGCTCGATATTTCATCTACAATAGCGGGAGTCCACCCCGTGTCGCACCGGCGCGGCCCGAGCCACACATCAAATCTCTTCCGGGCCCTCCCCAGAGCGACCCGGAAGGCAGGCAAGGCTGTGACCTCATGGACAGGGCTTCTGAGATGGAAGGGAAGCCCTGCGAGAGGAGAGTCTGGCGCCGGGAGTAATGCGGGGCTCCCATGTGCGTGGGAGAGCCCCGCGGTGGCAGCCGCCGGAAGAGAGGAGTCTCGGGTCCCAGGAGGGGGGCCCGGGTGAAGAGCAAGGCGGATCCAGCCCGAGGGAGCCAGAGAGCGGGTAAGTGACCGCTCTTCATGTGGACAGCTCAGTGTGAGGAGTCTGAGCGGCCCCGTCTGCAGCGGGCCACTCCAACGCTTGTAGGGCATTTCTTGGCTCTCGGTTTGGGGTGCCAGTCAAGTTACTGCCCCAGTATTTCGATTGACTGAGCGGGCCCGCCGTTGCGGGCCGTTCCAATGTGGGGCATGATTTGTTCCTCAGGGCCCGTGTCCCTACCAGTTTGGCCATATTTTCAGCTGCCCCGCTTACGAGGGGGCAGCTGCACCAATGAGGGCAATATTGTTCACGAGAGCCCCAGTGGGGCCCTGAGGGCACAGCCGTGCCAGGGCCCCTTTCCAGGATCCTCAGCTGCACCGCACCAGCGTGGGCAGCTGCAACATTTGTGCATTGATTAAAAGGGCACCTTGAGAGCCCAGGCCTCCATTTAATCTTCACAGCTGCCCAGCAAGTAGAGGGCAGCTGCAACGTTTAGGCCAACTATTCTTTGGGGGCAGTTTTGCTAGAAGATAGGAGTGAGATGCACTCCTCTGCCCCTAGTGCTTTCCCAGCTGCGCAGCACTTAGTGCCAGCTGCAACGTTTAGGTCTGCGCAATTGCGCACCCCTGACTTCTGCTGCATTGGCAGCGCGCCCTGACTTTTGGACATAGGGCATTTGAGCCCCTTTGAGATGGCCAGTTGGCCAGGGGGACTGTTAGGTTAATAGGGCGCCAGGCCCTGATGTGATTATGCGGTGCTAGGAAATGTAATTTATATACTAGGATTGACGCACCCTGAGTTATGCCTCTAAAATGTGTTTTTATGATTATGAGGATGTTTGCATACTGTGGTTTATGCATGTAAGATTATTCTCTACTGTGGTTTAGGTATGAGTTATTCCCTACTGCGGTTTATGTTAGTAAGAGTTTTTTCCTAATGTGAGTTATGCTTAGGAGATTATAGTCTAATATGTTTAGGTTTATGAGGGTCGCGCAGAATATATTTCTCGCCTAATGTGATACTGTGCATAATATGATTTATGGTTACAGGATGATGCTGAGTACAGTGTTTGCCAGTAATTACTGGTTGTGTTCTACGTTTATGATATGTCGACTTTTATTATCTTTACTAAGTGATTATTCTGACAGTGGCCCAAGTGGCCCTGTCATGTGTATATAATCCCCTGTAAATTTTGCCCAGTGCCAGTCGGCACAGTGTATATTTTGTGATTACTATCCTAATGTGTTTTATGATAATACAAAGGCTATTTTTATATATAACCTTGTGTGGAGTTCCTTTTGTGGTGTGCCTAGTATGTTGTTGCTGTGTGTGTTGCGCAAATACTTTACACATTGCCACCAGGATAAGCCTGACTGCTCTTGCCAAGCTACCAAGGGGGTGAGCCGGGGTTATCTTTGGCGTATAACTCCCTTGCCCTGACTAGAGTGGTGGTCTCTGCCTGGCTTTGGCGCAAGCCTTAGCCAACCAGAGATCCCATTTCTAACAGCAGTGATGAGTAGGAGGAAGGCATGGCGGGTTAGATGGGAAAGGTCTCTCATGTCATGGAGGTGAATCAAGTGGGCCAGGAGCAGTGAGGGCAGATGCATAGATTCCCAGACACCCCACGATTTTTAAAGTTGACTATGACATAGTCTACTTTTCTGGATTTAGGTGAGTGTCCTAGCCATCTGACTCTCCGGGCAGTTGAAATGTCATTGTCTGGCTTGCCCAACTTTCCCCTACATTAATAGGCAGCCTTAAATTTCAGGCTAAGCCTGTCTAACAAGCACATTCGCCTAATTTGGGGACCCCTACTAGAACAATAACATATGGGGTACATTCAGTAGAAATTGTAGATGTTGTAAACAGCCATTGCTCTTAGGTACATTTAGCTGGTTACTTTGAGAGGAATAAACTTGGGCTCTGCCTGTTGTTTGATCCAGAGTGAGGTTATTAAGCATTGTTTTGGGAAAAGTTATGGGCACACTTGAAAATGGGGGAAATACGATGAGGTTACCAGATAGTGAAGGAACTCTCATGGCATTTGATGCAGGCCGATTTTGACATTAAAACACAAGGATTCTGTTTTGAGTCTCTGACAGGGCTTGGAATTTATCACAGAATAATTTTATTCAATCAAGAGCGACCCGTTGGAAGTCCCTCAGAAAGACCTCCATGTTGCTAAAGAAGGGTTTGCAAAGGTTTAATAGCTCAGCCTTAAAGCCACACCTTCCCACAGAACAGGATTTTCTGCTGAAGTCTATGGCTTAGGCCTTCTGCAGCCATCTGCAACATTAGAGAGGCGCTCAGATTTAAATTCAGAAATCAGACGTAGCAGGCCCCCTCTTCCGCTTAGTGGGAGGTGGTTTGGGCCCACTCTGCTGGAAGTGTTGGGACTTGCTGCAGTGATATCAACAGGTGGCTCATGGGAGATGCAGGGATTATTTGCCTCAGCCCTAACATTCAAAGTGCTTTATGATGGATTATCGTTGGTTTACATAATTCAATGTCTTTCTCACCAGCTATTATCTTAATGGGAGTAGAGGGAGCCGGGCTTAAGATTGGATTTTGGGGTCTTTAAGCAGTCTTTGGACAGCATCTACACATTCTGCAACCAGCTCCAGCTCTGTACCGATAGCACCCATAGCCGATGACAGGTAAGATGTAATTAAAGGTGTAAAAATGTTGGCCTCATACCCTCCATGTTTTGGCTGAGTGGGTTTCTTTGTCCCCAATTGCTGGAGGAGCAGAAAGAGAAGGAAGGATATTCTGTGGTGTTGTGGTCCAGCTCCCCACACCAAGTGACCAGCGCAAGGCATTGTGGGAGATGCAGCGGCCATTATGTACAGGAGCACAATGAGTGCTACATGCCCCGCGCTCTCCCTCCGATTTTACAATAAAGATACTATCAACTTTATATGGAGTCCGCAGCCTTCATTCCGGGGGTGAGACCCGACATCACAAATTGGCGACAAGGTGGTTAAACCTCGAGAGGCAGCAGCCTACGATCCCCGCATGCATGCTAACATCGGGCCGCCACGCACTAAAGCGGAATTTCAGCCTGCCGATCGGAAGGGGAGTGCAGCAGAGGTACGCCCGGCGGAGAGTGGCGTTCTCTGCTTTCATCCAATGAGCGCCCAACCGTCACTTCAGATGTTCAAGAGCTGAACCAGGCACCGGTACAGGCGTTCACCGATTCCCAAGACCGAGGGTGCATGCCACGTGCAGACAATCCTACAGTAAGTGCCTGTGGCGTGTTTGTGTGCATGTTGAGGGCTGGTACCGCCTATGGGGACCTAACTTCATGGACAGGCACCCACTTCTTGCAGTCCATGTGTGCAAGCCACCCATTGTTACTTGCGGTGTGCCTGGCAGTTATCACAGGGGAGCATTGGCTCCTGCATCTCTACAGAACTCCAAGCCAAGTTGCCCCGGTTTGCAGTGTGAGGCGCTCTGGACAACTCAAGTCTTTGCCCTAGACGACACTACAGTAGAGGCATACAGGGCCCACTCACAGTTGCACAGTGCCACCCCTGCCCACAAGGGCTGCTCGCGCTCACCGCTCCTGCGTCCACCTTAAGGGGTTCCAGTAGTCCCAGCCCCATTACTTCGCCAAAATGTGTGCGCAGACCTTCTCACTCACCAACCCAGTTCCTTTCCTGCCAAAGCCGGGTGAGCCGGCTATGAAATGGGCTGATTGGAAGGGCTACTTCCTGAACTATCTGTCTGCCCTGGAAGATGAAGGGGAAGAAGCCTTTTAGAGTAAACGCAGGAAGAAAATGTTGTTACACAATCTGGGGCCGGAAGGTTTAGGAGTGTATGAGAGTATGGTAAAAAAGATCACGATGTATTACAGCATGCGTTGGAAGACTTGGACAGTCATTATCAACCACTGGTCTGCACTGCCATAGACCGTTATACTTTCTTCCAATGGAAGAAAACCGAAACGGAGTCAGTGGAAGACTACGTGGCTGCACTGAAAAGACTGGCTGTGACTTGCAAATTTGGCCACCTTCATGATGATCTAGTGCGAGACCAAATCATAATGCACACAGTCAATATGAATATACAGGAGAAATTGTGGGTGAGTGGGGATGCCCCCCTTAATGAGATTATAGCTATAGTGAAGAAGGCAGAATTGTCCAAAAGATGCGCAGTAGCAGTGAAAAGAGACAGCGAGAGCAAAGCCACCGTGTGCAGAGTGAGTGATACGAAAGCGAACAATGACAAACCTCCACCCGCTACTGGGACCAGGTACAGCAGGAAGCCGATTACAAAATTCACAGGACCCAACAAATCACCTAGTGACCACAAAGGCAGTTGCTATAGATGCTGGAGTCACACGCACATGGCAAATGACAGGCGGTGTCCTGCCTTCCGAGTCAAATGTTCCTTTTGTGGTGTGATGGGTCATTACGTCAAAGTCTGCAGAAGGAAACCAAGCAAAGTTGCGGTCAAATGTGTTATGTATGAGTCTGAAACAGAGGGGGTGGAGGGAGATGCTGAAGACGACTGTATTTTGTGCATTGATGACCAAATTCTGGGAATTGATTGCAATAGTAGTAAGAAACCCTCTTGTTTGTTGACCATTGGGGGAGTCCAAGTTTCTATGGTAGCTGATCAGGGTCCTCATACACCATAATTCAACACAATATTTGGGAAAAGGACTCACACTTTAGGGAGTCACCTACACCCCACCAATGTCCACCCAGTCACCTTCACAGGGGAGAAGATTCCCATGGTAGGCTTCCGTCCTCTTCGCTTGGAATTCAAGGGAAGGACCTCCGTAGGCAAACTGTATGTAGCGGAAAAGTGACCCTCCGTCCTGAGGTGGGCGGATCAAGGGGCATTGGGAATCGAACTTAATCCCGGTGGAGAGACACAAATGCTCATGATGGACAACCCACCAGCTCCGATAGATGGAAAACTGAAAGAAGACTTCCCAGCGGGACCATAGGAAAACTTTCCAAATTCACACACAGAATTGTCCTGAAGGAGGGAGCCGCACCAGTCTGCCACAAGGTCCAGAACATCCCGTTCAACTGCAGAGAAGCCGTGCAGATGGTATAACAGCGCCTGGAAGATAACAGCGTAATCATCCTCATTGAAAGCGCAGAATGGCTGGTACCCTTGGTCGTGGCTGGCAAACCAAATGGGAAGGTGCGCCTCTGCATGGACCTCAGGGAATTGAACAAAAACATAATTATGGACAAATTTTCGCTACTGAAAATCAGCGAAATGTTAGCTCAGACCAAGAGGGTCAATTGGCTCTCCACAACAGACCTCATAGCGGCTTACCACCGAATTTCACTTCACCCCTCATGTAGGAAATTAACGTCGTTTATAACGCCGTTCGGATGTTACAGATTTCGGCGCATGCCTTTTGGCCTGGCATTTGCGGCCGCAGTTTTCAAAAACTGATGCACAAATTGTTCAAAGACATCAGTGGAGTCCTATATTTCCAGGACAATAAACTTGTCATGGGGGAAACCAAACCGGACCATGACAAAAAACTGACTGCGGTGCTACGGACACTGTCAACCAACGGCCTCACAGCGGAATGGGAGAAATGCAGGTTCGACCTACGCTCCGTCACATACTTGGGGCACGAAATAAGTGACAGTAGAATTTCTCCAAAGAAAGCCAACGTACAAGCTATCATGTCTGCACCCACACCTCAAAACAAGGAGGCGGTCCGTTCATTCCTGGAATTGGCTGAGTTTTAAAGCAAATTCGTACAGAACTTTGCCACCAAAACGCACCACCTATGTCAAATCTTGAAAAAATGTCTTCAGCTTGTCGCCTGACTCCAATGAAGATTTCGAGAAAATCAAGAGGGGTATTTGCGACGCCGTTCCTACATGGATTTGATGACTCTGCCACCTCCATATTGACCACCGATGCCAGTGACAAAGGCCATGGGGCGGTCCTATCACAGATGTCCATTGATGGCACAGAAACCACCATCAGTTACGCCTCCCATTTCCTCGCTCCCAACGAGGAGGAGTTCAGCGTCATAGAGAAGGAGATGCTCGCAGCCATTTGGGCCATGAAGAAATGTTGCCAATATCTGCGGGGCTCCCGGTTTACCCTCAGAACAGACCACAAACCGTTAGTTAAAGTCCTCACGTCTAGCAGCCATACCAGTGCCACACTGCGCATCGCCAAGATGAACTTCAGACTTTTGGACTTCGACTACGATGTCGAATACTTACTAGATAAGAAGAACAAAGTGGCATATTACCTCAGCCAGTCAGCTGCAATGGAAGGGAAGCCAACACACACGGAATGGGACAAATACACTACTGCGTTCACAATGGACCAAGAGGACGTGATTAGTGCACAATACTGGAAGGCAGTATACGACACAGATCCCCAACTCGTGAGTGTCAAAACGTTCGTCACACAGGGTTGGCCTGAGAAAAGGCACTTGGGCAATGGCCTCAGGAAATTCTGGGAAGTACAAGATGAACTCTCCATTAGCGATGATGCCATATTTCTACTACGAGTGGACAAAGTCATTCCTCCTCAACAGTTAGTTGACCGCCTACTCGTTATCCTGCATGAATGCCACTTGGGAATAGTGAAGTCCAAGAGATGAGTCAAACAGTCTTAATAGTGGCCCGCCATTGACAACCACGTGGAGAAGTACATGAGGGCATGTGAGCAGTGTGGCAATGCAGACAAATAACTGACCTTGCTACGACCACCCCTGGGGAAGTTCACTACGCCAAACAGCCCCTGCGAGGAGTTGCCATTGACATTTTGGTCACAATTCTGGACTGGGGCATACCCAAATATGCAATTGTTCTTATCGATCGATACTCCAAGTGGCCGGAGGTAGAAATATGCGAGAAAATGGACACGGAAACAGTCATTGCCTTTCTTACCACAACATTCTTGCAGAAGGGATTCCGAAAGTCATCACATGCAACAATGGTCCCCAATTTACATCAGAGAAGTGGAATGCCTTCACCAAAAGAAACTGAGTCACGACCAAACACACCCGGTGTACTACCCTGCTGGTAATGGCCTAGCGGAACAGTTCAACCAAGTGCTCAAGGGGTCCGTTCAAGCAGCCATCAGTTCTGGTAAGAGTTGGGACACAGAAATAAGAAACACCGTCTGGGCATATCGCATCACACCCACCCTGACTGGCTACAGCCCATTCAAGATCCTACGTGGCCGGGAGCCATTCACACGGGATAACACGGTTTGGATGAACCTGACCCTGCAGAGCAAGAGGTCACCAGCAGTGGTCAGAAGCAACTTGGAGAAGGCTCAGAAAATGTATACGGACAACTACAACAAGAAGCACGGAGTGCGAGAAGTCTCATTAGTAAAGGGAGAATGGGTCACGGTGAAGCTTGGCCAATTATATAAGAAGGGAGACAGCAAGTTCAGCAAGCCCTTGCAAGTCAGAGAAACTTACTCGCGCTCTGCCCTGTTAAGTGTTGGCAAGATATGGTCAAGCAGTAGAATGGCCAAATGCAATAAAGTGATCAGATGGAACAAGGATGGTTCAACTACAAGCACCGGGCATGCTGGATGGGAGCTTGAAAATGAGGAAGATGAATTGGCTACAAGCACACACAGAAATGGCACGATAAGAGACACTGAAGGTGAT
This sequence comes from Triturus cristatus, assembly GCF_964204655.1. Lineage (NCBI taxonomy): Eukaryota > Metazoa > Chordata > Amphibia > Caudata > Salamandridae > Triturus > Triturus cristatus. The sequence goes on along the minus strand of NC_140584.1, from coordinate 468,628,345 downwards.
ATTTGCACCACAAAGGAACTAAGTAATTCTGAGGGCACACGACACAGTATGCCACACAAGTGCCACGACATCCGCGACCCAGACACCATTCAAGTAACTCCCACTTCACACAACAGGGGCCGGGAGGTGAGTACTTGGGAAGCCAGTTCACATTCAAGAGAGGCACAGGAGACACAGGTACCCCTCACACGCACCCGCACAGGTAGAGCGGCTGTGTTACCTAAGAGATACAGAGAATTTGATATGTAACTGCCTATCTACCACGTAACGTTCTCACAACTGTTATGTTCCCTTCTGTTCCCCCCTCCTACCTTGCCCGTCCCCTCCTCTATGGAAATAAAACATTTATGTTGTCTGTTTCCAGGCGCTCCATGGTTAGGAGCCACACTTATCATGTTTGTGAATATGCAGAGCTACTTGCTCATTTGGGGTGTTGTTGAAGGGGGAAGATAAGTGGTGTTGCGGTCTAGCTCCCCACACCACGTGACTAACGCTAGGCATTGTGGGAGATGCGGCAGCCATTATGTACAGGGGCACAACGAGTGCTGCACGCCCCGCGCTCTCCCTCCGATTTTACATTAAAGATACTATCAACTTTATACTGAGTCCGCAGCCTTCATTCCGGGGGTGAGACCCGACATAACATATTTCAGGGCAAAAGAAATCAAATATCAGTCCTACCTAATTCTCTCTAGTTTCTGGTGGTCTCACTAGCCTGGGGCCATGGGGGGCAGACCTGCCTTGACTGGGCGCAAATGTGTACAGAAGGGCCTAAGCTTGGCCCGTCTTTGCTGGGCACACACTGCAGGGAGGGTCAGGAAAATAAATAGAGCTTGCTAGCACTTCCAGCTCCAGCCCTGACTCCTAGAATTCTGGGCATTGGAATCCTGGCCCCCTGGTGCTCTCAATGGGCACCCCATACTGTGGAGAGTGGCAGGAGATTAAATAGCAATTGCTGGTGCTGGTTTCTTCTCCCCTGCTCCTCGAATTCTAGGTCTTGGAGTCCTGGCCCCTTGGTGCTCTCAATGCACTTCCTTGTGCTGTGGATAGCATCAGGAGATTAAATATTGTTGGCTGGCACTTGCAGGACCTCCCGTCTCCTGGAATGCTGGGAGTTGAAGTCCTGGTCCCTTGGTGCTCTCGATGCATGCCCCACACTGCAGGGAGTTGCAGGAGATTAAATAGAGCATGCTGGCAGCTCCTCCCCTGCCTCCTGGAATGCTGGGCTTTTGAGGCCTGGCCCACTGGTGCTTCAGATGCACGTTCCGCACTGCGGGGAGTGACAGGAGATCAAATAGCACTAGCTGGCACTGGCAGGACCTCCCATGCCTTTTGGAATGCTGGGCCTTGGAGTCCTGGTTCCTTGTGCTCTCGATGCGTAGCCCTTTTATTAATTTTTGTGTAGGAAATCAATAATTTTGTTTGCGTGTTGTAAAACAGACTTGATATGGTACATATAGTGTTTTTTATTGTTGTGAGATGTTTGCAGCCACATTTTCCAAAGGATACTACATTCTCTTGGCAGGTCCAGAATTCAGATGGTATTTACCATTTTTTGGGCAGAACAGGGAGATTGGCCTTACCATGCTCAAGACTTTTATTTTGGCTCTTGGATGCCGATTACAAGATTTGCCACAGTGAGGGTACTTTTCAGCAGTCAAACCCACAGGTAGACATTGTTAAAGAGAGTCTGTAGGTGCAGGTGCAAGTGCAATCCTGGAGTGGTCTTCTATAGAAGAATTTGTTGTGATTGTACTGAGTAAAGAAAGATATCTACCATTTGCTGATATTGTTTTGCTATATTATGTAAAATGTACATTTCAGTGCAGTGAGGACATGCGTAACTTGAGCATATAGACAAACCCTGTCTGTTTTCACTAGCTAAGCTATTGGCAGGCCTTTGCCCACCCTAGTATTGAGGGTTCTTGATTTAAATTAGTATCAGTTGGCATTCTAGTTCTTGCAGTACACGTATGTGACTTCTTCCTGCAATACTAGTGTGAGAATGCTAAATCCTAGAATCCTAGAAGTTGAAACAGAACGACTACTGTCAAGGACAACCTGAAATCTTTGTTGGCATACAGTAAAATCATCCATCCACTCACAGTGGTCTTAACATAGTCTACAGTTTATAACATGTATATGGAACGACAAATCAAATGTAATCATCCCCTTGATATTGTTTTGCTATATTATGTAAAATGTACATTTCAGTGCAGTGAGGACATGCGTAACTTGAGCAACCCTGTCTGTTTTCACTAGCTAAGCTATTGGCAGGCCTTTGCCCACCCTAGTATTGAGGGTTCTTGATGGTAACTGAAATATTTCATATCCTCATGCTATTCCAAGGCTGCCTTTTGAATGAGGATAGGGCACTGAAGATGAAAAGCTCGGGGCACAGGAGCCAATGTATCTCTGTTCCCTTGGTGTAGCTCCCTGAGGTGTTGCCTTGTAAATAGGAGGCCATCCAGTTGTCTACCACCCACGCTGTGGTACTTAAAAACTTTTAAAAAGTGGCTTACCCCTGATTTCCTCTATTTACTAATTAAACGTTAATTAATGAAAAAGAGTCAAAGGGTCACACACAGATTTTGAAGACAAAAATGTTCACCTCAGGTGCCAAAGTACTTGAGAATGTGCCTAGTCCCTACCTAATGAAATAAAAGTACTAACAACGCAGAGATTTCAACTGCTCTGAAATTTCGGTGGTTGGCTGTAGGAAACCCAGTAAAATCAAGACAAGCAATGGCAAAGCTAAATGGTCTTGAGTTTAAAAGGTAATTGTCGAGCTATTGGCTTTGCCAATGTGTGCTAGCATTTGCAAAAAGAAAACAAAATCTCCCAATGTAAGCACACACGTGCATGCATGGGTTTCCATTTCTGAATGGTTTTTCTTTTTCGTTATGCCATTTTAAATATTTGTTAAATCTTTAACCATTCCAAGATGGCCACTCTCATGTCTCCACCTGCCTAGAGGTTTTTTTTAACGTGCTTGTTAATATTTTAATATAACGTGTCAACTACACACACCTGTAGCCTGAAAGGGGTGAGATATAGCCTGCATTAATTGGGGTTGATAGAGAAAAAGTTAGGAGGAACGTATTGGGAGTTCAGGCCCTCCTGGGTATTTAAATTAGTATCAGTTGGCATTCTAGTTCTTGCAGTACACGTATGTGACTTCTTCCTGCAATACTAGTATGAGAATGCTACATCCTGGAATCCTAGAAGTTGAAACAGAATGACTACTGTCAAGGACAACCTGAAATCTTTGTTGGCAAGCAGTAAAATCATAAATCCATCTAAAGACACTGCAACTCTGAACTACAGCAACGCAAATCTGAATTTCTCCAGCCATAGTGGTGCCTTATGTGAATTCAGTCATCATCCCTCCTGTTGCTCCTCAGTGAAGGACCCTGCAGATCCTAAATACTTTAGCATTGGCACTGTAATACAAGTTGAGAAGAGCTAAGAGCTGGCCAATGAGGGTCAAAGGGTCAAGATCAGTTTACTGTGCACGCCAACACACATATTCTGGAGACTAAAATATGCGCCTTCAGCGCCAAAGGACTTGAGTATGTGCTTTAGTTCCTTCCTAATGAAATAAAACTATCAGCAACTCAAAGATGCCAATTGCTCTGAAATTTCGGTGGCTGCCTGTAGGGATCCCAGTAAAATTAAGACAAACTTATGCAAAGCTTAAGGGTCTCGCCTATAAAGTGACTGCCGAGCTATGGCTTCTGCCAATTTTTGTTAACATTAGCAAAAAGGAAAGTTGCTACAAAAGTGATACAACGTTAGCACACACGTGTTCATACATCGGTGGCCATTTTCGAATGTTTTTTCTTTATGCTATTTTTGCAGATTTACTCAAACTTTAACCATTCCAAGATGGCAAATGGACATTTTAGAACTGGAAATTCAAAAGGCCGCGCATAATACAGTGCAAAAAAAGAAACAAATTGCGGCTCCACTAGCAGTGTGTAGGTACTGGGCCCTCACCTAAACAATATAAATGTCTTTGAATTTTCTTTTTTTTTAAAACGCTGTGCATGAAGGCAGTCGAGCAGTTAGATGCCGCAAAAGAGGAGGCGTGATGGGAATGTGAGTGTTAACGAGTGATGAGGAGAAAGTAAGGAGTACGGAAAGAAACATTAAAATGTCGTTCCCTTTTATCAGAAGCTCAAGGATACAACTCATCCAATCAATAGCATGATAAAGAAGTTAAGCTGTGGGGACAGGACAAAAATAAGAAGGGGGAGCTTAACCATTGAATGGGAACTTAGATAGACGAGAAAGCCATCCAATAAGTGCTTATTTGTGCCGGTGCTTTCCGGTGCTTAGCACCGGCACTAATTTATCAGGGCCGGGTCTACATAACACCACATGTCTGCAACTCTGACTCTGCACGTCATATGGCAGGCAATGTGATTGTGCCATAGACTAGAGACTATTACAGTCAGTATATAAAATTAAATTACCTCCGGCTCAGACTGGGCACGCGCATCACATATGATTTATTACAGACTCCAGAGACCGTCTGGCTCATTTTATTTATTCTAATGACGATGCGCATTTCAAATATGCTTTAGGTGGCGCCGCAGCGGGTGGCGGGCTGCAGACCTTCAGTGTTGCTGCCAATGGGCGGGCCGCGGGACACTCATTGGACAGTGGGCTGGATTTGGTTTTGCAGGGGTAGGGCTGTGCTGTGCGGCAGGCAGCGTGTGCGTAGATTGTTTTCAAAATGCCATGCCCCCGGAACACCCGCACGCACCATCCCTGCCACCAACTTTCAACGATTCAGGCAGTTGGTTGGCCCGACGTCGAGTTCAGGCAGAAGCAGACCTAGGCCACCTATTGAATAAAGGCAGGCAATCAGGCCGGTGCCGTCCACCACCACCAGCAGTAATCATAAGTAGCAACGCTGCTTTTTTTGTTGTTGCGTGGTGGGTGGTGTGACACTGTCTGCGATGGTCACTGGTGTGGTAGTCTAGCTCCAGCTCCCGCTCCGGGGGGAAGTCCGGTGTTAAACTTTAAAGGCCCTGCATTGGCCCCTGCTGTCCTTCATCCAGCCTTCTTCTGGTCCAGGCAGTGGCAGTAGACCTTTGCATGTTTCCCTCACCTGGGCCTCCCAGCGTTAGGTCATGGCTGTGAGGCTTGGGCCCCTCCACCTGGGCTTTGCAGCAGTAAAACATAGTTGCGAGGCCTACCGGGGACCCCTACGATGGGTCTCTCGACAGTAGACCTTGGCATTGTACTAGCACACAGAATGTGCCGGCATGATTGCTCAGGGCAGGCCTTGGACAGTGAACTTCACAGTTCACTTCATGCGAGTCCAAGGCCTGCCCTGAGCAATCATGCCTCCGGCACCGGAACCGTCTGTGTGCAAGTACAATGCCAAGGTGTACTGTTGCGAGACCCATGGTAGGGGTCCCCAGTAGGCCTCGCAGTCGCAACCATATTTTACTACTACAAAACCCAGGGGGAGGGGCCCATGCCTCGCAGCCATGACCTAACGCTGGGAGGCCCTGGTGAGGGAAACACCTCACCAGTCACTCCAAAGTCATTTATTCTATTTGAAAACATATATTAAAAGCTGGTCTGTTGTGTTTGAAAATGTCGTTAGGGAACTCGAAACCATGACTACATCTGCCTTCAATGTGGCACGACGATTTTGAGCTCAATTGTTGCCCTGGTATGATCCTGTGTTTTACCTTGCGATCTTATTGTTGTAACTCATGCCTCAAGTTTTGGAATATCAATCTGCATAAAATCGTGGATGGATATATTTTGCATACTTTGTTTTGTGATTTAAACTTCGGATGTGATTTTATTGCATCAAATGGTTTTATAAAATTATTTTGGGAAATTTCAAAGTATACCTAAAGGAAATAACTGTGTTTTGTCAAATTTGTCTTGTGGTTTGTATATAATAGAGTCTGTTGGCATTAATTGACAACATTTAAAAACATTTACATTTTGTGGTGAAGGCCAGTGGAGACTTTGTTCAGTTTCTAATATAATGCCTGCATCCCAGCGCTGCCTAAAGCAAATCGAAGAATGTGACGATGAACTACGTCTTGTCTTGCAGCTATAACTTAGTGGTTTAAAACCCACAGCCAGGCCTCACATTCAATGTCTAGCTCAGAGGCGCACAGGAGCAGGGTCTTGTAGCAGAGGGCAAGCTCTATGAGGCCCTGGGGATGCATGCCCTCTTCGCTGGACCAGGACCTGGTAGCTATAACCCAGTGCTGCCAGGTCCAGGGGAGAGGAGGTTATGTGAATTGAAGGGAAGGAGCCATCATTGTGTGCAGCAATGCTCAGGGGAGAGGGATTTCCTCCCCTGCTCCTCTGAGTGATGGGTTTGCACTGTGGGGCACACAACCCCCTTACCCTGGACCTTACAGCCATGGGCTAGCACTTTGATGCTCAGGGGATGAGAGTCCCCTTCCACAAGTCACCCAGCTATAACAAAGTGTTGTCAAGCCTAGTGGTGCCACCCACCGGCTCCCCCCGGTCTTGGTTTAGCCCTGTGAGACCCAGGGAAGAGGTATCCCCTCCCTTGGCCCTGACATTCATGATCTAGCACTTTGAATTCTAGATGCGGGCCTCTTTTTCTCTCACTCTGCTGGGCCTCACAACTGAGGGAAGAGTGAAAAAGAGAAAAAATGTATGGCACATTGGGGCGAGGCCCATTGTGTTGAACTAAGGGCAAGGCCGAGAGCAGTTGCCTACACTTCAGATGCCTGACATCGGCCCTTACGTCAGCAAGGGTTTTGAGAGGTACTTTGTAACTTAAAACTCCATTTGGGGGTGTCACTGCCATGCAGGAGACTGCTGGGCCTCAGCAGTGGGGGCTGCGGTCATTTGCCTCTGATGTCCTAAGATCCTTTGTACTGTGGCTCAGTAAAATGGGCCTAGTAAAACTCCTCCAGCATTTGAGTCTTAGTTGTAGTTGCAGTCGCAAACTTCCAACTGATGTAGATTGGGGTGCGCTAACTCCGAAATCAACACCCACCCAGCAGTGCAATAACTGAATGTCCAAATCAATGGTTTATTTAAAATAGAAATGTTATTTAAAACATACACTTAAAGCAGAACACCACACAGATAGCAGTGCTAGTTGAGGATGTGGGTGGAACAAATAGAGTAAGTGGGTGGAGCCAGTGGGAGAAGTGGGTGGAGCCGGGGGGAAGTAGGTGTGGTCTCCAACAAACATTTGAGCACCTGGGGGCAGATTTACTTTCTCTGGCGCAGGGATGCGCCAGGGAAGATGCGTCACCCAAGTTTGCCCTTGCGCCACCGCAGATGCGCGGCATTTACAATGCGGTGCATCGTGGCGCAAGGACAAGCAGATGCGTGACGCATCTGTCGGCGTGAGGTTGGTGCAGTGCTGAAGTTGTGTCGTAAGCGCGGCGCAACTCCAGCACTGTTCCAACCTGCCCTATCCCTAACATTGTGCGTCACGCCTTAAGCAGGCGTAAGGATTTGACGCACCAGCGTCGGAAAAGTGACTGCGTGATATCTTTTAGATTTTACTGCGTCACTTTTCCGAGGCTTTTTCCGACGTAACGCCCACCCTGCATACATTAAACCTGACGCGGGTTTAATGTGGCGCAGGGATTTACAACGTGACGCATCTCTCTAGATGCGTCACGTTGTAAATCTGTCGCAGCATGGCACTAGCTTTGCACCGCCGCTGCGTCACAAAAGTGACGCAACGGCAGCTCAAAAGTGGCGCACGGGGCTTGTAAATCTGCCCCTTGGACTTCATATTTTACAAATTAAGCACTGCATCCAATCATGAGCAAGTGGCCGACCTTAAGCCCACTCTTTGTATTATATTGAACACAAATCGTCCTCAAGGACAGCTGCCAGTAGGCAAGACCTAAAAACGTTAGGGTCTTTGGAAAGTAAGATATTTTTTTCAAGTAGCACCATTTTTAATCTCACCAGTAGGCACAAATTAAAATGACTGAACAACTCTGACTTGAAGACAGTACAAAAGTGAGAAACCACTGAAAAAAAAATTCTAGTTACATACTTACCAACAAATGGCAACTGGAGATTAATGTTTTGTCGGGTGAAAATTGTTTTGAAGGAGAGCATATTCATTGGGAAGGACAGGAAATACCCATTTGCCGACCAGCAAAGAAAATCTTGGAAGTATTCATCCACCCTTGAATGATCGTCATTACTTGAGATACTTGCATAGATTTCCACTGGATCTCCTTTTACTGAGATAAAGACACAATGGTCCTTTTTCGGACTAGGCCCCGTTTATTGTGGAATTACCGCCTTCCAATCAGAATGTAGGCCAAGGTGTAGCTTAGCCAATGAGAACTCATGATTTCACTTCATGAAATACATATACAGTTGAATGTGTTAAAAGACAGCACAATATACACACACCATAGGACACTCCATGTTGCACCCAAAGGTTTTGTAAGCACACGTCCGTGGGCATGTTAATGTTGTAAAATATGATTTTCTCCAGTGAAAGAACATAATTACATCGCAATTAAACATAGATCTATAGACACGCATATTTAAATATGTCAGATGCTCTAAGGTTGCCTTAATGTCTTCAGCCACGAGTTAAGTATGTGTCACATACTTGAAAAAAAAACAGGAGTGTAAATATTCATCACAGTGCTTAATTGGTTTGATATAGCAACATGAGTGGAATCAGATGCTTTTTAAGTAGGTCTCGGTGTTGTTTCAAAGTCTTTATTATTGTGACAGTAAAGCCTTGTTCATTAAAGTTTCACAATTCATTTTCATTAGGTTGAAATTGATTCTGTAAATGAACAGTTGCTCTGAAAAAATCCTACCCTTGCAGCTATCACAGGGGAGGTACAAAGTCTGTATTAATTATCAGGAATATGGTGTCGATCGGAGATGTTAATTGCCATGATGGTTAGTTATTTGGGGAATTGCCATGCATTTCATGCAGGGATAATAAAAATGAATTTTTAAACAAAGGGATCTTAAAATAATATCTAATCTGTGGAGAATATAACATCAAAGCCTCATCTCAAAGCTTTGAATTTGTATCTTTGTGGCCCAAAATGTTAAAGATGAACCAAGCAGCATTTCGGTTAGTTCAAGTTTTCTAGAGGAAAACACAACAAGGCTTAATTAACTGTTATTACAAACCTTTTCAACTTTAATTTGACTTTCAAATATTAGCATTTAGCTATGAACTGTGCTTCTGGGTTTGACAAATTAGCTTTCACAGAACAACTTTAATTAGGCTTCATTGTGCTTTTATGTCACTTTGTGTCGCTGCAGACAATAAATAGATTAACTTATTAAAAGCCACATGTTACAAAGAATGTGTTGGATGTCGAAAAGGTTGACAACGCTGCCATCTGTTTAGAAGGCAGCGCGGAAAGGGATGCATCTTATTTTGTGCTGCGTGATGTACTTCATGTTTTAATTGTTTTTTATGTACTGTACAAATGTGTGCATTTCAGGGGGACCTGTAAATCAGAAACATATGGTACAAAAAGAATAAAATGCATATGCACCATCTGATATCTTGATACAAATCAAGCATCAAAATATAAAACGTCACTTTAAAGAATGAAGAACATTTATCAATGACAGGTCACATATAGTTTTCAGAAGAAAAAAAATATTGGTTTATTTTTTATATTTTTCTTGTTATTTTATTTCTTTATACAACACATTCTAGCAAAGTGCCAGCAGATATTATAAGTAAGATGCACATTTTAAAAGTACAGCAACATACTTCTTTCTCTTCCACAATATTCAACGTCACCAATTCTTCCTCGTTTGTAATATGTGTTAGCCCTCTTCATCAAAATGTTAAGGAGAAGATTGCATCTCGACTTGAAAAATATTTGCTGATACAGTGAGAAAAAGTTCATATAAATTAAATCAGCCTGAAAACCACCTGCCCTTTAAAGCACGTTAAAAGTGACATTTATTTCTTTGAATCCTTTCAATGGTTCATAGTGTAAAGTGATGGAGGGTTGAGACCCATGCCATCTGTGGATGATGTCATGAATGATGTCAATGCCCATGTCATGAGTGATGTAATATTTGAGTTTTAAAGCAGTGCATTGTGAGGGTGTAAGTTAGAGTTGGCTCAGGTAACTATAACTGCTAAATTTCACTGGTTTTGTATGAGTGAAATCTGAGTCTAACTATAATGTCTTTTAATTTGTAAGATTTTTTAAATTCTATTTCCTAGCTATAATGTCCCTGTAACCTTTGTTTTTTTCAGTGAATTTCCACGCTTTATTTAATGTTATTTCCTAACTACAACATCCCAGTAGCTGTATGTGTCAGTGAGCATGTGTGTGAGTGACTGTATGGGATGGTGACTGGTTCTGTGAGTGGCTGTATGGGTCTATGAGTGTCGGTAGGAGTGTGAGTGTGTCTATGAGGGGGGTGTGAGTTCCTATGTGGATGTAGAAGTGCCTGTGTGAGTCTGTGAGTGTGTCTGTGGGTGCCTGTGTGAGTAGGTGTGCACGTGCCTCTGTGAGTGACTGTGTGGGTCTATAAGTAGGTCTGTCAATGCCTGTGTGAGTTTCTGAGTGGGTGAGTGAGTACCTGTGTATGTTTGTGAATGGGTCTGTGAGTACCTGTGTGGGTTTGTGATTGGGTGTGTGAGTGCCCATGTATGTATGTGAGTGTGCTTGTGAGTGGTGCTATGGATTTTGGGCATTTGCATACTTGGTTATTTAAAAAGGAGCACCATGGACTCTGCTCTCACTAGGAGTCGGCAAGAAAGAAACCACTCATCAGAGTCACTACACATCAGATTGTGCTTCAAAAGATCAGCAATGAATTCACCTATATTAAGAAATTTCAAAGTGGAATTTGAGTGAAATCACACTTGCTTTGCCTTTTCCAAGCCCAAGAAGTTAGAATAATGTGTCCTTTACAGAAGTGAAGCTTCAACTGGGGCACCTGCTATGTTTAGAATTGTAAGTGCTTCCTGTAGAGGTTTAATATCTGTGAATAGAGCATTAGGGCCAGAACGGAAAGTTACCTGTCTATTTATCCAACAAGAGTTCACTGTTTTGCAAAAAATGGACTACCCAACTGGAGTACTTCCTACTGGTTAATTAGTAAGTGCCAACTCATTGGGTAAATTTATTTCTAGTGCGTATTCTACACTACAACTGCATAATGGACAACAAGGAAATGTCTCCAGTGACCTTGTGGGCATTTCAGCAATGTGATTGTTCCTGGTGCATTTTTATCCAGAAAGCTGTGATAACATTAATCCTTTTACAGGATGAGACTACAAAGAGGTAAAGCTCCACCAAACAAGGGTCCTCCCTTTTAACTATATGAAGTAAGTGCTTCTTTGTTTGGCAGAGATGTCCCCATATTGCTCAGCATCAAGAATATGTCAGCAAAATCGTCGTGAAAAGTGCTGGGGGCCATTTGTTATGCTTTCCATCATCGTGGAATAAGGCAGGAAGACATTTGCATACTATTGAGGTGGATGGGGCTGGGCTAAATGGGCAGAGCTTCCAGGTGATATGTACATTTGCATACTCATAGTAATTTAAAGGTAGAACCATGAACTCTGCTCTCACCAAGACAGGACTGGACTATGCTTCAGCGGAGCTCACAGAATTTCAATCTGTGGAATTCCACAGTTACTGAGAAAACTCCGCCAAATTCTGCAGAGTCCTGCAAGTAGGTGGATTATTGCTCGGCCACCCCTAATGAAGTCCTCTTGGCTGCTGAGGGTTGTTGGGGGCCAAGAACCTCTACTGTTACCACCAGTAAGTCCCACATAGTAAGATTGCTGTGAGCTCGTTGGATGCCCCACCCCCTTTCTCAATAATTCTGCAGATGCGCTTCCTGATACACTACTGGTGAGGGGATGAAGTCCCCTTGGCTCCAAAGGGGGCCAACTTGCTCTCCTTTTATTTTTTATACATGTTTTGTGGGACTTAGCTTCAATCTGAGTCTCACAATAGCTGTCAACAATTCCTAGTTGAAGTATTGGTAGCCTAACAAATTTCAGTAGGATTTTAGGCTCCCAGATATATATTTTTTAAACTTAAATATCTCTGAAACTACTAAACAGATTTACAAAATTACAAATAGCACGCTTTCTGCACCAACATCTAGCTTTTTGCCAACTTTGGTGTAATTCTGTTCCGCGGTTTGGGATGTGTTCAACTTCAAAAAATGAAAATTTCCCATAGACTTAACATGTTTGGGACCCTGCTTTTTTCTTGGCATCCACTTGATGGATCATCCCAAAACTTTCAACACAGCAGCTGAAACAAAAAGGGGAAGTTTTATGAAAATTTAGTGAAGATTCGTCAAGCGGCACCAAAGTTATTGTCAAAACAAAAAAACGCTTTTCCTATGGAAACTTTGGTACTTACTATTTGTTTCTGGATTCATGTGATTTAAAATACTATTTTACAAAGTTGGCAAAATGCGTCATGAATTTGATTTTAAGTAAATGCACGGAGTCACTTTATTTTTACCTGCATGGCTAGATTTCAAACATTTACAGCTATCTCTGAGGTGTTTGATGGCATTCATCCTGTATTGAAACTTACTTCACATATGCTGGTGAATTGAGTAAAATATTAATGCATGATGGGCGATGTATTTTTTGCCTCGTGGGACATACTGGTGCCGGCATTTAAATACACGTGATTGTTGGATTTCTGCAACACCTGTGATAGAGGCTCGGCATAGATCTGAACCGCTTTAGGAGGAAGGAGGTTAAAGTTAATGAAATGCTTGCAACCACTTCTAAATTCTGCAAATAAACACTGGTAATCCTGAAGTAAGGATTCGACACCTTGTGCTTTCGTTGGATATATATATATATATATATATATATATATATATATATATATATATATATATATATATATATATACATATATATATATATATATATATATATATATATATATATATATAAATATATATCCACACAAAATGCTTACTTGCTTGATACAAAGTAGGCAGGACACAGCTCCGGGGTTTAACTGATTTTAATACAGCAAATGAAGCGTGAATTTGGAGCCCTGCTGAATGCGTTTGACCTGCTGCTGGTCGGGGGTCATTATCCGTGCTCTCCTTACCTCATCGGAATCCTGCTGTTCCTCTCCTGGGCTGCCACGCTGACATCGCCGCAACGAAACGCCATCTCGCGGCCTGGAAAGCGGAGCGTACTACAGCTCCCAGCTGCCCTAGTGACCCGTGACGCTACCTGCGCGCCCGGAGGCGCTTAAAAGGACGCTGATCTCCCGCGTCGCGGGACGCGCGAGGGCGGTCGCCGGGCTAAGCCCGGGCAAAGGGCGGGCCCTCTTAGGCCCTCAGAGGCCGATAGAGGTTGGGTTGGGACTGCCCCCTGTAAAGTGACTGTAAACTGTTGTTGGAGTGCCCACCCATCCTCGGGACTGTACAGGTGATTGTGAGGGGGAGTTTATAGCACGAGTTATCGTGCCAATTACTAGTTGGTTGGATTGTGCTTTGTACTGCTTGGTGGAAGCATGTTGAAAGGGTCTTCTAAAGCATGCACTAGGGTTGCGGGTATGGGGACTTTGGACAGGTATTTAAAACAGGCAGAATCTGCCATTGTGAAAGAGATCGCTTCGGTCGAACGAAGACTATCTTTGGACCCCATTAGATTATCTGTTCCTTTATCACCCGCTGTGGTCTGTTCATCAGATAACGTCCCTTTGGATGATGTGCATCTGCTTGAGAATATGAATGGCTCTTGTATTAATGTTAGTCCTACAATCGTGTCACCCCCCTCAACCATAGTGAGTCCTGTACAACCCTCACCGGTTGTTCGCACCAGACAATTAAGGATTAGGTCTAATCTGAATGTTGGTGGTGGTAAAATTGCCACGGGGAAAAGAAAGGCGAAGGATAACCCTCAGGGTAGTAGAAAACCGGCAAAATTATCTAAAGCTAGTAATCCCGCTCCTGGATTGAACAAAGTCAATATTGAGGCCCCCCGTTCAGTTAGCGAGACCCTGGGAGTGGTAGGGAATGTTGGCACTAAATCAGCAACTGATAGTATTACCGATAGAAATAGCGAAAAATCTATGTTAGATCTTATAAATATTCTCGATGAGCACCTTAAATCATTTACTGCTCCTTTATTGATCACCTTGAGGCGCATTGAGGAGCGGCTGAATATAATTGAGTCACACCTCACTCCTAAGGCTCCTATTCCTGGCCCTAGTACCCGGGCAATTAACTCTCTTAGTTCAGTCACTGCCTCGGTTAATAACCTGCTGGATACTATAATCACTGTACCCCAACAACCAGTACTTCACGGTACCACCTCGGCCACTGGTGTAAACCCACCACCCCTAGCTTTAAATCCTACGGGTACAACTCAAGCGGTGGTTTCGGGTTCTCAGAATATTGAAGGGAGGCCCGGCTTTTTAGCTAATTATGACAAGAGGGACTCCCTACACTTACCTGTTGAGGCCTGTCCATACACCATTATTTTAGCTAATGTCCCAAAATTGGAAGGGGATAAAAGAGAACACTGGACTTCCCTGAAAAACAAGGCCATCCACTTCTTATCTAATAAAACTGTCTTGGGACAACATCTTGCCAACAACTTTATGATGATCAGAAGGGTCCCGTGGGTGGGCAGGACAAACAAGAGTCTGACGGGTGATTGCATTGTTGTAAGTTTCAGATCTCCAAGGTTGGTTGAGGATATACTGAAACAGGCGGGGACAGTGAGAATTCAGACGGATTTTGTTAACGTTCTTCCCTTGGGCTTCTTTTATCCTCCATTTCATGTTGGGCCGTTATTTAGTGACCCCACTAGGGGTATTGGTTTAAACAACTATGCTGTCCCTATTTCTAATAGATTTGACGCTCTTTCAAACCTAGATGATAATGAATGACTAGGGACATTGGTAGAGCGCAATGCTCTAGATAGTTGGGTAGCTGGCTGTAATGAAAACATATTGCAGCCATTGGATGACAGTCATGCCGCATCTACTTCTGGTTTATTGGGCAATCTATTTAGATTGGTCAGTTGGAACATAGCTGGCCTGAAAAACAAAATTGATGACCCAGCTTGGCGAACACTTATAGGTTCAGGACACATTATTAGTTTACAAGAAACCTGGGACATAGAGAATACCCTGTCCATTGATGGGTACAGGAGTTTTTTTGTTCCAGCCGTACCTTCAAATGCGGGGAGGGCAAAGGGTGGGCTGGCTACCTTAATCTCTGCTAGCATATCGGGTCAACAGACCTAAATAGACACAGGTTCACGGAACAGTTTGGCTGTACAAATTTCCCTGTTAGAAGGAGGTGTTCTTTTAATCGTAAATTTTTATAATTCCTTTGAAAGAGTCACCACAACTGATCATCTCTTAGCTTTAACACGCTTTTTGGCGGCTTACAAGGACGCTAACCAAAATGACTGTTTTATTATAATTTTGGGTGATTTTAATATCCACGGCTGTCCAGACAATTGTCTGTCTTTTGATCCTCTAGGTTCGTCTGCACAAGGTGATGCTCATTTTGAGCATTCTGCTCAGGGAGACTGTCTTGAGTCAATCTTAGCAGATTTTGGTCTTATACTCCCTTCTTTGACGTCTGAGGAAATTCCTACTTTTAAAGGGAATGGCAAACATTCTGTCATTGATTACATTTTTATTAGCTTTGCACTTGGTGATCTGATTCACGGTTACAAGGCGATTTGGTCACATTTCAGTGACCATAACCCTGTGGTCCTTAGCATTTCGGAAACTTTTATCATCCCTACTAAAACTTTGGGCAGGACGGACAAATCTAACATCCGCCCCTCTGATCAGAATCGCAGGATTAGATGGAACAAAATAATCCCGGAGGACTTTCATTCTAATCTAAAAAGGAAGGTGGGTCCTGAGATAAATACTTGTTTGGATTTGGATGCCGGTAATAAGGAAGTACTAGAGGCTTACTCGGCAATTTGTTCCCAAATCTCTGCAGACCTTAGTTGCCCTGCCAAGGGTAATGATAATATTGATTTAGGTTGGTTTGATAGAAATTGCTCTTTGGCTAACAGAAGGCTGAAGGCTGCTCTATGCTGCAAACCTTTCAATAGGCCGATTATTGCTATGCTTAGGAAAGAATATGACAAAGCCTTGAAAACGAGAAAGCAAAAGATTAGAGAGGATGCATGGGTGGAATTAGCTTCCGTGGATGTTCTTAGAAATAGTGCAAAGTTCTGGTCTGTGGTGAATAAACCCTATTTTCGCGACGCTTGTAATGCCCAATTAGATTGTGGCATAGGGGAAGACTTGTGGTGTACCCATTTTAAGTCAGTCTATGAAGGGGTAAGAAACGGGTCGTTGACCCCGTTGTCCCCTATTGCAAACCAATATACTTTATCGGTTACTAAGACCGAGGTGGTCGAGGCCATTGAAAAGATGACAAGTAATAAGGCCCCGGGCCCGGACGGTGTTCCGGTTGACCTTTATAAATCTGACCTTGAGACTTGGTCTGTGGTTTTAATGAATGTTTTTAATAGGGTTTGTGTTTCAGGCATCCCGGACACCTGGTCCGAATCCGTGATTATACCCATTTTTAAAAAAGGTTGCAGGGGGGACCCCAGCTGTTACCGCCCTATCTCCCTTATTGATTCTGCAGTCAAAGTCCTAGGGCGTGTAGTTTTGGGGAAACTAACAGCGTGGTTGGAGGTTAACGAGACCCTTTCTTGTTTACAATATGGGTTCAGAGCAGGTCGAGGTACTATAGACCAAAGTCCGAACCTATATTTATTAATAGGCAAATACACTATTGCCAAAAAAGGGAAGTTATATCTTGCCTTTATGGACCTGTCCTCGGCATTCGACCGAGTGAACCGGTCAAAGCTGTGGGATTTGCTCTTTAAGTGCGGCATTGATGAAAATATTGTATTTTTCCTGGCTGATTTACATAGGGATCTCTCCGCCACCGTCAGATACAATCGCCTGGGTAATTGTACGGGTAGGATTGGAATTTCGAATGGTGTTAGACAGGGCTGTATTTTAGCCCCCCTGCTTTTTACTTTATACATCAATGATTTAGGTGCTGTTTTAACTAGGTCGTGCAAGGACATTCCAAGAGCTGGCAAATTTTCTATTCCGGCACTATTATATGCCGATGATGCCGCCTTGTTAGCACGTACACCTGTGGGTTTGCAACGTTTGCTGGACTCATTTGCAAATTTTATGAAAGCACTCGATCTTAGTGTGAATTTTTCTAAATCACATGTCATGATTATGGGTTGTAAAGCAAAAAAAGTTAAGACCTTGTACTGCGAAGGGCATGTTTTATCCCGCGTTAGTAGATTTCCCTATTTGGGGGTTATCTTTGATGATAAGTTCAATTGGTCTCCGCAATTGGCAGCTAAGCATAATGTATTTGTTAGGTCCACTTTAGCTGTCTTGGACTTTGCTCGCAAATTGGGGGTGAAGCCCATACAGGCCATTTTGAACATTTATGTTGCTAAATGCCTTTCTATAGCAATGTATGGGGCTGATTTATGGGGAATTAAAGATGTTAAAATTCTTCAAATAGTTGAAGATAAATTTTTAAAATCCATCTTATGTTTACCTCAGTCAACCCCTGCTTTTATTGTTCATCAGGAATGCGGGATAGATTATTTAGTGGACCGTATTGCTCTAGCTCCATTGTTAAAATGGATTACAATTTGGTTAAACCCTGATTTGGAATTAAATCATGTGATTTTAAAGGATTGTTTATCTCTTGAGTATGGCAGCTCCATTCCTTGGATAAATTATATTAAGAACTTATCCAGAGAATTAGGTCGTCCAGAATTATTCGATCTACCTGGCAACTTAACTAAGGGGGACCTAAAATGGGTGAAAGCTGAATATAAACAGCGGATAATTTTAGAAAGAGAAGATAAGGAGCTACTTAAACCTTCAGTCAGGGCCCATCAGTTGGTAATTACTTCCAACAGTATTGAACCCTACTTGGTCACTGTTAACAATATGAACCATCGTTTTTTACTGACCAAGTTTAGACTGAACAAATTCCATCTTTTGCTCACCGATTCCCCAGGGTGGTCTAGGGAGAGGGACTTGGGAATCTGTTCTTGTGACGGATTTTCCCTCAAAGACACAGTGCACTTTATCTTCTTTTGTAAACACCTGTCTCCTATTCGCAAAAAATGTATTATCTCCCTTATTAAGGAGAAAGGTTTTAGGCAGGTTAAACCTGCCCTTTTATATTTACAATTGCTGGGATCTACGTGGGAGATTTTTAATATTGCCAATTTTTTAGCAATCTCAATGAGACTAAGGAAGAAAATTTCTTGGATATAATAATTATTTGGGTAACTCATGAATTGAAACCAAGTGTCTTGTATGCCTTTTTAACTCAATTGTAGTGTTTATTGTCAATGTTATTTATATTGTATGTTTTTCATATTTATATGCTTTTATGGTTTTTGTTATGAACCGAATAAAGTAATTTTGACTGACTGACTGAAGCGTGCAAAGAAATCCGTGAAACGCTGGGGCAGACGCGTTTCTAGCCGGGATACGGCTTTCATCAGTGCCGGAATCATAGGTATGATTGATTCACCTGGAGTTTGTTAAGACATTGAGTTCTTAACTCCTCCTCCTTTTACCAGGTTAGTACCTCCTCTCACAGCGTTTAAAAGCAGGCTGCATGCTGGTTCATGTTGTTACTCGTGGAGACTTAATCAAGTGATCAAGAAAGTCCAAAACACACAGTGGTGTCCCCAACCTTGGCGATATTCCACATGTTTCACCGCAGCTTGCCACGACAGAAATTTGTCCGATTCATGCCTTACGTAGCCCCTTCTCAGGCAATACAGTTTTGCCTCCTCTCTCCCCTTGCAGTACAGTACTGCTCCGTGGCAATTACCCGCTTGGGGGGGCTCTGCGTGTGCAATTTCGTTGCGCCGTCCAAGAGAGTTCGTTGACTAACGCAGAGCGCCTGATCGAGAGGGCGTGTCCTATGCCGGTGTCAACAATGCTGGCTATACATCCACACGAAATGCTTACTTGCTTGACACAAAGTAGGCAGGACACAGCTCCGGGGTTTAACCGATTTTAATACAGCAAATGAAGCGTGCAAAGAAATCCGTGAAACGCTGGGGCAGACGCGTTTCTAGCTGGGATACGGCTTTCATCAGTGCCGGAATCATAGGTATGATTGATTCACCTGGAGTTTTTTTTAAGACATTGAGTTCTTAACTCCTCCTCCTTTTACCAGGTTAGTACCTCCTCTCACAGCGTTTAAATGCAGGCTGCATGCTGGTTCATGTAGTTACTCGTGGAGACTTAATCAAGTGATCAAGAAAGTCCAAAACACACAGTGGTGTCCCCAACCTTGGCGATATTCCACATGTTTCGCTGCAGCTTGCCACGACAGAAATTTGTCCAATTCATGCCTTACGTAGCCCCTTCTCAGGCAATACAGTTTTGCCTCCTCTCTCCCCTTGCAGTAAAGTACTGCTCCGTGGCAATTACCCGCTTGGGGGGGCTCTGCGTGTGCAATTTTGTTGCGCTGTCCAAGAGAGTTCGTTGACTAACGCAGAGCGCCTGATCGAGAGGACGTGTCCTATGCCGGTGTCAACAATGCCGGCTATACATCCACACGAAATGCTTACTTGCTTGATACAAAGTAGGCAGGACACAGCTCCGGGGTTTAACCGATTTTAATACAGCAAATGAAGCGTGCAAAGAAATCCGTGAAACGCTGGGGCAGACGCGTTTCTAGCCGGGATACGGCTTTCATCAGTGCCGGAATCATAGGTATGATTGATTCACCTGGAGTTTATTAAGACATTGAGTTCTTAACTCCTCCTCCTTTTACCAGGTTAGTACCTCCTCTCACAGCGTTTAAAAGCAGGCTGCATGCTGGTTCATGTAGTTACTCGTGGAGACTTAATCAAGTGATCAAGAAAGTCCAAAACACACAGTGGTGTCCCCAACCTTGGCGATATTCTACATGTTTCGCCGCAGCTTGCCACTACAGAAATTTGTCCGATTCATGCCTTACGTAGCCCCTTCTCAGGCAATACAGTTTTGCCTCCTCTCTCCCCTTGCAGTAAAGTACTGCTCCGTGGCAATTACCCGCTTGGGGGGGCTCTGCGTGTACAATTTCGTTGCGCCGTCCAAGAGAGTTCGTTGACTAACGCAGAGCGCCTGATCGAGAGGGCGTGTCCTATGCCGGTGTCAACAATGCCGGCTATACATCCACACGAAATGCTTACTTGCTTGATACAAAGTAGGCAGGACACAGCTCCGCAATTTAAAAAAAAAAAAAAAATTGCTTTTTTCTTCCTTGGGGGTCCTTCTGTGACCCCCTGACCAAGCCTAGGGGGTCAGGAACTGTCCACTCTGCCCCTTTTCTCATTCTCCACCTTTTTTTTTCACCCCCTCAGACTGCGAGAGACAAAATGGCGGCCGATACTTCCTGGTTTCGACCGATTTGAATGTTTACCGACATCTAACAACCAATCAGAATTGCGCTCACGCACAGCAGGGTGCGCGCACAGTGCGCGCACGGTGCACGCATATAGATATTGATATGCTTTTAAATGCTATTTTCTCAGGAAATATTGAACAGATTTACACCAGACCTGCAAAAGGCACTTCCTTGACCTTATGGCTACCTCTCTGCCAAATTTCACGTAATTCTGTTCAGCCGTTCGGGCTGTAGCGGCGACTAAAGGTCCTATGGAAAAATGCATGGGGAAAACGCGTTTTGGGATCCCCCCTTTTTCTCGGCCCCCGCTTGACGAATCATCCCGAGACTTTCAGGGTAGGAGCTGAACGGAGCGGCCCATTTGTTTTGAAAATTTTGCGAGGATTCGTCAACCGGCGCCAAAGTTATTCAAAATAGAATTTTGAGATTTCCTATGGAAACTAGGTTGTAACTATAACTATCTACTGGCGACCGCCAGTAGATAATATATATATATATATATATATATATATATAAATATATATATATATATAGATATATATATATGCCACAAAAGGATCCTTTGACTGGGGTACTGCAGGACGGGATTTATTTAACGAGCATAGGAATGATGAATTTCGGCATTTGCCTTTTTCAAATGCCAGCTCTCACCACAATTTTGTAACAGTTCTGTTTAAATACCTCCAGTCGCTCCACCTTGCATGGCAATCCTGATAGGTCGGGCCAAAGTCACAAACATGCAAATATATATATATATATATATATATTACCTACTGGCGGTCGCCAGTAGGTAGTTATAGTTACAACTTAGTTTCCATAGGAAAAGCATTTTTTGATTTGCTAATAACTTTGGCTTCATTTAACGAATCTGCTGAACTAAATTACCCCAAATTTGGCAGAAAGGTAGAGCTTGGTTCAGAAAGCGACCTTTTTTTTAAATGGTGTAAATCCGTTCAGTAGTTTTTGAGAAATTAAAAAAATAAGAGTGAAAAAATCAATTTCCCAATAGAAAGTTTGTGCAAGGCTACAGCTGAAACTACGGAACGGAATTACCCCAAATTTGGTTCAAAGGTAGTGCATGGGTCAGAAAGCGACCTTATTTTTGAATGGTGTAAATCCGTTCAGTAGTTGCTGAGAAATTAGAAAAACAAAAGTTTCGATATGTGGGCGGAGCCTAAGTCCCATGCACGAGCTTCACTGTGATTGGCTGCCAACACTCCAAACCAGGAAGTGTTGGCAGCCATCTTGTGGCTCTGTAGAAGCGAGTCGCTAGAAAACAGAGAAACAAAGGTAGAAAACAAGAGAAGGGGGCAGAGTAGAAACACCCTGACCCCCTAGGCCTGGTCAGGGGGTCCCAGAACGACCGCCAGGGCCCCAATGTTTTTTAAATCGGCATAATTCATGCTGGGGTCGCGGGTTCCCGTGTTTTAGTTAAATGAGACCCCGGGGTGGGTAGGTCCCAGGGGCATTTCTTAAAAAAGAATAGCGGGGGCTCGCTGGGGCTGCGGGTGCCCGCTGGGGTCCCGGTAGTCTTGGGGCTTCACTGCGGCCCCCCTCCTGGAGCTCTCCAACTGCTTATAACTTTGGCGTCGTTTGAAGATTCTTTACAAAATTTTCCAAAAAGTTTATCTGTTTGTGATCAACTCCTATCTTGAAAGATTAGGGGTGATTGGTCAAGGGGGGGCTGAAAAAAAGGAGGGGGTGAAAACATGTTTTCTCAATGGATTTTCCATAGGAAACTTTAGACAAGGCTACAGGTCAAACTGCTGAAAGGAATTACGCCAAATTTGGCAGGGAGAAAGGTCTTGCTCCAGAACGCACGGTTTTGTTGAAATAGTGTCACCCCCCATTGTTTTTCACATTGTGTGCCTTAGGACACACGGTCCCTCGCATTGCACGTGCTCACCATACCATCAGGTCTAATCTACACGTAAGCAGTCACCGATGGCCATTGGTCCTTATGTTGCTCCACAATCACTTACCATGATACAACCATGATAGAAGCAGCCGTTTTCACATCACGACACACCGCCTATGATCCTTAAGACAGCTTGAATGGCAGTTACGCCAAAGCTATCATCAGCTCACTTGCGTCTGCATGACATCACACGCTGTTTTGAAGCTCATCCTAACTGCTTTTTCAAATCCTCTCCCTCTCTTTCATTATCTCTTTACAAACAATTTTTACTCAGGCATGTAAATACTATGTCCTGATTATGATCCCAATATTGTTTAAAAGGGATCGAAACATCGTCGACTATATGTACACCATAAACGCTTTCCTAACCAATATTACCCATGTGTAACGGTGTCCCACCACATCTTTACATGTGCTAATTGAATGTATAATATACAAGCCTGTTTGTTTTTTCTGTTTTTTTGTATATACTGTATTTATGTTTGGTAGGACACAGGTTTGTGTCCCACTTTATTGTTTTCATGTCAATTTTAGGAACTAAAAGCATTTCTGTCCAACTGAACAGCTTCAAATATAGTACTGACTATAGTACTGACTCTGGTTTTATATGTATTCTTTAAAGTTCATTAACCTTGTTTAGAAACCACTGTGTTTAAAACTCTTCGACTGACCGGAGCTGCTCCCTCAGTGCCTTGAGACCCTAACGGGTGAGGAGCATGCTTAAAATTTCCTGATTGATTATTCGTATGAGTAAGTGAGTGGATGTGTGAGTAACAAATGGGTTAGTGAGTGGCTGTGTGAGTGACTGTAGGTATGTGAGTAGATGTATGGGCGTTTGAGTGGGAAGGAAAGTGTCTGTACATCTGTATGACTGGATGTGTGAGTGGCTGTAGTGTGAGTGAGTAGGTATTAGGTAAATAAACAGTAGCAAGCTTTCAATTAATTCTGGGTTCAAACATTCTAGGCATCATGAAAGCACGTAACCACAAAGAGTGCCACTAGTAAAAGCAGATAAAGACATGTTCTTATTTCTTGTTATGAAAATATTTTATTTAGTTGATAAATCTCTTTTTGGTATATTTGTTTTGTCTTGATCAATTGTATAAATATACATAAATACAAAAAAGTTTTTTTATATATATAAATAAATAAACACATATAATATGTACATAAGGCGAAAAGAAAATCAGTCCAAATATTACAGTCAATACTTATATCTTTCATATAAAACTTGACAGGTTTGATGAAGGCTAGAGGTAGATGACAACTACTGGGTGGGTGAGTGAGTGAGTAGGTGCATGAGTGTCTGTATATGTGACTTAGCAGTTGAATTAGTGGCTGTATGGGTGTATGGGTGAAATGATGCGTGAGTGCCTGTATGGAGTGAGTGAGTGTTTCAATGGGTCTGTGAATGGGTATTTCCGTGTTTGTATGGGAGTGGGTATATGAGATGTGTAGGGGTGTAAGTAGGTGTGTGAGTGGTTCTGTGGATTATGTCATCCTTAATGTCATTTGAGATGTCATTCAATAGTGTCAAAGAACGTGTCAGTGTTTATATTAGAGGCTCCTATCTCTCCTGAGGCTCAGCCGGGAGATAGCTTGCTCATTTGCACAATCGTTTTTAAAAAACTTGTAATTGTTGTTGTTTTACCTGATATTTCACCTTCCTGCCTCCCTGCCTGACTTCTCCCCCAGCAGCGGACCTAGCACTGAGAGGGACAGCTTGCAGGAGTCTCGCAGGCGCCATCGTCCACGCTGTAGCGAGGGACACGCCCCCCTCGAGGCCACGCCCCCTCGTTGGGTTTAAATCGAGCGCTGAACTCAAGCGCGGCAGAATATCTCATCTCTCCTGAGGCTCAGCCGGGAGATAGCTTGCTCATTTGCACAATCGTTTTTAAAAAACTTGTAATTGTTGTTGTTTTACCTGATATTTCACCTCCCTGCCTCCCGGCCTGACTTCTCCCCCAGCAGCGGACCTAGCACTGAGAGGGACAGCTTGCAGGAGTCTCGCAGGCGCCATCGTCCACGCTGTAGCGAGGGACACGCCCCCCTCGAGGCCACGCCCCCTCGTTGGGTTTAAATCGAGCGCTGAACTCAAGCGCGGCAGAATATCTCATCTCTCCTGAGGCTCAGCCGGGAGATAGCTTGCTCATTTGCACAATCGTTTTTAAAAAACTTGTAATTGTTGTTGTTTTACCTGATATTTCACCTCCCTGCCTCCCTGCCTGACTTCTCCCCAGGCAGCGGACCTAGCACTGAGAGGGACAGCTTGCAGGAGTCTCGCAGGCGCCATTGTCCACGCTGTAGCGAGGGACACGCCCCCCTCGAGGCCATGCCCCCTCGTTGGGTTTAAATCGAGCGCTGAACTCAAGCGCGGCAGAATATCTCATCTCTCCTGAGGCTCAGCCGGGAGATAGCTTGCTCATTTGCACAATCGTTTTTAAAAAACTTGTAATTGTTGTTGTTTTACCTGATATTTCACCTCCCTGCCTCCCTGCCTGACTTCTCCCCCAGCAGCGGACCTAGCACTGAGAGGGACAGCTTGCAGGAGTCTCGCAGGCGCCATCGTCCACGCTGTAGCGAGGGACACGCCCCCCTCGAGGCCACACCCCCTTCCTGACCTATAACAATGTGTATGCACCGGAGGCGCAGCGGACGAGCGCAGCGGGCGCGACGAATGCGCGCCGAAGGCGTGCATAAGGCAAGCTCGTCTGCGCTCGTCCGCGCCGAGTCAGGGCCTAGGGCCACCCCCTCTGTTACCCAGCCCCCAGAACACATACACTACAGTATCAAAACCCTCCACAATCTCAGGACTCATAACAACAACTGTAGTGGACACAGCTTTCAAGCCGATTCCCTTCCGCCTATATGCCCCGATTGCAACCATCCCTTTAAACACAAATCAACTATGGAACTGCTGCATGATTTCCGTATGTTTCTACTAAATTGCCGTTCTCTTCCCAAACATACGGCTGAAATCGCACTTTTAATAGAGGAACTTACACCAGACATTCTGTTCCTTACAGAAACCTGGCTATCCCCTGAGGCCGATTCAGCAGTCATAGAAGCCCTTCCTACTGGCTTCCAAATCTCCCGCCAAGATCGACCTAAAGGGAGAGGAGGAGGCGTGGCGATAATTCACAAAGATTATCTCCACTGCCGAGTGGTTTCCGAAACCATCATGGATTGTGAGAGTCTTACCTTCAACATTGAACTATCACCCAACAGCTGCCTCTCCGGCACTCTTGTTTATCGCCCTCCTG
Source organism: Triturus cristatus (assembly GCF_964204655.1). Lineage (NCBI taxonomy): Eukaryota > Metazoa > Chordata > Amphibia > Caudata > Salamandridae > Triturus > Triturus cristatus. Next base: position 468,602,710 of record NC_140584.1, on the reverse strand, counting down.
GCCCCTCGAAACAGTTCCATGTTAGTTTACCACCCAGTGTGGCTGAACAACTTAACACCTCATCCAACTTCATTTTGCTAGGCGACTTTAACTTTCATTTTGAGTCATCTTCAGACCACATAGCCTTGTCCCTAGCAGAGGATCTAGCAGCTCTGCAACTCTCCCAACGGGTCTCCTCTGCAACCCACGTGAAGGGTCATTTGCTGGATCCGGTTTTCAGCAACTGCCCTGATCTATCAACCAGTCCTCCTATCCCTCTGCCCTGGACGGATCATTTTTTGATCCCCATTAATTGGACTGTGTTTAAAACCCCTAGCCCAATACCTACTACGAGACTCATGAGAGCTTGGTCCCGCCTAGCAGTTGACAAGTGGACCAGCAAACTCTCTGAGAATCCACCTATGAGCATTGACAATCCCGACCTCGCTAATCAGGCCTATGCCAAGTGGATCACTCAATCTCTGGACGTTGTTTTGCCAAAAAAGAAAATCATGCTTAAGTGGTCCCACAAAACCGCCCCTTGGTACACCGAGACTCTCAGAGACCAGAAACGTCTCTGTAGAAAATCCGAAAGGCGTTGGCGATCTGACTTCTCCATGGATAATAAAACCCTCTATCGAAAAGCCATCAGCGAATATAAAACACTGATTAAAGCTGCACAAACCTTATACTTCTCCTTGCAAATCCTGCATTTCAAATCTAAACCTAAGGAAATTTTTCACATCATCAAAAATCTCACCAAACAGCCCCCTAGCTCGCAGGCGGATAAGTCCATTACCCACTGCAACAACATTGCCGATTTTTTTCATCACAAGATAAGTTCTATTTACTCTACCTTTCCACCGAAAAATCCTTCCCCCTCACTCCACCCCGTGACCTCCCCCTTTAGTCAACAGGCACCCATACTCACTCACTTTATCCCTTTGGATCTCGTCACTCTTGGCTCCTTAGCACAAAAAGTAAAATCCGGTTCCCCGGTTGACCCAGCCCCTCCTAACATAATAATGGCAGCCTCGCAGACCACCCTACCCGTTATTAGGGAGATTCTAAATGCCTCCATCTCTTCCGCAACGGTCCCGACCGCATGGAAGCAGGCCATGGTGAGAACTTTATTGAAAAAGCCTAACTTGGACTCCACCAACCTGAGCAATTACCGCCCTATCTCCTCCTAACATAATAATGGCAGCCTCGCAGACCACCCTACCCGTTATTAGGGAGATTCTAAATGCCTCCATCTCTTCCGCAACGGTCCCGACCGCATGGAAGCAGGCCATGGTGAGAACTTTATTGAAAAAGCCTAACTTGGACTCCACCAACCTGAGCAATTACCGCCCTATCTCCCTACTCCCATGGATTAGCAAAATCTTGGAGAAATACATAAACCTTCAACTGATAAGCTTCCTGGAAGAGCACCACCTACTGGACCCTACTCAGACAGGCTTTAGACCAAAACATGGGACTGAGACCGCCCTCCTCATGGTCACAGAGGAAGCTAGAAAAATCCTGGATCAAGGAGGATCAGTGGCAGTGATCCTTCTTGATCTCAGCGCGGCCTTTGATACGGTCAGCCATGACACTCTGATTGACCGCTTATCTCAGGCCGGGATAAAGGAAAAAGCCTGGTCTTGGTTTCAGTCCTTTTTAGAGGACAGGTCTTTTCGCGTGTTCGAAGGTGAGTCGGTTTCCTCGAGCAAACCTCTTAATTGCGGAGTCCCTCAGGGCTCATCTTTGAGCCCTGCACTCTTCAATCTGTACATGAGGCCGCTGGCCGATGTCGTCCGCCCGTTTGGAATTAAGATCATCTCCTATGCGGACGACACGCAGCTAGTGGTCTCTATGACACAGGCAGTCAATCTATCTGCTCGGGGCGGGCTCCGAGACTGCCTGGAGGAAGTGAAGACCTGGATGTCCCTATCGTGCTTAAAACTGAATGGGGACAAAACTGAGCTTATGCTCCTAGGCCCTTCAAATCTTAGTCTCCATCCCTCCATGTGGCCGTCAAGTCTGGGACCCCCCCCTAATCCTAAAAACAGTATTAAGAGTCTTGGAGTCTGGCTGGACAGATCCCTGTCCTTCAACGTTCAGTCCATAAAACTTTCAGCCACCTGTTTTGCCATTATGAGGATGTTAAAAATAATTCTCCCTCTCCTCCCCCTGGAAGCTAAACAAGTGGCCGTACAAGGCTTAATTCAGTCACGCCTTGATTTTAACAATGTACTTTATCTTGGCGCTCCTGAATCCACCCTAAGAAGGCTTCAGTTAGTCCAGAATTGTGCAGCACGCATTCTACTCGACCTTCCCCGGAGAGAGTCAGTTAGGTCAGGACTGGTGTCGCTGCATTGGTTACCGGTGCGCCAGAGAGTTATGTTTAAAGCCATGTGCATAGCTCACCAGGCCTTCTGGAACACCGGCCCAAGGATTACGCGGGACCTAATCTCTCATTACATGCCTAGTAGAAGCCTACGCTCTAGCCAGACTTTTCTGGCAACTGCCTCCAAAATTAAAAGAGCCAGAGCTGGAGGCAGACCATTCTCCCATAATGCTGCCAGAGCCTGGAACACCCTCCCTTTGCATTTCAGAGCCAACTCTAACCTCACGTCCTACCGTAAACAGCTGAAAACCTTCTTATTTCATCTAGTCTAAGTTCCCTTCTCTCCCTGTGTGGGCTACTGTACGGATTGTGAGTATTCTTAGCGCTTGGACGCCTCCGGGCAGCAATTCGCGCTCTACAAATGTACATCATATCATATCATATCACATATCCTAGGAGTCATTTATATATACACTGACACTCTCTTTAACACATTAATACAATCACTGAGCTTCTGAGACTTTCAGGGTGTTGAAGTAAGTGTATGAATGTGAAAGTGAGTGTATTAGTGAATTCATGGGTGTGCCAGTGTATGTGTTTGTTAGTCCTAGAGTGTGTCAGGGTATGCATGACTAAATGTGTTAGTGAGTGGATTGGTGTGTCCATGGGTGTGTCAGTGTATGTATTAGTTAGTCCCAGGGTTACTCAGTGTGCATGAGTAAGTTGGTGATTTGTTTTACAGTGCATCTGTGTGCCTATGGTGTTTTAGTGCATGTATTAGTGAGACCTAGGGTGTATCAGAGTTTATAGAACTGAGTGAGTATGCCAGTTAATATATCAGCGCGTCAATGGGTGTGTAAATGTATGCATTAGTGAGTTGTAGAGTGTGTCACTGTGTGTATGACTGAGTGAGTACATATCAGTTAATGCATCTGTGTGCCCATGAGTGTGTCAGTGTATTTTTAGTGAGACCTAGGGTGTGCATAACTGAGTGAGTGAGCATGTCAGTTAATGCATCAGTGTGTTAATGGGTATCTCAGTTTATGTATTAGAGGTCGTAAGTTGTCTCAGGGTGCGTAGAAGCAAGTGTGTGAGTGAATGCATTAGTGAATCCATGGGTGTGTCAGTGTATGTAGTAGTTAGTCCTAGAGGGTGTCAGGCTGTGTATGAGGAACTGTTTGAATGTGTTAGTGAATGGTTTTGGGTATCCATGGTTGTGTCAGTATATATGTCAGTTAGTCAAAGAGTGTTTCAGTATGTATATTAGTAAGTCACTCATTTTTTCAGAGAATGTATCAATGTGTGCATGGGTGTGTGAGTGTATGCATTAGTGAGACCTAGGGTGTGTTAGAGTGTGTAGGATTGAGTGAGTTAGTATGTCAGTTAATACATCAGGGTTTCCATGGTTATGTCAGTGTATGCATTATTGAGTTGTATGGTATGTCACTGTGAATATGACTGAGTGAGTATGTCAATTAATAGATTAGTGTTTTCATGGGTATCTCACTGTGTGTATTAAAGAGAGCCAGGGTGTGTCAGAGTCTGCATGACTGAGTTAGTGAGTGTGTTACTTAGTAAATATGTCTGATTATGTGTGTGTCAGTTTATTAGTGAGTTCTATAGTGTATCAGGGTGTGTATGAGCAACTTTTGAAATGTGTTAGTGAATGGATAGGTGTGTCCGTGGGTGTGTCAATGTATGTATCAGGTAGTCCCAGAGTGCCTCAGTGTGTATATGAGTGAGCCAGTGATTTTGTCAGAGAATGCATCAGTGTGTTTATGGGTCTGTTAGTGTATGTCTTGGTGAAACCTAGGGTGTGTCAGAGTGTGTATCACTGAGTTAATGAGTGTGCCTGTAAATGCATCAGTGTGTTCATGCGTATGTCAGTGTATGTATTAGTGAGTTCCAGAGTGTATATAAGTGAGTGGTTGAGTATGTGAGTGAATGTATGAGTGTTTGCAAGGGTATATTACTGTATGCATCATTGAGTCTTAGGGTGTCTCTTACTTTATCCATTTATATGTTTTATAACAATTGTACACTAAAACATTTTTAAAAATGTAATACGTTGATCTGTTATAAAAGAGAGAAAGCAGAAGTGCATGTTATTAAGACACATTTCAAAGTTTTACAGTAACGTTCAAAGTACTGAAAATAAACATTTATATTAATATAAAAGCAGGACACAACTGTAATACTTTAAAACACTTATATTTCTTTAAACATGTCATTTTCTGTTTTATACTGTTCTCAACTGTTTTACTAGTACATCGTACACAATGTGCTGTATAAACGATCATTGCTGAACTGAGGGGAAAAGGCAAATTATTTTTATTGTAGCACCCCCCCAGATATGCACAGTATTGTTATACCATGTATCACACTCACTACAAACACTTATTAAATTATTCAAGCTAAAAGTACTCAACTAGTATAAATGAACATTTAAAAAAAGATATGTTACTGATCGAGTCCATTGCTCGAAACTCCATTTTGAAGATGCCACCCCTGCTGGACTGAATTAGGTTATACACTGCGATGAACGTCAATGTACCCCAATATAGGCATAAGTAGCTACACAACCTTTTACCTACATTAGTCCTATCATTTTTCTACATGACAGGTCTGGCCCTGACCTTTTACCTAGGTAGGTGCTATGTGACTGTCGTGTGGATTGCTCCGAAAACTAGCCTTACGTATTATGAATGAGGATTCTCCGTATCACAGCAGGATTACTATCTTCGGCATAATAACTCTGTATAACGGTCACCTCTATCGTCATCCTTGCCCGACATGCCCATAGTACACTTTCAGGTAGATCCCCAGAGGGTACCTTTTGGGTATGTAAGCACTACATCTTCACTGGGCAGGTTAGAGTTGAAAAAGGCTTCAATGCTGACACGCTGACGCGAAACGCTGAGGTTCCTGCACGAAGACCCGCCAGCATGCAATGATCTTACGTCCCTCACGGGGTGTTCTTCTTGAAACCAAGAAGGGGCCCTTCACTCTCCCACATCAGGCAATGGTGTTGGCTTTATTCTAAGGGTATTCATGGCTATACACCTACATACATGCTAGGTACACTTAGGTACATCTAGTTAGAGTTGCATCGTAGGAGTATGCATTGTTACTGTCATGCATCTATATGCCTGCATATATTATTTGTTTTAACACTATGGCATAATTCTACCTATTCTTTACTCTTTTGGTGCTTATAACCGCATTTATTTTTTCTGTCTCATGGTTGTTGCAGCACACGTATTTTACACTAGAATGATGCTGGTTCAATAAATGCTTATTGAAAAACGTCCCCACAGTTTATTCTGTGCATCTCTCTGAGACAAAGTGAGCACGAGTGACTGAGCGAAAAGTACTGCACTGTTTCCACGATGCCTAAGGGGTAAGGGCTGTCAGGTTCGATAGTTGCTAGAAGCTATTCGCACCTTGGTAAGAGGGGCTTGTGATGGCATTGTGAGCTAGCAGGACGAACTGACTAACATATGCTTTGGGGGTGTCAGTAATCAGTCTGGACACCGATCCCATAGTTTATGTTGTCTAAATGAGCAGATCCTATATAGATTCTGCCATCCAGTTGAGTTTTTTTAATAGACAGTGCAGTGTCCTGAAGTTATAGGAAGTCCTTCATGAAAGATAATAGCCAGTGTTGTGTACAATCTTTCAGAAATTAAATTTGTCCTGCTTTGAAGTTTGTAATTCATTTTCTATTTTTAATCCATCAGCTCTGCAGCATTTTACCATTAATATAATTAATTTTCCACTTCTCTGTATCTGCATGGTAGACATACAATCTGATACGATTTGAGCAGGTCATATTTTGGTTTGCATTTTTGATTAGCCTTTTAAAAAACACAGTCTTGCAATCTGGTAATGTTAAGTAGATACATCTTTCCAAATTGATTTGAGTAGTAGTTGCAAAGGAGCAATCTTCAAAATCATGGTAACTCAGTCCAAATAATTCATAAACATTAACTTCTTCCTCTTCCAAACATTCAAGAATTGCCATAATAAATTCCTGAGTGTCTTGTTGACTATTAGGAGAAAATATACATATCCATGATGCATTTCTATCGCATCTTAAATGCCTCAAGCAAAACTACTACAGTCCTAGCGCTACATAAATGTTCCAGCAAAGTACACAAATGAGAGCAGATTATGCTGTCTCCCTTATGTTGAATTTCATTTACAAAATGCGGAAAATGGAAGAGTACATTGAGATCCAAAGAAGAAAGGGAGTTACCCCTTTGTATTTATAGGGACGAGGTATTAGGTCAACACAAGACAAAAATTCCCAGAATAAATCAATTAAGCTAAGAAAAGACTTATTGGGTCCTTGGAGTAATGAATCTCAATGGGTAAATCTCTTTTACCTCTATGAACATCTATCAATAACTCTTGTTAGTAATGACACAGTACAATCTATGATTTTAAAAACATACTATAAGTACAATCACGGTTAAAACATCAGTTTATTTTATAAAACAAATGTATACAGAATTATGTATTCGATAAAATGCTATATGTGGCCTTCCTCCCACTAAAGGTTACAGTCTAATAGTACAAAATACAAGAATTTAAAAAGGGATTAATTAAAAAACAGTCGATGCGGCGTTTCGGTGTTTGGTTCAATATTTCCACCTTCTTCAGGACAAAGAGTTTTCATAGAATCTTAATTGTGCGACAAATTATGATTGTTCAATTGTATACTCTTGTTGAAGCACCTTTTCCAACACCTTTATATTCTCAATGTATGGTGTTCTCTGACAATGTGGTTACTTAGTTTACGTTTTGAGTGGCGGTATTGTAAATAGAGACTAGGCGCATATGGTGAGTATACCAGGTATCTGTAAAGTTCTGAATTAGTTATGGTGCTAAAAGGTATGGGAGAACCAATAGCCTCCCTGGACAGTTGTTACGAAAACAACACAAAGTTAGCATCAAGGTACCCCAGCACACACAAAAATAAAGTTGTCAAAGTTAATGATACAAATCAGTATACAGCACAAACAGTAAATCTTCGTCTTTTCCTTGTGAATTTCTTCAGTTTAATAGTTTCATTTTCTTAGTGATTTCATAGTCTTCACAGTGGTTCCTGAGCCAACACGTGTTTCGTCGCCTCTAGTTTAATCATACATGCGACTTGTTCACGGCTAGGTACAAATTAATATGATAATCCATATTAGTCCAATTTAAAAAAAAAACGATGTTGTGAACATTTGTTAACATTGTAAACAAATGTGCTCCCAGGGTAGGTGTAAATACTAATGGTTACAGGGGGTGGTATCACAAGGCTGTAGTGTACTAACTTTCACCGTGAAATCGGGTGAGTACTAGCCTTATCATATCAGATGGTGATTGTCTCGATACGGATATCTATAACGTGTGCGTGTCATGTGTGAAGATATTCTATATGTGAAGGTGGTACGTTCCATGCGGTGTCTTACAGATATCTCTTGCGGTATGATTGACTCTAGGCGTACGGCCACGAAAAAACGCCAAGTGCTGATCATGTGGAAACTGGCTATGAGTATAATTATCTCAAGTGATAAACTATATGGTGGTTAGGAAGTCCAAAAGGAGACACTGACCTGAACACTGTCTAATAGACACAATCTGTAATAAATAAAAATCAGGAAGGAAATGTACGTGGCTGTTAGTAACCAGATATAGGGAAAATAGCTGAGTGTTCAGACTAAGCGACAGTTGTTAAGTCAAGAAAAATATACATACATTAAGTATGACGATAATTCCAGGTCATACATTCATGCGACGGGGGGGACAGGTATCTGCAGGATGTATGTTTCCAACATATCAGTTGTGCTCTCTATTTTAAAGTCGTTACCCCGTCTGGAACAGAGAGATAAAAAATCTCAGTGCAAGAAATAATCTTCTTATAAACAGAGTAGTGGCTTCCAATCAGACAAATAGGCAAAGCCACATGTATATCTAAGTCATGTCAAGGACTCTTTCCTTACCTTTGGTTAAACTAGTCAGTAATTACAAAGATTCGCTGCCCCCATCCGTGTCTGGCTCCAAATACGAGTTAGCGGTGAAAGGAGACCGGCGTGTTTATCGTCCTTGCACCGGTCATGTGACCAGAAACCTGTGTAGGTCTACGCAATAGGTCTATTTCCTACGGCGCCATCTTGGAACTGGAACTGGTAATGAATGCCGCTATCGAGAAGTCGGATAATACTAATGCGTACAAAATCCCTCACATGTGATAAAATTCAAAGGGCACGAGTTCGATGTGCATATGGAGTATAATTCTTTTGTTAAGTGCACCGTATATTAAGGTGTGCAAAATGTGAAGAGTAATTAAATGGCGCATCCCAAAATTAGTGGATCTCGTTATATTCCTCATGATCCACATTGTGAGCCTAGTCAGAAACCCAAGGATATATTCCATACGAGCATTCTTAAATATATTAGAATTGGTCGGGTGGCAGCCATCTTGGGTCAGGATAGGCCCTGGATGTCAAGAAGACAAGGAAACTTTATTGGTGATCAGTCACGAACATCAGCTGAGAACGATAACAGGCCAATATAATTCACCATGTAAGGGGGTGACCTCGTAGAAATCCTTAAGTTAGAATACATTTATGCCTGGCACATCATATATAAGTGAGGCGCTGGGTAACCCTTATGGGTGTTAGTATTTATCTGACTGATCACCAATAAAGTTTCCTTGTCTTCTTGACATCCAGGGCCTATCCTGACCCAAGATGGCTGCCACCCGACCAATTCTAATATATTTAAGAATGCTCGTATGGAATATATCCTTGGGCTTCTGACTAGGCTCACAATGTGGATCATGAGGAATATAACGAGATCCACTAATTTTGGGATGCGCCATTTAATTATTCTTCACATTGTGCACACATTAATATACGGTGCACTCAACAAAAGAATTATACTCCATATGCACATCGAACTCGTGCCCTTTGAATTTTATCACATGTGAGGGATTTTGTACGCATTAGTATTATCCGACTTCTCGATAGCGGCATTCATTACCAGTTCCAGTTCCAATATGGCGCCGTAGGAAATAGACCTATTGCGTAGACCTACACCGTTTTCCGGTCACATGACCGGTGCACGGACGATAAACACGCCGGTCTCCTTTCATCGCTAACTCGTATTTGGAGCCAGACGCGGATGGGGGCAGCGAATCTTTGAAATTACTGACTCGTTTAACCAAAGGTAAGGAAAGAGTCCTTAACATGACTTAGATATACATGTGGCTTCGCCTATTTGTCTGATTGGAAGCCACTACTCTGTTTATAAGAAGATTATTTCTTACACGGAGATTTTTTATCTCTCTGTTCCAGATGGGTTAACGACTTTAAAATAGAGAGCACAACTGATATGTTGGAAACATAGATCCTGCAGATACCTGTCCCCCCCGTCGCATGAATGTATGACCTGGAATTATCCTCATACTTAATGTATGTATATTTTTATTGACTTAACAACTGTCGCTTAGTCTGAACACTCTGCTATTTTCCCTATATCTGGTTACTAACAGCCACGTACATTTCCTTCCTGATTTTTATTTATTACAGATTGTGTCTATTAGACAGTGTTCAGGTCAGTGTCTCCTTTTGGACTTCCTAACCACCATATAGTTTATCACTTGAGATAATTATACTCATAGCCAGCTTCCACATGATCAGCACTTGGCGTTTTTTCGTGGCCGTACGCCTAGAGTCAATCATACCGCAAGAGATATCTGTAAGACACCGCATGGAACGTACCACCTTCACATATAGAATATCTTCACACATGACACGCACACGTTATAGATATCCGTATCGAGACAATCACCATCTGATATGATAAGGCTAGTACTCACCCGATTTCACGGTGAAAGTTAGTACACTATAGCCTTGTGATACCACCACCTGTAACCATTAGTATATACACCTACCCTGGGAGCACATTTGTTTACAATGTTAACAAATGTTCACAACATCGTTTTTTTTTTTTAATTGGACTAATATGGATTATCATATTAATTTGTACCTAGCCGTGAACAAGTCGCATGTATGATTAAACTAGAGGCGACGAAACACGTGTTGGCTCAGGAACCACTGTGAAGACTATGAAATCACTAAGAAAATGAAACTATTAAACTGAAGAAATTCACAAGGAAAAGACGAAGATTTACTGTTTATGCTGTATACTGATTTGTATCATTAACTTTGACAACTTTATTTTTGTGTGTGCTGGGGTACCTTGATGCTAACTTTGTGTTGTTTTCGTAACAACTGTCCAGGGAGGCTGGTGGTTCTCCCATACCTTTTAGCACCATAACTAATTCAGAACTTTACAGATACCTGGTATACTCACCATATGCGCCTAGTCTCCATTTACAATACCGCCACTCAAAACGTAAACTATTTAACAGAATAGAAGGCTGCTGTGGTACACCATGAATACCTTTGAAAGTATGAGGAACAATAGAGCCAAAGAAGCAGATGACTTATTTAACAGTAGGGATGTCAACACATCCTCTTCACCTTCGAACCCAGGGTCTACCTCGAGACCTAATGAAGGCCTCAAAAGTAAATTCCAACGTCTGGAAAGGTTACGAAAAAATGAGGCATCTAAATGGTGGGACGGGGCCACCCTGCAACAATATATTAAAATAAAACAAATACCTAGGGGATTCCGTTCCCAGATTCTGCCAACATATGATGACCTAGACCCAGTCCTGTTAGTAGCATGGGAACAAGAACTAACAGAAAATTCCAACAAATTAATGGGAATATTGATTGAAAACTGTGATAGGAAAACAGCTAAACTACAAAAAGAGATAGAGGCCCTAGAAACAGAAATACAGTCACTTAACCTTCCAGAAGCAACTGAGAAGAATTACAATATCCTGAATGACATCTTGAAACACCATATCTCAGAAATTAAAGCACGTAAGACCAAGAAACACAAGAGAGATGAGGCTGATTACCGTAATGGTAGGAGCTTTACGTTCGCCACCAAATATGATCACCTTGTACCCAAGGATGATCCCGCAAAACCCAAACCGGCAACTTCAACACACTCTAGTAGCACCTCACTTGACACACCAATAACAAGTGGATCAGAACAGGGCGACACCCGGACAGAATCATCAGATTTAGAGAATCATTTTTTACAAGAGGTGCTACGCATCAAAAAGGGAAACAGGGAACAAAACAAACGCCCCCTGAAAAGCCCAAGACAAGAAGAGGGAAGAGAGGAGGTAGAAAAAGAGGAGAGGGCAGGCATGAAAATGAGATCGTGGAACAGGAGAAAGTAGATACCGTTAGCATAATTAACTTATCTCCCAAAGTACTAACAAATAATGACGAAGCTCTCCTTAAAAGAGGTCTAAATTGTTGTCCCAAGAGTCACGGGGATGTGGTGGATCTGAAAATAGACTTGTTCAAATATATTAGGAAAATGAAAGTCAAAAAGCATTTCATGTTTGATAACGTAATAAATAAAAGAAATACTGTTGATCGACAATCACATCCATTAAGTGCAATAACTATCCGAGAAATCATTGATACTAGGTTACTTTTGTCACTAACAGACTGTGAGGATGAGATTACTACTGCAGATATTGTAATGCGGGATCTGAATGTGACAAGTGATGCACGTATGGAAAGTGGTTTGAGAGAGAAGTCCAAATGGACACCTATCTTACAGAGTGGGAACAGTATAGACATTTTCTATAAAATGGTTAACAGTGATTTGGACAGATTGGATTAAAAAAAGCAGACACCACACATAAGGAATGACAACCTGACACATGGGGAAAGAGATGCACTCAGTAAGCTAAGAACCGATGACAGCATAATTATAAAGGAGGCAGACAAAGGGGGTAACATCGTCATTATGTCAAACACAGACTATGATAAAGAAATTCTCTCACAATTGGGTGATTTAGAAAGCTACAAACACATTACTGTCAACCAGATCTGGAAACTCACAGATTTTATCAACAAACATTTAAAACAATGGCATGGCATGGATATTTTGGACCAAGACGAGTACAGCTATTTACAGGTCAACAAACCGAGGTTTCCGTGCATATACACACTGCCAAAAATACATAAGAATCTACCTTTCCCACCTGGCAGACCAATTATTTCAGGGATAGAAGGTCCCACAGAGAGATTGTCTGAATACGTCGACATTTTCTTAAAACTGTTGGCATGCAACCTCCCATCCTTTATAAGAGACACCAAACATATCTTGGGACTCATATCGGACATCACGTGCGAGCCTAACATGACATTAGTAACACTAGATGTTACAGCACTTTACACGAGCATAAGAAGAGAAAGTGGTTTGAAAGCTATCAGAAAAATTCTAAGTACAAGATCTGCGAGCACATGGAAACACACAGAGATGTTAATCACCATGATTGAAATTATCCTTGACAATAACTTTTTTCTGTTTAAGGATAAATGGTATCGCCAGAAACAGGGAGTTGCCATGGGCTCCAGATTTTCTCCGTACGCCAACCTTTTCATGGGATGGTTTGAGGAGGAGTGGATCTTGGGCCTACATGGTTGTGAATGGTCAGAATACATTCTCTTTTGGGGAAGATATATAGATGACTGCCTGATGATCTGGACAGGAGACGATGGAAAACTCATGCAATTTGTTGAACACCTCAACAACAATACATGGAATATTAAATTCACACATGAGTACAGCAAGCTGAAGGTAACATTCCTTGATACAGAGTTGTATATAGCTAACAATCAGATCAACAGCAGATTGTATCGGAAGGACACAGCGTGCAATGCAATATTGCATGCATCTAGCGCACACCCTAGGCACCAAATCAATGCAATCCCTTATGGGGAATTTGTCAGAGCCAGACGCAATTGCAGTCTGGACTCTGACTTTATAAAATGTACTGAAGAGATGACAGAACGCTTTAAGTCAAGAGGTTACAACACTAGGACGCTCAAAAAAGCAGAATCTAGGATTATGAGGATCAAAAGAGAAATAAGGTTATTTCAAGTAGATATGTACTTATCATCGTACCATGTTTAAGTTCTGTGTGAATGGATGCGGCCTCCCTGCGTCAACAGATGTCGGAATATCGAAACCCGGACATCCGTTGACTCAGGGAGGCCGCATCCATTCACACAGAACTTAAACATGGTACGATGATTAGTACATATCTACTTGAAATAACCTTAAAATTACAAAGTGCCAGACTGCCTTTTAAATAGAATCCTCTATATTAAGGATTTGAGTTCGATAACATGTCTCCGCCCTAAATTGAAATACGGTGGCGTCAACGGGTACTGAGCCAAGTAACCACATTGTCAGAGAACACCATACATTGAGAATTTAAAGGTATTGGAAAAGGTGCTTCAACAAGATTATGCAATTGAACAATCATAATTTGTCGCACAATTAAGATTCTATGAAAACTCTTTGTCCTGAAGAAGGTGGAAATATTGAACCAAACACCAAAACGCCACGTCGACTGTTTTTTAATTAATCCCTTTTTAAATTCTTGTATTTTGTACTATTAGACTCTAACCTTTAGTGGGAGGAAGGCCACATATAGCATTTTATCGAATACATAATTCTGTATACATTTGTTTTATAAAATAAACTGATGTTTTAACCGTGATTGTATTTATAGTATGTTTTTAAAATCATAGATTGTATTGTGTCATTACTAACAAGAGTTATTGATAGATGCTCATAGAGGTAAAAGAGATTTACCCATTGAGATTCATTACTCCAAGGACCCAATAAGTCTTTTCTTAGCTTAATTGCTTTATTCTGGGAATTTTTGTCTTGAGAGTACATTGAGAACCACATTTGACATCATTACTGTTTTCCAACTGAAACCCTACAGTATCACCATCAATTTTCAATTGTTTCAACTTAACACCTTCTTCTTTATCTCTTTTGGCTCCATTAGAGGAACATCCATTGACTGCTTACTAAGCTTCTGCTTAGAACAGATTCTTTGTTTCTCATAAATAGGATACTATCCTAAGTGAGGAGTATACACACTTCTTAACTGATTGTATGCTCTAACACAACTAGTATCAGCACTAACCTTTGTTTAATCAAAAATCAACCAAAAACAAACCGGACAATGTTCTAACACGCGACAATCGTACATAGTACGTACCTTCTTTAAATACAGACCTTCCCGTATTTATAAAAGCTGTATTTACACTTAAACCTTGTGATTTATGGATAGTTACAGCATATGTTAGAAAGAGTGGGAACTGCTTGTGCCGCACATATAAATCTTTCACTAGCAAAAAACATACGAAGCAGCAACCAATGTGTTTGATGCCATTAATCTGATCAAATTTTATGGCTAAATATTAAACCTCATTCCTATTTGGAATATTAATTACAACAATAACTTTACCCATCGCACCATTTCCTCACTTTCTCAATATCTAAATTACACGCAAAATTTCTCTACAGTTTTAACACACATGTAAACACGTCTCTAATCCAGCAGCCTTAGATACAGATTTCTACAATGAATCTACTTTTCCTTGGTTTTTCATTTAGCACTATTGTTACTCCCTGGTGTTCTATTTTGTCAATTGCTGTAACTTCCACAATTTCGTTCCTCTCCAGTTTCTGCAATTCTTCATTAAAATTGGTGCACTCTTGAAGTGTAGGCATATTAGCAAACTATTGATTTTCCTTCTTCAATTAAATTGAATATTAACTGTGCTGCTGTTTCCTTAGATGTAAATAGTGTTTTGATAAGTTGAGTTTCTAAGGTACTCTTACCTTCTTTTGTCAGAAGCCAACTCTAATATCTTTCAGAATATCACCATATACCTAATCAGACACTTAACACATATTCTTCAGTAGTTACTTATATTGGAAATTCAGCCAAACGTTTCCGTTTCCAATCCTCCCTAATGAAGTACGAGTTTGTTCATGCAAAAGTATCTTGAAAACAGGCTCTCCGTTCACAGGGGTTAGTTGCTGTAAGTCACGAAACACAATGAAATACTTTCCTCGTACTCTGTCCTTAAAATCTGTTGCATGTTTAAATGAACAAAGGCAAGCATTTTGTTGAAACCATGCATGTCTCATCAATAATTAAAAGTTTTACTTTCTTCAAAACTCTTGCTACCTCATAACATGCTTCACCAGATAACCTATGGTAATCCAATTTATTATCATGTTCTACAGGTAGTATTAATAGTCAAAGTAGAATAATTCCTGTAATATTTTGTACAGTTGGTGCTGTTACTACACAAGACACATTTGATTGTGTTGTCCTCTGTAGGTAAGTGGCCAGAATTTTAATTGAAAAGCTTTTCCCCATGCCAGCTTGGCAACTGACATATAATAGAATTGGTTTAAAGGATGAACAATTGTATTATTTCTTCTCGTGAAGAAATCCACGTTCAATTTTCTCTTTTACTTCCATATAAATGTCCTTCTGTTCATTGTTGAGTCGTGCAACCAACTGCTCCAAATGTATAGTGTTTTTTTCTAACTTGTTGCATTGCACTTTCCACCTCATTCATAGCTATTGCAGCCTCATTTTTATTAATAGGTGGTACAAGAGGATCTTTACTGAGTGGTGCAGAACTGTGACTACTTTGTAAACTATCCTTAGCTACCTCTACAGCAATTGTTTCTTCTTGCTAAATCTAATCATTTAACATTTGCATATCATTTTGGAAGGCTAAACACGCAATTCTGTCTTTCACAACATTAAATAAATCTTCATAGCTGCGTCTTGTGGTATCGGGAGGAGAATATCTCTCGAGCAGCATTAAAACCTTCTCGAAATGATGATTTGGATTTAAAAAAACTCCTCAGATTGACATATGGCTGTACTTTTTGTGCAAGGAGTACTTTATTTTAAGAGGAAGGAAGTGCCCCAGAGTCTCAAACTTTCTGTTCCTGTCCAGCTGGCTCCTCCCAGTTCTTTGTCCATATCCTGTTCACTTTTCATTTGGATTTGGATCTGGAAGGATAACTCTTTGCGGCTGCTGCATCATATATCTTTGGATTTGAGGACTTTTGAATCTGAGATTTCACAAGTAAGTTGGAAAATTGGTGTTGTTTGTTTGATTGGGGCATTGCACCTACATTTTTTTGTACTTTTCATTGTTTATTGTGGTGGGTGGCCTGTAGTTCAGTAGAAGCCTAATTGTTTCTTTGTAAGTAATTTTTCATATTTTATAAAGGAAACATGAAGGTAGATTTATACCGCGCAAACTTAGCCCAATGGGCGTCAAGGCGCCTAACAAATAAAGCTGACTGGGACAGACAGGAGAGCTTACTGGTAGGCCTTTATAAAATACCAGGTTTTAAGAGCTTTCCTAAACAAGGCCAGAGAGGGTAGTGACTTAATCTCCAAAGGGAGACCATTCCAGAGTAGAGGAGCGACAATGGAAAAGGCTCTGCTCCCCCATCTGGTCTTTTTAAAGCGAGGAACTACCAACTGGTTAGAGTCTGAGGATCGCAAACGCCTACTAGGAATGTATCGGGTAAGCAGTGACCCCAAAGCATTTGAGGGGCCAGCCTGCAAGGCTCTCTAGGTAAGGCAAAGAAGTTTAAAGGAGATTCTGAAATTAATAGGAAGCCAGTGCAGGTTCTTCCTGGCCAGCGTTGCCGAGGAGTCCCTAGGAAGTGCTAAGACGAATCTGGCAGCAGCGTTCTGCACCACCTGCAGGCGCTGTATAAGATATTTATTGGACTCCGCATATAATGCATTGCAATAATCTAATCTGGAGCCCACAAGGGCAATCACTGTCTGTTTACGTGCGTGCGGGGACAGATAGTGAAGGATTCGTTTCAGAGTCTTAATGACTCCCCAACAAGTGGCCACCGTCCTGTTAATCTGACAGTTCATGGCGAGTAAAGTATCAAAGATAACACCAAGATTCCTAGCCGTAGAAGAGGGAGTGGGGCAAGTTCCGAGGGACGGAGGCCACCACTCATTGGACCAGATGTCTTGATCCTTGCCGAAAACCAGAACCTCAGTTTTATCGGCATTAAGTTTTAAAGAATTTAGTACCATCCACTCAGCTACCATCTGCATACAGGACCTAAAACCAGAAGCAGAGACACTAGCAGAGTGGCTTAGAGACACCATAATTTGCGTGTCATCAGCATAAGACACTACCTCCATCCCCTGCGATCTTACTAATCTAGCAAGGGGGGCCACATAAAAATTGAATAGGGTCGGACTTAGGGCCGAACCCTGGGGCACTCTACATTGCAAAGATTTAGCTGGGGAGAGGAACTCACCCAGCAAAACTCTTTGCTCTCTAAGATGTAGAAAAGAGTCAAGGAGACTGAGAGCCTGTCCTGCCACACCTGCCTCCCTCAGCCGAGATGTTAAGGTAGAGGGAGACAGGGTATCGAACGCTGCAGTCAGATCCAGCAAGACTAGAATCGTCGTCTGACCAAGATCGACTTTGCGACGGATGTTATCAGCCACCATAGTCAGGGCGGATTCAGTACTATGAGATTTCCTGAATCCGTGCTGAGAGCTATCCAAGAACTCAGAGGAGTCAAGGAAGGTGGATAGATGAGAATTTAAGTGAGCTTCAAGCATCTTTGCGGGGGCGGGCAACAGGGAGATGGGCCTAAAATTCTTCAGCACTCCAGGATCAAGGGAAGATTTTTTTAGAAGGGATTTCACTATGCCCTTTTTCCAGACCATTGGGAAAATGCCCTGAGTCAAAGCCCCATTCATAACTGCCAATAACGGAGGCAGAAGAGTTTCCCTGCAATCCCTTAGAACTTTCAACGGACAAGGGTCTACAGGGGAGGCTGACTTAGTCATATCAAGCAGCGAATTAAGCCCCTCAAGAGAAAGTGACGGAAAGTGGGTGAGAGACTTGTTTGAATCTCTCCTCCAAGATTCACAGTTCACTGCATTTTCTCCACATTTTTAAATTAATTAATTTGCAATATTTATTTAATTCACTAGCCCAGTAGTCTGCCACTACTATAGGCCTTTCAGTCAGTAGGTCCAGAGCTACTCATGGGTGTATCGAACAACTGTTTCTGTGGTGTCTGTTGAATTTAAACATCATTTAGGGCCTGGATAGCATTGGATTGAATAGCAAAATGTGTTTTGGGGTCTTTCACTTTTTTCGTGTGTCTTCAATAAATGCCTTTGTTGGATTTGTGTGGTGTGGTTGTTGTATAACTTGCAAATCTTTTTTAGCCCTGTTTTTGTTTTGTTTTTACATTGTTGCATTAAAGCTGTGTTGTTTAGCATGCCTCCTTTGTCTGTCCATATGGGGCCTGCTTGAGTTCATTGTTTTCCACGCCTCCTGCTTGTTTTGAGTGACCATTTGGCTGGTGGCCATTTTGTGGTGGTACTTAGTGTGCTGCTTTTGCCATAGGCCTGCATGTCTTTCCTTTACTCCTCTTGGCTTACTTCTTGTTGTTGTTGTGGCCTGGCCATGTGGCTGGCGGCAATTTTGTGAAGGCAGCCAATGTGTTTCTGCATTAGGCCTCGAAGCCTTCATTGTGGTGCCCATACCTTGTGGTTGATTTGCAAGCAATTTTTTACATTTTACCCAGCAAAAAATGCATCACAGTTCACTTCATTTTCTAATACATTTGCAATATTATTGATTTGAATTGATTCACTATGTGGCCTAGTCTGCCAATGGGTTTTTCAACCAACAGGCCCAGAGCTACTTATGGGTGAATGAAGCAAATGTTTCTGTGGTGTCTGTTGAATTTAGCAAAACCAAATGCCACTGGAATCAAGCTATCCTGGCTGAAGAGGAAAGGTGAAACCCCGAAACCGGTCCTCGGATGCTTGTTTCCAGTCCAAGGAGGACCTGGCTTGGCAGTTCGGGCTGTACTGTTCCCATGAGGCACATGGTCCAGACTGATTTGCATATGGCTGGGTTCAAACTGGAATGGCATGGTGAGCAAGAAAATGATGGATTTAGGCCCAGATCTCTGTACTGGGGTGAATGTATGACATTGTTCTGCATTCTGTCCATCAACTGTTGTTTTTGCGTCTGTTGAATTTAAACATCATTTAGGGCATGGATGGCATTGGATTGAATTGCAAACTGTGTTTTATTGAGGTATTTCACTTTTTTCTTTTGTGTTAATTAAATGGCTTTGCTGGATGTGTGTGGTGTGGTTGTTGTGTAACTTGCAAACCTTTTTTAGCAATGTGGTTTTTCGTTTTTTGCATTGTTACATTAAAGCTGTGTTGTTTAGAATGCCTTTTTTGTCTGGCCATAAGGGGCCTGCTTGAGTTCATTGTTTTACAGGCCTCCTGCTTGTTGTGACTGTGAGTGACCATGTGACTGGTAGCCATTTTGTGGTGGTAGTACTAGTTAGTGTGCTGCTTTTGCCATAGGCCTGCATGTCTTTCCTTTGTTCCTCATGGTTTACTGCGTCCATCCCCATTGCCAGCTGCAGCTCCATGAATGCTTTATCCCACATGATGCACGATGGCAAACAGGATCCATTACATTTGTATTTATTTTTGTTCTTCTTCTTTCCTATCCTTCCTGACTGTACACAGTACACCATGAAAGCCCTTGTTGTCAGTCTCGCAAATAGATACACCATTGAAACGTTTTTTTAATAACTAAACTGAGTTAATAAAATGTAATAATATTAATAATAACACTAAAAAGTGTGACCACACACTAAGTTATATATTATTATATTTGTTTGTTTGTACTAGTAGGAATTGAACCACAACAACAAATGCCACGTTTCACTGATGTTCTTCTAGCTTATTTGCTTTTAGGTGCACAAAAGACTGAGAAGGAGATGTCATTGTCACCCATTGTACTGCCAGACAGAAGTCCTCCTGCGCAGAATGTCACATGACATGTGATCACAGACAGACATCTCTTCAACATGTGCCACTGCGTGCTGCTGACATCTGAAGAGGATGGCCCCAAAGAAAGGTACCATGTCCTCCAGTACCAAGAAAGTTGTCAGTGAGAAGAAGGAACTTACCAAGACTGGTGTGCCGCCCAAGATGTTTTACAGGAAACAAAAAACTATGCCTGAAGCAGCGGTGTCCGGGTAGCAAGCTGGGAGCAGCACCCCTGCATCAGAAGACCCATCCCTTAAACCTCGGCCCAAGCCCACATCTGTCGCAGAGGCAGCCAGTCTAATCACGACAACGCCGATGAGCAGTGATGTTGAAATTGATTTATCTTTATCGCAAAGTAGTACCCAATCAATGCAGGAAACTCAGATAAGTGGACAACAACAGCCGCAGCAACAGCGCAACCACCGCCCACAATAGTAGTTGTTCCTCCTGAAGTAGGGGCAGTTCAGGAGATAGAGCTTCTTGCAGAGGAAGAAGACCAAGCCACTCTTTCAGAAGATCCATTGTCTTCCAGATCCCCAGCAAGGAAAAGGAGGGTTAGTCCATCAAGTTCTTCTGCAAGCCCCCCTTCTGATGATCTAGATGCCAATTGGATGCCACCACCTCAGTCTGAGAGTGAGAAACGCCACGAGAGAAGGCTAGGGACAAGGAAGGTTCCAGAAAGCCTTAGAGTTATGTTGGTAGATGTAGAAGAGGAGGATGATGACGATCCAGTCATCATCATGGTCATTAGTCCCGCCCCAGTGGAGACTGACATTACCCCATCCCAAATTGCTGTGAGGGATGTGGCATGGATACCACCAACACAGATACCACCAACACCACCTGCAGCTTCCATATTTAGATTTGCAAGGGCCCGGCAGCGACCTACATCCAGCACAATCACCTCAGTTGAAGTAGGTACTGCGTCTGCACCACGCCCACCTTCCAGTTCATCCAGCATTGCAAATGGCACCTCCAGCAGCACCAGAAAGTTCACCTCCCCAGTTTGGGACATCTTTTCAGTTAGCAGTAAGGAGGAGAACGTTGCTATATGCTCCATTTGTGGACAATGTGTGTGTCGGGGTAAGCTTGGTACAAACTATGGTACCGGAGGCCAAACAACCTATCTGAAAAAACACCACTTGATCCAGGAGGTGCACCTTAAAGGCCAAATAACTGCACACATTAATGTTGGTGGTGATGAAGAAGTAGAAGATACATTTGCTGTGGAATGAAAACAAGGGGGAGACATTTTCTCCGGAACACAAAGTAGCCCTGTCCCCAGCAGTGCAGTGGTACCGCCCACTTACTAAGGCAAGAGAGTACCACAATGAAAAAATTGCGGCGTTGAGCCTAACAATGTCTGGCGCCAAGAAGTCACCTGCCTCAATGGAACCAGAAAAGGAAAAAATCTCAGCATGTCTAGGTGGGAGGGGCAGGATGAACGCAACCACCCAACGGCACGTTTGTACAATGCGAAGCTGGCTAAAATGTTAGCGATGGACCTCCTCCTTTTTTATTCTGTGGAAGGGGTGGGTTTTCTTGAATTTGTAACAGCCATCTGCCCAAAATGGATGGTTCGCAGCCGATCCTATTTTGCCAGAGTTGCTGTTCCAGCACTACATCACGACATGCTGGAATTGCTTGGACAAGCTTTGCAGCAGAGTGCTGTTCACACTATCCACCTGACAACAGACATGTGGACTAGTTGCCAAGCCACTAATTACATGTGCATCACTGCCCACTGGATCCTGGATCTCTTTTGTGGAGGTTAGAGAAAAGATACCTGCAGGTGTTGACACTGCTGGGATTTTTAATGCCACTCGGACACATGCACTGTAACCATGTTCGCCATGGAGAAATCTCCGACTGCTGCAAACATTTTGGAAGAGTTTAACAGCATGGTCTGTTTGAGCAGTACAAACCAATCAATGAATATGTCATGCAAAGAGGGGATGCTACTGTGAAAGGCATGACCGTTGAGATGGACCAATGGGGGCTAGTTAAATGCCTGACAGAAATGCTACTTCCTTTCGAGCTCTTCACACGTGAAGTCAGCAAGGAGGATTGTACTATGGGCCAAGCTATCCCATTGTTTCACATGCTACAGGAACAGCTGAAGGGGGTGTCTGCAATGTACGCAGGTGTCGAGGACAAAAAAGAAGTATATGAGTTGGCGGAGAGCTTAACCCTTCGCTTATCTAGAAATAAATGGGTGCAAAAAGACATTGTGTCATCCAGCCATTACATTTCTGCCATAATTCTGGATCCACGGTACAAAACAGTTTTGAACACCAACACATTGATTCCTTTTTCAGAAGTGGATGTTGCCAAGTACAAAACTTGGATAGCTGTGGAAGAAAGTCGCTTAAAAAAAGAAGTGCCGGCAATAGAGGCCTGCTACTCTAGGCCACAACAAGTACTGCAGGGCAGCCGGCGTCAAGTTCAACTTCAGAGCCTGAGGCCAGTGCGGTTGGCTCACAGCAGCCAAAACCACCAAGAACAACATCAACAACAGCAAGAACAGGAGCATCAGCCCCACCAAAATCAGCACAGGAATGGTTTCTACAGGAAGGGCTTGTTGGGTCCAGTGCTGAAGCTAAGGCAAAAGAGGCCGAGCAAAGCGGAGAACCCCTGAGCATTGAGCGGATGGTCCAGGCCTAGCTGGATGACCCAACAGAGGTCTACATTGATCAAAACCCATTGCTGTAATGGTCTGGGAAAAGGCGCAAATGGCCAGTGCTCAGCATGCTGGTGATAGACTATCTGGCCTGCCCTGTGGCAAGTGTCTCTTCTGAGGGGGTTTTCAATGCTGCTGGTGCCGTTGTAACAGTGAAAAGGACCAGTCTCTCACCCCAAAATGTGGAAGGGTTAACTATGATCAAAATGAATCAGCACTTTATACCACCGGATTACACCATACCTGAAGTAGCACAGCAGGAAGATGATGACAGTGACTTAGGTCTTGGAAGTAGTGTGTTAGATGACCTACTTCTGGGTGAACCACCAGAGTTTGAGAACGAGCTCTACTTCCCTGACAACTAGACTTTCAACTTGTTACTTTCTTCCTTATTTACTTTTAATAATTGTGTGTGTTTCTGTCTTTCTGGTATGAATCACAACAAATCCACCACCACTGTCTTACTCTTTTCATTGCCTTTTGGAGATGCAACTGTGTGCATTTATTAAAGAAGTAAGTCCACTCCTCCGAGTCCTGCTCCATCCTGACTCCCCCTATATCCATTTCCCTCAAGCCAGACATTGGATGGAGAATAGTACAAGAAATGTGTGCCTGCCTCGTCGAGTCCCTCCAAAGAACATGACTATAGCTATCCTCCTTTCCGTGCCAAGAGGGACTGCCCCTTAAGAATAACAGGTAATGATGGATGGCATGTATTGGACGCTGACTCTGAGTGAGGGGTGTTTGTGTTGTTGTTGTGAATGCAGTGTACTAGTATTTAATCTACACACTAAAAGTGACTCAATTCAATGTTTCACTTCTTGTTGTTTAATAACAAAAATGTACTTCTACTGCAGGCCAATCCATTGCATTTTTTAATATGGAATCTATTCTGGACTCACTCGGTATACTACAGAGTTGGACACAATGAAGATGATGACCATACGTTACTCATCGCAGTCAGTCAGTAGGATTGGAGATGATTGAGGGCGATTCATGAAGTGTCCTAAAAGGTAAACAAGTCAACAACAGCAGGCCTATATGTCTGTGGAGTGGTGGAGGCGAGGCTAGTGGTATGACTGACAGCGGTGCACTGATTTAGTTACTTAATTTGGAAAATGCTATGTTGCTGTATATGTGTGCTTTGTCTGGCTCAAAATCTAAGCTAAGTGGAGGTTGGGTGGGCACCGTGGGCCTGCTCTGTTCTGTTGTTGTTCTCGGTTAATGCTGGAAACAGAGTAGTAGATATGATTTAGCCATGCCACCTCTGAAAGTGTTCTTGTTGCACTCCTCTGTAATTTATGCATTTTTTTCTCCTTGTTTTTTCAATATCCCTTTTGTTTTTCAATCTACACTTACAGGCCGGCCTTTACCATGTGCTATACTTGGAAAAACAACTCACACTTAATTTACCAATCCGCATCCGACAGGCAGGCAGTGGCACCCAGGATTGACGAACGGAGCGTCCATGGAAGGGAGGACCAATAGGAATGCTGAGATGCAACACCCCAATTTGACCAGGATAACGCAGTAACTTAGTATCATTCATCATCTTTTAATTAATTTGTTTAATTCTTTCTCTTCAATCATTACGACTGTGTGTTGTTGTTTATTATGTTTGCTCTTTGCTTATAATTAATCCCTACAGCTATTTTTTTATTTTTTTTGCAAGCTTTACAACAGAACATAAAATGTATGTAATTTGGGTCTCTAAGTCTCTCTGAGGGCAGACAGGCAAGGAAATTGCATAATAATAATAATTAATAATATACTACTGCCCTGCACTGTCTACTAGTCTAGTTAGTACTACTTATCATTAACCATCAAGTCATCATCATGCATGCATTTCCTTTTTCTCCTTTAACAGATTTATGAATTTGATGGTCTTCTGCGAAGATTGTGTGTTGTCCATGTGTAGTTTTTGTCTTTGTCAAACCTTTCCCTCAAATACCCCTTCATCAAACCCTAACCCTCTTCCCCCGGCGGTGTGATTTATATTGAGGTGTGACTAAATTCATTTATACCAATAATTGATCACACACTTGCTGGGGCAGATGTGGTGAAAGCAACACTAACTCAGAACAGGGCGATGATCCTCTTCTGCTTGCCCACACATGCACAGTATTTGCAAGTCAATTTTTTTTCCAGAGAAACATAATTCATCATAATTAATTGCTAGCATCAATTTATCAACCTTACAGCATTAAAGGTTATGCTTGTCCACTTCATATGTTGAGTCAACTACAGTTTGTAACTTGTACTAGGCTAGCCCCGCCACCAATATGTTTCCTTTTACTTTAGCATTGCTAATCATTATTATGGTTTCTTGTTTGACAGTCTTCTTGTGTACTGTACTGTACTTCGTTCAACTACTCCTTCCAGAGTCTCCCTCAGGCAACTGACTGTCTCATTTTCTTTTTTTGCAAATGCTACTGCCAGTGTCTACTATGACTACCACCACCACTATGGCATCTTGGGAAACCAAACCATCATCACCATGCAGCCATCGCTTTGCCGAAGTTTAAATAAACATCAATCACAGGTAAGAGAAGAAGTTAGGGGGAGGCATAATTAATAATGGAAATTAATTCATTAATTCACACACCCACACCCTTCTGAGTCAAGTTGCAGACTGCATAGACTATGAGGAGAGAGTGACAGTACTAGTAGGACAAGTTACTCACAAGTGAGGGTACCGCATCTATCTGTGCGTGTGTTACACTATCGGCAGAATATTTAAATCAAAAACTGTCTGAGGCCCTGAACCAGCAAAGTAAACTGAGTGAAGAAAAAGATTAACCCCCCACAAAACATGTACATCGTATGTAAAGTTTAAGTATGAATATAATTTAATCCCCATACAAAATAAACTAATGTTAAAATCCCACAACACCTGACCCACCCCTCTCCCTAACCCCAACCAATGTCCAAAAGGATAAAGATACAGTCCAACCAATGCTCGGTGAATTCAATTGTCCATAATAAATAATAAATATAAACTCCAACTTTTCCCCAACACCAATGCCCAGTTCCCTAAACACCAAAAAAAAGATTTAAAAAGGGGCAATCCGACGGAAACTCTATTGGCGTGCTCACTTGTTACCCTCCAGGACCTTTATCAGCTCCTCTAGGCGCCCAATCTGGAGGAGCATGCGACTCTTGAAAGCTTTGCAATTGCATCCAGAGGGGGGGCAGCAGTGGCTGCGGCTGCCAGACCGCGGCACCGTACCACTGGATTGGCCTGGCTGGGGCCTGGGGCATTGGAGGTGGCTGCAGCTGCTGCCGCCTCCTCCTCCTCCTCCTCCACCAGAACCACCAGCCGCCAATATCCCTTGCAGATGGCCTCAAGCTTCCGGGCCATGGCTGCCAACTCCTTCCTGTCCGGTTTTGATTTTATTGTTTGGGAAGGAGTAGCTATATGAAGAAAGAAAAAAGACTACTGTAACCAATACTCTTAGCAAAACAGTAACACATAATTAATTCTATACATAGTGGCACAGTAGCGCTAGCAAGCACAGTACATAACATTTGTGGTATCCTTCCACTTCCTCGGCCTCTAACATTTGTGGGAGTTTCAGGCTGTACTACTACTAGGCACTATGGAGTAGACTAGTCTTCTTCTTCTCTCTCATGTTTAGCTAAATTAACCTTGTTGTAGCAGGCATGCCAGCTCAGTCAGCTTGCGCCCTAGACAAACATACTTGTGTAGTAGACACATTATTTTTATTTACTACTGTCTGCAGATAGGGAAGCTGACTACACAATAATCTTATTTTTCTTTTATGGGTGGCCATACTCTGTTACATGAGGGCAACTGCTCAATTTCACTTTCACCCTGACTACTACACACAAGGCAGATGATATCTGACCAAATGATCATTGATTATATATGGGACGACATGAGGTACTTTAGATTGATTGTGTAACCATGGAGCCGATAGGCCACCCATGACAGGCTGGCTGACACAGTCTAAAATAAATGACATGGGTAGGGAGTGGACCTTGGGGTCAAAGGGAGGCGCTTGATTACATACTTACACAATATATATGCTGTGCTTGCAAACTAGTGTGAGTCAAGGGAGTATTCTGAAAATACAACCTTGAATCAAAAACCTTGCATAAAAACAGTCCTGTTGTTTCTCTTCCCAGCAATGTTTCCATTTATCAATCATTGCATTGCTCTTCTAGCCTCACATTTTTTCAATTCTAATCTTCTATTCTCCTTGGCTTTGCTACTCTGGCGTAGTTTATTTTTCTTTTACATTCTCTCCAAAGACTCTTCATCCGGTGACAGTCTCTACCTATGCTTTGATGATAGAATACCATCCAGGCATTCATCAATTCAAAGTAAACATGTCTATAATTCTTCTTAATCTCTCAAGAATCCTTAGTTTCACCAACAACATACATTTGTTTTGTTTTTTTAAACCACCACCCATATGTCCTTCCTTTCTTGTTTGCCTTTGTATTTGACCCATGAAACACCCAGGAGGATTCATCCTATCGCCCCTACCGTTTCACCCACCCAGGCAGGCATCTTTATTTCACCTTCCACCCATCCTTCAACCATCCATGCATCTGATTCCAGTCAGCCACCTATGCATCCCTTGCATCCTTCTCTGCCAGTCAAATATTACATCTCTCCCGTCCTACCTCCTTCCATCCTTCTTTCCCTTTTCGTTCAACCCATCCATCAAGGTCGTCTGACTCTTAGGGCCTCATGTAGGTAGCATACCAGTTACCACTTCTAAAATACCGAACGATACCGAATCGGTATTTTAGAAGTGGTAACTCGTATGTAGGTAATGAGTCGGTATTTTTTACCGATTCGTTACTATTCGGTAATTACCGAATCGGTATTTACCGATTCGGTAATGAGGCATACCTTCCCATTGATGGGAAGGTATGCCTCATTACCGAATCGGTAAATACCGATTCGGTAATGGGGGGAACACATACAAGGGTGGCAGGGTGTCACATTGACACCCTGTTGCACCCCTGATTCGGCCATGTGTGCACATGTGGCACACATACATGCCCTAAGGGCATGTATGTATGCCACATTGCACACTGCTACGCGCGTAAAACTGCATTAACACATACATTAATTATTTACCACCAACTATAAGTTGGTGGTAAATACCGACTCTTAAACACACACACACACTCCCCCTACATCTCGATTTTGGTTTCGGAATTTACCGAATCGGTAAAATTACCGATTCGGAAAAGTTACCGATTCGGTAACATTACCGATTCGGTATTATTACCGATTCGGTAATTTTACCGATTCGGTAAATTCCGAAACCAAAATTCGTCCCCCTACATAACAATAGCCAAAATACCGGTCGGTAACGGTATAATTACCGAAAATCGGCCGTTACCGACCGGTATTTGGCTACCTACATGAGGCCCTTAGTCTTCTCTATAAAACTTTCCCAGCAGAGTTGAAGTCAGGTAGAAGAGGCTATTAGTTATTCAACTCGCACCGCTATTGCTCTAATGCTAATTAAAGGGTGTCTTCTTCTTCAACCGTTGTTCACAACAACTTAGTCTCTTTCAACATACAGTGTACCCCCTTGCAGCAATTAGTAAGGAATATAACTTACCATCATCCACCACTGCTGCTGGCTCACCCACCCCTGTGGCAGGTGCCGCATCCGCTGCGCCCTCCTGGCTGGCATCACTGGCCCCGGCACTGGTGGTCTTTACGCCTAGAAAAAACATTACACATTTTTAGATGCCTTATACGCCTCCCCCTATTTATTCTTTTTCACTAACAAGATTGAAAAAATTGTTAAAATACATACATACACCACATACATCACTAGTACATATTGGGTACTAGAGTAGAGTAGTCAGCAGTAGTAT
Source organism: Triturus cristatus (assembly GCF_964204655.1). NCBI lineage: Eukaryota > Metazoa > Chordata > Amphibia > Caudata > Salamandridae > Triturus > Triturus cristatus. The sequence continues at coordinate 468,573,994 of NC_140584.1, read as the reverse complement.
GTCCTACCCTATAAAAAATAGTAAAATATCTGGTTGGGCAAATTTGTTGGTGGCAATTATCGAAAAGCCTCTTAAGAAGACTAGAAGAGGACAACCCAAAGGACTTTACTCAGTGGCTAAAGCTATTGGTGAATCTGAGTTTTAAATCTTTTTAAAAATAAAAAGTGGCCAACTGGGCAACCTTAGCTAGAGACAGACTAATAGTGGTAGTACAGAGAGTCACAGCAGAGGCAGTTAGAGGCAGGGATAACAAGAATTTAGAAACAGATAGATCGAAGAAGATGTGGTAAAAAATACAATTAGGAAACGCAAATAATAGTTCCGAAAAAATAAGGTGCAGTAAAAGTTAGAGAATTATAATTATTAATATTAACAGTAGGACTTACTGGGGCCAGCAGCAGAGCCCTCGGTAGAGGAGCGATCCTGGTCCTGGGAGGCATCTTCTCCAACTCCCACCAACTCTGACCCCTTCTTCTCTCCCCTGGGTGCTGATCATATAAGATATATTAAAGAAAGAGACAAACATCGATGATTGGTGTAAAAAATAAAATATTTTAAAAAACGCTCAAAATAACATTTTTGGAAACAACAATTGCAATAAAATTGACCTGTCTAATCTGATCGACTAGTAGTATCGCTGGATTTGCGGACCGTCTCGTTATTATTTATGAACTAATCCAGTGTGCCATTCTGATTCCAGAATACTAAACCTAAGTACCACCTGACCTAGCCCACCTATTCCAGATGGGCCAATTGCTCACTAAGTCTGCATTTCCATTTATTTTAGTCCTCAAAAATCCATAGATGGAGGACGCATGCATAAATTTGCATACACCAAATTGTTGGTTAGTTGCTGCTGATGTTCTGCTGATGATGACTTAGTTACTATATTACTCACTCACTAACAAACTATAAAAGGTTCTACTAAGGACTGGAGTCAGCACTCAGTAGCATGTGACCTGACGGAGGATGCATCATGCAGACCCCTAAAAAATTACCAACTAATACTAAGTAACTAAACTACCTATCAATCCACCACTATCTTAGTTACAGGAGGACAAAGGAAAGGACCAGAGTCTCTCTAGCACTACCTAACTTAAGTTCTCAAAACTCTCTTACATAATCAGCCCAAGCAAGCTTAAAGTTGCAAACAAGTAAGATTAGTAGCACCAAGCACCTGCCAAGTGTCTGGAAAAATAACAATCACAGAAGATTTTTAAATGTAACTTACCTGCAATGTAGGTAGCAGCATTCTTGCTATTTGGGAAAAAAATTATATTCACAATAACAGTGACACACAGGAGAATGCACAATACTACTATAATTAGCTACTCACCAAGCCCCATAATGTCAAAACCTAGCAGGTCCAGAAGGTCCTGCTCCAGGTCCAAGATGTCTGACCACCGGTGGGTCAGCTAGTTATGGGTGTGCCAGACCCCAGAGCAGCAATACACTGCCCGGTGCACCCTCGCCCACCGGCGGTGATGCTTCTGGGTATCGTAACCAGCCTGCTGCCAAGGTCAAGGGGAGGTGGCGCTGAACAACCAATAAAAGGGTGGCCACCTCTGCCTCGGTAAAAAGGGGCCGGGGCTACACCCCTTCTGGGTGGCGTCTGCCGCAAGGAAGGCGGCTCTTCTTTGCGGTAACTTACCTGAAATCGGCCGTTTGCTGCATTTTGCAACCCCCCACCCTGCCCCTCCTCTGCACCACGTCACCGCCCCGGTAAAACGCCCTACACGGGCCGTCACTGGCAGGCACCTTCCCCTTGCTAGTGGAGGAGGTAGTGGTACCCTTAGCCATGGTTCTGGGTGGGCGGGGGACAGAAAAAAAAATGTAGGAGTAAAAAATTGAGTCAGGAGAAGAAGTAGGAGAGTAAAAAAGCAAGTAATTTAAAACAGTTGAAAAAAGTAGAAATAAAACAAAAATATACACTTAGGGAGAGAGAGAGAAATAGATAATAAATATAAAAGATCAGAAAAACAGTGTAAAAAACAAAGGATTGAAAACATTAGAGCAGGATGAGAAACAGGCCCCAGAACCATGCAAAGAGATGGCCATGCCCATTGGGGACCGCATGGTGAAGTTTGTGCAATATTTCCCCCGAACACACAATCCGCGTTGCCGAACATTAAAAACATCTCGCAAGCATGCGTGAGCATATACGAGCATGCGGAACAAGCAACTCCGCATGCTTGCGTAACTCCGCGTAGCGTTGCGCAGTGTTTTTGCAGATTTGTGCAGCCTCGTGTAGCGTGGCTAGGTGAACTCCGGCTGGGGTTACTTGTGGAATCTGGTGGCTAGTGTGTGATCCGAGACGGTGTTGAAGGCTGCTGATAGGTGAAGGAGGATGAGGGCTTCTGTGTGGCCGTGGCCGAGGAGGGCGCAGATGTCATCAGTGGCAGCAAAAAGGGTGGTCTTGGTGCTGTGGTTGCAGCGGAATCCAGATTGGGAGGCGTGCAGGATGTCTTTGCTTTCTCGAAAGTAGGCCACCTGGATGCTGACGGCCTTTTCGATGACTTTGGCTGTGAAGGGAAGCAGTGAGATTGGCCTGAAGTACTTAAGGTCCGTTGGGTCTGCGGAGGGCTTCTTTAGGAGAGGGTTGACTTTGGCGTGCTTCCCGATGTTGGGGAATGTGGTGGTCTTGAGGGAGCTATGTTGGTGAGGTTCACAGGAGATGCTCATGTTTATTGGGGCCTATCGATATCTGATGTGGGATCTGAGCCTTGCTGGGTAAATAATTGCGGGCTGGCTTAACTGGAATGTGGGATGGTCATCATGACTCTGCCTTTTCGTTTGTAATGTATACTTTAAATGACCATACCATAAACTAAGGAATGTATGCCTGAGGCAGGAAATTCTGTATTTAAGGAGAAGCCCGTTTCTGTGATTTGCAGCAGTCTCCTGAGAACATACACGCTGTTGTACTTCTAGGATACCTGTAATTGGTCTGCAGCCAATAAACTGATCTTTGACTTCACCCAGAAGACTCTGTGTTTCTATAGGTCTGAAACAGGAAGAACCCCGAAGTCATAGGGTGTGTTCCCCTGCACCGCTGGGCTTAAAATACCCAGTACTTCAGTTCTCCAGGAGGGTGGTGGTGTTGGGATCACAGTGGTTGTCCAGGTGGAAATTCAGGTCTCTGCGTAGTATGTATTCCGCAGAGGCGAGGGCGTGGGGTGTGATAAATTCAGCGATGACGTTGGTGAAAGGGTTGCGTGCTCCAAGAGGTCTGTAGGTGAGCATTCCACAGCGCATCATTCTGGGGTTGGGCTGAATCTGCAAGTGGAGGAGTTCCATGGGGATGACGCATCGTCCGTGTCGATGGTAGTCAGTCAGAGGGAGATTTTGTGGATGATGGTGAGGCCTCCTTCTGGGCGGTTGGAGCAGTCTTTCCTCAGGATCTTATAACCCTCAGGGATGGCAGTTGCAATGTTGGGTGCAGAGCTAGCATTGATCCAGGTCTCTGTGAGGAAGGCAAGGTCGAGCGTGTGGGTGTTTAGGAGGTGTCAGATTTCTATGGCGTGTCTGTGCAGGGAGTGCAAGTTGAGGAGGATGCAGTTCAGTGGTTTGTGTGCGCTGGCGTCCGGTGGGTTGGCTTCCGGGGTCTGGAGGTGGGTGATGGTGTGGCAGTAGAGTTGACAGGAGATTGGGCCATGGGTGTTGCCCAGCATCGAGAGCTGTCAGTTGTGTCTGGGGTTGAGTACGTGGTGAGTGTTGGGGTCCCTGGCGCTGGTCGCAGAAGGGTTGGGGAAGGGTGCAGATGGGCTTGCCTTTGGCACTCCAGCAGTGCATCCGCTGTTAGGCCACGCAGCAACCGCCATTAAGAAGGGGTCAAGGGGAGGGTGAACAGCTGGGAGGCGGGAGCGACATGCTGGGGGGAGGAGCTGCAACGCCAGCATCAGCAGGGAGCACTTGGGAATGGAGGCAGAGGAAAAAAGGCAAGAGAGGAAGGCAAACAGAAACAAGGCAGACAGAAAAAGTCAAACTGAGAAAAAGGCAAGCAGAGAAAAGGCAAATAGAGAAAAGGCAAATGGAAAACAGCAGACAGAGAAAAGGGAAGCAGAAAAAGCAAAGAGAAAAAGGCACACAGAGAAAAAGGCAAGCAGAGAAAAGGCAAATAGAAAAAGGCGGACAGTGAAAAAAAGGCAAGCAGAGAAAAGGCAAATAAAAAATTATGACACTCACAGAGCAGACTAATAGAAGGGCAGGCTCTTCCACTAGACCATCAGAGATGAGGCGCAGGCTGGAGCCTGTGGGCGGAGGAGGGCCTCGAATACCTACCTGGCAAGGAGCTCCAGCGGCACTAAGGGGTAGACTCACAACGGTGTAGCTGAACGGGGAAAGCAGTGACTCTGACCAGGAGGTCAGAGGTCTTGCTCTTCTGGCCGGGCAGCAGCCACAATTATGTAGGGGTCGGGGAGGGTGAACAGCTGGGAGGGGGGAGCGACACACTGGTGGGAGGGGCCATGAGGGCAACAGCAGCAGGGAGCATGTGGGAACGGAAGCAGAAGAAAAAAGGCAAGAGAGGAGAGCAAACAGAAAAGAGGCTGACAGAAAAAGGCAAACAGAAAAAGGTAAACAGAGAAAAGGCAAATAGAGAAAAGGGAAACAGAAAATAGTAGACAGAGAAAAGGCAAGCAGAAAAGGCAAACATAAAAAGGCAGACAGAGATAAAGGCAGGCATGGAAAAGGCAAACAGAAAAAAGATGACACTCACAGATTGGACAAGTAGAAGAGTAGGCTCTTCCACTAGACCACCAGGGAAGAGGCACAGGCAGGAGCCTGTAGGTGGAGGAGGGCCTCGAACAGCTACCTGGCAAGGAGCATGAACAGCGCTAAGGGCAGACCCACAACATTGGAACTGTGCCGGGGTGAGCAGTGACTCTGACCAGGAGGTCAGAGTTTCTACATAGTTATGCAAAAAGACTGTCCTTTTATTCTTTCCTCTGCTTTGTGCAGTACACACATATAACTGTCTATCCATCTACCTCTCCTATACATAGGTATTACAGATACAGTGAATGTATTGTTTTAGTTATTCAAGTGCGCACATGTGTATAACTACATACATTACTGTTTTACTCAGGCTAATATTGTGTGTCTCACTGTATAGCTAGTCCTGGAAATGCCACTATTCTTTTTTTGCTGGGTATCTTTCTACAGATGTTACTATCTACTTTATGGTGGCTGTCTCTACATTACAGTGTCTGCTTCAGATCTCACAGTACTTATGTGTGTCATACCTGGATGACAACCCCATTACTTTGTGTCTCTGTCTATATGTGTGTTACGGTGTATATAATTGTGTACTTTGATTTCTCATATATCTTCTACTATCTTTCCTGCTATGAACTTCAATTTCTCTCTGGGTAACTCATCTTAACTTTTACTATTTAACTAGTTTTCTAACTGCATACATCAATATCTCTCCGAGACACATTAGCTTCCGTCTGACTCTCTAAATGAATGCATCATTGTATCCTTTGCTTTGTTACCGTTTGCATAACTATATAATTATGTGTGAAGAGTAAATATATTTAACTATGCCTTGCTATCCCAGCAAAAGCATCAGTGGGAACCAGCTCATCTTCTTCTTTGTATCTGTGTATAAGGCATTGCATAACTGTATACATAATAAAATGCCTTAATATCTGCGTACATTAGCATTTCACTCCTTGTGTCACTCCCTGCATTGGCGTACACCTGTGTTTTGTTTTTCTTCACCACTTTTATTCATAGTAACCGATCAGTACACTTTACTTTATTTTCATCTACTCACTTTAAACATTTACTTTTACTTTTCTAAAACATCCTTCTCAATTTATCCACCTGACTCACACTCAGTCCTTTTGTTGCTTAATTCACATACCTGTTAAATGTGATTGTTGGTGAGTATTTTTCTTTCCAAGTATCAGGTTGTCAAAATTGTCTCAAGAAAGCACAAAAAAACCAAGCAGAAGAATTGAAGACCACTCTCATACAAGGCAACCGTTAATGGCACCCTATTCAACTTTGCTTTCAAGGTTACAGAGGTTACCAACAAATAAAAACACTGCTTTCATTTCATTTTCTTACTAATCATACAGCTCTTCTGAATGGTCACATTTAATAACCCTGTGTTTGACTCCTATAAAGAAAGCTCAATTCAGTAGTGGTTTTGGGCGAGATCTGCAGATTCATGAACGGATCCACAGTGCGCAGCACAGCCCCCCGTGTAACCTCGCGGTAGATCCATGAAATCTTTTTTTAAAGCTATTCCTAAACACTACCACTTACATACCACTTCCTATAAATCCCTAAAATACCCAAATACTTTTTATTCATTATTTCTTTCACGAATAATGTTTGCTCTCATTGACATTCTAGGCTTTGTTTGTTCCCTTCCCCATACTTCTGTGGCTCTGTTGACCAAAATTTCAACATTCTCCGCTAGCAGTAGGTCACTAGCCCTTCTACAGCAGCATGCTAACTCCTAAACCCAAGACAGCAGGTGTGCTTGGCTGTATGCAATTGGAAACATATCCCACATAACCCATCAGACATACTTAAATCTACACCACAATCTAGTTTTAAACAATGTCATAACTACATCATCCAACCAAATTTGCTCTTTTAAATTTTACCTGCTAGGGTCTCTTTTAACTGACTTCATTTTGGAAACTGACTCATTCAGCTACAGCCTTCTCCTGGGTGCTGCTGCTCCATCCTTCAAAATGGTTAGAGTGTGGATTGTAGGTCATATCTTTGTTTTCTGGACTAGAGTTTTCTAAAAAGAGTGGGATTGACAGGGCCTTGGGTTTGCCTAATGTGGATATTAGTTGGTTTAGTCAGAGAGGGCTAAAGTGGCAGCAATTAACTCAACATTTACCTCACACTTCCTTGGTGTTTTATAACATATGCCAGAGACAGAAATGTAAGTGGTCCTCTGAATTTTGTCCACAGATAGAGACAGCCAGAACGCATGTTAGTAAAACTGTTTCAGCATTCCTCAGAAATCATGGGATCTATAATTTATTTACAATAATACCTGCACTTCAATATGCATGGAATATGCAGGAGAGATGGTTTTCACTTCACGGACGAAGGCAACAGAGTATTTCTGAGCAACTATTTCTGCACACAATGAACACAACGGCTCTTCTAAGAGCCACCCTATGTCCAAAGCAGTTGCCATTTTTAACTGTATATCTTTTTTTTTTTTAAACAAATTTATCAAATCTACAGAGCTACTATGGATCCGCAAACCAAAAGCACACATTCAATGCAAAAGAGCACGTTTAATTTTTCTAGTAAAGAGTTCTGAATGTATCTAAAAGGGGGTATAACAGAGTCTAAATACATATCATTTTAGGTACATAAGTTTCTCAATGCTTATATTAGTGGCTGTAACAGTGTCTGTATGAGTATTTCAGTAGGTGTGAGACTTTCTATATCAGTATCTGAGTGGCTATGTAAGTGTCTATATAGGTGTAAGTCCGGCTGTGAGATTGTCTGTATGGATTTGTGAATGGGTGTAACAGTGTATGTAAGATATCTGAATGGGTCTGGCACTGCATGGGATTGTGAGTGGGTGTAAAAGTGTTTATATCGATGTAAGTACAGAAGTGAGAGTCTCTATATCGGTTTGTGGGTTTGTGAATAGGTGTGACAATGTCTGCATGGGTATAAGAGTGCGTTTGATAAGGTCTGCTATGGCTATATGAGTGGGTGTGAGAGTCTCTGTATGGATTTGTGAATGGGTGAAACAGTGTATGTAAGATATCTGAATGGGTCTGGCACTGCATGGGATTGTGAGTGGGTGTAAAAGTGTTTATATCGATGTAAGTACAGAAGTGAGAGTCTCTATATCGGTTTGTGGGTTTGTGAATAGGTGTGACAATGTCTGCATGGGTATAAGAGTGCGTTTGATAAGGTCTGCTATGGCTATATGAGTGGGTGTGAGAGTCTCTGTATGGATTTGTGAATGGGTGAAACAATGTCTGCATAGGTGTAAGAGTGGGTATGAGAGGGTCTGTATAGTTATGTGATTGGGTGTGAAAGTCTGTATAGATGTAAGTACGCATGTGAAAATCTCTGTATGGGTTTGTGAATAGGTGTAACAGTGTCTGCATGGTATTTCTGAATGGGTTTGACTGTGTCTTTATGGGTATGTGAGTGGTTGTAAAACTGTCTATATAGGTAAAAGTGTGGGTGCAAGAGTCTCTGTATGGGTTTGTGAATGGGTGTAACAGTGTCTACACAGGTATAAGGGGTCTGTATGGTTATGTGAGTGGGTATAAAGTCTCTGTATGTATGGAAGTGTGCATGTGAGAGTCTCTGTATGGGTTTGTGAATGGGTGTTACAGTGTCTGTAGGATAGCTGAATGGGTGTAACTATCTGTATGGGTAAGTGAGTGGGTGTAAATGTATCTTTATAGGTGTAAGTGTGGGTGTAAGAGTCTCTATATGGGTTTGTGAACTGGTGTGAGAGTCTTTGTATGGGTTTGTTAATGGGTGTGACAGTGTCTGTATAGGTGTAAGAGTGAATATGAGATTGTATGTATGGATATGTAAGTGGGTGTCACAGTATCGGTATGGGTATGTGAGAAGCTGTGAGAGGAAGAGAGAGTATAAAAATATATATAAGCAATTTGCTTCAGTCGCGCTAAATCTACTGATTCTCCATGGAGTTACACAGGGGGACGCGCTGAGACCCACAAGGGACCCGCAGATTTTGCGAGTTGGCAATGTTTTTTCTTTGCTTCTGGGCCCAGGACACATGTTTAGCCCTCTTTTATAATATATACAAAGGGGTCAGGAAACCTCTCTCCTGACCCTTCATTTAATTTGCAATCACATTTTATGCTCCGGGGAACATTTCCCCAACAAACAAAATGTCAAACACAACTTTACTGTGAAGATGTGGCCAGCCAATCAGGACTTTGCTGTGGCATGTAGGTCCACGTCCCTATATATTCAAATTTGTTTTCCAGTTTATATCTCTAAAAATACTGAATGGATTTACACCAAAAAACTGAAAGCATGATCTGCGTAACTAAATCTACCCTTTTGCTTAATTCGGTGTAATTCTGTCAGGCAGTTCGACCTGAAGGTGTGTTCAAAGGTGCTTTGGAAATTATTATTGGTTAAATGGTTCTTAGGCCCCTTCCCTTTTTCTCAGCCCCAGCTTGACAGGCCACCCCGATACTTCCTAAACACAAGCTGAAGTGAGTGCCAAATTTTTGGGGAGATTCGTCATCCGGCACCAAAGTTATAGACAGTTGAAAAATGGCTTTTAATAGAAATTATATATCTATATATAGCATTTAAAAAACCTTAGAAATTCACTGAAAAAACCATAGGTTTCAGGGGGGTTATAGTTAGCTGGACTTTTCACTCGTACAAAACCATTGAAATTCCCCCGTTATAGTTAGTTCAGCTAACTATAACTCGCGCGCCCGCAATGCACTGCTGATGACGTCACATATTACATCACTCATGACATGGTCAGTGACATCACTCGTGACATCACTGATGACATCTCAAATGACATGATGTACCAGTCCACTCCTCCTGCCCTCCATTGCCCAATTCTATGGTCCATCATTGACCTCCTGCTTAGCCTCTGTGCTTAGCTTGCTGCCCCTATTCTCCTTCCCCCTGCCCTCCGATGTCTTTGTACATGCCCCTGCTCCATCCTTTTTGCCCACCATGTTCCATGGACCTGCCACTCCTATCTACTCTGAGTGTTCTGTTGAGCTGCCACTCCCCTCCCTCCTGCCTAGCATTGTCAGATGACTGTAACCTGTCCCTGCCACCTCCACCCTGCCTGTCCACCTGCCATGCCCCTATCCCCTTCCTCCTGTCCTCCATGGTCCATTTTACTGCCACACCCTTCTGCCCTCCCTGGTCTATTGTGCTGCACCTGCTCCTCCTGCCTGCCCCGCGCGGTCTGTTGTGAGGCCCCTTCTCCTGAACTCTCTTGTCTGTGCCCAGATCCTGACCCTCCCTTCTATCCTCCATGGGCCTTTGTGCATGCCCCTTCACCCTCATTCTTGGCCATCATAGGCATTGTGCTGCCACTAACCCTCCCGCTTGCCATGCATGGTTTTCTGTGCTGCCATGGCCCCTCCCACCTTCCCTGTGTGGTCAGCTAGCTGTCCCTGACCCCCTCGCACCTTCTCTTCATGGTCTGTGTGTATGCCATCATAGTCTCATTGTTGCTCTCCATGGTGTGTCTTGTTTCTAGTGCCAATCCTGCCTGACCTCCATGGTCATCTAGCTGCTCCTGCCCTGTCCCCTTGCCCCCTGCCCTCTGTTTCCATGTGAAGACCCCTATTCCCTCCCTCCTGGCTTGTCTGTTCTATTGTAATGCCCCTGATCCGTCCCTCCTGCCCTTTATGGTCTGTTATGCTGCAGCTTTCTCTCCTGTCTGTCCATTATGGTCAGCTAGCTACCATTGCCTCTTTCCCCTCTGTTCTCTGTTGTCCATGTGCATGGTTCTGTCCCCTCCCTATGGCTTTCTATGGATTGTTGTGCTGCACTCCCATCCCGCATGCCCTGTGTGGTGAATTGTGCTGCTGCAAACCCTGATGTCTGCCCTGTAGGGTCAGTTTGGTGCACCTCTCCATGTCCCTCCTGTCCTCTGTTATCCGAGTCCATGTCCCTACCCCAATTCCTCCTGCCTACCATTATCCAATGTACCATACTTGCGAACATTTTGAACTTGGTAAGAGGGAGATTTTGAAAACAAACTCGGGTATTGATTTTCCACTTTGAGTTACATTGAAAAAGAGGAGATTGTAGAAAGGAGACAGATCAAATAAAGCCCATTTGAGCTTAAAAACATTGGACGTTTCCTGGCTGAAACGGGTCTGTTGGCATGTAGGGTTGTACTACCACTGCTTCTTCCTTCTGCCCACAATGGTCTATTATATTGCCACAGCCTCTCTTGCCAGTCCTGTATTGTTGGTTTGTTGCCCCTGCCCCTCTTTCCACTGCCCCCCATAGTCTGTTGTGCTGCCACTGCCCTTCCTGCCTGCCCAGTGTGGTCAAATTGTTGCCTCTGCACTCTCCTACCTGCCATCAATTTTCAGAGTCCGTGCCCCTGGCCTCTGCCTCTCAACAGTATCCCAATGAACAACTAGATTGCTAACATTCTATATTTATTACAAAAGTGTGGAATGCCTGACGTCATCTTGATGTAATCAAAACTGTAATACCTCGAGTATTTCCTTTAGAAGTTACATATATTAGAGGGTCTTATTTGCATCAAAATTATGGTTAGTGCTCTAAAAAACTAAAATGAGGACATATTTTCTGAGTTTTCAAATAGCGACAAAGAACTTTTAAATTATTTGCAATCTTTATGTTTTTTTATCCAGTTGACCACTTGATTAAATGTTGCACCTAGGGGAGAGGATGTGGTGTTACTTCCAGAGCAGCAGACTTTGCAAAAGGGGAACCAGGTTGGAGTTTCTGCTTCAGCTCAACATTCTGTGATTCTGGTCAAATCACTTAATCTCCCCATGTCTACAACCAAAATGAATTTGATCTTGTGTGATGTAACCAATGCTCATGTAAAGCGCTCCAATACCTGACAAGTCTGCACTATATAAATCTGCAAATACACAAAAAAAAGTGTTTTGCACAGTTCTGTCATTGGGTACATGTGGGCTACATCTGGGTAATATTTGTGCTGCATTTGGGCTCTTTTGTCTCTGGTGGCCATCTTGGGAGATTTATTTGTTATGAAGGTTCCTAATTTTCTCATTTACTGCAGTCTCCTCAGTAGGAAATGATTTCAGTTTTTTACTTTGATTCCATCAAGAAGGTAATCAGATATGTCACACATTTGCCATAAATTCTGAATGGTAGCACTCTAGTTGCTCATTAGATCACTGTAGTAAAGCTACTGCTCACCACAGAAGTCTGCTGCTGGTATTAAAAGTGCATGTTTCAGTCTGCATATCAGAATGTTTTAATGAAATAGAAGAGGATTTGAGAAGTCACTCTAAATGTGCCCTAATTTTTCTTTCTTCAGCACTAATCATAATTTCTATGAAAAAATGAACCCCCTCATTGTGTTCCTTTTTAAATTAAATGTTTTAAGTGTTACCAGTTTATTCCAATCAAGATGGCTTCAGGTGTGCCATACTTTTGTCATAAGTAAGACAGTAAGCACTCTAGTTGTTCTTAAGATGAGTATGGTACCATCAACAAATGATTTTTAATGTAACTAAAGTCTTAAAACCTTCTATTAACTGCAATGCTTTTTAATGAGGTGCTATCATGTATATTGGTCCCAAGATGGCTGCCAATACTTCTTGAATGAAGAACTGACAGCCAATCAGATCTCACGATGAGATGTGTGGTTAGGCTCCGCCCAGATATATCTATCTTTTTAACTCTAATTTTCTCAGGAACTACTGAATGGATTTACACCATTTAGGCAAAAGGCACGAGTCTGAACTGGGGACTACCTCTTTGCCAAATTTGGTGTAATTGCGTTCAGCAGTTCGGGCTGTAGCTGCATCAACAGGTCCTATGGGAAAATGCATGGGGAAAACGTGTTTTGGGATGACAGACGTAGACTCCGTGAGGATTAAGCAAGAAGTGGTTTATTTTACAAGAAGGCCACAATGCGTTTTGACGGCAAGCCGCCTTTGTCACTATGACGGGCTTCACCTTCAGCGACCATTAAAATATATATATATATATTACCTACTGGCGGTCGCCAGTAGGTAGTTATAGTTAGGACCTTTTTACTATAGGAAAATGGCAATATTCTATTCGTAATAACTTTGGCGCCGATTGATGAATCTTCGTGAAATTCTCAAAACTAACTCTTTGTTGAGATCAGTTCCTATGTTGAAAGATTGGGGGTGATTCGTCAAGGGGGGGGCGAGAAAAAAGGGAGGTCCAAAATGTGTTTTTTCAATGTTCATTTCCATAGGAAACTTTAGACAAGGCTACAGGTCGAACGGGTGAACGGAAGTGGTCTGAAGAGTGGAATGTAATGTTTTAGGAAGCAGGAATAAAGGAATAATTGTGAAGAATATAATGCAGAATGTTGCAATGCCAGAGAAGGAAAATGGTAAAATGAGTTGTGTCTAAGAAAGTGGTTGTGTGTAATAAAGGGATGGAGTTTGAAAATTATATAGAAAGTGTCTTTATTTCAGTGCCATAATTGGAACGACTGGTGCAAGAGCTAGGGTATCCAGCTGATGCAAAGTTGAACCACTTCTGCTGTATTCAAACGTAAGCTCCGGCATCGGTGAATTGTATATTACATGTTACAGGTGCATGTGAAATAAACAATAGCTATTACACTTGAATGACTCTACATTCTATAAAGAAAATAAAGGTAGGATACGATTGCCACATGTATTGTTTAAGAAAAGAAAGAAATAAAAAAGAAATTGCAAAATGTAGGCATCAAACTTTTAATGTACCTTGGCAGTGCTTTTTTGTAACAGAAAAGTAACAACAGTAGAATAGTTAGCAATCTGTTGTACAGTATATTCAATGTGGTGCATGTCAGAATTGGTACTAGTTCTACCCACATTGGAACTTTGAGGATGAATACAAACATTTCGCTTCTGAGAAGTAGATTCGGTACCTTTGTAGTCAAACCGTACATTATTGTCTTCAGCTGTTTCAAAAAAACATTCTTGTGTAGAGATCTAAGGCACCGAGCTTAGACAAACTCCAATTGCTTCTGCTGTAGTCAAATCGAAACTCCTGCATCAGTGAATTGCACATTATATGTTACAGTTCTATGTGACCTACATAATAGCTATTAGACATGAATAATTACATTGTATAATGAAAATAAAGGTAGTTTACGATTACCACACTGTGCCAACCAGTTCCTAAACAAAGTTGTCTTTTTACATATTTATCGTGATATTCTGAGCAGAGGCTGACTTTAAGTAAAATTGTGTGAAAGGGCTTTGTGAATAACAGGCATGCAGAGAGGTGTGTGCACAAAGAATAGATGTGCTTTCTAAATGGGTGTTGGGTTTAGGTTAATTTTGGAAGTAAATAGCGTATTTGCATAGGCCATAGATCACCGTTACCTGGTTAGACTGTAGACGTAAGGGGAAATAATGAGGATAGAGTTCAAATGTCTGAGTATATTTAGAACACTATTATATCAAAGTAGTAGGATTGAAGTGTATTATAAAAAATTTAAAGTAAAAAGTAAAAAAAGATGGAACAAATCCATTCTAGAATCATGTGAGTTTCTTACAAGTCTTGGAGATTCCAGTCCAGAAGTTCTTCAGCTGCTTGAGATGCGTAATGTTCCAAGAGGTTATTGTTGCCATCGTATGAGAAAAACGAAGTGATCCAACTCATATCCTCGAAGGGACAGTAATGTTCCTCGAATGTTGGAGTGGTAATTTGAATGGGCAGGCAATCTGCGATGTTGTGAAAGGTCGCACGTTGCAGGAGATCTTTTGTGGCTGTGCAGAAATCCCATTTTGCTGCGATTCCTTTTTGCATTGCATTCGCCATTGCGCTCATGCCAGAACAATCACGTTCATGGTTTTCAAGATACTCCATTACTTGGTGGATATCTGGAGCGATTGTTGAGATGTTGGCAAGGCATACATCCATTTGCCAGTTGAATGGGCAAGTTTTGCAATCAAACGATGGTTGTAAGCATTTTGCATAAGTGTAGATAAATGTTATGTTGTAACTAGCTCTGATAATAGATAGAGGCAGGCAGCCAAAAAGTTATTCCATTTTTTTACAGTATTGATGTAGCTTGGCGTAATGGAGTATTCTGTCGGACATAGTTGTTACCATAGAGAGCGTAGCCATTTCTAGAAGTAGAATTAGTAGTAGGATGGCCGCAAAGAGGGTGAGACTTATGGGCACTGTTCCTGTTATTCCAGAGATGATCGAAAGAAGGTCTAAATGTAGTCTGGTATTTCCAATCCAATCCAAACAGCTTTATTCGACAAAAGTCATAAAAGCGAGACAAAACAAGTACAGGTACAAAATACACAAATAATTTAACAAGAATCAGTGTAAAAGCGAAGCTACTTAAAATATTTACAAGTTTTAAAAAAGCATATAATAAAAAGATCATTGGGTAAAACATACCAGATGTCTGACTTTACTATCTGATACTCTTAGCTCTTATAATCCATGCCCACCCCAGAAATTTGGCAACCCCCACAACAATTACCGGGTCAGTGCAAGTGCGAAGGAGCCTTCCTGCTTCAACACTCTGTCTAGTGCCCAATAATAGGCAAACGGGTTTCAACCACACACGCCTCGGGGCCGAGTAAGCTGGGCATATAAAAAACATATGCACTAATGTTTCCACCTGGGATTTGCAAAAGGGGCATAAATTACTTTTCTGGGGTTCCCACTGGGCTACAAATGAATTTAAGGGCAACGCTCCCACCCGCATCTGGAAAAACAATTTCCTATCAAGAACTTTGGTTACAAGATCCCAGAAGTGTTCTAGCCTAGGGACGAGTTTGATGTTCATAAATTCGTCCGAAAGCGAAAAGGGTTTGGTGGCAGAGAGTACCTTTGTGTTTACCAGCTCCCAATATTTCTCCTTCAAGAGAGCTTTAGATGGAAAAATAGCTGCTGTAGGGTTATCCCAAAGTTCGCTCAACCCCAGAGCCTCAAGGGATTTTCTAGTTTCGTTAAGCCAAGCAATCTTCCGGGAGCCCACCATCGCCAATATGTCAAGAAAACCCTCTGCATACTCTGCCAGCGCCGGAGTGGTCCATAGGCGACGCCAATAAAGGATAGGTCGAAGCCTGGCTACATCAGCTATAGAGTTCTTCCCAAGGTCATACCTTAGGGGGACTAAAGGTGTGCTCTGCGGGAGGGAGGTGATACTGCGCAAGAACTTGTTTTCCGAGATGGTTAAGGAAGACAGGTTCTCGTACCCCCACAGTTCCGCACCATAAAGAGCCGAGCTCACCGCTTTGGCACTATAGACCTGTAACACGGGTCTAATGGGCTTCGAAGGAGACTTTTTGAATTCAGCAGCTAGTACACCAGCTAACTGCCTGTGTTTTAGAGTAGTCAGATCTCTCTGTAACTTCCATGCAAAGTTATTTTGGATATTAACTCCAAGATAATTAAAAGCCTGCACTTGTTCTAGTGGATTGTTAAACAAAACAAATTGATTTCTAAAAGATTTGTGTGGCCTGAATGTCATAAGCTTAGTTTTTTTTATATTGACCTCCAGGCCACGATCAACACAAAAGGACTCAAAAATATTTAATGAACGCTGAAGGCCGCCAGGTGTCTTAGCAATTAAAAGTGTGTCGTCAGCGAACATTAAAATTGGGACCTTAGTGTTGCCAAGAACGGGAGCGTCAACGTGTGCTTCCAAAAGCCGATCCGCTATGTCGTTAATATATAGGGAAAATAAAGTGGGGGCCATTGCACAGCCTTGCCTGACACCTCTCTGGACCGGAAAATCCTCGGTCAACATGCCCTGGCCACCCCATCTGATTCTAGCCAAATTATCTTCATGAAGCCTCTGGATTAGGGACAACAATCCGCCATGAAGCCCCAAATCTTTTAGAGTCTGCCACAGTTTTGAACGAGGGACTAAATCAAAGGCAGCCCTTAGATCCACGAACACTGCATACAAATTTCCCTTACCCAAGACCACAGTCTTCCAATAGAGAAGAGTAAAACGGAAGACTTGGTCAACAGTGCTAATGTGCTGGCGGAATCCGGCTTGAAATGGGGATAAAATATTGTTTGACGCAATCCAGAGATGAACACGATTTAAAATCAGTCTACCAGTGATCTTTTGAATCGCATCAATCAAACTGATAGGCCGATAATTCTCAGGAAGCGAACGGTCACCCTTTTTGTACACCGGAATTATTTCCGCGGCTTTCCAAGAGCTTGGAATTGGAGCTCCATGTGCCAACGCGTTAGCAATCAGCTGTATATACCTCCCCCATTTTAGCTTGTCATACAGAAAGACATCCGCAGGAACACCATCAGGTCCGGGAGCCTTACCAGATGCCACTCCCACCAGTGCCAGATCAACCTCAGAAATAGAAAAGTTATCTTCTGGATTAAACAACTGGGGGGACCCATAGCTATCAGAAGGATCGGTAGGGGAAGCATACTGCGGTTTGAAGTAGTCCACCCACTTCTCATGTGAAACATTATTTTGGGGACACTCAGACTGTGCACCAGAACCCCACTTAACAATACTCCAGAATAATTGACTATCATTCCGGAGACTAGCTTCAAGGAGGTCCTCTCACTTTTTGCCATCCCATTGGCGTTTAGCTTTAGCGACACAGCTCTTGTAGACGATTCTCCTATGCCGTACCAGGCTAACATCGCCACCCTTCAGGGCAGACCCAAGCGATAGCCTTGCCTCCCTGCATTCTCTATTATACCAAGAGGCTTGTTGGTTAGCGCCTCTTGGTCCTGGTCTCACTTTTGTGAAGAAATAGGATTTCAGTTTTGCAAATAAACTATCGTGCGCTGATGTTACATCCCTCAGGTTCCCCTCAGCCGCTAAAACTGACTCTATAGCAGTGATGGAGCCATTCACCTCCTCTATAATCTTTGATAAGGTGGTAGGGTTCCCCATAAGTCCGGACCATCTCAGACGACGCATATCGTTGGATGGGACCACAGCGGAAGGGGGCGATACCCTGGCCTCAGCAGGACCACCGTACACCTTCCACCATTTATGTGATAAACAGAGGGGGTTATGATCACTCTCTGGAAGGGACACTATTTCCATGTCAACGAGGGAGTGCCATAATTTAATATCAGCCAGGATGTAATCAATTCGACTCCTGCTCAGCCCATTAGTCTGGTATTAAAAGAAGAACAGTTTGAAAGAGTGTTAGAAGGCTGTAGGAGACCGCATTAGAAAAGTGTGCCAGACCTTGAGTGTGACATGTGTGGAAAATTGTGTAACAATTCACAAAGTGTAATGGGAGGTTCGTATTTAAAAGGGAGTGTATTGTTGTGAACAAAAGCGCTTTCAGTTTAGTTTGTTTAATGAAATCTGTCTTCAAAGTAGGGATTGAAGGGCAAGTTGAAGTTTGGGAGTTAATTTGTGTGGGTGGGAATAGACATTGCCACAGGTAGTTACTCGGTTTGAAACAGTAAGGACATATGGTATGCCAGCTCACATTCCGTAGGAGTGCATGTTATTGAGAAGCAGATAACTGCCGTTAGAAAGCTGTGTGAATGTTGGTCTGATTGTGGGAGTTGGCGTCCTTTTAGGAAAGGACGTAAGATTGGGGGCTGTAAGCTTAGAAGCGCCGTGTAGTTGGACATTCTTGGATAGTAATGAATGACTGCCATTGTGGTTGCACTTTTCACCTGTGAGAAAAAACTTCTGTATGCTCTTTAAAACAGTGATATGTAAATGGGAGATACTACTGCTCGTGAATAAACGCGCTACTTCATTTAATCACATACAACATGACAAACAACATGTACACCTAGCAGACACAATGACACTATGTACTGTGGGAACCGTGGCTAGCCATGTACACAAACCAAATATGGCATGGCACCTCTGCCACACAATGCAGAATGCCGGGAGAGATGGGAGCAAAGTATGTGCGAAGGTGGCAAGTAATTCTTGATTATAAAAGTATACAATGCAAAGTCTTGAGGGGATGTGCCGGACAGACTTGAGTATCCAGAGCACAGACATGTACATGTCAACATACATTGATGGTCTATTGAGTGAAGTGGACAGTGGACGCAACCATGATAGTACAGTCAGTAGGAAAGATTACGGAATGGTAGCGTGTATGTGCCCCCCCCAAATGTTTAGGGAAGTGGGCTGGCTCGCCGTAAGCAAGGCTAGCGTAGGGGTATGAATAAAAGGCACGTTTCTTTGGGTGTGGTTCTCTTCCGGATTGGCGAACGTGTCTGCCAGGTCTGCGCAGCTTGCACTGCCACGAGGCTGATGCTGTGATCAAAGGTGGGTGCGTGAATGATGCTCTCAGCCTCCTGGTACTCAGAAACCGTCATGGACGCTGTGACGCATGTATGCCCCACTGTTCACCTTTTGACACCACTGTATGTGAAAGAGGGCCGGCCACATGCCGGCGGAAGGTCCTGGGCCGAGGTCTGCGAGCTCAGAAGGCTCCTGAGATTAATGCTGGCTACCGCGACACAGGCCCACAGAGCCCAGCCTGAGGCCCAGGAGCATGGATTGCTCTGTATAATAGTAACACAGTAGTCCGACAGGTACCGACAGTGGAACGGTGTTTTGATACCATAGTGGACGATGTTAGAACTGTATCTGAGAGTGGAGATGAAGGTACTCCCTTTGACCAGCTGCAACCAACTCTGGGTCCCAACAGTGGAACGGTGTCTTGATCCCATAATGGACGATGTCCGATATTACCTGCAGCTGAGTTTTCAGAGAACTCCCTCCGTTGAGGTGCATCAAACTCTGTGCTTCCGTAGCTAACTGCTGTACAGGATTATTGGGCTTTGTTGACTGCAGTCGGTGGAGTACACCGCGGTACAGCAGGTCCGAACAATGAAACGGGGTCTTGATTCTATGATTGAGGTTGTCAGAAGTTAAAGTCTGTGATGATTTTGGTGTACTCCCTCCGATCAAGTGCAATCAACTCTGGGTCCCAACAGTGGAACGGGGTGTCTTGATCCCAGAATGAACGATGTCTGATATTACCTGCTACTGAGTTTTCAGGGAACTCTCTCCATTGAGGTGCATCAGACTCTCTGCTTCCTTAGCTAACTGCTGCACATGATTATAGGGGTTGGCTGACTGCAGTCGGTGGAGTACACCACGGTACAGCAGGTCCGAACAGTGGAACGGTGTCTTGATATCACAATGGATGATGTTAGAACTGCATCTGAGAGTGGAGATGAAGGTACCCCCTCCGATCAGGTGCAACCAACTCTAGGTCCGAACAGTGGAACTGTGTCTTGATGCCACAATGGACGATGTTAGAACTGCATCTGCGAGTGGAGATGGAGGTACTCCCTTTGACCAGCTGCAACCAACTCTGGGTCCCAACAGTGGAACGGTGTCTTGATGCCATAATGGATTATGTTAGAACTGCATCTGAGAGTGGAGATGAAGGTACTCCCTTTGACCAGGTGGAACCAACTCTAGGTTGCAACAGTAGAACGTTGTCTTGATTCCGCAATGGAAGATGTCCGATATTACATTCTGCTTAATTTTTAAGAGCTCCTTCCGTTGAGGTGGATTAGACTCTGTGCTTCTGTAGTTAACTGCTGCACATGATTATTAGGCATGGTTTATTGCAGTTGCTGGAGTACACAGCGGTACAGCATGTTCGAACAGTGAAACGAAGTCTTAATTCTATGAATGAGGATGTCAGAAGTTAAAGTGTGTGATGATTTTTGTGTATAGCTTCTGATGAGGTGCAACCAACTCTAGGTACCAACAGTGGAATGTTGTCTTGATCACACAATGGACGATGTCGGATATTACCTGTTGCTGGTTTTTCACACAACTCCGTCTGTTGAGGTGCATCAGATTCTGTGCTTCTGTAGTTAAGTGCTGAACATGGTTATTGGGCTTAGTTGACTGGTATTGCTGGAGTACACTGCGGTATAGCTGGTCCAAACAGTGAAATGGGGTATTGATTCTATGATTAAGGATGTCATAAGTTAAAGTATGTGATGATTTTTGTGTACCCCCTCTGGTCAGGTGCAACCAACTCCGTGCTTCCGAGTCCAACGGTATATGGCTGTGAGTTGTGAATGACCACTGAATTTGGGGTAGACTGCAGTTCGCAGGGTTCACAATTTAGATGGTGTGGTGATTGTTTAATTACAGAATCCAGTAGTTAAGTAATTAGAATGTCTATTGAAACATACACAATATTGTTTTAGTATACTTGCTTCAAGAAGTTTTTTTATATCAGTTATAGGTTTAGTGAAATGACCAAATTTATCTTGGAAGTCCAAAGGAACAGTGAATAGTGTAGACTTTGGAGAGATGAAATCCCAATTCAAATTGTTTTGATTTATTCATTGTAGAGTTCTCTGTATGTTTTTGTTGTTTTATTTTGTAAAGAGGGAGTGAAAAAAAGTATTGATGGTTGTGTGTGTGAGTACTGCTTTTAATTAACAATGCAGACAGTAGAGTTCACAATTCAGATCGAGTTGCTATTGTAGATGATGCAGTCCTGTAAGAGAAGAGATTGCTGTAGTGTGCTCTGTCTGCAGCACTCATACGCATCATTGCAGGCTCCGCACACATTTCTTTTGCTTCGTGTATTGCAAACTGTAGAGCTCAAGTGAATGCTACGTGACTGTGGGCCCTTGCTGAACGCTCTTTCTGGCCCACACTGCAGACAACAGTGTTCAGAATTCAGATGGAGTCGCTATTGTAGATTAGGTAGTTCTGTAGGAAAAGACATTGCTCCAGTGTGCTCTGTCTGCAGCACTCATACGCATCATTGTAGGTTCTGTACACGTTTTTTTTTCTTCGTGTATTGCAAACTGTAGAGGTCAAATCAATGCCACGTGGCTGTGGGCCCTTGCTGAACGCTCTCTCTGGCCTATACTGCAGACTTCTATGTCCACATTTGACATTGAGTCGGTATTGTAGATGATGCAGTCCTGTAGGAACAGACATTGCTCCAGTGTGTACTGTCTGCACCATGCATAAGTATCATTGCAGGCTTTGCAGACTCTTTTTTGTTGCTTTGCTGACGACAAACTGGGCAGGTGAAGTCACTTTACGTATCTGTTGGTCCTTTGTGACCGCTCTCTATGGCGTACACTGCAGACAGCAGTGTTCATAATTCAGATTGAGGCGGTATGGCAGATGATGCAGTGTTGATGGCAACAGATATTGCTCCTAGTGCGGCCTGTCTACAGCACGCATTATCGGTGGCTGTGCACATGCTGAATGCTTTTGATGTGGTTATTTGAGTGCACTAGAACTGATGGAGCGTTTATGATATCATCTTTTTGTGTATTATTTCAGATCTATTGATTGTGTGTCAGTATACCAAAAGTTGTTGTTCTTTTACGATGGAATTATTTCTTTATTATTTCACATCTACTGTCCCTACCTTATTGCAGCATAAATTATTGATTCTTTTAATATTGAAACTCTGTGTGTGATTACTGTTGTAGTTGATGCTAGCAGCAACCATTGTCTGAAGGCTGGTTTAGACTTACCACACACACATCCAGCACAGACGTCACTGGGTATGTCACCATGGTAATAAAAAGGAGTTGAGTGTACATGCCCGTATCCACCTCCACTATCTATCTGTGTCCGTGTGTTCATTATCTATGCATGATACTGTCTCTGGGCCGTACTATATTACGTTGTGTTGTGGACAGCGTATTGAACCATGTTACCTGTAGTATTGGAGAAAATTCTGGTAATGTAACTTTTAGGTGTATGGGTATCATAGGTGGAAGGCTACTTTACAGAGCATGAATATTGATGAAAATGATGGTTGCATGTTGTGTGTAGTGTAAGATATGTGTATATTGCAAAAAGTTTTGAACAAAGCTCTCTAAGTAGAAGAGGTGTGTCTCATGAAGTGCAGTTCAGATATTGACTAAAATGGGTGGTGTTTTCGAACTGTTACAATGGGAAATGTTATGAACTAATGAAATGCTTTTTTTTAATGGTTACATGGCAATCGCGCAGCCAGTACACAATGAGACCACACTGGATGTGATTTTGAGAAAATATATTTATTATAATATAAGTTTATTAGAGTTAGAAATATATAACTGTTTCAAATATTTTTTATTTTCGCTTGCTCTCATTTACACTTTAAAGTTTTTTAGATATAGTATTGAGACAAGAAAAAATGAGGGAATGGCGCATGCGGTGCGACATCGTACGTCTATGACGTAACACAGGGCGTGGCAGCGTGCACTCATCACATATGCAACACGCAGCGGGCAAGACCCTATACATACATG
This sequence comes from Triturus cristatus, assembly GCF_964204655.1. NCBI lineage: Eukaryota > Metazoa > Chordata > Amphibia > Caudata > Salamandridae > Triturus > Triturus cristatus. The sequence continues at coordinate 468,551,074 of NC_140584.1, read as the reverse complement.
ACATAACGCGCGGCTTGGTAGTACGTACCCATCACACACCAAAGTAGAAGCTGGCGCAACCTCATAAGTACATGTTGTTACGCGGGACACAGTGCCACAAACCTGTCGGATACGAAATGCACATCATTTAAATGTGGTGGATAGGAGTCATGTGTTGATTGAGCTTGGTAGACTACCGGTATAGGACTGTAGTTTTCTCCCCTCCAAAAAAAAAAGATATACATATTTCGTGGGGATGATATAAAAGATTACATAATTTGTAAAGTTTAAAAAAAGGTGATAGAGTTGGAAAATATTTTAAAACAATTTGAAAACATATTGGTTTCATAAATATTAAAATATGAAATTAACAATTAAAAAACCTTCGAAATTCACAGAAAAAACCATAGGTTTTACAGACGTTATAGTTAGGAAATAGCATTTAAAAAACCTTAGAAATTCACTGAAAGAACCATAGGTTTCAGGGACAATATAGTTAGTTGGACATTTGACTCATATAAAACCAGAGAAATTTGCCTGTTATAGTTTGTTGAGCTAACTATAACTCGCGCACCTGCAATGCACTGCTGATGATGTCACATATTTACATCACTCATGACATGGTCAGTGACATCACTCCTGACATCACTGATGACATCTCAAATGACATCACTGATGATATCATCCACGTGATAGTCTGACACACCTCTTCACACTGTAATATAACCTTTGATAAACGCACTCTAAAATACAGACTACCATTTTGAAAAGGATAGACACACCAATACCACATACTAGATATCCATCCACTGATTCCTATATATATATTGTGAGCCAGATATACACTGATACAGTCACTCATACATGGTGTCACTCATCATTACATCAGTATAATATCCACTCATACACGTATATATACATTTACACAGTGCTACTGATCCATAGTTACTCACACATCTATTCAGTCATGCCAAAAATCAATCATACACCCATGTACTCACCTCTGCAGATATATACACAAAACCTGCCTTATTTATACACACATCACTTTCCTTATTTATATAGATACTATCACATACTTACTCTCTAATACAATCACTAATACATGTACACATTCGTCTATGTAGACACTCTTGCAATCACTGTCTTTCACGTAGTCAATTATACACCCCAACACTCACATATAGTGTGTAAAAACATATATAGTTACTCACATATATACAACTGAGACATCACTTCACTAATCAACACACCTGTTCACACAGTCAGCTATCTATACAGCCCTTCTGAGATGCACTTTTGAATCTATAGAACCAGTGAATCGGCCATTCAGACATGTATGCACAGAGTCAGACACCACCCACACACCCACATAGACAGTCAGACCACACAGATACTCATACAATCAATGAAAAACACATATACACACTGATATAGCTACTCACCAAGCCATGCACCTGCTTACACACCAAGTGAGAGACTAAGAGAGACATTCACACAGTCTAGTCACTAATCCATGCATTCAGTAACATACATTCAATTAGTGACTTATAGAGTCAGTCATGCACCTACTAAATAATGTATTCAGGCACTTTTACATTGACTTATTCTTGAATAGACCTTGGAATAGATATATATGAAAAATATTTAAACTTTACAGAAACACACATTCACTGGATGATGTCATAAGTGATGTCATCAGTGATGTCATTTGAGATGTCATCAGTGATGTCATGAGTGATGTTACTGACCATGTCATGAGTGATGTAATATGTGACGTCATCAGCAGTGTATTGCAGGCGCGCGAGTTATAGTTAGCTCAACTAACTATAACAGGCGAATTTCTCTGGTTTTATATGAGTCAAATGTCCAACTAACTATAACATCCCTGAAACCTATGTTTTCTTCAGTGAATTTCCAAGGTTTTTTAAATGCTAATTCCTAACTATAACGTCTGTAAAGCCTATGTTTTTTTCAGTGAATATATATATATATTATCTACTGGCGGTCGCCAGTAGATAGTTATAGTTAGAACCTAGTTTCCATAGGAAAAGCATTTTTTGATTTGCTTATAACTTTGGCGTTGTTTGCCGAATCTTTACGAAATTTTCCAAAAAGTTCCTCTTTCCAGGCCAGCTCCTATCCTGAAAGGTTGGGGGTGATTCGTGAAGGGGGAGCTGAGAAAATAGGGGGGTCACAAAATGTGTTTTCTCACTGCAAAATCTTTAGACAAGGCTACAGATCAAACTGCTGAACCGAATTACACCAAAGTTGGTAGGAAGAAAGGTCTTGGTCCAGAAAGCACGCTTATGTCTCAATGGTGTAAATCCATTCAGTAGTTTTAGAGAAATACCTAAATTTACAGATATCGATATTTGAGAATTCTGACATCTGATTGCCTAAGGCATTAGGAGCAGGAGCGTGCAGCTCATTGGCTGCGAACTGTTGAAACTAGGAAGTGTTGGCAGCCATTTTGTGACTGAGTTGAAAGCCGCAGGGCAGAAAAAAAGAAAATTATTGTATAAGAGGGTATAGTAGGAACACTGCGGTCTTAGTTTAAGCAGTCTGTACGGTGCAGAGGCAGGGAGTTTGAATGTTGCGTAGGCCGTGAAAATTAAGTCCGCAGAACAACAGTGCACGGTATTGCGGCAAGGTTGCGTAGGCTCTGGAAATCCCATCGGGAAAACAATGCGCCGTATTGCGGCAAGCAGTCTGTAGGCTGCACACACGGGTAGTGTGAATGTGTGGTACTGTGGCAATGTTCACTAGGCTTTTTAACGGTGCACACACAGGTAGTGTGAATGTGCCGTTTTGCGGCAACAGTAGGCTGTGTAAATCATATTGGGAAAATAACAATGCGCCGTATTGCAGCTTTCCTTTAATATAATGCACAGTAATGTTTACTTATAATGCGGTGTTCACTTTTATCACAAACAATGTCACTTTCTTAGAGGAAATGTAATATTATGTGGGAGGGCGTGTTCTGTTCCTGTGTCCGGAACAAAATTAACGTTTAATTGGCTGAGGTGTAACAACAACGAGCTCAATGTTCATTGGCTGCGAACCATTGAAAGTAGAAGTGTTGCCAGCCATTTTCTCCCCGTCCACGGAGTAGCCGGGACATCTGATTGGCTGACGTGTTCGAAACATGACCTTCCCAAGCTTCATGTTCATTGGCTGCGAACCATTGAAAGTAGAAGTATTGCCAGCCATTTCCTTCCCTTCCGCAGAGTAGCAGGGACATCTGATTGACTGACGTGTTCCAAGCAGGACCTTCCCAAGCTTAATATTCATTGGCTGTAAACCATTGAAAGCAGAAGTGTTGCCAGCCATTCAATCCCCCTCCGCGGAGCATCAGGGACATCTGATAGGGTAACGTGTTCCAAGCAGGACCTTCCCAAGCTTAATGTTCATTGGCTGTAAACCATTGAAAGTAGTAGCAGGGAGGGTAGGAACACTATTAACTTGATATAACAGAGTGTGTTGCGGTCTTCTATTTATTGAGTTTGCAGTTGGGATACTTCCCAGGAGCACTATTTATTTTTAATGTGGTGTTTACTTTTCTGACAGGGAGCTGTGGTTGCGCAGCAAAAATTTAAGTCTAGGTTTGAAACTGTTTATATTAAACAATTACAAATATACGTCCTTCGAAAACTGAAGCTGTATATATCAAAGGGGTGACAAATAAAAACAGAATTCATAAAATATCCCTTAATCATGGCCACACCCTCCCTTTTTTTCTGCTATAGTTTGTAAAAGTGTTGCCCCATATTCTTGATAGTATAAGAGGGTATGAGTTCCCATTAGATAAAGTAGAAAAGAGTTGCTACAAGAAACACTCCCGCACTACGGTTGCGCAGCAAAAATTTCAGTCTTGATTTGAAACAGTTTTTATTAAGCAATTACAAATATACTTCCTTCGGGAACTGAAGCTGTATATATCAAAGGGGTGACAAATAAAAACGCAATTCATAAAATATCCCGTAAGCGTGGCCACACCCTCCCTTTTTTTCTGCTATAGTTTGTAAAAGTGTTGCCCATATTCTTGATAATATAAGAGGGCATGAGTTACTTTTAGATAAAGTAGAAAAGAAGTGCTACATGAAACACTCTCGCACTACATCATCTGCTGTCAGAAGAACAATAGGAAGTAAAAACAGTTAAACACAAATGACTTTATATTACATACAAATGTATGCTTTATCATTTTTAATAATTTCTATCCTGTAGAATTCGGGAAAGTTCTCTCATAGTGCTTAGAGGCCGCTCACTGCTCCGATAACAAATCAGGTACTCTTTTAAGAATATATAGGATAGTAGTATAATATTATACACTACTGGTCATATATATTCTATAGGGAGAAGGTGAATAGGAACTGCAACAGAGAAAAATAGAAATACCCCCCAAAAATGTAGGGTTTATCAAAGATATTCACTATGAATGTATGCAAACTCACTTTATTTAAACGGTAATTTCGAAAAATATTCTCACTGTGAAAATATCTGATCAAGTAAGTTATAAAGGTTAGTAAGCTGTATTTTAGATGGGTTACTCCTGGCGGCGAAAAATCTCCACTTCCTGTTGTGTGGAAATATGACACTCTATTACAATATACAGAGTGTCACTGATGTCACACAAAAAGGAAAAGGAGCATAAACTCATGAATACAAAAGAAGATCAATAACGAAATACTTTTCAGCCATGAATATGTTCAGAGCTTCTTTTCTCCAGGACTTTGAAATGTTTTATCTTCACGCCGACGGGTCATAAACTCCTCTGAGATCATAATGTGTGGTTATTATAATATACATTATCACACTATATGAACCCAAGGGGGAAACAGACTAAGACCAAGAGGCTGCTGATGGTACATATAAATTATTAGTCTTCGCGTCGACGGGTCATAAACTTCTCTGAGATCAAAATGACTGTGAATATTATGATATACACATATTCACAGTATATGATCCCAAAGGGGAAAACACAGGAAGAAACAGAAGCTGCTGACGTTACATATGAATCTTTGTTTTCGCGGTGACGGGTCACCAACACCTCTGACGTCAAGTTCAGTGTCAATATTATAATATACAAAGTCACACTATATGAGCTCAAAGGAGGTAGAAAAGGAACAATGTTTGCTGTATTCTGTCTGTTTCTCAAAACAAGCTGCTGACGTTACATATAGATGGCAAAAAAAATCAATAACACTATTTTCTAAATTCAAGTGTTTAAATATTGACAAATAGCTACATATTATAAATATCTACTATGCCATAATCAAACAACTTACAACTCTGGATTATGTTTTGTGGCCGCAAAAGAAGAATCCGACTCTAGAAAAGAGCACCTGCATCACTGAATGGACACGCGTAAATAACTCGCAAAAACGAAACTAATCTATCAACGGGTGTAGTTTATATACTTTTTGGTTATTGAGTAGTCTATGGAAGGAAGATGCAGCTTCGCCCATTTAGATGTCACGTTTTACAGTTGACACATGCTCATGTTTTAACTGTTTAACTTGTGCACGTGTTGGGAAAAGTTACAAAATGTGAAGCGGTAAAGGTTTCGATTTCGATCCTAACACGTATAAGGTCCTTAATATGTACATACGTTGGAGAGCTTTAAACCTGATACACGGCAAACCGTGTCATTTCCATTCTCATGACTAAATACATCTATTAATTGCCATATTTCTAAATAGAAGACATAAAAAAAAATCTTTAAAAATAGAAGAGAAAAAACTTGCTAATATTTCTCATCAGTATGGTTTTAAATAAAAAAAATGAGAGCATTTGTAAAGCGTAGCGCTACCCCTGGAAAGGTGTGTCGACGCTCGGGGGCGTCGGAAAGATTAAGCAAGGTGTTGTCCACAGTTACATAGTGGTGGGCTAACGTGCCGCTGGAGCCGGGAATTAAACTGTGAACGCTGTTGTTCGAAGTCAGGTATCATAGCTGCTGCGTCACACTTTTTCCATACTTATATGTTAATTACTGGTAATAACGTTTCAAACATTGTTAAATTATAACTTATAACAGACTACTGTTACAGTTAGTTTTTCAGTACAAAAAGTATGCACGTCTTTTTAAAATTTACTTTAAAACAATATAGGTTTCACGGACATTGTAGTTAGAATTTAGCATTTATAAAACCTTTGAAATTCACTGAAAAATCATAGGTTTTACAGACGTTATAGTTAGAAATTAGCATTTGAAAAACCTTAGAAATTCACTAAAAGAAACATAGGTTTCAGGGACGTTATAGTTAGCTGGACATTTCACTCTTACAAAAGCATAGAAATTCCAATGTAATAGTTAGTTGAGCTAACTATAACTCACGCACCCGCAATGCACTGCTCATGACATCACATTTTATATCATTCATGACATGGTCAGTGACATCACTGATGACATCACTGATGAAATCACTGATGACACCCCTTTCCAGTGGTAAACCTTCCCAGTGGATCCACCCACTAGACACCAGGGAGGGGGGAGCGGCCCCTTGGGCAAGGGCCTTCGCTCCCCCATAAAGTAATGGGCAAAATCCAGTCTTTCTGCCTCCCGGGGGCAGATGGGGCAGCAGCCAACCCCACCCCACCACCATTACAGGGGCTAGATGGGGCATTGGCCCCTAATCTGCCCCTGGGGGGGCAGAAAGCCCACTTGACGCCAGGGATTTTTTCTTGCGCAATTGTTTTTATTATGGGGGCTGCCTGAAATGGGAACGCCAATGCCCCCACCCCCGCCAGCATTACAGCCTTTCTGCCTCCTGCTGGGGGACAGAAAGCTCACTAAATGGTAGGTACTTTTTTTGCACAATTTGTTTTATGGTGGGGGTTGCCCAAAATGGGCATGCCAATGCCCCCACCCCCCTGCCACCATTATACCCTTTCTGCCCCCCCTGGGGGGGCAGGAAGCCCACTTGATGCCAGGGATTTTTTTTAGAGTGGGGGCAGCCCAAAATGGGCATGCCAATTCTCCCACCCCACCACCATTACAGCATTTCTGCCCCCCTGGGGGCAGATGGGGCAGTAGCCTCAATCTGCCCCCCACGGGGACAGAAAGCCCACTAAATGCCAGGGATTTGTTTATGCACAATTTGTTTTAGGGTGGGGGTTGCCCAAAATGGGCATGCCAATCCCCCCCCCACAAAAATGACAGTCTTTCTGCCCCCTGGGTGGCAGATGGGAGCTGTAGCCCCCAGTCTGGCCTCCCAGGGGGGCAGAAAGCCCAGTAGAAAAGAGGTATTTTTTTCTTTTATTTGTGTAGGGGTAGGAGCTGCCCAAAATGGGCATTATAATTCCCCCAACCCACCCCCAAAGAAATTCCAGTCTTTTTGGGCCAGTGGCACCTGATCTGCCCCCTGTGGGGGCAGAAAGCCCACTAGGCACCAGTGATTACGCAGGCTTTTGTTATGCATGGGGGCTGCACAAAATGGCCATACCAATGCCCTCACCCCCCAAAAAAAGCCGCAGTCTTTCTGTCCCCATTGGGGGCATATCGGGGCAAACCCCCCTCCCCCAATTCCCCCCCAGGGCGGCAGAAAGACCACTAGGCTCCGACTTTTTTTTAGCAATGTGCCTACCTGTGGTTTCTGGGACCTAGCGCAGCTGGCACGTAGGGAAACCTAGCAAACCTGTACATTTTTAAAAACTAGATACCAAGGGGAATCCAGGATGGAGTGACTTGTCTGGCTCTCACCAGGCTTTGCTACCCAGAATCCCTTGCAAACCTCAAACCTTGGGGGGAAAAAACAACATTTTCCTCACAATTCTGTTGTGGGAAAGTTCTGGAATCTGCGTGGATCCACAAATTTCCTTCTACACAGCACTCCCTCAGGTCTCCCAATAAAAATGGTACCTCACTCGCGTGGGTGGGTCAAGTACCCGCAACAGGCAAGGGCCCAAAATCTAGTGAGGCAACATCAAAATTGCCTATCACCAAACAACCTGTTTTTGCATGGGGGTCACCTGGGTGTTTGGTCCTGTGCTCGGCGGCCAGCTAGGGAAACCTACCAAACCCACACATTTCTGAAAACTAGACACCTGGGGGATTCCAGGGAGGTATGGGTTTACGTGGATCCCCCAAAGTTTTCTTACCCAGAATCCCCGGCAAACCTCAAATTTAGCTGAAAAAACTCACTTTTTCCACACATTTTTGTGTGGGAAAGTAGTGGCATCACCGGGCTGAAACAAATTTCCTACTACCCAGCGTTCCCCAGGGTCTCCCAATAAAATGGTGCCTCATTCGTGTGGGAGGCCCAAGTACCCGCGACAAGCAGGGGCCCAAAACGTATTGAGGCGACATAAAAATTGCCTATCACAAAACGACCTGGTTTTGCAAGGGGAGTTACCTGGGTTTTTGGCCCTGTGCTCGGCGGCCAGCTTGGGAAACCTACCAAACCCACACATTTCTGAAAACTAGACATCAGGAGATTCGAGTGAGGTATGACTTGCGTGGATCTCCCAACGTTTTCTTACCCAGAATCCCCTGCACACCTCAAATTTAGCTGAAACAAATCACTTTTTCCGCACATTTATCTGTGGGAAAGTTGTGGCATCACCAGGCTGACACAAATTTCCAACCCACCCAGCGTTCCCCCAGGTCTCCCGATAAAAATGGTGCCTCACTCGTGTGGGAGGCCCAAGTACCCGTGACAGGCACGGGCCCAAAACGAATTGAGGCGACTTGAAAATTGCTTATCACAAAACGACCTGGTTTTGCAAGTAGGGTCACCTGGGTTTTTGGCCCCGTGCTCGGCGGCCAGCTAGGGAAACCTACCAAACCCACACATTTCTGAAAACTAGACACCCGGGGCATTCCAGGGAGGTATGGCTTGCGTGGATCCCGTAACGTTTTCTTACACAGAATTCCCTGCAAACCTCAAATTTAGCTGAAAAAACTCCCTTTTTACACACATTTTTGTGTGGGAAAGTAGTGGCATCACCGGGCTGAAACAAATTTCCTACCACCCAACGTTCCCCAGGGTCTCCCGATAAAAATGGTGCCAGTGCCTCACTCGTGTGGGAGTCTCAAGTACCCACGACAGGCAAGGGCCCAAAACGTATTGAGGCGACATCAAAATTGTCTATCTCCAAACAACCTGGTTTTGCAAGGGGGGTCACCTTGGTTTTTGTCCCTGTACTCTGCGGCCATCTAGGGAAACCTACCAAACGCACACATTTCTGAAAGCTAGACAACCAGGGGATTCCAGGGAAGTATGGCTTGCATGGATCCCTCAACGTTTCCTTACCCAGAATCCCCTGCAAACCTCAATTTTAGCTGAACAAAACACATTTTTCACACATTTTTGTGAGGGAAAGTTGTGGCATCACCGGGCTGACACAAATTTCCTACCACCCAGCATTCTCCCAGGTCTCCCAATAAAAGTGGTGCCTCACTCATGTGGGAGGCCCAAGTACCCGCGACAGGCAAGGGCCCAAAACTTATTTAGGCGACATCACAAAACAGCCTGGTTTTGCAAGGGGGGTCACCTGGGTTTTTGGTCCCGTGCTCAGCGGCCATCTAGGGAAACCTACCAAATCCACACATTTCTGAAAACTAGTCACCCAGGGAATTCCAGGGAGGTATGGCTTGCGTGGATCCCCCAATGATTCCCTACCCAGAATTCCCTGCAAACCTCAATTTTAGCTAAAAAATCAGTTTTTTCACACATTTTTGTGTGGGAAAGTTGTGGCATCACCAGGATGACACAAATTTTCTACCACCCAGCATTTCCCCAGGTCTCCCGATAAAAATGGTGCCTCACTCGTGTGGGAGGCCCAAGCAGCCGCGACAGGCAAGGGGCCAAAACGTATTGAGGCGATATCAAAATTGCCTATCACAAAAGAACCTGGTTTTGCAAGGGGGTCACCTGGGTTTTTGGCCCCGTGCTCGGCGGCCATCAAGGGAAACCTACTGAACGCACACATTTCTGAAAACTAGACACCGGGGGATTCCAGGGAGGTATGGTTTGCGTGGATCCCCCAACGTTTCCTTACCCAGAATCCCCTGCAAACCTCAATTTTAGCTGAAAAAAGCACTTTTTTTCACACATTTTTGAGTGGGAAAGATGTGGCATCACCGGGCTGACACAAATTTTCTACAAATGGAGCATTTGAAGGGAAAATCAAGTTTCTAAGCTTCAGGCAGGAGAGTGCTGGACTAGACAGGCCTGTGCAGCAGGGGCGGCTGGTGGATTTTAAAAGTGGTGGGCGAAAAATGTTGTATCCTTGTATAACGAGCATTGGATTCAAATGGTGGCTTTTACACCACAAATGTACTGCAAATTGTTGCAAACAAGGGGTCCAAATATGGCAAGTGAGAAGAAAACATTAGAAGCATATAAAAAAAAATTCCTAATCGTCTAACTGGTCTGCTTGCAAAACAACCCCAAGCCAAGCACGCACAACCAATGGAAACAGGCCCTTTAAGTGTTTTCCACCTGTAACACATCTCTGCCTCTGTACTGATTTGGTTGATGAAGTCATCAAGGCTCACACCATTGGTAAAACAATGAATACTGTCCATTGCTACTGGAAACAGGTTCATTTATTTCTGGAGCCGTGAGCTACTTGGGACAGGATGTGGCTTAACAGCCTTTGGAACTGCGGATTTGAACTGCCCTGTGTGCGGCCTCATAGCTGCCAAGGTTTCAGATTGCTATGTGTGACATTTTCATAATTTCAGTGTAATTATGAGTGACATTTCAATGGCTATGAGTGACACTTTCTCCTGAGCAAAAATAAAGCAATGAAGACGAGCAAAACATATAAATATCAGAAATTACTCACTTTGAGCAACAAGAAACGAATATCTTAAAACTGCCACAAAGCACCAGGAATTGAAGGGCACTAGTCTAACTGACATTGCACAGAGACTTGGGTCATAATAAGGGTTGGGTTTTTTTTCCCCCCCCATCCTGCACTATAATCCGCTTACAATAATGCCTTTAAAAAGAATAGTCTGGGTTTCTGGTGTGTATTCACTTGTGGCCAAGAGCTGCCATAACTCACAACAGCCATAAAGTTTGTCAGTTTCTGGTTATGATACACATTATCTTCGGGTAAGATGAGGCATAAATGTGAGTTACAACTGATCCACTCCGCCAGCTCAAAATTGATACATTTGTCAATACTTGCACTTGATAAAGCGCCACGAAGGCTGTACCAGGCTGTCCTTACATAGTGCTTGTAAAAAAGTAAAAACTTGTCCCCTTCTCCACTCAGATCGTTTGACTGAATGGTTTCTCCTTAGAGAGGCCAGGTGGACCACTTGGTGTCTCTGTTTTTGTATTACTTTTCCTCTCCCAGTTGGAAGAGAATTAATTGTAATCCAACCTGAGATGGAAAATAAAGAAAATAGATTTCCAAATAACAAGGGTGGGGTCTATGGAGGGGTTATGTGCAGTTGCTTGGGGTCCAGGTTTAGGTTGGAGATTATATGTGGGATTTATGGGCGTGATCTGAGGTAGACGTGGGCTCTATCCACCAGTAAGTGGAGGGAAGTCTTATGACGGTCCCACCAGCAGAATTCGGCACTCAGCAGTGGTCACTGTGTGTGTGCAGGTTCTAGTGTGAGCAGTGCTGAAGTGCGAACTCATGGAAGGGGGAAGGTGTTACTGGGGCCGGAGCTGCCCTGGCTGGTTTGAGTGTTCTCTGGCAGCTTGTATCTGGAGGTGAGGGGTATTAGAAAGACCTTTCCCCCTCCCTCCCCCAGAGGAGGGCTTCTGGCCTGCTTATGAAAACGCACACTGTGACCAAAGCACTAACACCCTGTACTGCTGACAAACGCTTCTGACACCCACTTAGAGGCACCCTGCCGCTTCTCCACCTCAGAGTTCGTGTTTGCTTTGTTAGTTTGTGGAAAGGGCTTCGTTGTGTTTTTTTAAGACCCCGAACTTGTTCCCAGTTTTAACAATAAATCTGGACAAAGGACGTCATCGTGGAGTTGGGAGATTACGTCACGTAGTATAAAGTACATATTGTCGGGTAAAACTGATATCTGGTATTTTTCAGTCTTTCATTTCGATTAACTCTGCATATGCATCTTCTTATTTGCAGACTGCTGATTCTCCTTCGTGGCAGTGCTGCACGGGGGGCCCTGCTAGTTTCCCCCATTGGCGATATTCAACACATGACACCTTCGGTTTTAATTATCATCGTGTATTGATTTCTACCAAATTATGCTTAATCTCACTTCCCCGGTTTATTACAATGTTATGTAGTAACATTTCTAATGTATGAAAGGTCTAAAAAACAAAACCTACGTATTTGTAAATGCCGAGGGAGAAGAAACGAGAACAAGCGTTTGCCAATTCGCATTAATGGGAGATGGGGGCTTATTGGTTGGTCGTGAATGGGGCTATAGAAATTGAAAACCAATTAAATCGATGATGCTTAACCCAGATTTGCTAGTGACCTGATGCACCTTCACGAAACTGACATAGTGGAGGCAGATACGGACCGTATTTAGGGGCCTATCTATCTGCTATGCAGCAGTTTCAGTGGCACAGAAGCTCGATGGTGTAGGATGCTCTGTACCCATGTGTTGATTTTCCTGCCTAATTAGAAGGTGCACATTTCTCTTGCTTGCCTGGGGTTCCATGCCCCATTTCCGGCGCCACTGGCTGCTTCTGAAAACTTTTTCCAGACGTATTTTACACACCCCCTCCCTCGCTGTACAGCATGGAGGTGTCCCCGGGCTTTTGGAATTCATTTACCCAGGGGTCTGCATTTACTGTGAAAAAACAGGTGACCCCTGGTCTGTGCAGCCTCCGCTCAGATGACGCAGGAGCACGCTTTCCCATGATATCAGCTCTGCCCGGGGCCTGAGGGAGCACCCAGTAAATTACCCGACCCTGATTGTTCTCTACGCCAGTCACCAGGCCTGTACGACGCCACCATGACAGGCTCTCATCGATCGCAGTCGCACTCGAGTCACACTCAGCCAGGTGACAAGTCTCGCACTTGACGCTTACCTTTCTCTTTGTCACATTAGTGTTGAGTGTGACTGTCCTCCTCAACCTGGCTCCAGGACCTCCGACCAGGACTGCAGCAGTGCAGAGTTGCAGAGACAGCGTGCAAGCAATGACATAGCACGCAGCCCCAAACTGAAACTGGAAAATAGTAGATTTGGTTTTTGGACTCCTTCCCCAGATCCCAGCAACCAACCACTTGCAAAACACCAAGCAAGTTGCAACTGTTGCTGGGTCTGGTGGAAGAGGCAAAGGCCACTGCCACACCCCCACACATCTCTAAACCTGCCTGACTGCCCCGCCCACAGCCATTGGGATTAATGGAGGGCCTCCAACTCCTCCCTGGGCCAAGCTAATAACTCCCAAAATCAGGATGTTATTCTGGCAGTGAGACACAGGCTGCACCCACCAGTGTGTCGTCACTGCCCTGCTTTCTGGCTGCAGGTCGAAGAAATCTTCGCCCAGCCAAAAGCATGTGCAGAGCAAGGGCCATCCCCCCACCCCTTAAGAAAACCACAGATTTCCACATGTTTGTCACGAGCAGCCAGCCAGCACAATTTATTGCTGCTAGCTGCTCAGTGTTCCATCAGGCATTTTTGTTTAGTCCCCCAGGGTGGCAGGGCGACACCCATCTCGCCCGTGTACACCAGCCGCCCCTGCTGTGCAGAATGTTCATAATACCTTAGAAATTGGAGTAATTCAGGTAATTTCGCATTACTTTTTAGAGATGGATTTCCAGAAAATTACGAGATTATGCCTCTAAGCAAAATTATGTTTAATTTGGCACAAAAATCCTACAGCAGGAGCAACACATTTAGTGCAAACATCTGCTGGTGTTCATGTTCTGTTGCATTTACCGCTATTTTATTAGCACAAAATGCATCCTTGGATCCAATTTGGATAAATGCGTGCATTTTGTGTCATGATAATAGCGGGTTACGCACCTGGCATAATTCAACGTAATCTCTCGTAATGTTCCTGTAATTTTCAGTAAATATGCTGGAGCAAATTACACAGATTCCGCAAACCCCTACAACAAATGCATATGAGTGTCAAGCTATGGTGATCAGACTCTTGAAATTGTGCAATAATTGAGATGAAAGGCAGTAGGACCAGGACTTCAAGCACAGACCCTTAAAGGATGAATGTGTATGAAAAAGAGGTCCTCCATCTAGCCACCTTCCCGAGCCCCTTTGGCTGTTGAATGAAAGTTCCTTGAAAGCAAAGGAATCTTTGGATTCTGAGTGTCTGGTATCTTCCCTTCCCCCTCCATGCAATCAGGTACAACTAAAATTGAGGGAAATCTAATCTGTTTTTTTTGTTAGCTGTTTCCATCTACTCCAAAACCCACTTACAGGATTTTCTGACAAAGACCAGGTTTCCTGGAAACAACATACAGCATAGTTGTTGATGAATTTTAACGAGTCTGCATCCTCTACTAGCCAAACCCGCCATGTTCCATGAAAAAATGTCCAAATAACCATCTCCCAGGCATCATTGTCCGATCCCCATAGTCTTCAGTGATAGATCCCTTGTACAAATAGAAGTTATTTGATTCCCCTTTAATCAATCAGACTGATGATCAATGTTATTCCTGCCTTTACTAGCCAGAGTTGAGGGCAAGACAAGTCCAGTCCTGACTTTCTTCCTTGCTAGCAACACTTCCTGTAGTCAGTAGTTTCATGGAACTTTGCAATCATTTGGTGTAATAGGTAGATTGGAGAACTTAGCTTTGCTTAGTCTCTGGTGAGTATATGGACCTGAATGTGTTGTGGACCACAATTTCTTAACAGGGGTAGATTAATAGTCTCATTCAAGGGATGAGTATGTACCTGCAAGTTCTTCCCTTTGAACGTTGGTTGATGGAGCAGAATTACATCTATCCTCGTAATATAAAAATCATCTTGATTATTTAGGACAGCGCTACTTATGCTACATATTACAAACTCCTATTGAGTAGTTTAGCAGATCCTGGCATCGTAAGTTCCTTATTGACTTACTAGGATTACTCTCTTTATGTCCTGAGATGTTACTACTCTTAATTCTGGGATTGCATAAAGAAGAGTCATGAGGCTATACCTGTTTAAAGGGGTTGTTTGATTTGATTTGATTAATTACTTGTTAAGCGCTCGAATGCTGTGGCGTCTTGGCGCTGATTGAGGTACATGGTACTAGAGAGTTATAAATGAAACTGTTAGATCGTAGAAAATAACCAAGTAGCACTAACATTGAGGGATAGATCAATTAACTCACACCTTTTTCTCGCCTTCTTAGTGTTAGACTCAGCATGCACTCCAGAAGGCTCAGTATTTGTAGTTAAAGGCCTGGGATTTACCTGCATCATAGAAAAAGGAGTGGCAAGTAGGTTTAATGAGCACAATTTCTCTGCCTCCCCTGCTGGTATATCTGTATAATGTTCTACTTTAACTGCATCTTCTGCAGAGCTCACATTTATAAACTTAATTTCAGCCAGAGGCTCTCTCGTCATCTGACTTTTCACCATGTTAGAGAGCTGATTCTTTATGTGTGCTTTTCTTCCTCCTTTTCCCCATTTTCCTTCAGCTTTATTTGAATCTTTCCCATATCCTTTTCACTTTCAATCTGAACATTGTCTCTGTTCTCCACTGATTGAACCCCTTTAAGAATAATTAAGGGATAGATTGGTGCAGTAGGTTGTTCATCATCAACTGGACTATTTATTTTATTTATTATTTCTCCCTTATTTGTAGAAGCAGTGCCAAGGTCGTTCACATATGTATGAGAAAATAACCCCCTCAATGAATATGCCAGAGTGTTGTTTTACGATAGCTCTTTCACCCTAACTTTGAGGGGATCCTCCTTTCCTATTCACAACTACAACCCCATCAGCCCTACCCCCTGCTCAATTGCCAGCAACATTTTTCTTTACAGCACCACTGTTGCTTAAATGATTGGATGGTTTCCCCAACTCTTCTGTACTCATGCCTCCAGGCTCACACATGTGTGTCTTACAGCTAAATATAGTGCCTCCTTCATGATTAGCTGGGGAAGTTTGAGCAACTTCATTACTTATCATTCCCTTTTCCTTACTGTTAATCGACCCATTGTCTTGCAACTTATACATTTGGATGGCCATGCTTCCTCTTCCTCTGGGGATGCTGCTTCTCCCTGTGTGGCTGTTTCCCTTTGAGCATTAAGGAGGGTTTGAAGAATAGTGGTCAATATAGCTGCTACATGATGAGTTCCTTCCAGTGATTTGTCAAGTGAAGCAAGTATTGAGGTCAAAACTCTATGGAGTGAGGGGCGTGGCTTGGGAGCCAAAGAAGATGGCCGCCGGATCACGGAGCTCCGTGATAACGTGAAGATCGGAGTTTCCATCGGGCACCTTTCTTTGCTCCTGACATGATGCGGACGCTAGCAGGACAACATGAAGCATAACGCTTCCATTTGATCTCAATTTCGGCTTCCAGGGTGAGCTGCTTCATACTATTTTGGCGCATTTTCGTACGCGCTCGTTTTTGCGGCCGCCATTTTGTTTTTTACCGCAACGCAGCAAAGAGAATGTTATCTCCTCAGTTTTGGCTCATGGATATGGCTTTTTTGCTTTCCTATCGTTCATTGTCGCTCTTTTTGTCTTTTTGAAGACTCCTTTTTTAGTTTTTCACAAACAACCTGTGCATCATACTTTTTTGAGTGACTTTTACCTCATTTCTTCCCTTTTTCACTGACTTTCGTTGTTCCTCACTGAATTTTTGTCCTTGCTTTATTGATTCGCCTATCCTCATTTTCTCCCCACGCCCTACATTTTACTGTGTGTGGTTTACCATGGCAAAGGCTCTTGCACTTCATACTGGTGCTACTCTGGGTGACAGTGTTACGCTGACTGATCCCAATCCTTTCAGTGTACTAAAGGACAATACGGAAGACTCTGAAAATGCGCAATTCAATACTACTAATATACAGACCACCTTACCTCGTGGTAACCCTAAGCAAATACCTAAAAATTCATCGACTACTTCTACCAAACGAGTCAAAAAAGACCCACCGTCTCCAACAGGGTCTACAGCTACTTTATCTATGGAACTTCTTCTTCAAGAAATTCGCGCGCTTAAGCCTCATATGGAGGAGACCAACATTCGTCTCCAGAATCTTGAGGATAAATGGTTTCAAATGGAGCAACAGTCCTCACTGCTTTCTCAACGCGTTGATTCCATTCAAACTGTCACTTCTCAAATCCCTCCTTTGCAGTTAGAGGTCGCCCATCTCAAGACTCAGATTGAAAGTTTGGAAAACCGTAATAGGCGCAATAATCTACGCATTTACGGCCTTGCGGAAGGACTTGAAGGCTCTGATGCGCTTTCTTTCTTTCAGTCATTCCTACCAACTCTATTGGATCTTCCTGCATCCCCAAAATTGAACATCCAGAGAGCTCACCGACTAGGCCAAAATTCTAAGTTTGCCTCATCTACTTCCAAACCACGTGGTGTTATTTTATATTTTTTAGAATATACCGACTTACTTAAAGTTCTTCATGCAGCCAAACGTAAGGGGAGAGTGTCTTGGCAAGGTAATAATTTATTTTTTGCTCAAGACTATGCGAAAGCAACTGCGGATCGGCGGAAAAAATTTCTGGACATGAGACCTGCGCTACGGAATATCAATGCTCGCTATGGCCTGTTTCACCCATGTCTTATGAAAGTAACTTTTAACAACAAAACTACTTCTTACGAAGACCCAGGACGTCTACAAGTCTTTCTTGACTCTTGCACTGAGGACAACATGGAAATTCCTCGTACTTCAAAGACCTGAGGATATCTACAACTTATATCATATTACTTTTAGCTAAGCAAATGTTTTTTCTATTTTAAGAATTGTTGTTGCTCTATTTTAATTTTGTTCTTTTGCCTTTTTCCATTATATTTGATTATACGTTTTATGTATCCTTTGTAATTGGTCTTCCTTTCCCCTTTCTATTTTAGAAGCAGCATTATATCGTCCGTCACTTCGTGATCCTATCTCCATTGCCTGGATGATGGTGTCTCCGTTTTCCGTTCTGTATCGGAGTTTCCCGCCTTTGGTGTGCTGTTTTCCTCATGTGCTTCCACCATCCCCATCTGTCTATGTCTTTTCGTGGTATGTGCCTTAATCATTTTTTCATCTTGTTTTTCTCTCTCTCTATCTCTTTTGTCTTCTCCCTTTTCCCTTTTGTTTTTGCTTTCATTTTCTTACCCTATTTCCTATACTGGATTCCCTGTCATTTTTCTCATACTTTGTATTTTTTCCCTCAGTCTTGCTTCTTTTTTTACTTCCTATATTTTTCTCTTTACTTTTCCTGCATCTCTGTATTAACCTATCACCTTTTCTATCATTTCTCCTTTTCGCATTATATTCTAGTTCCTGGTTTTTCAGTTACTATTTTCTGTCTTTTCTTCACTCCTTCATGTTATACCCTCTTTTTTACCTGCTTAACTCTGCTTATCCTTTCTCAACAATTTTCCATGATAATTCCTTCTTTTATTCGCTTAACGTGCATTGTACAGTTATTACTTAATATATGTGAATGTTTTTTATGGTAATTTTGAAGTTAGTACTTATATCTAAATGACGTTAAATATTGTATCGTGGAATGTTAAAGGCTTGGGTTCCCCCATTAAACGCCAAAGGGTTCTATCTCATATTGCTAACTTAAAAGGAGATATTGCATTATTACAAGAAACTCATGTAACTGATGGTGAATTAACTAAACTACGTCGTCAATGGGTAGGTCATGTTTATGCTTCACCTGGTTCAGGGAAACGTAATGGTGTAACTATACTATACCATAAACGTTTAGATATTCAACTTGTGAAGCAGGAGAATGATTCTGATGGTAGGTGGGTGGTTGTATCATTACTGATTAACAAAATTCCTTTAACCATATTTAATATCTATGCTCCCACCACCCTAGACAGGTCGTTTTGGCCCCATCTTCTTTCATCTTTAATACAATATACTGATGATTACTTGATTTTAGGCGGCAATTGTAATATGGTTTTAGACCCCTTTTTAGACAGACGATCCAAATCTCGATTTTCTCCTTCCTCCATGCACAATCAATTCACTTCTGCTATTCAACAAAGATCTCTGGTAGACTCCCCAGCGCACTCTTCCCAATCCCGTATTGATTATATTTTTATTTCCAAACCTCTCACACAGCATATTTCCCATTCTGATATAGGATCTATTCTAATTTCGGATCATGCTCCAGTCTCCTTAAGTTTAGATTTACTCCCTCCCAACAAAGGCACTAAGCGGTGGAGATTTAATAACTCTCTACTATTAGATCCCACATTTTCATCATCATTTCTTGAATTTGCAACTTTATTTTTTTCTGAAAATGACACTCCCCATTTATCCCCCCAACTTATTTGGGATACTTTTAAAGCTGCCTCAAGAGACTTCATTATTTCATTCGTGGCCCGTAAACGACGAACATCTATGCAAGCTATACAAACGCTTAATTCACAAATCAAGAAATTGGAACACTCTTATTATCTAACAGAAAATCAATCTACGCTTACTAATCTTATTAAAGCCAAACTCTCCTTTAATAAACTCTCTACTGAATCTGCAAACTTAATCCTTTTAAAGTCCAGTGCTAAATATTATAATGCTCAGAATAAATCTGGCAATCTCCTGGCCAATTATCTTAAGGTTAAAAAGGAACGCACAAAGATTGAATCTATTATCACTTCTACTAACACTACTGTTCATATAGACAAAGACATTCTCTCAGAATTCGTCAATTTCTATCAAACACTCTATACCCCTGAGTTTTCGCCTTCTCTGTCTGATATTTCTCATTATTTGTCTACCATTCCCTCCCCGTCTCCTCTAGATGTTGATTTTTCTTCTTTGGATTCAGATATACTTCCCAATGACATTCTTAAAGCTATTCACTCGCTCAAAAAAGGCAAAGCTCCTGGGCCAGATGGCTTTACCATGGAATTCTACGCACACTTTGCTACCTTCCTCGTTCCTAAATTATACCAACTGTTTTTATTTTTCATCTCTTCTAATAAATCTGAAGGCTCTTTTCAAGAGGCTCTAATATGTCTTCTTCCTAAGGAGAACAAAGATCATACTCTTTGTAAACATTATAGACCCATTTCTTTGATTAATTTGGACTATAAAATGTTTGCAAAAATTCTAGCTCTTCGCCTAGATGATATCTTGCCACGGTTAATTGGAAGGGAACAATCTGGTTTTATTAAAGGTCGTTATTTATCAGACAATACCCGTCTCTTTTTTAATGTCCTTAGTAAGTCCCACTCACATCCACATTCCTTAGCAGCTATTGCATTAGATGCTGAAAAAGCCTTCGACAGAGTCAACTGGCAGTTTATTTTTTCCACACTCCGTTGGTTTGGTTTTGGTCCCAAATTTATTTCATATATCTCATTACTATATTCTTTTCCTAGATCGTTTATTTTAGCCAATGGCCTTATATCTTCTTCCTTCCCTCTTCATAGAGGAGTTCGACAGGGTTGTCCCCTTTCTCCACTTCTATTCATTTTAGCGCTAGAACCCTTTTTAACGAAAATCCGTTTGAACTCTAACATTACAGGCTTCCCTTATGCAGACAACAATTTAAAACTCTCAGCGTACGCTGATGACATTCTCTTATTCATTTCGAATCCTCAATCATCCATTCCAACTTTTCTATCAGAGGTTTCTGCTTTTGCTCTAGTTTCGGGATACAAACTCAACACTGACAAGTGTGAAATTCTTCCTTTAAACAAATATTGTTTTCATGCTGATTTTCTAGACTCTTCTTTTCATTGGAACCCTTCTAAAATTAAATATTTGGGTCTATGGTTCACTCCTTCTCTTAAAGATACTGTGGCATTAAATTTAAAGAATTTACAGCTCACTTTAAATAACTCTACGTCAAGATGGCACCCTTTATTCTTATCTTGGTGGGGCAGACTTGATTCAATTAAAATGATGCTCGTTCCGATAATCCTATTTTTCTTATCTAACATTCCTATTAATATTCCTAAATCTTGTTTCAAAAACATTTATGGCATCTTATCAAAATTTATATGGCAAAATAAACATCCTCGGATGTCTCTCTCCAAACTCAAGCAACCTAAACATATGGGTGGGGTTAACTTCCCCGACTTTTCTTCTTATCACACATCCTTTTTTCTCAAACACTCTTCATTCCTGCTCTCTACAGATCTGAACACTGTTAATTCTCGTCCCTTGTGGGTAGAGTTAGAGTCTTCTTTTTTCCATCCTTTCTCCTTTGAAGAATTTTTATCCTTAACCCATATTCCAGCCAGGATGTCCCTTCGCATTCTCAAGAATACTCGCAAAACTTTTCAACCTCTTTTGTTTGAAGGTCTTGATGATCGTACCCGTTTTCTAAACTCCCCAATTTGGTATAATAAGCATATCACAATTAAGAATAGGACACTTTTTTGGAAGGACTGGCTAGCACTTGACCTTAAATGGACTCATCAACTGTTTCAAGATGATGCTTGTGTTCCCTTCTCTATCCTTCGCACCCGTTTTTCTCTTCCCCCTTCCTATTTGTCGAAATATCGATTACTGGCTTCTACCGCTCTACAGTCTTTCAATAATTTATCCTCAGCTCCTATTCATACCACAGCCTCTCCTCTTACAATTTCTTTTCTACGCACCCCCTCCTCGGCATCCTCTATATATAAAAAATTAAGATCTACATCTCTTTCCCGTACTAAATCTAACACGGAATGTAGTTGGGAGGCGGATTTGGGGTTACATTTTTCCATTTTAACATGGGAAAAGATTTGGAATAAAATAAGGAAGTCATCAAGAGCAGATAATATCACACAAACTTTATTCTTTATTTACAATAGACTCCTAATCAGCCCGGCCAAATTACATCATATAGATCCTGCTGTTTCCTCTACTTGCTGGTCATGTCCTGCCCCTAATGCAGATCTTTACCACATGCTCTTCACTTGTCCATCTGTTCACACTTTTTGGATCAAAGTCTGGAACCAAATTAACAAAATTTTCCACACACATATTCCTTTCTCTTTTGTTCATATTTTTCTAGGTAGTGTTTCAGAGGAATGGTCTTCTTTCAGCTCTTCCATTTCTATTGTGACCTACTCTTGGCCGTTGCATTTCAACAAATTACAAAATCTTGGAAAAATGCCTCTAACATTTCTTTCCAAGCCTGGTGGTATGGCGTTTGTTACAACCATAGATTAGATCGAGCTTATGTTTACCTAATTACTTTAGCTATTAAACGAGATTTGTTGTGGTTACCAGTCACTAATTTCCTAAATGTTTCTGCTTGTGCTATGCCTTTACATACTCCTTGTACTGAAGAAGTATTCAAGCCTCCGTGAAGTTCATAGAACAGTTTTAGTCTTTTTAATATTAATACTTTATGATACAATGTACGTTTTCTATTATGCTCTTTCCATTGTTCACAGAAATGTTTACATGCTGTAATTTAGTTAATGTTACCAGTGTTTATCATATGATCTCCCCCTCTTTCATACCTCTCCCTTCCTTTCTTTCTTTCTTTCCCTTCCTTTCTTTTGCCTTTTTGTTTTATCTTTAATTTTAGATTTTTTTTTATCATATTATATGATGTATTTCAAATTGTCACATTTCCCTGTTTATATCCAATAAACTTCTCTTTAAACTCAAAACTCTATGGAGTGCATTTAAGGCTTCTAAAATAATACATTGTAGATTATTTTCAATTATTGGGATATTTGCATTCAGCTGATTATAGACAGGCATATTCAGAAAAACAGAATCTTTTAATTGCAGGCCTTCACTTCTGATTTTACTATGCTCTACAGAGCATTTTGCCCGTTTGTCTGGCTCCTTGTGCACTTGTGCTCTAACTGTAATTCCTGTGACTGTGTTTGAACTCTCCTTTCTCAGCTCCTCTTTTGGAGCTAATATAATAGGCACATCCAGGATGGTATAATCATAACAAATTGTGAGTTTACTCACAGGAATATATATTCAGGTAAGTCCCACTAGTACTCTTTCTCTTTATTACTCCCAGATTTTACTATATGAATAGCCATCCGGGGGTCTCCATCAGTTAGAATCCCCTCCTCTTGGTTCAACAGCTGCGTGGCCCATCTCGCCTTACTCCACATTCATTTTTCATCAGCCCCTCATTTATTTCTGACTTTATTTAGGCAAACTTGCTCTATCTGCTCTATCTGATTGGCTCCAATAGGAGAGTCACACCCCAACACCATACTATATCCTGCAACATTTACAGCGTTTATGCTACAGAATGTCTTATTGCTAATTCCTGTTGTATAATTTGTGCAATTTGAGTAGTTTGAACAGGTTGATCCCCAGCCACCTTTATCTTTTAGAAAAACGTTGTAATTAGTTGGGCATCAGCTTTTTTTTAAGGTAGACTCTGTGATTTCTGTGGTGGCAGGCTCATCTAATTTCAGTGGATGTGGCATGGATACCATTATGGGCCTTTAGATGGTGCCTCTTCCTTTTGGGTGGGCCATAATTGAATGGTTGTAAACTCTGTGAACACATAGGCATCGGGTGCCTGGTATTCTGATGCCTCTTTCTAACAGTCATTATTCTCATCACTTATTTTGCAACTTAATTTCAGCCAGAGGCTCTCTCGTCATCTGACCTTTCACCCTTTTAGAGAGCTGATTCTTTATGTGTGCTTTTTTCCCCTCTTGTTCCCCATTTTCCTTCAGCTTTATTTGAATCTTTCCCATATCCTTTTCACTTTCAATCTGAAGTGTCTCTGTTCTCCACTGATTGAGCCCCTTTCAGATTAACTAAGGGATAGATTGGTGCAGTGGGTTGTTCATCATCAACTGGACTATTTATTTTATTTATTATTTCTCCTATATTTGTAGAAGCAGTGCCAAGGTCGTTCACATATGTATGAGAACATAACCACCTCAATGAATATGCCAGAGTGTTGTTTTACGATAGCTCTTTCACCCTAACTTTGAGGAGATCCTCCTTTCCTATTCACAACTACAACCCCATCAGCCCTACCCTCTGCTCAATTGCCAGCAACATTTTTCTTTCCAGCACCACTGTTGCTTAAATGATTGGATGGTTTCCCCAACTCTTCTGTACTCATGCCTCCAGGCTCACACATGTTTGTCTTACGGCTAAATATAGTGCCTCCTTCATGATTAGCTGGGGAAGTTTGAGCAACTTCATTACTTATCATTCCCTTTTCCTTACTGTTAATTAACCCATTGTCTTGAAACTTATACATTTGGAGGGCCATGCTTCCTCTTCCTCTGGGGATGCTGCTTCTCCCTGTGTGGCTGTTTCCCTTTGAGTATTAAGGAGGGTTTGAAGAATAGTGGTCAATATAGCTGCTACATGATGAGTTCCTTCCAGTGATTTCTCCAGTGAAGCAAGTATTGAGGTCAAAACTCTATGGAGTGCATTTAAGGCTTCTAAAATAATACATTGTAGATTATTTTCAATTATTGGGATATTTGCATTCACCTGATTATAGACAGGCATATTCAGAAAAATAGAATCTTTTAATTGCAGCCCGTCACTTCTGATTTTACTATACTCTACAGAGCATTTTGCCAATTTGTCTGGCTCCTTGTGCACTTGTGCTCTCACTGTAATTCCTGTGACTGTGTTTGAACTCTCCTTTCTCAGCTCCTCTTTTGGAGCTAATATAATAGGCACATCCAAGACGGTATAATCATAACAAATTGTGAGTTTACTCACAGGAATATATATTCAGGTAAGTCCCACTAGTACTCTTTCTCTTTATTACTCCCAGATTTTACTATATGAATAGCCATCAGGGGTTCTCCATCAGTTAAAACCCCCTCCTTCTGGTTCAACAGCTGCTTGGCCCATCTCACCTTACTCCACATTAGTTCTTCATCAGCCCCTCATTTATTTCCGACTTTACTTAGGCAAACTTGCTCTATCTGCTCTATGTGATTGGCTCCAATAGGAGATTCACACCCCAACACCATACTATATCCTGCAACTTTTACAGTGTCTATACTACAGATTGTCTTATTGCTAATTCCAGTTAGCTTAGTTTGTATAATTTGTGCAATTTGAGTAGTTTGAACAGGTTGATCCCCACCCACCTTTACCTTTTCGAAAAACGTTGTAATTAGTTTGGGCATCAGCTTTTTTTTTTAGGTAAACTCTATGATTTCTGTGGTGGCAGGCTCATCTAATTTCAGTGGCTGTAGCATGGATACCATTATGGGCCTTTAGATGGTGCCTCTTCCTTTTGGGTGGGCCATAAATGAATGATTGTAAACTCTGTGAACGCATAGGCATCGGGTGCCTGGTATTCTGATGCCTCTTTCTAACAGTCATTATTCTCATCACTTATTTTGACACTTGGAGGGTGTTTCACTGGTGTAAAATTAGTAAAAAAAAGTAGAAAATAAAAAGGAGTTTGGCACCAGTCAATCAATGCAAAGTTTGAGCATAGAGGAGAGATCCCAGACAGTGATGTCCAGCCTCCAATCTCCAAATTGCTCCGGTTTGCGGCTCACAGTTGCTAGTTATCGACAATCAGTTTGCCTTAACTTCTACTCCTCATCTTCAAAACTCAAACAGATGGTTTAACAGCTTAACCCTCACATGAGGCACAGCGTAGCACATAGTAGAGTAGAGTAGCTTCTAAGTGGTTCAGAAAGCAACCCCTTTGGTCAACATGCGACTCGTATCCCACATGTCGCACTTAACGCTCTCATCGCCACCCCTCACACTGCTCACATGCCCGTTACCGGCAACTTATCTGCCTACAGGGCTCTCAACTACCCCACATGATTCAATTAAAGAGTCCAAAGAAAGTCTGCTCACTACACGACTTCCCATGCAGCAGGGTTTACCTCACATAGAGGACTCACAAGGGTCCCACATAACGGCTCACCATCCTGCTCTGTCTCCTTATTCCATCTCTCGCTCAATCCGCTGGCCGCCTGAAGAAAGCTGAATTCTAGTTCAGTTCAAACTGGCCCAGCTGAAAAACCCCGACCTAACCCTCACCTTCATAGGGTAATGGTGGTGAAGCACAGGGGACTTGGGCTTGGTGACTATGGGCTATAAGGTGAGCAGGGAGATGGAGGATGTGGAGTTACCACTCCGAGATGTGGAGCTGGAGCTTTCACCAGAGCTCGGTGAGGCTCAACTCAGAGAAGCGGCAGAAAAGGCGGCAAGCAACAGGACAAGCAAAGCAGACAAGAGGTACAAGCACAAGAATGCTCAATCGCTTCTACAGGTTCACTCCGGCTCAGCATCCTCCCTCTCCGGCGTTATCTCTCAGCATCTCTCCTTCACTTTTCGGCTCTGTACACTATTGTGTGACAGCAAAAATCTCCCAAGTAAAGCAAATCAAACTGCCATGTCTCCTGATTTAGTTGCTTTCATAGATACCCTTTACTCTGTGGTGTACAGGAGCTAACGTTGTGGGATTTATATAATCAGTGGAATCAGTGAAGATAAAGGTTGACCCTCAGGAGACCTCTCCAGAATAAACCAGTACCCATTAAAACCTGAGCAGGGGGAAGGGATTCGCTCTACAATAGCAAATTCATTTAAGCACATAGTTTTAGTACCCATTGTTAGTAGATGTAATACCCTGATTTTGTCTGATACATGAGGTAGGGAAAGTCAACACATATTAAGGTTCATACAGGACGATTAGGGCCATTAATAATGTGGTTATCCCAGGTTTTCCGTTGGTCCTCAACTCTGCCGCCATCCTGTCCTGCACCCTACAAAAGCAATTGGTTTACATTAATTTACTTTGACCTGCTTTCTTTTCCATCCCCATATATAAGGAGATTCAGTATCTCACTTTGGTCCCATTTCCAATGTCCCAGCTTTCATGGACCAAACATCCTCAAGGAATATACAGAATCCCCTTCAATCTTTTTCCAGGCCCTGAAGAACGATCTATATATTTTGATTTTACACTAAGGTTCTATTTCATACCAATATGTTGATGCTGTGTTTTTGGCATCAGTTACTCTACATCACTGGAAGGAGTCCGCCTATCTCCTCACTGAATTGGCTAAAAAAACGAGCATAAGACTTCAAAGGAACCTTGGTCATGAAGCAGTTGAAGCCTGTCAGTAAGATGCACCGCCCTGTAGCTCTCCCAGGTATGAACCTGTCAGGGCATAGCTGGGTATTGTAGACAGTGGATCCTAGGCTATGCTGAAATGTCAAGGCCTTTGCAAGATAAGGTCAGAAAAGCCACAGCTGATTGTCTGCAATGCTCTAGTGAAGTAAAACATGTATTTGTGAAAATTAAACAAGCATTGACTTCTGCACCTGTATTAGGACTCCCTGATTGTGACAAATCTTTTATTTTGTGGTTGTCATGAATGTAATATATTTCCACTTGGATTACTGATACAGCACCATGGGGTCAGAAAAAGCCCATAGCTTAATACTCTTTAATTCTGGACCAAGCTGAGGCCGGGATCCCGCAATATATTAGGTTTGTAGCAGCTGCCTCTAATCTTGTTGAAGCATCTGAAAATATTTTGCTGAGTTCTCAGTTAACTACCACTGCGCCTCATTCTGTGGTTCATGCCTTCTCACTGCAAAAACACAGCAAGTCTCTATAGCCTGATTGTCTTGGTATGAACTTTTACTGTTGCCTGCTTCCTATATTACCTTGAACTTCTGGCCTGCCCTGAACCTGAGAAATGGAGCCGTTGGGCTCCAATGGTACTTCTGAAAAATGCTCTTGGGGTGGATCAGTGCAACATGGTTATCTATTTAACATTAGCCCCTTTGGGGAGAGGGCTTGCATAGGCCCCCTCTACATACCATTAAATGCCCCTGGAGGGTTATGCAAAAGAAATGCCTGGCTATGCAATCAAAAAGCAGCCCAGTGAGTATAGAAGCCTATCCGTGGCCGTGGCAGGTAAGAGCGGTAGGGCGGGGGTTGCTAGCGAGCCGGCTGCAAGCTGGCCATCACACTGTGAGGCTCTGCAGGCTGGGCAGCTAATCCAGCATTTATCCTGTTGGTGACCTGCCCATCGCGACCCGCAAAGTAGTGGGATCGACCCGGAGTGGGCTGCTGCACCTGTTGATGGTGAAGCTGGAGGTGGCGAGGTACTGAATCCAGTGATTCGTGATGGGAGTGCCTCCCGCAGTACCATGGCGGCTCGGGTCTGGTTGCGGTCCTGCCAGATATATCCTACGAGTGGACCTGGCCGGAGGTGGAGCTGTGGCCTCTTCGTCGCTGTACGCAGACGGCGGAGACTGGCGCCGGCTGCGATGAAGACACATGACCTGTGGCTGTTGAGGGAAGACTGTGGTGAGCAGCCTGCGGCTCTCCCCATCAGGCCGGGGTCGAGTTCTGTGCGGGACTCCCTTCGGTGGTGCCTGGGCCCTGAATGACCGAGTGAGTGGTGGCGGCACCGGGTGGGGAGCTTCGGCCGGGAGATCGCCCTGTGGGGGGTGTACCATGGCTAGAAACCAGGAGCCAAGAGGGGGTGGACGGCCGACCCGTGGGGTTGTGGCTCCAGATCAGCGGGGCTCACTCCTGGCAGGACTCTCCTTGCTGTGTGTGCCCTCTGCCTGGTGCATTACTGGGGAGGCCCCCTCCACGGTGAACTTTAACTGCGGGCGACCGGGCCCTTGGGGAAAGTGTGGCCCGCGCTGACCCTGGCTGTGCCTTTGTTGATCGGGGGCCAGAACCTTAATTTTCTGTCTGGGCAGCTGGCCGGGCCCACCTGCACACTTGCACGGTGTGTGTGGGCCGGATCGATAAGCAGGGGGACGCGCTGCAGATTCCTGCAGGGATGGCCTCATCTTTGCCTCCGTGAGGGAGGCCCCCTGGGACCCGCAAGAGACTGGGCTTTGCCCCTTGAAGGACACAACTCTGGGCCCCCTACGTTTTGTCCTCTAACACTGCCTGGTGGCCTTGCGTGGTGGCCCTGGGGGGTGTTCTGGCGGGCCCCTGCCTTGGCTTCACTTGCATGTGCTGATTGCCCCGAGACTGGGCTGACATTGTTGGTGTGGTAGGGGGGCTGACCTGCGGGTTGCCCTGCGAGGTGTCTGGGGCCCTGCTGTGGACCACGGCGGGGGTGCATTCTGTTGCCCCATCCATGCATCAACAGCGCACCAGTGAAGCTGCCCCCTGGGACGTGAGTGGGGCAGGGCCTGATCCTCTGTGGAGAGCGCATTTGGGCCTTCTGCAGCCTAGATGCAAGCGTCATCTGGTGGACTGACAGTGCGGACCCCCACTCTGACTACACGTGCTTGCCTCGGTTGCCATATTCTCGGCAGGCTCTGGCCCTAGCTTTATGAGGGCGGCCAATCATGATGAGCGCATAGCGGAGGTTGAGGGTACGGTAACGCGAGAAAAACTTCACAGTATGGAGAAGCTACTCGAGGTAATTCACGCCAAAAATTAGGACCTTGAGGCCCGGTCCCAGTGCAATACCTTGCACATTCTGGGAGTCCCTCGAGTCCACCGCAATGACACGAGTGGAGGATTATGTGGAGGACATGCTTCGGGCCCTTTTTGGGGACTCCCTGTCCTCTGTGTGGGTAGTGGAACGGGCCCATAGTTCCCTGGGCCCACGGCCTCCCCCGGGCGCATGTCCCATCATCGCGAGGCTGCTGAACTATAGGGACCGCGACACGGTGCTTCGCTGGGCCCGCGATCTGCCTGACTCCAGATATCAGGGCAAAGCTCTTTCATTTTTCCCGGACTTCACACTGGCGGTCCAGGCGGCTCGTTGTGAATTTGTGCCTGTCAAGTGGTTGCTGCAGCAGCAGGACATCAAATACTCTCTCCTGTACCACACGAAATTGCAGGTGTTTCATACTTCACAGACCTCAAGCTGGCTGTTAAGTTTGCCCGCACTCTTAAGCACTCAAAGATGGCTGCCTCAGTGGAGAATGGCTGATCATGGTGCAGCAATCCTGCCTTGTCTGATTGGTTCTACTGTACACTTGGGTTTAATTGTTCCTTCTACTTGACTCTTGCCACATTTACAATCATTGTGAAGCAGCCCCGCCTTCTCTAATTGGTTCTAATGTACACTTGGGTTTAATTGTTTTCTCCACTTGATTCTTGCCACATTGGCACGCGCTCCTTCTGGTACCTCAAGACAGATGGGTATTGCATGGGATCACCGCCCACCTGATACTGTGAGCTCCCTAAAGGCTCTTGCCTGGCCAGCCAGCTCTTTGGGCTGAGATTCGTCAAGCTTCCTGGTGTTTCCCCGCTGGGATGAGTCCCTTGTTGCGACTTGACATTGGCCCTTGTGGCCTAGTTGGGGATGGGTGGTTACTCTTCAGCCTAGTTGGGTGGCTGCAGTGGGAGGGGGGTGGGTTGGGGGGTGGTGGATGCATTGCATATGATTTTTTGTCTGTTCTTCCCTTGTTTCCTTCCCTGCACCCTTTCCTTCCCCTCTTTGGCCCAACAACTACAGCTGCTCGCTTTTTGTTTTCTCTTCCCCTCCCTCCTTCATTGCCTGCGATCTGAAGAGCTGTGATAATGGCTGATAACTCTAACACCGAGCACCCGCTCAAAGCTAATACCTGGAATGTGCAGGGCTTGAACGATTGTAGAAAGGTGCGGCTTGTAGCAGCGCTGCTGAATCGCCACGGGGCGGATGTATGCTCTCTGCAGGAGGTATTCTGCAGGTTAATCTGGCTACGCTCGGGGCACAGCTATCATCCTTCAAAAGGGCCTTTCCTTGTCACACACGTGATACTATCCTGGATCCCCTGGGTCGATACGTTATTGTTCTGGGAATATTGGGTGGGCTCCCCGCTGGAATGGTTTCGATTTATGGGCCTAATGATGACGATCTCCAGTTGTTTAGCGAGGTGTGGAGGCTTGTGGAATTTCTTGCCCCGGGGGCAGTGCTGTGGGGTGGGGATTTCAATGTGGTGCTCAATCCTGACAGGGACAGATTGGGAGGCTCACGCCGTACCCACCTTCGGGCTGCGGCACAACTCTAGGTGCTGATGGAGGACTTTGGCCTGACGGATGTCTGGCGTCTGCTCCATTCGCAGTGCCATGAGGGTACCTGCGTCTCCACCGTGGGCCTCACATGGTCCAAGATAGATCACTGGATCATCTCCCATGATGTGGATAACTGGGTCCGACACTGCATGCACCTCGCACGCACCCTTTCGGATCACGCCCTGGTGTTGCTGGAATTTGCAATGCCAGATGCTCCGAGCAGGTCCTTCAGCTAGAGACTCCTTGCTGGAGCTCTCCGTGATCAGGTTTTCCCGGAAGACATCGAACTTGCAATAACAGAATGCTGTGAGCTCAATGAAGGCTCGGTTGACTCCCCATCCTCGGATACTTTTAAAACAGTAATTAGAGGTAAATGCATAGCTAAACAGGCCGGCTTCCTTCACTCTCTTCGTGGGGACTTAATTGAAGGCGAGATACGACTGCTGGAGCAGGAATACTTTGATACTAATCGACTCCCTCTTCTTGCACAGCTTAAATCTAAGCTGGAAGAATTTTTAAGAGGCTGTACTATGGGAGACACACTATTTAGGGAAGGAGGCACAAGCCCGTCAGTGATGTGAGGGTGATAGAGCCGATAAGACCCTTGCAGGATTGCTTCGGAAGCCTTGGGCTAATGATTACATAAGCAAGCTGCGCACGGGCGAGGATGAGACAGTGGTGAGGCAGGCTGAAATGATGGCATTTTACGCCTCGTTATATGCCTTGCACCAGCCGGAAGTCCCTGGTGACCTGCTTCATTTCTTTGACTCGATCGAGCTGGTCTGGCCCATCACAGGTACTTGGACGAACCATTCTCCGTGGAGGAGGTGATTGGTGTAATTCGTGCAATGCCTGGGGATAAAGCCCCAGGGCTGGACAGGCTCACCTCAGCCTTTTAGAAGGAGTTGGCGCCGCTGCTCGTGCCCCATCTGCTTAACATGTAAAAGGACTCATTGGAGACAGGTGTCCTCCCCCCCTCACTTCGTGAGGTGCTTCTCGTGACCATACTTAAACCAGATGAAGATCCATAATTGAGTGATTCTTACTAGACTCTTTCCATGATTAATTTTCAATCAATCAATCAGGTGTTTGTTAAGCGTGACTACTCACCCGTAAGGGTCTCAAGGCGCTGGGGGGTGGGGGGGGATTGGAGGTTCCAGTCCTTGAAGGAGGGGGTCTGTCAAAGATCCAGGTCTTGAGGATTCTTGCAAAGATGGGGAGCGATGTTGTCTATCCGAGGTGGAGCGAAAGGTTGTTCCAGGCTCTGGCCGAGCGGAAGGTGAAGGAGCGGCCTCCCGATCTGGTCTTTCTAGTGCGGGGGACCACGGCATAGGAGAGCTGGGCTGATCGTAGGGTCCTTTGGGGTGCGTGGAATTTGAGTGGGCTGTTCAGGTATGCTGGTCCGGTGTCGTGGAGGGCCTTGTGAGCGTGGGTTAGCATCTTGAAGGTGACCCTAGCTTCGATGGGGAGCCAGTGGAGTGTGAGCAGGTGCTGGGAGATGTGGCAGTGTCTTGGCAGGTTGAGGACCAGTCTTGCGGCAGTGTTTTGGATGTTCTGTAGCTTGCGGTGAGGTTTTTGTTATTCCGGCATAGAGTGCGTTGACGTAGTCGAGCCTGCTGGTGACCAGGGCGTGAGTGACGGTCTTTCTGTGCTCGAGGGGGATCCATTTGAAGGTCTTACATAGGAGGCGGAGGGTGTGGAAGCAGGAGGACGAGACGGAGTTGATCTATTGACAACAAAATTCTCACAAAGCTTCATGGCTAACGTCTGCTCCCCTTGCTCCCTACGATACTTGGGCCGGATCAATGCGGTTTTGTCCCGGGTAGGATTACTGCCCACAACCTCCGCACCCTCTTTGCTGTCATGCAGGGGACCGATCCTGCCCTTCCTGCGGCAACAGTGTTCCTTCACGCTACTAAAGTGTTCGATACACTGGAGTGGCACTATTTCTTCTTGTTGCTTGCCAGAATCGGCTTGAGCCCTTCGCTTCTCAGGAAAATTGCATTGCTATATACCTCCCCCTCAGCTAGATTGCGAATCAATGGAGTCGTCTCCCCCCCCGGTTCAGGTCGCCCGGGGCACCAGACAGGGGGGCCCGCTGTCATCCCTCCTCTCTGCGATGGCGCTGGAGCTGCTGGCAGCCCGGTTGCGACAGTTCCACATGCAAAGAGGCCTCGATTTCACGCCCCAGGTGGTCCTCGAATCCATGTATGCGGACGATGTGACTCTCTACGTCCAGCATCCAACGGATAATCTTGACCCCCTTATACGGGAGATCATTCGGTTTCGTGGCCTCTTGGGTATTACCATAAACTGGGGGAAATTTATCATCTTCCCACTCACTGCAGTAACCATTGCATTTCAGTCAGAATTTCCTCTCAAATGGGCTGACTCCCCCGTGAAATAATTGGGAATCTGGATTAGCAGGGACCAGGCGGAACTGTGGAGTTATAACTATGGCAGACTCATGGACTGGTTTGAAGATTGGCTTCCCCGCTGGAGGGCGCTCCCTCTTTCGCTCACGGGGTGACTCGTCATTGCCAAGATGACTGCCCAAGTTCCTTTATACCTTCGGCAATCTTCCGCTCCCTCTCACGGTCACATTCAAGAAGCGTTTCCGCTCCAATTTGATCTCCCTGGTATGGGCGGGGGGCTACCGCGGGTCTCCTGGGAAACTCTCATGCTCCTGTTCGAGCAGGGGGGTCTTGGGGTGCCAGAAATGGAATTGTATCACTCATGCGCTCAGGCACAATTCGCATTCCCCTGGGTTTTTCCGATGCTGTTCCTGGCGCATGCGGCCCCTGAGTGTGAGCTGGCAGACCCAAATCCACTACGTATGTGATGTTCTGCTCACAGAGCCGCCCACTGGGGGGGATAGACACAGTCGGCAGTACGGTATGGGTGAGGCAGACGCTCCATCGATGAGCGGGTCTGGAAACTCTATTTGCGCCCTCAATGCCTATTACGGGCCACCCGGACCTGCCCTTTGCGAGGTCGGCGGGGGTATGCCGGCGGTTGCGCACCTTGCAGGTGCACACGCTGCGTCGGGCATTCCAAGATGGGTTTTCATAGACTTGGACGCTGTTCTGGGTGATGAGCATACAGGACTCTTGGACAGGATGACTTATATTCACCCAAGGGCGGCCATACGGGCGAGGTTTGCCTCATTCCTGCTGGCACCACCAACGTTTCATGCATTGGAAGCATTCTTATCTAACCCTTCACCCCGTAGACTCATAACACATCTGTACACTGGTATGCAGCGAGACTACCCTGTGCTTGTGCCCCTGGCTCAGGCTGCTTGGGAGGAGTGCCTGGGTGAGAAGGGTGTGTGGGCCTACTGCTGCGCGCAATCTAGGGATCTGTCTAACTACAGACTTCGATTGGTCCATTTCAAATTTCTCCAAAGACTTTATAGAACCCCGGTATGGATGTGTAGGGCGGGGTTAAGCGCAGAGGCATGCTGTGTGGTTTGTGGAACGCTTGAGGCCTCATTCATGCACCTCGTCTGGGAGTGCAGGGAGGTTGTGAACTACTGGGGGTGTGTGTTCGATGTTATGGATGAAATGCTGGAGTATAAGGTGGAACGCACCCCGTTATTTGCCCTGCTAGGCTATGCCAAACCTTTACCTAAGAGCGTCAGACGACTCGCTGCTATGTTGTTGCTGCTGGTGAAGAGGCGTGTGGCGATCTGCTGGGGCCATAGGCATAGACTGCGGAGAGATGATTGGTTGTCGGATGCAGCGTTTTGCCACACACAATTGTCTGAGTATTAAGATCTGATGCCCACGCAAGTGGGGCCCCTGGATATATGGGAACCCCTGTGAAGGTTTTCGCAAGAAATGCAAGAAATGCGCATGCGTCGGCGCCCGAACATACGCAGTTGTCATCAAGAAGTCGCGATGGAGGAAGAGGGCAGTCCAGGGACGCCACAGCTCAGGTAAGACATTTTAGTACTTTATATCATGTTTTTTAAGCTTCTATAATAACTGTTAATAGGGCAGATGGGAGGCGGGGGCTGGTTAACTCCTTCCCGCGGCAGAGTGTGCAGAGTTTTGCCTACTCCGCCTACTTTGCAGAGTGCGGAGTAGGCAAAACTCTGCACACTCCGCTGGCTTAACGCAGCTGTCCGCCCACCCTTACTTGTGATCCCCCATTTACTGGCTACTGGGTGGGGTGGCTCCCGGGCACTCCCTAACTAATGTGGTAAAGGTTCTTGAAGACAAACTAATCCGCATTTTCTGTAATTTTGGTTTGTCTTATTACAAATAGGGCCAAAATGCCAAATGTAGGGATATTTTCAAGATGACAAATGTATTCAGTTACACTATACTTGGGTTGTGGGTGTAGGGGAGTGTACTATGGTAATCACTAGTATCATTCCATATCTAGCACTTAAATACAGTTTGAAATAGGCATTGCACTGATAACAAAAAAAGTTTCAATAAATTAATCCTTGCTCAACCCTTGGTAGCTTGGCAAATGACTAATCAGGCTTAAACTAGAAGACAGGTATGTATAAAGCATTTAATATCACCCAAACAGTAAATATGTAAAAGGCACAACACAATAAAAAACATTTTTTTCTTTAAAATGACACCACAATGACAAAATCCAATATAGGGAAGAAAAGATATGAATTTATATAAAATTTATTTTAGAAAAGTGTACATTCTAACACCAAAAATTTTAAAATGCCATTCGTGGCTATCTCATTGCACTGGACTGGAACAAAATCAAATTTTAGGCCGACCGCGATCAAGTGCTGGTCAGATAGGATGAGTGCTTGGTTCCAGCCAAAAGTTTACCTTCGGACTTAATCTATTTCTTGGGGATTTCTTCTTGTCGACGGGCTCGTCGGTTGGATCCTTGGGCTTCTCGGACCCGATGTTCGAGTCGACGACAGCAGCCTGCTGCATCGTGATGCTTCAGTGAGCCTCTGGAAATCTTTCTCATCAACAGCGAGGAGCTCCACAGCTTTTAGCAGGACTAACCAGCATTGTCAGGCTGTTTTGGGGGCGATGTGGGTGGATTGACTCTTGATGTCGAGCGGGTCTCTTCCTAGAACCTTTCTGGGAAACTTTACAGAAACTTTCTTTCTTTGTCGATCTGGTAGTTTCTTGGCACCTTTGAGGAAAATGCATGTCCACTAGGTTAGTCTAAGGGTTTAGAGATGCTTGAGTGCATATTCGGGGCTAGGACTTCATTTCCCACAATGCACCTGAATAGTCCAGGAAAAATCCAGTTGCAGCTGGTCAGTTCGGGTGATCCTCTCTTTGGGTTTGCAGGTGACTCTCTCTAGCTCTTTTGCACCTGTTGCTGATCAGGAAGTCCACTAATTTTACTTTGAGTCAAGCACAGTCCTTTCTTTGTGGATCCTTTAGAGTGCAGCAGGTGCAGTAATTTTGAGTGCAATCCTTCTGTGATATAGTCCAAGGGTCCAGTAGGCAGTCCGTTTTCTTCATTTGATCCAGGCAGCGTTCTGAGGAGCTTATGCAGCTCTTCCATATTTATTATCCATTCTGGGCTGGCAAGAGGGGGCCACCCCAACCAATTGAAATAAAGTTACCTACCCCTACTACGACCACTTCCTGTGAAGTGCAGCATATTTTTTTTGTCAAACCTTGTAACGCCCTGAACGTCTCAGGATCGTTTAACAGACACGACAATGAGGACGCAACCACTAGTGAAGGGTTAGTTGTTTTAATGAAGGCAAATATAATACAAAGAATAAACAAGTTATAGTCACTGGAATCCTCCAGGCTAAGTACGTTACCAGCCCACAGCACGGATGGGCCTAACCGTCCTCTGCATATACGCCGGTCCCGGCGTATGCCAACAGAGGGCAGAAATGAAATGGCCGACAATGCCAATCGGTAGGCTGTGAGGGGCACGAAGAGTGTTGGGGAGAATCGAGGAGTCAGGGAAACACCCAGCCGGGGTCTCTACCTGAAGGGAGCAGCCGCTCAACCTCTTCCTCAGACTGCACCGGGACGCGGAGTCACCTCCTGGTGATGCGTCACCGATACCCCAATCACAAGCAAGAAGACTGAACCGAGAGCAGCCGCTCGATCGATCCTGTGGACTTCCGAGTCTGTAACGCGGCAAACACCTCCTGGTGTGCGTTACAGCTGGCAGTCCCTGTGTCTCTGGTCGGGCTGGGAGTTACGACTCCAACCAGCAAAAGCGCCACTGCGCTTGGACTCAGCCGAGTCAAAAAGCGAAGCTCAATGGTTGACCGGTAGAGCTTCCGGGTCCTTCACAGGTGACGATGGGGCAAGACACGGCCCAGGGAGTAACGACTCGACCTACCTCCGTTCTTGCCTTACTGGAGCACCACTCCGGAACACTGCTCTTCACGAAGCAGGTACGTCGGTGTGAACACAATATCCGACAGCGTTGTACCTCCCGGTTCCTCCCTTTATAGGGCGTGTTTTCCTTGAGTTATGTAACAGCTCTCCTGTTTACATAAGGGCGTGTTTCCTTGAGTTATGTAACAGCTCTCCTGTTTACATAAGGGCGTGTTTCCCTTGAGTTATGTAACAGCTCTCCTGTTTACATAAGGGCGTGTTTCCCTTGAGTTATGTAACAGCTCTCCTGTTTACATAAGGGCGTGTTTTCCTTGAGTTATGTAACAGCTCTCCTGTTTACATAAGGGCGTGTTTCCCTTGTATGACAGGAATTCTTGACAAACCTCTTTTTATTGACATTTTGCAATAAATCACATTTTGATGTTGCTTGATGCTCAGCACAGTGAGCTGCCATAAAAACACAATAATGAAAGAACTGGGCTATGGTAAAAGGCAAAGTATGCGTCCACGCCAACTTCTCGTGTGGTAGTGCTAATAGGAAAGTACAGTTTCTATCAATGGGAGAGCTGGATCAAATCGCATATCGTAGTATTTCCAAAAGACACCAGCCCAATCCGTCTTTCTTTTGTGCAGCATATTTTTGACCCAGAATGCACTGTTCTTACAAGAACCAAAATTGAGAAATTCTCTCCTTGACGTTTGTGTCGGCGTAACCCAACTCATAGGCGTGGTTAACATCTGACTACACTCCCCTTCCAGCACTCTCCCAATTTAATTAGGGTGACTCACATCTGGCTGGGGATCAAAGAAGTGGGGACTGGCCTTGGTCCTGTGACTAATGTTCTCCTACCTTTGAAGTCCAACTTATCTGCCCAGACCCTTCCTCTCCTTGGCTTCTCCAGGAAGCAAATCTCCTAACACCAAATGGCTGTATTGTTACAGCACCAGGCCTCTTCACACCTGCTCAGGGAGCAGCTTGGCTCAGACTGTCAAAGGCTAGCCAGTCAGAAGAGGCTGCTACAAGGCTGCTTTAGGTAACTTCAGGAGAGTATGTTCTAAACTACTTTCATGAAATAGGTATAGTAAATTCAACCTTGGCAAGTTGTTGGACTTATTGTAACCATTATTTTTATACTTAGAATGATACCGTTGGCTAGCTCGAAAGCAAAGATAGACTGTATTAAGTTGAATAAAGCCTTCCTATGTTAGCCTATGGGGCTAGCGTATTACAATAGTAAGAAACGTGTTTGGCTGTTTCTCAGTAGCAGGGCATATGAAAAATGTTTTATGTTGCCCCCCTATTTATAACAATGCACCCTACCCTTGGGGCACCTAGGCCAGACCTGCGGGGTGACTTATATGTCATAAAAAGATAGTTTTGGACTTTGGAAGAACTTTTGATTCCAAAGTGTTATTTGGACATCGTTTTATTTTAAAACCAGCCTGCAAGGAAGGCCTGGCTTTAAAATGACACCAGACACCACAACAGTGCACATTCAAGTGCATCAAGTCCACTGGGATCTCAAATTCTACATGCCCGATTGTATAATAGGAACGTACAGGGAGTATCTCTTTGGCAATTAGAATGATGCAATTACCATATACTTTTGGAGGACAAAGCACTGGCCCTGGCCTGGTTAGCAAAGCCCATGACACTTTGAGTCAGTAACCACCAGCAGTAGTCAAAAAATGGGGGCGATCG
Source organism: Triturus cristatus (assembly GCF_964204655.1). Taxonomy (NCBI): domain Eukaryota; kingdom Metazoa; phylum Chordata; class Amphibia; order Caudata; family Salamandridae; genus Triturus; species Triturus cristatus. The sequence goes on along the minus strand of NC_140584.1, from coordinate 468,512,122 downwards.
AGGCAAAAATAATGACTTTCCTACAGAAGCATGTTTTTTGTCACATGATTAGGTTCCATAGACTTTTATTGACAGCAAACATATTTAAACTGTCCTAAATGTAATGTATTAGACCATAACATGATCCAACTGCCCGTTTTTAGGTCTCGCCTTGCTATCGCGTGAGCGATTGCAAAGCGAGACTATAGGAGCTTTTAAAAGTGCTCCCAAAAAAGCGGATTGCATTGCTAGCACGCGCACAATCACGCGCTTGGTGCCGCCATGCACTCCGCTTTCTGGGAGCACTTCAAAGGGTTTGCTCCCCCGCCCCCAAGCGTGCGCGCGCCACACTCCGCCGGGCTTGTCTAAATCTCCGTTGTGTGAACCCATGCAGGTGTGAGCACTTGAGAGGGAATGCGGCTGCCTTTAGAAACTGGTAACGTCAGTTCAAGGAATCGAGGAGGGAGGATACGGAAGTTTTTTTTTTTGGGGGGGGTGCTGTTATGTGAACACTCTGTGAAAGCAGTAGAACTTAACTTGCTTGGTGATACTTAGCTACGGTAGAGTGATGCGCTGATATTTTGTTTCAGTATTTGATCTAGCGCTGATGGCGGTAGGATTACCTCGCATTGATTAGGACGGATGACCGACTTGGCGCGCCCGAGCCAGGTTTCGTGTTGTTCACACGCACTAGTTCTACAAGGATTTTCAGAAACTACGAGTATTTTTAGCTGCTCTATGTTAAGTACGGCTTTCCACTGTGTGTTTAATTACTGTAATTAGTCGGGGGTAAGGACGCACGACTCTGTGTTGTTTATATTACCACGCGGCATTGTCACCTATTTGTGCATATCACATGCTGTTTATTTAAATCACTTCCTTAAGAATGAGAGACTGCTCCATGGTACGTGCTTGTGGTAGCTGTGAACACTCGATTTATACTCTGTGGCACTGAGAGTGTTTTCCAGCCGAATTCGTCTCAACTCTCAGGGGAGATCCCGGTGCGCGCGCGCATGAAGCGGCCGTATTTCTATCACTTTCCCTGTCCGTGCTCCGCGGGGTTATGAGGATGCGGAATATATGTAAGCGTGCCAGCTATTTTGTTTATTTTGAATTTTATGTAGAAGCCGTCGTTCCAGTTTGTTAGAATGATACATGTATTTCATCCGAGTAGTCTTTACAACAGTATTATGAACCAATTGAATAATAAATTGGTTATGGCCGGTGAGTTCTAGTTTAAAGTTTTTCTTCAGTGATACATTCAGAGGTGACCCTGACAGCAAAAAAACGCATTGAAAGTGTCATTAGAGTAATTCAGTGGGCGTTGCGCGCCTGGTGTTTTAAACCATTTTAGCCCAATGGGCGTTGGTCCATCATCAATTAGCCACCAATGACAGTGTGGATGCTTGCATACAGATGATACTCACCGCCCCCCCCTCTCTTTGGTAGCGCCGAATCGTCAGGTGTACGGAAGCGGATTTACAGACCAGGGTATGGCCCCGCCCACAACTACTCAAAGTTGATTTTAGAAGGACGACGTACGTCCACGCGCTGTTTGCGTCGGACAATTGAGATTCTAGCGTGGTAGCAGCTCAGTGAGAGATCCTGAAAAAAGGAGGTATTCTCTGGGGTCTGGCTGGCTGTACTTGAGGGCCTGACATGTACGGTGATGAAGGGCTGCACTCGGGCACTGAAGTGGCAACACAAAAGTAAAATAATATTTGCAGCGCTGGGCGATGAAGGCTGACTACGCTCGTACACGACCGGTAGTGCATCTGTGCTGTTCATTGCCAGCATAAGTCGTCTCCTGGCACATTTCACAAAACACATTGCACCTGTATACAAAGGAGCTATGCAGGGCTTTAGTGGGCTGGGGCCTGCGTTCTGAAAAACAGGTGCTGAGATGCAGGCGCGCAACACCCATTGGGCTCACCGGGCTTCAGCCCCCCCCCCCCACGTCGTGTGTCAGCCCGGCTGAGACAGCCTCGCGGGCTGGCGTCCGTCTAATTGCAGCCGGACCCGAGTACTTCACAGGTCTTTAAAAGACCCTAAACTCGTTAATGAGGCTTTTGTTGTGTTTTCACCCCTTCTTACAGCCACTCTGCCTATGGCTGGAAGACTTCCCCCCCCCCCCCTGAAATCTTTTTAGCCCCCCCCCCGAAATTTGTCTCTACTTGCCCGCCTGCTGAGATGGGTGCTTATCGGGTTCTTCATTTTGCTCTGTCTAAACAAAACAAGCATTTGCAATGCAATAGGTCTCGCATTTATACGAGTTTGAGCTATTGGCATTGTTAAATGACAATGCCTTTTATTTATGTTTTAAAAACCCACACATAAATAAAAGGCATTGCCATTTACAGTGCCAATAGCTCAAACTCTTAACAACTGCGAGACCTATTGCATTGCAAATGCTTGTTTCTAAAGATCTCTGGTCAGGTTGGAATGACAATTGTATCTTGATTATTTGTTGTGCTGCTGGCTATTTTTTCATGAAATGAAAGTGATACTTTTTGGCTTTCTGACATATTGTCTTTTACTTTAAGACATCACAAGCTGTTTCATGTACCTCAACCTAAGTGGGGGATGGATTTTGTCAGGACATTCAAAGGTCAGACGCATTAAATTTCTTATCAGCAAAATACCTTGAAAAGCCAAGTCCCCTCTTCCTGTAATATTTTTTACTTATTCGTGTGATTACTTGACAAATGAAAAACATGTAGGCACTGTCAAAGCTAAATCAGCTCATGTAATATGAACAATTCATGATTATTTTATGACCTCACATTAAAAGAAAAGATTCTGACACTTTTATAGGTCCTTTCTGTACAACAACAATCATCATGAGGAGGTTCCTTGTTCCATTTTGTGGTACACAAAATAGCTGCCTTCTGGTTATTTGGTTCTACACAGGCACCTGATAATGTGGCGTGTCAAAGATAGGCATTACAATATACAGCCAAGGGTGTTGCTGGTACATACCCTAGTGAACGTCAACTTGTGGAACACCAACTTGCACAGAATGAGGGCACCTCTGTGGGGAATGGCTCACAGTGCATGTAAGACTGCTATGTCCTCCCACCAAGCACCAAAATATGATGATTTCATGTGGCATCAAGCGGGATGTGACCAACATGTATTGCTTAGACCAGAAACATGTCGGACCTAATTACCAAGCCCCAGTGGAATTCAGAACAGCTGCCATCTTGGGTGCAGTTTCCTATTTAGACTGTGCCAATGTCCCAGTAGGTTTCTTGTTATCAGAATAGTTACCCGATGAGAAGCATCCTATGTCCTCCACATCACGGTTGAGTCTGCACCCTTCTCGTCATCTAAAGAAGCCTCCCAGCCTCTTCATCCAGCTTTCTGATTGATGATGGCCTGGAAATTAGAAGCAAAGAGAAAATAACTCAAATCATTAAATACCTGAAATAAACCTACCTTGGAGTAAACCTTTCCTACTTGACAAAGTTACTCATTTCATTTGGTGACAAGCTATCCTTCACTTGCCCATTGACTGCACAGAAACATTTTTAGCTTGGATCCTTTGCCAGATTGTGCGCTACCTCATGTCATTTCTGCCAGCTCCTGGGAACATTGTTGACTACGGACCCTGTTATCGCATACCTCGCTGCTTATGCCCCCAGGATGTGGTGTTTGGGAAATCCCTAATTTACAGTGGTGCAGCGGGGAGCAGAGGGCTACCCCTGTGATGACTCAGCCTTCGGTTGACACAGCCTGTCGTCACCGCATTTACACTTTGTAGCCGTTTTGCAGATGTAAGGTTCGGGTCAGGCACACCTGACTTCTATTCTATGTCATACACTGACACTCCCGGTGGCCATCTTAGGTGTACAGAAAGCCGGTTTCTATGCAGTTTGCCTGCATATTCGGTGACAGGCACACCCCATCCATTACCCAACCTTACAGCAGCATTTTGTTTGCAGGATTCGGTGACAGGTACACCTTTAAGTACAAGTGGAATTCAAGCATCGTGTCTTGAACTGCATATGTTGTGTTGGACATAGCACACACAGGTACTTTGTTAGCCTGCCTTTACACTCGGTGATAGGCACACCATTGTTACTGTTAATTAATTTTCATGTCTATGTAGTTCTCTTGCTTAGTTATTTAAACTGGTTATTGATTATTTATTGCTTTCATATATATTTCTATCCCTCATTTTTCTTGATATTTATTTATTGACTGTGTGCGCTAATGTCCACCTCAAATTCCGGGGTAAGCGCATGTAGTAATTCTTTCATTACAGGTTTGCAGCAATCTATGACTCAGCCCCCACTCTTTCTAACTCATCCATGCAAACCTGTAATTAAATGAACATATTGTTTCAAGTTATTTAAGTACCATTTGGTTGGCATAGATGCTACAAGCTACGATACGGCATGTAAATTTGCCTTAATATATGGAAGTCTTGGTCATGCAGCGCAGCGTATTTTTGACAGGTTGCCAATTATACCAGCACCCTCGGGTGATGGCCAATGGAACATTTACCTTGAGGCAGTTTTTAGATTACTGAAACATTATGCTTGAATGACACGCCTTTTTCAAATGAAAGCAACTTCCAGAGGAAAATGTGGAAGAATATGAATCATCTCTAAGAGTTCTGGCGTTCACTTGTGAGTTTGGTCCTAATTCAGACACTTACATGTGACCATTTTGTTTTTAATCGTTCCTCTAGGAAAATGCAGGAAATACCTCTAAGTTGTAGGAACCCAACACTTATGGAGGTACTAGGTCTAGCAAAGAGCATTGAAAGGTCTCTGATTTCTTCAAAAATATTACATCCAGACTCTGCTATGGTTAATGTTGTTACGTTCACGGAAGAGTGCACTGAGGTAGTAGATGGTATTAGTTCTAAAGGGAAACAATTTTAACAATTTTAACAAGAAGGCCTAGTTGTCCAGCTATTGGAAAAAAAATGACACACTGTAAAAAATGTGGTCATTTTCATAGTGTGTTCAGGAGTGCAAAACATACAACAAAAGTGGGGAATGTTGACATAGATGTGGTGGATTGTGGTGACTCACTTAACAATGTTGTGTTAACATTGGAATGTAAAACTTTAGAGTTACCCATTAGATGCCCTTTATATTAAGTTAATGGTCATGGCTGATTAAGGGTCGTCCATAACCATTTTTCACGGCTCTACTTTTTATGAGCATTGGGTTGTTGATCTTTCACTTTGTCCTACAGATGTTAACCCAAAGGCTTTTGGCGGACAAAATATTGATATGCTTGGCTATTTCAAAGCAAAGTTTTTGTGTCTTAGCAGGAAAACCTTTACCAAGGTTTATGTTGCTGTTAGAGGGAGAAACATTGTGGGTTGGCAGGATTTGGCCAGGATGGGTATACTGTTGGTTCCTACTTCTGAAAATCCAGTGGTTCTTGGAGAGATGCCCAAAGTACCCATTTTCTGTGTTAATGATGATTCCCAGGAGTCTGTTAATGCCATTCTAGCAGATTTTAAAGACTTGTTTGCTAAGCACGTTGGTAAGGTTTTAGGTTTTGAGCACAAAATGAGGTTGAATTCCAATTTCCAACCTGTTAACCAGAAAGTTCGCCCTGTTCCTTTGAGTGCCAGAGAGGAATTGAAGAGAACTCTCAATGATTTACCGACTAAAAGTGTAGTACAAGCCACTGATTCTTCCCAGTGGCTGGCCCCCACTGTCCTTGTACACAAGAGGACTGGTGACATCATGTTTTGTGCCGACTTGTTCACCCTTAACAAAAATATCATAGTAGATTGCCACCCACCAACTAAAATATAAGATTTGCTGGCTAGCATAGCAGGGGCGAGCTGGTTTTCTAATATTGGCATATCACCAGATGGCTTTATCCTCTGAATTGCAATAATTGACCACGTTCGTTACCCCTTATGGAGTGTACAAATATCTTAGGCTCCCATTTGGCTTGGTGTCTGACTAGGTGCGTTTTGTCGCATCTATCATTACGGTGGTTGCTAGTGCTCATGATTTGGGTGCTGTACTCGCTCAAAAGATTAGTGGCAATGAGAAAACTGTGCATTTGGTGTCCAGGTCACTGAAGGTATATGAAAAGCAGTACAGTACTATCGAGAGTGAAGCCCTGGCCGTGTTTGGGCGGTCCGTAAGTTTAGACCATACATTTGAAGCACCAGGTTTGAATTGTTGCATGACCACAAATTGTTGATGTACATTTTTATGAGGTGAGGCAATGGAAACATGTCATTAGGCTTACCAGGTTGGTTTCACAATTGCAGGAATACAACTTCACCAATAGTCACATTCAGATTGGACAGGATGTGCCACGTTGTGGGCCATAGGTTATGAAATAAACCGACCTTGGAGTAAACCTTTCCTACCTGTCGAAGTTACTCATTGCAGTACCATAACGTGTGAGCTTGCTTCAATTTGCAGAACACTTACTTTTTTTTTATAAATTCTTTTTATTAAACATGCACAACTTATTCAACATAGGCACAGTTCCATCAGATCAATGACAGGGAACACAGCGATATCAAGGTGTATTAACTTGGGAGGATGATAGTTGTTATGGTGAGGGGGGACAGTCACATTCGGGGTCACCTGGTGGGGTACATATATAGCCGCGATATGCATTCCAAGGAGACCAGATCTTAGACCACTTTCGGGGACAGCCCCTAGCTGTATAAACTCTGTCTTTTCCCGTAGCATGCACCAGTCGAGGTCCGTCTCCCAATCCACGACCCTTGGGGATTGTGTTGCCCCCCAGAGTTGAGCAATGTTTCTTTTGGCAATCATGCAGCCCAGTGTGACCCATTGTATAGCATGTGTGTTTAGGTCAGTAGGTTCCCAGATATTAAGGAGGCATCTGGGAGCTTCAGGCCTTATAGTAAGCTCCAGTGCCTGGCTCATAATGTTATGTATATCTTGCCAGTAAGCCTGTATTGGGTCGCAGTGCCATATTATGTGAATAAACGTACCCATCTGGGTGCATCCCCTTCTACAATACCCATCCGCTGAGCCACCCATGTGCATCAATTGGGGCCCCGTGATGTAGACTCTGTGTAGTATTTTTAGTTACACGATCTGATTGCAACAGTTTTGGGGGAGGAGACTGCAGTCTGCCAATTTTCATCGTCAAGCTCGATACCGTCCTTCACCCATTTCTCCCGCAGAAGCATCAGTGGGTCATCCATATTATTAATGAGTTTCCTATATGTTAGGGAGATGGCTCTCTCGGGCAGATAGCCATCTAGCAGTCTGTCCTCCAGCGGTGAATAGTCAGGCGGGGAGGTGTCACGAGGTAGTGCTGTTTGCAATGCGTGGCGAATTTGCAAGTAGTGAAAACGCTCTGATTCCGCCATGGAATATTGGAGTTGGAGAGAGTCAAATGACTTGATACCATTTTTGTCCCACAGATCTCTAATGTGTGAAATGCCAATTAGGTCCCACTTATAAAAACTAGGGGTGGGCGGAATTTGCGAAATTCACTTTCGCAAATTATCGCGAAAATGTTAAAAATCTCCGCAAACACGCGGAAATATCGCGAAGATGCGGAAGTTTTTTTCCCGCCCGTTCGCGGTATTTTCTGCGTGGTCGCGGCTCGCCAACTTACCCATGTGGTTGCTCGCGGGCGCGGCCATCTTGTTTTCACTTATCTCGCGGTGCATGATCGCGAGAAGAAAGACGTGATCGCGCGACGAATGACGTTACAGCGGGCACAAACTGTCGCGAGACAGTGCAAATGGCTACCAAAAATCCAACATCTCGTGGAGAACGCAACCGGATCGGGAAAACTTGTCGGCGAACGCGGGGATTCAGGTAAGGCGATCGCGCGCATGCGAGAATGTATTATTCTACAGCGCGAGCAAGCAAAAAAGTTCCGGTAAAATGCGGATTGCGGAAATTTTGACATGTTCGCGCTCTCCGCGGAACGCGAAAATGTCAAATTATCGCAATTTCCGCCAGCAGAACGGAATTTTAGCCCAGGCCTAATCAAAACCCTGTAAATTGCCCAAGTATCCGAGTCTCTGGGAGTCCCACAGGGGCGTGGACAGGGTCATTTTGTTGGTCCAACCCAGCGAGGCGGTCGCAGTGTGCCAGATATGGATGGAGTGCTTGGTGGGGCCAGTGAGGGGGTATCTATTCGGCTTAGAGTAAAGGGCCCTGATAAAGGAACCGTTAGGAATGTGCAGTTTGTCCATACCAAACCCGGGATCGTCAGGCCGCCCATAAGTGCTGTGGTTTATTGCCGTTAGGTGTGAGGCCCAATAGTATTTCCTTATATCAGGTAATCCAATCCCCCGTCAAACCAGTTGAGGGTGAGTTTCTTGAGAGCGATACGAGACCTCCCATTCCATAGGAGGTCTCGTTGAAGTCCCTCTATTTGCTGAAAGTAAGAATTTGGTACTGGATCTGCCGAATTCTGAAGGACATAGAGGAAGCGGGGTAGGGACATCATTTTGAAGAGGGCCGCTTTGCCCAGTAAGGAGAGGGGAAGCGCTTTCCAATTTGCGATGTCCTGCTTTAGGCGTTGTATCGGGGGAGCAAGATTTCGGGTGAAACGGAGAGTTTTGTCTAGTGAAATAAAAATGCCCAGATATTTGAAACCGTCTGAGACTATTGGTATGGGACAGTTTCGGGGTATTGGGGGGGCCTTCCCGCTTAAGACATAAAGGAGAGATTTCTGCCAATTGATGCCAAACCCGGAGTATCTACCAAAAACGGAAAGGATATCAAATAACGCAATAAGGGATCTTTTAGGGGATGCGAGGTATAACAGAATATCATCTGCGTACAGGGATATTCGGTCTTCCCAGTCGGTCGACCATCGCAACCCACGGATCATTACATCCCTGCGGATCCAGGCCGCGAGTGGCTCAAGGGCTAGGGCAAACAATAGAGGAGAGAGGGGGCACCCCTGACGGGTCCCTCAGCTAAGTAGAAAGGAGTCAGATTTCCTGTTGTTTACAACTACTTGAGCCATTGGGGCACTGTATAACAATCGTACCCATTGACTAAAGCCCGGCCCAAATCCTAATTTCGTGAGCATTGCGAAGAGATAGGGCCATTCAAGTGTATCAAAGGCCATCGTGGCATCTAAGGAGACCACTATGGCGTCCTTGCGCATGGTCAGCGCCCTGCCCAAGACCCCATGCAGTCTGCGGAGGTTAAGGGCAGTATTTCGTCGCGGCATAAACCCCGATTGGTCAGGGTGCACTAGGCCCCCTATAACCTTGATCAGTCTATTAGCGAGCACCTTAGCTAATATTTTGGGCTCAGCATTCAACAATGAGATAGGCCTAGAGGAGGCACAATCAGTCTTGGGTTTCCCTTCTTTATGTATCGCGACAATAGTCGCGATTCGCTGGTCCAGGGGAAGTAGTCCCTGCTCAAGACTAGTCTCAAACATTGATTTCAGATGTGGTGCTAGTCTGTCCGGGCGGAGTTTGTAGAGTTCGATCGGGATGCCATTGGGGCCCAGGGACTTGCCCGGGTGAAGTGTTCTGTTTGAGGTTGCAATCTCGTCCGCTATAAAGGCGCTGTCCATAAAGGCACGGTCACTGTCAGATAGCACCGGTAAAGAGATGTCTTGTAGAAGTTCAGAGGAATTCGCTTCGGCGTGTGGCGCAGTAGAGCGGTAGACTGTACGGAAGTGGGCTGTGAAGTGGTCAACTATTTCTTGGGGAAACACTATGGCGGACCCTCCGGGATTCCTTAGTTCGGGGACCAGTCGGCTAGCTTGCTCCTTTTTGTCTAGCCAGGCAATTAATTTCCCGGCTTTGTCACCCCAGTCATAAACCCGTCCCAGTTTGCACTGTCCTAAGATCTTAGCGCGGTCGGTGACCAGGGCTCGGTATTCCTCCTGCTGGAGTTGCAAAGCGTGAAGGGCCTCCGGCGAGGGGTCGGGATCAAGATCATTTTCCAGACGATAAATGTCTTGTTCTATATCGGCGACCACCGCTAACTTGTCTTTTTTGGACCCCGCTATTAAGGAGAGGGCTTTGCCCCGTACTACTGCTTTGAAAGCTTCCCACAATATTTGTGGGGAGTCAATCGAGTGTTCATTATCCAGAAAATAGTTGTCAATGGATTGAATAAGACCAGTCCGTATTTTAGGGCACTTAAGGTGCCAGGGGTTGATTGGGGCGATACGCCTCACCGGGGAGTCGTCAAGGACGATGTGGGCCCAAAGGGGAGAATGTTCGTAAATGCCTTTGGCCAAATGCCGTATCTCATGTACGTTCGTCACCTGCGGGGCGGGGACAATGATATAATCTAGTCACGAAAGGCTGTTATGGGCACCCGAGTGGAAGGTGTGTTGGAACTTGTCAGGGTGGTAAGCCCTCCAGCAATCCTCAAGTCTCATCTTTTTTAGAAAACTAGAGAAAGAGTGAGCGGTGGGCGGCAACGTACGTGGGGGGTATCTGTCCAGTGTACCTGATACCACTGAATTGAAGTCTCCCTCGATCACTAGATGTCCCTCTGGCAAAGTCAACAGTACAGCGCTGAGGTCGGAGAATGTGGTGGCCTGCAATCCCGGGGGGGCATAGACCGACATGAAAGTGATGGTTATTCCCTCCCATGTGCCCGTGACACCCACGTATCTACCTCAGTCGTCCATATGAGTGGAAGCAGGCAGAAAGGGGAATGATTTCTTTTGCATGATGCCCACCCCTCTAGAATTAGACGCAAACCCCGAATGGGTGTGCATGGAGTAGCCCCATCTGTGCATGGCTTTACATGTGTGACCGATGAGGTGGGTTTCCTGGAGTAGGACAATATCTGGCGACAGCCTCCGAATCTGTTGCAATACTATACTGCGTTTGATCTTGTCCCCCAACCCATTCACATTCCAGCTTAGGATTCTGACTTCCTTGCTACGCCGCACCCCCATCAATGCATTTGCGGAGAGTGGGATTGATACCCATTAAGAAAAGGAACTGTACCATCGTCATAACAACTAATTCAACAAACAAAAAACGAACAAACGAAAAACCCCTTATCCAACGACCCCCCGCCCTGCTCCCCTGCCCTTCGGGTTTGAAACTGCCCATTAACAACTTGCAGAGTTCCTGTCGCCCTAGAAAGTTCAAAGAAAGAAGGAATAAACAATCCAGGGGGGTAAAGCAGGGAGCTCCGTGCCCATGCCCTTAGTCTATATCTAAGTCACACCATAATTGTTACTTTAACGTATGTCCAACATTATGTCAGTAGTCACGTTTTAGGTTGGAAACCATGGATACCACCCTCCATCCCCCCGCCCCCCTGCCCCCCACCCCCCAAGCCGCACAGCAACCTGTCCTCGTCGAGGCACCCCTTCAGGTCGACGCGTTGTCATCAGGGCTGCCAGCTCTCCCCGTCCCAGAGTTTTTGGTGTCTCGAAACTCGATCCAATCAGCCACGTCCTCAGGCCGATCAAAAAACCAAGCTCTCCCTTCCGCCTCGACACGGAGGCGTGCCGGGAACAGCATCGAGTACTTTAGGCCTTTCTCTCTGAGGACTCGCTTGATAGAGAAAAATAGTCTTCGTTGTTTCTGTACTCTTTGTGTGAAGTCCGGGAAGAAAGAGATATCCGCGTTTTCATAGCGGAGGGGGGTGCCAGCCCTGGAGTTTTGGAGAATCACATTGCGGTCTCGATAGTTTAGGACGCGGGCCAACATAGGCTGCGGGGGAGCGCCCGGCTTGGGTCGGCCGCCCGGGACCCTGTGGGCCCGCTCGATCACAAAGAATTTACTGAGTCCCTTGGGCCGCAGGTGCTTGAGGATGAGGTCCTCGATAAATAGGTCAGGGGTCTGTCCCTCCGCCTTCTTCGGGACACCTATGATGCAGAGGTTGTTGCAACGAAGACAGTCCAGTTTAAGGTCTGCAACATTCCGGGAGTCTTGCAGGTCTCTGACTTCCCTCTGCAGCTGAGCCACGTCACTCACCAGGCTCGTGGTCGTGACCTCCACCTGCTTCACCTTTTCATTAAGTTTACCCTCGTCGGCCCTGATAAGGTTGACGTCGACAGCCACCAGGTCCAAAGAGGTCTTAACCCCCGTTATTGCCTCCATGACGTCTTTAAGAGAGAGTTCCTGTTCCTCAGGTCCCGGTCCACCCCTCTCGCCGTGCTCCTGCTGGTGCCCTCGCTGCGGGTCCCTAGAGACCGTGTATCTGTCAAGTTTATTCGTTTGGACCGTCTTCACTGTCTTGGCGCCAGATCTCATAACGCGGTCCGCCATGGCGTCAGATGTTGACCAACTCCAGGTAAACAACGGGGGGGGGGGTGAGCGGACAAAGCGGCATCCACCGCTCACCGGTCAGGCCGTCGGGGTCCGACCCGGGCTCCGCCACACCCGTGGCCCACACAATCAAGGCGCCGCCAAACTAGGCGCCAGACGGCGATTCGACCCGGGGCCGGATTCCGCACTCAAAAGGGCCCTTCAATGAAGCCACCGTCCACTCCGGATGGGCAGGCACCAGCGATGTCACACCAGGGCCCACAGCGCCTCCGCGTCCGGCTACAGTCCACTGCAGCAGCCCAAGGCACCCGGCGTCATCCACACTTCGTCTGGCGCAGTGCGCCCCCGATGTTCGGCAGTCGACACGGTGCACTGCTTCACGGGAGCGAGAGAGTCCCCACCGCAGGCCGCCAGCATCAAGGGTAAGTCACCTGATATTTTGCCTCAGTTGGGTCGGCCCTGTCTTGAGACTGTACTTGCTGTGTCATTGCAGGACCAGGCTGCTCCCCATACTCTGCATCACACGGTCTCTCCCCAAGCAGAATCACGACCGCTCCAGCCATCCCGTGGGCCGAGGCACATCAGCTATACCTCAGGTAGGTGGGTTGTTAAGAGTCGCTGTACTCTGCTACTGTGGCAGCGCCAAGCGGGCCACTCACTCCCAGTGCCGCGCCGCCACCATCTTGGGCCCCGCGGCCGGCGCGCTCCGGGTAAAGCGCGTCGAGGAGTGTTTACGACTCCCCCAGGCTCATAGCAGGATCGGGGGCATCACAGTCCCTCTGGGGCGGCTCAGGATTCAGAGGCACTACCAGCAGCCGTTAGGGGGGAGCCCCCACGCCGCCGCTCAGGCCGCGGCCTCAGCGGCAGGGAGGGAGGAGCGAGACGGATCTTCGCGGCGGCCGCAGCCGCGACCACAGGACCCGCCTTCTGGGGTGTGAGTAGGCTGCGATCTTGCGGAAGTCCCCACCGCCTCGCCGTCAGTCCTCCACACACCGGGCCACAGCAGAGGGGCTCTGCCGGCGATCCGACACTCGGGATCGCTTCCAGGTGGTTCGGCTAGACGATCAGGATGGTTAGGGGCTGAGTCGGGCTACGGAGCTTGCGCGCTATGCGGCCATCTCCAGTCCCTGCTTGGCCACGTCCCCTGCAGAACACTTACTTGACAGTAAGTGCCTTCCTTGAGCCCAGGCTTAGGAAATCCTTTCTGAAAATCTACGAAAGAAAGACAGGTATACAAGCCAATTCAGAGACACATTTTCGAGTAAGAATACAAAACATTTCAGAGTTACTTGATAACAGCATGGACACATTGGGGCCGATTCCGATCCTGGAAAAACCTGGTACGAATCGTCGGATGGAGCGTTTTCTCCATCCGACTCGTACCCGGGAAAACCACCTTACAAACCCGCAAGTACGATTCGTATGGAAACACCATTTCCGTACGAATCGTAAAAAACACCGACCAGCTAAAAGATAACCACAAATCGGATCCGGGACACCGCGTAATTGACATTCGCACGGAGTCAGGCACCGTTTTACGGATCTGCAAGTCCGATTCGTACCCACAGCACTTCGCACGGCAACATTTTTACGGGACCCAAAAAGTGCTGGAAAAGCTAAGTATGCCGCGATGCATGACAAAAATGGGGCCCGGTATGCACCGTACCCCCATCCCTACACGTCCGCACTGTACCCCCAGCCCCCCGTACGTCCGGAGCGTACCCCCAGCCCACCCCCCGTAGGTACGCGCCGTACCCCCAGCCCACCCACGTAGGTACGCACTGTACCCCCAGCCCACCCCCGTAGGTACGCGCTGTACCCCCAGCCCACCCCCGTAGGTACGCGCCGTACCCCCAGCCCACCCCCGTAGGTACGCGCCGTACCCCCAGCCCACCCTCGTAGGTAAACGCCGTACCCCCACCCCCATAGGTAAGGAGCGTACCCCCACCCCCGTAGGTACGGTGTGGACCCCCACCCCCGTAGGGAGGGTGCGCTGGGGGTCCGCACCGTACCTACGGGGATGGGGGTCCGCACCGTACCTACGGGGGTGGGGGTACGCTCCGTACCTACGGGGGTGGGGGTACGGCGCGTACCTACGGGGGTGGACTGGGGGTACGGCGCGTACATGGGGGGTGGGCTGGGGGGGTGTTCGGCACGTATAAATACAAGGAAACGAACAAGAATGCATGTTTCCTACTATTTGGATATTGGCAATGTATAACTAAAGGTAATTGCTGTGTGATACTTCATAAGTTTGAAACATATGTTTGAGGATCATTATCAATCATAGAAAACCAGTGAGAAAATTGAAATACTAAGGTAAGAAAAGGGTTCCGAACATTGAGGGAAATTCACGAGGGAGGGTTTCGAGGCACAAAGCTAATTCACTCATTTTACCATTGAGCTGTGCTGAAAAAATGCAGTGAACTAATCCCCAGTTGACATAAGTGAACTCAGGAGCGCACAAAGGAATTGAGGCAAATCTGATGGATTTCCAGGTAAATATGATGGGATATTCTCCCTTTTCACATCCCATTCCCCATTCATCTTGTTGGACTCACATCATCTCTGGTTGCCAGTACATGATAGAGTTGAAGGGAGTTTAGTGAGGCAGTTTAGAATGAGCTTTTAGTTTCCGTGAATCCACCTCACTCCCAAAGGATCAAGCACCACAAGTTAGTGCTACAAACCTTGACACTGACAGCCTTGGCTTCTGTGGGGCAGATGGTAGTGATAATGCATTGAGTGGGCAGCCAACCCCAATAAAAACAACACATAATTTCACAGGCAAAATGCTTAAGAAAAGGGAGTAGGGATGTTCTGGACTTACAAAGGAGATTGCCATGCATTTCGTTCCCTAGAACCTGAAACAGAGTAATGGAAGGCCCGCTTATGAGGGCATGGTGCCAAACAGGAAACAAAAACAAGAACCAATGCAAAGCTAAAAAGAGCAGTCATGGATGGCTCATCTGCCAAAGCAGGAAAAGATCCTGGCTATGGAGTCAGTGAGGAAGGGAGCTTTTCCCCCTCTTCCTATATAAACAGCCACTCCCTGCCCATACACCAGAAAGGACAGAACACACAGAAGGGAATCCACGTACCTTCTTCCTTAGAAGCCGGTAGGGTAGAGTTTAGGAATGTACTTAGGAACTTGATTGGAAAACCCTAGTGTAGGCAAATGTGCGTAGGGAGAAGAGATGAACAAACAGAAGGAAAGGTGACATCCACATTCTTCTTTAAAGAATCCAGACTTCACCAAATATGTTAACTCCCTATTTTTGCAATACTTTGCAGTTGAATGGGATTTTTGTTTTGAAATATATGACCAAAGCCTGTGAGCAAATGTGGAAGCCCCATAAACCTGGCAAGGAACTATAGTCATTTTAGCTTCACATGATGTAATGTGCCAGAAAGTTATTTTATGTCTATGTATTAATATCTACTGAAATAGAAGTAGCTCCATGTTACCACCTGCTCTTAGGCCAGCCAGTGACAGATATCATATTAAAAAATCATTTAAACGTTTTAGCATCTGTTGCCAGTGGTAAAACTTTAAGGATGTGGACACATGTAACTACATTTCTGTCTTACTCTAGGTCACTCTAGCAGAGGCTGATCCACTTTTCAGTGCTTTTACCAAATAGGAAGAATGAACTCCTAAAAGAGGTGTGGCACGTTTCCTTAATATTTATTAAAAAACCGACTTCACTGTTTAGTTGGATTTTTAATAACTATTAAAAATACTGGTTTCATTAATATTCTAGCTAGTACCTTTCCTGAGGTATCAGCATTAGTATTCTAATCAGTACCCTGGCTTTCTATATAAAACAGCTAGGCCTGGGACAGTGAAGATACCTTTCTGATCCTTGTCACTGTATGGATATGGTGATACAAATGTTCAATAAGCATACACAAAAAGGAAGAGGAAAATCAAATACACCTCAATTCTTTATGGGAAACCCTCAATGGTTTTAAAACTGCCCTCACACACTAACTGGTGACTTGTTTCATCATAAGGTGTGCAATAAAAATCTGGTGCAGACCAACGCTCAGAGTGGAGCAAAGAAAAGCTGTTTTTTCTAAGGACAAAAATAGCTCTGCAAAAGTGGTATCCTACAAACACAAACAATTTAAAACTACATAAGAGAGTGCCCACCTAATTTTATTCTGGGACTCTCTTGGCAGGGTTAAAAAATGTCATGCAGGATATGCCTGGACAATTAGTACCCTGTATTCCTAAATATTTTGTTCAGGAACATGTTTTGGCCTTCCAACTGCCCCTCAAGGTCGATAGCCTTTGTCAGGAAGAAGATCCCTGTTACTAACTACTCCCCTTACTGCCCCCTTCCTTGTTCAATGTCATACTTGCCAATTCCGGACACACTCTCAGGAACTACAAGCGGAGAGAAATCTTAACATCAATACCATACCATTTGAGGGTAGGCTACTGATGTTTACCATGTTGCCATCATCTGGTACATTGATACAGTGATTTATCTTACACACCTAGGGGCCGATTCCAATCATGGAAAAAGGCAGTACGAATAGTCGTACGGAGCGTTTTCTCCATACGACTCATACCAGGTAAACTCATTCTACAACCTAAGAAGTACGATTCGTACAGAAAGCCTTTTTCTGTACGAATCGTACAAAAGACCGTACAGCAAAAAAATACCCACGATTCCGATCCGGAACTGCTTGTACGCGACGTCCGTACGTATTTCAGCAGCGTTTTCCAGCCCGGCAAGTACGATTCGTACCGACGTCACTACGTACCTTGCTGTGACTACGGGAGCGAAAAACTGCCGGAAAAGCAGAACCCTATGCCACGGAGCCCCGGTATGCGACGTACAGCCATGAACCCCATCGTACGTGTCATCCCGGTCCTCTTGGCCTACGACCTGGTGCACCGCACCCGACGCACATGCCGCAGAAGGTGAGAACAACATGTGTGGGTACGGTGCGTACCACACGTACCCCTACGGCGCCATGACAACAGTGGTACGCGTACCCACGCATGAATGCGTGGGTACGGTGCGTACCACACATACCCCTACGGCGCCATGACAACAGTGGTACGGACCGTACCCACGCATAAATGCGTGGGTACGGTGTATACCACATGTACCCCTACGGCACCATGACAACAGTGGTACGGACCGTACCACGCATGAATACGTGGGTACGGTGCGTACCCCTATGGCCCCATTAGTATTCAGGTACGGACCGTACCCACGCATACATGCGTGGGTACGGTGCGTTCCCCTACGGCCCCATGAGTACTCAGGTACGGACCGTACCCACGCATACATGCGTGGGTACGTCCGTACCACACGTACCCCGTTACGGCAGCAGGAAAATTTGGATACGAGGCGTACACACGTCAGGAATGTGGGCATAGAGGACTGGCCCAGCATGTTACCTTCAAATTGTTGTGTGTGTAGGTCCTGGCCAGCAGTGTACAGCTCCAAGGGGGGGCGTGGGTGGGTGCAGAGGCCTCCCAGCAGTGGACAGACATATGAGGGGTAGTGGACAGACATATGAGGGGTGGGTGCATATCACTACCAGCAGTGGACAGACATATGAGGGGTGGGTGCAGAGGACTCCCTGCAGTGCCCAGACATATGAGGGGTGGGTGCAGAGGACTCCCAGCAGTGCCCAGACATATGAGGGGTGGGTGCATATCACTACCAGCAGTGTCCAGACATATGAGGGGTGGGTGCAGAGGACTGCCAGCAGTGCCCAGACATATGAGGGGTGGGTGCAGAGGACTCCCAGCAGTGCCCAGACATATGAGGGGTGGGTGCATATCACTGCCAGCAGTGTCCAGACATATGAGGGGTGGGTGCATATCACTACCAGCAGTGGACAGACATAGGAGGGGTGGGTACATATCACTACCAGTAGTGGACAGACATATGAGGGGTGGGTGCAGAGGACTTCCAGCAGTGCCCAGTCATATGAGGGGTGGGTGCAGAGGACTCCCAGCAGTGTTCAGACATATGAGGGGTGGGTGCAGAGGACTCCCAGCAGTGCCCAGACATATGAGGGGTGGGTGCATATCACTACCAGCAGTGTCCAGACATATGAGGGGTGGGTGCAGAGGACTCCCAGCAGTGCCCAGACATATGAGGGGTGGGTGCAGAGGACTCCCAGCAGTGCCGAGACATATGAGGGGTGGGTGCAGAGGACTCCCAGCAGCGTCCAGACATATGGGGGGTGGGTGCAGAGGACTCCCTGCAGTGCCCAGACATATGATGGGTGGGTGCAGAGGACTCCCAGCAGTGGACAGACATATGAGGGGTGGGTGCAGAGGACTCCCAGCAGTGCCCAGACATATGAGGGGTGGGTGCATATCACTACCAGCAGTGTCCAGACATATGAGGGGTGGGTGCAGAGGACTCCCAGCAGTGCCCAGACATATGAGGGGTGGGTGCATATCACTACCAGCAGTGTCCAGACATATGAGGGGTGGGTGCAGAGGACTCCCAGCAGTGCCCAGACATATGAGGGGAGGGTGCAGAGGACTTACAGCAGTGCCCAGACATATGAGGGGTGGGTGCAGAGGTCTCCCAGCAGTGCCCAGACATATGAGGGGTGGGTGCATATCACTACCAGCAGTGTCCAGACATATGAGGGGTGGGTGCAGAGGACTCCCAGCAGTGCCCAGACATATGAGGGGTGGGTGCAGAGGACTTACAGCAGTGCCCAGACATATGAGGGGTGGGTGCAGAGGTCTCCCAGCAGTGCCCAGACATATGAGGGGTGGGTGCATATCACTACCAGCAGTGTCCAGACATATGAGGGGTGATTGCAGAGGATACCCAGCAGTGGACAGACATATGAGGGGTGGGTGCAGAGGACTCCCAGCAGTGGACAGACATATGAGGGGTGGGTGCAGAGGACTTACAGCAGTGCCCAGACATATGAGGGGTGGTTGCCGAGGACTCCCAGCAGTGCCCAGACATATGAGGGGTGGGTGCATATCACTACCAGCAGTGTCCAGACATATGAGGGGTGGGTGCAAATGACTCCCAGCAGTGTCCAGACATATGAGGGGTGGGTGCAGAGGACTCCCAGCAGTGCCCAGACATATGAGGGTTGGGTGCAGAGGACTCCCAGCAGTGCCTAGACATATGAGGGGTGGGTGCAGAGGACACCCAGCAGTGGACAGACATATGAGGGGTGGGTGCAGAGGACTCCCAGCTTTGCCCAGACATATGAGGGGTGGGTGCATATCACTACCAGCAGTGTCCAGACATATGAGGGGTGGGTGCAGAGGACTCCCAGCAGTGGACAGACATATGAGGGGTGGGTGCAGAGGACTTCCAGCAGTGGACAGACATATGAGGGGTGGGTGCAGAAGACTCCCAGCAGTGGACAGACATATGAGGGGTGGGTGCATATCACTACCAGCAGTGGACAGACATATGAGGGGTGGGTGCATATCACTATCAGCAGTGGACAGACATATGAGGGGTGGGTGCAGAGGACTCCCAGCAGTGCCCAGACATATGAGGGGTGGGTGCAGAGGACTCCCAGCAGTGCCCAGACATATTAGGGGTGGGTGCATATCACTACCAGCAGTGTCCAGACATATGAGGGGTGGGTGCAGAGGACTCCCAGCAGTGCCCAGACATATGAGGGGTGGGTGCAGAGGACTCCCAGCAGTGTCCAGACATATGAGGGGTGGGTGCATATCACTACCAGCAGTGGACAGACATATGAGGGGTGGGTGCAGAGAACTCCCAGCAGTGCCCAGACATATGAGGGGTGGGTGCAGAGGACTCCCAGCAGTGCCCAGACATATGAGGGGTGGGTGCAGAGGACTCCCAGCAGTGCCCAGAAATATAAGGGGTGGGTGCATATCACTACCAGCAGTGTCGAGACATATGAGGGGTGGGTGCAGAGGACTCCCAGCAGTGCCCAGACATATGAGGGGTGGGTGCAGAGGACTCCCAGCAGTGTCCAGACATATGAGGGGTGGGTGCATATCACTACCAGCAGTGGACAGACATATGAGGGGTGGGTGCATATCACTACCAGCAGTGGACAGACATATGAGGGGTGGGTGCAGAGGACGCCCAGCAGTGCCCAGACATATGAGGGGTGGGTGCAGAGGACTCCCAGCAGTGCCTAGACATATGAGGGGTGGATGCAGAGGACTCCCAGCAGTGGACAGACATATGAGGGGTGGGTGCAGAGGACTCCCAGCAGTGGACAGACATATGAGGGGTGGGTGCATATCACTACCAGCAGTGTCCAGACATATGAGGGGTGGGTGCAGAGGACTCCCAGCAGTGCCCAGACATATGAGGGGTGGGTGCATATCACTACCAGCAGTGTCCAGACATATGAGGGGTTGGTGCAGAGGACTCCCAGCAGTGCCCAGACATATGAGGGGTGGGTGTAGAGGACTCCCAGCAGTGCCCAGACATATAAGGGGTGGGTGCATATCAGTACCAGCAGTGTCGAGACATATGAGGGGTGGGTGCAGAGGACTCCCAGCAGTGCCCAGACATATGAGGGGTGAGTGCAGAGGACTCTCAGCAGTGTCCAGACATATGAGGGGTGGGTGCAGAGGACTCCTAGCAGTGCCCAGACATATGAGGGGTGGGTGCAGAGGACTCCCAGCAGTGTCCAGGCATATGAGGGGTGGGTGCAGAGGACTCCCAGCAGTGCCCAGCCATATGAAGGGTGAGTGCAGAGGACTCCCAGCAGTGGACAGACTTATGAGGGGTGGGTGCAGAGGACTCCCAGCAGTGCCCAGACATATGAGGGGTGGGCGCAGAGGACTCCCAGCAGTGGACAGACATATGAGGGGTGGGTGCAGAGGACTCCCAGCAGTGGACAGACATACGAGGGGTGGGTGCATATCACTACCAGCAGTGGACAGACATATGAGGGGTGGGTGCAGAGGACTCCCAGCAGTGCCCAGACATATGAGGGGTGGGTGCAGAGGACTCCCAGCAGTGGACAGACATATGAGGGGTGGGTGCAGACGACTCCCAGCAGTGGACAGACATATGAGGGGTGGGTGCAGAGGACTCCCAGCAATGGACAGACATATGAGGGGTGGGTGCAGAGGACTCCCAGCAGTGCCCCACTCCGAGGAGGATGGATGTCATTCACACACTGCATGACACACCACATGTGGGTGTGAGGACATACAACACATGCATACCCACCCATGGCGGATGCCCCACAATACACACCCTGATTTCATGCAAACAGACTGTATAGTCATGGAAATGCATACTAAAATAAGTTAGCCAAGGGGAACACACACTGTCACGCACATTACAGGAGTGATAGGAATGTCCAGGTGCTGGTCCAGCCACCCAGATGTTGTCTCTCATGTAAGGAATAGGGTTCACTGCGACTAGATACAATGCCCACAATTGTGAGTCAGGTGCCCAAATACCCTGCATTACACGTGCCATTTGTGTGTTAGGTCGTGGTTACACACATGCATAGTGCTGAAAAGGAGCAATTGGTCCCTGATGCCATTCCTACATACACAAAACACAAGTACAGTGACTGGCAGGGATGGCACAGACGATTCAGCAGGAGACATCGGTGAGCATGCATGGCCATTGTTGAAGGGATCCGTCACCAACAAAGGATATGTTGACACAGGTCAGCACAACAATTGTGCAACTGTTTGCAGGGAACATGTCACGTGCCACAGAGGAAGGAACACTCCTTGGGACAATGTCTCACAATCCAAAGGAACACACACTACCAATTAATATTTTCACAGACATTGTGATGGCACACAGATACCATGGTCCACCTCATGACCATCAGACTAAAACATTTCTCATAACCCTAACACATTACCAGAACACCAACTTCATGGGCCTCATCACCAACATCAAGTACCTGAAATGCAATAGTGTGGAAAATAAATGAAAAGGCTTTATTCAGCACACCAAAAAAAAATTGTAAGAAGACACTATTTACAAAGTCCAATGGCCAGTCCATAGTTCGAGTCCAAGGGTGGATGTATGCGACTGTGTCCACCCCTACCTTGCCTGCACAAAGTCACCTCAAGGTCTGTCAACCGGGGGGGGGGGGCATCATCAGTGGGAGTACCAGGCACCGCAGGGACAGGAGTGGGTTGGGTAGGTGTGGTGGGTGCAGGGCTGGACGTATCCACCACAGGGGGTGGGGCAGCACCAAAGGTGGTGGTGAGCAGCTCGCTGCACACTGCTGCCAGGGCGTCCAGAGGAACCCCTGCACTGGAAGAAACACCAGGGCCAACGGAGGGGGGGGTGTCCGAGGGATGGGGTGAAGCGCTCTTGAGGGAGGTGGTGGACATGGGGGGGGACTCAACTCCCCTGGCCGGAGACTTCCTCAACCGCTTGCGGGGTGGTGTCACAGTGGGGCTGGAGGGACAGACTAGCCATTTAGGTCTCTTTGGGTGACATTTTGGTAGGGGGGCTAAGGGGAGTGGATTTGGAGGAAGCGGGTCATGAGGACTGCAGACTCTGACTGTGGCTGCGTGTCTGCCGTTTGTCCCCAGACCCTGTGGCTGTGACTACATCCCCCTGAGTGTGCGTGCCAGGAGGTGTGCGCTGTGCCTTAGTTGGGGGTGTGCTGGATGTGTCTGTTGGGGTGTGTGCCTGTGACTGTCTGTGTGTGCTTTGGACAGGCATGGGAGAGGGCAATGTGGATGGGTCCGCGGTAGGGGGGGATAGAGCACCGCAGGAGAGACACTGCTTCCATCAGTGAAGAGTCCATGGACCGCAAAAACCTGCGTTGCTCAGTCATCGTTGATGACACGACCTCCACGAACGACACCAACTGTGTGAGCAGTCTAGTGTGTTCATGGAGGACATGCAGCATCGATGCCTGACCAACCTGCAACTGCCGCAGTATGTCCACAGACTCTTCACTGAGGGCAGCAGGGGTGACAGGGGCAGGGGCTGCGGTGCCTGGTCCTAAGGAGACACGGTGGGACCCTGCATGGACAGAAGGGACAGGAGCAACTGGGAGGGCGGAGATGGCAATGGAGGAGGCAGGTACAGATGGTGGGATGCTGCCAGATGTTGTTACATCCTCCGCCTCCTCAAGGATGTCAGCCTGGGACCCGTCGGTGTCATACATGCTCTCGCCCCTGGACAGGTCCTCTGACTGACTCCCCTCGCCCTCCGTGCCACTGTCTCCTCATGGTCCATGCAGGTGTATCCCTCGCTTGTGAATGATGAGGCTGTGGGCAAGGAGAAGAAACCTGAAAGCATCAGTGACCGGTATACATCTGACACATGAGCACAAGAACAATTGGTCACAGTGCATATCAGGCAATGCATCATGAGTAACAGCTGGATTACTCCGCACATATGTAAGCCCTGTACTGCCCAGTTGGTAGACCCACCATGCCCCTTTGACACCAGGAAACTCAATACACAAAAGGCCACAACTTTAATGAGCAATACACTGAGAAGCTAGTGTCTGGGAACCGGTGAGCACAGCAATACAATGAAGTCATGACCCCTCTTGTTTACCCTGAAATAAACAGGAGTGGTGCACTCAAGGTAAAGTAACACACCTCAATACTCAAGGTGTCACCACACTCAGAGACCTGTAAGTCCCTTGGAACACAAAACGAACAAATGTTGGTACCTTGGGACTCACAATACTTTAACCAATCTACATGTTTGGGATGTGCCAATTGGCCATTTCGTGAAAAGAACACTGATGTGCCTGCATGCCTGCATGCAAGATGTTGCACAAGGCAGTGCACACAAATGTACATTGACACTGTCATTGAAGAAGCTGGCACCTTTTCGGAGGAGCCACTGTTAGAAAGTACATATACATGGGCCCACGGAGGTCTTGACGTCTTGACACTCGTTAGTTTGTATCACCGACAACTAATGAGTCTCACAAAATCAAGACCACCGTGGGAACATGTATATGGAGAATCTGCAACACCATTTATTTAAAACAGTGGCTTCTTTGAAAAGGTGCCAGCTTATTCAATGACAGTGTCAATGTACTTTTGTGTGCACTGCCTTGTGCGACATATTGCATGCAGGCACATTAGTGTTCTTAACACAAATCATCACATGTCCACATGTTAAACATGAACAACTGTTGACAAGTGCTGTGAGTGCCAAGGTAAAATTCATGAAGAGTAACTACTTGAATCATGTCAGTTGTCACCAGGCCATCCGTCACCTGATTACACAGTTGGCTACACATATGACCTACTGCCTGTCATCTGGAGTGGCACACATGTCCACACCCAGGACAATGCATAAGTTAATGGGCCTGCAATTGGTTGGTAAAAAAGACCAGCTGTACTGTGGGGACACCCTAATGGCAAGCCAGAATGTACACACAGATGTCAGCACACAAAGTCCAAACTGCGTTGCATCTGAACCACACACGTGCAAAACATGTATGAGCAGGATTCTTGTTGGTAAAAAAATGACACAGGCTGCAAAGCATGTACATTAAGCACTGGCCAGCATCACAGGGGCACTGGCCAGTGTATTTTAGTCCAGGCAATTCTCACACACAAGTCAGACCTGGCAATGAAAAATCAGGGTTGCACATGTATGCCTCTCTCGCACCCCCCCCCAATACTTGAGTCAATCTGATTTATACAGATCAAGAAGTGACACCTCTTATTCAGGGTTACAACAACTGTGCTAGAAAAATTGCTTCATTGACACCACATCACCTCGTGGGGCTGACAACACATATTTGTGACAAACAACCATCAACAGATTGTTGTGAATAGCCACACAGGCACTGCCCTGTGTGAGTATGCACAAGCGAAATGGTGTATCCCTGTCCAGTGGACAGCACACATTAACTAAATCCAAACTAGGCCAGGGAACAATGCCACAGAGGCAGACCTATGCAGCACACACAGAGAATGTGCACAGTGTTGGATGACACACATGATTAGGAGGCCAGGGTGTCTAAGGGGAGAGTAGTGGGCACACTGCTCCATGGTCCTGGAATGAGCTGACTCTACCATGTTCAACCATCATGGCACTATGCATATCTCACACTCATGCACATCATGTCTGAGGCCACAACATTACTCATGTATGCTGCAAGGGTGTCCAGTTGAAAGCTCACACTCCTATGTTGAGAATCAGCATCAGTGACAACAACTATGGACCCCCAACATAGTGAACAGGTCATGGCACAGGCAAGGTACCGACACAAGTCACAGACCACCCTCCCACATGATGCAGAAAGCAATGTGCACTTAGATGTACTGGCACCCTAGATGACCATGTGCAAATGTGATTACACACACACCAGGGGACACATGTCAAGGAGAGGAAGGTATGAAAAAGATCCCCAGGTGACATTTGGAACAGAAAATGCACTGCACATATGAACTCTTGGAGTGTATTCATGCAAAATAGCACTTCCTAAAGCTGGCGACACATAACACGACAAAAAGCCATGTACCTACCCCCTCCTTGCTGCAGTCTCTCCTGTAACTGCCTATCGAGGTCAGGGAAGACCACCGCCAGGACACGTTTCATGTGGTGGGTCAGGTGTCGGCCGCCGCCGTGGGGGCGAGGTGGAGAGAGCTTGAGCTGGACCCGGGCGATCCGCCGGGTCCAGCACCGGATGTCCTGCCACCTCTTGCAGACCTGGGCCAGCTGCCGATTACGCCCCCCGCAGTCCTCACAGCCCTGACGACGTTGGTCCAGATCACCCCCTTCTCGTAGGCAGTTACCTGTCAGTATGACAAAGTGACACAACATCAATACACCTGCTCCATGTCCCACAGACACACATTAGAACATCTTTGAAATGTTGAACAGGGCATAGGATGCTGACATGAATAGCCTCATTCACAACATGAAATTGGCCTGTGTGCAAG
Source organism: Triturus cristatus (assembly GCF_964204655.1). Classification (NCBI taxonomy): domain Eukaryota; kingdom Metazoa; phylum Chordata; class Amphibia; order Caudata; family Salamandridae; genus Triturus; species Triturus cristatus. The sequence continues at coordinate 468,486,077 of NC_140584.1, read as the reverse complement.
CACCAATGCAGTACATGGCATTGAAAGTCTACAGGTGGCATGAGGGGTGCAAAACACTCAATGAACATGCCACACACTGTGCAGCACATGCAACAGCAGGCTGATGGGCAGCAAGTGCCATGCTGTCACATGTCCCACTCCACTGACGCACCCTCAGCAGACTAGACAGACACACCCAGCCACAGATCACTGGCCTGTCATTGACAACAGCGAATACAACCCTCACTCTGCACATGTGCCATTTGCCAGGGGGGAGTCACAGGTGTCGTGCTAGCTCTGCAAGTCAGACACAAAGCACGGCTCACTTCAGATGGTTAGATCAGTAGCCTCCAACATGCAGCTGTGGTGCAACACTTCACATAGACACTCATCCACATGACAAGGAACCTTCACACACATCAATGTCCATGAGGTCGTACACGTCATTTGGACACTCTCACCACAGGTCCACTCAACTCATACACATCTGTGGGTACAGTCACCTGTCACACCAGGGGGACCACTGAATCACCTCAGGACAACAGGAATAAACGCCCCCAAGGATTAGCCAGGCTGAATGTTTCATGCACTATGCAGTGAAAGTCACTGTAAGCACCATGCAAGTGAGGAGTGCACACAGGAACTACACGATGCACTGCATGAGAGACATAAGCATGCCTCCCCCCGGGACACACTCTGAACAACATTACATGTCAGTCCCACCTGGACACAATATTGACAGTCACACAACAGGTGCATAGGCAAAGGTAGTGGACTCAGCACTCACCTGCTCCCCTGGTCTCCCATACAGGCTGGTGTACTGTGGGAGGAGGACGTCCAGCAACACCTGATTCTCCTCCAGGGTTAATGGCTTGGCCCTCTCCACAGCACGAGACATGGTCCAGGGAAGCAAAGACAGCAGCAATGTTGTTGACAGGAAAGTTGTGCAGGCAAGTGCCCTCTCATGGCTTCTGGCTGCCTTATATATGTCTTGCTGAGGGGCATTCATTTTGAGGAGTACATAGTGATTGATCAGAATCATTCGCATCTTACGTTTACTCCAATCCCTTTAAACATACACCAGTGACAGCATTTGCATCGTTCAAATTTAGAGCATCATGTCAAGTCAACAACCACTTTGCAACATTGTGTTTTGTGGCCAACTGACTTTTCCAGGACACCTGATGGAAACACGGTATTCATGACAACCAGCATGCATTTAGGGCCTGATACTTGTCCCTTATGTGTCCCCTATGTAATTTTGAAAGCCACACACAGGTACGGTGTGTTTCACACGTACCTCTATGGCATCAGTTACACAGTGCATTTGACACGTACGTGTAGGCACTGGTAGTACACGTATGTGTACTACCAGTGCCTACACGCACGTGTACAAGTACGTGTACGCACTAGTTGTACACGTACGTGTACTACCAGTGCCTACACGTACGTGTACAAGTACGTGTACGCACTAGTTGTACAAGTACGTGTACGCACTGGTAGTACACATACATGTACTACCAGTGCCTACACGTACGTGTACAAGTACGTGTACGCACTAGTTGTACACGTACGTGTACTACCAGTGCCTACACGTACGTGTACAAGTACGTGTACGCACTAGTTGCACACGTACGTGTAAGTACGCACTAGTTGTACACGTACGTGTACTACCAGTGCCTACACGTACGTGTACAAGTACGTGTATGCACTAGTTGTACACGTACGTGTACTACCAGTGCCTACACGTACATGTACAACTAGTGCGTACACGTACTTGTACAAGTACGTGTACGCACTAGTTGTACACGTTCGTGTACTACCAGTGCCTACACGTACGTGTACAAGTACGTATACGCACAGGTAGTACACATACTTGTACTACCTTAGTACACGTACATGTACTACCAGTGCGTACACGTACGGGTACGCATTTCACACGCTTACAATGGTAATACAGTCGTACACATGCCAGGAATGGAGGGCTACGAGTCGCACATGGATGTCCGTCAAGTACTTGTCATTGCATACTTTCATGTGCAGGCCGTAGGTGTGTTAGCCAGTGATATTGCACAGGTCCTCTCATCTAGTTGGACAATTGATATGTTCTGGCCTGTGGACACATGTCATGTGTGATGGGGCACGATGTGGCACACATCACCTTGCCACTTGCCACATGTGTGTCTGTAGTCCAACTGTGTCATGCATAGCAAGAGTGGGTGGCACAGTCATCAACACCCGCACCTGTCTCCTGATGCCAGGGACAGGGACACTTTATCAACTGACCTGTCCCTTTGGGACTATGTCAGGTGTGTGTCATGTGTTCCCATGAGCTTCATGTCAGTGTCCTGTCAACGGCATCTGCTGTTGGTGCATCCAACAGGGGTCGGTGTGGAGATGGGCATGTAACACATCTACGCACACCATGCCACATGTGGATTCCCAAGGCTGTAGGGTCTGTGTGCATGGGACATCATATATTTTCAGTCATACATGTGTTTGTTGTCTCAATGGCTGTGTCTTTGTGTTGTCACATGTACCCCTTCATCGCACTGTGTTTGATATGTACATTTGACATTCCATGTGACCTGTGCGTGTGCCTTGCAGTCAGCTGTCTGGATGAGATGACCTCCTTCAAATGCAGCTATGTGGTTGTGTGTCACTCCGGTCATATCTGTGGCTCTTCACTCGGACTGGCCCCCAAATCATTTCAGGGCATGTCATGTAGACTTGACAATCAACAGGTGTATCAGGCTTTTTGTAGGAGTGCCAGCAAGCTGGCATCTGTGTCCTGGATGTATTGCACACACCCGACTCCATAGTTACCTGATGTGTATTAGCAGTGTAGCATGTGCTGTGTTCATTGACATTGATGTTTGCCGACTCTCAATCTTCATTCTTCAAAACTATGTTTTGCAGGGCACCACCTGTCCCAAGACTAATGCCAGACTTGGGTGCCATGAGGGAACGTGCTTGCATCTGCCGTTACAGATTCACTCAACAGTTGATTGAGGACCTGACAAACAAGCTGGCACCACACCTTCAACCGCAACACAGGTATCCTACTGCGCTGACCCCCAAGATGAAGGTGATGGCAGCCATACATTTTTTTGCCACAGGTACGTTTCAATTGACCATAGCTGATGTGGGTGGGATGTCCCAGACTATGTTCAGCCGTGTCCTGCGTGATGTTATAGCAGCCATGTTGGAGCACCTTGATGAATTCAGCAAATTTCCGACTCCAGAGGGGTTGAGGGATGTCAAGGGGGATTTCTATTCCCTGGGTGGGATGCCCCATGTAATTGGGTCCAATGATGGTTCACATGTGGCTTTTGTACCACCACAGGCACAGGAACAAGCCTATCGCAACCGCAAACATTACCACTCGATTAATGCCCTTGTGGTGTGTCTTGCTAACATGCTGATTTCCCATGTCTGTGCACGTTTTCCAGGATCAGCACACGATGCCTACATCATGAGGCGTAGCAGGGTGCCACAAATGATGCTGCGGCTGCACAACGAACGAACATGTCTTGTTGGTGGGTATAGTCTTTTTGTCCTATGTGTTGTGGTATCTTTGTCTCTTACGGCATCTCCTGAGCCACTTATTTACATGATGTTTCCATGTAGGGGACTCTGGCTATCCCAACATGCCATGGCTGCTGACACCTCTCCACAACCGCAGAACAGCTGCAGATCACCGGTACAACGATGCACACGGGCAGACCAGGCGAGAGATTGAGAGGACGTTTGGACTCCTGAAGAGCCGATTCTGGTGCCTGGAAAAGACAGGCGGGTCCCTCCCTTATGCCCCGGAGAAGGTCTGCAAAATCTTCATTGTGTGCTGCATGCTGCACAACATGGCAGTTGAGAAGGCAGTGCCACTCATCCTGGATCCAGATGAGCAGGAGCATCCACCCGTGGAGGATCAAGGGCTTGGTCACGAGGCTAGTGATGATGAGGAGGAGGGGATGATATCCGGAGTCAGCTCATACGCAACTTCTTCTCATAATGGTGAGTCACTGGCTATGAGTGTGCAAGCCTGTAGCATTGATTGTCATGTGTTGCAATGTGTGTGTCCAGCTGACTGAATGCAAAGTGACTTGGATGTGTGTTCTGATGTGTCACTCGAGTGATGATGTCATGCAACACAGTTTTGCGGAGAGACTTCATTGGCAATTTACATGTGTCCAACATTGTTCATGTTTTTGTACACTTCCATGTGTGCTTTGAGAATTTTTTTAGGTGACTTCTCATGTGTCTGTCATTCCCAGTTATTTTGCACCTGTTGTCTGGTCGTGTCATCGTTGTCCTCCTGCTATTCCTCGTGAGGATTGCAATGTGTGCTGAATCAGCGTTCCAGTTTGGGTAAGTATTGCAGCGTGGCTTTTTGGTGGTGGTACAGGTTGGGAATGTGTGGTGACTGCTTCTGTGCATGTTGTGGTACCATGCATACATGTCTTCTCACCATGGAGCATATGACATGTAGCATCACTCCCATGACATGATAGTCAGCCTTCTTGACAGTCATCTGTAGTGGAATATAGCGTCTGATTAAGGCATCAATGTGTGTGAACCTTGGCTCTGAAACATTGCAGATGCTACGGGTGGACATAGTGGGGGACATCACAACAACATGCTCTATGGGGAATTGCAGCCTCTCCGTGTGCAGCAGGATGTCTTTTGCTCATCCCCTTACCTTGTGTGCCAGTTCATTGGGATTGACATCATCCATGTTGTGAAGGGGGGTCCAGGGTATGTCCCACATGTTCTGTCAACTGACCTGTGAGTCTGTTAATATGGAGGCATATCCCTTTGTGTGTATGTGGAATAAAGGTGTTCAGCACAATCCAAAGTGCCTCATCTCGGTCACTGCAGATCTCTTACCAGTTTGCATGCGTCATCTATGGCAGAATTGACAAAGATTGAGCATATGAGTGTATGTGTACTTTGGCTACATGCATGCAGTGCTTCATGGCTAATGATTTCTATTGTGCATGAAGTACCTGGTTGTGTATGTATTTGTGCAGGTTGCTGCCCACAACGGGACGTGAATGCCTGCTGATGGTGTGTCTCCTTTGCGCATCTCCGCATTTTGTTGCCTGACACAGTGGCTGTAACTTATGGTGATTGATCATACACTTTCTGGGAGTGACTCATGAGTGAGCTGACACTCCTTCCTTGACATACACCTGTTGCACTGTGCCTTGCAGACCTCCTTGTCTTTGTGTGTTAATTTTTGCATGATTTCTAACCCTTTCCGCCTGCTGCTGCCTCTCCTGCGGTCCCGCCACTCCGAGTGCCCTGATTCTGCAACCCCCACGCCTCAAAAATGCTCAGCCCTTCCCTCTCCACCCATCTGAAATGCAGCCAGCAGCTTTTCTGTGCCACTGTAGCCCCAGCGCCGTGCCAAAGGCCGGACCGTCTACGCCTGCAACATGCACAGTGTACGACCCTCTAGTCTTTGCATGACCCACGTCACACAACAGGCTCATGCTGCAGCCACTCTCCAAGCAATGTCCTCGTGACAATCATCCTCCTGCCATCAGGCAACCCCTAAGCACACACACGACACCTTCGCATGCTGAGTGTGCTACTCCAACTGCCTACACAGCGCTGCCCAGCCTACCAGACCCTGTCAGTACAACCAGGTTTTGTGCCTCCTACTCCACACCCGCTCCATCCACCAGCACGCCATTGGACTCTGTTACCTCCTCAACACTACAGCCCCACACATCACCTTCATGACAGTAACCTGGACAAAAGTATCCTCAGCACATGACGTCTTCATTGCCTTCTCAGACGGATCCAAGATCACCCGCAGGGACGCCAACACCAATCCCGGGGGCTGAATTGCTAATTATTCACAAGTACACCCACAGAGTCACAAGTCCGGGTTCGCAGCAACTCCCTAGCAACCCTCGGAGTAACACTCATCTACAGATCTGCAGGCCTACATCCATAATTCCGCTAAGCCATCAACACGTACATCTGCACGCAGGCCCTCACCTCCACAAGCTACATGTGGCTGGGGGCCAGTAACTTCTTGCTGGAGGGGATATACTCCACCATCCATCATTGGTCCATCAACATTTGAATCCACGTCTCCAACAAGCAACACAGTGCCACACACCCCGCTACCGATCCCTCAAAGTTGCTTGATGTAAGTCGCCACAGACAAGCTGTGTGGGACACTCAAAACAACACCACCACCACACCCTGCAAACTCACACACTGGATCAGCAACTGATCCAACAATCTTGCCACATTGACGGACTTTCCTGTGAAGCACAACAACAGTTAAGGCACCTGGGACAAGACAGACCTACTGGACTCCTACAGACCTAGCCGGACTCTTGTGCAAACCTTGCAACACAAAGAGACATCATTTTCCTTACAGCCCTGGAAAACACCACACACAGCCATCACCATATCATCAGCAAGGACAAGTGGAGATACTTCAGATAGTGCCGAGACACCCAAACACATGACATCAAAGAGCTCATCAGCATTGTGAATGAACTGACACCAGAACTCCATCCAAGACACCCCACCCTTGCAAGGCAGATCCTATCCCTTGCAACTTTGTACCACTGCAAGCTCATGGCCATACACAACAGCCTTGGCACACAGAGGCAGACAGTACTATTATCCGCTGGACAAACCCCCCTCAGGTCATGGACTCCCGTCAGCAGCAAGTACACAACCGGGATCATGTGCACCATCCACTGTGGCTCTCCATCAGGCCCCTTCCCACACAACATCTCAACCACATCATTCGCCATCCTTGAAGCCCACGTCCTGTGCGTCATGAATGTCTCCTTTGAGTTAGCCACATTCCATGGCTGCAGGAGGCTTGCAGAGCCCCAGGCCCTTCTTAAACAACAGACGCCAGTACCGCAGGATCTCCTGGTACATCACCCTACTTCCCTACCCAGCAAATGTCACCAGGAAGACACTCAACAAGCAACTGACCAATTTCCTACATGCAACCAGCTCCAGCCAACCGGCACCAGACCGTTTTACACAGTAATCACACCACTGCAACCGTCATCATTGCCACCACCAATGACTAATTTGCCCTGCTCAAACAATGGTGAGGCCACCACCCTTGACCTCTCAACGCCATTCTACGCCATGTGCTACCACACTGTCAGCTCACACATCTCCAACACTGGTATCCAGAGGAGGGCCCAGGATTCAATCAGGAAGTAGCTCACCAGCAAGGCCCAGGGAGTCTGCCTCCACCCTGCAACATGTAGTACACTGGGGTCATCTGGCCTATGCCACAGGGCTCTTCTCTCAGCATGACAATCTTCAATGTCTCCATGACCCCCCTCTCCACCATCACATGCGCTCACAACCTCATCATCATCTGGTATGCCATTGACACCCAGCTGCTCCTCAAACTCACCAAAGACCCAGCCATTGCCAGATCCAAACTTCAAGAAGGCATGAGATCCGTTGATGAATGGCTGAACATCAGCCATCTGAGGCAGGACTTGGACAGGACAGAGGTCATCATCTGAGGATTATCCCCTTACGACTGGGTCAACTCCTTGCATCCCACTGGTCTGTGCACCGCACCAGCACCCAGTGGCCACGCAGGCAAGCTGGTGTTCATCATGGACCCATCGCTCACAATTAACATGCAACTCACCAACATCTGTACCTCATGCTGCAACACCCTCCACATGCTGCAGATGACCCACAGATAGATCCACTCCAAGGCAAGACAGACCGTCCCCCTGGTCCAGGACACCAGCCGGCTCAAATATAGCACCGGCCTCTACAGAGGACAACAGCAAATATGCAGGAGAACTTATCCACATCCGCACACCTCATCTGCAACATCCCCCGCCCCAGCCACATCACCGTCCACCTGAGAGAGGTACAGTGGCTCACTGTGTGCTGCAGGATCACCTTCAGACTCCTCAACCACACTCAGGAAGCAGTCCACAACCCCAGACCCAAACCGACCTTGGACATGTGTCATCCAACACCCCATTGGCCCTACTCCATGCAGCCCACCTTGCCCTGGCCACCATATATCACATCCACATAAAATCTGCATGCAGGAGATAGTTCTCCCACCTCGCAAAACAGGCCTGGTACTCCCTCCCCGGGCACATCAACATGACCCATGACCTCTACACCTTCATGTAACTCTTCCAAATTGGTCTGCCAGAGCAATATAGCAAGCCCCCCTCAGCAGCTTGAGGCCATCACAGGTGAGTGTTGGGCTCCATGTCTGTATTTTGTGATACATTGTGAGCCATGTGTTTCCTCGACCGGACTCACATCCAAGTGTATGGATGGCTGGAGTTAGTTTCACACTACTTTGACATATCCCCCCACGTATGTTGTGGACTCATGCTAAATGACTGCAACATGAAATTCAATTATACATTTTTTAATTTCTAGCTCTGGGGCGTGATTTGTGCACAGAAAATGGGGAAATGCAGGGACCATAGAATCCAAAGTTCACAGGGGGAGATGGGATTCTTGTCATTTGAAGTCATCAGAGTCCAGCCCACAGTGTTTGGCATCATTGGTCAGACTGTGACCAGCAAGTCCATGTGGCAGATGATGTCAATCAATGAGGTGATGCTGTCGCACATGAAGGCCAGGTGCCAGGCCAGGTGACCTGGGAGATGTGGATGGCCCGCTGCCTCTCACGGTCTTTTCCGTGGACGACCAACCTTCCTCCGGTGACCCTCAGATGCAGGCCTTGACGATGTTTGGGACGCTCCGTCGGACGAATCCTCCTCCTCCTCCCTCCCTGTGGCTGGTGCTGGTCTGCGTCTGGTGTCACAGGGAGGGTTGCCCATGTTGTCGGCGATCCAACGGAGTGAATGGCTTATGTCCCTTTGCACCGCCAGGAGCTCAGCCAGTCTTGCCTCCATCCGTCCTTGGTGTTGTTGTTGACTGGCGTGTTGCTCGGCCTGCTGGTTTTTTATCTCTGTGAGGGTCACCACTACCTGGCTGATCTCCCTCGTGTCACGCCGATATACCTCCATGATGTTGCGGATGTGTGACATACCGGTCCCTTCAGCTGGCTGGTCAGGTTCTCGCCTCCGCCTGCCGCCACTCCCGCCACCCCTGCCCACACGAGCCTGGCCTGCCGTTGTGGGCACATCGGGTCAACGGGACCCCTGAGGGATGGCAGTGGCGGTGTTGTCTGCCTCCTCCTGGGTGCCCGCCGCACCTTGTCCCTCCTGGTCAGACTGGCTTTGTTCACTGCGGGCAGGGCTCCTGGGTGTCTCCTGTGATGTGGCAGGAATGGGGGTGGTGGTTGGCACAGATTTTCCTGAACCAGGTGCTGCAGGGGCTTGGACACCAGAGGGTCCAGGTCGGTCGGGGGCATCCGCGGAGTGGTGAGAGGCATCGCTGCTGGTGGGATCCGGTTCCTCCCGAGCCTGTGACTGTGATTCTTCACCCCCCTTGTTGGGGGGATGTTCATCACGTTGTCCTGTGTGTGAGAGACAGACAATGTTAATGCTGTTTCATGCAACATGCATGTTTCATACACATTCAAGTTGGCACTGTTCCTCCAGGTTGTTGTATGTGCCTAGCATTCTCCTCAATGTTCACTTGTGTATGGGTATGTTGCGGGGGACAGATTGATATGTTCTCCTGAGTCTTTGACATGTCCATTTGTGGCTTGGGTAATTCTTCGGCTATGTATTGGTCTTGTTGTGTTACATGTCCATTGTGGCGGTGGGTAAATCCATTGCCTGTCCTGGTGGTGTCTGCTTGTGTAAGGGGTGTGTGTGACAGGGCCTGCTGGTGGGTGTAGTGTGATTTGGCACTAGGGCTCCCAGGTGATGTAGCTGTCCCCCCATGGAGCATGCTGCCATGACAGTGAGTGTGAGTTCCTGTCCTAGATATCTGACCTTGTTGTGTTGGTGTTTGTGTTTGCACTAGTCACAGGAGGGCCTTGTGCTGCCTACACTAGGGGTGGGCGGAATTCGCGGAATCGCGTTACGCAAATCTCCACGAAACGGTAAAAAATCTCCGCGAACACGCAGAAATTCCGCGAACACACGGAATTGCTTGTTCGCGATACTTTTTTCCTGTTCGCGATCGCTGTTTGCGTGCTCGGGGTGAAATATCTCGCGAACACGCATATTGAGAACGCGAACAAGCAAAAAAATTCGCGAAGTCGCGGAACGCAGATTTTTGGGCAATTTCGCGTTCTCAGCGGAACGCGAAATTACCCAAATTCCGCAAATTCCGCAAAGGAACGGAATTTGCCGCCCAGGCCTAGCCTACACCAGGGCCAAGTGTGAGCTATCTTTCCCAATCCCTGGGCATTGCGCATGGTGCATGGGTATGTCGCTGGGCCATATGGGATGAGGGCAATTGTGTCTGATTTGGAATTCAAACATGCGTTTTGGTGCACCCACCCTCCCAGCATACCGGACATCCATTCTTGGGTTGGTGCTTCGTGTAGCATGGGACATAGCATGGCCTTGCTTTCTCAATGGGGCATACACATGTTATTGGCATTTGCACTGTTTGTGACTGTGGTTCAGGCAGGTGAGGGCTTGGGAGTAGTTGCGTGCATTTGGTGTAATTGGGGTGTGGATGCCATTACCCCCATGTTACGTAAGTTGTTTGTGTACTCACCAGGCTCTGGAGGTCCTTGGAGTCCATGTACTCCCACCGGCGGAAGCATGGCCATCACCTTCTCCTCCCAGGGATGGTATTGTACTGGTCTGCGGGGCGCACCACCTCCAGTGATGTTGGTCTGGGCGTGCTCTTCATTCATTTTTCTCTTGACCGCCCTCCGCAGATCGTACCACCTGGCCCGGCATTCATTCCTGGTTCTTCTGATGGGTGCAACAGCATTCACCCTCTCGACGATCCTCTGCCACAGGTGTGATTTTTCAGCTATGCTGGTCTGTCTGACCAATGTTCCAAACAGCTGTGGCTCGACTCTGATGACTTCGTTGACAAGGATCTCCAGCTCCTCCCTTGTGAACTTTGGATTCTTGTCGGTGGGCATGGTGTGGGGTGAGGGTGTGGATGGTTGTGGGTGTGTGGGTCTGAATGTGACGGAGTGTGTGTGAATGTGGAGAGGGGGTATGTCTGAAGGGGTGTGTGTTAAGGTGGATGGGTGGAGTGGTTTGTGTGTGCTCTGTAGCAGTAGTGAGTCTGTTGCAAAAGCTCATGGTTTGTGTGTGTGGTCCCTTTTTATTGGTCCATTTGTGGGTGGGGCTCAGTTTGAATTTTTGGTGGGTGTGTTATAAGGGGTGGTTGTGAGGTTGCCCCTCTGTTTGCCTGTTTGGATGTGTCCAAGTCAGTCCTTTTCATTATTTGTGCAGTGTAGACGTGTTTTGTGGTGTTGTGCGAGTCGAATAGGCCCTCCTTGTGCTGTTTTACAGTGTCCGTGGTTCAGTACGGTACAGGGGTACGAGTCGTACAGCCACACACCCCCATGCGTAGTGGATGTGAGGTGCGTACACGGACATTGCTATGTACGGTGCGTACACCCCATTGCTTCTGTACCCCCAGCGCGAATGTACGGTGTGTACATACACGCTGGGGGTACGCACCGTACATATGCGCTGGGGGTACGCACCGTACATTCGCACTGGGGGTACGGTGCGTCCCTAGGCACTGGGGTTATGGTGCGTACCTACGCGTGGGGGGGTACGGTGCGTACCTACGCGCTGGGGGTATGCACCATACATTCGCACGGGGGGTACGGTGCGTACCTACGCACTGGGGGTACGGTGCATACCTACGTGCTGGGGGTACGCACCGTACATTTGCATTGGGGGTACGGTACGTACCTATGCGCTGGGGGTACGGTGCATACCTACGCGCTGGGGGTACGCACCATACATTCGCGCTGGGGGTACGGTGCGTACAAACTTCGCTTCAAAGCGGGCAAAGTCATTCCCCATGTACGGGACGTTTTCCGTACGAATCGTAAATTGTAACGCCGGTCCGGATCGTACTAGTACGGTCGGACTTCATTTTTACAATTTGTACGGAGAAGTGTCCGGGTCCGTCTCGTACTCATTTTCCAGCTACGATTCGTACGGATCGGGCCGATCCGTATGTACTTTTTCCCGTACGGATCGTACTTCACGGCTCGGACGTGACTTGTACGATTCGTATGGAAGAAAATACGGATACGAGTCGTACGGGAAAAAAAAATACAGGATCGGAATCGACCCCCTAGTGTGCACAAAAACCAAGTGGAGGACACACATGAACAAAAAAGTAAGTACTGTGATATTGTTTGCTTATAGATACACTTACATGTTATAAGAAATGTTAGGAGAGTAGCTGTGATAGAGGTGTTTGTAAACCAGGTGTTAGTTTGCTCTAAAACAGAAAAAATATTTGAATATAGCTTATGATAGTAGTCAAAAGAAAGCTGGTAAGTAAAAAAAAAAATTGTAGACCACTATATATGGAAGTTGTGCTTAGCAAAATCCAATGTGAAGAAAGCCTCACACCAACTATTTTTTTTCTCTTATCATATTCCCCTTTACCCTTGGGTATTCACGATCCGTATTGAATGTGTGAGGGTCTGGAGAGCCTTTTTGGAGAGTTGGAGCAAGCTTTGGTGTATTCATGGTACTTTTGCAGAAATCAAAGAATTCTTGTAAGTCCCCAGAGTGACAGAGAGCTTCAAATAGGTAATCCTTGAGTGAGGTCATCTTGCCTGCCCCAAGAATCAACTGCTGAACCTATTGATGTATAACAATTAACATAGCACATAAAAAAAGACTTGTGAGAACGTGCCTCTTTTTGCGTGGTCACCCACATTTTTTGGACTGATGCTGCTGGTTTCTGATCTGTGCACACTTTGGTACTACTGTCCAGTCCCCACTGTAGGTGTTCTACCTCCTCAAAACTTGGAAATATTGACTAATCCCTATACTTAGCTTGACTGCAAGGACCAAATAGGTGGTGCAAGAAATAGAGAAGTAGCATAGAAATTTTAAGTCACCTGTGGACCTCAGCATATGTTGTTCCATCTATTACTATTAGGCTATGAAAGGACATATGGTTTCAGGCCAATCTATGCTGCCTGACTCCTGTAGATTTTTAAACCTGCAGGCTGATGTGTTACAACCCATGTAGACAGGAAAGCAGCAGCGGCTCCAACGCTAAGTTGGAGGAGCGTCACCCTACTGTTTCAAATACAAGCTCAATAAAAAAAAATGATAATAACTTTCCAATATCATCATTTTATTTTTTGTATTTAGCTTGCAGTTGAAGCCAGGTTGGTAGGGCGGGCGGGACTGATCTTCCTGTGTCACAAGGGGGAGTAGTGGTTGTACGTTAAGTGCGCATGATGGTTAGGCCGGCCAACTTGTCCCCCCTGCCCACCACCCTGTTCGGTAGCAGCCGCTACTGCAGGAAAGTACCCTACTTTTAAACTATGTCAACTGTCAATAGGCTGTGTAGCCAGTAAGGTAGGGTAACTAGCATTTAAAAGTGGTTTGCACAAGAATTTAATTCGGCCTGGGCGGTAAATTCCATTCCGCTCACGGAATTTGCAGAATTTGGGTAATTTCGCATTCCACGGAGATGCGGAATTGCCAAAAATTCCGCGATTCGTGGCTTCGTGGAATTTTTGCTTGTTCTTGCTTTCAAAGTGCGTGTTTGTGAGATATTCCCCCCCGAGCACGCAAACAGTGTTCGCGAACAGGAAAAAAGCATTGCAAACGGGCCGAACAAGCAATTCCGTGTGTTCGCAGAACTCTGCGTGCTCGCGGAGATTTTTTACCTTCTCGCGGAGCTTTGAGTACCGCGACTACGCAAATTCCGCCCACCCCTAAATTTAATGTTGGCATATACCTACACTGACTAGACCACCAAAAACTATTTTCACTGTAAAGGGCTGTAGTTGTCATATAAGAAAAACTAGAGCTGCGAATAAAATCATAACCCTACTATCTCTGGTTTGAGAGAGGCTACCAGAATAATTCCAACTCAATTTTTGTTAAAAATCCAGTTCAATGCTGAAGTTGTTTTTTTAATTGATATTTGGAAAAAGTGACTTTTAAAATCTTTCATGTTACCTGCTTGAGCATGCAGTACCTTATTAGCCTCCTTGCAGATGGCCCTGCCAGGCTTTCTAGTTAATGAGCTGTGATAACTGCTCTCATCGCAGGAATAACAGTTTAGGCTTTTTTACAGGAAGACCTGGGTATGAGGTGTTTTAAAGGTAAATGATCAGCACAGTTGGAACTTCATTAAATTGAAAGAGACCAGGGTGAGGCCTGCCCATTCATAATTTAGTGTTAAGGGAGACCTGGGGAAGAGAAGCCTTTTCTTCTGTAAGCTCTCTGTAGCCGGTGTTGTACCAGCCCAGTGCAGAAATAGTTGGGTGTTGTTGAGGTGAGACTGCTCATTTACCTAAACAAATCACTAGCTGGCATACACGCTCCCTTCAGTGGCTGAACAATTCTACCACATTGGATGCGCTATAGGATAGTTTTTAATAAGGCAACAGGGTCTGCTGGAAAGTGGAAAAGTATTGCCCATGGTAACTTTCTGATTGGTTATACCCAGGAGTCAATTCCACTCACTGGCTAGTGAAACCTACATAGCTGGCACCTCACCCACAGCTCATCAGAACACTCTGGACCTATAGAAGAACAACGGAGTACTGGACTTGCTGTTTGAGTCAGGGCTGGTACATCTTTTTTTTTCCAGGCTGACGCTATTGCTAGTTTTGCTGCTCCAAGGTACATCCACATCACTAATTGGTTCCCTTTTGTCTGGTTTTCTAAGTTTTAGTCTCTTACTCCTAACAGTGCAAACTGCAACGTGGTCAGGATTGGGTAGCCCAGAATTTCTTTGATTTGAGTAAGATTTCTGCCCCGAAGGGTCCCAACAAGTATGCGTAAAATCTCCTAATAGGCCGCAGCCTCTCCAACACAGGTCAAAAGCGACCGGGATTTTTTTTCTCGGTCTTACCGGATGTAAATTCCAGTCATAAAGTATCCTATAGTGCGCTTCCCTCACTCCTATAGAATGATTATTTTTTTCTGTATGCCTCCATAATTTCTTCCACTTATACTCTGATAGCTCGCTCCCACTCATGGTTTCCCACAGGGTGATATGTCTGGGCCGTGGAGAGTAGGAGTGCATATATAAAGGACATAACTCCCTACAAGCAGCCCACCCTCTTTACAAAGTTCTCTATCGGGGTTATTTCCCTGGTGGCAACCTCCCACACTTCTGGTTGTAGGACCCAATTTTTAAGTTATATGTAGTAAAAATGTTCAGAAGCAGTTCTCAAATGTTAAAAATGTCATAGTTATGAAATAGATAAGACTCCCTCAGGCAACTGCCCCTCCACCATTCTTCAAAATGGCCTGGGTTGAGCGCCAGCGGAAATTCCGGGTTAAAGTGGATCGGTGTGTGCGGTGGTGGAAAAGATGTTCACTCTGTCCTGCCCAGTACCGCATCCCACACCCTGGGGGTTGTCTGGGTGGGAGTGTTGAGATATGCATTGTGAGGGCTGACCATCCTAGGCTTCCAAAGCAGGGCCCAAATGGTACACCCTACTATAGCTCTATCCATATGCAGCCAGTGTTTGTCTCACTCTTGTAGTGGCAACTCAGTTATCACGCATAGCTGTGCTGCTTTATAGTATAGCTCAATGTCCGGTAATGCAACCCCTCCTGCATTCCTGGGTCGTCTGAGAAGAGCGAAAGCTAGTCTTGCCCTCCCATTCTGCCATATGTATCGTGTGATTCGCGTGTGTAATTTGGGGAGGAAGTCCCTGCCCAGACTTATTGGGGGGGCTTGGAAAAGGGTTCAACAGTTTGGGAGCACTGTCATCTTGATCGCATGGATGCGAACTGACCAGGATAAATATAGAGGTTTCCATCGTCTAAGTTCTTGCTGTACCTGGTGAAGCAGAGCGGAAGTTGGCCCTGAAGAGACCTTCCAGCCTATGTGTTATTTTGATACCTAGCTAAGTAATATTATGTATGGCTCAGTAAAATGGGAAATCAGCAAGTAGGGATTCTACTTTTCTGACAGGCAGTGTCAGATTCAGTATAGAAGATTTAGACGCGTTGATACGGAAACCTGCCACCTCCTCGAAGGCCTATAGCTCCTTCTGGAGAGCCGTCAATGAGGTCCAAGGTGAAGATAATGTGAACAGGACATCGTCCGCAAACAACGAGATCTTGTTCTCTATTGACCCAAACTGGATCCCGCTTATCTCTTTTGTTGCTCTCATCCGGGCAGCTAGGGGCTCTATGTTAAGGGCAAAGAGTAGCGAGGACAGAGGCCATCCCTGCCTCATCCCTCTGCTAAAGGTAAACATGTTTGACCGCACCCTGTTTAGCACCACTCTTGATGAAGGGTGAACATAGTTCGTCATCACCATTTTAATAAATGCTTTTCCCAATCCGAATTTCCCCAGGGCTCAGAAGAGGACGGACCAATCCACCCTATCAAATGCCTTCTCTGCATCCAGGCCCAACAGAACAGCCAGAACTTGGAGCCTAGTTGATTTTTTCTATCAAATTAAGTATCCTACGAATGCTGTTGTGCATCTGCCTGCCTTTGATGAATCCGGATTGATTTGGGTGGATCTATTCTGGCATTATATCTTCTAACCTCATTGCTATAATCTTTGAATACAGCTTTGCGTCTGTCTTTAGAAGCGCAATTGGTCTGTAGGATGAGCAAAGTTGTGGGTCCTTCCCAGCTTTTGGTATGACAGTGATCAGAGCTTCACTCATCGAGGGCATCACGACTGCTTCGGTGGCCATATGGTTCAAAAGATGGGTCATTTTGGGTTTGATTTCAGCTGTGTAGGTCTTATAGAAATGGGCCGTTAAGCCATCCGGTCCTGGGGCCTTGTGAGGTTTTCCGCACGGATATCGCTAACTGCACCTCCTCGTCAGTTATATGAGCACTCAATGCCTCATTTTGGGCAGGAGTCACCAAGTCAAGATAAGCGTTCTGGGCCACTGTGTCTGCGGGTGATGCCCTTTAACTACACAAAAAATTGTGCGAAAAGCTGTGCCTAAGATTTGTCGGATTCATGCAGGGTACCCCCACCATCATTGATCCCTCCTATGTATTCCCTTTCTCGTTTCACCCTAAACTGTCTTGCTAGTTGGGACCCAATTTTGTTACTGTGTTCGTATGAGAATGACGCAGATGGAGGTGTTTCAATTCCACTCTATTGGTGTATATGACAGAGAGGTTCCCTTTTAGTGCTGTTAATTTGCGGTGTGTGTCTCGTGTTGGCACTTATTTATGTAGCTGTTCCATTGCCCTTAAGTCTGATTCTAGGACTGTCCGCCCCTTTACTCTCTGTTTGTTTATCCTAGAATTAAGCTCCATACCTTTTCCCCTGAGTACTGGTTTAAAGGAGTCCCAGTTATTTAGGGGTGAGGTGTCTTCTGGCCAGTTCAATTGAAAGTATTCATTAATTGTCCCTCTAAACTCATCCATGAGTAACCTATCGTGCATGATAGATGCAGAGAAAAACCATTGTGGGGATCTGGTAGGAGAAGTCCCCCAATGGAGGTATATTGAGGTGGGCATGTGGTCAGAGATTGATATGGACTGGATCTTGGCATCTTGTAGAATGCCCAGCAGTTCCTGGCTGACAAAGATGTAATTCAAGCGTAAAAAGGTGCGGTGCAAGTGGGAACAGAAGGAGTAGTCTTTTGTGTTTGGATATGTTGTCCTCCAGGCATCCCTCAACCCCATATCATATATCATCTTTTTAATATTCCTGGGAAAGCTACCTGTACTAGCGTGATGTGAGTGTGAGCTATCTAGTTCGAATGCCATGTGAGATTAAAGTCTCCCATCAGGAATATTGGGTCCTCGGCGAATCCCCCAACTAAGTTCAAGAGGGTGTCTAAGAAGGTGGGTTGACCAGTATTTGGTCCGTATGCTGCTACAAATGTGAAGAGTTTCCCTTTTAGTCTGCCCTTCACTATGACCACTCTCCCCTCCTTATCGGATTTGACCCCTTCAGGCTAGAATTCAGGAGCTGCATGGAACAGTAGTACCACGCCCTTTTGTTTTGTATGTGCTGAGGATTGGTAAATCAAGGGATAACTCCTGTGCTTTAGCCTGTGGATGTCCTTTCGTTGCAGGTGTGTCTCTTGTAGTGCCACTACCTCAAAGTGTTGCTCAGAGAGGTATTTCCATATTTCTGCAGTTTAAGTGGGGAGTTTAATCCTCGCACATTCCATCATACTATGGAGACCATGGCTATTTACGCCCCGGAGCCCCAGATGCCCCTCCTCCCCCTGCATTGCCCCCCTTGTTGTGTACCTCTTGCCAAAACCCACCAACAGCCCCCCTTGTCCATCTCCCCCCTGGCCCTTCGAAATGTGTTCTCCAGTCCCTGACCTCTTTTCTAGTGTATGAACAATGAGCCTGTCCCTCCTTACCTGGACAATAAAAGGAAAAAGAAAAAACCCCAGTAACATGAACTTTGAAAAAATTCATCACAAATAGTATGGGATCCTGAGAACCCCCTCATTGTAAGTTAAGTACTAAACATTCATTGCGACAGGCGATTCACAGTGACGTGCCTTTTCCATCCCTGTAAACCAATGCTTTTCGGTTCAGAGAGCCTTTCTCAATTACACTCTTTCTGGAAGGTGTGGACCTCTCTCATGCCCTCATCTGGATAATGAGGGGGCCTCGCAACAACTCCTTTCCCTCATCTATCTCCCTCTTAGACTCAAATCTGGCACAATCTCACCAGTGTCTGCAGTATCCCTTTCAGCGATTTCCATCTTCCTTTTCTCTGCTAGTTCTTCAGGTTTTGCTCCCTCAGTTGAGTGTGCCATTGATTTTTCTAGCTTGTGTCTGTGCCGGATCCCGGCATCTGATCACTGCTGGTCGTTGGGTCTTACAGTGTCAGTCCCAGGACTTCCATCGCTTCTTTCAAGTCTGCGATGTGTCGAGCTTTTTTTTTTTGCTTGTTTTTCTTTATGGAGTTTTGTATGGCGCGAAATTGACCCGGTATCAGTTATCAGAGTGCTTTACATAGCACCAGTTGCGTTACATTCATTTTTTTGTTAGGCACAGGGAGATTAAGGGCCATATGTAGGTACCTCAATACCGGTCGGTAACGGCCGAAAATCGGTAAATATCCCGTTACCGACCGGTATTGAGGCACTTGAGATGTAGGTGGCTGATTTCTGGATTCGGTATTTACCGAATCGGAATTTTAAGAAATCGGTAAAATACCGATTCGGTAAATTACCGAATCCAGAAATGCTATGTAGGGGGCACTCAAGTGAGTGCATTATTGGTGTCTGGATTCGTTATTTACCACCAACTACAAGTTGATGGTAAATGACGAATACCTTTCAAAAAGCATTTTTGTGCTATTTGTAAAGTGCCATGTGGCAGACATACATGCCCTTAGGGCATGTATGTGCGCCACATGTGCACACATGCATGAATCAGGGGTGCAACAGGGTGTCAATGTGACACCCTGCCACCCATGATAATGCCTCTCCTATTACCGATTCGGTATTTACCGAATCGGTAATAGTAACTGGCTTCCCATTCATTCCTATGGGCCTACAGGCCCATAGGAATGAATGGGAAGGGATGCATTATTACCGATTCGGTAAATACCGATTCATAAATACCGATATTTACCGAATCTGTAATAATTACTGATTATTTACCTACATACTATTTACCGATTCATAAATACCGAATCGGTAAAATTCGGTATTTATGAATCGGTAAATGGTATGTTACCTACATATGGCCCTAAGTGATTTGCCCAGAATCACAGGATGTTCAACGTATTTGCAGAGACTCAAACCCGGTTGCCCAGGTTGGATGTAGACCGTCCTAGCTGTTAGCCCAATTTTGTTATTGAACTCAAACGCGAGGCCGAAAGGGTATGTCATTCCATACCTGACGTTGTCCGCTTTTAGTTTCTCAGTTACAGGCCTGAATTGCTGGTTCCACTGGAGAGTAGCCTGTGCTAGGTCTCGATATAGGGAGCAAGTGAAGCCCTGGAAGGTTACCTTATCTTTTTTCCCTGCAGTCTTCATAATTGCTTCTTTGACTTTGAAGGAATGAAGATGTATCAGGACATCCCTTGTGCACCTATTTTCCCCTGGTGTTGGCCAGCCGACTCTCTCAATTTTTATCTTTGTGTGCCCCGGCCCCAGTACTTCTGCAAACAGGCCAATACCAAGGCCACTAGATCTCGTCCCTCATCTCCCTCCTCTATATCTCAGATCCTTATGTTAGCCAGCCTGGATCTATTTTCCAGGTCTTCTCCTTTCAAGATTGCTATCTGTAGTTGTGAACAGAGCTCTTGAAGCGTTTCCCTGGTTTTTGAGGCGTCT
Source organism: Triturus cristatus (assembly GCF_964204655.1). Lineage (NCBI taxonomy): Eukaryota > Metazoa > Chordata > Amphibia > Caudata > Salamandridae > Triturus > Triturus cristatus. Next base: position 468,465,750 of record NC_140584.1, on the reverse strand, counting down.
TTGTCAAGTTCTTGCATCTTGGATTCCACATTAGGGACCCTACGGCCCACATAGTCTACATCTCATTGCATGGAGTCCATGCGGTCAGAGAGATCTGCTTTTAGTTGATCCATGGAGGCCGCCATATCCAATTTCAGCTCTGTGCGCAATTCTTTTTTAAAATCTCTGAGGGAGGCCAGCAAATCTTCCTTTGTGAGAGCCATTTCTCCTTCTGTGTCTGGTCGTGCACTTGTGTCTTTCTTCTTTGGCTGAGCGAAATAGCTGGACACTCTATAAATCGATTTTTTTGGGGGGGGCATAGAGGCGGTCTTCCTCTTCTCTGCAGATTATGTCTCTGATAGGGTTACCGCCATCACTGTGTGCAACATTCTTGCTTGTTGCCTACGGGGTCCCTTCCTTAAGACACGTATGCATCCTGTTTTTTTGTGGTGGTGGACGCCTGCTTTCTTCTAGCTCTTATGCCAGAGCCTGTTTTGCCCCTCTCTTTACAAACTTTAATGCACTTCTTATCGTTGTCCCTCCGTGTACTGGGCTGCCCTTCTGATTAAGCATTCCTTCCAGGCTCTTCCATTTTCTAAGGTTTCCTCCCAGGTTGCAAGCTTCTTAGTTTAGGGTGGGATGAGTCTTCCCCAGTGGGTTTCTTCCTCCCTGCTTGGTGCGGGGTTTCATTGTAGTATCTACCAGAACTTAGTGGAGCTATGTCCCCTTGGCTGCCAATTTAAGGCCAGGTGGGGCCAGTGATGAGCCTGTGCATCTAGTCCTTTGTTTGCTGTTTGTGTCTTGGCTTCTGCCCCCGCTCTATAGCCTTATGTTGTGGTATCCCCTTTGACGCTGGCCTCAGCACTGTGTCCAATGCCTCCTATTTCCGTGGAGTTGAGGCTGCCATTTTAGGGTCAGGCATCCTCGCCTGCCGGCCTTATTGCATCTCCACCTTTCTTTACTTTATGGTGGGCTTCCAGTGTATGGCCCTCGTCTCTGCCGCTTTCCCTCCGCTATTGAGCCACAGCCTATCCCCTGGTGCCAGTCTCTGTAGCTCTCTGCTCTGGGTCGGTGCCTCGTGGCCGCGCCTCTGCATCCTTCTGCTTCCCACTGCTTCTCGTGCTCCGCTCACTTCGATTTCGCTGGGTTGTGGTTCCAATGCTCTGCAGACAGTGAGTTGTTTGTTTTGGCCGAAGGGGTATGTCTTTGAGTCCCATCTGTAGGGCTCACTCCTTGCCTTCTTACTCAGATTGTTGCCAGTGTATAACTCACAACCACCATCTTCTTGCGGTGGCAGCCATCCGCTCGGGCCCCGATCCAAGAGTATTCTGGCTGATTCAGGGTCTGCTTTCCATACCACTGTTACCCTGGCAATGTAGGTACTCTGAATCGCTGTTCCTTGTGCAGATTTGATTATGGTATCTTACCGGCACGTCACTGTGGTGACGGAGCCGATGTGGATCACGTCCAATTGGCAATCTTGCCAAGCCACTTTCCTATACGTTTAAAAAAATAATGTATTTATTTTTATTTAATTTATTTATAATGCGCACACATCATCCCCAAGAGAACATCTTGGAGCTTTATTATTAAGATAAATAATTAGAAGTAAGCATAAAGACTGTTTGACATACTCACACATCACAATAAATAACAGTTTCCACAACATAGCCATGGGCCGATAGCACACATCGTCAGCAGCACACCAACACTACATTTCATAGCAAACAATGCAGGGAAACATCACAGTGTGTTCAGGCCATTCTCGAAATGCCCTCACACATCACAGTCTTCCATTTCTGGATGCAACATTGAAATATTAGAACTGCGGACTGTGTCATGTTTCCTCACCCACCACAGACAGCACGGCAGGCTAGAATTTTAGGACAATGCTGTAAGGTCCACCAGATAGTGCATGGCCTATTCCCTCCTCATATTAAGGAGAAAAGCTACTTGACATCATCCTTCTTGACCAAGATAGCTTTGCTCTGTGATGTACACATTTCTGGATATATAATCTTCAGTAAGCATTTTCATAATAAGTGAGTGTTTTTGTAATATTGATGCATTGCCTTCATTGTTTGCTGTTGTGGATTTAGGTATCTCTATGCCAAATAATAACCTGTAATCATGCATGGTTAGACTAAGTTCTAATTGTCTGTTCAGTGTGATATTACAAAATACACGTGCTGTACCTTGATTCGTATTACTTTGTTACATACTCTGTAAATAACTGCCATACAGCTTACATTTGTACAGGGAAATCCTGTGGAAACTCACAAGAGGAAATGCATGTGGTGTTGTACTGGAAAACGTCCTTAATTATATATTTATCACACATCAGCAGAGAGGAAATGGTCCTGACGAATGCCATTGCACATCTCCCGGAGAGCACAATTCAGGCACAAATATGTTGACCAATCTCTTGGGGTCAATTGTTACTCCCTGTTGTCTTTTAAACCTGCAGGTCAACAAGAACATTTTAGACCACCAACACTTCTTTCTAATTTATATCTGCGCTGTTGATGGTTGACTGGGGCGTGAGCCCTGGTCAAGCAGAAAACACAATACTAGTCAGGGTAAGGCTCAAGCAAACCCCAAGCTAACCAGCGCTCACCATCTGGTAGCTTGGCACAGAGCAGTCAAGCTTAACTTGAAGGCAATGTGTAAAGCAGGGTCTCCAACCTTTTCTGTAATATGAGCTACTTCTGATCAGTGAAAATCGTTGTGACCTACTGAAGGCCAAGTAACTCGCACACTGTTACCTGACACCCCCTTGCCCAGCTTCTTTGACTTTAAGCCTAATGTCCATGAAGCCGATACTATGGTTTGAATAAAATATTGTGACTAGGGGTATTATGATTGGACTGCCATGTTCGTTAGTGAGTGCATGGTCAATGGGGATTTATGAACATGTGTGTAAAATGAATGGAATATAGGTGTATGGGAGACTGAGATCATGTGCCGAATGTACTTGTGACACATAAAATACCTTTTGCCATATGTAGCACTGTTACATGCACAACACAAATATACAACCAGTTTTTTTTATGGGAGACATTTAAAGTGCGGAAAAACATTCAGCAAAAATGTTCATAATAAGCAACATTTTTCTACAATTACAATTTTTTCCATTTAAAACAAAATGGCTGTATTGTTCAGTTAAAATATGGCAGCGTGTTTACCAGTCCCTGCTGTGTGCAAATGCAATACTTTAAAATGAGAGGAAATTCAACTTAAGAGTTAACTTTATGGGCCCGATTCAAGGAATTAACTTAAGACAAAATCCTAAACTTACTACTTTTGGTATTCACAGAATGCACTTACTACTTTTGGTATTCACAGAATGCACTTACTACTTTTGGTATTCACAGAATGGATTTACGACTACTAACTTTACGTCCGCACTCGGGCCGGAAATTCCGGCCCGGAGGCGGAGCTTCCGGCCCGGAGGCGGATCTTCCGGCCCGTAGGCGGAGCTTCCGGCCCGGAGGTGGGGATTCCGGCCAGTGGCGGAGATTTAGCCATGGCCAATATCTCCTCCTCCGGGCCGGAAGCTCCGCCTCTGGACCAGAAGCCCCGCCTCTGGGCCGGAAGCTCTGCCTCCAGGCCGGAATTTCCGGCCCGAGTGCGGACGTAAAGTTAGTAGTCATAAATCCATTCTGTGATTACCAAAAGTAGTAAGTGCATTCTGTGAATACCAAGAGTAGTAAGTGCATTCTGTGAATACCAAAAGTAGTAAGTTTAGGATTTTGTCTTAAGTTAATTCTGTGAATCGGGCCCACTGTATTTATGCATTACATAAAACACATCATTTTAATGTTCTCCAATGTCAAAGTGTCTTTACAAACAGCAGGTATATTACTCCAAGTGGCCTGCAGACATGGTGGCATATCTGTAACAGGAATACACAGTCATTTGTTTAAAGGTTAGGAATCTAAATTGATGAAACATGCCTTATAAAACATTTGGACTTAATTGGCTTAATGTAAAGTAGAGACAAACATTAAGACAGTGCTTCATAGAAACCTTTCATTTTCATTTTTAATTTCTCCCATTTTAAAGAAAAGGACTGGGTGCAACTCTGAGGGTTTCCGCAAGCTACTGGTAGCCATACTTCAAACAATAAAACAGTAAAAACAGTGAAAACACCACACAAATGATCTCACAACAGGTTTAGAAAAATATCATAAATTTAAAAAAATAAAATGAGAACAAACTGCAAAAATCTAATCTATGAAACCGGAGATATTGAATTTTAAAGAGTTTATGTAAAATAGCACCAAAAAACACAAAGCACCAATAAGGGATATCTGGTCACACTGACAGGGGCAAAGTCACAAGTTCAGGAGGACTGTGAAGGAGCATGGGCTAGCTACAGGGACTAGGTTAGGCTAGCAGAACACAGTACCTTAAATCCTGTTTGCGGAGCATTGCATGGGTATGAGGCGAAGAGGCGTTTGCACAGCCGGGTAATGCCTCAGTTCCGAGATGTGGTGAGGCTGAAGTGTGAGATCCTGTTGCATTGTTGTCGAGGATCTTGTCTATGGGGGCATGTAATGTGAAATCCTGGCGTTGAGGATGCGATGTGCAGCTGAGGTGATGCGTTGCTTCAGAAGACATGAAAGGCTGCAATGCAGAGGATGGCGTCGTCATGCAGTGATGCAGCGTGCCGTCAGTGATGCACCAGTTCTGAAGATGCGAGGGTGAAGTCGATCTTCTGCGCATGGCCTAAGTCATGCTGCAGCAGCAATGCGTTGGTTCTGCTTGAGGATGCACCACTCTGCCTAGAAGATGCATCAGTTCAGCTAGAGGCTGTGCTGCTCAGCAGAGACGATGCTTTGGTTCTACTGGTAAGCATCTTGGAACCACTTCCAAGAGTCCAGCACTGGGGTGACACCACTTGGCAGGGTAGGCTTACATATGACAGAGCCCAGGTGCAGATGTAAGGTTGTTGGAAGATTGTTATGTTGAGGCTTTATGTCAGGAGGTTAGCCGACTAGCCATTGGAGTCACTCTGGGCTCTGGATTCAAGAATTGCAGGTCCATCCCTTCTCAACCAGGCAAGAGGGCAGCAGGCAGCAGGAAAGCATAGCAAAGCAGGAGTCCATCATAGTATATGTCCAGCAGAGTGGCAGTCCTTTCAGCAGCACAGCAGTTGTCTTCTTGGCAGAGTATCCACATGTCCAGAAGTATACTGAAGTGATGGTATCTGAGGTCCTTCATTTATACAAAGTTGTACGTTTGAAGTGTGTCACAACTTTCAGAGACATGCCTTTAAAGTGCACAGATTCCCTGCTAGCCCCCTGGCTCCAGACTGTTTACATGGGGTATGCAGCCCTTTGTTGTGGCACAGGACACAGCACATTAAGGTTTAAGTAAGGCTGGGTCCAGCCCATCTCTCCCATTCTGGCAGTATGGCCCATCAATTAAATCACACCTGAGCTCCCATTGTATATGGTTGCCTGGGTGGAATACCCAAAGCCCAACTGCTAACTATGAATGGTCAGGTGACCAGAGATAAGCTGTAGGCACCAAATAGCTAAGGCAATAAAATGCTACTTTTCTAAAAGTGCCATTTTCAGAATTGAAATGTAATATCCGGCTACACCATAAGTTTCGATTTTTCATTACAATTCCAAAGACATCAGACATGCACTAGGTGCCTGCTTTCATTTAAAAAAGATAGCTTATAAAACATATTAATGTCACTCCAATGTTAGTCAATAGGAGAGGTAGACATTGAGGCAGGGAAAAACAAATGTAAGCGTTTTCACTACCAGGACATATAAAACTTAAAAGTGCATGACATGCTTTTTAAATACATTGCACCCTACCATCTGGGCTGTACAGGGCCTACCCTAGGGGTGACATACGTATTATAAAAGAAAGCTTGGGCCTGGCAAGAGGTTTAACTTGCCAGGTTGACAAGGCAGTTTAAAACTGCACACATAGGCTCTACAAATGCAGGCCTGAGATATGTTTAAAGGGCTACTTAAGTGGGTGGAACAATCATTGCTTCAGGCGCCCTAGTAGTATTTAATTTACAGGCCCTGAGCACATGTAGTGATACTTTACCAGGGACTTATAAGTAAATGAAATATGCCATTTGAAAATAAGCCAATCTTACCATGTTTTGAGGAGTGATGCACATTAGCACTGGTTAGCAGCGGTAAAGTGCACAGAGTCCTAAGGACAACAAAAACTAATTCAACTAAAATTTAGGAATATAGGCAAAACATTTAGGTATGACCCTGTAGAAAGTGCCAAGTCCAACAACCTCCTCCATGTGGACATCCCAACAGTGGTTAGAAAGTTGTGATGAACTGGTAGGAGCTTTTTCCTAGCTCAGAGTGGTCCAGTGGTTCATGAATACAAATGAAAACGGAGGATGCCATAAGGAAATGTCCTCATCTCTCAGGACCATCTCATTCCAAATCACAGCTGGTGCCTAGGTACCTACAGAGACAGCATCAGTCAACAACAATGGGTTTATGCCAGAGCCCCAGCACTGTTGCAAGTGTGTGTGAATTTTTAAAAGGCACTATTAGGGTAGTAATATAGTAGCAATAGTGTTCGAGGGCTGAGGCAGGGAAGATGATGGCAGGTACATGTCCTCATCCACCCTTACACATTTAATTATATGGTCCCTTCCTGTCGTTGTTAGAGGAATGTGGCTACAGTTGATTTACTCGCACCATCAGCAAAACGTAATGTTAGTTGTGGTTCGATCACGTTCCTACTAGCCACAGAGAGATTCTTGGATTTTGTTTTCAATATAGTAAATTCATTTTTTATAGAAAAATACAATGTTTAATCTGTTTTGTGTGCCTTAAAATGAAAAACATGTTTATAGGAACAATGATGTAATAAATAAGGAAAAAAGGACCCCTTGCTATACATTAAAAGGATTTTGCAAATCACCAAACAGTTCAATATCCATACCAACCTTTATAAGGTTATGGAACTCTGAGGGGACCTGCAAAATCCTACTCATATGTGCTAGGTGGTACTTTATCTCATATAATACATGGTCACACCATCACCTTTCCCACAACCCACTTAAAACCTTGGTGCATAGCTATTTCACATGAATGTAAAAGCATGTTTTGAAACATGAAAAATTTAAATAAAACTCCTGGGGCAAAATGAAACACATTAAGAACCTTTGCATATTTTTGGGAAACAGATATTAGAAACAGTTCAATACAAGTCAGCTAAAAAAAAGCTGCAATTGCTCGGAATGCATAGAAAGATTCAGAAAGATTCTAGCTTTTCTCTAACTAAGGAGTGTAAAAAGTAAACATATTTTCTCTGCTTGTCATTTCAAACTATGAAAATAGAACAGAAGAATGGAAAGCTAAGCTCAGTTATTCATTGCTTTAAACAGTTGCTTCAATTATGCTCCATGCTCTGATCTGCCTTTCACCTTGGCTGCTGGCAACAGGCATTATGAAGTCTGAACTTGACTGGAATAACTTATAATACTCAAGTTCTGACATCTTTTCCTTTTAACCAGCAATTGGGTGCGTCAGAAGTCACCAATTATAAAGAAGTCAGAGACTGCTGTTTATATAGAGATTAAAAAATCCCATGTATTTATAACATACATACATCAGTGAGAACAAGAGATGGCAGTTAATATTCTAATATTCACATTTATATCAAAACAGGCTAATTAAATTTGATGCTGCCACTCGTTATCACATTGTCAATAAATGTTGTTGTGAAAAAATTAGAATGGATTCACATTTTAAAACACTTTAACATTTTCAAGACAGTTTATGGCAACTATGACAGACCATGGAGGATCATAAACAGATTTCAGGATAATATTAGATTATTATTTTATAGCTGATTTAGTAATTAATATGTAGAATGGGATGATGTGCATCTATTTAAGTTCTGTATTCAACTTACCTAACAACATTCTTCATTTATATAACTCATGCTTTGTATCACTCTACATAAAATATTCAATGAAAGTTAACTGTTTCAGACACATATAGTGCTATTTACGAGTCCTACTAATTTAATACTGTAGAAGGGACCACTATGCCTAGACTCATTCCCTGTTACTGTGGGTTTGAAACTAACTTGATTGAGCCAGCCGAACTGATTTGAATGGTTAAAGTTCTTAAACAAACTCGCTACCACAAGCCTGAATTCTCTTTTGCGATACTATGTATAGACACTGGAAATAGATGTGTGAGGGGTGCTGCAGCGCCCCTAACATGCTGAGGTTGGGAAGGTGCATGAGAAATAAAGATGCGTTTTTAAATCTGGGCTCATTAGGTCAGGCGTTATTCTAAGAATGATACATACCTAAGGGGGCTTTCAGCCAGCGTTCTTCTTCCATTGGTATGTTGTTGTGTTATTCACATTTTGCTTCTGGCCACTACTTCATACAGCATGCGGCAGTGGATCATTCTACTTGAGTCACTGGTTAACCTCAGTTTGACTGACTGCATTTTGCTCTTTCACAAGGAGCACAATCACACTCAATTTAGTTCCCTTCAGTGCCAGTGTCTTGCTTTTACTTTATAATTACTTTAGTGTTGCCTTTGGTTCTTAGAGCCTGATGTAAAAGCAGAACTCTTTCGATGTCAGGACAAAGCACATTCCAGTCTAATCACCTCCTGTCTTCTGCCAATGGTGTTGTAAATTGATTTTGGAGTCTCCTGTTTATCCTACTACTGCTATTTCATAGTTAGATATACATGGGGAGGACTCCGTAACTCTTGGAAACTTGGTCTATTACATTTAAAAATTCTAGAATGATTCTATATGGAACGTCTGACAGAATCATTATGAAATTTGATTTGCTGCTATTTCACAGCATAACAGATTGTGTGCATTAGGAACAGTTGAGTATTTAGTATTGAGCTATGCCTTCTTTCTTTCTTCTTTGCTTGTTTTCTTGTTTGCTCCTTTCTTTCTTTGACGTGCCTTAATTCTTTCCTCTTTTCTTTTTTCTTCCTTTCTATCTTGTCTGCTGTAATTCCTTCTTCTTTTCTTTCATTCTTTCTTCTTTTCTTTTGTCTTTCATTCTTTCTTCTTTCATTCTTCCTTTCTTTCTTTCTTAGTTTCTTTGGTTATTTGTTTGTTTGTTTGTTTCTTTCTTTCTTCTTCAATACTTCCTTCCTACCTTCTTTGTTTCCTCTGTTTTGTCTTGCATTTGTCTTCCTTTTTTTTACTATTTTGTCCTTTTCTTCTTTGCTTCTTTCCTTCATTTCTTTGTTCTTTTCTTCTTTCCTTTTTCTTTCCTTGTTTTTTGTCTTTATTGTTTTTTCCTTTCTTTCTTTCTTTGTTTGTTTCTTTCTTTCTTGCTTGCTTTCTGTCTATCTTACTTAGTTACCTTCCTTATTTTCTTTCTTGCTCCCTTTTTATTTTCTTCCTTCTTTTCTTTCTTCCATCCTTCCTTCCTTCTCAAAGGCAAGAAGCTAGCAGCCAGTGTCACACTGTGTAGCTTTTTTAGGTCTGTGTTAGCCAAGACCTTTTGCTTTTACTAAACTTATTTGTATAATGTAGTTATTTATAGAGGTTTTCATCCAGAGTTCATCCATTGGTCTGCGGTTATCATTCACATTTTTCTTTCACCCACTCTAGCATGTGTCAAAGGGAAGTGCGCCAGACAACTTCAGCTATTTGCTGCCTTTACTACGTGCAACAACAACAATTGATGGACAGAATGTAGAACAATGTCATGCATTCACCCTAGTACAGAGATCTAGGCCTAAATCCATCATTTTTTTTATCACCATGCCATTCCAGTTTGAACCCAGCCATATGCGAATCATTCTTGACCCTGTGCCCAATGGAAACAGTCCAGCCCGAATTGCTAGACCAGGTCCTCCCTGGACTGGAAACAAGCATCCTAGTACCGGTTTCGGGGTTTTACCCCTCATCAGCCAGGATAGCTTGATTCCAGTGGCATGCAGAGGACGGGACCCACGTCTCGGTATACCCGTCCCACTCATGGTGAAAAATGCAAAAACAACAATTGATGGACAGAATTCAGAATCCAGAAACTAGTCCTAGGATGCTTGTTTCCAGTTCAGGGAAGACCTGGCTTGGAAGTTCGGACTGAACTGTTCCCGTGAGGCACAGGGTCAAGACTGATTTGCATATAGCTGGGACTGAACTTAGGTGGCGAAGTGAGCTAAAGAATGATGATGGATTCAACCCAGATCTGTGACTGGGGGTGAGTGTCTGAAAAGTTTTAGCCCTCCGACCATTATCTACTTGTATTTGCTATACTACGAGTAATAGCATGCCTCCCTTTAACAAGAGGCTCATCCATACGCAAAGTAGTTTCTTTTGAGTGCCAGCAAGTATTATTGTTATATGTACTTTTTTGAGATCCCAAAAACTTTTTTGCCTTTTCTGCATGGATGAGGGCCTAGCAACTTACCAAAAAATAAGGTTTTCTGAAAACTATGACAAAACAAACCAAAGAATTACCAAAAGGCAAGCTACAACACCAGACCTATTGGCTTTCGCTATGTTTGTTTCCTGTGAGGTCCAAGGTAGAGGTCGAATGTCAGGCTATATATTCTGACAAATTGCTGCTTATTCATTTAACCTGGAGATTGTTTTTTACTGTTCTTTCTCTAACTGCAAATTGTGAGGCTTTTGCAAACCGCAAATGCGATCCACCACAATCTTGCTGGGATACCGGGAGTTTGCAAGGATAGACTGCGGGATGTCAGTTTTTTGACCCACAACATTTAAATATCTGCAAATGAACTGTGTACACAACAACATTTAAATATCTGTAAATTAACTGTGCAAATATTTCTTAATATATCAGCAGTTTGGAAAGCACAAATTATGTACATTTTTAGTATTCTGAAGAATTATGGAAACATAGGGGCAGATTTATGAGCCCCTTGCGCCTCATTTACGCCGCCGTTGCGTCACTTTTGTGACGCAGCGGTGGCGCTAATCCGGCGCCATTCTGCGGGGTATTTACAACGTGACACATCTGGCAGATGCGTCATGTTGTAAAGGCCTGCGCCACATGTAGGCGTTCTGGAGCAGGGGGGGGGGGGGCGTTCGGGCGCAGGAACACCTCCTAAAAGTGGCTGAGTGAAATCTACAAGATTTCACTCAGTCACTTTTAAGGCCATGCTGCGTCAAAACCCTGCGCCTGCTTGAAGCAGGCGTAAGGATTGACGAAGCATGTAAGGGATAGGGCATCCCCGAGCCTTGCTGGAGCTGCGTCGCGCTTGCGACGCAACTCCAGCAATGCGTCGCCTTTCCGACAGGAGATGCGTCATGCATCTGCCCATCCGAGTGCCACGGTGTGCCGCATTGTAAATGCGGCACATCAATGGTGGTGCACGGGTGGGCAGATGCGTCGCAAATCTTCTGGCGCATCTCTGCTGATTAGCAGAGATGCGCCAGACGTCATAAATCTGCCCCAAAGATTCCAAATGGATCAAAACAATTAAGACACTTGGGTGCCGATTCCGATCCTGTAAAACCCGGGTACAAATGGTCGTACGGAGCGTTTTCTCCGTACGACTCGTACCCAGGAATTCCAACGTACAAACCAGCAAGTACGATTCGTACAGAAAAACTATTTCCGTACGAATTGTAAAAAACACCATACGGCTAAAAAATACATACGATTCCGATCCTGGACAGCATGTACGCGACGTCCGCACGGAGTCAGGCAGCGTTTTACGGACCAGCAAGTACGATTCGTACCTACAGCACTCCGCACGGCTATATTTTTACGGGAGACAAAAAGCACCGGAAATGCTAAGTACGCTGCGATGCACGAGGAAAAGGGGGCCCGCTACGCGACGTACATGCCATAACCCACATCGTATGTGTCATCATGTACGGTGCGTACCCCAACATTGCATATGTACGGCCCGTACCTCCCACCCCCCATATGTACGGCCCGTACCCACACCCCCGTAAGTACGGCGCATACCCCCCACCCCCCGTATGTACGGCGCGTACCCCCCACCCCCTGTATGTACGGCGCATACCCCCACCCACGTTTGTTCGCACCGTACCCCAGGCGTACCCCCCACCTGCGTATGTCTGCACCGTACCCCAGGCGAACCCCCCACCCGTGTATGTTCGTACCGTACCCCAGGCATACCCCCACCCACGTATGTCCGCCCTGTACCCCAGGCGTACACCAATCGTCGTGTATGTACGGTCCGTACATACACGAGGATTGGGGTACGCCTAGGGTACGGTGCGAACATACCCGGGTGGGGGTACGTGCCGTACATATGGGGGGTGGGGGGTACGGTGCGGACGTACGCAGGAGTGGTGGGAGGCTGGGGGGGCCGTACGACTCATACCCCGGGCACAAGTGTATTCGGGGTAGGGCTTGTACAAAGTTCACTCCGTACGGAGCCTTTTCCATGTGCTTGTGTTTTCTTAATATATCAGCAGTTTGGAAAGCACAAATGATGTACATTTTTAGTATTCTGAAGAATGATGGAAACATAGGGGCAGATTTATGAGCCCCTTGTGCCTCATTTACACCGCCGTTGCGTCACTTTTGTGACGCAGCGGTGGCGCTAATCCTGCGCCATTCTGCGGGGTATTTACAACGTGACGCATCTGGCAGATGCGTCATGTTGTAAAGGCCTGCGCCACATGTAGGCGTTCTGGAGCAGGGGGGGGGCGTTCGGGCGCAGGAACACCTCCTAAAAGTGGCTGAGTGAAATCTACAAGATTTCACTCAGTCACTTTTAAGGCCATGCTGCGTCAAAACCCTGCGCCTGCTTGAAGCAGGCGTAAGGATTGACGAAGCATGTAAGGGATAGGGCATCCCCGAGCCTTGCTGGAGCTGCGTCGCGCTTGCGACGCAACTCCAGCAATACGTCGCCTTTCCGACAGGAGATGAGTCATGCATCTGCCCATCCGAATGCCACGGTGCGCCGCATTGTAAATGCAGCACATCAATGGTGGTGCACGGGTGGGCAGATGCGTCGCAAATCTTCTGGCGCATCTCTGCTGATTAGCAGAGATGCGCCAGACGTCATAAATCTACCCCAAAGATTCCAAATGGATCAAAACAATTAAGACACTTGGGTGCCGATTCCGATCCTGTAAAACCCGGGTACAAATGGTCGTACGGAGCGTTTTCTCCGTACGACTCGTACCCAGGAATTCCACCGTACAAACCAGCAAGTACGATTCGTACAGAAAATCTATTTCCGTACGAATTGTAAAAAACACCATACGGCTAAAAAATACATACGATTCCGATCCTGGACAGCATGTACGCGACGTCCGCACGGAGTCAGGCAGCGTTTTACGGACCAGCAAGTACGATTCGTACCTACAGCACTCCGCACGGCTATATTTTTACGGGAGACAAAAAGCACCGGAAATGCTAAGTACGCTGCGATGCACGAGGCAAAGGGGGCCCGCTACGCGACGTACATGCCATCACCCACATCGTATGTGTCATCATGTACGGTGCGTACCCCAACATTGCATATGTACGGCCCGTACCTCCCACCCCCCGTATGTACGGCCCGTACCCACACCCCCGTAAGTACGGCGCGTACCCCCCACCCCCTGTATGTACGGCGCGTACCCCCCACCCCCTGTATGTACGGCGCATACCCCCACCCACGTTTGTTCGCACCGTACCCCAGGCATACCCCCCACCTGCGTATGTCCGCACCGTACCCCAGGTGAACCCCCCACCTGCGTATGTTCGTACCGTACCCCAGGCATACCCCCACCCACGTATGTCCGCCCTGTACCCCAGGCGTACACCAATCGTCGTGTATGTACGGTCCGTACATACACGAGGATTGGGGTACGCCTAGGGTACGGTGCGAACATACGCGGGTGGGGGGTACGTGCCGTACATATGGGGGGTGGGGGGTACGGTGCAGACGTACGCAGGAGTGGTGGGAGGCTGGGGGGCCATACGACTCATACCCCGGGCACAAGTGTATTCGGGGTAGGGCTTGTACAAAGTTCACTCCGTACGGAGCCTTTTCCATGTGCTTGTGTTTTCGGATGGGCGGTACGGATCGTACTTGCGCGCTCGGACTTCAGTTTTCCGATTTGTATGTAAAACTGTCCGGGGACGTCTCGTAGACTTTTCCCGAGGCGATTTGTGTGTATTTTTCACGTACGAATCGTACTTCGCCGTTTGCAAGGGACTTGTATGATTCGTACGTAAAAAAATACGGATACGAGTCGTACGGGAAAAAAAAATCAGGATCGGAATCGACCCCTTGGTGATGCACAAATCATAAATGTTCGCTGAAACACAATTTCCACACACTATTTTTTATGTGGTGTATAGGTTTTTCAGTACAAGTCTGTGCACATTTAGTGGCCATTTCAATGGGATGTGTGCTTTCTGTAAATGCTTTGGCAATGTATTTGCAATAGTGTGTACTCCAAAAGGCATCATAGGCCACATACTACATACTTGCCACTCTCCTGCTGAATGGGTGTGGCTCACTTGCTAAACTTTTTCTTTAAGTGACACTTGGATGTTTTACAATCCCAATGACCAGTGGCGGTTGGGATGGATCGGGAAGGTGAGCCGGGGGAGCAGGTTGGTGAAAAAATAAACAATATCTCTAACCTTATTACCACGTCGCTCCTCTGTTGGACTGGGCTGAATGAGGAAGCACTGCCAGGCTCCCCTGAACAATCAAAATGCTGCAATGAAGCTCTGTGATTGGTAAGCACCCAGTCTTCCCTGACCAATCACAATGCTGCAATGCAGCATTGTGATTGGTCTGAGCACCGAGGATCAGCACTCAGATGGGAACTGGGGTCCTAGGCTGGCCTGAGAGGGCCGGTCAAAGTATCATTGTGCACTTAGGAGTGGGCAAACCACTCCTCCACTGCCCTACTCTGGGAGCAGAGCCGCCCGCAAAGCAGATGTAAACAACAAGAAGATAATAATATCACGTTATTATAATTTTATTGTTCCTTAGTTACACTGCTTAAAAGCAGTGGGGTAACGCTCCTCCACCTTAGCAGAGGAGCTGCCACTGCCTATGACTTCAGTGATGGCAACAGCACCACTCTGAAAATTGTTCCATCACTGCTGAGAGTATGTGAAACAATGTTCGAGGAAGGCCATATGTGCCCCACAGAGCACAATGATAGATGTCATTGGGAGCTGTCTAAATAGTGTGACCTCCCAGCATGTTTCCAAGAAATGGCTGGGTCAAAGGGATTGCTTTGTCCTGCTAGACGTACGACCTTTGTGTTGCCAGATTCAAGGTAGTGGACCTCATGTGTGGCCTCTTACTTCTCAATGAGAGACAACACAGAGGCCAGTACAAACGATGATGAGTGTGCCAAATGTAGCACCCCAAACTTTTGATGAGGGACTAGAATTTCCCTGGACGAGATAATGCAGACTCAGAGTGTACCTCTCTTACCTAAAGCTGCGCAGTGTGGTCTGTAAAGAAGGGGGTTAGGAGCAAATGCCAGCAGATATTTTAGAGCAATAGCCAAGTTCACTTTTCTTAGAATATGAGGTACTATCAACATAGCACACTAATGAAAGGCAACATTTTATCTTTTTTTAATACATAAACGTTCCCTGAAAATTATGCACAATCACATATCTACTTGCCTAGAACCTCACATAAATATTGAACATGTAGGCATATTCTGCGTAACAAATGAACTGGCAGGAGACTTGATCGAGCAGAACATGCCTGGTAGCTGCAGCAGATGTTCACTTCACAGTTCCCATAAGACATTTTTCTCCTTAAATCATTCTCCTTTGAGAGAAAAACTATCAGAAAATAACATAACTGCTCAATATCAAAAATACACAGCATACATTAAACCCCAGTTTCAGGAGTATTGTGAGAGTCTGTAATGCAAGGTGTGCCCGAGCCTTCCTCTGCCCATGTTTATGGACTAAAAAGCTCAACTTTGAAAACAGCATTGTGGCCCTCCCAACATAATGGATCAGGGAAACTATACCAGCAGCTGTCAGTAATCCCTTAGTCACTTATGTGTTGTACCAAACACTCCAAACCACTGTGGTGCCGATTACGATCCGGTAAAAACCGGGTACGAACCGTCGGTCGGAGCGTATTCTCCGTCCGACTCGGACCCGGTTGGAAAACATTACAAACATGGAATTACGATTCGCACGGAAACACCATTTCCGTACGAATCGTAAAAAACACCGACTGACGAAAATATGCATACGAATGTGATCCGGGAATGCTGCGACGTGACGTCGGGACGCTTCTAGGCAGCGTTTCACGACCCAGGAATTACGATTCGAACCGACAGCAGTCCGGACGGCAATATTTTCACGGCACCCAAAAAGTGCCGCAAATGCGAAGTACGGCGCGAAACGACCAGAGTAGGTGGCCCGGTAAGCGCCATACCCCCCCCAGCCCCCGCATGTACGCGCCGTACCCCCCCCAGCCCCTGCATGTACGCGCCGTACCCCCCCCAGCCCCCGCATGTACGCGCTGAACCCCCCCAGCCCCCGCATGTACGCACCGTACCCCCCCAGCCCCCGCATGTACGCGCCGTACCCCCCCCAGCCCCCGCATGTATGCGCTGTACCCCCCCAGCCCCCGCATGTACGCGCCGTACCCCCCCTGCCCCCGCATGTACGCACCGTACCCCCCCCCAGCCCCCGCATGTACGCGCCGTACCCCCCCCTGCCCCCGCATGTACGCACCGTACCCCCCCAGCCCCCACATGTATGTGCCGTACCCCCCCTGCCCCCGCATGTACGCACCGTACCCCCCCCAGCCCCCGCATGTACGTGTCGAACCCCCCGTGTATGTACACCCGAGTACGTGTCGAACCCCCCCGTGTATGTACACCCGAGTACGTGTCGAACCCCCCGTGTATGTACACCCGAGTATGTTCGAGTCGTACCCCCACCCGTGTATGTACGGTGCGTACCCCCAGCACGTAGCGCTGGGGTACGCACCATACATACACGGGTGGGGGTACGCACCATACATACCCGGGTGGGGGTACGACTCGAACGTACTCGGGTGTACATACACGGGGGGTTCGACACGTACTCGGGTGTACATACACGGGGGGTTCGACACGTACTCGGGTGTACATACACGGGGGTTCGACACGTACATGCGGGGGCTGGGGGGGTATGGCGCGTACATGCGGGGGCTGGGGGGGTACGGTGCGTACATGTGGGGGCTGGGGGGGTACGGCGCATACATGCGGGGGCTGGGGGGGTACGGCGCGTACATGCGGGGGCTGGGGGGGTACGGTGCGTACATGCGGGGGCTGGGGGGGTACGGTGCGTACATGCGGGGGCTGGGGGGGTACGGCGCGTACATGCGGGGGCTGGGGGGGTACGGCGCGTACATGCTGGGGCTGGGGGGGTACGGTGCGTACATGCGGGGGCTGGGGGGGTACGGCACGTACATGCGGGGGCTGGGGGGGGGTACGGCGCATACATGCGGGGGCTGGGGAGGGTACGGCGCATACATGCGGGGGCTGGGGGGTGTACGGCACATACCGGGCACCTGTTTGGACGTCTCCATGGTTGTTATAGGAGTTCGGTGCGGATGGTCTTTTAACCATACGGTTGTACATTCGGACGCCCGGGACGGATCGTGATTCCCCGGTCGGACTTCGCTTTTCACATTTGTACGGTAAATCATACGAGGACGTGTCGGACACTTTTTCCGACCTGAGGACGTGTGGGGAATTATTCCCAATGCGATTCGTATGGTCTTTTTCCCATGCGAATCGTGATTGCCAGTTCGTATGGCACTTGTACGATTCGTACGGTAAAAAGACCGGATACGAGTCGCACGGGGAATTTTTTTACCGGATCGTGATCGGCACCTGTGTGTCCATTTTTAATATAAAGTGCAGTGGCGGATGGTGATCATTTAAAGTGGTGAGGGCACAAATTCATTCACCAAAGTACAGGACCCCTTCTATGGAGGGCCAGCAGTACGAAGGGACCTTTCCTCAGAGAAATGTGGAAGAGATGGTAGGGCGAAAAATGGGCAAAAGGACACAGTTTATGGTAGCAGGAAAAGGGTGAGAATAGACTATGGATAAAGAAGAGGGCAGTGTCCACAGTAAAAAGAGGGAGTATGTGTTCAAGTTACGGTGGAAACTGAAGGAACTGAATGAGAGGCATGAAAGATGTTTACAAAGGTAGAGAGAAGAGATGTGGGCTCACATCATGCACCGGCTCTTAGAGTCAAGCCAGACCCTCTGCTTGGCTCTGACTTTGCTCTCCCTGTTAATTTGTTGGCTCATCCACTGCTAATTATCAGTGCGTCAGGGTGTGGCACTTTGCTTTTCAACATTTCCAAGCCCTCCACTTCCAAGGTTAGAGTTTAGTATCAAATGGGCAGAAAGATTAGTTAATATATTCATAAACAAAATGTGCTGTAAACAGAAATGGGCTATGATCTCATAAACTCCTCCCAGGAATGCCAGGGTGTTTGGGACAAAGGTGGGGGCAATGTGGCAGAGTCACCAGTGAGAAATGGATGCTCCTAATACTCTCACAGTGCAAACATACTTGCCCCAAAGAACACAATAGCACTCGTTGAAAACAGCATGGGTCAATATAGAGGTTACATTAGTATATCTAAGTGTATACTTAACTTATCTGTGACTGCGGACAGTTTTGACTACACATCCACAGAAAAATAAGTAGGTGGGTGTAGTGATGTAATAAATAGAACTGTGGTCATGAAGCCATGGCCACGAAGAATGCATGAGAGTTCTAGTTTAGTCAGTTACTCCAGATTAGAGGTTAGGAAGCAAGTGGACTGCTCTGTGTCCGTCCAAATAAATATTTTATTAATAATAGCCAGGCTCCGCATTATTACAGAAAGGCGACGAGCACCGATGTGAACCCACGTCTGCCTGTCCTCTGCCTGTTCTACTAATCGCAGTAAGAGCAAAATTGGCAACTACATGACATGGTTGTTAAGAAAAATTAAGTTGCACCCATTGCGTCTCTCAGGCATACAAATTGGACTAATTTTGCCAAAAGTGAGGGAAACTGCTTACCGGCATGAGGAACAGCTTGTTCTTATGAAATGAGAGCATGCGAGTGGCAAATCTCGCGTGAGTTTGCCTAATCAGTCACAAACAGCAGCCATCTTAGAATCAGGAAAAAAATCACACAACAGCTCTCTTGATCTGTCATAAACGTCGGCCATCTTAAAAGCAGGCAAGAAAATCACATGAGAATTTACAAATATTGGCGGCCATCTTGGGACATTTCAATAGAATAACATAGAAGTCCATATTAAGGTCAGGCAAATTTGGTTTTAAATCGATTTTAAGCCTAAAAGATATGATAATAAGAGGTTAAACAATAAAATAATACAAATGGATACAATATCAATAGAAGAAGGAGAAAGTTCAACAAGTGTATCAGCGCACACACACATGAATGAAGAGGAAGAATATTTGTCAAGCACGATCTATAGAAGACGTCTACCATTTGATATTAAAGATGAGCAAACAATTGCTCAAAGGTGGGAAAAGTGGACAAGACGATTTGAACATTTTCTAAAAGCAATATGCAAAAAATATACTGATGAGCAAGCAAAGGATTTACTGCTCAACTGAGTGGGTATTGAAGTGGAACATATTATTGTCACGTTTCCAGATGCATACAAAAATACATATTAAGGCATAATGAAAGGTTTGAATGAAAGATTTGATCCGCAAAGAAATGTAGATTTTGAAAGATGCACTTTTAACATGATATGTCAGCAAGACAATGAAACCATTGATGAAGTTGTGACCAAGTTAAAAAAGTTAGTCATGTTTTGTGAATTTGACAAGTTTAACAATGAGGAAGCTGTCAGGTTAAGAGTCATTCAAGGATGCAATTTAGTAAAAAAACTTCTGGAGAAAACCTATGACTTGAGAATGATTCTATGCATTGCACATACTGTTGCTCAAGCAAAAAAACATGCAAATAACATAGAGCAAGGAAGAGTTAAAACGTTAGAACAAGTTCGCCAAATGACTAAGAAAGACCGCAAAAATGAAGAAAAGGATAACAAAAGGATGACAAAATTAATAGTAGAATGGAAAAGTCAATAGCTTTTAGAAAAGAGAAAAGAACATGTTAAAGATGTGGACAACCATTTCCACCGCCATGGAAAGGCATGCGGTTTCTGCATTTGGGGGCCCTTTGCGCCTCATTTACGCCGCCGTTGCGTCACTTTTGTGACGCAGCGGTGGCGCTAATCCTGCGCCATTCTGCGGGGTATTTACAACGTGACGCATCTGGCAGATGCGTCATGTTGTAAAGGCCTGCGCCACATGTAGGCGTTCTGGAGCAGGGGGGGGGGGGGCGTTCGGGCGCAGGAACACCTCCTAAAAGTGGCTGAGTGAAATCTACAAGATTTCACTCAGTCACTTTTTAGGCCATGCTGCGTCAAAACCCTGCGCCTGCTTGAAGCTGGCGTAAGGATTGACGAAGCATGTAAGGGATAGGGCATCCCCGAGCCTTGCTGGAGCTGCGTCGCGCTTGCGACGCAACTCCAGCAATGCGTCGCCTTTCCGACAGGAGATGCGTCATGCATCTGCCCATCCGAGTGCCACGGTGCGCCGCATTGTAAATGCGGCACATCAATGGTGGTGCACGGGTGGGCAGATGCGTCGCAAATCTTCTGGCGCATCTCTGCTGATTAGCAGAGATGCGCCAGACGTCATAAATCTGCCCCAAAGATTCCAAATGGATCAAAACAATTAAGACACTTGGGTGCCGATTCCGATCCTGTAAAACCCGGGTACAAATGGTCGTACGGAGCGTTTTCTCCGTACGACTCGTACCCAGGAATTCCAACGTACAAACCAGCAAGTACGATTCGTACAGAAAAACTATTTCCGTACGAATTGTAAAAAACACCATACGGCTAAAAAATACATACGATTCCGATCCTGGACAGCATGTACGCGACGTCCGCACGGAGTCAGGCAGCGTTTTACGGACCAGCAAGTACGATTCGTACCTACAGCACTCCGCACGGCTATATTTTTACGGGAGACAAAAAGCACCGGAAATGCTAAGTACGCTGCGATGCACGAGGAAAAGGGGGCCCGCTACGCGACGTACATGCCATCACCCACATCGTATGTGTCATCATGTACGGTGCGTACCCCAACATTGCATATGTTAAATGTTAAATGTTAAATGTATGTAGACTTGTAAAGCGCACAGCTACCCCAGCAACGGGGCGTCCCGGCGCTGTAGACCGCTGGGGAACCCGTCCTGGCTATCCCTGTGAGATGGTCCCTTTCTGGGTATCTCCAAGGTGAAACCAGGCATCCCCGGCGTCTGTGGGGGGCCGTTGTAGAGATGAGGCAAGCTTAATGCCCAGAGTTGCCGAGTGTGTTCCTGGTTAGAGTAGGTACCGAGGCGAGAATTATCGAGTCCGTTTTGACCCTGGTCCACGACCCTGCCGCGTCGGGAATTGAACCCTGGTCCCTGGCCGATTCTCTGCTTACGGGTCTGCCGCCTCTACCTAGTGAGCCACACCTCTCCATATGTACGGCCCGTACCTCCCACCCCCCATATGTACGGCCCGTACCCACACCCCCGTAAGTACGGCGCATACCCCCCACCCCCCGTATGTACGGCACGTACCCCCCACCCCCTGTATGTACGGCGCATACCCCCACCCACGTTTGTTCGCACCGTACCCCAGGCGTACCCCCCACCTGCGTATGTCTGCACCGTACCCCAGGCGAACCCCCCACCCGCGTATGTTCGTACCGTACCCCAGGCATACCCCCACCCACGTATGTCCGCCCTGTACCCCAGGCGTACACCAATCGTCGTGTATGTACGGTCCGTACATACACGAGGATTGGGGTACGCCTAGGGTACGGTGCGAACATACCCGGGTGGGGGTACGTGCCGTACATATGGGGGGTGGGGGGTACGGTGCGGACGTACGCAGGAGTGGTGGGAGGCTGGGGGGGCCGTACGACTCATACCCCGGGCACAAGTGTATTCGGGGTAGGGCTTGTACAAAGTTCACTCCGTACGGAGCCTTTTCCATGTGCTTGTGTTTTCTTAATATATCAGCAGTTTGGAAAGCACAAATGATGTACATTTTTAGTATTATGAAGAATGATGGAAACATAGGGGCAGATTTATGAGCCCCTTGCGCCTCATTTACACCGCCGTTGCGTCACTTTTGTGACGCAGCGGTGGCGCTAATCCTGCGCCATTCTGCGGGGTATTTACAACGTGACGCATCTGGCAGATGCGTCATGTTGTAAAGGCCTGCGCCACATGTAGGCGTTCTGGAGCAGGGGGGGGGCGTTCGGGCGCAGGAACACCTCCTAAAAGTGGCTGAGTGAAATCTACAAGATTTCACTCAGTCACTTTTAAGGCCATGCTGCGTCAAAACCCTGCGCCTGCTTGAAGCAGGCGTAAGGATTGACGAAGCATGTAAGGGATAGGGCATCCCCGAGCCTTGCTGGAGCTGCGTCGCGCTTGCGACGCAACTCCAGCAATACGTCGCCTTTCCGACAGGAGATGAGTCATGCATCTGCCCATCCGAATGCCACGGTGCGCCGCATTGTAAATGCAGCACATCAATGGTGGTGCACGGGTGGGCAGATGCATCGCAAATCTTCTGGCGCATCTCTGCTGATTAGCAGAGATGCGCCAGACGTCATAAATCTACCCCAAAGATTCCAAATGGATCAAAACAATTAAGACACTTGGGTGCCGATTCCGATCCTGTAAAACCCGGGTACAAATGGTCGTACGGAGCGTTTTCTCCGTACGACTCGTACCCAGGAATTCCACCGTACAAACCAGCAAGTACGATTCGTACAGAAAATCTATTTCCGTACGAATTGTAAAAAACACCATACGGCTAAAAAATACATACGATTCCGATCCTGGACAGCATGTACGCGACGTCCGCACGGAGTCAGGCAGCGTTTTACGGACCAGCAAGTACGATCCGTACCTACAGCACTCCGCACGGCTATATTTTTACGGGAGACAAAAAGCACCGGAAATGCTAAGTACGCTGCGATGCACGAGGAAAAGGGGGCCCGCTACGCGACGTACATGCCATCACCCACATCGTATGTGTCATCATGTACGGTGCGTACCCCAACATTGCATATGTACGGCCCGTACCTCCCACCCCCGTATGTACGGCCCGTACCCACACCCCCGTAAGTACGGCGCATACCCCCCACCCCCTGTATGTACGGCGCGTACCCCCCACCCCCTGTATGTACGGCGCATACCCCCACCCACGTTTGTTCGCACCGTACCCCAGGCGTACCCCCCACCTGCGTATGTCCGCACCGTACCCCAGGTGAACCCCCCACCCGCGTATGTTCGTACCGTACCCCAGGCATACCCCCACCCACGTATGTCCGCCCTGTACCCCAGGCGTACACCAATCGTCGTGTATGTACGGTCCGTACATACACGAGGATTGGGGTACACCTAGGGTACGGTGCGAACATACGCGGGTGGGGGGTACGTGCCGTACATATGGGGGGTACGGTGCAGACGTACGCAGGAGTGGTGGGAGGCTGGGGGGCCATACGACTCATACCCCGGGCACAAGTGTATTCGGGGTAGGGCTTGTACAAAGTTCACTCCGTACGGAGCCTTTTCCATGTGCTTGTGTTTTCGGACGGGCGGTACGGATCGTACTTGCGCGCTCGGACTTCAGTTTTCCGATTTGTATGTAAAACTGTCCGGGGACGTCTCGTAGACTTTTCCCGAGGCGATTTGTGTGTATTTTTCACGTACGAATCGTACTTCGCCGTTTGCAAGGGACTTGTATGATTCGTACGTAAAAAAATACGGATACGAGTCGTACGGGAAAAAAAAATCAGGATCGGAATCGACCCCTTGGTGATGCACAAATCATAAATGTTCGCTGAAACACAATTTCCACACACTATTTTTTATGTGGTGTATAGGTTTTTCAGTACAAGTCTGTGCACATTTAGTGGCCATTTCAATGGGATGTGTGCTTTCTGTAAATGCTTTGGCAATGTATTTGCAATAGTGTGTACTCCAAAAGGCATCATAGGCCACATACTACATACTTGCCACTCTCCTGCTGAATGGGTGTGGCTCACTTGCTAAACTTTTTCTTTAAGTGACACTTGGATGTTTTACAATCCCAATGACCAGTGGCGGTTGGGATGGATCGGGAAGGTGAGCCGGGGGAGCAGGTTGGTGAAAAAATAAACAATATCTCTAACCTTATTACCACGTCGCTCCTCTGTTGGACTGGGCTGAATGAGGAAGCACTGCCAGGCTCCCCTGAACAATCAAAATGCTGCAATGAAGCTCTGTGATTGGTAAGCACCCAGTCTTCCCTGACCAATCACAATGCTGCAATGCAGCATTGTGATTGGTCTGAGCACCGAGGATCAGCACTCAGATGGGAACTGGGGTCCTAGGCTGGCCTGAGAGGGCCGGTCAAAGTATCATTGTGCACTTAGGAGTGGGCAAACCACTCCTCCACTGCCCTACTCTGGGAGCAGAGCCGCCCGCAAAGCAGATGTAAACAACAAGAAGATAATAATATCACGTTATTATAATTTTATTGTTCCTTAGTTACACTGCTTAAAAGCAGTGGGGTAACGCTCCTCCGCCTTAGCAGAGGAGCTGCCACTGCCTATGACTTCAGTGATGGCAACAGCACCACTCTGAAAATTGTTCCATCACTGCTGAGAGTATGTGAAACAATGTTCGAGGAAGGCCATATGTGCCCCACAGAGCACAATGATAGATGTCATTGGGAGCTGTCTAAATAGTGTGACCTCCCAGCATGTTTCCAAGAAATGGCTGGGTCAAAGGGATTGCTTTGTCCTGCTAGACGTACGACCTTTGTGTTGCCAGATTCAAGGTAGTGGACCTCATGTGTGGCCTCTTACTTCTCAATGAGAGACAACACAGAGGCCAGTACAAACGATGATGAGTGTGCCAAATGTAGCACCCCAAACTTTTGATGAGGGACTAGAATTTCCCTGGACGAGATAATGCAGACTCAGAGTGTACCTCTCTTACCTAAAGCTGCGCAGTGTGGTCTGTAAAGAAGGGGGTTAGGAGCAAATGCCAGCAGATATTTTAGAGCAATAGCCAAGTTCACTTTTCTTAGAATATGAGGTACTATCAACATAGCACACTAATGAAAGGCAACATTTTATCTTTTTTTAATACATAAACGTTCCCTGAAAATTATGCACAATCACATATCTACTTGCCTAGAACCTCACATAAATATTGAACATGTAGGCATATTCTGCGTAACAAATGTACTGGCAGGAGACTTGATCGAGCAGAACATGCCTGGTAGCTGCAGCAGATGTTCACTTCACAGTTCCCATAAGACATTTTTCTCCTTAAATCATTCTCCTTTGAGAGAAAAACTATCAGAAAATAACATAACTGCTCAATATCAAAAATACACAGCATACATTAAACCCCAGTTTCAGGAGTATTGTGAGAGTCTGTAATGCAAGGTGTGCCCGAGCCTTCCTCTGCCCATGTTTATGGACTAAAAAGCTCAACTTTGAAAACAGCATTGTGGCCCTCCCAACATAATGGATCAGGGAAACTATACCAGCAGCTGTCAGTAATCCCTTAGTCACTTATGTGTTGTACCAAACACTCCAAACCACTGTGGTGCCGATTACGATCCGGTAAAAGTCGGTCGGAGCGTATTCTCCGTCCGACTCGTACCCGGTTGTAAAACATTACAAACATGGAATTACGATTCGCACGGAAACACCATTTCCGTACGAATCGTAAAAAACACCGACCGACGAAAATATGCATACGAATGTGATCCGGGAATGCTGCGACGTGACGTCGGGACGCTTCTAGGCAGCGTTTCACGACCCAGGAATTACGATTCGAACCGACAGCAGTCCGGACGGCAATATTTTCACGGCACCCAAAAAGTGCCGCAAATGCGAAGTACGGCGCGAAACGACCAGAGTAGGTGGCCCGGTAAGCGCCATACCCCCCCCAGCCCCCGCATGTACGCGCCGTACCCCCCCCAGCCCCTGCATGTACGCGCCGTACCCCCCCCAGCCCCCGCATGTACGCGCTGAACCCCCCCAGCCCCCGCATGTACGCACCGTACCCCCCCAGCCCCCGCATGTACGCGCCGTACCCCCCCCAGCCCCTGCATGTATGCGCCGTACCCCCCCCAGCCCCCGCATGTACGCGCCGTACCCCCCCTGCCCCCGCATGTACGCACCGTACCCCCCCAGCCCCCGCATGTACGCGCCGTACCCCCCCCTGCCCCCGCATGTACGCACCGTACCCCCCCAGCCCCCACATGTACGTGCCGTACCCCCCCTGCCCCCGCATGTACGCACCGTACCCCCCCCAGCCCCCGCATGTACGTGTCGAACCCCCCGTGTATGTACACCCGAGTACGTGTCGAACCCCCCCGTGTATGTACACCCGAGTACGTGTCGAACCCCCCGTGTATGTACACCCGAGTACGTTCGAGTCGTACCCCCACCCGTGTATGTACGGTGCGTACCCCCAGCACGTAGCGCTGGGGTACGCACCATACATACACGGGTGGGGGTACGCACCATACATACACGGGTGGGGGTACGACTCGAACGTACTCGGGTGTACATACACGGGGGGTTCGACACGTACTCGGGTGTACATACACGGGGGTTCGACACGTACATGCGGGGGCTGGGGGGGTATGGCGCGTATATGCGGGGGCTGGGGGGGGTACGGTGCGTACATGTGGGGGCTGGGGGGGTACGGCGCGTACATGCGGGGGCTGGGGGGGTACGGCGCGTACATGCGGGGGCTGGGGGGGGGTACGGTGCGTACATGCGGGGGCTGGGGGGGTACGGTGCGTACATGCGGGGGCTGGGGGGGTACGGCGCGTACATGCGGGGGCTGGGGGGGTACGGCGCGTACATGCGGGGGCTGGGGGGGGTACGGTGCGTACATGCGGGGGCTGGGGGGGTACGGCACGTACATGCGGGGGCTGGGGGGGGGTACGGCGCATACATGCGGGGGATGGGGAGGGTACGGCGCATACATGCGGGGGCTGGGGGGTGTACGGCACATACCGGGCACCTGTTTGGACGTCTCCATGGTTGTTATAGGAGTTCGGTGCGGATGGTCTTTTAACCATACGGTTGTACATTCGGACGCCCGGGACGGATCGTGATTCCCCGGTCGGACTTCGCTTTTCACGTTTGTACGGTAAATCGTACGAGGACGTGTCGGACACTTTTTCCGACCCGAGGACGTGTGGGGAATTATTCCCAATGCGATTCGTATGGTCTTTTTCCCATGCGAATCGTGATTGCCAGTTCGTATGGCACTTGTACGATTCGTACGGTAAAAAGAACGGATACGAGTCGCACGGGGAATTTTTTTACCGGATCGTGATCGGCACCTGTGTGTCCATTTTTAATATAAAGTGCAGTGGCGGATGGTGAACATTTAAAGTGGTGAGGGCACAAATTCATTCACCAAAGTACAGGACCCCTTCTATGGAGGGCCAGCAGTACGAAGGGACCTTTCCTCAGAGAAATGTGGAAGAGATGGTAGGGCGAAAAATGGGCAAAAGGACACAGTTTATGGTAGCAGGAAAAGGGTGAGAATAGACTATGGATAAAGAAGAGGGCAGTGTCCACAGTAAAAAGAGGGAGTATGTGTTCAAGTTACGGTGGAAACTGAAGGAACTGAATGAGAGGCATGAAAGATGTGTACAAAGGTAGAGAGAAGAGATGTGGGCTCACATCATGCACCGGCTCTTAGAGTCAAGCCAGACCCTCTGCTTGGCTCTGACTTTGCTCTCCCTGTTAATTTGTTGGCTCATCCACTGCTAATTATCAGTGCGTCAGGGTGTGGCACTTTGCTTTTCAACATTTCCAAGCCCTCCACTTCCAAGGTTAGAGTTTAGTATCAAATGGGCAGAAAGATTAGTTAATATATTCATAAACAAAATGTGCTGTAAACAGAAATGGGCTATGATCTCATAAACTCCTCCCAGGAATGCCAGGGTGTTTGGGACAAAGGTGGGGGCAATGTGGCAGAGTCACCAGTGAGAAATGGATGCTCCTAATACTCTCACAGTGCAAACATACTTGCCCCAAAGAACACAATAGCACTCGTTGAAAACAGCATGGGTCAATATAGAGGTTACATTAGTATATCTAAGTGTATACTTAACTTATCTGTGACTGCGGACAGTTTTGACTACACATCCACAGAAAAATAAGTAGGTGGGTGTAGTGATGTAATAAATAGAACTGTGGTCATGAAGCCATGGCCACGAAGAATGCATGAGAGTCCTAGTTTAGTCAGTTACTCCAGATTAGAGGTTAGGAAGCAAGTGGACTGCTCTGTGTCCGTCCAAATAAATATTTTATTAATAATAGCCAGGCTCCGCATTATTACAGAAAGGCGACGAGCACCGATGTGAACCCACGTCTGCCTGTCCTCTGCCTGTTCTACTAATCGCAGTAAGAGCAAAATTGGCAACTACATGACATGGTTGTTAAGAAAAATTAAGTTGCACCCATTGCGTCTCTCAGGCATACAAATTGGACTAATTTTGCCAAAAGTGAGGGAAACTGCTTACCGGCATGAGGAACAGCTTGTTCTTATGAAATGAGAGCATGCGAGTGGCAAATCTCGCGTGAGTTTGCCTAATCAGTCACAAACAGCAGCCATCTTAGAATCAGGAAAAAAATCACACAACAGCTCTCTTGATCTGTCATAAACGTCGGCCATCTTAAAAGCAGGCAAGAAAATCACATGAGAATTTACAAATATTGGCGGCCATCTTGGGACATTTCAATAGAATAACATAGAAGTCCATATTAAGGTCAGGCAAATTTGGTTTTAAATCGATTTTAAGCCTAAAAGATATGATAATAAGAGGTTAAACAATAAAATAATACAAATGGATACAATATCAATAGAAGAAGGAGAAAGTTCAACAAGTGTATCAGCGCACACACACATGAATGAAGAGGAAGAATATTTGTCAAGCACGATCTATAGAAGACGTCTACCATTTGATATTAAAGATGAGCAAACAATTGCTCAAAGGTGGGAAAAGTGGACAAGACGATTTGAACATTTTCTAAAAGCAATATGCAAAAAATATACTGATGAGCAAGCAAAGGATTTACTGCTCAACTGAGTGGGTATTGAAGTGGAACATATTATTGTCACGTTTCCAGATGCATACAAAAATACATATTAAGGCATAATGAAAGGTTTGAATGAAAGATTTGATCCGCAAAGAAATGTAGATTTTGAAAGATACACTTTTAACATGATATGTCAGCAAGACAATGAAACCATTGATGAAGTTGTGACCAAGTTAAAAAAGTTAGTCATGTTTTGTGAACTTGACAAGTTTAACAATGAGGAAGCTGTCAGGTTAAGAGTCATTCAAGGATGCAATTTAGTAAAAAAACTTCTGGAGAAAACCTATGACTTGAGAATGATTCTATGCATTGCACATACTGTTGCTCAAGCAAAAAAACATGCAAATAACATAGAGCAAGGAAGAGTTAAAACGTTAGAACAAGTTCGCCAAATGACTAAGAAAGACCGCAAAAATGAAGAAAAGGATAACAAAAGGATGACAAAATTAATAGTAGAATGGAAAAGTCAATAGCTTTTAGAAAAGAGAAAAGAACATGTTAAAGATGTGGACAACCATTTCCACCGCCATGGAAAGGCATGCGGTTTCTGCATTTGGGGGCCCTTTGCGGGCCCCCAGGGTGTTGGGGGGAGGTGTGCACATGGGGGGTACCTATGGTACCCCCCTGTATTTGCATGCACAAGGTGGCAGGCACCGCGCGGTTCCTGTCATGTTGTGCATGCAAATGCACGACATGCATTTTTTACATTGCGGCGGGTGAACATGATCAAGCACTAAGAGCAGTTTGTCAAGAACTTATGAAAGCTGGGCTAACATTGAACCCTTAAAAGTGTGAAATTGTTAAACCGGAACTAACATTTTATGAACATATATTCTCAAGCAAAGGAATGAGATCAGATCCAAAGAAAGTATTTTAACTAATAGCAATGCTTTGTCCAAAAGATATAACAGATATAACGCACTTTCTTGGGAATGGCTAGTTATTGTTCTCGTTATATCAAGGATTATGCTACTATCAGTTCACCCCTTAGAGAGCTAACAAAGAAGGAGAGGACATTCCTCTGGAGTAAGGAATGCAAAAATGCATTTGGGAAGATAAAAAGCAACATAGCAAAAGCAGCAAATTTGAATTATTTCGAACCAAATTTATGCACATAAATAGTAGCAGATGCAAGTCTGGTGGGACTAGGTGCTAATCTACTTCAGCATACGTTTGAAAAAGACACCCCAAAGTTTGTGGTCTCACATACCAGCCGAAGCCTGACAGATATAGAAAAGACATACTCTCAACCAGAAAAGGAAAGTTTGGTGGTAGTATGGTCATGTGAGCATTATCATGATTTTTTGTTCGGAAAACCGGTTGTGATAGTAACAGATCACCAAGCACTCACAACAATTTTTGGAAATCTGAAAGCGCAAAGGCCTCTTCAGATTGAAAGATAGGGAATGAGGTTGATGGACTATGATTTTAAAATAGTTCATAAGCCAGGAAAATAGTAATATCCAGCTGATTATTTGTCTAGACACCCAATAGTTGCTGACAAAAATGAAAATGGATGATACAAAAAATCATATAAACTTCATGATTAAGTCAACGGTTCCTGAAGTGATCTATGAACAAAAACTGATTTATGAATCTAATAAAGACAATACCCCAGCAGGAGTGAAAAGAATAATAAACTTAAATAGATGGTAGCATGTCAATGCCTTAACGAAATTTCAACCAGGAATATGCAAAAGAGATGGTCTTCGTGTTCAAAAATGTTCAAGCAGAAATAACAATAGCTACTTCTGGCATTCATATAAGAGGGAACAGAATAGTCATTCCAAGCAATTTACAAAAACGTGTCATTAATCTTGCACATGAAAGTCACAGAGGGATATCAGCGACAAAAACTCTCTTAAGAGAAAAAGTTTTGTTTCTGAGGCTTGACAGTTAAGTAGAAGAAATTGTAGAGTCTTGTAATTTCTGCCAGTGTACCACAAGAGAAAGAACTGTTGAAGAATTGCAGATGTCTAATCTGCCAGATGCTGTGTGGTCTGAACTAGCATGTGATTTCCATGGACCTCTAGATTCAGGACATTATTTATTTGTGCTCATTGATGAATATTCTAGATTTCCAGTTGTAAAATCAGTGCATTCGATATATTACCTGTTCTTGATGACATTTTTTCAGCTTGGGCTATACCCAAAGTTTTAAAAACAGATAATGGTCTGCATCTTAATGGAAAAGAATTTACCAAATTTCTTGATTATATGGGTGTGAGATATAGGAAAATTGGTGCGCAGTCAAAATATTGCATTTTTAATATCGACCTACAGTAATATCGAGTTTTTAATATCGTAGGGACAGAATATCGAAGTCAAGAATATCGTTGACCAGAATATCCACCTTAAGGTAAGTAATATCGATTTTTTTTAATATCGAAGTAAATAATATCATAGTAAATAATATTGTTAGCAAAAATATAGTTGTAAATAATATCAATTTGTTTTAGTGTTATGTATTTTACTATGTATTGTATATGTATGTTTAACATTTTTTTTAAAGTTTTTAAATTATTTTTAAATACATGTATTAAATGTTTAGTAAATAGTAATTTATTTTAAAGTAAATTTTGCGTTTTAGTATCAGATCGGGTTGTGGGTTTATAGGGGAATAGGGTGGGAAGTAATTTAATTATTATTAATTAATTAATATGTTTTTATTTATTGTTATTGATTGTTAATTTATTGTTAATTAATTATTAATTGGTAATTAATTTATATTAACTGGGTCATTTTTCATGATATTAATTATAAATAACTTTTTAATAATTGTATGTATTGTTATTGTTAAATTAATTTATTGTAAATTAATTATTAATTGGTAATTAATTTTAAATAATTGATTAATTGGTAATTAAATTAATTATGGTATTTTTAATGTGTAGAAGGTTGTGGGTTTATAGGGGAATAGGGTGGGAAGTAATTTTTATATAATTAATTAGTTAATATGTGTTTATGTATTGTTATTGATTATTAATGTGTTGTTAATTAATGATCGGTAATTAATTTTTATTAATTGGTTAATTTAAAATTATATTAATTATAATTAATTTATTATTATTTATTTATTGTTATTGTTAATGAATTTATTTCTAATTAGTTATTAATTGGTAATTAATTTATATTATTTGATTAATTGATAAGTACATTAATTGTGTTATTTGTTACGTGTAGTGCGTTGTGTGTTTATAGGGGAATAGGGTGGGATGTAATTTAAGGTTATCTAAGTAAATAGTAATTTAATTTAATAGGTATTTATTAATAAATATTTTTTTAAATAATTATTAATATGTTTTAAGTATGTTAATTTAACCCCTATGCTAGCCTACATTTTCCCTACTGTTGCACTCACTGGAGTTGGAATAGTACATTTTACCCCTCTGCTATCCAACACTTTCCCTACTGTTGCACTCACTGGAGTGGGAATAGTACATTTTACCCCTAAGATATCCAACACTTTCCCTACTGTTGCACTCACTGGAGTGGGAATAGTAATTTTTACCCCTACGCTATCCAACACTTTCCCTACTGTTGCACTCACTGAAGTGGGAATAGTAATTTTCACCCTTACGCTATCCAACACTTTCCCTACTGTTGCACTCACTGGAGTGGGAATAGTCATTTTTACCCCTCTGCTATCCAATACTTTCCATACTGTTGCACTCACTGGAGTGGGAATAGCAATTTTTACCCCTACGCTATCCAACACTTTTCCTACTATTGCAGTAACTGGATTTGGAATAGTAATTTTATTTCCTTTGCTATCTAATATTTTTTGTATTATTTTAGCTAATGTACTGTATAATTAATTTTAAAAAGATTTTAAAAAAATACTTTTTTAATTTGTTACATATATTTATGTAAATTGTATTTATATTATTGTTTTATTTGTATAGATGTATTTATAATTCATATAAAAACATTTTTTTAGAAGCTATTAAAATAAATATGAAAACATATTAATAAGTAAGTATATATATATATATATATATATATATATAATATATTATATGCATATGTTTAATGTATTTTTAAATTATATATATTACTTATACATTTTTAAGCATTTTAAATAATTTTTAACTATGTTTCTTTTAATTATATGTATTTTTTATTTTATTTTACATTATTTTTTTAACTTAAATAAATAACGATATTTTTAACAACGATATTTTTGACATTGATATTTTTTCCCCGATATTTTTGTACTTACCATTATGTAGATAGGTTGTCGATATTCTCGACTTCGTTATTTTTGCTGCGATATTTTTGTAGGTCGATATTGTTACCTTCGATATTTAGTCAGTGATTCAGGAAAATTACCCCACTCTGGCCACAAACAAATACTAGTGGAAAGATTGAGCGCTACATTAAAGAAAAGTGTGAAAAGAGCAAACCTAACTGACATTTCTGCGAATCAAGCTGTGTGCCAAGTTTTGCGTGACTACAGGTATACATCTCGTGGTTCGACTGGAAAAACTCCTTCAGAGCTGATGTTTGGCCAGTCTAGACAAACACGTTTACCACAGATGCCATTGAACCTCCTAAAGAACACACACAAATTGCAAAAAGAGATGAGATGATGAAAGGAAAGATGAAACAGAATGCAGAACTAAGGAAGTATGTTCATAGAGGAAGTTACAAAATCGGAGATCTGGTGTTGGTAAGACAAAATCAAACATGGACGTCCATGAGCGGATTTCACCCGTCTCCTTTGGAAGTGACTAGGGTGAAGGGTTCGGCTAGTACTGCTCAGAATGAGGATTAAGTGATAATAAGGAACAAGGCACATTTCAAGCAATGTATAAGCCCTTCAAATGAAGTGTGTAGAGAAGGGGATGAAGTCAATGTTTGCATTCCACTTAGAAGAACAGGAAGGGCACAAAAAAGTCTTCAAAGACTGATTGAACAATGTTGATGATTTATTTTCCTTATTCTTCATTTGTTTGTTTCATTTTATTTTCGTTCAGTATTGTTTTCTTTTGTTGTCAAGTAGGGGGAAGATGTAGTGATGTCATAAATAGAACTGTGGCCTTGTAGCCATGGCCACGAAGAATGCATGAGAGTTCTAGTTTAGTCAGTAACTCCAGATTAGAGGTTAGGAAGCAAGCGGACTGCTCTGTGTCCATCCAAATAAATATTTTATTAATAATAGCCAGACTCTGCATCATTACACTGAGCACAGCAGTCAGGGGGATACTGGAAAGTTAATGAGAGACAGCATTCATTTTTTATTCATAGAAGCAAATGACTGATATGCTGCTGCGGAGAATTAATGCAACCTGGAGTGTTGGATTGTTTCATTAGTTTGGGTGTCTTTTTGACACTGTCAGTGAAGTCTATGCATTGTCAGCAAATACATTTTGGACAGCGTGTTGTTACTTTACTTGATATTTTCCTGAGAGCTGATTCACTTCTCCCCTTAAGAAGTCAGAGTATTGAAACTGTGACCGCAAGCAGGAAAAGGGAATGAGTAGGCCAGTGAATACACAACTTGGGACCGGCAGAGGAGACAGGGTGATATGAGTGAGCACATCTGCCCTGTGTCCCTAGCCAGGCTCTGAGAGCCGTTCTTAAGTGATGGTATTCTTACCTTGTGTTATATCATGTTATGAGAACTTCTATAGCACACATCTGTAATGAGAATGCCTACGTACCACTGACATACCAGTGATGTCTAAATGAAGGATTTACACATGGAGCAACGTGAGATCTTTGAAAATCACGTGACATGTCTGCATTATATGCTGGCTTTAGTCCTGTAATTACTTCTTTTTAATAGCTCTATAAACTCACAAGCCAGCACTACGCCCACCCTTCACCCCTGAATGAGATGCAATACTGTTTGAATGTAATGCATTTCTACAAGAAGCACACACGCCTGTGCATCACTGTGTCCTGGGATACAGGAATGGGCAGGCACTGACAGTAGGACAGAGTCAGTAACCCTGGAACAGGGAATATAATGGGACCCAGGTACATAGGCACTGGAAGAGGGGCTATCCCATCGCCAAGACAGGAGCACACGAACATTGTGAAACTAACACCGAGGCAGGGAAGCTCTCACAGAGATTATGGTCTGAGGGCAGGTAAACATGTACACTGACATTCACTGGACACAGCGGGACAATGAATAATCAGTCACCAGGAAGGGGCACATACAGTGGGTGACGCTGGCACCGTCACTGTGAGAAACTTATACGGGACGGAAAGATACACACACTGGATAAAAGCTGATACTGGGACAGGGATTACATTGGCATGCACACACACACATTTAAACACGCACTCACTCATACAAGCACACATTCACACATGTACACACACAAAGACATTCACACAGACATGCACATGCACTTCTGGCATACAGGCAAAAGCACACGTGTACACATTTGGAGGCCGAAAAAACACAAAACTTTTTCTGACCTGTGGGGCAGGCCCATGTTTCCAGACTCCTCCGTCTTCTCAGCACAACAGAGGCAGGCCCACGAGCTTTCACCAAATCACAAGCCGGAATACAGTAGGAGGTGCTGAGGTACACCTTATTTCTCTATTCTGACTTCTGATAGGGTAAGAGAGTGCATGATTGGCAAGCCCTGAAGCTCCTTTGTCTGGCATGCTTAACAGACTTTGGCTAGTGCAGCATGTCAGATATCTATTGTGACTGTGTGAGGCTGGGTTATATCAGCCCCCGACTGACACATGCGCAATACAGACAGTGGAGCCCTGGTCTGCTGGCAATGTGATATTACAGCTTTTACATGCAAATAAACAATCCATTTCTTTTCATGTAAAAGCTGTATATTCTAAGCAATAAGTGCCAGAGACAGGTGGTGGGTCAATGCCCTGGCACTCCCTGTGGAGCAGCCGCTCCTGATAAAGTCACTACAGGGCGGCAGCGTAACCCCACTGGCTCAGAGCCTGCAGCTATTAAATAAAACAATATTTCTTTATCGTTTTATTGTTAAGCAGCGGGTCCTCCCAGTGTGTGCAGGCAGGCTATGAGCACTCTCTAAGTGTCCATGTGTGCTTGGCCGTCTCAGACCGCCAAACACACATATGCACTGGAGAAGCCCCAGCGACTCCCTGAGCGGAGCATCTTTTCAGCCCGCTCAGGCCAATCCCTCTGCTGCTGTCAGCATGAGAGCAGGGGGGGGATTGGACAGGGACTCTCTGAAGTGGTCCCAGTGTCTGCTGGGACACGGAAGAACCAAAAAGGAAGCACAACACTGGAGGTGGCCGGCAGCAGGTAAGTTTAACTTTAAAAAAATATTTATTATGTATAAAGTCACCCCACCCCATGCTCCACCTCTGGCGCTCCCCCAGCCCCACCACCATTTCTGTGTGGCGTCTGCTGCTGGTCACTAGACAATATAATTTAAGATTTTGTGCAGCTAATTGGAGACAACTACTTACAATGGCATAGACTGTGTTTGTGGGCCCTTGTGCAGGGAAGGAAATGGGCCGCATTACCACTGTTTGATCTGTCAAATACACCAATGGTAGGGGTTCAATGGGTATGCAGTCCCTATGCCCCTGCTTCTGCTGCACTAATGGCAGCTACACCCCTGACTACTTACATGTGAGATGAACAAATGTCCACAGAACAATGTCAGATGTACAAACTCAAACTTACCTTTTCACATCCCATTTTTCCTCATACCAGCTATTACTTCAAGGATCAATGTCACAAACCCCCTGGCCTTACCATGCGAGAGCAGAGAACATCTGCAGGTCCTTCTTCACATGGAGCATCATTGGCAGTTGCAGGGAAGCCATGTAATTTCCTAAAGCCATTGGGCCTAATCCAAGAACTATGTACCCACATTCTCAGACTCAGGAGCGGATTACATTGTTGGTCGGAAAAGCTCCGAATGGCATTCGGAGTCTCCTAAACCGTTTCAAAACCTATGTTTCCGACCGATTCAGAAACATTTCCAACTGATTAATTATGATTTAACCATTCTGACTGTCTGGTTCGGTTCCGATCAGCCCTTGGAGAGCCTGAGTCTATCAGAGCTGATTTGTACAGTTCTATGGACACCATTTCTGACTGAGCGATTACGATGACCAAATCTGACAGCTGTTCCGAGTCGGCCTGCCCAACATGAAATGGCTGTCAGAAACTGACTTCATCCTGATGTCTCCGGTTGGGATCGTGGGGGTACCCAAGGGACCTCCCTTTAAAACCATGCACAGTATAGCAGGCACCATGGGGTGCCTGCGACAGGGTGCAAGGTTTTCTGCAACCACCCCTTTTTTTCAATGGGACATTGTGCTCTCGTTCGGAACACAGGCTCCCATTAAAGTCAATGGGAGTCCGACCGAACAGTGTTCGTAAACATTGTAATTGGTCAGTCGGACTCGCCTAACCCTGAGTGGCTTGGAACCGATTCCGGAATCGAGTCGGTTAGAAGGGTTTCTGAATAACATCATAATAGGCCCCTAAATGTTGAAATTGTGGCTGTCACTTGTGCTCTTCCCAAGTCAGAGAAATGCACATATTCCAATATATATTCCAAGTATGCACTCTACTATAGGTCCATAACTAATTCAAATATTTTTTGGATTCACAACACATCGGAAAAACAAGGAAGAGGATGGCGCTGAATCAATGAGCATAGGATGAATACAATTTTAG
This sequence comes from Triturus cristatus, assembly GCF_964204655.1. Taxonomy (NCBI): domain Eukaryota; kingdom Metazoa; phylum Chordata; class Amphibia; order Caudata; family Salamandridae; genus Triturus; species Triturus cristatus. Next base: position 468,427,940 of record NC_140584.1, on the reverse strand, counting down.
CAGGAGATTGATTACCCAATGCAAAATTATACTCCTACCACCATGGTAGTGCAGGCCCCCTGGTGCTCTTTGTTCTGTCCTTTACTGTCATGATAGACATGGTGGTTACAAACAGAAAAACATGACAATGACCCAAACGCCAGGGAAAATAACTCCCTGCACAAGATTTTTCGAATTTTTTTGCAATATGCCCCACTTTGTATTTCTTCTGCAAAACTAAAATATTGCAAACTGGTGGCTGGCCTCCATTATCCTTTTCGTGATAGTTATTTTGCTGCAATGCCAGAAGCACTTTTCTCAAATCATTTCTCAACGACATCGCGGTGATCATTAAGGCAGTCAGTCTGCCAACCAGAGAGAAAAAGCAAGTTCCTTCACCAACATGGCGGGCTCTGAAGGCCCCCATTGGCCACTAGACCTACTCCTTGAACAGCTAACTTATTGGAACCCATTTTAAAATCCCCGTTTCAACTTTATAATATTCTGTGTGTTGGACTCAGTGGTACTGGTACAGTAAGACTGGGTCATTCTAAAAAGAATTTCGTAATTTCTGATGTTCTCATTAGGATTTCAGCACAGGAGACTCCTAGCATAAGCCCCAAGTCTTTGATGGTGTCCTACATTATGCTGTACATGAGTTGCACATCTTTTCCGGAATTGGGTATGCTACAAAATTGTACTCTTTTTTAAGATGGGTGACTATCATCCAGTTATGAAATCACTAACCGACAGGGTCGGACAGGCCTTTTATTTCACTGGCCATTTCCCCGTTGGAATGGAGTACTTGGAGGCTGGTTTTGAAAGCTCATGGTCACTCCTGGCGCCTCTGATATAGAGAAGGTGATCAGATGCAGAGAAGAGAGAGAGAGCGAGAGATGGAGAGAGGATAGAGAGAGAGAGACAGCGTGAGGAGAGAGAGGTCTTGTTTACGAATGTGTGCCAGGGCTGCTTTTGGTACTCCAGTTTGGTCCTGAAAACATATGGTTGCAGCTAATTATGTAATCATGGGCTTCAGACTTTTTTTCTAAAATGCTGATGTTGGGAAGGATGCCTACTCTCCCCTTGTTTTAGATCTGTATAATCTATCACGAAAGGAAACCCTCATTTCTCTAGAGTATTTGTAGCCCAGAACTTTGTGTTACATAAGATAGGGATTGCTCCAAAGTGAATGTATGATGTTACTACGCCATCCATTACCCTGCAGTAGGTTACAACGCCGACGTTACATCGTCCGTGTTGTTACCACGCATGGCTTTACATCGTAAGTCGTTTCTACGACTTGCACTAGATGGCGCGCTGGATTTAGGAATAGTATAAATTACTATTCCTACTCCCGTTAGCGCAACAGCAGGGAATGTGTTGGATTTAAAATCCAACACATTCCCTGGTGTTGCGCGCCATCTAGCGCAAGTCGTAGAAACGACTTGCGATGTAATGCCATGCGTGGTAACAATGCGGACGATGTAACGCCTGCGTTGTAACCTACCCGCGTGGTATTACTAGCGTTATAAACGCTGTTTCCCCTCCAATAATGTATGATGTTACTACGCCATCCATTACCCCGCAGTAGGTTACAACGCGGATGTTACATCGTCCGTGTTGTTACCACGCATGGCTTTACATTGTAAGTCGTTTCTACGACTTGCGCTAGATGGCGCGCTAGATTTAGGAATAGTATAAATTACTATTCCTACTCCAGTTAGCGCAACAGCAGGGAATGTGTTAGATTTAAATTCCAACACATTCCATGGTGTTGCGTGCCATCTAGCGCAAGTCGTAGAAACGACTTGCGATGTAATGCCATGCGTGGTAACAACGTGGACGATGTAACGCCTGCGTTGTAACCTACCCGCGTGGTATTACTAGCGTTATAAACGCTGTTTCCCCTCCAAAGTTTGTGTAGATCCAGGATGGCGGAGAGTAATGAGAGGCAATTTATGTAGTGAGAGAATTGTTTCTGCTTTCCACTTCCATGACTTTCCACCCCCCTTGCTCAGCCGATTGTAGCCAGCTTACTGTATTTCTGCTCCTGATTCACAAAACTCTTAAAAGGCAATGATCTTGTGTGACTACTCCACTTGTTATGACACGTTTGGATCAGTCAGCCTGTGACCTGGGAGGATGCATTAGCTTGTTAAATACCATTGTGAAAGACAAGTACATGCAGCAACCAGACAAAAAGAGATTTGTTGACTGCCCATTAACAACTCGTCACCGGCTCTGTTGAAAGAGGCCTGAAATCCAACAGCAAGGCTCAAAGGCTTTCTTGGTTGAATCCACAAGCCCTATGAGATTATGGAGAACGTGCCCTCTGCTCCTCTAAGCAACATCTGTTACGTGTTCCCCGTGTTAGAACACAGGTAGGAGGTCGGTCGTTCCGGACTTTAGCTTTCTCACTTTGGAATGCTCTCCCATGCACTATCAGGAGCATACAGGATCATGGGGTTTTCAGAAGGGCAGTTAAGACCTGGTTCTTCCCTGAATAATCCTCTGCATTGCTTCCTTTCTTTGGTTGGTATCTCTTGATCTAGCGCTGGGGCACCCCGTCAATGGGGCAGCCATGCGCTCTACAAATCCGATAACATAACATAAAATGGTATGCCTGCCAACACAATGGGAAAACTCTGAGATCAATCTGGAATGTTCCAAGGGGTCAAACTAAACTTTCAGCAAGATGCACTTGAATCCAATTGGGCACCGCAAACATTAAAGTGCTGCAACAGTTCTGAGTGTCTGACGTGGTCACCTTACTAGCACTGTATAAGAATACGCATTCTCTCAATCTCATTCTTGGGTCTCACGCCTTTTCTTTTCTCTTTTTTCTCCTTTTACAGATGCCTCCCGGAAGATCTCTTCCTCCTGCAAATTCCTGTGCATGTATATGTGTAAGTTCAATTTGCCATCAAGTTCTATTGCCAACAAAATGGTGCCTTGTTTTGTTCGCTTTAGCCAGAAAATGATCATAGACCTAATGAAGCCGTTTGATATATATAGCAATAAATGCAAATCTGTGGCTAATGAATAATTATCTTTGTAAACCATAGAAATCTCCACAATATACCAGTGTACCCTGGGGGAAGGCTACATCAAAAGCTTTCCTTTTTTATGTCTACATTATATTTGCCTATAATTGAGTCTTAAGAATCTTTTAGCACGCGGCTTAGGGATGTCTGCTCGAGAAAGGGACAATAACTCCTTTGCTCGTTGTTAATATCATTACATTTAGATCACAACATTCTTGCGGGCATGCAATTTCAAGCGTCACCAATACAAAAAAAATGACAATCTTCGCCCTTGTATTTTTCGTATAGAGTGGCATTAAAGGCAGGGACCCCTTAATGCATTCAGAACATCATGTATTGTGTTAAAACCTTTGCATATTTTAATATCTCATTAAAAAAAAATGTCTGTTTCTGTTAGCAACTGAAATAGCCACTTGAACAATGTTTTGAGTCCCTTTTTAGGAGCGTATGTTCAAACCGATTAGTTTTCATATAAATCTCTTTAAAAACAGATGTGTGCACTAAGAATTTGCTGATCTCTTTCTTGTAATTACCTAATAGAATGTTGTAACTGTTGCTATAAGACATCACTTAGTTTGTCTTTGTGAAAAATAAATTTTTAACGCCATATTACTTTATGTTGTTGTACCATTATCTTTCTCTGGATAAAAAATTGCTTCTGCTATGCATAAAAAAGAGGTTCTAAAACAATCATTGGCAAAGCCAAAATATGTAGTTTTTGTAATAGGGAAAGTGTTTGGTATAGACTCTTAGGGGCATATCAACAAGGGCTTTATCTCTGCTTTTTTGGCTTTAAAAGCCAAAAAAGCAGAGATAAAACTAGCACCCTATCAACAACAGGGTGCTAACATGCAAATTTGCATGTTAGCACCCTTTTACTCTACGCTTCCCCTTGCATCTCTAATGAGATGCAAAGGGGGCGTTCCAGAGTAAAATAATAGGAGAAATGTCGCTATGCGACATATCTCCTCTTATCAAGAATATCGCTAACCTTGTTAGAGACAAAAAAAGCAGCGCTAACCGCGGTTAACACTGCTTTTTTACATCTGGTATTTTTCTGACTTAGCCATGATATCCTATGGAAGGAGGATATCATGGCTAAGTTTGTCTGTCCCTATCAACAAGCTAACGTGAGATTATCGCTGGGTTTCCAGCGATAATCTCACGTTAGCCACATAGCGTGAGGATTTTTATCGCTATTGAGATAAGCGTTGCTAATAGCACGCTATCTCAGCGATAAAAATCAACGCTAGCCGGCGATAATTATCCTAGCGCTAAGTGCGCTTAGCGATAATTATCGCCGGTTGTTGTTGATATGCCCCTTGGATTGTTTCTTAAAACTGTTAAAAGCGTGGTTAATTGTGTAGCATTAGACCCCCTGAGATCGTCTATCAGCTTCAGAAAGCTATAGGATATAGTGGGCCACACAAATCGAAAAATCATTTAATCAGTCAAAAGTTAGGTGACTTTGTGTTTGTTGCACCCTAATGTACTGGAAAGCAAATTCCATATGGGACATTTTGGGCTGCACCAATGTAGACGCTGGTGGTTGAGCCGATATCCTGATTAGATTGCATTAGCAGAATTAAGTTTTATCCTTACCGGATTTTATTGAAGGTTTTGTCCGTAGTGCATCCCATATCCATTAGCAACATCAGTGGCCATGTGGCCGTTTTGCAGTTCCAACAATCAATCGTAAAACCTATTACAAACATCTGCTACATTTGCTACCCCCGCCCCCTTTATGAGTCGATCCCACTAAGCAAGTTAGGAATATGGAGTACTAACACCTTGTTGGTCGCCTGTACGCTATCCATCATGGCTTCATAGGCTACAGGAAGTGATGTACTTACAATATGGTGTAACTAGTGTATGGAATGTAGCACAGTTCATCAGTGTGCAGAGGCAATCGGGGCAGGTGACCCCTCCGGTGTTGGGTCATGTGAGTGCAGGTCTGGTTCTTTCAGCGAGTTTACTAGCACCTCCCAAGCCCATGCCACTTCCTGGTTTCTCTAACTAACACTTCTCTGATACCCTTGTATCCTGAGTGTTACAAAATGAAGCCAGAAGAGGAAGTTTGCACTGTAAGTGGTGAACCTACAGCAACATCTTATTGCAAAGTAAATTGAATGAATATGCAATAACAATTACTGAAATGGGCTCTGTTTTTATAGGAGGCTAACACATCCAAACAGCAAGCACATGTTAAACAAAGAAATCCAAAAACCAACAATTAAAATAATGTCAGAAAAGACGACATAAAATGCATTGAAGAGCATACACTGGCTCTAGTAGAACAGAAAAACTACTTAAGCCTCATCAAGGAAATTGAGCTAATGGGACAATTGTACCTGTCTCCAATATGTTATGGTCTTGATGGACAGCCCATCCAGGGAATAGAAATCCATTAACAAAAAAAGAAACGCAATGGCAGACGGGGCCTGCTCCAATACCCAATTTCTCTCTGCAGTTCTTATTGTACGTTTATTCAATGTTCTTTGAAGAACTGATGACATAAGGTCTTAGCACATCTAGGCCTAAAGTTAGGCCTTTTCCTTGCACCCACATACAGCCATTTCTCAGCCTTGAAATACTATATGTCATTGTTAAAAATTGGGTTTCTGTTTGGCAAAGGTATGCAACCTGTTCCAGCAGGAACCACAACCCTAGTCAGGGTAAGTCAGTGACACACCATAAATTATCCTGTGCTCACCCTCTGGTAGCTTAGTACAGAGCAGGCAGGCTTCATTTAAGAGGCAATGTGTGAAGTATTAGCTCAACACTTCAGACAGTAACACAGTGAAAACACCACAAAAAGACTCCACACCAGTTTATAAATATAGATTATGATTTTATAAATAAAACAAGACTATGGAGCTGAGTACGATCTCATTAAGAAGGCCTCTAGACGGGTTCCGGAATGAGCAAATTCGATTCGGAGCCAATGCTTCAAACCGAATCTTCCCCCGTTCCGAACGACCAAGTATGATTCGAAGATCTCGTCCGCATTGACCTAATTGTTTCGGAACCCGATCCTGTCAGTCCAACTCGTTCGCAGCCGCATCATGCCGCGCAATGGAGCCGGCTTCCGAATGAGCGAGTTCGATGCACGATTCACGATTCGGACAGCCTTATCGACTCGGTCTCAGCGAGACGAAATGGCTGTGGGAATCAGAATTTGGGGGCTGTATCAGGCCCCCTTCACCCGGGGCCCTCGGAATCGGTCCTGTGGGGGTACCCATGGGTCCCCCCTTTCCATGGTGTACTCTTTTCCCCACCCACCCCTTTATGCTATGGGAGCCTGTGTACGAGTTCAGTATACAGGCTCCCATAAAGTTCAATGGGAGTCCGAGCGAACAGAGTCCGTCACCATATGGGTGCATCCGAATCAGTCTCTTGAACTCACGGAGCGCAATTCGCCAGGAAAGCCCTCCAGATCTGAGTCATACGGAGTGCTTTCCTAACAAGATCGTACTCAGCCCCTAAAAGGACAAAAATCCAATAAGTAGAAGTTGAGATATTGATTTTAAAAGAATAAAAGTGTAAATAGTGCTTAGAGGAAATAAAAGCCTATGGGCGTTATCTGGCTGCGCGGTACCTGGGCAAAGTCAATAATTCAGGCTGACCGCAATGGTTGCAAGCCGGGTAGAGGAGTCACACAAGGCTCGCTGAACAAAGTGCCTTGCTCCTAGGTGCAGCCAAGCAACGCGTCAGTATCGATTCCGGAACAAGGTGATGTGCCGATTTTCTCCATTCAACAATTGCATTTCCCGCTGGTGTAGACGAAGTGCCAGAGCTGAGAAGCATTGGTTCCAACACAGATGCACCAATTTTCTCCACACAGTTGAGGGGATGCGTCATTCGTCTCCTACTGTAGCAGTTGCCATGGGGCAGTTCAGATGCATCAGTTCTGGAGGCGATGTGCTGATTCCAAATGCAATGTGCCAATAATGTTCCTGCAGCAGTAGTGATGCGTTGATTTTGCTTCATTCAGCAGAGGATGTGTTGGGTCCACTGGATCAAGCACCAGGTTCCACTTCCAATGGACCAGGCACAGGAGCATGAGGTAAGTCTTTCACATCCCTGAGTCTCAAAACAGGAGGCAAGGCAGCATGCCCTTGGAGATCACTCTGGCTTCAAGCAAGAGTCCATTTCTTCCTCAGCAGGGTCAGAGGGTAGCAGGCAGTAGTTCAGCAAAGCAGAATAGCAGTTCTTCCAGAGCAGCAGTCCAACAGAGTGGCAGTTCTTGTAGCAGTACAGAAGTCCTTCTTCCTGCCCGAGTTTCTTTACAGGTCCAGCAGTGTCTGATTTGATGGGGTTAGAGACCCAGTACTTATGCCCAGTTGTGCCTTTGAAGTGAAAGTGATTTCAGAGAGATGCTTTCAAGTGCATAGAGGTCCTCCCGTCCCAGCCCAAGCTTCAAATTCACTACATGGCGGTATGCAAACCTTTGGGTGGGGACAGCACACTGCCCATTCAGGTGTGTCAGCTCCTCCCTCCCATCCTACCCAGAATGACCCAGCAGGATGCAGATGGCCACTAAGTCACGCCTAGCCTCCTTTGTGTGTGACTGTCTAGAGGGGATACACAAAGTCCAGCTGTCACTCACCCCATACATGTATTGGAGACAAGCTGCAGGCATACATAGCTTTAAGAGCAGAGAAATGCAATGTTTCTAAAAGTGGCATTTCTAAAACAGTAATGTTAAATCCAACTTTGCCAGCAAAGGCGATTTATCATTACCATTCCAATTATATTAAACATGAATCTGCTACTCCATCTTAACCAGGAATTACAGCTTAGAAGTGTAATAAGGAATTCTGTTTGTTAACCTATGAGGGGTAGGCCTCATAGAACTGAAAAATGAATTTAGGTGTTTTTCACTACCAAGAGATGTAAAACTTAAATGTACATGTCCTACCTTTTACTTACACAGTACCCTGCCCTATGGGCTGCTTAGGGCCTACCTTAGGGGTGATTTATATGTAACATATATAATAAAAGGGGAGTTAAGCTTGGCAAGGAGTTTTAAGTGCCCAGTAGACAAGTCAGTGTAAATTGCACTGCAATGGCCGACCTGAGACATGTGCTAAGGGCTACTTGTGTGGGTGGCACAATCAGTGCTGCAGCCCACTAGTGAGAACAGACAACAATGTCTCAACAGGCAATATTTCAAAGACAATTACTAGAATGTAAAATAAATTACAAGAAGAAGACAAGACAAGGGATAGACACCACAGCTGAATATTGTGGTCTGTATTAAAGTTTATGAAGAAAGAATTAACTTCAGACAGCAGTATGACATTTGATTTAATGTGTAATTCTAAACATAAGTGCACACAAAGTGCTTGTGGCAGAGTGAACGGTGCACAGTGAGCCACGTGATATGGTGAACAAAACAGCAAGATGGCGTTGTTTAAAATTGGTACATAACATGAACACTATAATCAAAAATTGGGTGAAGACATGGTAAGGGCCAAGGAAGCCATAATTCTGCAGAATTTTGTCAACAGCGTTTAGACCTGTGTTGTTTCAGGTCATCATCAGGACGGGATTGCGCATATTAATTTTAGCATTAGCTGGTACATAGTTTGGAGGCACTGTAGTGGTGTAGACTTATGAAGTGCCAAGGCTCTCCTGGGAACATCAGTCATTCACAGGGGCTTGAAGTTAGGATAGCGTCCATGTGTGCATTCGCTTCACCAGAACAAGGGGAATGTGGCTGGATGTGCAAAGGCTACACTGGCATGGTAGGCACCAGAGATTAGAAAGAGTGGGGGAAATTGCTTTCAGTAGACTCCGTGACTAGTAAGATTAAATTAGGTATCTCATATGAGAGGAGTGCTGTCAGGCAGGCATACGCTCTGCCAGTGGTTGCCTGCCTGACAGCACTCTTCTCCTATGAGGCTCTGTCCATGATACCTTGTACAGGCATTGCAATGTTGGGCTGATTGGCTACCCCGTCGCTTCACCTGGACTTAAGGATGTGCAGACCTGTCCTATTTATTCTCAAAATAAGCCCTCTCATTCTGCCCCATCGGGTTATTTACAAACCTTGCCCATACCACCTCATCCCTGTCATATCATCAGCATATATTTTATTACTGACCTTCCCAATTCCAATGGCTATACTACTATTTGAATAGTAGTAGATTTTTTTTCCAAGATGGCGCATTTTGTTAGAAAGGCTCACCACCAAAGCCCTTGACATGCTGTTCATTCCAATAATCATGCGATTGCACGGGTTCCCTTCGGTCATTATTCCTGATCAGGGCCCACAATTCATTTCACGATTTTGGCGCAGTCTTTGCACATCATTCAACATTGCTGCCCGACTCTCATCTGGCTATCAACCTCAAACGAATGGGCAGAAGGAGCGGGTAAATCAGGTTTTGGAACAGACACTGCGATGTCTTTTGACCTCTACTCCCAAAGGTTGGCAATCCTTGTTACCTTTTGGTGAATTTGCCTACACTAACACACAGCATTTTGCTACTGGGTTTTCTCCCTTCTATTGCTTAACGGGTATACACCCATGTTTGTTGCCTGAAAAAAGTCATGAACTTTGAAATTGTACCTGCTACACAAAACTTTGTAAACATCTGTTAGATTCCTAACAGCAGGTTCTGTCACACTCGTATCAGGCCAAATTGAATATGGAAAAGTATGCTAACAGACATTGACAACAACAGTCAGACCACAAGGTTGGAGACCAAAGGCCTAATTGACGAGGCCCTAGCGCCACATGAGCATCACTATTTTGACACTCCGGTGGGGCAATTTCCCACAGTATATTTACAAGGCCATGCAAAGCTACTTTATGTGGCTTTTCACGGCGTTGTAAATATGTGTTTATTTCACGCAAAACACTGCGTGAAAGGGGAATTCCATGGGTGTTGCTGTGGGTGTTCCCACACAACACCCATAGAATCTGAGGCATACCCAGATTTACGAGGATCTGTAAACCTAGGACTGCGTCAGATTCCTATGCCTCCCCAGGGGAGGCGTAGGAGTGACACAATGCAGAGAAATACTTTTATTTCTCCTTGTTTTTCCTCTTTCTATGCATACTGTATTTTGCAGCATGCACAGAAAGAGGAAAATGCCATCATTGATTGTTTTTGTGTAGGAATTTGTCCCTTTTTGCACAGAACAAACATCCCGCAACACAGGCACCCTAGCAACATGACACAAGGGTATCTGCATTGGTGCAAGGCTGCTGTTTTTGCACAAGCGCAGGGAAGAAGGATAGGAATGTGTCGTATCTTGTAGATATGGTGCATTCCTGCCCTTTTCTTTTGATGCACACCAGGAAGGCCTGTTGCGCTGCCATGCATTTAAAGTTTGTAAATGAGGCCCCAAGTTTAACTGTCCACTAAAAACGTTCGATTACAGGGATCACATGAGTTACAACCCTGAATGTGTGGGTCCCTTGCCTATTGAATACATCATTAACTCCATAGCTGCTAAGTTACAATAACCAGAAGACTTACCATTTCATCCAGTTTCTTGGTTGAAGCCTTATTATGCCGGGACCCGACCTGCTCCCCCTTCCGCACCTTTTATGCCTGAAGGTCATTTAGAGTCTGAGCTTCAGAGAATCCTTGATTCTAAACGTGAAAAATGACATTTGTTTTACTTGATTAATTGGATAGGTTATGGGTCTTAGAAGCAGCTGGGTGAACTGTCTCAACCCCCTCATGCACCCTCTGTGTGTGGGCCCGGCATGCAAGGCTCATGTTATGCTGCCCCTGTGGCACTTTATGACACACTATGATTTCTTGCCCAAGTTTCCCCAAACCCACTAATTCCATTACACCTGAGGTTGCAAGCATTCCCTGAACATGTGAGTCAATGGCTTGCCTTGCTCCGGGAGTGTTTTTCCCTTGTGCATGTTTAGACAAAATGAAACATTTGTTTCCTATTAATTGATTCCATCTGTTAGTTTGCCCCTGCACTTCCTGTAAGGTTAAAGCCAGTGTAGTAAAACTTGTTTCCTTCAGGAGTCTTGGAGAACCTTCCAGACTGCCAAATGCACCAAGTGCCAAACATGATCGTGCTGTCTCCATTGGACCCTAAAAACATTATATAAACCACGCCCAAACATGAGCCCCTTGCTTGGCGTGTGCTCCCTGTGGAACAAGCTTCCTTCCTACCCACTTACCTTAAGAATCGACCTAGGCAGCACACTTATCGGCTGCTGTTCTCAGCTCCTCCAGTGGTATCCCTAGCTCCTGCTTCCTTGATGCATCATTCGTCTCCCCCTCCTGTTCAGCTACTCCAGTTCATATGTACCTTCCTGAGTCAAGACCATTTTCAAACTTAGGATAAGCTGAAGTACTAGACTAAGTACTTGATATCAGGTTAGTGCGCACTATCCTTTTATAGTAGTAAGCAGGCGAGTGTATTGGTATCTTCAAGACTATAGACTTGTCTTCAAGTTTCCTATCAGTGACTTCTCTCCAGTTCCTTGATTGTTCTTGCTCTGGGCTCTTCCTGCAACCTTGGCCTTTTGAACTGTGTTAACAAAAGGACTAGAGACGTTACTCTGTGTTCCTCTAATGAAGAGTAGTGCCAAGAGAACGCTCCTCAGAGTGCTTGATTCATGTATGAACCTTGTACCAAGATCTATGTTCTGAGTTTATTCTTGGGAGTGTCACTAACTCCAACCTGTAATTCAAATTATTCATTGGGAGTGTATTGCTCCAATCTCTGTTCCAGGTATTCTGTTTCCTTGCTGCGTTTCTGAAAGAGATTGTAAGTCTAAGTTACAGAAGTTATTGCAAATTCACTTGATTGAGAAGCCTGTAGTATATTGGTAGTTATTGCCTCTTATTGTTGTTCGAGTGCAATGAGTCTTCGCAAAATCAGAGGTGATGGTCCTGTGCACATCTACGTAGCAGACTCAGAGTGTTTCCAAATAATGCTGTTCTCCGCAATTGTTGACCAGAACCAGTAGCGCAAGTCTCTCTTTTCCTATTTTGTCCCAACCCACCTTCTCCCTAAGGGCCTTGTTTTGTTTAGGGACAAGCAATTCCTTGAACAGGCCTTGCCCTCTGGGGGTAGGAGATTTAGCATCAGTTCTAGCATCGTTTTCGCGGTTGGAACCAGGTGAGTGCATGACATGTTTCACCCCAATTTGATAAGTCACTGGGCTTTGTAGGACAAAAGGAAGCAAAACTGCACTATAAGGCTGTTTTCGCCCTATGTCTGTAATAAAGTGTCAGCGCAGACAATACAGTAAACCATACTGACTTTCCCTATGAATGTACGCTAACATTATAAGGCCTACTCCAGGCCACTATCTAACCCTGCAAGGTCCCCACTGCGCCATGATACCTGTGCGCAGTTACTGGGCTAAGCATGACAGTAGTCTCCCATGCATAGCCCACACACATGTGCACACACGTGTATTCACATGTAACAGCTGAGTGCCCCTTACCCTAAGTGCATTGCAGCGGCCTTATCTTAAAAGGCAGACACTGGCAGTAAACACGCGCATTCCATTTGCCATGTGATTATTGTGGTTAAAGCACATGTAGTGAGTCTCACCCACTGTAAAAAGTCCACACCCAGGTGATTAAAAAAGCAAATAATCCTGGCATACTGAATGGATGGAACCCAATTGCAACAGTTTTGTGCTATGTTTTTGTCAAAAGGATCTCAACTGAATGAGGGACATAGACAATTAAATCATGCCTCATCCCAATTCCTTTATTTTGTTCAACTACCAAAACAAACAGCTGTAACTGATTTAAAACCATCTGGAAGACCTTGAGCTACTGGGTCCAATACACCTAAAAGATATGCCACCGAGCGCATAAGATAAGTCCTCCATGTTTCTGAGTGAGCATTGAAGGTGCCATTCATCATTCTCATGGCAAAATCGAAAAAACATAATAATGTAACTAGACATCCCCAGTGTGCGTACATGATACAAACGCTCTTTCAATTTCTTAACTGCATTAAAATACATTCATCATCGAATGGTAATGGCTTTTGTACATCATTGCACGTTAACCTTACTAAAGGATTTACAATCAAGGAAGAGTTTGGGATCCACTGACAACAGCACCCAACAACAACTCCAAGAAACAACCAAACCTCCATATGGTGATTGGTGGACTCAGTTTCAGAATTGAAGAAACACGTTCTTTAGAGACTTTCCTCACACCCTTTTCAATATGGAGTCCAAGATAAATGATTTATTTTTGACACTACTGCATTTTAGTCAGGGAGATTGTATGCCCATTCTCAGCCAAGTGGTTAAACAGAGCAATTGTATCCAGTGTACAGACCCCTTTTGTCTTGGATCCTATTAGCAAGTCATCAATATATTGAACTAGGGGTTATTTAGCGATTTTAGACTTTCTAAGTCTTTTATGACTATTTGGGAGAAAATGTATTGACTTTCGTATACACTTGTGGGATTCAGCACCACAGGAGAACATTATTCAGAAATTGAAATGCGAAGAGGTTCTGTGAGTCCTCGTGTAGTGGGCCTGAAAGAATGCTTGGCATAAGTCAAGAACTGTATACAATTCTGCTTCTTTGAAATTTGCAACAATACTACTGCTGGGTTCAGTGCCACTGGACAACAACAAACAACAATTTTATATATCTGTTGGAGATCCTCTACAATTCTTCATTTGCCTTTTGGCTTTTTTATTCCATCACCAGAGAATGGCAAGAACTACCAAGCACTACTGGGAGAATTCCATGCTCAATCATTTTCACTATAACTGGTTTCATTCCGTCCTCTGCCTCTTTTGTAAGTCTATACTGCCTAGTTGTAGGAAATATTGCATCTGGTTGAATCTTTATTTTGATTGGTTCTGCTCTTTTAATCAATAATATCTGTTTACCAGTGTATTCCCATGCCTCTTATTTGACAGTATGTCTTAAATCCAAAGGTAGATCTTCTTTTGTCAAAACTGAGTACAACTCAACTCTCGTAGCTTCTCAACTTGGTTAAAAAATGTAAAGCTTATCTTGTGTTTCTATTGCAACACCATCCAGTGTACGATAAATCATGCAATTCATCTTACAAAGAAGGTCCCTTCAAAGTAAACTCACAGGACTTGAATCTAAACTGATGTTTATTCTTCATCTGCCCAATTTTAGCTGAAGCATCTGCTGCAACCTGATTAACAATGTGTTTATTGCTGATCCCTACAACTTGGACTTTTGTTTCTGAGAGGGGTAGGTTTGGTACTTCCCCAGAACTAACTGTAAAATGGGTAGCCCCGTATCAATCAGAAATTAAAAGGGATAGCCATTGACATCTCTGTCACTATATGGGCCACACTAGTCTACCTTCAGGACTGCTTCAAGCAAGCAATCCTCCTCCCCCTCAGGCACTACCAATGGAAACTACTTGCTGCCATCTCGTCATTCCAAATAATCGTATTTGGTTGGTATTCTACATTATATGACATTTTATTTCTCATGTAACCAGGACTGTTGGCTTGGACATTCATAATGATTTCTGGTTCTCTATATTCTGCTCTGAATTTTGTATATCCAACATCATATTACCTTTCTCTGTCTGCTGAACTTGTTATAAATTCACCTGAATCCTCTAAGGACTCTGTCTACACTCTCTTTTTCAGTGTCCAATCCTCCAACAACAATGACACACTGCATTCCTTATCAAAATCTCAACATTTGCGTTCATCCCATCTTCTCTACCTCCTTGCATTACTTGACTCTTTTCATTCATTCCATGCTGGACAAAATTCATATGTGAACCAATTTTCCACAAGCCTCTCTCATACTGTCTTATCTGAGTGATCATCATCATCATCTCCTATAACTTCTTTTACCTAGTCTCAAAAGAGTCACTACTATTTTTCGCCAACATCAAGTTCTCATCAATGTCCTTCATCTGCCAACGCTCACTCTGTTGAATATGATTCCTATTTCTGATCTCAATCCATTCACAAAAGCACAAACAAAACTAGTAACTTCATCTTTCTCTGGATTTTCTACTTCGCTATTTTTCTTATGAACATGCATCAACCTCTCATAATAGGAATGCATTGATTCTTTGGGTTCCTGTGTCAATCTCAAAATCATCTCCCAATTTATATCCCTTTCAGTAATTCGCTTTTTCAAATACTCATTCACAGCCTTATATCTGTTTGCTATGTCCATTGATGGCGCATTTTTAGGACCAATTCTAACACGTTCTTCTGTCGGCCATTCACAACAACTTTACACTCTAACCATAGGCCTTCAGGAATACAATCTCAAACACCATCTTTAAATCAGTCCATAACATAGGGAAATATGTGTCAACATATTTATTTTGTAATACCACTTTGCTGGGCTACTCGCTATTTTGGAAAGTTATGCGTAAAAGCATTCAAATCAGCCCTTGTCTATGAAATATGTCAAACTCCCTTCATTTAATTCCTTTAAAGGCAATTCTGTCACTGAATTTGTCCATAAGTCTGAATCGTTGGCTATATTTCTTTCCTTTTTCCTCAATTCATTTATTTTCTTTTAATTCGCTGTCCCTTTCCTCAATTTCTCCAGATATTTCTTCAAGTCCTTCCATTCTCACGATTTATCAATCAAATCTTTAATATGAGCCCTTAAAGTAAACAAGCTCATTTCCTTAATCTCATCATGAGTCAAATACAATTTAAGAAGTTGTTTTAGACTTTTCATTTTGCTAAGTAGCAACCTCCAATGCATTGGCTAATTCTTCCAATTTTTCATGCACTTCATTAGCACATTTAGCTGCATCTTTTAGCAAATACCTAATTTCATCAGCATTATTAGTCAATAGTCTGATCAAATCCACATTTCCTTGTAGCATTTCACCAAATCATATTTTTAAAATTCCAATCCAAATTTCTGTAGGTGGTGGCTCTACTGCCACTGTTCTCTCAGAAGCAACCTGTGCCTGATTCTTTAGCACCCCACTTCCCCTTGCACAGGCATTGCCATTGTCAATGTAACTTCTGTCGTGGCACTTGGTACAACTAATTGTTTAAAAAGGGCTTCTGGAACTCAACAACTTACTCATGTAACTCTTCATTTTTTTTGTTTTTCTCTTTTTCCTGCTCCTTTCAAGTAACTGTGGCAGGAGATATTTTTACACTTTCATTTCATATCTTCTCTTCAACCTTTCTCTTTACAATCTAGTTTACTTTCTAGCCAACTCTTCAATGACTTCTTTAAAGTGTTATCTTTCTTTTCCCTCTCCTTTTCAGTCACTATGCGATCCCTTTTATTAAGTGCCTCAAACTGTGTTGCCTAATAGCGTACATGATCTGTCTCAGAAAATCTAGCCTTTTAATATTAAATGCGCCCTACTTTGGAAACTGGAAAGCCCCATCATGTGCTTTGTTTCTTTCCATTCAGAGATTCAGGTGCAAGTATAATACCCGACCTCTATCATAACTTAATATGCTGGCATTCCTTTACTCACCAATATCTGTCCCTGTCTAGGTATATAAAAAAGAACAGATTATGGACAGAACGCTGAACAAATCAAACGTTCACCTCAAATCACAGATCTGGGTGTGATTCATTGTTTTTTTGCTCACCACCCCACCCAAATTTGGAGCCAGCCATATGCAAATCAGTCCAAGCCCTGCTCCCTATGGGAACACTCCAGTCCAAAATGCCAGGCCAGGTCCTGACAGGACCAGAAACAAGCATCCTGGGACCGGTTTTGGGGTACGATCTCTCATCAGCCAGGCTCACTTGAATCCAGTGGCACTGGACCCATGTCTGGGCATACCCTTTCCCACTTACAGACAAAAGCAAAAAAACTGATTATGGACAGAACGCTGAACAAATCAAAAATGTACCCCCAGTCACAGATCTGGGCTAAAACCATTGATTATTTGCTCACTATGCCCCGCCAATTTGGAACCAGCTATATGCAAATTAGTCTTAACCCTTCTCCCCATGGGAACAGTCCAGCCCAAGCTGCCAGGTCAGATCCTCCCTGGACTGGAAACAAGCATCCTGGGATTGGTTTTGGGGTATCACCCCATATCAGTTAGGCTAGCTTTGAATTTATTGGCACAGTGAGTGCGGGACCCATGTCTGGGCATATCCTTCCCACTCAGGGCTACGAAAACAAAAAGAACAGATGATGCATGGAATGCTGAACAAATCAAACATTCACCACCAGTCACAGATCTGGTTTTAATCCATCGCTTTTTTGCCCACCACTTCACCCCAGTTTGGACCCAGGCATATGCAAATCAGTCTTGACCCTGATCCCCATGGGAACAGTCCAGTCAAATTGTCAAGCGAGTTCCTCCGTGGACCAGAAACAAGCATTCTGGGACTGGTTTTGGGCTGTCACACCTCATCAGCCAGGCTAGCTTGAATGCAGTGGCGCAGTGAGCGTGGGTCCAAGTATGGGCATAACTTTCCCACTTAGGGTGAAAAAAGCAAAAAGAACAGCTGATGGACGGAATGCTGAACAAATCAAACCATCACTCCAGTCACAGATCTGGGTTTAATCCATTGTTTTTTTGCTCACCATGCCACCCCAGTTTGGACTCAGCCATATGAAAATCAGTCTTGACCCGGCTCCCCATTGGGAGACAGAGTCTCAGGAGGAAAATGAGAAGTTGCCTGAACCAGAGGATTTTTATATACAAATGTTGCATAACAATCACCAAAACTGCATATTCAGCATGATATGATCATGATTAGGTTGTATTGGCAATCAAAAACAACCATGTAATTATTGAGGTTTCTTAAAGCAACAGTTTTTTGTAAAACCCTTGCAGAACATGAAACACCTGGCGCCGACAGGACTCCAGCAGCATCAGTTTTCTTGAGAGGTAAATTTAAGAAGGAGGCATCTGAGTATCTTGGATTGACAAACTGTGTTAAAAATTCCCTCTTTTTGCATGATCACCACCATTCTCTGCTGACTGGTACTGCTGTTTTTTCACTCTCTATGTCATAGCTCTACAGCTCAATCCCCAGTGTATATGCTCAGTCCCCTGAAAACTGATACAATTGGTTATTCCCCAATTGGCATTTTGAACTTCACAGTAAGGCCATTGTATATGGTGCAGGAAAATATTCCAATGGCATGGACTATTAAGTGTCACCTGAGAACTGCGGCTCATTTTTTGCCACATAGGCTGACAAGGAAAGACATGGCTTCAGACCTACATGTGTAGCCTGACTAATGCAGCTTTTAAACCTGCAGCCAAACCTGTCAAAATAACCCCTTTGACAGGGATGAACCCTACGTTTAAATATTAAATATTAAATATGTAACCCCTGAATAGGTCAAGTAGCCACAAGGCAGGGTGCCTAGTATTAAAAGTAGAATTGTATTTCTCCATGTTTCTGCACTAACTAGTCCTCAGACCTATTGTTACCGTAAAAGGGCTGAAGCGGATCCTATGAGAAAAAATAAAGTGAAATTAAAATACGTATTTGCTAACCTTGTCTTGGGACAAGCTACTGAAATGATTCAAATACTGTTTTAATATTTATTAAAAAATCAAACTCAATGGTGATTTTGTATTTTTGTTTATTAACTGTAACTTCTACAAAATTAAACTGTGCCTGCCTGAAATTCCAGTACACTAATTAACATTAGCTTGCCAGTAGTTGCTTCTGTCAGTGCTTTGCCATTACAGAGGTATGAAAATGGATCCCAAAGTATAAACAATGGCCTATGACTTTTGCCAGGAAGACCTGGTTGTGAAGTATGGGAATCCTCTCATCTCAGGAAGTGCAGATAGAGACGCTTCAGGAATTTCATAAACTTGAAAGGGACCAGGTTCGGCCTGTTCTTTTATAGTTGAGAGTAAAGAAAGGCCTGGTGAAGGAAAGCTTTGTTCCTGTGTCCCATTGTAGCCAACTTTGCATCAGCACAGTAGGAAGGGGATCGGTTCCCAGGACCAGCATGATATGGTTGAGGAGGAAGGGGCTTCTCATTTCCATAGAAACACCCCTTACTGGGACACCACCCTCCTCTGAGTGCAGGACGTTTCCTCCATGTTAGATAGTATGCTGTAGAATAGTTTGCAGTAAAGCAAATAAGCTACTTACTGTCCGTTATGCCGACTGGCATGTAGGGCAGAAACAAAGGCCTTCCATTTCTGTCCGTCTTGGGCAAGTTTGTGTACGGTGCCCTAGCTGTTTCCACAGTTAGCCTTCTTAGTTTGACTTCTGGTGGTTCTTGTGATGGAGTTGTGTTCTCTTCTGATGGTGTGTCCTATACATATCCATCTTTTTTAATAATGATGGTGTCCATGCCCTCTTGTCTGCATCTGGTGAGCAGTTCTAGGTTGGAGATTGTTCACAGCCAGGAAATGTGCAACCATTTTGGTGGGGTGTGGTGGCTGACAGTTTAGTGAGTTGTTGTTCCTCATTTAAGAGCATTCTGGTACATACAAGAGTGTGGACAGAACACTGCGCTGGTAAAGCTTCATCTTGGTGCTGGTGCTGTACTGAGATGACCTCCGCACATTGTTCAGCATGAGAATCCTAAATCATTCCTGGCTTTCTTCAGTCGGCACTTGATATCACTGCCTGCCCCTCCATCATGTCTGGTAATACTGCCTACGAAGATGAACTCTTCAGACCTGCCTAGGTCCTTTCCATCCACCCTGATTGGTGAAGGGTTTAAATATTGAGTGGACTGACTTCTGATTTCTTCATGTTGATTTTCAGGCTTTAGCTGGTGTGTGTGAAGAGCATCACCCAGTCAATGAATAGGTTAAAGAGCAATGCTGACATCACGCATCCCTGTCTCACACCCAATCTTGACTTAAAAGCTATACGCCCTGTCTCCCTCCTTGTAGGTGAAATTATCATGGAAGCTCTTGATGAGTTTAACTATCTGCAGCGGTATGCCATAACCTCTCAGTATACCCCAGAGGCTGTCACTATAGATACTGACAAAGGCTTTCCCGAAATCAATTAAGTTTATGTTTAGTTGTCCCTGCCACTCCGTGCACTGCCCTATCATACTGAGTAGAGTAAGAATCTGATCAACACACCCTCTGTGCTAGCTGGCTGATGTTTCTGGGACTACCTTGAACATTTCTGCATTCAGGTTGTCTTGGCCAGGAGCTTTTCCGTTCCTGAAAGATCGAATGGCAGTGACAATTTCTCCTTTCTGTGGTGTGGCGGTGTTCATGCCCAAGTCTGTTTCTGTTTCTTGGATGTCCGCTTCATTTGTTGGTACTATTCTGTTCAGACTTCTTTGAAGTCCTCAGCCCAGCATGCTTCTGGCTCTTTCTGAATGAATGAAATCAGCTTTATTTCGATAAAAACATATCTTAAAAGCGTGTACATTTATGACATAAACAAATATAAAAAATCGCAGGACTAGTCATAAAACTGTGATATCACCAGATTTCCAAAGCAAACAGAAGATAAAAAAATACATATAAACAGAATAAATAAGGCAGCTTCTTAAAAAAGGAATACAAACAAACGATATGACAAAAGGACTGCTTATGTGTGGACTACTAGGGCTTTTGATCTTATGAGCCAAGACCACCTCAGGAACTTGGATAATGCGCAAACATACAGGGGTCGTGTATCTGATTTAAGAATGCGCAAAGCTATGAGATGGTCTCTTGTGCCCAAGTCTCTACACAAAGGTTTGAGCCAAAAGGTCCTTGGGATTTTATATTCAGGACATGCAAATAAAACATGTGCAATTGACTCAACTCGAGTCTCACAGTGAGGGCAAAATGGTGATGTCTGGAAAGGTGGCTTCCAGCGTGCGGTTAGATCGCGCACTGGAAGTGTACCAACCCTAAATTTAAAATAGAGGGCCCGATCGAAAGGCTTCTGAATAATATCAAGATAGGGCTCATAGCGCACTTCGGGGCAGATTTATGAGGCTCTTGCGCTTCATTTACGCCGCCGTTGCGTCACTTTTGTGACGCAGCGGCGGCGCAAATCCTGCGCCATGGTGCGGGGTATTTACAACGTGACGCATCTGGGAGATGCGTCACGTTGTACAGCCCTGCACCAGCAGTAGGCGTTCCAGGGCAGGTGGGGGCGTTCCGGCGCAGGAACGCCTCCTAAAAGTGGCTGAGTGAAATCTAGATTTCACTCAGTCACTTTTGAGCCCATGCTGCGTCAAAACCCTGCGCCTGCTTGAAGCAGGCGTAAGGATTGACGCAGCATTGTGCAGATAGGGCCCCCCAGAGCATTGCTGGAGCTGCGTCGCGCTTGCGACGCAACTCCAGCAATGAGCCACTTTTACGGCACAGATGCGTGATGCATCTGTGCCGTTTTTGCCCCATGGTGCGCCGCTTTATAAATGCGGCGCATCCATGATGGCGGAGCTGGGGTGCAAAATAACTGGCGCACCCCTGCTGATATGCAGGGATGGGTCAGTTATTATAAATATGCCTAAAAACTCAGTGGTGCTTCTACCACCATAAAGACTAGAATTCTTCTTTGCAGTGACCCAACTCCAGTACAATTTCTTCAATTCAGCTTTCGGGGGTGAGGTTCTATTCACCCAGGCGTCTTTGAGACCTAGGTCACAAAGCAAGGTCTTAACATCTTTCAGCCATTTGATTTTGTTCCAACCACACATAGACAATATTTCAGTCAGTCCCTCTGCATACTTGGCTAGCTCAGGGGTTCGCCAAAGCCGGGCCCATAGGAGAAGGGGGCGGACTTTTGCCAAGTCTTTCATCGTGTGGCACCCCAAGTCCATTAACAGAGGCACTACTGGAGTGCTCTGGGGTAATACCATCAGTTCCTTATAGAAACTGCAATCAGACTTAGCAAGCTCGTCAATGTTATTCAGGCCCCATAGTTCGGCACCATAAAGTGCCGAGCTCACACCTTTTGCTTTGTATATCTCTAGGGCTGAGGCTATTGGCCTAGACATGGAAGAACGATGTTCCCTGAGGAGGGCACCAGTAAGTAACCCTCTTATGATTTAAAAGCATCTTTTGTATGTGAGGTGACCATCGCATAGTGTCTGAAATGCGGATACCCAGGTAGTCGAATTCTTTTACCCTTTCGAGGTTAGCCGCATTCAGAACTGGGGGCCGCCCTAATTTTTTAGGTGGATTCAGTATTAGGTATTTCGTTTTGGCGGAATTTATTATAAGGCCTCTGCCATTGCAAAAGGTTTGGAAGCTGTCGAGAAGAGTTTGAAGACCCATAGGTGATTTAGACAACAAAAGAGTGTCGTCAGCGAACAGGAGAGTTGGAATATGTTCGCCCGCCAGGGATGGCGCATCAGAAGGAACTTTCAGCAGGTGCTCCACTACACCATTCACATAGAGTGAAAAAAGGGTAGGAGCAAGAACACATCCCTGGCGGACACCCCTGTTCACTGGGATTCTCTCCGTTTTCTGGCCCTGTGAGCCCCACCGCACTTGTGCGTAGTTCCCCTCGTGGAGTTTTATTAGTAAAGCCAGTAAGTTGGGGGGAATCTTCATGTTGGCCAAGACGCCCCACAGAGTAGCTCGAGGAACTAGATCGAAAGCTGTTTTAAGATCCATGAAGGCGAGATAGAGGCTGCCCTTTCCGAGAAGGACAACCTTCCAATAGACGAGGAGCAGTCTGAAGACTTGTTCTATGGTACCTGTCCCGTCCCTGAAGCCTGCCTGATAGTCTGAAAGGATGTTATTTTCTTTCGCCCAGAATAGGATCCTCTCCAGAATCACCTTCCAGACAACCTTCTGGGTTGAGTCAATCAGACTAATTGGGCGATAGTTGGCTGGGTCGTCCCTGCCACCCTTCTTAAAAATCGGGACAACCTCAGCCCCCTTCCAGGATTCAGGGACCGAAGCACCATTAGCGATGGCATTAATTAGGGTGGAGAGGAGCTTTCCCCATCTGGATGGATCTAATCTGAGGACGTCACCAGGGATACCATCCGGACCAGCTGCTTTCTGGGGAACGATGGACTTGATAGCATTGACCACTTCCCTTTCAGTAAAAGGGTCAGTGTTCAATGTACCCATAGAGGCAAAAGCCTCTTTGGGAAAAAGCTCCCCCTCACTCTCGGGCGGGGAGGAGTAAAGTTTGAAAAAATGCTCAAACCAGAGCTTACTAGTGATGTTACATGTCATAAGTTCGTGGGCTGATCTGTTCTTGGTCCTAATTAAGCTCCAGAAAGGACCTGGGTCACGTTTTGAGGAAGCCTCCCTTAATGCCTGCCAGTACTGTTCCTCCCAATCCTTTTTAGCATTAGTCACACAGATCCTATACTCCTTCCTGGCCAGCTGGATCTTTGACGTAAACCTGCTTTTGAGTGCTATAATTAAGGCAGAGTTCTTCTGCCTACAATTTTGTGTGTACCAGCCATCCATGAATTTGTGCTTATCCCCCCCCCCCTCGATGGCCCGCCTTTACCATATACTCGAAATAAATTCCCCAGCTCTTTAATAATACCTCGGAAAACGGCTGGAGCCTTGCCATAAGCAGCCTCATGGATATTAGACGAGGCCAGCTCGACTTGTGGTGCACACAGTATTGCCCCAATCGACTGAACTTTCTCTTCATCAAGCATCACTTTTCGCCATTTAAGGCGCCTCTTGCAATTTGCGGGGCGCACCTCAAGGGTTGGCATAAAGCTAACTATTGGTGGAATCAAAGACCCATTAACTCCCTCCCATAATGGTTTCATACTTAAGGATAACTGGTTATGGTCGCTATCGTCAGAGGGAATTATTTCCATGTCCACCACATATAACCAAAGTTTAAAATCAAGGAGTATATAATCTATCCTTGAGGTATGGTTTATCCTGTTATAAGTGTGGGCGCCTTGCAGGTCTGAAGCTGTTCTGCCGTTTGCCGCCCTTAGTCCGAACTCTAGGGTCATGGTGTTCATATGTATAACTGATTTTGTCCATCTCCTAATGGGGGGCAATGATAATATCGGAATGCCTCTTTTGGCATCATCCTCCATTAAATCAGGAAGGTCTAATGACGCAAGGGGCTCAAAAGAACAATTAAAGTCTCCTGCTACCAGGACGTGGGATGCGTGATGGCACTTTCGCAGTTCGCCCTCAAGAAGTGTAAGTACAGGTGACAAGGCTCCTCCGCTTAAACCCCTGGCATAGACATTAAATATGTCTAGAGACTTCCTTCCCTGAGCTCCCTTGAGAGTAAGCCTAAGAATATCGGGAGAGATATTTTGAGTCTGCCTAGTGTTGCACCCGAGAGAAATGCTGACCCAGATAAGAAGACCGCCCAAGGGGCGTCCACTCCCAGACGAAGATAGAATGGCCGGCACGAAAAAGGTGGTATAGTCAACCATATGGTGGGGCACTGTGCTCCAAGTCTCCTGGAAGAAACAGATGCTGTAGGGCTCTATCAAAGAATTCCAGTTTGGGAGATCTAATTTGCTAGCAATGCCAGCTACATTCCAACTTAGAACCCTTAAGGGAGGCACGTCTGTAACTAAGTCCCGTGTTGTAAGAGGAATGGCAGAACTAGGGATAACCTGAGACAAGTTAGGTGTAGGGGGCGATAACAAATAATTTGTATCCTGGAGATTTAAAGTAAACTGAGGTCTTTGCTGCTGGGCATGGAGGCTCAGAGTATTAGGTAAGGGATCCCCAGCTGATTCAGTAAGAGTTTCTATATCTTCTTTGTTTTGATCGCCAGCGGGGGTATAAGTTCCAACCGCGACAGAGTTTCCATGTCAATAGGAATCATAATGGCCGTGAAGTTCTCGATATCTAATGAAGGCAGAAGTGGAATAATCATTGCCACTGATAGACCGGGCCCCATTATGGAGCCCATCATGGGCCGAATGGAAAAAGGACTGTGAATGATGGAAATACACAGAATCTGAATAGAATTGACTTAAGTCAAGACATCCTATACCATTTTTTTTTTTTTTTTTAAACAAATTTTATTAGGTCATTGAACAAAATGCAATCAATCCCCGTCCCCCATAGTCCGACATCCTATACCATTGACAGCAAAGCCTGATTGTTGGTTACAAATTAACCTTGTAACACGAGGATCCCTGAAGTTTACAAGAATACAGTCACCAGACGTGTTCTTAGGTCTATTACCCACCCAGGAAGCCCTTCTGACAAAGAGGACATGGCCATCCAGATGCCTAGGAAGCGGCTTGTTGGTATTTAGCCAATGTGTTGTTTTCTTTTTTAATTCAGTGAAGGATTCAAGCTTGCCAGCTTTGAGCTGAGGGACTCCAGTTAGAACAACAACATAGGGTAGGCACTCCGGTGGCAAATTAATGTGAGGTAGGTTTTGCTGGGTGCAGGTAACATTATCGTTCGGATGATCTTGTACAGGTTCCTTATTAGGTGATTTGAAGAGACTCTGAGTGGATTCTATCTCGTGTCCTAGTGCTTCAGGGTTTCCATGACTTTTAGTTGGGCCAGGAACTAACTTTTTTTTCGTGGATTTTCTGCCCAGGTTACGCGTAGGTGCACAGGGTTTGGGTCCTGGTACAATGGCTCCATTCTTAGGCCCTAAAATTGGAGCAGTATTTGGATGTAGCAAGGCAGCTTGAGAAATAGGCTCATTTTGGTTATTAGGAAGGGGGTCGGCAATGACAGGATTATCGTGGCCAATCTTCGAATGCAACTTAATTAATGATTTAAGAGAAAAGAAGTTGTCTAGAGAGGCCTGCTCGAATCTCTCGAGCCTCTCAGGCAGTGTCTTCACTCTTTCAATCAGAGGGAGTGTAAAAGATCTAATAAGTAGTTAGAATTGGCCAACAAGGGAAGATTGAAACTCAGGACCAAATGGACCAGGATTTAGGGGAAGCTGCTCTACAGAGGTTTGAGGGACCAGGTTATTAGAATGCACAGAGGATGATTGTATCCTCTGTTGTTGAGGTGTAGATATCGCTATGCGACCCACTTTCCCATTATAGGTATTACGCGGTTTGGTTTTACATTTCTTTGGTGCTTTAGCATGGTCACCCTTTTGGCCACTACCCACTCTTTTCCTTTTGCTTGGTGCAGTTTTAGGTCCTGCAATATTAGTTGACTCAGGGGAGACTGGGATTTCAGGGGAGGGAATTATGTTAATAATGGTCTCAGAAGCCGCCGTTGGAGTAGCCAGCAGAGGTGAATACGACAAGTCTAGATGTGTTGAAGGCCCATGACCTATAGAGCTATCTGAATTTGTATGCAAACTAGTCGCCGTACTTTGTTTATTCCCAAATGTAGTACTGTTTGTTTGGTTACTTTCTGTAACAGGGGAACAGCCATTGCTATTTTGCCCAATGAGGAGCGTTTATTATTAAGCTGATCAAGAGAGAGTCGGCGTTCTGTGGTAGCTATTTCCTTTTCGAGGACAGAGTAGGCACGTATGATGAATTGATCTAAGGTGCCACTAACTCTGCCCCCGCCTGACCCACCTCCCTTTCCCGAGCGCGTAGACATTGCCATGTGCTCAATTTAAGGGAACAAGACAAATCATGTACTACAATAGACTGAGCAGTATTGTCAGAACACCCAGAATTAGTCCTCAGAGTAGTAAAATACAAGACACTTTACAAAAAGCAACAGTACAGTGGGACCAAGAGGAATGGCCCGGCCCGGCCTCCTCTGGCCCCTGATGCCCACAGACGGCCCCGCCCTTGTCCCGGGCTTCGCCCGGGCTCGTTCCCGCGCGCATTCCCGCGCGCGTTCCGCGCAGCGGGAACTGTGGTGAGTTGATATTGGACCAGTGGGCGGGAGGGCAGGTGGGCGGCCCTATGCCCAGGTGGAAGCAGCCAAGGGCCCCTGGGAGATGTAGTGCTCCTCTCTTCCTCCCCCACGGTAACGTCAATGTCCAACAGCGGTGGCTCGGTGAGTACAGCAGACCGCAGGGTACAAAGCGGCAACAAATCCAACAGCAGGCAAAGCGAAGCGGGACCCGCGCCAGCGGGTTCCGCCAGGTTATTTAAAGGACCGGTGGGCGGGAGGGCAGGTGGGCGGCCCTAGGCCCAGGTGGAAGCAGCCAAGGGCCCCTGGGAGATGTAGTGCTCCTCTCTTCCTCCCCCACGGTAACGTCAATGTCCAACAGCGGTGGCTCGGTGAGTACAGCAGACCGCAGGGTACAAAGCGGCAACAAATCCAACAGCAGGCAAAGGCTCTTTCTGTGTTTTGAGTAATTTGCTTTCCTTGTCCAGGATAGGGTTGTTGTATCTTGTATGAGATTTACCATGGATTGATCTTGAAGACGTTTCGCCATTGTCCTCTACTGGCTTCCTCCTCTGGCTGTGAAGTTTATCCATGTATACCTGCTTGTCCGCTCTTGTCATTCTTTTGACTTCTCTGTTTGCCTCAATGTGCTGTTGCTTGTACTTCTCCTTCAGCTTCTCAGATTCGGGCCTCCATAAATTTATTTTATTGCTGCGGTCCTGTTTTCAGTAGCTTGCCATGTGTCTTGTCTTAACCATTCTTTCCCCTTCATTGTCTTGGTCCCTATGCATGCTACTCTGCTCTTCACATATATTGAAGAGACTTGTTTCTTTTTTTTCACTGCATCTGCAGCTGGCTCAGACTGGTCTTCTGTGTCTGCCAGGATATGGAGTATGTTTTTGACTTGTAAGTCAAATTCCTTCTGCCTCTTTCTACATCAATGTATGTTGTTCTGATGATTTGCTTTCTGTTTTTCTAAGCTTCAGCTTCAGCTTCACATGAGCAGTCACTAGATGCTGATCACTGCAGACATCCACTCCACTTCACACTCTGACATCTTGCAGTGAGTATCCTCAGGTGCTGGTGGTCAATCTGGTTTCTTTTTCTGCATTAGGTGAGCACCATGTTAGTTTGTGGCTATCATAGAAGAGAGTCCCTCTTATGACCAGATCACTTGGCCTAAAATTCCAGCAGTCTTTGTCTTATATTGTTCCACAACCTTCTTTTACCATGGCTCTGGCATGGTTTATATTGTTATTTCCCACTTTATCATTCATGCATTCCATCACAATGTTTGAGTCATTGGTACAGCATGGCTTCAAGCTCAGCTTGTATCTGTTGGTAAAATGTGCCATTCACTGTTTTCTCTGTTACATTTGTTGGAGCATAGCACTGGATATGGCGGTGTTGTTATGTCTGCCCTTCAACCTGGCTGTCATAAGTCTGCTATTGACAGGCTTCCACCTAATTAGGAATTTTTCTTTCCCCTTGCTCAGGATGACAGCTACTCCTGTGTGATTATGGTCATTGTCCCTTCCTGAGTTCGATACTGTGTCTTCTGTGGTGGTTATAATTCTGCCAGATCTGGTCCACCCACTTTGGCTGACACCCAGGATGTGTAGGTTGTAATGCCCTATCTCAGATATAACTTGAGCCTGGTTTCCTTTGTTGAACATAGTCTGTACATTCCAGAATCCGACTCTCATCTTGCACTTGGCACTCAGAACTTTGGTCATCCTGTCAGTAGTTTCTTTGCTGCTTTGGCTGCTGTCACTCGTGTATATGCCATAGAGAGACTCTGGAAGTCCCTTGTGCCCAGAAGATTTAGTGGTTCTTGCTGCTGTTTCTGTAACAAAGGTTGTTAGCCTTGTGCACAACCCCAATCCTGGAGGATAAATGGATCGTGCTTTGTCTGGTCTCTATCCTTTGACCTGACTGGCTTGGGCAACCCTGACAGGATAATAATCTCCCCCCAGCAGAGCTAACCTGGTCAGTAAGACATGCAAGCCCCAAGCAAGATGTGCTGTAAAAGTGTTTGAACTTGCCCCTGGAAAAAACAAATTCTCATTTGTTAGAGAGTGTCTAGGAGTCACCTCCAACCACTGCACTGGTTATTTGATTCTATAAAAGTGGCATCTCTTCCCCAGCTCATGGGAACACTTTCTGGACATATGAACAAGCAAAGTAGGACTGGACCTCCTGTCTGTGATGTGTGTGGAGATCTACAGGGCTTGACCTGCTCTCACTTTTACCTAGGACTGAGAAGTGAACTATGAGGGCCAGTTCACTAACCTCCTGTATGGCTACAGGAACACTAAAGGCTGTTAGAGGCCCTTTTTGATTAGCTGAGCAGTAGCAACATGATCTGGACTGGGCCCTACTGGTAGCCTCCCCTCTAATGTAAGCTGGGCCCTAAGTGCTGCTTCTGAGGTCCTAGGAGCCTTATAGGTAACCAAGAAGAATTGCTTCAGAAAACCTGATAGTTGCGAATTTAAAATCTTTTTGGAATTCCAGGACCTCCAGAGCTTCAGTGGAACCTTGTGACAAAGGTGTGCAATTCCATTGGACACAGCTTCCAGGCTTTCCCTGATAGAGGACTTTGAGCTTAAAAAAAGCATAAGTCTGAAGGAAGACATCCTGACCATAATAAGAAGCAAAATGTATCTGAGCAAAAAGAGGACTTAATTGGGTGTGAAATGTCCAACTTGGAGGTAAAACCAGTGGCTTTAGCTGGATCTCTTCCAACTTATATCTGACTGCAAGAGGACTTCAAGAAGTGGCCTACAACCCTGCCCTTACTGGAGGATTCTGAATTCCATTTAAAAGACTAAGTCAGAAGCTAAAATCTTTGATTGGGATAACTCACTTGGTGTATTTGACTTTCGTTCCATCGTGGTCAACCTGAAATCTCACCTAGCTTCTGGTCACTTGTGATCAGTGACTAAAACTTTGAAAAGTCAAATCTCATGGCCACTCTATTGATTTTTCTAAAGTTTTTGTGTTATTTTTCTGATAAAATCTTTATATAAATTTGGAAATTGGTTCTATTAATCGTGTGTGCACAAGTAATAGGTCAACAATTCTCCTTACTGATAACAAAGCACCCCATTGCAGCGCTTGACACTCTCAGGGTAGTGAGGCAGAACAGTCCAAGGCCTACTCAGGGGAGGTGGTGCGGGCTAGTAATCACAGTTCGCTAGCACGCAATAATATCTGCCAATGAATGATTGCCCAGTTAGTGCCTTTTCTTTAGAAAAGGGAAAATCACATTTATTGCAACACACATTACTAAATACTATTCAGTGGTTTACAAATATGTACATTGGCAGATGGAAAATACCATAGATTACATTGCCTAATCACCCTTAACTCTGTAAAGGGGGATCATACAAACATATAAGGTAAGTCTACGAGCTTGGTCTAAGTTTTAAGATTAACAAACCCCACATAAAGGCATCACTTTGTAGGTAAATGCAACCATCAATAATAATTATCAGGTGTAAATGCACTTATGAATGTCAATAAAGCATATGCATTGTGATCAATAAACACAGCCATCATTAATATGTCAATAAATCATTTTAAAATGAGCAAAACGTGCTTTTTTTTGTAAACCATGAAAGTGCAATCATAAAAACAGCCCCTAATGGGGCATCACATTTTTTTATTTCAATGGATTTTATTAGGCATTTCCAAAAGAAAAACAGAAACACCAAGAAACGGTGTACAGAGAAAAAAGTGATGGAATACATCGGCTGGATCGAAATATAACAACTACAGCAATATGATAAGCAGGTGGTATTGCCACAAACAGTATACAAAGTATAAGGTACGAGATGAAACAAAGCACTGTACACTAATGAGTAATCAGTCGATAGTTCACGAATTGAGGAGAAAGAAAATTAAGTTTTAAATTAAAATGAAAAAGGAGAAAAGACGAAA
The DNA here is from genome assembly GCF_964204655.1 of Triturus cristatus. Taxonomy (NCBI): domain Eukaryota; kingdom Metazoa; phylum Chordata; class Amphibia; order Caudata; family Salamandridae; genus Triturus; species Triturus cristatus. The sequence goes on along the minus strand of NC_140584.1, from coordinate 468,397,372 downwards.
AGACGAAAGAAGAAGAATGAAAGTAAGAGTAATATAGTTATAAAGAGATTAAAAGAGTTGAAAGACTGGCCTACACATGCTTCTGTTGGGTATCGGATCAGTATTCATGTAATGGAGTGAAGTCCTATGGAGGTAGAATTTTGTAGGTCCAGTACGCCTGAAGTTCCTGAGTGCATTATAAACATTCTTAAACACAATTTATGGCTGGGGAGGTATGAAGGGAAGTACAATATGAACAGTGTCTGTAGGGTAATCATGGTGGTTTGTATGTGGCGAAATACACATCTAGCTTGTCCCACATGTGTCTTGTTGACCGTTTCCAAGGTGAGTTTTGGAGAGCGATGTTATCTGCGCATATGATCTGTGTAATCCAATTCATCAAACCTTTGAATGAAGCCTTATGTGTGTCCTTCCAATTATTCAGGACAATTGTTATTGCGGATGTGAGTAGGAGGTCCGAGAGAGCGTTGTCTGTATGGTTTATTGTGTCAGCACTAAGAAAGCCGGCAATTAGAGTGGAGAATTCTCTTTTTAGTTGGCAATTTAATAGTTTTGATAGAAATGCAAATATGTTGTCCCAAAATGTTGGTAAAATCTTGCAATGGAGAATAAGGTGAGCTAAATCGCCTACCTTTTCCTTACAGTTCCAGCAGGTCCGATCTGAGTGGAGATGTTGTGAATGTAACCGGGCAGGTGTCCAATAGGCTTTATGCAGGAGCCATAGTTTTGTTTGAGATAAGACCGGAGATATATTATTATGGGTAGTCGAGCTCCATATTTGAGACCATTTAGTCTCGGTTAGAGGTCTAGAGTAATGTAACCCCTAGAAGGTAATAAGATTTTTATTGAGAGTCGAAGTTTTAGGGAAAAACAGTTTGCATATAAGTGAGACTTGGTGGCCTAGCTTATTGATCTTCGCAACAAAGTTTGGGAGAGATGGGGAAGATTTATGCAGTTTGGCTTTTGATAAGGGTGTTCTAATCTTGAGAAAGTTGTAAAATTCTATATTATTTAAACCATATATAGTTTGAGGTTCTTTAAAAGTTAATGGGTATGAGGAACGGTCTAGTTGCTGGGGGAAGAAGATACCTTTGTTGATCTAAGATTCATATTGTAAAGTTGTGCCTTTATATAGGATGTTGCAGTTTTTCCATATGGATTCCGTTGTGGAAAGCTTTATGCTTAAGGTGAGTTTCTTATCTAATTTTAGGAGCGCGTTTTTTTGTATTTTTAAATATTGACTTTGATCTAAGTAAATTTGTGTGGCGAGAGGTGAGCAAGATAAGAGGGTTAAGGTTGTCAAGGATGGCCTTTTCCACTTCTAACCACACTGACGTGTAGTTGTTGGGAGGCGAGAGCCAGTAGGAGCCCTGTTTTGCAAGGTAGGCAGTTTGGTATGTTTTAAAATCGGCTAGATTGACTCCACCTAGGGATTTGTCCAGCCTGAGTTTTTTTAGTTCTATCCTAGCTTTCCTGCCTTGCCAAATGAATTTTGATAAGAGGATATCAAGTTTATGGTGGAAGTCTTCTGTTAAGATGAGAGGAAGCATGTTGATAAGAAGATAATTAATTAGGGGGGCAATCATCATCTTTATTGTTTCAATTCTACCCCACCAGGTGATATATTTTGGAGACCATTTGTCTAAAAGTTTCTTAATTTTCTCCAGAGTGGTATTTTTATTGTAACGTAGTGTGTCGATGATGTTGTATCCTGGCTGCCAAGCAAGACCTGATTTACCTAGAATCTCTCCAGTGCAGTGTACATTTAAGGGTTTTACTTCAGATTTGTCTCTGTTTAGCTAATACTCATTTAGCTAATAGAGTAGTTCCCTATTGTGAGCATCAAAGCGTTGATCGAAGGGCCCGGGTTTTCTGTTACTATTAGGACATCGTCCTATCGATAATTTAACTTGAATGTTCTTAAAGCCCACTCCTGTAATATCTTTATTTGGATTAATATCTTGTAGGAGGGGGCTCTAGTGATAATAGGAAGAGGGATGGTGAAAGTGGGAAACCTTGTCTTGCGCCTTGTTAAAGAATGAGAAACTCAGAGGGGAACCGTTGATTGCAATACCTGCAGTGCGCTTCACATAAAGGGCCATGACCATAGTTATGTAGGGGTTACCTAAGTCAAATGAGTGCATGCAGTGTTTTAAAAAGGACCATGAAACTCTGTCAAATGCTTTTTCTGCATCTAGGGTGATAGCTATTGATGGGGCTGGTTTAAAAGTTACATTTTCTAGTACATGGCATAGTAGACGGGTTTTGTCGTTCGACAAACGGCTTTTAAGGAAGCCTACGTGGGAGTTGCTTATTAATTGTGGAAGGACTGCATTAAGTCTCGTGGCTAAAATGTTTGCGTACATTTTGCAGTCGACGTTGATGAGGGATATTTATTGGTCTAATATTTTTGGGTGGTAGGGGATCTTTCCCTTCCTTAGAGATAACTATGATGTTGGCCTCTGTCATGGAGTTTGTTGTTCTTCCTTTATTTGCTATATTATCAAACACTTTTTAACATGGTTGGTTGCAGTAAAGCTGCGAATGTCTTATAGAATGTGGCTGTAAAACTGTCAGGTCCCGGGGCTTTATTATAGCCTTAGAGCCCGCCGTAGCGGACTATACCGGCTATTAAAGGCCCGCTGCAGCGTTAAAGGCCCGAGCCGAAGGAGAGGGACTTTAACAAAGCAGCGGGATTTAATTGCCGGTATAGCCCTGCTACGAAGGGCTATAAGGCTATTAGAACATTCTGCCACTAGAGGGCAGAATGTTCTAACAAATAAAGCCTTCAGGGAGCGTGAAGGGATTGAAATCCCCGCGGGCTCCCTGAAGCCTTTGTTCACAGCCAGGGCTGTGAACAAAGAAACATTGGAATGTTGGAGCTCCGGGCTTATACCAGTCATTATAAGCCCGGAGCACTCCATTGTTTTCAATGGAGCTACCAACATTCCAATGTTCTAATGTCTTTTAAAGATTTAATATATTTTGACAATTCCAGTTCGCTTATTGGTTTCCCTAGAGCAAGTTTATCTGTTTTGTTTAGTTTAAGGAGGCTCAGTCTGCTCAGGTATTGAGTGCACCCTTCTAAGTTATATTCCTGATCGTTCCGGTATAAATCCTCAAAGAAGGATTTAAAGGTGTTTAATATTTCCTTCTGTTTAGTGTGTGTTTGGTTATTTGCATCCTTGCTTGATGAGATAATATTTTGGTTTTGTTTGTGTTTAAGGTAGGAAGCTAGCATTTTTCCTGCTCTGTTGGCTTCACAGAGTTTGGGGCTCTTGAATTTATTTATCCATACCCCTGCTCGTTTTCTTAGATTTTTGTGTTAGTTGGTTGAGAATATTGTTATTATTATTTAGTGAGTTGGCATGTGTAAGCTCCAGGTATTTGATTTCTTGTTCTAGTTTAACTAGTTCAGCATTATAACTTTTATTGATTTTTGTTTTGATCTCTATGAGGACTCCCCTCAGGGCTGCTTTCAATACGTCCCAGAGGGCGCTCATGTTTGTCTCTGAAAGATCATTATGTTTTAGATAATCTGTGATCGCATCTTCAATTTTCTTTTTGTAGTTGGGGTCTAATAGAACATCGTTATTAAAGCGCCATCTTTTGGGCGAAGGTTTAGAATGACTGCCAGCTAATTTAGTGCTGATACATGAGTGATCAGACACTAGCTTGGGTGAAATATCTGTTTGGTCAATTAGGTGTGTGAAAGTTCCCGCTATAAGTATATAGTCAATTCTTGTATACGAGTTGTGTGGGGCAGAATAAAAAGTGTAGTCCCAAGAGTCTGGGTGTTGAAGGCGCAAAGAATCGTTGAGGTTAAATTTAGATTTTTTTTTCTGTACTATGCCATGAGATAGTGGATTGGCGATCAATTATTGGGTCTAATGGGAGATTAAAATGGCCGCCAACTATGATAAGATCATCCTGGGGAAGATTTCCTATTTTTTTTAATACCCTTGACGGCGCTTTATTACATGTATCACCTTTATACACTTTCAGGCCACAATACCCGCAACCATAAAAGTAAACCCCTAAAGGGCGCAGCACTCCCAGCTGTAGAGCATAAGCTCTAGCCTTGGGAGTGCTTTGAAAACATTATGCACAATTCCAGAGGTGTCCTTGTTTCCTGAACACTGCAAACAAAGGGTCAGTAACTTTAAACATTCTTAAGGGGTGAGTTGCAGTGCTCCTGCTGACTGCCCCATGCTTCCTGCAGTTTTCTGATGGTGCCCCAGCCATCCTAGGGTCATCATGAGTAGGAATAAATGTCTAAATTGAAGCGCTCTGAAGGGCCATTGGGACGCTCCCTTAGGAGCAGGGAATAATTAATAAGAGGCTCTCCCACTGTACCAGGGAGAGCCGCTACTTTGTTTATGGCACACAGCCTTGCATGGCTCCTCCGCTTGGTTGTTGCTTTGTTTGGAGAGTAGTAGCTGGTCCCACCTGGTCACCCACATGCGTTCCTCTGTGCTGCAATACGAGCTGGAAGTTCTTGATCTCTGCCCACTCCATTAGTGTGCCAGGAAGATGGGGCCCCTGGGGGCAAGAATGAGCCTGAGGTGGGAGCCCCACACACACCACCTCCCTGGCTTTAAATAATGAAACGTTCCTTGCACCAACCCACAGGCCCTGTCCCACCCAGGAGTAATTGGTGAACTCAGTGGTGGAGCACCACACGCTTGCTCTGTAAAAAGAGGTAAAAGGTTGCCATTCTTCAAAATGCTATCACTCGGGCCCGTTGGATTGATTTTGATGATCCTGAGCTCATTTTACTCCTGGTGGAGAGCTCTAGCCACCAGGGGCAGTTGCAGCAGATCTCCTCACTGTTAAAGCAGTGTAGTCCTCACAGAGCTGGTTCTCCTGGCTTTCTGTGCCAGCCTTCCTCCTGGTATTGGTCTCTGGGAGCAAAGGTCCAGGGCTTTCCCCCAACTGGTCGTCAGGTGGTGTAAGGGGACCAGCCTCACTGACCCTTGGCGAGAGCCACTGATCTTGGGATCATCTGGGCAGAGTCCGTAGACCTTCCAGGGGAGAGGAAGGTTCCAGAAGCCAGGCACCCCTGGCAAATCCTAGGGTGCCATGTCCCCACTCCATCCCTGTTCCAACCTTGCTGCATAGCATGCTGGGACAGTTCAAAATAGCGTCTTCCATGCATCACTAGTCACATCTCCTCTAAGGGCCTCAGCTCTGCCCCTCTCTGACATTACTGCCAGGGCTTTTCTAATCAAGATTTCAAAGAGGAGTCCCTTCCTGTGCTGGCTCCTTTGTTCAGTGGAATTGGGCAGCCCCATCCTTGGCACAGTGTGACAGTTGATTGATTGATCCAGATCCTCCTGCCCCACCCCTGTCCTACTCAGGAGCTGAGTGAAGCACTGTTAATTGTCCCCTTTGTGTGAAGAGGTCTTTGTTCTTATAGCTGGAAAGAAATGTAATTAACCTGGCAGAGCAGGGTGACAAAAAGGCCTGAAATCTGATTCTGAGCTGACCAATAAATTGTACAGATATCTTTTTGGAACTTCTAGAACCTATTTTCACATACAGGTTACACCCCATTTCGATATTTCACTGGTCTCTGTAGGCCAAGGGAAGCAAAATTGTACTCTAAGGCAGTTTTCTCCCTATGTGTGCAATTAAGTCACTACAGACAAAACAGTAAATCTCACTGACTTTCCCTATCACTGTACACTAACTTTATAAGACCTATCCCTGGTCAATATCCAATTCTGCAGGGTCCCCTCTAAACCAGGCTACTTGTGCACAGTTTCTGGGCAGCACACGATGTTAGTCTCACATGGGCAGCCCTCACACTTGTGCACACGTGTTCATGTGTAACCAGCCAAGCACCCCCTACCCTTGCTGTTTTGCAGTGACCTCATTTTAAAAGGTGGACAATGGCGTAAGCATGTGCAGTCCATTTGTCATGTAATTACTGTGGGTGAGACACATGTAATGACACTCACCCATAGTAAAAAAAAAACTGGGTGATCCAATTTTTTTTTTAATCCAGGTGTATTTAATGGGCAGAACCCAGTTGAAACAGTTGTGGATGTTTATTTTTGTTGTGTTTTTACATTTTAACTGGTTTGGTACCACTAAAAATATTGCACACTTTTCCTAAAGCTAAGCCTGTCTCCTCTATGCAATAACTACCAGGGTTGAGCCCAGGTTTATTTACTGAACTTGTGTGTTTAACTTGATAAGATATTGGGTTCACTTCATATGTTTATGTTTATAGGTCTTATAGAGCGCGTAGCTGCCCGAAGGCTTCCCAGTGCTATGGAGCAGGAGTGAGCATAAGCTGGGCATCAGTCTGGGAAAAGCCAGGTTTTCAGTTTCTTTCTGAAGGCCAGTTCCTCGACGGTTAGTCTTAGATCTACTGGCATCGAATTCCATAGTTTCGGCACCAAGTGCGTAAAAGATCTTCCTCCCCATCTAAATCTTCTGATCCTGGTGGTTTTGGCAAGGTGTTCTGAGGAGGATCTCAGGGCTCTTTCTGGTGTGCAGGGTGTGATCAATGTATTTAGTAAGGTTGGTCCTTTTCCCTTTAAGGCCCTGTGTGCTATACATAATGTTTTAAACTTGATCCAGGCCTCCACCAACAACCAGTGCAACAATTTCATGGCATTTCATGCTGATTCATGTCTTGGTGTGTTTCTGAGTTGTCTGGCTGCCGCATTTTGTACCACCTGATGTCTGTTCAGTATGTATTTAGGTGACCCCAGGAAGAGAGAGTTTCCGTAGTCAAGGCACGAAACCACCAGCGCTTGTACCACGGTTCTCTGGGTCTTCTCTGGTATGCGGTCCAAGATTCTTCGGAGCATCCTCAGGATTCCGAAACAGGTGGCTGCTAGTTTCCTGGCCTGGGTCTCCATTGGGAGGTTGCAGTCCAACCAAAATCCCAGGTTTTTTATGGAGTTCTTATGCCCTGGTGGTTGTCCTAGTTCTATTGGCCAGGGTATAGCGATTTGCAGTGATATTTTGTTGCCTAGGAACATAAGTTCTGTTTTGTCCCCGTTAAGCTTTAGCCTGCTGCCGGTCATCCATCTGGCAATCTTTTCCATGCAGCGTGATAGTGAGATGTTTTTAGGTTCGTGGTCCTTTTTTACTGAGATTACCAGTTTGGTGTCGTCTGCGTATGTTATAATTGACGACCCAAATTCTTGGACAATGTCGGCCAAATGTTGCATGTACAAGTTAAACAGTGTGGGGCTCAGGGAGGAGCCCTTTGGGACCCCACACGTAAATTTAAAGTTGTCCGATAGGTGTCCGTCCTCTGTAGTTTGGAAGGATCTGTCTTTCAGGAATGATACAATCCATTTTAGAGCAGGGCCTTGAATCCCTGCTCTCTCTAGCCTGAGCGCAAGTGTCTCGTGATCCACCATGTCAAAAGCTGTGCTCAGCTCTAGTGGTAGGATGGCAGCCTCACCCCCTTGGTCAGGAATGCTCTTCAATTTTTCTGTGACAAGCAGTAGGGCGGATTCGGTGCTGTGGGCTAGTCTAAAGCCCATTTGGGTCTGATGAAGTATCTCATTCTCCTCTAGAAACTGGGACAGCGCCTGCCCAACAAATAACCAATTTTCATAGAGGGAGCCAACAAGTAATGTAGAAAAATGAATAGCATTGCTAGACCCACATCCTATGTAATACCCAAATGGTTAGCAAAGGATTCAACTTCAAATAATCCGGTTTGGCCTCATTTAGTATGACTATACATAGGAGCTATACAACACTACAGACAATAACTGAAATTATAAAAGTAATGTATTACAAATATTCAAATAAATATGCAATTTTGACACATCTGATTTCCACAAAATCTCTCCTAAAATTTAAAACACACATCCTTTAATTTATATTTTTTAAATCATTTTTATATATCGGAGTTCAAATCAGAGTCCAGCAACAGTAAGCTAGAAGTGACACCTCCAACAGGAAGTGAAAGTAGTGTAAATGTGATAAAGTGCAGTGTACCTCATACACAATTCACCAAACAAGATGGTTACCTACTTGCCCATTGCACCACTACCCCATGCCAGTTCCCAATCTGTTTAACCTTTTTCTCTTCACAAAATGAATGATGTTTAACCCAGCATACCTGCTGAGTATGTAACACTCCACCATGCAACACCTAGTCCCCACAGATTCCAGTGCTCCAACCCTCAACAAATCCTTCTCTCAGAAGGTTGGTGGGCATGTGCAGCCTAGTGAAACACTGTGACAGATACTGAATCTGGATTGAGGCTGAATTCTTCTGGCATTTTAATAGACCTAAAGAAAATATTGTATTTCAGTCAAGAAGACATGTGTGCTGCAACAAAAGAACTGAATCTATCTGAAAATATCTAATGTTATTCTAGTTAGAGGAGCAAGGACTAAGTTGGATTTATTGTACAATATATTTGGTGGACATCTGTTCAAAGGTGGCACATGTCATCTGCAATAATTATCTCATATTTATTTCTAATTCTCATCAGATCAATTTTGTGACAATTCATTTACATTTGCCTTGTACTTGGAAGACTCATTCTGTCATTTGTTCATCCAAAGTGAAGTCATATGTTGCTGACCTTTATCATCGACTTGCATTTGAACCTCAAACTTTTATTGTACCTGGGCAGCTAGAATATGAGTACCAAAAAATATGTGATTCTAAGAAGTTTCAAGATCATCTTTAATGTCTGATCCACTGAAATATTATCTTTTTATGAGTGCTCCTGTAAGATGCTTGTTCAGATTAGCTTCCATTGTTGTCTGATGTTTCTTTCAAGGATGCTTCAGGAAGCTAGCACACTGTTACATGTGTGCTGAGAGTTTACCAGAGATTGCTAACATTCAGGAGATGAAGGTAAACTTCTTGCTCAGTCATGCAGCATTTATTGACACTGTGCTCCCTTATGAGACTGCACTAGCATTTCCAAAAGTACTGTCACCTGGAGTAGGGTTCCATGAGCTGCATGAAACCTTGGGTGAGTAGATGATGACTTTGGAGATGAGCATTGCCAAACGATTTCACAGTTGGGCTTATTCTTCATATATCAAACCAACTCCGTTAGATTTAGGACAGGAGTGTGACCAAACCTTATAAATTACCCTTTCTAAAATGGTAATCTGTCGGTAGAATTCTATCTGAAATTCTTAATCCAAGATGGAGTAGTATTTTTCTGTGATGTTATTTCCTGTTTGAATCAAATACAAGGGGCCATGTCCATGTGATGGATGCGTTGCAACACGTGTTCCCTTATTTTTCATTGCATTACAACCCCTTGCTGTTATTTCTATCCCTGAATTTTGCTTCTTGTAGTTGAGATTTCTGCTGCATTTTCATCTGGATGTCCTTGATTGTCTCTTTCCTCTTTCTTAATGTCAGAGCCCGAGGGTTTGGTGACTCCTATTAATTTCTGTATAAACTTCATCTTCAGTCAAGAGCTACAAGGTTGCTGAGTAGGTTCATTTATCCTTTCTGTTTTTTCCTCCTAACAAGTACTCTCTTAAAGAAGCACACATTTCATGTATGTTATTAAGTGCAGTGGTACTCTCTGGCTACCGTGAGGAGACACCTTTCCTTGGGCACTCAAGAAGGAAGCTCCACAGACCTTCACAACATCCAGTCTTTGACAAACTCTGATGTGAATGACTTCTTAGGTTTGAATCTTCTATGAATCATTCCTAGGACCTAACATAAGAGTTGCAACAATCATGCTTTGAGAATGTGGCATTAAAACAGACATTGATATTACAGTCTTCAGATATCCCAGTAGTACCTTTGGGAGATCCAGTGAGGTTGAGAGAATTTTTGAATTCTCTTGTGCAATTTGCTTGTCACACTGCAAAGTTTAGCGAAGATTGAGTAAAATTGTTGATTGGTTGCCGCACTGCAGCTGCAATGGTCTGGGCAACTTCTTAAGTAATAACATTCAGGTGCTTCTTTAGTGCCATAATATGCTTTCTGATTATTCTTTAAGAAGATATTTGATTATCCTGATCTGAAGTATTCAGCTGAGGAAGAAGTGTGCTACATTCAGCAAGGTGTAATGGATTTATTACTTTATACAACTCATTTTTGTCAATTGGCTTCTCAAACTACTTGGTTTGAAAGAACTCAGATGACACTTTCATGGCATGGTTTGAAAGAAGAAATGAAGGAGGAGACGTCCATTCACAGTGTCCTATTTCATTTTCTAAAGATATTCATTTAGTTATGTTGATGAACTACAGATTAGAAGTAAGGCTAAAGGAAAATCAGACATCCTGAAGAAGTCAATCTAATTATGCCAGAGATTTCTCATGTGGTCTGTCAAATTTTTCAGTGGATCCATTGTGCCAAGAAAAACACATACAATAGAGACAGGTAATGTGTACCCTAAAAGAAGATGGAAAGGAACACTGCTGAAAGGCTGGGTTATGTTTCTTTCATACTCCACATGTTATTCAGGCTTGTGCTAAATTGCCTTAGAAGGGAGACCTCAACTATCTCATAATAAATGGAGTGCATTGGTTTCCTTTTTATTGTCTTCTATGAATTATACTGATAATCATTTGTTCTTTAACAGATTGGTATCAGAACAGAAGAAGGAATATTGTTAAAACTCCTGCATTGAAGTATAGTGGTTCCCATGGAATGTTCATACAGCAGACTAAAGCCTCGGAGAATATTTTTTCTAAGTGACTTAAGAAGACTCCTGAGGCAATATGTACTGTTGATGGTTCACCATAAACGTTTGGTTGAATACAAGAGGCCACGTTCCCACTACAAATGTCATTTGGAGATCATACTCAAGTATTATCTTTTAAAAGTAGGTTGGAGTGTTCTAATCCCCTGTGGGAAGCCCTACTAGAAGTTTGTTTTCTGAAAAAAGAGTTCAACATTCATACATTTACCCATGTTTAGTTTTATTGCTTTGTGTGTCTTTCCATCACAGCACTTAGTGGGGAGTGCCATGCCAATGCAGAGTGTGGTTTGTTAAAACAGAATCACTTGCATGCTGTGCATTGAGGTCTGCTCACATATCTTGTTCATTTCTTTAAATTATTCTTATATTTTACCCCTGCATCCACAAGGAAGAATCTGGTTTACTCCATTTGGAACATACATCTACATGAGTGTGCAGCCTGAGTGTACATTTCCACCACAAAGTTGAGTTTAATTAAACAAATGGATTGCTAAGTGTGAGAAGAACTTACCTGTTGAGAGGTCACCATCGTTGCAGCACATCCCCAGCACTGCACTGCTGGCATCTAGCAGAGAGAGAAAGTAAAGAATGACCAGTCTTACCCAAAACAGTGGAAATAGAAAGAGGACAAATGAGTGCATGCACCAAAAAAGAGGAAGGACTGCTGTGGCGCATGCTCCTTACTTAAAAAACAAGGACATGGGTAGAGAGGCAGCAGCCAAAAGAAAGTTCATCACAGTGGCGGACAGACTAGCTGGCAAGCCAAGTAAGACGTTGCAGAACTAGGGGTGGGCGGAACTCCCAGTGTTTCACTCCGCGAGTAGGTGGATTAGGCACGTTGCACAGATTTTTAGCACTGGGAGCTTGTTCCATACTGCAAAGTCAGCACAAACAGCACCACATGGCACGATAGAGGGTGCTGCTTCTTTGCTGCTGCTCAAGTAGATTTTTTCTCGAGTGGCAGCTTTCTCACCGTTAACTATTGTGACTGCCGGGTGCCGTCTTAGCTCCCTAACATCACGCCATAGGACTGTTGCTCACGCATTCCACCTTAACATTGGCAGGCCACGAGCGAGAAAAACTCTGCCACCCAGCGGTTGCCGGAGATTTGCCAGAACTCCGCTTTACAAGCATAATGCAGATTGGACAAAACTCAGCAAACTCTGCCAGCGGAGTGGAATTTATTGTCCACCTCTATGCAGAAACCTCAGGAACCTGCAGAGCCTATAAAACTGACCGATGAGGAGGAGGCAGGTTAGGCGTACCCCCTCCCCAAATCCCGAGTCTTCAATAACCTGGAACTACAAAGGATGTGATAATGGGTTCTTTCTTTACATCAAGGACACATCTATGGAAGTAGTTTTCCTCTCAACTTTGATATATTGTATATGAATAACTTGGAGACCACTACCATCTTGGCCCCTCCAAACCCGTTTAGAAACTAGATCTTATTTTGGAAACGATATATTGGAGATATTTTTCTTATACAGGAAGGGACATGTTCTTCTCTCATTTAAATGCAGAGCTTGCTGAACCAAAATTGCAATGGCGTTAAATTCACTATGCATCACAGTAATGTTGAAATTCTATTTCCTGATTTAACAGTAAAAGTGAAATACAATCAACTTTATACTTCTCAATATTGGAAACCTACATAAAGAAATACACTACCTTCCTATAAAACTTATCATCCATGCTCACTTCTGAACTCATTGTTTTATAGTCGGATTTTGGGAATCTGTTGTTAAAGGTGGATTTCTTTAGAAAAGCCAAGATTCTCACTGATAACCCCTTGTACGAGGCTTACTTAAACACTCAGAAAAATGCTCAGTAAAAAGAGCTTGGCATTTCCCTAAGGACACGTTACATCGCTGACAACAAAAAACTTAGGGAGACTAGTATGTGTCACTAAATTTTCCCTAACCTCAAAATTTGTCTCTAGATGTAGCAGAAAACACTGGAAATTACTGGCAGCTGGTGCCCTTGTATTTGAGCCTCTAATGTTTACATACAAAAAAGGTAAAAAGTTAAACTTTGTCCATGCGGCCCTGCCTTGGGTGAGGAATCCTATCACTGTCACCAACCACATGGGCATTCCTCTCCTGATTGGAAATTACAAATGTGGAAATTGTGTTGTATGTTTCCTGTCGAGATGAAGGTCTTTAGCCACAATTATATGACTGTTCTTCTCAAGCTATTCTCCAATTGCAACACACGTAATATTGTTTATGCCATATGTTACCCATGTAATCTGCTTTACATCGGTCAGACTACACAAAAAATTAAAATCCACATTTGTCAACACAGAAGCAGGCTCAGATGGAAAGTCCTAACTGAACCATTGGTCACACATTTCATTGAATATGGCCACACAGAGGATGGCATCAGATGGTAGGTGATTTCGACTCTTTACATCCCTGACAAAAATTTGGAACAACTCTTGAAATGGCATTACGATGGAATGTTTTTTTCAGTCTCCCTACTAAGGGGTATATTCTCAAGAACGTGTGATAACCATCGCAAAAGTTACTTAACGCAACCCTCAACATTGCAGTCCATCGCGGGAAATTTACGCCGTGTTAATTAGGTATTCACAACACGGCGGTACCATGCGATAATCACCAGATAACGCCTCAACTGACCGCGTTAAAATCAATGCCACGCTGCCAAAATGCGAAACACGAACGCCAAAAAGGCTGCGATGAGGCCAATCGCAATACAAAAAGCAGCGAAAACCAGCGTCAGGTCTGCAAATCCCACGTGTCTGGTGGGAAAATGCACTAGAATAGCAACAAAAACAACACACCAGAAAGAAGCCAAAGTGCGTAGCAACATGAATGCATCCTGACCGAGAGCAGTGGCCAGCGCGAACCCCACAAGCCCCACAGACCACCAGCAAGGAACAATGGGGTCAGGGAAGGCAAAGGAGAAGAGGGAGAGGAAGACGGGGTGCAGTCCGCAGGAAATCAAGACCAGCGTCACGGAGGTGACAGAACACAAACAGCAACTGACCCACAATCAGACTACCTTGAATGCAGCCGGAGTATCGAGGAGGCCAATGGAGGAGGTCAAGAGGCGCTGGCATGAGGTGAGAACGTAAACCAGGCACAAAGACGGCGCCAACAGGAAGGCAGCAATGGTGACAGAAGGTGAGAGTCCTGCACCACAGGAGGAGCTGGAGGAAACGGAGGCCACAGTCAACAGTGCGGAGAAGGTGCAAGGAGTCGGGAGTGCGGACACAGCTCGGGAGGACCTGATACAACATCAACAGAGTGAGTAAAGTTCAGGGACCGGGGGGACAGGGGGAGATGGGCACAATGGCGCACATCAGTGGTCGAAGTGGGGGGAAAAAAGTAGGGGAACTGTGGGCGGAGAATCAGAGGGCGGGAGTAACCCAAGGATTGGCTCAGTGGGCGGAGCCAGAGGTGTGGCCAGAATGCGCAAATATCCCAATTTTTAGTATTTGTTTGGCATTTCACTGCCCAGTTTAATGAACCAATGGATACACATGATTATATAAGGTTATAATGATTTATTGACATTAAAACACATTCACAAAGTGGGATATGCTTCTAATCACAGAATGTCCCAAATACGATAAAATGTGGAAGCACGAGCCATTTTTCGCAGAGCCATGGAGTTTTATCATCAGCACTTCTCCCTTTTTCCACAACAGCAGTTCAAACATGAATGGCAAAATATCCTAGTTTGCAAATGTTTTCTATATAATTATGGCTCTGCCATATTTGCCTCCTAATGCAAGATCTGCTGCATGATCTGACCATTTAAACTAATAAATTGTTTATAGCTCAAACGTATCAAAACTTAACAAAAAATGTGACTTGTTTTCCTGCAGAGTGGATGGCTTATTGCAAAGTTTGACTGATCACCCTTCTCACTGTTGCATTTGTATGTTACACTGGTACTAATAAGGCAAAATCTTTCCAAAGATGTTTTTGTACACATGCCAAAATAATAAAATATCAGAAAATATACTGCATTACGCTGCAGCCTTTTTTTAAATGCATAATTTAGTCAACACTGTGGCATAATTTTGTCCTCCTTTGCTGCATATTTAATTCCAGTGACCCCACAGCAAGCAGCACATGTTAAAATTGCTTGTGAATGAAGCAGAGAGACTGTGAAGTTTGCGAACTTAGTTTGGTGTGCGTGCAAATTCTGCATTGCCAATCCCTGGTGAGTTGCAGCTACTACTTCTGAAACGGCCAACTATGAGTGAGGCAGACTGGCCTCAAGGGCGGGGTTGGTCTTAGCACTGGTGGTGCCCTGTGCATTAATGTTTGTTATTACCCTCTAATGGCCACCTCTGCCATGGATTCCCTCACTACCACCCTTTAACAGTGCCCCTCAAGTCTTCATAATCACACACTCTCTCAGATGCATTTAATTTGATTTACAGCGCCACTCAAACCAGTGTAGGGTGTCAGAGCACTTTACATCACACACATTACTTAGAGACAATCAATATGTGTGTAAATCACTGTATAGAAAATGTTACATAAGACTAAGGACTACAAGGTGTAGGAGTCACATGACAACCATACTACTAGGCGGTATAGTTTAATAGTGATTGGTCTGGAGAAACATAAACTCAGAATTTTAAAATGTAATACCATGGTTGGGGGTTCTCTTTAACAATCAGAATTGATTTCTGTTCAAAAGAACACTGTTTGCAACATTAGGATAATCAAAGACTAGGGGGAAAAACATAATGCTCTAATTTATACCTTGCAGGTTGTATGCAGCTCTTACATGAAAGTTAATAGCTCACTGTTGTATGTTAGGATCATAACTGCAAGTAACAAAAGGATCTCTCTGACAAAAGCAGTAGCCCACTGACCTATTTACATTATGTGCACTTTGTGATCTGTGTAGGAAGGTGGAATCTGACTGCATGGTTGCCCCCACTTTTTTCCTGGTGTTTTGCTGGTTTTCGACTTAGTCTGGCTGGGATCCTGCTATTCAGGACCCCCGCCTATCTGCTTTCTCCCTTAAATTGATTACAGGTACTATAGGTACACTCCAGATTGGATTATGGGGTACCCTTATAAGTCCCTAGTATATGGTATACTATGTACCAAGGGCATAGGTACGCCAGAGGCCTACCAGGGGCTGCAGCATGTATTGTGCCACCCCTGGGAAGCCTTCCAAAATGACACCACAGTTCTGCTACTGCAGCCTGGGTAAGGTGGTACATGCACCCCTTACTGAGATATAGGTTCACTCTATCTCTCCATATCACTGCACATATAAACCTATAAGTCACCCCTATGGGAGGCCTTGCCAATCCTGAAGGCAGGGTGCTGGGTTTTATGTGAGAGGGTGCCCATGCATGAGCAGAGCCCCTCTGCAGCCTTCGGAACCTTTATTCTGGGGTTGTTTGTGATGCAGCCAAACCATACATTCTTATGTGCATTATAACCAAACGGTAAATGCTAACTTTGGGATGGCTGCATGGAAACATGTCGTATTTGGTGTCAAACACTTTGGAATCATACCCCCACATCAGTAACTGGTGTGGGAGTATGATCCCACCCTTCTAGAGGGAGAGACATGACAGCACCGGTATACCTGCTACCAGCTAACAGAGCCCTGGCATCACAAAATGGATGCTGCCAGCCACAGACACGAGTCTGCCCTCGTGTTGCTGGATGAAACTCCTGTACGGGAGGCTTTGAAGTTCAGCACTGGGGGAACATTTGGTGTCCCTGTGCATAGTCCAGCTCAAACCGGTTGCAGGGCTACCAGCCCCTGCTCTGGCGCGAAACTGGACAAAGGAAATGGGTGTAGCCACCCCTCCTTCCTGACCCTCCCATAGGTGGGTCCCTAGATTTTGTCCCACCCCTTTCTTGGGTATAAGAAAGGAACCCCTGGCTACAGGACTTTAGATTACACATGGACGAAACTCTGATACTGAATTCTGGAACTTCAACGATCTACATTGAACTAGATGAGTGAAGAATCTCCCTTGGAGTAAAGGAGTTACTCCCCTGCAAGGCAGGCACCAAAGACACATCTGACCGGTTTGCAGCTCCGAAGCTCCCACCAGACTCCGAAGAATGTTAGAACACAGGAGGTGGGTTTCCGTAGTCTTAGAGGTCGATCAGTGCCCACAGCAAGTCTGAGGCCCATATCCCTTGTGGCTAACGTGCAAACCGAACCCCTGGACACCATGTCACTTTGCAGAAGCATCAGCTTTACAACAACTCCTGCAGCTGAGCTTTGGATTACTTATAGCCCTGACCCCGAGCAGCATTTGCACTGAAGATTGCCCGCCTAATAATAATAATAATAATACTGGATTTTGTAAAGCGCGAACAGCTACCTCACGAGGAGGTGTCCCGGCGCTAGAGGAACCACAGAAGTCCTGGGGCGGAGATAGAAGACCTAGCGTGGCTGGGAGAAGAGCCAGGTCTTAAGCATCTTCTTAAAGCAGGGTTCAGATGGAACCTGCTGGATTGCTTGAGGGAGGGAGTTCCACAGAACGGAGACGTTTGCTGAGAAGGTACGACCGCCAAGGCGGGCCTTTTTTGCTCGTGGGACAACCAATAGGACACGGTCATTAGACCGTAATGCACGGCTTTGGGAATATCTTGGAAGGCGTTCTTTTAGGTAAAGTGGGCAGGAGCCATGCAAAGATCTGAACGCAAGTGTCAGAGCTTTGAATTTTATCCGGTTGACCACAGGAAGCCAGTGCAGGGTTCGAAGATGCGGAGAGACTGACTGCTTGAAAGGAATTCGCAGTAGCAGCCTCGCAGCCGCGTTTTGAACTACCTGCAATTTATGGGTTAGGAATTTTGGGAGGCCCAGGTAAAGACCATTAGCATAGTCAAGCCGTGAGGTGACCGTTGCATGGACCACCATTTTTCTACAGCTCTCTGGTAGAAGTTTAAGAAATTTTCGGAGGTTTCTGAGTTTACTTAAACAGCAACCGGCCACTTGTTGGATATGGGAAATGAAAGACATTTTATTATCCCATCTCACTCCAAGGTTTTTTGCCGAGTGACTGGGCAAAGGGGGGGGGGCCATCTCCACCGGCCACCATAGCTCTGGGGCGGGGGTGGGACCCTTACCGAAAAAGATAACTTCGGTTTTATTGGCATTTAGTTTTAGTTTGTTAATATTCATCCAGTGAGCAATGTCCTGGAGACAGCCTTTAAAGTTTGCGAAGGATTCCTGTGTCATCTCAGAGTATGGAAATACCAACTGGGTGTCGTCGGCATAAGAAATTGCCTTAACACCCCAGTTGGCAATTAGCGTAAAAAGGGGGGCCAGATAGATATTGAACAAGAGAGGGCTGAGGGCCGAGCCCTGCGGGACTCCACAGTTGAGGGTTTTAGGTGTGGAAGAAATCGTCCCAAGTGCCACCTTCTGCGTTCTCTGAAATAAATAGGAGTTTATCCACCTCAACGCGTTGTCTTGAATGCCTATATCTGCCAGCCGGCTGAGTAGTCTAGCGTGGTCCACCGTATCGAGTGTTCCATGAGCTGGCCCTTTGTGTTTTCTCTCGAGGTCCCTTTGCGATCCCTAGTCCGTCGACTGGTGGGACCCTGTGAAGGCAACTTTACCTCTAATTAGGCTTACCTGATTGCTCCAGACGAGCCCTGACTCTCCATTGCTTGGGGAGTCCCCAGGACCCTGCTGTTCCGCTCCAAAGCATCTTTTCTCTTCCTGCGTGGGTCGCTGTTGCCAAGGCTTGTTGTGTTCAATACGAGGACCGACACCGCAGCACTCGACATCCTTCGTGGGACAGCTCAAATCCAGCTTCTGGTTGTCGTCGACGCCTCCTGGTCCTCGTGGCTGCAGAGTCAAGCTTCGCCTCTTCGCACTTGAATCACCCAACATCGGTGGGCTTTCGTCTACTGTGCCCCTGGTCACTGGCAAGTGACCCAGGCTCTGTCCCCTCTGCTTTCAAGTTCTTCTGATCTTCGATCCAGGCTTGGTTCACACCGGACACTTTTCTCCTTCCCGGCAGCAGCACTTTGCAATAGATCGCCATTGAAATCAACGACGATCCCCGACACCATTTGACACCTATGCACCCGGCTTCCCTGGGTGAGGTAACTCAAGTACTCCGGTGCTCCCGTGGGTGCTGGCCCTAGAACCCCCTAAGTCTAAAGGGGTTTTCTGAAAGTCCTCTGCTAAGTGTCCTTAACTTCTAAAATTCCAACCGCGACTTTCCCATAAAATAGTACGGGGCTCGCGCCGGTGTTTTCACACTGCACGCGTCCCCGGTGGGTCTCCTGTGTCACTACCTTGGGTGGCTCCTTGGGGTCCGAGCGATTCTACGTGCTTTAGGCATTGTGTCTAGTCAAGTCATGGTTCTTATACCACTTTCTTAATATATGGTTTGGTCCGCTCCTAGGGCCCATTGTATATTGTGCCACATGTACAGTGACGCCTGTGCTGGATGTGTGTGGGGTGAGTATAAGGCAGCCCGCACAGAGTGCTTGGTGCTGGCAACAACTTGAACAGTGGACACCAGTGCAATGGAAACAGAAAACACATGCATAACAGAGTCAACTGCTGAGCAACATGGAGGAAGCCGGAGCAAGTACAGAGGTCACCCAACATACAAACAGAAGTGTCCGTGAGATTCAGTGCGCTGCGGTTGGGTCTCCAGAGCTGAGCGTGCTCATGTGAAAAAAATGTCTAGGATTGTGTCCCTTCTGGACATTCCTGATGCAGCTGCAGTGGGAGGGGGGGGGGGTGTCACACCTGCATCAACTTCCTCATCGCCGTCCCAGGTCTCCCACAATGCCTGAGATGACATTGCTGCGTGAGCTCTCCTCAGCACATAAACAAAACAGTAATGGACGATGATTCATGGTGCACAGAGCTAGTGGCACCTGGAATGCTGAGCAAGGGATTAGGCAGAAGATGGCATCCACGACAGGTCTTGGCGGTCGTGGCGTGTGCCTCCTGCGGTGATGGGACGTCCGGGCCGGTCAGGACTCGATTTGATGTGTGAGCCCCGGTGGGCCGCATTTGAGGCCCGAGGCAGCGGACAGCGCAGGTCCACAGACACATGGCATTGATGACCCCAAGGCCATCCAACATCTCAGAAGAAGGGGTCCTGGACCTGACCAGCACAGAATTAGTGGCCCCAGATACATATTGGCCAGCACAGGCACCCCGCCACTGGACGGAGTCAGATGGGTCATGCGAGCTGAGCAGGTCCTCATCAATGTTCAAGGTGTATGTGGCTGAGTGTTGTGGTGGACAGTGGAAGGTGTCCTCCAGGGCATGTTGAAGAGGGTGGAAGCTGTCTGGAAGCAGCAAATGGAGGAGTGGCATGCCACAGCATCGTTTTAGCCACAAAGTCAGTATCACCAACATGATGGCGACGATAACCCCAAGTCCATGGACTCAGTCGCCACCAAAGTTCAACCAGAAAGTGTCCATGGGTCTCAGGGAACAGACTTAGTGGCACCGGAGCTGAAAGGGGATACAGTCTGCGTTGAGGCCTGTACAATGACATCAAGTCAGCCATAAATAAATCAAGACTGAATTCAAATAGTGTGACCTGCTCGACCGCAGTGGAGGCCTGAGGCAATGGTCAGCGCAGGCCAGTGAGCTCCTCCTGGAACTCTAACACACGACATTGACATGACATTTGGGGGTGACTTGTGGTTGACGGAGGCAAAAGCACCAGAGCCGAGCGCGTGTTCAGTCTGTGACGATGACATGTCCTGCCTGGTACAGACTGGATTGTATTGGTGTGAGGCCTACTGGACCACAGTGTAGGCTGCCGGCATAGTCACCAAGGGTCCACAGACACGTGTGGTTGGGATGCCAGGCACAGACTTAGTGTCACCACATCGAAGGGAGTATATTGAGATAAATCTGCCATACTTGATGCTCTCGGCCATAGTGTGATCAAGACTCAGTTCCAACTGTGTGACCTACTCGACCGCAGTGTGGGCCGGAGGCAGCTGTCAGCAGTGGCCCACGGCCACGTGTCGTTGGCTCGCGATGCACAGAGTTAGTGACACCAGGGCAGTTGTTCGGTGGTGTTCGGTCACCTCTGTAATGATGATCCTTTTACCCTCTGGACTGAAACGCGTCATCCTCTTACACCTCTCCTTGCGTGCAATGATATGTCCTCTACCATTGAAAAATCAAGACTCAGTCCCACCTGTGCGAACGACTTGAACGCAGCGTGGCCCGAGGGCTGTAGTCCACGTAGGCCCACGGACACCTGTGGATGGACTGCTATGCACAGACTTGGTGTCACCACATTGAAGGGAGTATAGTGTGATAAAATCTGCAATAATTGATGTTCCATGCCATAGTATAATCAAGACTCAGTTCCAAATGTGTGACCTACGTTTCCTCTGTGCATGCAGGTGGAGTACCTCAACAAGAAGGGAGTACAGCGGGCTGGTGTCGCAGAGGCCATGATGGTCTGAGGAGGCTGCCAGGTTCGTGGCACTCTGGCTTGGAGCTTGCACCGGCAGGTGGTGGGCCCTCATTGACACACGCCGGTGTCGGCTTGTGTGCATTGAGGCCTGGGTGTGCCAGGCCTGGCTGGACTGGTACGGGGCCCTAAGGTCTGGGGTGCAGCAGGCGCACAGGAATAGAGGCAACACCGCTCATGGCGACGGCATCAGCCTTGTGGCGGTGTGAGGGGCGCCGCCCTGGCAGAGTCATTGGGCATTCCGGAAGAGGTCCATGCCCAGAGCTACGTGCTTTTTATTCACACCCGTACACGTGCCTGGCGTACGTCGGGACAGCCCACTCCGCTCAAGCTTACAGGGGGAGATGTAACAAGCTACATTTCCGGGATCTTCCCCACTGGCTGGGGTGACATGGTTGCGTCCACTGCACTCCATACACCAGCGGTGTATGTCGACATGGATATATGTGTGGTCTGCATAATGCAGTCTGGCCATCGCTTCGACTCCACACTTGGCATTGTGTACATTGTCATTCATCAGTCAGTTGCCTCCTTCGCACATGCCTGGACCCCACCTCTTCCCACTATCTGCTATTGTGTGGCTGAGGTGCCATGCATTTGATGGCTTATGAGCATGGCTGGCCCAGGTTGCTGGAGTGAGTTGTGCTGTCGTGTCTGGTAGGTGGGCATGTTGTTGGGCATGTTGTATGTAAGTTTGTGACATGTGCATTCCCAATGATGTGAGTTGCATGGTTGTGGAGTTGAGGTGTGTGGTGTGTTCATTTGGTACTTGCCAACGAGCAGCGCATTTACGTAGGTGCCAGCCAGGACGCGCTGGGTGATGATGGGCTGTCGGAAGATGTAGGACTCTTGCACTCAGAATGGGCGGTTGGCATCAAGGTTGGTGGAGATTCCTAGGTGGTCCACTATTGCCTGCACAGTGATGGTATGTGTGTGCTTGCGGTTGTGGATATTCTGTGCTGTGTCACCAGGGGACATAAGTAGGACATGTGTGCATTCAATTATCCCCTGACATGTGAGGGAATCCAGCTAATGCTTTGACATCTTGCTTGGTCTTAAGCTGTTCCTGCACTGTGTGGGGGAAGGATAAGAAGGGTGCTACCAAGCTGATGATGGCATCCATGACAGTTGGGGGGGTCTTGGATGTGGCTGGCTGTGAGACTCCTCGGACTCTGGCGGTTGTTGGTTGGCAGGTCCCAGAGGCCAACACGTGCGGCACAGCCAGCAGCTTTGTCTGCGGAAGGATGTTGGTTGTCCGCTGTGTTGGTACCTTCGGCCTGTGGGCAATGGTGGTCAGGATGCGTAGGATGGTTGTCCTCTGAGCCTGTGGTGGGAAATGATGTTCCCAGGTGTCGGGTCTGTGAGGTTGGTGCGTTTTCAGCAGGTCGCTGTCTTTGTCTGCGCTGCCTCAGTGTTGGTCCGGGCGGGGGGCAAGGCCTGGGGTTGGTGGCGGTGGGTGTTGTTGTCCTATTGGGGCTCCGGGCTGCATGTTCAGTTGCCCGGGTGCATCTGTTGTTCTTCCTGTTTGGCTTTGAGCTGTGCTCCCTTGGCTGCTGCCGGTTGTCATCCGACTTTACACCAGGTCAGAGCAGGTGTTAATTTCCTGCTGCTAACACGCATTATCGCATGTTTTGTGGTCTTTTCGAAGATGTGGCTGGTTGTTGAGAATGTTGTGGAGTGGTGTTGTCGCAGCTTTTTGCACGGGAACGCCTACTTTGCATCTCATTAGCGATAGTTGCCGTGGCCATCTGTGACGATGTTTTTTGCGGCTGCAATCGTGGAAAAACTGGTGTTATGGGCTGTTGACACCAGCTTGTGAATGGGGTGATAAATTTATTGCAACTTTGACTGCGATAAAGTGCAGTTAATTCGGCGATAGCTCCTTGAGAATATGGCCCTAAGTGAATAATTTTTCCTTGTTTTACTCTCTATTCCACTGCATTGACATAGACATGGTAACAAAGGAGTTTTTTCTATCCTTTCAGGGCTCGACTATTATTTGTGACACCATTTAATTGAACCCAGGGCCAACCGATACCCTGACGTCTGATGAGCATTTTTCCCATTGTTTACTTTATCCGCTGCTCTTTCCTTTGCTGACAATTTTCAGTCACTTCTGACCCTCTTTTGATTATTTTCTAATCTTCTCCCTTGTTTCTTTTTTCACATAGTTCCTATGATTTAGAATATATGCAAGTTTTAAATGGGGCTCATTAGCCCTACATATTAGCCTATTTTTTCTTACATACCTTTTAGTCTACATATTTTAGTTCTACCCTCAGGATCCACTATTCAGAGTCCTGATGATGATCTGTAGGAGAGTAGGATCTGCACTTATGTTGCCCCCACTTTTTTTCTGATGTTTACACTGGTTTCTGGCTATAGTCTGGCTGGGACCCTGCTAATCAGGGCCCCAGCCTCTCTGTTCCCTCTAAACAACTTGGATTGCATTTTAGATGCACTAGTGATTGGATTCTGTGGTACCTTATGAGCCCCTAGTATATGGTACCTTAGGTACCAAGGGCATAGGTACTTCACAGGCCTACTAGGGGCTGAAGCATGTATTATGCCACCCCTGGGAAGCAGACTAAATCTGACACCATAGGCCTGCTACTGCAGCCTGGGTGAGGTAGTGTTAGCACTCCTCACTGAGATATAGGTTCCCTATATCTCTCCTTACACACACATATAAACCTATCAGTCACCCCTAAGGCAGGCCCTAACAATCCTGAGGGCAGGGTGCTTGGTTTCCATGTGAGGGGGTGCCTCTGCCTGAGCAGGGCCCCTCTGCAGCTCTCAGAGTCCATTCTGTGTGGCTGTTTGTGGATGCGGTTAAACCATATACTCTTAAGTGCATTATAACCTAGCGGTAAATGCTAACTTTGGAATGGCTGCATCAAAACATGTCGTGTTTGGTGTCAAACGCTTTGGAATCATACCCCCACACCAGTAATCGGTGTGGGAGTATGATCCCACCCTTATAGAGGGATAGACATGTACCCACTGTGGAAACACGGTAGACTCCTGAAGAGCCCTGGCATCACAAAATGGATGCCACCAGTCACAGACACTGGGCTGCCCTCCTGCTGCTGACCGAAACTCGCAGTGGAGGAGGACCAACAATAGGCATCCTGTCACAGGGAGGTGTGGTCACCTCCCAGACAGGGTTTAGTGTATTGGGGCTGGGTGGGTGCACTCCTAGAGTGCGTTGAAGTCCTGCACTGGGGGAGCAGTAGGCTCCTGTGTGCATATGCCAGCTCAAACCGGTTCATGGGCTACCAGCCCCTGCTCTGGTGCGAAACTGGACAAAGGGAAGTGGGTGTAGCCACCCACTCCCCTGTCCCTCCCATAGGAGTGGATATAGAGCTAGTCTCTCCCTTCCTTGTAGTATAAGTTAGGGAACCCTTGCCATTGCAATCTAGATATCACAGGATGACGCTCTGAAGAAGAATCCTGGACCTTCGAAGTTCCACTACCTCTGGAAGACTGAAGAATCTCCCTTGGAGTCAAGGAGTGACTTCCCTGCTTGGCAGGCACCAACACTTTAAATCAACGGTTGCAAACTTTCCCGCTCCCGCCAAAGTCCGAAGTCCCTGCAGCCCCGGAAGTGGATTTCCTGACTTCTCCAAGGCCATCGTGAGTCCCCAGTGACGCTGAGGCAAGTGGACTTTGTGGGACACACCGAATCCAGCTCCTGGTCATTGTCGACGCCTCCTGGACGCCTCCTGGACCTCATGGCTGAAGAGTCAAGACACCCGTGATCACCTGAAATCACCCGACGACTGTGGGCATCCAGCTTCCTTGCCCCGGGTCACTGCCAAGTGACTTTGAACACTGTCCTTTCTGCTTTCAGGTCTTCCTTCTTCTGAATCCAGCCTTGGATTCCACCGGACACTTCTTCTGTCTTCTCAAGCAGCAAGTCTTCTTTGGCTCCCATTGAAAACGACGCCGCGACCCGACACCAAAAGACACCTATGCACCCGGCTTCCCTGGGTGAGGTAACTCCAGCACTACGGTGCTACTGTGTGTGTTGGCTCTAGAACTACTTACCCTGTAAGTGACTTGCTTGTAGACTCTCCCAAAGTATCCTAAAACTTTAAAATTCCAACCGCGACTTGCTTCATTGAAGTGAATTGGGATCCGCGGCTGTGTTCTCACACTGCATGCGACTCCCGTGGGTCCTTTACTTACCTGCCGTGGGTGGATTAGTGAGGCCCCAGCCCTTCTGAAGGCCCTAGGCCTTGTCCATGTGCAAGTCGATATTTTAGTATATGATCTGGTACGCCCCTAGGGCCCCAGCCATATTTGTGCTTAACTTGTTGTGAAATGTTGATTTGTGCATATGTCCTTGACTTCTAATCTCATAAAGAGATTAGTAGAGTGTGTCTAGTAATAAATACATATATATTTTATATATATACCTGTGTAGTATCCTTTCATTTAGTGATTCAAGAGATTATAAGGTAAAACAAGCTGCTTTACATTCCTCTAAAGACTTAGTCTGAAGGCTGCTCTCCACAGCTACCACTAGGATAGCTTTCTTTAAAAGGTAGTCTTAAACATATCTACCATAAGAGTCGAATTGTACTGGTGTAAGGTGGCCACTTTAACTAGTGACCAGCATATACCAGGCCAACTTCTCACATGATCCTGCATCCATGAAGGGATCGAAACACCGTCAACTGTGGAGCAAACCCTTAAAAATATTTTGCATTTTATACTAGCACGCCGTGCTGTTTTTGTATATTAGATACGCACTATGATCACTTTAATCACACATGTGTATCACGTTTAAGAGAGCACTGAGTTTATTGTTACTTTCCATTTGGATGTGTTATCAATTGTTTTTTATTTGTATATTAGGAATCATTGTTTTGTACTAATGACCCGCAGGGAGATCATGGCTCACCAGATGGGTATCTCCCTGATCCTATAATCCGCTCTACCAAGGAGAGTTTATCCACCTTAATGAGATCCTTGACTACACAGTGAAAAATGAGAGGGGGTGGGGGCCCACACTTAACCTCCAAAATCCTAGAGGTCAAGGTTGAAATGTATAGATCTAAAACACCCTGTGGGAGTAGACACAGACCCACAGAGAGGCTAACATCCCAGATTGTCTAGTTTGCATCAACAGGAAGACAGAGCACACAGGGAAATCTGAGACGAAGAGGGTTGTTTTTCTTTGGAGTAACAAAGCCCAGAATTCCAGTAGGAAGCGGAAAATAATGCACAAGGAACAAGGGTGAGTATACTGACAACACCCTGAAGACAAGGGAATAAGAAAATACTTGAAAATTGTTTTTTTATTCCTTTTACTGATACCTACCATTTGCTTTTCTGAGGTTCCTTGGAGAGAGAAGGTACTTTGGACACCGTCCTGGCTCAATCACCTAAAGGGAAGAACAGGGAAAATCCTTAGGACATACAGGCTTAGAGAAGGAGATTTACCCCAACCTCAAACCTTTTTTCTTATGAGTTACAAAGCCCAGAATTACAGTAGGAGGTGGGAAATAATGCACAAGTAACGAGGGTGAGTATACCGACAATACCCGGAAGACAAGGGAATAAGAAAATTCTTGAATTTTTCTTTCTTTTCATCCCTTTTACTTATACCTACCATGTGCTTTTCTGGGGTTCCTTGGAGAAAGGAGGTTCTCTGGACACTGTCCTGGCTCAAGCACCTAAAGGGAAGAACAGGGAAAATCTTTAGGACATACAGACTTGGAGAAGGAGATTTACCTCAACCTCAAAACTGCCATAAAAATTTTAAACACAGGGGCACCTCCTAAACTGAACTGTTTTCTGTGACACCTTGGCTATAATAAATAGCTTTTACCCTCCCTCAGTAGTTGAATCTGCTCTGTAACGGCTTGGCTCCGTCTCACTATGGACTTTTGGCTCTGATGAAGCCCGTCTGACATGCTGGGCAAATAAAATGGGTGTAACATGTAGACCTTTTGACTCTATAGTAATAATCTCCTCCCTTTACTAACCTGTATGTTTTTGCATTTTTAATTATATCAGGGGACCCCACTAACGAATGTACTAAGTGTGATATCCTACAAGGTAATTTTAAAACAACCCACAGAAGACCAATCAGATCAAGACTATCAAGTGCTCCCTCATACAGGTAAAGCCCATCCAAATGCACCTTCATTCTGGAAGAAAGATTCCATGATGAAGCATGCCTCAGATGTTCTGTCAGTGAGAGTCCTTTTAAAGCTTACATGCGGCAATGAGCAATGTTTCAAGTACTAGAATGGATTTAGTAACTTTTGATATGCATAGTTGATAGTCAACATGGTACATCAGAATATACAAATCAATATCAAACATTGAATTAACATTGATAAAGGGAAAGTAATAACAAAGAAGACTCACAATTTGATACAGATGCACGGTGGCATGGCCAACATGAAATAAGGAGTGCACAATAAGCAAGCATACAAATTATTTGTGGTATACTGTTCTACTGGGAGCATCCGACTTCAGGAAAGTAGATAATCCCTCAAAGGCTGCCAAACATCTTTAGGCCTAGAGGTGAGGGGATGCAGCTGTGCATAGTCTTCACTGAGTTTGTCACAGTGCGACATGCTTTTGAACCATGCAGATTCGGTGGGGACCTTCCCGTTACCCAAGTGTAGTTGCCAGTTCACGTTTTGCATGTAGAATAGGGGTGGGCGGAATTTGCGGAATTAACCTTCGCAAATTATCGCGAGAATGTTTAAAATTATCGCAAACAAGCAGAAATATCGCAAAGATGCGGAAGTTTTTTTCCGGCATGTTCGCGAGATTTTCTGCATGGTTGCGGGTCGCCAACTTACCCATGTGGTTGCTTGCGGGCGCGGCCATCTTGTTTTGAGTTGTTCTCGCGGTGCATGATCGCGAGAAGAAAGACGTGATCGCGCGACGCATGACGTCACTGCGGGCGCGAACTGTCGCGAGACAGCGCAAATGGCTAAAAACAATACAACATCTCATGGAGAACGCGACCGGATCAAGAAAACTTGTCGGCGAACGCAGGGATTCAGGTAAGGCGATCGCGCGCGCGCGAGAATGTATCATTTTACAGCGCGAGCAAGAAACAAATTATCGCCAAGCTGCGGAAACCGGAATTTTTGACATTTTCGCGCTCTCCGCGGAACGCAAAAATGTCAAATTATCGCAATTTCCGCGAACGGAACGAAATTATTGCCCAGGCCTAATGTAGAAGTGACACAGAGGTAAAGCTGCAAATGGATTTGGGGATATCATGGGTGTACTCCAGCAACACCACCAGGGGGTCAGGTGTAACTGTGGTGTCTTTATGGGAGAGAGAAGATAGAGGACCAGTATTGGCCGACGAGTGGGCAAACCCCGATTTGGGGCATAGGGTGGAGTGCGTAGGATCACATTTTGCAATATCAGTAGGGGTGATGTATGCTTGATTAAGCAAGATTACACGTTTATCCACCAGGATGCCAGTCAGCATAATATAACGGCCTGCTTAATCTGCGTAACTGGTAAGAAGGGGAAAGGGGACACTCTTATGTATGAGAATACAAACCCCTCTGGAATAGGAGTTGTAACTGGAGAAGTATTGATGTAAACCCCAGGAAGACGCAAACATCTGGGAATCTTGAAGCAGAAGGTGGGTTTCCTGAAGGAAAGCTATCTTGGACAAATAGGAGAGAACCTGCTTATTCTTATGTGGATTTTTATTCCCACGGATATTCCAGGCAAGTATAGGTATGTCTGCCACCCTTTCCCTGCTGTCACATGCCAGTTTATGAAATGGGACCAGAAAAGTGAGTGCCCAATGTCAGTAAACAGTTCAGTAAACAATCAATATGCAATGTGAAACCAACAAAAAGAGAAAATAACAGATCTAGAGCCCAAACTACACCAGATGAGAAGGCATCCAGAGAATCCCTAACATGAAAATCAATAAATTAAAGCACTCCATAGAACAAGTCGGTACACACCACTGGGGAGAGGCAATGCCTCAGTCGGTGTGGCCCACATAATGAAGATACCTGAAAAAAATGAGGATCACAAATAGAATCATAACAATGGTAAGCATCCACGATGCGGAAACAGCGTTAGCTGAAAGGGCAACCATATATTGTCAATAGCAAAGGAGGCTGCCCATGAGGAGAACAGTCATCAATGAAGGAAGACTACAGTAGGAATGGTGTCAAACAAGAGGGGGTTGCACTGTAGAAAGTGCTGGTCTAAAACGATCTGGTGTGGTAAGTCTGGAGTTGGACACTGACGCATCATTTTGTTTGCAGAAATCAATTGCCTCTAATGGGGCATCAAAAAAGTGAGGTTTTCGATTGGCCTCCACACATAGACTTGCCAGGTAGAGCATGGCATATTTGAGGTCCAACTTGTGTAGCAAGTTGTTGGTGTACTTTTGTCATAATTCCTGCCCAGTGATGGTGAAGTCAGGCAAAAACGAGAGCACCGCTCACTCACCGTACACTGTATGAATGAAGCAGGGGCCTCCAATAGTCATGACACCACACCTGCATGATTGGTAGATGGCTTGCGGGTGACAATACGACTGCCCCCGACAAGCCGGTATGGGCCAGGGCACCACAGCGATGGGTAAAAAGGTCAGCGTCAATCAACAGAATGCAGGCAAAGGGACTCCCATGGCCCCGTCGAGACTCAGTAGCCTCAGGCTTGCCCACGGCCCCTGTCGCAGCGGGTACTACAAGGCGAAGCCGGCCGGCGCGGGTCCCCCTGAAGGATATCGGGTGTGTGGGAGATCCAATCTGCAGGAAAGTTGTCCCTCGGCATCTCGCCACCATTTAGGGCAGAATGGCATGTCATAGATGCAGTTATATGCCTTAGGGGAGGTGATCCATCCGTACCACCAGAGCTTCTCAGGCTAGTGGCCATCTTGGTCACTGCTGCGGCCATGACCCCAGAGAGATACAGTTCTGAATAGGAACAAATGACATTACTCCATAGATGTAAAATGTGAAAAACTCTCAAGCACCCTTACATCTGAGTTTAACCAAACTCTTGCACTCTTTACAGCTGTCTTTCTAGGTGCCACACATGCCAATTTAAATACAAAACTGTTTTTAATTTATAGGGCAGATGACATGGGCAGTCAGTCTACCTCAAATGTTAAAATGACAAATGACGGGAGTAAAAAAAAACAAATCAGGTAAAACATTGCAAAGAGATGTATCTCCTACAAGAGGATCAAGGTTTGTCCCTACCTTGAAACATTGTTCGTAGATTGGTGGGAAGGAGAGATTCTGCAGTCCCCATATTATACAATACAATAAAATACACATTAGAATAGTACTTAGGATTAGAAATGTAAGTGACTTTACCATGGTAAGCACGAATAAAAAGAACTGATCTAATATGTGGAATGGCTTATTATCACTTACACAAAAGTAAAGGGGCACATTGGCTTCTGCGACTATGCTCATCAGTGTTAAACATTTTACATTCCAGTGTATGATCCATCTGTGACAAAATAGGTAGCAGTTACTTAGGATTCTAATCTGTAAGTGATGAGGGTAAATGATTCAAGGTCAAGAAGCCAGAAGGAAATGTAATGTGTGTGAACTTGTGTTTAGAAACATAACATATTTCTATATTAAAGTTTTGACGAGGACATGGAAGATTGAAATGTTCATAACTTGTGAATAGCAAGATCCTCTTTATGCATTGTAAAATGTCATGTTTATTGAACAACATGTACATTGAGTAAACTCTATATGATAAACCGTGTAGCAATTGAGACTGTAGGCAATTGAGTTTTTATGGATTAGGAATGGTACATAAAGGCATTGAGTGTGATGAGGGAAGTAAGAAACCTTGACTGGTGATGTTCTGTTTCATTCTGGACATGTAAACCCTTCTTTTCTTCAGTGATGATCTGGACATTGCTTTCCTACTGATCTATATCTATAGCTGTGATAGTGTGAGGGTCTTTAGGAATATCTCATTACCATTGTTCATTACCGCATGCTTTCATAACTAATACCTTGTCTTCTTAAACTTTCTTTCTTTCTTTCTTGCTTATCTTACTCATAAACTGGGCTCTTAACAACTTTACTTGTGTATTCCGCCTTTCAGCTTGATTCCCTCGACATAGAACTTTTTGGAAAGCTCACCACGAAATTGATTGAATAACATTTTCTTTTTTTATATCATGTTTATTCTGATCAAACTCATAAAACCATTATACAACAGATCACAAACAACAAAAGTTAAAAACACATTACAAATAAATACAAATAAAACAGAATTTTAGCTTAAAATAGCCAGGCTATTACTACTTTGGTAGTTTCAATCTGATACACCAGATGGAATTAAAAAAATTCAGGACTACGAAAATATTGTAAGGCAATCTGGTTCGAAAACACAACGAATCGGGTTCTCTTAATGATCTTTCATTGAGAGATCTGAACAAGGGAACATTTCCTTCTGGTTTTATCATAGCAAGGACAGAATATACAGAAATCAGTTTCATTATGCTGCCAAGGACAAACTGAAAACTCGGTTATGATATTATTCTATTTCCTTGCTATTGTTGAACTCCCAATCTGAATTTAGAGTAAAGTGAATGAGGAGTGAGAGAGAGGGAGAGATAATACCTACAAACTTACCTGCAAGGTAAAGGCACTCTACACTTAAAAAAAGATTAGGTAGTCCTGATGTACTTACCTCAATGCAATGTCTCTCTATATTGATGAAGTAATGACTGATCTTCACTATTTGAACCAGGAAAGCAAACCAATGCCTTCCGTTGCAAGAATTTCTCAAGGTATCTCTGAATACTGCTCCATCAGGATTAGCCCGGAGTCATGCCCAGAGTGCTAGAGATCTTAATTGTGTTTAATGTGAAGTGCTTAAAATGCCCAACTTTCTTTGCACGAGAACTGAAGGGGGATCTCCAACTAACCAAGACCAGCTTTAGATACTTGTGCTTAGAGAGTATGACAAAAGTGGAGTGTTTCCTCGAGCTTACTTACGTAATAACCTGGCAGACTTCCAAGGAGACGTGGAGATATGCTGTAAGCTTGCCCTAACACTTATGAGTCACCATGTATAAATGATTACCCTACCCAAACTGCTTTATGTTTTACAGACCATCTCGTTTCCTATTTCTCGATAACTACATTATCAGGCTAAATAAAACTCTCCGAACATTACTTTGGGATGGAGGCACCTCTAGAATAGCTCTGTAGATAATGCTTAGGTCAGTATACACTGGGCGCCTAGAGCTGACCGACGTGCAAGCATACCACCTGGCTTTACAGCTACATATAATGAATGTGGACACAGCCCATACGACGAACCATCATATAGCGTAGAGAGATGGCATTGAGAGCGAGGACTCACATTCACTACATATACGGGTAACAGGACAGGTAACTGCCCGGGCCGACCCTGATGACCCTAGGTGCCTGGTATGAGGCTACAAGAGCCCTGGGTTGGAAGGAGACACTTACTCTGGCCATCCCTCTGTGGAAGGGCACCCTCTTGATCAAAGTTGGCAGAGTCACCAGCTTTCACCACTGGGAGCAAAGAGGTATAGAGAAGGTGGCAGATGTGCTTGCGGAAGAGGAACTAAAGTTGTTTGAGACACTCCAGCAAGAGTTCTCCTTAGCCCCTACCCAGTGGTTCCGGTACGTGCTGCTCTCCCATGCCTTGAGGGCAGAGGGGATCCAGGGAGATAACCTCCCAGAATACACTCTGCTGGAAAACTGGGTCCTTAGGAGTGAGATTACCCACAAAGTGGTGTAATTCTCACCTGTCATTTCCACAAGGGTGAGACGAAAGATCTGAGGCAAGGTCCCAACTTCCCACACCCACCCGTGCAAGCCCACCAACTCAAGCCAACACGGTGGAAATTGGGGAAGAGGGGAAACAGAACAAGGATAGAAAAAGGGAGACACGTCACCAATTCGCATCAGTTATGGATATTCTCATTGAATGGTCTTTATGTGGTTCCTGTAGTGGAGATAAAGTTATAAGTATTACCATATGCATGTATTCTGGAGATAACGCTTACATACAATTAGTGTGATGCTGCTAGAAACTAGCTGTGAAAGGTCCCTCTTCCGCTTAGGTATATATGATATTAGAGAGCAGAATCAATTGTATGTAGGAGGAAGATTAAATCATTAGGTGTTTTCTACTTAGAACAACGGTGGTGTAACTACCCTAAGAGATGATCAGTGTGGAATCCAATTAAAGCCCAGCTTATTCATATCCATCTTAAAACCAGTGGGAAAAAAAATATATTCTCCTGAAATGGATAGGGTTAAAGAAAAATAAAAAATAAAAAAATACTCAAAAATGTGCAGGGATAAGGTACAATGAAAAATCAGTCTCAGGAGACTAATTTTATAATTATATTTTTCTTACAACCATCAAGCAATGTCAGCAAGGATGCAGAATCTCCATACACCGTGGAGACTACATCAGATAAGTACTTTACATACTATTCAAATCAAAATCAAATGTTACTGCCTTAAGGAGAGTGGATTCTTTGTGAACTGTTTTTCCTTTTTATATTTCAGAAGCCATTGAGAAGGTTCCTGCAGTGCCAGACGAGAAGCTGAGATGCAGAGAAATGGAGTCCGATGAGGAAACGTCGGATAGCCTGTCAGGAGCAGCGTGAAGGTCCCCACAGTGCTGAATGAGCAACAGAGGTCTGGAATTGGAGCTCGATGATGGAACACCAACAAGCACCGGAGACCCCCGGAACAAAATCAGGTAAGTGTGGAGAAGAGCAGGACAGAAGACCCGTACACATTGACTAGGACCCAATGTGCTCTTCTGCCCTGTTCGGCCACTTTTATTCCTGCCTTGCTCTGACCCATGCACACTTGCGATTAGGAGCAGAACAGGCCCGACAGTACACCCTCCCAGAACACTCCTCACTGGTTTGGGATTACCAGGATGGCATATATGGAGCAAACACAACAGTTGAGGGGCATGGACATGTACAGCAGGTTCCCACGTACGATCCTCTGGACCATACCCTTTCCAGTGAACCAGATACTGCAATCGCAGTCTCACTCTATGGGAATCCACAATAGCCTCCACTTTATATTCAGGTTCATCATCAACAAAACACGGGGGGTTGAACAGGTAAACTTGTTCCCGACACCACAGGTTTGAATAATGAAACATAAAAAGCGGGTGGACTTTTAGAGAGGAAGGGAGGTCTAACTTCATGGCGACAGGATTAACCACCTTTATGATGGTATAAGGACCAATGAAACAGAGTTTGAACTTTCGTGTTCCCTTCACCACAATGTTATGGGTGGACAACCACACACCGTCAACCTTGTACATGCTCTTAGCTTTGTTTAGGTTCATTTGGGCTGTCTTTGGTATCTCATGAAGGTGATTAACAAACTCGAAGACAGCAGGGGTGGGTGTGGAAACAGGAGGGGGCAAAGGTAGATAATGAGGATTAAATCCATAATTACAGAAAAAAGAATAACCATTGGAAGAATGCTTCCCATTAATGAAAACAAACTCAGCCGCCCATAAAAATGTATACCAATCAGCAGAGGAAAAAATCAATTGACACCTTAGATATTGTTCTAAGCATTGGTTATCTCTTTCCATCTGATCGTCTTTCTGAGGAAGATGTGCAGACGAATGACTTGGGACCTCTGTCAGACACAATAATAGATGGAAGGCCATGTAATCGTACTATGTGTTGCAGAAATATGGTAGCTATCTCTTTAGATGTAGGCAACGTTTTCAAAGAAACGAAGTGTGACATTTTTGTCAACGAATCCGCAACCACCAAAATGACAGTGAACCCTCTAATAGTTTGTGGTAATTCTACTATGAAATCCATGGAGATGGGATGCCAAAGGCTAGGGGGTGTACTGTTGGCATGGGAGTGAATAATCTAGCTGGTAACCGGTGAGAACTTCTGCTCTGAGCACAAACATGACATTGTGGAATGTAAGGGTGGATATCCTGAATAGGCCTGGGCATTGAACTACCCTCTGTTCATGGAGTTTGCAGAATTTTCTGCACTCCATGCTACGCAGAGCTCACGGGGTACAGAAAACTCAGCTTAGCTTAGTGCAGCAGAGTTTTTTCGCCGCTCGCGCTCGGTAGTTCGCAAGCACGAGGTGCCGCTGGGGTAGAATTTCTTCCAGAGCGTCAGGAAGACCAGCGCGGACAGCAATTCGCACTATTCTCTGTCACTTGCAGAACTTTGCAGAGTTTTTTTGTAACTTTGCAGAGTTCCACGTAGCAAAACTCTGCGAACTACGCCCAGGCTTAATCCTGAAACATAGTGGGCCACCAAAAACTTCTTCTGAGAAGTTCAATGGTTTTCTTGTAACCTGGATGCCCGAATAACATGTGAGAGTGGCACTGTTCAAGACCTTATTGCTGTAAGGGTTTTGTAGGAATCACTAAATCCCCTTGGATATAAAGAATCTCTTGCACTCTTACTCCAGTGTGCTTTTTTCCAGTTCCTCAACCTGTTGCAATTTTGTGCCTGTAACAACTCACTCAGAAATGCACCCTCTGAACATATGGCCCCCAAAATGCATTCTTGTGCTGTGATAATGGGATGATCCATGGTAGTTTCCACTTCTTCATAGCCATATTGTGATAAAGCATCTTCTTTTCATTGTTTTGTGCCTGCATGAAACTGTATTATAAAATCCAAATTATGTGACATAATGTGTCCAGTGCAGTTGCCGAATGGATAGGGTTCTAGCTGTCTTTAAAAACTGTAAGGGCCTCATTTATGAGAAGTGACACATCGCTGCGTAAAAGCAGCGATGCGTCACTTCTCAGTGCGGCCTCCTTGCGACATGATGGATGTGTCATATTTACTGTATGACGCATCATGTCGCAAGGAGTTACAGATACGTCAGTATTTCTGACGTATCTGTAGTCGCAAAAGTGACGCATTGCTGGAGTGTGTCACAAAAGTGACGCAACTCCAGCAATGTGTCCTTTCACATGGGGCAAGCCCCATGTAAAAAGGGCCTGTGTCAGTCTTACGCCTGCTGTGAGGCAGGCGTAAGATATTGACGCATTTGCACCCTAGAAGTGGTGCATTGAAATCTCATAGATTTTACTGCGTCACTTCTACGAGGCTTACTTATGTGAGAATGCCCACCCTGCATACATTATACCTGACGCAGGTATAATGTAGCGCAGAGGTTTGCAAAGTGACGCATCTGCTTAGATGCGTCACTTTGTAAATAGGGCACAACAGGAGGCATGTTTTATGTCGCCGATGCGTCACAAAAAGTGACGCAACCGAAGCGCAAAACTGTCGCAAGGCCTCATAAATAAGGCCCTCAGTTCCTATGGTCGGTAAGAACGGTCACTGTATGCAGAGCACCCAACAGATACTTGGGCCACTCTTCAAAGGCATGTTTTATGGCAAGCACTTCCCTGTCTCCCACAGAATACTTTTGTTCAGTGGTAAATGTATGAGAATATAAGCCCACAGGATGTAAATGGCCAATTTCGTTATCTCTTTGTAACAGAATTCCCCCAATGGCAAATTGAGATGCATCCGCTTCCACTATAAACGGTTGAGATGACTCAGGATGTTTTAAAATAGGGGCAGTAACAAAAATGTTTTTGAGTTTAGTAAATGCTTCTTCAGCCGCAGACGTCTAGCAGAAGGAAACCCTCTTTTTTAACAGCTTAATAGTGGTAGCTGCCAGAGCCGCAAACTTATCAATAAAACGGCTATAAAATTTAGCAAAGCTCAGGGTGCTCTGTACTCCTTTTACAGACATTGGGGAAGGTCAACACATGATGGCCATTATCTTTTGTTGAGTCACTTTTGATGTGTGGAACTCACACTTATCCAGCTTCGCATATAAGTGATTCTGTCTCAAACGTTCCACCACAGCCCTCACATGTTCTACATGTTCTGTGGTAGTAGATGAGTATATCAGGATGTCGTATATATATATATATATGCTATAGCACATACATCCAACATATTTCGCGAGGCTTCAATAATAAAAAAATGAAAGGCGGCAAGGGCATTACAAAGGCCAAATGGCATCACAGAGTATTCATAGAGCTCAAATTTTGTGTAAAATGCCATCTTCCATTTATCGTCCTCCTGTACCCTCGCTAAATGATATGCTCCCCTTAAATCCCATTTGATAAAATGTTTGGCATTTTTAACCTGATCAAGTAATGATTGGATAAGTGGCAGTGGGTACTGTTTTTATATGGTTATGTCATTTATCGCGTGATAATCAATACAAAATCTGAGACCTCCGTCCAGGTTTGATATAAAGAAGAGAGGTGAAGAAGCAGGTGAACATGAAGGACTGATAAACCCTATCCTGAGCATCTTGTCCAGATATTCTCTCAGATAGATATTTTCTTTTATGGTTAGAGCATTAATCCGAAAACACGGAATTTGTGCTCTAGTGACCGGATCAATACGACAGTCGTAAGGTTGGTGTGGCGGTAGTATAGAAGCCTTTTCCTTATCAAACACCTTTGCCACATCTTGATAACAGGTAGGTAAATCAGGTACATTGGAATCTACAAGTACAGCTATATCTTTTTGTGTTACAGTTTCTTTATTGAAATGGGGCTTGCAAAACTCAGAAGAGAAAGAAAAAGGACAGGTTCTCCAGTCAATGTTCGGATTATGTTGCGTTAGCCAAGGAATGCCTAAGATCGCTTGTAATTGGGGTGAGTACATTATATCAAACTGAACAGTTTATCTGTGTAGGTCAAATAAAATGAGTTCCAGTTCAGCAGTAGAATGAGTAGTGGGACCGGATTTTATGTTACTCCTGTCAACAGTTTTTACTTCATCTAACACAGTCTTAGGAACTTTAGGGAGTTCCATGCGTTTGACCCATTGCATGTCAATAAAATGTTCTGTTGCGCAAGAGTAATTTATAATCTGAATGTCTATGGACTAATATCTCCATATTAATTGTGCTGTTACTAGGAAATGATGGTGAGAGGACAAAGCATGATTTTGAGCCAAAGTTGGGAGACTATTAATCCCAATCTACCCGAAGAGCCTGTGTCCATAGACTTCAGGCTCTTTAGTTTCCCAACTCGCTATGCCTTTTTGGTTTTACTGGGCAGTCATGTAAGAAGTGTCTTTGTTTTCCAATCAATCAATCAATCAGATAATTTATAAAGTGCACTACTCACCCGTGAGGGTCTCAAGGCGCTGGGGGGGGATGCTGCTACTGCTCGAATAGCCAGGTCTTGAGGAGTCTTCTGAAGGTTAGGAGGTCCTGGGTCTGCCATAGGGGGATGGGGAGGGTGTTCCAGGCCTTGGCGGCGAGGTGGGAGAACGATCTTCTGCTGGAGGTCGCTCTTCAGATGCGGGGGATGGTGGTGAGAACGAGGTCGGCGGAGTGTAGCTGGCAGTTGGGGGTGTAGAAGCAGAGTCGTCTATTGAGGTATGCTGGTCCTGTGTTGTGGTGTGCCTTGTGTGTGTGGGTGAGGAGCTTGAAGGCGTTGGGAAGCCAGTGCAGGTCTCTCAGGTGGGGTGTGATGTGGCTGCGGTGAGGGATGTCAAGGATCAGGCGTGCGGAGGCGTTTTGAATACGTTGAAGTCGTTGCAGGAGTTTGGCCGAGGCTCCTGCGTAGAGGGCATTTCCGTAGTCCAACCTGCTGCTGAAGAGGGCCTGGGTGACCGTTCTTCTTGTTTCGGTGGGGATCCACCTATAGATCTTGCAGAGCATGCGGGGGGTGTTGTAGGAAGAGGACGAGACGGCGTTGACCTGCTTTGTCATGGAGAGGGTAGAGTCGAGAATGAACCCCAGGTTGCGTGTGTGGTCGGTGGGTGCTGGAGCTGTTCCCAGTGTGGGCAGCCACCAGGAGTCGTCCCAGGCTGAGGGGGTGGGGCCGAGGATGAGGACTTCCATGTTGTCCGAGTTTAGCTTCAGTCGGCCGTTCTTCATCCACTCGGCGACAGCTTTCATTCCTTCGTGGAGGTTGGTTTTGGCGGTGAGGGGGTCCTTGGTGAGGGAGTGGATCAGTTGGGTGTCGTCGGCATAGGAGATGATGTTGAGGTCGTGCAGTCGGGCGATGTGGGCGAGCGGTACCATGTAGATGTTGAACAATGTTGGTCTGAGGGATGAGCCCTGGGGTACGCCGCAGATGATCTCGGTGGCTTCAGAGCGGAAAGGGGGGAGGCGGATGCTCTGGGTTCTGCCGGAGAGGAAGGAGGTGGTCCAGTCCAGAGCCTTGTCTCGGATCCAAGCGTCGTGGAGGCGTGTGCGTAGGGTGCGGTGGCAGACAGTGTCGAAGGTGGCTGACAAGTCCGGGAGGATGAGGGCCGTGGTTTTTCTGTTGTCCAGCAGGGCCCTAATGTCATCGGTGGCGCCAATGAGGGTAGTTTCGGTGCTGTGATTGCTGCGGAACCCGGACTGGGATGGGTCCAGGATGCTGTTCTCCTCGAAGTAGCGGGTCAGTTGTCTGTTGACGGCCTTCTCGATGACCTTCGCCGGGAACAGGAGCTGGGAGATGCCGGAAGTTCCTGAGGTCCTTGGGGTCAACCTTGGGTTTTTTGAGTAAGGCATTGATCTCGGCATGCTTCCAGGTCGCTGTCTCGAAGGAGATGTTGGTGGCTTTCCGGGGGTGGGGTGCGATGGTTGTGCTGGCTTTGTTGAAGATGTTGTGTGGGCAAGGGCCTGACGGAGATCCGGAGTGGTTGGTGTTCATGATTTGGATGGTGTCGTCGTGGTTTATGTTGGTCCAGGAGAGCAGGGGATCGGTGCGGATGGAGGCCGTGGGGACGGAGGTCTCAGTGATTGTCAAGGCGGTTGTGACATTGAAGCTGTCGTGGATGTCTGCAATCTTATGGTGGAAGAAGGTGGCAAGAGAGTCGCACAGGTCTTGCGAAGGTGGGATGTCGTTGGTGTTGGAGCTGGGGTTGGAGAGTTGCTTCACGATGTTGAAGAGCTCTTTGATTTTGTGTGCGTTGTTGTTTAGGTGGTCTTTGAAGGAGGCCCTTTTGGCAGATCTGATGAGGTGATGGTGTCTGCGTGTGGTGTTCTTGTGGGCTGCGTAGCTGTCCGGTGTCTGTTCACGGTGCCATTTCTTCTCTAGCTTATGGCAGGTTTGCTTGGAGGGATGGAGGTCCTCAGTGAACCAGCAGGCTTTCTTGCTGGTGTGTCTGTTGGAGGGTTTCTTGATCGGGGCGAGGGTGTTGGAGCAGTCGTCGACCCATTGTCTGAGGTTGCGGGCGGCGGGTTCCACAATATAGCACATCTTCTTATACCTGCGATGCTGTCTTTCTTCATCACTGAGAGGGCCCCTAATGCTATCTATTTGCATAGGCTCAGGTTCTTCTGTACCCTTTTCAGATTCTGCCTTCTGATCTTTATACATAAACAATTTGGGTTCAAGACGCCCTTTCTCTCGTCTCCTCTCATGTAACCGATGATCTAATTTAACTACAAGGTCAATCAGAGCATTACAGGAATCTGGGAACCACTACTTGCGCCAATACGTCTTCAGTTCATTTCTTTAGCCCTGTACAAAAAAGAGCACTCCATTTGGCCTCTGCCCCCCTTGCCTCAGCCACTAACCAATTGAAGCTGGAGATGTAAGTCATCAAGGGCCATATTGTCAAGATCAGCGTTAAAATTATCGCACCAGAACATGGGCTTCTATGGGAATTCACAAGGGCATGTTATCAAGCCCATTATCTCCGCTTTAGCGTCAGTTTCCTGCCGCTAAATCGGCGATAATTTTAACGCCGTGCTTGATAATATGCCCCAAATCTTTGGACCCGGGTCTTAGATTTAAGAGTTCGGTGTCTACAAATTGCATAAATGAATGACTGTCAAACAATCTACGTAATTTGTCTTTGAACTCTGCATAGTTGTATAATAAGGAGTCATTTCGCTTCACTAATGAGATAGACCAAATGTCAGACATTCCCCCTAGACAACACAAAGCTACTTTAGCTTGTCCAGTGTGGAAGTAGGATGCCTTGCACATGAAATGAAATTTGCACAGATTTATAAAAGTAGCGAACCTGGCAGGGTCACCCAAAAATCATTCAGGGGAGCTAGGAGTACGGTGGAAGGAGTGGTTATGTGAGTCAGCGGAGGCAACAGGAAGGGTGCCTTGTTGTAAGGCATCTACCCTAAGGGTAGGAGCTTGAGTCTCTTTCTGCAGATTCCCTACATCAGCTAATGTGATATGGCGTTCTTCCATCTCACCCAGGTGGAAAGTAAATGTGGGCTTTGTGTTCTGTAATTCTGACCTGATGTTTCCGCAGGGGCGAGATGCAAGATCTGAAGCAAGATCCCAACTTCGCACACCCAGCCGTGCAAGCCCAAGAGCGTCAAAGTCAACACGGTGGAAATGGGGAAGAGGAGAAACAAAACAGGCAAAGAAAAAGGGAGACGCAACACCAACGTGCATCAGGTATGGATATTCTCATTCAATGGTCTTTATGTAATTCCTGTAGTGGAGATAAAGTTATAAGTATTACCATGTGCATGCATTCTGCAGTTAATGCCTAAAATCAATTAGTGTGATGCTACTAGATATAACTACCTGTGAAAGGTCTCTCTTCCACTTCGGTATATGTGATATCAGAGAGCAGAATCAGTTGTACATATCTATGAACTTCTTAGAACAACCAGACAGTATAGTTAAGAATGTATGTGGTATAACTAACCAAAGAGATGATCAGCGTGGTATTCAATTAAAGCCCAACATATCCATTTTAATACCAGGAAAAAACAAAAAAAATATTCTCCCGAAATGGACAAGGTTGAAAAAAAAAATACACAAAAATATGCAGGGCTAAGGTACAATGAAAAATCAGCCTCTTAAATAATCAGTTGACTAATTTTATATTTATATTTTTCTTACAGCCATCAAGCATTATCAGCAAGGATACAGAATCGCCATACACCATGGAGACTACATCAGATACGTACTTTATATACTATTCAAATCAAATGTTACCATGTTAAGGAGCGTAGATTCTTTTTCCTTTTTATATTTCAGAAGGCATCATGAAGCACCCCCGTGGCACTAGACGAGAAGCTGAGATGCAGGAAAATAGAGTCCGATGAGGGAACATTGAACAGCCTGAAAGGAACAGCGTGAAGGTCCCCGCTCCGCTGTATGAGCAACAGAGGTCGGGAAGTGGAGTGGAGCTCAGTGAGGGAACGCAAACGATCGCCAGAGCAACCCAGAAGGAAATCAGGTAAGTGCCCTGTTTGGCCTCTTTTATTCCTGCTTTGCTCCACATGCACACATGATCCGGAGCGGAGCTGGCCCGACAAGTGGTATATAAGCTATACTGTGCTATTCTTAATAATATCCCGGATGATCTGGGGAAACTTCAGGAGCAATGGAAATCAGATGTTGGGCCCTTAGAAAACATTGATTGGGAAATGGAGTTGGTGCACCCCAAAGAGGTGGGCATCCCAACTGGACTGCAATTGGTTCAATTAAATATCCTTCATATGACCAATTATGACAGGTCCTGTTCACACTAAATGGGGAGAACAGACTGCCCTGTATGCCTCGCATGTGGTGCGGTGCGGCAGTGGGTACCTTTTTAAATATGACCTGGGACTTCCCAAGAGTGAGCTCTTATTGGAGAGAAGTTGTCACTG
Source organism: Triturus cristatus (assembly GCF_964204655.1). Lineage (NCBI taxonomy): Eukaryota > Metazoa > Chordata > Amphibia > Caudata > Salamandridae > Triturus > Triturus cristatus. The sequence goes on along the minus strand of NC_140584.1, from coordinate 468,354,647 downwards.
AATTGGGGCAATAATCATAGTGGACCTCCTCAGGACAATCCAACTGATGTTTCTAGGCATGCACAATGGTGTAGATATCCCTTGGAAACAGTTGTTGTTCTGCACACTGGGGTTTATCGTGGCAAAAAGAGATGTGGCCAAACTAGGGGGATGGGATCAGGCCCACACTGGGGATGAATGGAGGGCGAGAATGAACATATGAATGGAGGTGGAGAGAGTAGTGTATGAAAGCTGAGATTGCCCCCAAACGTTTGCAAGGGTTTGGGGGGAGGTGGAGATCATATCATGGTCTGATGAAGGATATGAACGCCACTGCCGAAGGGGAGATCCCGCCTCTACACCCCACCCAAGGAGAGGATGTGGAGGCTAATTGTCTGGGGACAGGGAGGTGGAGCCTTAATCTATGAGTCGGCTTCGAGATGAGGTAACGGAGGAACCAGAGCGGCGAGGGTTAGGAGGTGGGGATCGAGTTTCAAATGCATGTGTAAGGTTCAATGTTAATGTAAAGTTATAGAAATAAAGGTAATTTTTTTTAATGAAAAACAATACCCAACATTCTATGTAGTAAGAATGGGAGTAGATTTAGGGTGAGGCAATATGGTTTTCAATAATCATTTTTGACTATTTTCAGATATTTTGTTTTCACACAGGCCCCATAGTCCATCCCCATATCATGAGCTGCGGGGAGATATCCGGCATTATAAACTAACAAGAACACTGAAAAAGCAAATCCGCCCAACTTCTGGCAGAAGTACTGCAAACCAACAATGTTTGAATTTAAAATATTTGTAGATTTATTTTCATATACCTAGCACATGTGGCCGATGCAGGAAACCGAGATCCTAGGCAATCAAATTCTCTGACTTGGGAAAAAGTGTTACTGTTAACACAAAACATCTTTCTCAGTTTTTTTAGATCCTACAACAATTATCTTGGTGTTCTGAGCTTTTATAGTGAATTTGTTTTCTGTTCAAAACTCCTTGAACCCCATCTAGAGCTTCTCCAATCCATTTTCTGGGCAGGCACACAAAACTGCAACATCTGCATGTAAATAGAAGGGAAACGCTATCTAATTCTAATCTTGGGACATCATTCTCAATTTCTTTCAGGGGAGAATCCAGGCCATTTATGACAACATTTAAAAGAAAAAGGGCTAGTAATTGAATACAGTTTCAATGGTTTCCTTAAACTATACTAAAATTCTTTGTTAAGCTTTCATCTTCACCATAGAGCGTATATGCTACTGCAGTTAGGTATATAATTCGTACCAGTGAAATCAGGAAACAATGTAAACCTAACTTTTTCACAATACTAATTATTTGGGGGTTTGCCCACAACATTGAATGCCAGATCAGGCCTAATGTTTAAAGTGGACATATTTATTATAAATAGATTGTAGCCAAACTGCTTGATTTATGATCCTGATTCCGTATGTTCCAGTGCCCTCTATTGAAGTTCTGCAGAATCTATCTCCCAAAGATTTTTCAGAGACAAGCAGGAGAGATATGGGACTATAGTTCCTATAATGTGAGATGTCACCTACCTTGTATAACGATTTGAAAATGTTTAACCTTACATATCAATGCTCAATTAACTACAAATGCTGTCAGAAATGTTATTTTAAATTGTAATTCCCCACTTTTGTTTGTATAGCTGCACATGTGCATAGTCATTTGTCCTTATTAATTGAGAATTGTTACTTAACAGTAATAACGAGCAGGCGGATATCACATGCTCCGCAGATGAGCTAACCTTGGGGGGAGTTCGCGGAGTTGCGCTACGTGAAACTCCGCGAAGTGGGAAAAAACCACCGCCGTGCTACGCAGAGCTCCGCAAGTGGTGGAGCGCGATAGAAAAATGCTGTTCGCGGTGATTGCACAGTGCCGAATGCTTATCCACACAGTGCAATCATTGCGAATTGCACCATGCACAGCGCAAGCTTTCCTTTTCTGCTGCTCGAGTAGATTTTTACTCAAGCAGCAGCTTTCTTAATGCGAAAAGGCAGTTTCTCTCTGCGAGTGGTCGCGAGCATATGCGACCACTCGCAATGAGAAACCTGACCCCTCCCGCATTGAGAAATCTCACCAGGAGGTTTGTTTTCCATGCTCGCGCTTGCCAACTTGATGTTGATGATCGCGAACAAGGAAAAATCTCGCCGGGAGGTGGATTTTCCTCGCTCGCCAACTTGACGTTGGTAAATGCTAATGAGGAAAAAGCTCCTCTCCGCTGCGCAAAGCTGAATTTTTCGGAGCCCCGCGGAGTGTGGAAAACTCCGCAAACTCTGCGAGCGGAGCGGAGTTCACCCCCCAGGGTTACGCTGAGCACCGCGGCCCCTTCCCCCTCCTGCATCCGAGCTTCACTCACCACCGAGCAACACGCTGAGCAGCAGCGAGTTCTTCTTGGCAGATCTAATGGGCAGCCGCTTTTGATTGTTCTGGGCTTAGAGGCCCGCTTTTTTGGCCTGGTGGATTTTGGCTTGGTGGAATTTATGGAAAGTGGAGACCTGGAGACTGGCTTGTTAAGGCTCCTGGGGATTGTCTCCAGTTCATGATGGGCACTCCGATCGGTGCTAGTTGTGTGTTTTGAGGCAGCAGAAACGAGGCAGTCTGCTTTTAAAAAATCTACTGTGCTGGAACCTTTTCCAGCAGGTGCAAAACTCCTATTCTATATTTAATGATTTGAAAGTGCTGCAGTATTTCAAATTTGGCTCCCAAAAAAATAATCCACCGGATCCTCAGCAGCAACAGACCACCAGGTTTCCAACCGGGATGGTAAGTGCTTTATTTCTTTTTTAAACAGGTATTTTTGTGAAGCCCTCATTTTACCGCCCAGCTAGGGTCACTGGGAGGGTCCATAAACTCCCGAAATAAATATGAGGAATCATTCCAAAGTATCAGGTGCCCTGGCCAAACCGGAGGCTGCAGAGCTGGCGCAAAGAGCTTAAAAACGCAGCGGCTCAGTCCAATCATACCTCCCTATTGCAAAAGGAATTAATGATGTCTTCAAATACAGGCCAAGGCATATGTGAGAATGAGGATATTTTGACATCGCCGGATGCAATCAGATATTCAGATCCTGAGATCTCAGAATCTACAGCGCAGACAGAGCGCACAAATATGGCGGAGATAGAGGATCTGAAATCATGAATCAGAGCCAGAACAGCACACAGCCCTACAAAAGGAATATCCTTTGTTTCAGAAAGCTAAGACTACAATTGTTGCAGATATTTTAGATATCTCTAAGATAGGAAGTTCACTAAATCCACCTTTGCTACTTGCTTCTAATATACCGGATATACAGGAAAACTTCCAAACATCTTCACAAGGCCCCCAAGAGGCAGCGCCTTTCAGGTTTCTGCAGCAAAAGGATCAGGATGCACAAGCAGTGGGGACAGAAGGAGATAGAACACAGAATCAAGCTTCCTAACAGTCTACTGAATTCTCCTCAATTCAACTGGAAGTTAAGGATATGTTGAATCTGATTTTGGAGGAGATAAGGGAATCGAAGATCTTTCATGCATCAGAAACCACTGCCTTTAACACCAGGTTAAATAAGATTGAGGAAGCAATAGCACAGCTACTCGAGAGAGAGTGAAGGAGGCTGAATGTAGGTTTTCGGAACTAGAAGACCAGCTCACCATGACCCAGAAAGAAATTGGCAAATTTCTCAAGCAACAGGCCCTGTTAGAAAACAAGATCGAAGAACTAGGAAATCACTCATGCTGCTCCAATCTTTGTATCGTTGAAGTTCCAGAGGGCTGCGAGGGCCAACAAATGCTTCCTTGAGAGGAGACATTTATTAAATATCATGCTCTGCCAAATTTTTCAGCCGATCTAACCTTCATGAGAGCTCATCGAGTTCCAGCACAACGCTCCGAAACATCAAAATTCCCACAGATAATCTTCGTCAATTTTGGGGATTATCGAATTAAATAGCGGGTTCTGTCAAAGGCAATACAACAGAGACAGCTTTCTTCACCAAAAGTATCCTTGTGCTGGATTTTTTCAGATGTATCCGCTGCTGCAGCCAGATGCAGAAAGGATTTTGTCAATATGCTCCATCTGTATAAAGCACAAGGGGTACAGACTAGCATTGCCCAGCAGTCAAAACTAAAGGTTCTCTTAAAAGGGCAGTTTATCTGTTTTCCAAGATTTCTGAAGCTCAGGAGTTTTTGCATCAGATTTCCAAAACATAGTCACATTTTTTTGGGGGGACGGGGTTGAAGGGCAACGGAGGGTGAAAGGGTGCAAGACCATGGCATGAATCTTAGATAGGTTTTCACTGGGAGGGGTATGGTGTGCTCTCCTCTTCCCATTAGGGGTGGGTTATTGTCCGGGGGATAAGGGAGGGCACTTAGGGGTCTTATAGGGAGGGCAGTTAGGATGGAGTGGGGGCATTTGCAAAAAAGAGCAATATATTCAGGGCAGAAAGCATTGGTAAAAGTTGATAGTTATGAGCTTACTGGCAGTAAAGGTGCCAAATGTTATAAGAAGAGTGCTAAAAGCTATAATGGAAAGTTTCTAGGATGATGTCTTTGGAGAAATGCAAGGTCAAGATCCTTTAATGCAATGTTAATGGGTTAGCAAACAAAAAAATCTCTTTCACCAGAAGTTCTCTTTTTACAGTAACTTTAAGAGAGAGAGTGATAGCATATAAAGCAAGTCAAAGAAAAGAATGCTCTTGGCAGATAGCAAATCTCCAGTCAGCATTAGATAATGTCATGAATGCCAGGGAGCAAAGTGGAGGAATCAAGTCCGAGGCTTGCCAAGTAGAAACGGCTAAACAAAATTTTAGAGATTTTTTTATTCTAGAAGAAATAAATAATTCTAATAGCTACCAACAGAACATATATGTGGAAAATCAGCACATTGGCAAGTTCCTGGCTTGGTCCACAAGAGTTAAGAATGAAAAGGCAATAATCAGGTCTTTAGAGAGTCCTTTACCAGGAAATTTAGTATATGATCAGGAAGAGATAGCAAAAACGTTGGTGCAGCACTATTCTGATATTTATCAGACTCAATATTCTGTGGCAATAAGTCCGATTCAAGAGTATTACGAGAATCTGCCTCTTCCACATCTATCAGGATTGCTCTTCCAGCTAATTCTGGAACCCATAAGATCCACGTTTTAAAGCAAATGCCTAATGCCAAAGCATGTGGAAACGATGGCTTACCCACAGAATTTTACAAAATATTTTTCAGTGAACTTGGAGCATTTTTAGTAGATCTTTTCAATTTTATTAAAGAAGGGGGTGAGATTCCTCCCACATTCCAAGAAGCAACAATAGTTTATTTCCTTAAGCAGGACAAGAATCCAACATCTATTCATTTTTACCGGCTGATTATTCTGCTTATCTCGGACTATAAATTGTTTACGAAGATCTGGGCGGTTCGCATAATGTTTGCTACACAACAATTAATACATATCGATCAAAGCGGTTTCATAGCAGGCCGGTTAATGGAGTCTAACACACAGTATCTAATTCAGGCCATAGATTATTTTGCAATGAATCATAGCAAAGTCTTAGTCATGATGATCGACGACGAAAAGGCATTAGATCTGGTGAATTGGGATGCCTTCTTTTATTGTCTCCAGAGGTTTGGTTTTCCCACACAGTGCTTGTTGATGCTATCTAATTTATATAAAGCAAAGGTGTTGGTGAATTCCAAGACGGCAGGATCGGTTGTGATTAAAAGAGGCACTCGTCAATGGTGTCCCCTTTCGCCCATTCTGTTCACATTTTTCATCAAACAGCTAGCAATTCATCTTTGCAATGATGTCAATATTAGGGCACCCATAGAAGGAATGTCAAAGCTTAAATTGTTCACGGATGATATGATATTATATCTCCAACCAGATGAAGATAATATAAATCGAAATTTATGGGTGATAAAGGATTTTACTAAGATTGGAGGATATAAGATGAATCAAAGTAAAACGGAATCGCTGCTTTTTAATGTGATAGTAGAAGAGCTTCCTTGCTCTTTTCAGTCTCAAGCTAAGATAGTGTCTCCAATTAGATATCTGGGTCTAGTCTCTTACATTTAAATTCCGAAAAAATATTAGCTAAAATTAAGGTACTATTAGAAAGATGGTCCAGGTTTCCCCCGACCATTATAGGTCGTGTTTCCGTGCTCAAAATGTCTATGCTCCTTCTCTTAATTTTCTTATTATGTGCCAATAAAAATTCCTAATAGTTTCTTTCAGGAACTCGATTTAGCATTTAGGAGTTTTCATCTGGAATAAAAAGAAGGCCAGGGTAAAGTTAGAGGTACTTCAAATGGTGGGGACGAAGAGGGGGGGTTGGCATGCCCTTATATACGTATTTATTACCAGGCAGCTTTGCTTGATGTTCTCTCTTGATGCATTAATAGTACTGGGGGATTAAATAATTTGTTTATTACAAGGATGATCCAGGAATCAGATATAAGTGTACCTGTGTTTTTAAAAATAGCAAAGCTGCCAAAAAAACAGATATAAGTTTTTGGGTGATATACACAGGTGCCCTCGGCAAAGTATATAAGTCCTATTTTGATGGATTCTCACTAAAGCTAGAGGAGGGTAGATACAATGGCCTCTCACTGACAAGTCATGAGATTAGGTTTTGGAACTCTGTAGGTTTCAAATCTTTTGGTGACCTTATGGGACAAGGGAAATCTATCTCATGGGGAGATCTAATTGCTACAGTGGGATCCCAGGGTGGGCAACCCTTTTTAAGCTTTAATAAGATGAAGCATTTATTGCAGATTCATTATAAAAATCAAACACAAGAGCTTCAATCAATTAGCAGTTTTCTTGATATGGGTAAATTAGAAGGAATGGGAAACTGGCAAAGAACAGTTAAAGAGGTTTCCAGAAAGACAGAGCTAGCAGTCGTTTTTCACGGGTGCTAGAAAAAAACACAATGCCAGCTATCAGTGAGCAAGTGGAAACTAATGGCAGAATTAGGTGATAAATCTTTACGAGCAGCCAGCTACAAAAGAATGGCATTTCTGTCAAGATGGCTGCCATATTATACTCCGGAAATTCTCCACAAAATATATCTAGCAGTTTCCAATAACTGCTTTAGATGCCAACAACTAGGCAAAGAAGGATAGCCTCATACATTTTTTACATGTCCACACCTTGCCAATTTTTGGCTGCAAGTCTTTCATGACATAAGTAAGGCCATAGGATGGTCAGTGCTACTAGATTCTTATTTGGCGTTATTTGGTGTTTCTAAAAGAAGCCAACAATTAACAGAGTCAGCAATATTTTCATTGCTGATTGCACATTCTTTGAACCTCTAGAACTGGCGAACTAGGAAGCCTCCAACAAAACTGCAATGGAAAGATAAAATGACTAGCACTATGAAGTTTGAAGAGGCTTATGCAAAGTGAGTAGGGGGGCATAAACAATATAACGCAATATGGCAATTTAGGGAGTAAGGTGAAGAAGTAACAATGAATAGGTTATACTTGGCTAGTTGAATGATGGGTTATTTTTCAAAATGTAAATATATATATGTATGTATATATATATATATATTCACTTTAAAAAACCATAGGTTTCACACATATTATAGTTAGGTGGACATTTCACTCGTAAAAAACCAATGAAATTCCACCGTTATAGTAAGTTCAGATAACTATAACTCGCGCGCCCGCAATCCAGTGCTCATGACGTCACATATTTCATCACTCATGGCATGGTCAGTGGCATTACTCATGACATCACTGATGACATCATCCTTGTGATAGAGTGGAGGTCGCGCGAGTTATAGTTATCTGAACTAACTATAACGGTGGAATTTCAATGGTTTTTTACGAGTGAAATGTCCAGCTAACTATAACATGTGTGAAACCTATGGTTTTTTAAGTGCATTTGCAAGGTTTTTTAAATGCTAATTCCTAACTATAACGTGTGTGAAACCTATGGTTTTTTAAGTGAATTTGCAAGGTTTTTTAAATGCTAATTTCTAACTATAACATGTGTGTAACCTATGGTTTTTTTAGTGAATTTGTAAGGTTTTTTAAATGCTAATTTATGTATGTATTATTATATTTTTTATATATTTATTTTACAATAAACTACCAATGTATATAGTTATAGATTGACTGTATCCTGTAATATGGAATGGCTCAGCTCTTTTTTTTTAATTTGGATAAAGTTGAACAGCATAGTTAATATCTTCTATAAACTTATAAACATTTTAAAATGTTTTTTTTTTTATGGGTTTTTTACCGTGTGCGCACCCCGCAATTATTTTAAAAAAAAAAAAATGCCTAGGACGTTAGGAAGTGTCTTCCGTTACTTGTTTTCACGTTCTTAACTTTTCTCTTTAGCTATCTTTTACCGCGGGGGTGCGTGCTCCGTGTGCGCATGTGTATGTGCTCCGTGCGTGCTTTGTGCGCGCATGCGTGCGTGCTCCATGCGTGCTTTGTGCGCGCATGCGTGCGTGCTCCGTGCGTGCTTTGTGCGCACATGCGTGTGTGCACCGTGCGCGCACCGTGCGCACACGGCAAGTCAGGTGATTACGAAACAACACTTTTCATTGGTTCATAGTAGTTTCTGTTCCAGAATCTTCAAACACCACACCCACTCCCCTCATTATTTGTTCTTGTTTCCTGGGAGAAGGAGCTGAACAGCTTTTCCAGTAAAATTTTACTAGAAAATGGCAGAACAGCAGTCAGCTTCAGGGAGTGAGGAGGAGACCTTTGTGGTGCCACCAAGGAACAGCAAACAAAAAGACTCTTTCATATGGAAATTTTTCACGTTTCCAGAGTGCCAAAAGAAGGTGAATGCACCGAAGGTGACATGCACTATTTGTGGCACTGTCTTGTCCAGAGGAGCTCCCAGCAAGAAATGCTCCTTTAGTATTTATTCAATGCTGAGGCACTTCAAACATTGCATCCTGTACCTTACCCTCGGGAGACAACTAGTGCCCTAAGGGACAACCCTCCACCTGCTCAGCCGAGCACATCATCTGCGGCCGCAGATTCTCCGTGCACCACCCACTGGACATCCGCCCACTGTTCCAGAAGGAGCACATAAATTGCAATGTGTGCAATGCTGTTCTTTGTTACGGTGAGACCAGCATTAACTTAATTGAAAACAAAATGCAGCAGCACACATGCTCCACCCCATAATTTTTTTCATTTATTGTTTTTGTTCCTGTTGAACAGTTTTTCATTCCCAGTTTTTTTTTTGGTGCTCTAAAAATTTTTTAAAAAATACAAAATTGTTAAAAAACTCAAACAAAAATACAAAACAAAAAAGACAAAAAAAACTGTTCTTTTCAGAACTCACTTCACTTCTCCAAGAAGAGCTATATTCCTAATATACTGTGTTGTAATTTTATTGAATAAATGTGTAGTGTATACATGAATGATTGAAATGATTGAAATGACTGAGTGAAGAGGAGGAAAGGACTGACAGAATGAGTGAGAAAAGAAAGTATGATCAGTCATGAAAGGGAAGTGAAAGACTGACTGCAACAAAAGGACTAAGGGTAGAGGATACAGGTAACAAGAGTGAATGAGTAAGGGAATGGCAGTGAGTAATGGAGTGGAGAGTGAGGGAGGGGGAGTGAGAAAAGGGGAGTAAGGGACGGAGATAGGAAAAGGGAGTAACAGATGAAGCGGATGAAGTACAGCAGGGTAAAGGGATTGAAAGTAAGAGGTCCCGCTTCGTAACTTGGGCTATCTGTGCAAACCTTGTGTTGCTGCCTCTGGAGGGGCTGTCTCTGCCGCTGGACTGCTGCTGAGGTCGCGGAGGGGAGGTGGTTTGGACTACATCTCCCAGGAGCGTGTGCGGACCTTCAGGTGTGTTACGGCTGCCCTCCCGCCCACAATCATTTAAAAACCTTGCGGAACCCGCTGACGCGGGTCCCGCTTCATAACTTGGGCTATCTGTGCAAACCTTGTGTTGCTGCCTCTGGAGGGGCTGTCTCTGCTGCTGGACTGCTGCTGAGGTCGCGGAGGGGAGTTGGTATGGACTACATCTCCCAGGAGCGTGTGCGGACCTTCAGGTGTGTTACGGCTGCCCTCCTGCCCACAATCATTTAAAAACCTTGCGGAACCCACTGACGCGGGTCCCGCTTCGTAATGTGGGCTATCTGTGCAAACCTTGTGTTGCTGCCTCTGGAGGGGCTGTCTCTGCCGCTGGACTGCTGCTGAGGTCGCGGAGGGGAGTTGGTTTGGACTACATCTCCCAGGAGCGTGTGCGGACCTTCAGGTGTGTTACGGCTGCCCTCCCGCCTATTGGTTCACGAGTCTCTTTAATCCGGACTCACATCCCGCTGCGCGGGACGCGTGCGGGCGGCGCCGGGCTAAGCCCGGGCAAAGGGCGGGCCCTCTGTAGCCCTCCGGAGCCGAGGGAGGCCGGGCCGGGCCTACTTTCTAACCTTCGTATTGTTTTGTTCTTATTTGCTCACTTATTTTGTAGAATAATTATTAGTATTTGGAATTAATCACTGCTGCTCTTGTGGGTTTGGTTGTATGTATTACTGGTAGCGGCCTATTGATATAGTTGTAGTAACATGGCTGATCGTGTAGGTAAAGGGACCCTTGATGGTTATGTATTTAAAGTCACCTCGGGGAATGAACGGGATGCCACTCTGGCGGAATTAAGGGCGAGGCGTCGTTGCTCTATTGAGCTCATTAAAAATACGCCTCTCGCCGTGGCCCCCCTTCATATAGTCACTTCCCCAGCTAGGAGTGGATTTTCCTCCAAAGAAGCTTTATGTACTTCCTGTAATGATGATTCGTCAATAACATCTGGAAATCTAATCTCCATAATTGAGTCACCTAAGGATATGCCCGCTTTTCCCTCACTTGTACCCCTAAATTTATCTCTTGAATCAGCTGCACCAAACGGGTCACCTCCTCAAGGTATCAAACCTTTATTGCAAAAGACTAATCCATCGAGACAAGTCAAAAAATCAGGTCCAATTGCTACAAAAAGGAGAAAGTTAGATCCCGAGTTGCTTAAGTACAAGAAAAAAAAACCTACTCGTATTTCCGACTTGGTTCCAGAAGACAAAGGCCCTACATCTTCTGTCGACAACTTATTACCCCAAGTCACCTTAGTATCTTGTCCTGTAAATGATACTACTACTATAGAGTTACTGGGTCATATAGACCAGTTACTGAAATCCCTTCTGTCACCTATAGTTGAGAGTCTAAAATCTATTGATAAAAGGCTCAATAAAGTCGAGTTGCTAATAAGCAATAATAGGGAATTAATTAGGAATTTTGATAAACCAACCACAATGCCCCCTACTGTTCCTATCCCTGTCATATCACCCCTCATTGTAGCACCATCAAAGCTTACTCCGCAAATCCACCCAAGCTCCAATAATGCAACCTACAACAATGTAGTAAGTACTAATCTCCCGAAGTTAACGCAAACCATTAGTTTAAACGATGGAGTCGCATTGGGAGGGAAAGATGTATTACAAAAAGGCATAACACGCGACAGTGAAGCTAATACTCCAATTACTTCTACAAAGATTTGTAGGTCATTTTCTATTGAATTGCCACCAGAAGCTGTCCCCTTGGTAGTTGTTCTTGCGGGTGTTCCAACTTTAAAGGAGGGTGTAACTGAGGATTATTCCCAGCTAAAGAACAAAGTGATTCACTGGCTCGGCCAGAATCGACCTCTTCCCCCATATATAAATGGGGAAATTCTACATGTTCGGCGTCTACCCTGGCTGGGTCACACTGTTAAGAATATAAATGGGGACATTGTTATAGTTAACTTTAGAGATTCTAGAGCTGTGACTTACATTCTTAATTGGCATGCAACTCATGTGAAATCTTTTATTACTACTTGGGAGCTGACTCACTTTTATCCTTGTCCTCAATCAGTTCCTATTCTTACTTCAGGCGTCCCACTTTGCAGCCAGTTTAACTCTTATATACCGCTCAGAAATCGTTATGAAGTATTAGCAAACCTTGAAGATGTAGATTGACTTAACCACCCTATGGGTTCGTCATTAGCTCTTGCTGAGCCACCTCTTGATACACTTCCATCTTCCAATGAGTTAAGAATTCAAATACCTGAAGGTAGTGTGGATATTTGTATCAATCATTCCTCCGTCCCTGATTTTCCACCTTTTGCCAGCCTTTTGGCTGACGCTGAGGCTATAACAGGCAAGTTTGTTTCCTCGAATATTGCAGGGTTGACTTCTAAATTGGAATCTGAAGATTGGTTGTGTTTTGTCAACAATTTTGATCTATGCTTATTCCAGGACACCTGGTCATGTGAACCATCTTTTGTCCATGGATACTTGAATTATTTTGTTCCTGCATTAAAGGGCCCAAAGGGAAGACCTATGGGGGGGTTTAACTATTTGGGTTCGCCAGAGTTTAAAGCTAGTTGTTAAAGTTATTGATACCAGCCATAGAGATATTCAACTTATTAAGATAAAGCTAGATAAATGAGGAATGTTGGATATTTATAATGTTTATGTTAGGAGTAATAGGGGAGGGAGGACTGAGGTCTTAACAGCCTTGGGCTGTCTCCTTGATACCCATTCTACAAACAACAATATTGTTATAGCGGGCGACTTTAACAGAACATTCGAACCCTTAGTTAATGATGATGATCTTTTTGGGGATGAAGAGGACCGGCAATGGGGTGTTCCTAAATTGGAGCTCACCCCAGTTGTGCGCTGGACTGATGACGTGATTTATCTAAATACTCTTTGTTATGAAAAGGGTCTAAGAGCCCTAAATGGAAGGACCCGTAGTGACAAAAATGGGTCCAGCACATTTGATAACGGGCGATATAATAGTAGGATTGACTACGTTTTATGTAGTTTCAATCTTTGGCCCTTGATCTGTGACATGGAAATAGTCCGGCGGATAGAGAGTGACCATGACCCTCTGTGCGCTTTTCATAAATGGTGGTCCTACATTAACCAGCCCATTGGCCACACGGAGATAGTCCCTCCTTTGATTGTTCCCACCAATGACATGCGTAGATTAAGGTGGGAAAACATAGCGACTAATCATCAGGTTATTGCTAATATCAACGATCAATTGATAAAGCAATATTGGCCATAGAGCAATCTAAAGAACTTAACACTGGGCTGGACAAGATAACAGAAATTCACAACTCTCTCTTTTGCACAATCAAGGCTCATTTCCTCAGACCTGTAAAACTTAAAGAAGCTAGTGCCCTAAAGCCCGCAAAATGGTATAATGATCAGTGTCAGGATGCCCGATTGGCTTTAGGTATTGCCATCAAAGGTGGGCAATCTACTGTAATTAAATCTGCTAGGAAATATTATAAATCTAGTATATCCAAGGCAAAGAAAGCTTGGGATGAGCACCACTGGTCTGAGTTAAAGGCAGCCAGCGATAGGAAGGATTCTCGGCTATTCTGGCACATTGTTAAATGGGGAAGTTCAGGCTCACCCGGCCCTCCAGGCAACAACGTCCCAGAAGAAGAATGGGTGAAATTTTTTAAAAACCAGTATGCTGAGCTAAACAATGATGTGATAGGCCCAGACATTAGCTTAAGTCAGTTTCAAGCCAATCTCTTTGGTGCTGACGAAATTATGGTGTCCCTTAGCTCAGTAGCTTCGGGACGTGCCCCTGGTCTCGATGGTGTACCAGCTGATGTATTCATAAATGACAAAGAGCGCTGGTGCAAGTACATCCATCTTCTTATGAATGCTATTGCTCTGGGTGCAGGGGTACCAACTTTGTGGCATGGTGCCGTAATTATACCTGTCTTTAAGAAAGGAGACCGGTCTCTTCCGGGTAATTACAGACCGATAAGCCTTATTGACACTATTCAAAAGATTGTGGGGCGTGTGATTGTCAATAGGCTTTTGGACTGGGCGGAGGAGACAAAGGCCCTTTCATCCTTTCAGGCAGGTTTTCGAAGGTCCACTAGTACGGTGGACCAGGTTTTTCGTTTCACCCTGTTGCAATGGAGGACCGTTGTTTTGGGTGAGGGCAGCCTGTATGCGGCTTTTGTAGATTTGCGGGCTGCCTTCGACCTAATCCCCCGGTCCAAGCTTTGGTCGGTCCTTAAGAATCAGGGACTACCTAGTGACTTATTATCCCTGATAATGAGACTCCATGAATCCAATTTTGCAAGAATTCAGTGGGTCTAGGTTCGGTAACTGCAGACTTCCCAGTTGAGAGGGGAGTCCGGCAAGGATGTTCAATGGCTCCCGTTCTTTTCACTCTGTACATCAACGATGTTGTTGCCCGTATGCTCTCCGCCCAAGTGGATGCCCCTTTTTTAGCTGGGATTAGAATCCCTATTTTAATGTTTGCAGACAATACGCTTATTTTATCTAAAACCCCTAGTGGCTTGCAGCGTGCCTTGTCTATTTTTGACCAATTCTGTGGGGAGTATGGCTTAGAAGTTAATTCAGACAAAACAAAACTTATGGTTTTTAATCCCCATCGTAATTTTAAATCCAAAATCACTTTGAATGACCGCCCGCTAGAAGTAGTAAATACTTTCACATACCTAGGCTTGCATATTTCTAACAATAAGAGCTGGCGGCATCATATAGACATTGCTGCACTTAGACATAGGCAATTATCTGGTGCTATTTGTGCAGAGCATAGAAAATCTTTAACCAAACCAGTAAAGCCTGCCCTTCAGGTTTATGAAGCGAAGGCTCTAGGCTCTGCCCTTTATGGTGCTGAGCTCTGGGGCTTTGAGAAAGTGTCTGTGCTTCAATCCTCTGAAAACAAGTTCTTAAGGGCTATAACGGGTGTCCCTAAAAGCACCCCTTTGTTGCCCCTCAAATACGATTTGGGCAGAAAAGCAGTTTCAGATTTGGTTAAGCTCCGCCCGATCCTATATTGGCGCAGGTTATGGACGAGTTCTGTGCTCTCTCATTATGCTGAGGGTTTTCTAGACATTATAAGATCTGATGTATTCCACAAAATTGGGTGGTTAAAATCGCTTAAGACAACCTTGACTGAGCTTGGTTTGTGTCCACTTTGGGAAGATCCGGAGAGAGCAACTTTTCCATCTAAAAGCACCTTAAAAAGCATTTACTGGGAGATGGTTGCTTTCCGGCATTGGAGAAGCTCCAGTGCCGGATCTATGACTGGAGTATTCCTAGAAGTTAAGATGTTCCCCTGTCTAGAACCTTACTGGGACATCATAACCAAGCCTGGAGAAAGAAAGCTTCTTTTTCAATTATGAGCAGGCGCTCTTCCCCTTAGGTACTTGACAGCTAGGTGGGAAGGTGGTTCCTGTGACAGCTGCCCTGTTTGTGGTATCTCTAAAGAAACAATCGGCCACTTTTTGTTTTCATGCAAAGCTTATGCTGTTCCAAGACGTATCTGGTTGTCTCCGATGTGTAAAAACCTGGGGACAACCAGTAGTATTGTCGCTTTGCGTATTATTTGCACCAGTACTTTGACTTGGATTTCAGTAGCCACTGCAAAATATCTAGGGTGGGCATGGTCGTTAAGGCAGAGATTGCTAGCCACTTGACTACTCTCTTGCTTAGAAAGAGACTGCTAGTTATTTGACTATTCTCTTGTTTAGATAGAGATTGCTAGTCATCTGACTATTCTCTGTTATGCCATTTCTTGTCTGCATTTTAACCTATACTTATTTTTAAATTACCCCGGTATTCATTTATTCTTATTATTCTTTTCTAGATTTTTTCTGAGCATTAGAACAGTATGTTATATAAATAGGTTTAGCAATTAAGTCTGAAATTTTTAAAAATGTATGTCTTGTATTCTGAAATCTATGACTGGAATTTAATCATTTTTTAAACGTTGTATGGAATGTTTTTATTGTTGTTGTATTTGCTTTTATTTGAATTTAATTTGAATTTAAAAACATTTCTATAGCGCACTTTTACCAAGCGGTTTCTTGGCGCTGTTGGATTGTGAGAAGCAAGCAGGAGCAGAGGGGAATTTAAGCATTGTAAGCACGGGAAAAGAGAAAAGTTTTAAGACCCTTCCGGAACTCAATGTAGGAAGATGACATACGGAGTTCCGGGGGGAGGGA
This sequence comes from Triturus cristatus, assembly GCF_964204655.1. NCBI lineage: Eukaryota > Metazoa > Chordata > Amphibia > Caudata > Salamandridae > Triturus > Triturus cristatus. Next base: position 468,338,660 of record NC_140584.1, on the reverse strand, counting down.
GTTCCAAAATGCAGGAGCAAGCACTGCGAATTTCGTACCGCCAGTCTTTTTCTTGCTGAAGCGGGGGATGGTTAACAAAGCCTGATGAGTAGACCTAAGCTCTCGTACAGGTATGTAGGGGGTGATGGCAGAACAGATAAATTCCGGGGCAGTGCCTGTTTTGGCCTGGAAAGTAGTGCAGCCAAGCTTGAACAGAGCACGCTCTTTCACCGGCAGCCAGTGCAAGGCCTGCAGTAGGGGAGTAGCTCTATGGTATTTGGGCAGGCCGTGGATCAGGCGGGCAGCCTGATTCTGCACTAGCTGCAAACGGCGAGTGGCGTAGGCTGGAGCGCCATTATAGATGATGTTCCCATAATCGAGGCGCGAAAGCACCATGGCCATCACTATAATTTTTAGGGCAGGTAAAGAAAAAAAACGAGAAATCTTCCTAATGATTCGAAGGGAGAAAAAACAGGAGGAAACAACTAAATTGACCTGAGAGTGAACAGAAAGTGAGGGATCCAGGAGGATGCCAGGGGTCTTGACCTTAGGAACTGGGAGCGGGGGAACACCAAGTGAGGAGGGCCAGTGGGAGGGGGACCAGGGACTGCAACCACCTCTGGTCAGGACTAATTCCGTCTTGTCCGGGTTGAGTTTGAGGTGGTTGCAGTTCATCCAATCCTGGATGAACAGCATGACGGATTGGACATTTGAAGCAGAGGAAGTGGAGTGGGAAAGGTCAAAAATTAGCTGGAGGTCATCGGCGTAATTGAACACCGTGACCTCGAGCTGCTGTAACATAAAAATGAGGGGGTAAATGTATAAATTAAACAAAAGAGGGGAGAGGGAGGAGCCTTGGGGAACTCCACATGCAACCTTACGAGAGGCAGCGGTGAAGCCAGCAAGGTGGACTGCCTGAGCCCTGTCACTCAGGAAGGACTTAAGCCAGGTGAGGGCCAGGCCCTCTATACCCGCCGCCTTGACACGGGTGAGGAGGATGGAGTGGTCCACCGTGTCAAATGCGGCGGATAGGTCTAAAAGAATGAGGGCCTGGGGGACGTTGGTATCAATGCCCTCACGTAGGCTGTCCATCACTGAGATCACTACCTTCTCCGTCGAGTGGAGGGGGCGAAAGCCCGCCTGCCGGGGGGAGAGGCAGTGGTTGGCTTCCACATAGGTGCTCAGGGTGCTGGTTACATGGGTCTCCAAAACCTTGGCCAGGTAGGGTAACAGGGAAATGGGACGGTAATTGGAAGGGGATGAAGGGTCGGCACCGGGTTTTTTTAGAATGGGAATGACTGCCGCAAATTTATGGGCAGTGGGGACCACTCCGGATTTGAGTGAGTCATTTAAAAGTGTAAGGGAAGGGGTAGGGCAGTGTAGGAAGACTTCTCGCAAGATACGAGCAGGGGCAAAGTCTAGGGGAGAACCTGACTTTACCTTTTGGAGCAGGGGAGGAAGTGTAACTGTGGTCAGAGGGGGGAAGGAAGTGAGTTTGGAAGTGATAGCAGGGGGGAGGGATTAGTGAAGGTGGGGGAAGGGGGGGAGATATCAGCCTTGATCGTTGCGACCTTATCAATGAAGAAGTCGTTGAGGGAGTCGCAAAGCGGTTGAGAAGGGGGGATCGAGGCCGTGGCTCTATTAGACGAGGCAAGCTCATGTACTGTGGCAAAAATCTCTTTAGATTGAGATTCAGCTGCTAGTATCCTGTTTGAGTAAAACAGGGTCTTGGCGTCAAGTATGCTTTGTTTGTATACTTTGAGCACAGAGAGGTAGATGATTTTTTTGGCGGGACTATATTCTCTTCTCCATGCGCGCTCTGCTCTGCGTGCGGCTAATTTCTTCTCCTTGAGATCGGGGGTAAACCAGCGATTGGCAGCATGGGCACGCTTCACCGTGATCCGTCTCAGGGGAGCAAAATCATCGCCTGCCCGGGTCAGCCAGCCATCGATGATAGTCAGCTGGTCCGGGGCGGCGAGGCCCGAGAGGTCAGGGCAGGAATTGGCCAGGGATGAGCAAAACGAAGGCATGTCTGCCTTACCCCATTTTCTAGCCCAGATGTTCTTTGGGAGAAGAGGTATAGGCACTGGGGCTAACGCGAGGGAGAAGGAGATTGAAAAATGGTCCGACCAAGAACAGGGGGAGATGACAGGAGAAGTGGTGGGGATATTTAGGGTCCAAACCTGGTCGAGCGAGTGGCCATGAACATGGGTGGGGCTGTGAACGAGGGGACAAAAGTTAAGACTGGTCATGAGGCTGGTGAATTCTTTGGAAAGGGGGGTTTCGACGGGATCGTTGGGCCAAAAATTGAAGTCACCCAACACCAACACTGAGGAGTTGTTAATAACCAGTGTGGCGAGGATGTCCTGAAGGCAGGAAACAAAATTGGAAGTTGTGTGAGGGGGTCGATAGATAAGAACAGCAGTAAGGGGGGTAGAGTAAGAGCTAGCACGAATTATTAGGCAGTCTACCTCAGGGATAAGAGGAGAGGGGAGTATTTGAAAGGGGGAGTCAGTATGTGTTATCAGGGCTACTCCGCCGCCTCTCCTGCCCTCCGGGCGATCCGCACGAATGATGGAATAAGAGGGGGGGAGTGCGGCTAAGACGTTGGGGAGGGAGTCTGCCTTAAGCCAGGTCTCTGTTAAGAACAAGAGGTCCGGGTTGTGGCTGTCAAGAAAATCGTGTAGCTCATGCTGATGGCTAACGACAGATCTGGTATTGAGGAGTATGGCAGTGGTATTATAGGACGGCGTGTGGGGAACAGGCAAGATGGAATGAATAGGCGCAGCGGCCCGAGGCCGAGGAAGACAACTTTGAATAACGGCGGGGGGTGCAGCGGGGGGGCTCGTAAGGAGATTTAAATGTTGTACTGAGTTAGACACAATAGGACTAATGGTGCCAGGGATCCAGTGAGAAAGAAGCTCGGAGGAAGTGTATGACAGCGGGAGGGCATAAGGGAGAGCCCCCTGCCCCGGCCTGCCGCGGACGGGCGCAGACGGGCAGGACTCTGGCTTGACTCCGGCGAGCCTACGGCGCGCCCGCTGCGCTCGTCCGCTGCGCTGACACATGGGGGACGTTTAAATAGAGGAGCAGCGTGGGGGGAGTGGCGTGGGTGGGGTCGGGCGAGCCAGCCCGATCCAAGATGGCGGCCACTACCGCTAGGCGCCTGAGGTGGAATCAGCTGCCAGCCAGCCTCGCTGGGCCCCAGAAAAAGCAGGGTGGGGGTTTTATGAATGAACTTCGAATAAAGCATACTTGACTGACTGACTGAAAGTAAGAGAAGTGGAGTGATGGTGAGATAAGGGGTATGAGGATTAGAAAAGGGGGTAAGGGAAAGTGAGAGATGGGTAGTGAGGGGATGGAGGGATTTAGGAAACTGGAGTGAGAGAAAGGGAGTCAGGATTTCAATGAGCAAAGCAGAGTGAGGGAGAGTGAAGGAGAGAATGCGAAAAGGTGAAGGGGTGTGAGATACAGACAGGTGGAAGTGAAGTAGGAGAATAGGAGTGACTATGAGTAAAGGATAGTGACAGTTAGGGAATGTGAGGGAAGGAGAATCTCTGAGCTGTACTCCTCTCACCAGAACCACTAAATGGCAAACTTTCCCTCTCTTTTTTCACACATATACATGTTAACTTCAAATCACATTGCTTCCCACATTTTTTTAAATGGAAACACACATTTCTATTGGTTGTAAATTTCAACCCTTTCCAAATGATTCCTACCCCCAACATCACTTCTCCCTGCTACCATAGCAACAGATCATGTAACACTGGTGTGAGCAGAGAGGTCGGAAGTTCAGCACACAATGTTTTTAATCCAAAGAGCAAGAGTGGTTGACTTTTCAAACCTAACAGCATATCCAAGGTAATCTTCTGTGGGAACACATTTTTCTGAACCAATACAAAACATGCTTTTAAAAATTTAAACATACAGCCTAGTTTTTAGTGTTGAATGGTCTGAAACAGCCAATGAGTTCTTTTTATTAAAAAAAATTATGTAATCCTCCATTTTACAACTATCTTTCTTTTCATATTGCCATTCTACTGAAAGACACCTTCTGAGTGCATCCAGATCTCCTTGAAAGATGTTCACAGTGTGGATTGTAGGTCATAGCTATGTCTACTGGAGTGAAAAGTATGCAGAAAAAAGAGGTATTGTGAAAGACCTTGCTTTGCCAAATGAAGACATTAAATGGATTGGTCAGAAAGGGTTAAAGTGGCACCAATTAATGCCTTTGGTGAAATCCTTTCTACATCTCCCACAGCCTAACCTTATAATTGTGCACTGTGGTGGAAATGACCTAGGCACTTTAACTGGGGTAGGTCTGGAAATGCTTGTTAAGGACACCTTTGTGCAATTAATGTCACTTTTTCCACAAACTACCTTTGTATATTCTAATATATGCCAAAGGCAAAAGTGGAACTGGTCCAACCAATATTGTCCGCAGATTGAGAAAGCAAGAAAGCACGTCAATAAGTCTGTTTCTGCTTTCCTCAGAGACTATGGTATGGGTTCTATATACCACAACAACTTGCGTTACAACATGCAAGGCATTTATAGAGGAGACGGTGTACATTTCAGAGATGAAGGGAACAGAGTCTTCCTCTTGAACTTTAGACTCTGCATCGGTACTTACTTGTAGGTACAAAAAAACACTCAATGAACACAACGGCTCTTTTTAGAGCCAACCAACATCTAAACACTTAAACTTGATTTTTAATTCTATTTTTTTAAAGAATTTTTTGCCGCAGTGCGCGCACCGTGCGCGCATCATACGCGCACCCCGCGATTTAAAAAAAAAAAATGTTTTTTTCACCCTTCGGGGTCCTTCAGGGACCCCCTGACAAAGGCTAGGGGGTCAGGAACTCTCTACCCTGCCCCCTTTTCACGTTCTCCACCTTTCTTTTTCACTGTCACACACAAAATGGCATCCGACACTTCCTGATTTCGACCGATTCGAATGTTGACTGACATCTAACCACCAATCAGAATTACGCTCGCGGACATTTGGTGCGCGCACGGTGCGCGCATGTAGATATTTATGTACTTTTAACTGTAATTTTCTCAGGAACTACTGAACAGATAGACACCATATATGCAAAAGGCACATACATGCCTGATCTGAGGACTACCTCTTTGCCAAATTTCAAGTAATTCTGTTCAGCCGTTCGGGCTGTACCTTCGACTAAAGGTCCTATGGGAAAATGCATGGGGAAAACGCGTTTTGGGATCCCCCTTTTTTCTTAGCCCCCGCTTGACGAATCACCCCGAGACTTTCAGGGTAGGAGCTGAGCAGAGCGCCCCATTAGTTTTGAAAATTTCACGAAGATAAGTCAACCGACGCCAAAGTTATTCAAAATAGAATTTTCAGATTTCCTATGGGAACTCGGTCCTAACTATAACTATCTACTGGCGACCGCCAGTAGATAATATATATATATATATATTGCTTTTATGTTCTTCCTCCTGTCATGTGATCAAGGCCCAGGTGGGGCTGAAACGCGTAATGGCGGAGATGCAGGGCATTTAAACTAAAACTGACGTTTGCACTATGAACTTTGGGTCTGCGTTCGTCCTTTCTGAGAAATAGTGGATATTTGTGACGAAGTCAGCAATATATATATATTTATATTTATATATATATATATATTGCTTTTATGTTCTTCCTCCTATCATATTGTAAAGCGCTCTGATATCCTTCGGGATCTTGTCGGGGCTATATAAAACATAAAAAAAAATATATATATATATATATATATATAATATGAGAACACTGGCTTTTGTTAGTGTTACTGCTGATCTGACACTTTTTTGGCACTGAAGTCTCAGCGCACCCAAAGATAAATTCTTCGCTAGAAGCACTAACGCACTTTACATGAAAACAGTGTATCTATATTTTAGGTATTTTACCCCAACACTAAGGCACGGGTTTTCCGTTAATGAATTTGTTAAATAGACCAAAGGATAAAAAGATGATGTTAATACATTAAATACCATTGCACTCACTTTTGATAAAGGCGAGATCAGGATTGATTATGTGGATCAGAGCAGAGGAGCTGGAGAAAAGGATAAGTAGATTTCAGTAGAAGCATCATCTTGTCGGTATACACTTCTCTGAGTTTCCTACGTAATGAAATGATGTACGGTAGAAATTAGTTTTTATAAATGTACATAATGAATGGAACTATTTATGAAGGTTTTACTGTATATTTTAGATGATTTGCTTAGGTTAACGTATTGCTATGTTCTGTACAATCTATTTTAATTGAATTATTTATTATTCAAGAATTGAGATCTGCTATATCTGCTCAATAAAAAAGAAATCAAATATAATTCCAGCAAAGATTTTTTTTTAATATATATATTTTATTAAGTTCAGGAGTTTGTACAAGCATATCCCAAAATGTAGTTTTCACTTTTGATACGTTGTGCATATGATATAATTCCAGCAAAGATGTATCATGAATTATTGATAAAATCACTTCACTTTGCCCTGGCATTTATTAACTCAACATTGAGATACGGCCGCGTTCCGATAGAATTTACAACAAAAAAGGGTGGCTTGTACCACTAATTAAAAAACCTACACTGGACACTCTGCACTGAGAAATGTATGCCAGTGTCGCAGTTACCTTTTCTTGCTAAACAATACTACAGCATGGAGTGTTCAATCAATTGTCCTCCTTTGTCTAAATCCAAAACCTGCTTCACTCAAAACAGAGCGTTTTCGTGCAAGCTGCAGCACTGAACGTGTGGTGACGGCAGTACTCGGTGATCTTTGCTGATATACAGAGGAGGGTGCAATTGAAGGTGTTTCTGATCTTATGGGATCTTTTGGTGGCTTTTGATACAGTTGCAATGCTTGACCTTTTAAATAATGAGAGCCAAGGCTTAACATATATCTCAGGAGGCTCCTGCAGCCTGCACCACCTACGGTTCCTGTCAGTGCTGTGAAATACCAGTACCAATAACATCTACTTATCAATACAGATGTACAAATGAGACAGTTCAGGCTATAATAGGAGATCAAAAGCTGTAACAATGACATGCACACCATTGTTATCCTTTATATTCAATTGTTAAAGACTGTTCATGTACTGTTTTTAAAAATAGTTTGACAGCGCCACCAAGTGGTGGACTGTCACAAATATGTGCTATTGTTATGAAGTAAAGGCGAGTGCCGAACACTGGCACAAATTACGCACTGTACCCTAGACCATTAGGTTTTGTGAAAATGCCTGGAGGGTTTTAGAGACAGTGACACTGCTCTCAAATGCACTTTTTTTTATATAGCGGGAACACGACCCGGAGGTATTGGAGCCTTTACATGAGCACCAATCACGTTAGACACGGATACATTTATTTTTTGGTAGGCATGGGGAGATTAATTGATTTGCCCATAATCACAGAATGTTAAGCCAACACCGAGGCTCACACCTAGTTCTCCAGGTCCAAAGTCAGCAGCTCTGACCGTCAGGCCACATCCTCTCCCCGAAGAGGTCCAGATTTTTTTTTTTAAATCACACTACTCGCGTTAGGATGGGCCTGTGCTTGTAGCAAACAAAGAAAGTGATGTGCAAGGTGCCAGTGGGGTCACTGCTTTCCCCTTTGATATTTCATTTATATATGTCCCTGCTGACCTATCTGATGCGACCTTTTAGCCTAACTGCTCTCATGCATACCAACAGTACTCAGCTCTTATTTGTGATTGATGGTGACTCTAGTATAAGATTAGAAAATGTATATAACTGAATGATCAGCAATCAGCAGTGGATATCATTAAACCTGCTGAAATTAAATGGGATAAAACTGGATTTTCATTCCTTTTTTGGCAGACACCTGCCAGGTAACTACCTTTTTTGATCCTCTTCATCTGCCAAGAAACATATCTCTATTCAAAAGATAATAAAAGTAGGGTAACATTTGATTCAAGTCTTGTAATGGAAGAGCAATGAAAATCTGTGGCAAAGACATTTTGTTTCCAGCTTTGGATTTTAAATCAGATAATTAATCTTTTCACTGCATACAAAGAATACATACTCTGAATGTTGTTATATCCGCCATACTAGATTACTGCAACACACTGTATTTGGAGTAACCAGCAAAATACTTGACCAATCTCCAATTTCTGCAGAATGCAGTGGCTAAAGTAATTTGACCATGACTAGTCAAACTACTCTGGCTGCCAATTAGGCAAAGGGTAATGTTTAAAGCCTTATCCCAGGTGCATAAAGTTCTGTATGATTCTCGTCCTAACGCACTATCAAACAGATTTGCGATTTTCAAAAAGGGTGAAATTTAAGCTCAAGTAAGGCGATTTTTGTTAACTTTCCAAACTTTCAACGTGTCTTTCGGAGTTAGAGATTTCTCAGTGGCTGCATGCATCAAAAATATGGAATAAAAAGCTGTTGAAACTTCAAGAGGAATGCATTCCTGTGCTTTAGAAATTTGTTAAAGATTTTGCTACATCCATTGTCTTAGTTTCAATTTGATAGACAAAAGCATTTAATTTCGGACAGTGTTGCTGGTTATAGTTTGTGCTAATAAAAATAGAAGGAATAAAATGTTTTTTACAAATTGGTTGGGGCTGTGTTTCTGGGCAAAATAAAGTCAGAATATGGGAACTCGGTTCACATATATGTCAGGGAAAATTAGCCTAATACCTAGCTAGCTCACAGTGCCCCATCCGAACCTCTAGACTTACCAGGGTACCATATGTTATCAGCAACCACAAACATTACCACTATTTATTCCCCAAAGAAAGATCTGTGAGCCACGTCTGGGCATACCTGGCGCACTTAAGGCAAGAAAGCAAAAGACACACAATTGGTATGCCCAGACGTGGGTCCCGTGCTCTCCATGCCACTGGAATCAAGCTATCCTGGCTGAAGAGTGGTGAAACCCCGAAACCGGTCCTAGGATGCTTGTTTCGAGTCCAGGATGGACCTGGCTTGGCAGTTTGGGCTGGACTGTTCCCATGAGGCACAGGGTGTAGACTGATTTGCATATGGCTGGGTTCAAACTGGAATGGCATGGTGAGCAGAAAAATGATGGATTTAAGCCCAGATCTCTGTACTGGGGTGAATGTATGACATTGTTCTGCATTCTGTCCATCATCTGTTGTTTTTGAATTTGTCACCCCGAGTGGGACCGGTGTGCCCAGATGTGGGTCCCTTGCTCTCCATGCCACTGGAATCAAGCTATCCTGGCTGAAGAGGGGTGAAACCCTGAAACCGGTCTTAGGATGCTTGTTTCCAGTCCAGGGAGGACCTGGCTTGGCAGTTCGGGCTGGACTGTTCCCATGAGGCACAGAGTCAAGACTGATTTGCATATGGCTGGGTTCAAACTGGAATGGCATGGTGAGCAAAAAAACGAAGGATTTAGGCCCAGATCTCTGTACTGGGGTGAATGTATGACATTGTTCTGCATTCTGTCCATCAACTGTTGTTTTTACATTGGATATGCAATGGGGCCTGACTGAGCGTTGCTGGTCTATGATCCCCAAGTGATGCCTCCCCAATTCTTGACTGGCATTACTGTGTAGTTCTTTTAAAGAAAAGGTGAAAATCCTGACGTTTGAGCTCCTTTCGACCGTGAACAGACTGGTTCACTGCAAGACCTTGCTGCCCGCGATGACCACCAACATGGTTAGACCTGCACTTTGGGCTGACAGTGACCGCCAGCCAACAAGAGCTACACTTCAAACTACTGCAATGACAGCCAGCAAAGATCATCAACACAAAGCTACAGCAATGACTGTCTGCGATGCTCAAACGGCTCTTCGAGCTACAGCAATGACCACCCACGACGCAAGTCCTGCTCTTTGTAAAACAGCTACTACTATCTGCAATGCTCAGTCTCCTCCACCACGAACATAACTCTTTGTGCTGGACTTTAAAGGTAACTTTTCAACTGGACTAACCTGGTCCTTGTATCCGACCCATGCTTCATTGCAGTTGGTCTGAACTTGTAACTTTTTCCGGTCTAGTGCAACCAGATGGCCTTGAGTGGTGCCCGGTGCTTTTAGGCACTATGGGCCTGATTCACAAAAGTAATTGAGACAAAATCCTAACTTTATGACTTTTGGTATTCACAAAAGGTATTTAGTAGTAGCAAAGTTAGGAATCCTAACTTTACTACTACTAAATGCCTTCTGTGAATACCAAAAGTAGTGAGTTTAGGATTTTGTCTCAGATTAGATCTGTGAATCGCCCCATATATTCACTAACAATTTTTAAATTTAATATCTCTGGTTCTATTGATTGGATTTTTGTCATTCTAGTATCATTTTATTTACTAAAATGTACTCTAGTTTTGTAAATTAATGTGGGATTTTTCTTGTCGGATTTTTAACTTTAATACTGTTTGTGTTCTGCCTAACTACTTTACACATTGCCTAACAGTTAAGCCTGACTACTTTGTGCAACAATAATCGTAGTAGTACATGGGAACTATGTAAGTTTTCCTTCATGACTCTGAAATATTGCCAGTTCTGTATTGTGTTAGTGGTTTTCAAGGCTATTAAGTCATGTGTACATTGGTCTTATTGATTGCATCTTTCTTCGCATTCTCACACTGAATATTAGTCAACAATATTTAACCCCTTTGGTGCGTGCGCCAGCCAGTTCAGCCTGTCATGGAGTATTTGTCTGCCAGGTTTCCAGAGGTTTATACTCCGGGAAAGAATATAGCCATGGAGGAGTCCTTGATCCTGTACAAAGGGTGGCTGCTGTTCAGGCAGTACATTGCAAGCAAACAACTGGCTATGTGTACAGCTTGAGAGTGTGTACAGAGAAGGACTCCACTCTAAACATCCCACACTAGAGGTGACAGCAAAGATTGTATGGAGCTTGTCCAGCCACTCCTTCACAAAGGTTATAACCTTTATTTGGACAATTTCTATACACGAGTAGAGCTGTTCAGTGAGTTCTACAAACCTGGCACTGTGGCCTGTGGTACATTTCTTTGTCGCTGCAAAGAATTCCTGCAGGAGCTTGTTTTCAAGAAGCTTTAAAAATCCCAGAGCACAGGGTTGCATTCCAACAAACTACTCACAGTCAAGTTCTCGGGTAGGCGTGATGTGTAATTGCTCACTTCAATTCATGATGAGAGCACTTCCCCGTCATGGTTTGGTATCTTATGGCTGAAGTCCACAAGCCCACCTGTATACTTGATTACAACAAGCATGTGGGCGGAGTGGACAAGAATGACTAGGTTCTTCAGCCATACAATGCAAGTTGTAAAACTCGCACTTGGTATAAGAAACTGTTTACCCACCTGATCCAGATTGCAGCATAAAATGTGTGTGTTGTTTATCATGAGAGAACCACAGGAAGACTCAGTCTTTCATTGACTTTCATTTGTCTGTGATTGAAAGTCTCACTGCTTATAGAAGCAACAGCCTCCACTTCAAATGCTCTGGAGGACATGGCAAGGCTGCAGTAGAGACACTTTGCTGATCGCATTTCTGAAACACCCAAAAATTAGCGACCATGTCGTTGTTGTAAAGTGTGCTTGATGCAGAGAAAGAGGCAGGAGATCGGTGTTTACTGTCCCCAATGCCATCTCAGCCAGGTTTGTGTTTTCCTACTTGCTTTGTGTTGTATCATACTAAAGCAAAGTACTGTGAAATTGACTAAGTTGGAGCTGCTGTTAAGTAGCCCTTTGGATGGCTGTAAATGGATTCCTACTGTCTATGGGCCACTACTTCGCTAGGCAAGCAGTGCAGAATTTTAGTTCCTCTACTTCAGGAAATCATGGACTTCACAACACCTTTATCCACCCTCAGAACGTGGTAGGTGTTCTGTTCACCAATTATTGAGAGACTTGGGTGAATGCCGGGTGGACGGACATTTGTGGCTCCCCACAGATTCCAGAACTTTCCACCACAGAAATGTTAGGAAAATGCGCTTTTTTGTCAAAGTTTGAGGTTTGCAAGGGATTCTTGGTAAGGCAACGTGGTGATAACCATGCAAGTCAGTCCCCCATGGATACCCCTAGGTGTATAGTTTTAAAAATTGTACAGGTTGGCTAGCTTTCCCTAGGTGCCAGCTCAGATAGGGTCCAAAACCCAGAGCTACCCACACTGGGAAAAAAGAGTCAATTTTCAGTGAAAAAATGCGATGCGTTCATGTTGCCTTTAGGGACATTTCCTGTCGTGGACACTAGGCCTACCCACAGCAGTGTGATACGATTATTATCGGGAGACTTGGGGATATGCTGTGTGGACAGAATTTTGTGGCTCCCCACAGATTCCAGAACTTTCCACCACAGAAATATGAGGAAACAGTTTTTTTCAGTCAAAGATTGAGGTTTGCAAGGGATTCTGGGTATAAAAATGTGGTGAGAGTGTATAAAAAAACATGACATTTAGAAAAATACCCACTAAATCCTACACTAGTACGGATACCCAGAAATCCATAATAACCACTGCTCCTAAAATCCATATCTTTTTCCCATTTCAGAAATACACAGATTCCCTGCATACAAATTTTTCACTTTGCCTATTTCACTATATGAATTGGTCTATACTCAGTACTCAATGCAAAACCATTGCACGGTGCAGCGCAGTTGTTGGCTCTGAGTAATTTGGGTTCTTGTAGATCCTAAACCCTATATATTTCCACAGTCAGAAGGGTCTAGCAGACGTAATGGTATATTGCTAAGGGAAACCAGCCATCATGACACAAAGTTGCAGATTAAAACGTGGATCTACACATAGTAGCCATTGTTGAATTTAGAATTTCATCTATTTTTCATAAATCTATAGCTTTTCCAGATCACCCATGGATTTCACATTGGTTTCCACCACAAACTAAAAATAGGTTGAGAGCACAAAATAGGGAACACAGGCTACCTCTTAGAAAAATGCAAAAAACTGTGGTGCAAAATCAGGTTTTCTGATTCAGCTCTGCATGTTCCTGAAATCTGGGAAGTTGGTGACTTTAGTACAGTAAGCCGTTTGTGGATGCCATTTTTAGAAAAACAAATCGGACACTTTTCTCTGTAGCACTTTTCCCCTATTTTATTCTAAAAATCTAAATTCTGCTATATTTTGCCTATCTTCTCAGTTCCCTCCAAGGGAATCCATAATCCCTGGGTACCTTGAGAATCCCCAGAATATTGGGGGAAAAAAGGATGTAAATTTGGCCTGGATACATCATATGGAAAAAAAGTTATGGAGCCTAAGCACAAACTACCCCAAATAGCTAAAATAGGGCTCAGCACTGGGGGGGGGGGGGGAGGATGGGGGACAGCGGTTAAGGTTAACATCTCCTGCAATCAAGTTCAATAGGCTTGCCCGTTTCATTGAGTGGTAGGGTTGCTGTAAGCCATCATGGAAGAAATACCAATTAAGCTCCTCAAGAGGACCCTGGTCATTACCCATAATAGCACTATTAAGTGCATAAAAAAGCTGAACTTTGGTTTTCTGAATTCAAAACTTGGTTGCTAGGATATTGTACGTAACAAATGGAGGACAAATAAGTTCTATGTGAAAAGTCACTGAAATCCATACCATCAGTCCACCAGAAGGATGCCTCCTGTGACTCTTGACTGGGGAAAAAAATAAGCGCAGTAGTCTTATTTATTTAGCAATGATCATTAACTATGTTTCTTGGAGATATTCCTGAAAACCATTATCATCGAATTGTGGCCCAAGAATAGTTACATTCCAGATCACCAATGCTGGATACCCAATATAAGTTGAAGACAAGTAATTAGGTACTTGCCACTGTTGGTTGCTTGCAGATCTATGCTTTATGCAAGCAAAAACAGTCTTAGTGTCTTAGGCAGTAGTGACTCATCAGCTTGACCTGGGATCATATGCAATTGTTGTATCCTTCTTTAGAACAATTTGCATGGACTGCTAAATACCCCACATATTAGATCACTCATGATATCTATGACATCATTGATAATATCACTGCAACATTTTCAATGAAATTATTAATGAGAAAGCTGTGCATGGTGGGGGCATGAGTTGTAGTTACTTGAGATAACTATAACTGGTGAACTTCATTGAAATTCTCACCTAACTAAAATGTTACTTTAACCTTTGTTTTATTTTCAATTAAATATATATGCATTTTCCAAACAATAAGTTCATCCACCGCAGCTCCTTCCCACAGAGTTTCTCAAATGAAGGCTGAGAAAAAGGGGAGTCCCAAAAATAATAAAAAAAAGTATAAAGGGAGGATAGGGCTACCCTGAGCCTCTGGCCCTTTTTTGGGGAGTAGGTAAGGGTTCCCTAGAGGGACACAAATACAATTCTGCATCATGGGTCCCAAGGGACGAGCAAGCCCTTCCTGTGGGACTCCCATGTAATCCAATGAGACCCCCCCAAACAAATGTTAAAATGTTGCTGGGTCCTGTGGGGTTAGGCCCCTGCATGGTATTGGATCAGACACTGTGTCCCACACACTACTTCGCATGGTAAAAATGTATGCTTAGTGTGAGAGTTGGGCAAATCTAATTAAAAAGGCCCAGAAAGTAAGTGACAGAAACATAATTTAAAGTGATGTTATAGTTAGGTAAGTTAATAGGGTCTTAGTTTTTGATAAAATAAACTCTAGGAATTAACTGAAAAAGCAAAGGTTTAATTGATGTTATAGTTATGCCTTTTAATAATATACAAACTATTGTTTTAAAGTAAAAAAGACTGCAATTCACCAGGTTTACTATAGTGAGATAACTAATATATTGCGCCTCATAATGCCCTTATTATTATCTCTCATATTACATCACTCATTACATGTTCAATTACATCATTGATGACATCTAAAATGACATAATTAATGACAACACTGATTACATCATCCAACCTAATGCTGTTTAAATTACTCTATTAATAAGAACAGTGAAACAGTACAGCAATTTACATAGGATATGTAAATACTAAATGGCATACCTTAATCAGGAGACACACAAGACCACTTAAGTGAACCAAGATACTGCTACACCCAGCCTTCTCCCTGTACTGAACAATATGTGGATAGCGAACATCATGGGGGAAATCAAGCAGATGCAGGTGGACAAGCCTCAGCTGCACACAAGCTTTGCACTGTGAACAACTCTCCATGAAAAACCCAGCCCCTCCAGACACCCTAGCTGCATTAGGTGGACTTGCATCAAGCCAATGTGGGCAATGAATCAAACATGGGCATGTAAGCTCTTACTGCAAATTGTCTTTTCCTGTGCACAACCCTTCTATGAAAAGCCAACTCCCACTAGAAACCCTCAGCCCTTTAGATGGTGAAGAACCTACTAACCACAGCATTCTATCTGTACTGAACACTTTGCAGATAGCCATATGGGCAATCAAGCACACATTGATGAGCAAGTACCTGCTGCGTACAGTCTTCAATGCTATGCACAACTTCATATGCAGAGCACCCGCTCTCTCCGAAAACTCAAGGCCCCTTAGCATAGTTAGCATCTAATAGGTACAACCTTAACTATGTAGCAAAGCTTTTACAAATAGCCAAATTCTTGTTTTCAGTCAATGAAACATGATTTGGCAAGTCTTTGCTGTGCAAGGCCATCACCATGTGCACAACTATTCATAAAGAGAGCACACTCCCTTAACACAAGTCCAAAACTAATTAGGAGGCAAAGCTTGTTGCAAAAGAGTACACCCTTTAGCAGTAAGGAAATTGTAGAAAATTAGATTTAGATGTACCTTGAGCAATACCTTCCAATGTGATAAGCATATACCAAACTGTTACAATCAATGGATGATGTGATCAGTAATGTCATGAGTGTTGTGTAGGGAGGTAGCTGTGGGCAAAAAAGTGAGACGTCTGTCAGGGGGTAATCAAATGTTAAGCCCTGTGGTTAATGTACCATTCTGAGTATTGGTTGGCTGCTTTTCCACATAGCAATTTCATACACTTCTTCCTAATTTGTGGATATCATTTGGGAATGGGCAATGACTTACCTGCTTGAGAATGAGGATGTGGTGCAGAATAAGGAACAGATTGATTGTAATACACAGTTCTGTGGTGAGGGAGAGTTCTCTTGTGAACTTGATTATCAACCACAGCAACTGCCAGGGTCCTAAGATTATATGAACTACTCATAAGGTGTGGCTTTGGGATGTCTGCTGTCATAGAGTATTTTGTTCATGATGATCCTGAGCATGTTTACATTTGTACAGAGCAATATACATTGAATGCACTGTTGCTGTAGGGCCTGGCATCTTAATTATGAGTACTTTGTTTGTTACAAACACTTTTACTATTTCTGCTGTGCAACACTTTATTTAAAACAGTTGTTTAGTGCATTGCATTTGTTATTTGTTTCTTACCTGCATTATGTTGTGTGTAAAAAGCTTGATGCTTGAAGACTTTGGGTCCGATTCACAGAACTAACTTAAGACAAAATCCTAAACTTACTACTTTTGGTATTCACAGAAGTTAGGATTTTGTCTTAAGTTTGTCTTAAGACAAACTTAAGACAGACTTAAGACAGTCTTAAGACAGACTTAAGACAGTCTTAAGACAGACTTACAGGTTTAAGACAAACTTAAGACAAAATCCTAACTTAAGACTGTCTTAAGTCTGTCTTAAGACTGTCTTAAGGAGGAGGAGCCAAGATGGCGACCGGGACGGCAGCGTAGACTCCCGGCTCCGTAAACCTCCGCATCCCGCATGGATATCCTGCACGAGATCCTCAACCTGTGCTACGCGGTCGTGTTTCTGAAGGAGAGTGGCACCCGACTGTGTGACTCCGAGGTTTCTGGCTGCGGTATCGCCGGAGAAACTTTCATTTGAACTTTGCGGCCTGTGCGGCCCTGGAGCCGGGACCTCAAGTGGACGCCGTGGCCGGGTGGCAGTTCAACAACAGCGGCCTGTTGTGACTGGGCGGAGGCGGTCCACCGGAGCGGTGCCAAACTCGGCCTACATTTTGTCGTGGTCGTTTCTACTGTCAAGTGTATCGGACCGAGTGCATGCCCGTGGGTGCAATTCTCAGATCCTCCGGTGGCTGCCCCTGCCTTTGATGGTGAGCTGCCCGGCCGCCGCCCGTATCCTGCCCTGATCATTGCGGGCCGCCCCCGGATTTTTACGGGAGCGGGTCCGTAGTGGGGACGACTGTTGCCCGTGACCACGCAACGGATAACTTTTCGCCTGCCCCCGGAACCCGGTCACCAGCGACGTGGCCATCGAGACGCTTGTCCCAGGGTCCCGGCCCCGGTGAGGGTCGGGCATACTTGGCGGCCATCTTGTTGCGATGAAGCCTACCATCCTGTCCGCTGGGTCGCAGCGGGCTTGTGAGAGTGCGACTTTTGGGAGTGTGGCGGCGCGATCGCAGAGAGCTGTGCTGGGGTACGGCGACCTCCTCGAGGCCCTTGGTGCTCTTCACTCCTCCTTGATTCATGGTGTCGGGGTCTTGGGGGGTAAGCTCGACGGTGTGGCGTCGGCGTTGGGGCAATGGCGGCCTGCCTGTCCGCACGTACACAGGGACTACCCACACTGCGCACAGGAGGACACTTTGGCGGCCACCCCTGAGGTTGGTGCACGGCTGGACACTCAGGTCAGTATGCTACAGTGTGTTCGTCCAGCTGAGGGCCTGATCTGTCCTGGAGGCATTGGACCTGAGGGGGATGTGGTAGCCTCGTCCAGTACGTGCCCTCCTGCGATCCAGGGACAACTCCAGCAACTATTGTCTGCTTTGGCTGCTTCTGCCTTCCTGGACCTTGAGTGCAGTGCATATCCTGGGGCAGCACTGGGAAGCCTGTTTCTCCACGCTGCGGACTGTGTTGATGCTCAGAGACTTCCACCCCACCTGTGTGCGTCGCTTCTCGGACGTTTTTGGACAATCCTCTACCTTGGAACGTCGGATATGGTGCTGGGTCGAGGGGTAGGCATGGGCAGAATTCCAAAGAGTGGTCAGGGATAAGGCTGATCCTTCAGGGGTGGTCATCTAGTGGACGGGCGGGCTCAGGGGTTGCGTGCTCTCCTGGCATAGCTAACAGCATAATAGGTGCATAATGCTCCCCATCTTTCTTTGAGAAGATTGCTTTTGTGCTGTTTATTGTTCACTTTGGGGGAAACTTACCGTGCGGGAGGGAGAAGCCGGGGGTATGTTTTGAAGGCCCTCCTCCAGTTTATTAATACTTTCTCTACCCCCCCGTCTGGTGGGGTTCTTTTCCTACTTCTTTTTCCCTATTCTCCTATATTTCGGGTCTGAGCGACAGGCACACTGCTGGGGGGGGGGCCGTACTCATCTGCAGAGGTGCAGGGTGGGGGGTTGGGGGAGGGGATTCTTTCGTCTTTTATCTCTTTTTCCATGGCCTCCTTTTTCTTCTCTGATTCTTTTTGTTTTTCTTTTTCTGGGATCAGCGTGATACACCTCCTTTGCTATGACTCGTTGCCGCTCTATGTGTACCACAATTTCCGGGGTGCTCTCCGGGAGTTCTGGCGGGGGACTGCAGGCGCAACTGCTTATGATATTCTTCCTCATCCTGATGTTCTTGTGTTTGCGCCATTGACCTAATAGATTGCTGTAAATCGTTTACGTCTATTACTCTGCATACCTGTAATTGCTGTTTGAAAATTGTCTGGCACCTGATCCTTCTGCCTCGTTTCATTATAAAACGAAAACCTTTTTCTCCTGGTGCCCTACCTACGCTGTTCACAGTATTAGCATCACGATTCTGCTCCCCGATGTGCTGCCTGTGTTTACACTTGCCTGTTTTTGCTCTGATTGCTTAGCGGCCGGCCCCGGGGGGTTGTAGGCCCATACTTGTTCTCTATTGAACTGTCAATAAAGGTTTTAAAAAAAAAAAAAAAAAAAAAAAAAAAAGACTGTCTTAAGTCTGTCTTAAGTTTGTCTTAAGACAAACTTAAGACAAAATCCTAACTTCTGTGAATACCAAAAGTAGTAAGTTTAGGATTTTGTCTTAAGTTAGTTCTGTGAATCGGGCCCTTTGAATGCACTATATAAAAACATAATTAAAAACAACTATTAAATATCAGTAACTTGCCTCCATTGTCTCTCTCCCACTCTTCTTACTTTTCAATATTTGATTGAGCAGAATGAGATTACATAGAAGATATGTCTGTGTGTCTGAATCAATAATGAATGTATGTTTTATTCAAGGCATTGGCTAACTTATTGTTATTTAATTTTAGGTGGGAGAAATGTTCACTTTTAAATGCTTTAATGTGACAGATCTGAGATTGTTATAGCCAACTGGCTCTATTTGACAATGTGACATATATTTGATATGTCACACAGATGATATTGGAATTAGTTTGAGCTGAAGACTCCAAGTGGATCTATCCAATAATCTGATGATGGCATTGACATTTTTGAATTTGTTAGAACTATGAAATCCTATACTTCATCAAAAATTGTGTTTAAATTATTGTTTATTATTATGTCATTATTGTATCTGAATTTAATGGTAGGAAATGTAGGTATACATTTGGCATTGCAATGTATGTTGTGGTTATCAGGTTACTTAATAGGCAGGCAGAAGAGAAATGGTCTTTTTAAAATGTAATAAAACCTGTTTTGGCACAATAGTCGTGTGCCTATGTTTCAAAGTTGACAACTGGAGCAGGGTGGAATGCACGGGCAACTGTTTTTGTAAAGAAATAATATTCAATTTACAGGACAATTTGTAACTATTATTATGAAATAAAGGTTTTCCACATCTGAATCAATGGTGAAATATTGTGCATTGTGTAGTGACCATTGACACATGAGGAGAAAAAAGCAGAGTTAGACTAATTCAATTTGGGGACAATCACCTCCTTAAACTCCAACCAATTCCATTTTACATGTCATTACAAAACTTTGTAAAAAGTAGAAAATCTAGTTGAGTGGCCATAGGGGATGCCAAATCACGCACGCATTTCTGGAGCCACGTTGGAAAAAATTCTGCCTCGTGATGCTTAATTTCCGACAATTCTGCAGGCAGATTTTAACATTCCGCCCACCCCTAGTGAAAGGGAAGAGTAGACAGTTATCCTCAGGATTGTTACAATTTATTCCACATATTTTTGATACAGGTAAAGGAACATTAGAACAATCAAGTTTGTCAAATTCTTTCTTAACAGTGGTGGAGAAAGCATTAACGTTAACCGCTGTGCCATCATTTTGAAGTGGAAGTGAACAGTTTCTTCACCACAATGTTAAAGAAATTATCCTGCTATGAGTATTGGAAGGTTTGTCTTTCTACAACATAATGTTGGGACATGAGGTAAGAGCTTTGAATTTTGCGATACATTTTTTGGATCAGTGTGAAATGCAACAAGCTCACATATATGTGATGGAAAATGTTTCCAGTCAGCTCCAGTAGAACCATCCTTGTTTTACTTTGACTGGTGCATGGGATTGGTGCCACAGGAGTGTGATCCCCCAACCATTGATAAACCACTAAAGACTAGAGAGCAGGAAAGTGGCCGCCAGTTATGTCTTTATCAGGTGAAGTGTAGGAATACTGGGTGGTACAAATGTTGTAGATCCCAATCGATTCTGGTACTTTCTCTCATAGAAATCATAGGAAAATCTATCAGGTTAGCAAATGTTTGAGGTCTGCAGGATGTTCAGTGTAGGAATATGCAGTGGGATCCATGCAAGTCACGCCACCCTGGATTTCCCTAGTTTGTCTAGTTTTCAGAAATGTCTGAGTTTAGTAGGTTTCCCCAGATGATTTCTAAGCGTGGGCCCAAATACAGCAGCTATCAACATTGCCAAAATGGGCCATTTTTCAAGTTGAAACCTTGATGTTGCCATATAGTGTTTTGGAGTCTTTCCTGTTATGGGCCATGGGCCACCCACATAAATGGGGTACCATTTTTATATGGAGAAGTAATGGTTTATTACTTTTGTAACTCAGTCATTAGGGCAAAAATGTACATGTGGAACTTTTGTCACTGGTTTATATTTGTTCCTATTTTTTACATTCTTTTTGACTTCAACAATAAGTTTCTTTAGAAAAACGGTGCATGAGCTACACGAATGACCCCTTGCTGACTTTGGAGTTTTGGCCAATTTCAGAACTGTATGGCTTTCTGGATTCACCAAAAACTGGTAGGTAGAAACCACAAAAATTTGGAAAAGTCGACTACCACTTAGAAAAATGCTGGAAAATTGTGGTTAAAAATGCTTATTGAGGGGCGTGGCCAAGATGGCGGGGTGAGCGGACGCTTCCTCCCGTAGCTCCTCCGGCCCGGCCAAGCTAAAGCCCTTTCCTTATGCTTCTCTCCCCCCGCTGAGGCTCGGCGCGGGAGAGGAGCGTGGCGGAACATCAGGGGCATACACCGGTGCTGTTTTTGTCCGGATCGCCCCGGGGGAACCCCCCCAAAAAGTTCGCCCGAGATCAAGGGACGACGGCGGCGAGCCCGAGGGGCGGAGCGTATTGGAGAGCTGTCCGGGCGCCTCGGTTGGGCCTGGTGCTGAAAGTTGCGGTCTGGAGGGGATCTGGCCCGCCGCTCGACGGTGACTGAAGGAGCCTGGCGGGAAGGGGCCCGACGGTGTGGAAGGCTTGGGACGGGTGCCCCGGCACTCGGACTGGTGATGGCGACACCTTGCACTGCGGAAGCCCTGACCCCTAGCCGAGGTACGGCGGACTCTCTGATGGGGTCGGACCATCTGGCCCCCTGTGCGTGACAATCGGGGGCCGGGGGTGGAACTTATTTTACTGCGGGGTGCCTCGGAGGCCCCGGAGGTGTCGCCGGGCCTAGTCGTTTTGGCTTGCTCCGACCGGCCGCCATTTTGTCCCCGACGGAGCAGTGGTGGCGGCCTCCGCTGGAGTCCTGGCTGCTGGCTGCGGGCGACCTTCCGCTATTGCTGGATTGACTACCGGAGGGATGAGCTGTTGGGACCCCTCCGCTGCGGCCCCCTTGGTTGTCTCACGCTAGCTCTTGCGGCTGACGGTGACCGGACTAGGCCGCCATTTTGTCACCTGTGACGCAGCGACCTCACTTGTGGGGGATACCCGGGCCGAGTGCTTGCCGGCGGCTGAGCATCCCTGGGGCGCCTGGATCAGTGCCCGACTGCGGAGCTGGCGATGTCTGGAAAAGGAGGCCCGAAGAAAGGGGACCGTACTCTGCCGGACATGCTTGGCAGGGCCCAGCACTTGCGGGACAGGACACAGCCCTCACCGGGGCCCTCCCGGGCTCCGGCAGATGTGACTGGAGGGGAGCCACCCGTCACGAGGGCCTTTATGGAGGAACTGTTTAGCTCCCTCAGGGAGGACTTCCAGACACTGAAGCGGGAGGTGGCCAGCGAGGTCCGAGAAGTGCGCAGAGAGGTGGAGGGCCTAGGTGAGCGTGTGGAAGCGGCGGAGACGGAGGGCCAACAGCGAGCGGAGGAGATAGTCCATCTCCAGCAGGACGTTCTTCGCCTCCGGGAACAGTGTGTGGAGCTCCAGGCCCACTCTGAGGACCTTGAGAACAGATCTCGGAGGAACAACATCCGAGTGCGTGGCGTGCCGACTGCGGATGAGGGGTCCGATCTGGGGGGCTACCTGCGGGCCCTGTTCCGAGAGATCCTGGGGGAGGCCACGGACTTTCCCATCGGCATCGACAGGGCGCATAGGGTTGGCCGTCAGCGCCAGCCATCGGCACCCCCACCGGACATTCTGGCCTTCCTGCCCGACTTTCCACTAAAGGAGCGTATCATGGCTGAAGCCCGCAGGAAACAGCCCCTGACCTTTCGGGATCGGCCGGTGGCGCTTTACCAGGACCTCTCCGCCATCACTCTGCAGAAACGCAGGTCCTTTAGGATTGCCACTGACTTTTTGCGCGAGCATGAGACGCCGTACTCTTGGGGTCACCCCTTCCGCCTGATTTTTCGGTGGAACGGAGTACTACACCAGCTACGCTCCTTGCAAGACATTTGTGGTGTCCTGGGGCTCACGGCAGCGGAGGAGGAGGGAGCTACGCCGTCGTGGAGGTCCTCGGAAGGACGGAATCGGCGGAGGTCAACGAGGCGGCGCTCAGCGACCAGTGCAGGGCGCCCGGACTCCCCTACCATTAGGGCGGACAGGGCTGACGCCCTGAGGGCGGCGGCCGGGGACTCGACCGGCTCCTCTAGCGTGGCCTTGACGGCCTAACACACACTCCGGGGGGAGATGTCTTTAGCTTCTTAACATGCTTGGCACGGGGCGGGGGGGTTGGGGGGAGCGGGTGGAGGTGAGTGGCTGGACGTCCACTTTGCTCTTTTCTACGGACTTGCCCGTTTTGGGGCTTGACTGAGACTATGGGGTGTTTGAGTTTGGGGATGGCTAGTTGCCGAGGTTGGGTTTTGGGTGGGGGAGGGGGTTGTTTTGGGGTTGGGAAGGTCCCGTCCGATGTTGTCTATGCCCGCTTTGTTTTGGCTTGTCCCGCGCTGCGGCCCCGCGCGCCCCACCCGCTGATTCCCTACCCATTGCATGGCGCTCCCGATCCCTGCGAGGAATGCCGGGCCTAAAGGTAGTGACCCTTAATGTTCAGGGTCTGAATAACCCGGTGAAGCGCAGAGCGATCCTGTCGTTGCTGGAGGGGACGCAGGCGGACATTTGCCTTTTGCAGGAGACACACTTATTGCCCCGAGACTGCCATAGGATGCGCTCTGCTAAGTTCCCCACCCAGTTCTTTTCCTCGGCAGCGAACAAGACAGCGGGGGTGGCCATTCTCCTAGCGAGCTCCTTTCGGGGGGGAGGTGTTGCATAAGTGTGCTGAACAGAAGGGGAGGCTCCTTGCGTATCGCATGCGCCTGGGAGGCATAGCATTTACGGTTGGCTCCGTTTATAGCCCAAACGAGCATCAAGAGCGCTTCCTAGATTCCGCGCTGGTGGATGTCACTGCTTCCCCAGACCGACACATTATCTTGGGCGGAGACCTCAACATTGTCTTTGACTCTGGGATGGACAGATCGGCGCAGCGCTTTCCGCAGACGGGGGAACTGTCCCAGGCTGGGAAGGCCCGGATTGCGGAAATGGACTTGCACGATCTCTGGCGCTCCCTGCACCCCACGGATAGGGACTACTCTTTCTTCTCGCACGCACACCGCACCTACTCACGGCTGGACTACCTCCTGGTGAGTGGACCGATGCGTGCCGCTGCCACGGCGGCGGACATCGGGGTCCTGACCCTGTCTGACCACTCTCCAGTCACCGGCGTTTTCCGGTGGCCGGCGGCCTCCCCCTCTCGGGGGGCGTGGCGCCTCCGGGACACACTTCTACACAAAAAATCGGTGGTGCAACGCGTCGGGGAGGTCATACAGGACTATCTCACTCACAACAGCAACACTGACACTTCGCAGGCGACACAGTGGGCGGCTCTGAAGGCCGTCCTACGGGGGGAATTCATCTCTATCTCTGCAGCCGAGAATAAGGAGCGGCAACTGAAGAGGGATGAGTTGACAGCTCAAGTCCGGGAGCTTGAGCAGGTCCACCGCCGTACGGGAGCGCCGAGGGTATGGAGGCAGTTGAAGGCAGCGAGGAAGCTCCTCTCGGCTCTGGATCTTGATAGGGCGGAGTACGCCGCCTTACGCTTGAAACATGCCTACTACACTGGGGGGGACAGATGTGGCAAGCTCCTAGCACACCGGCTCCGGGTCGCGCAACAGCGCAGCGTGGTGAAAGAACTGGTGGGGGCGGACGGGGGGGTTGTCTCCGGGGACGCGGAGGTAGCGGAGATTTTCCGCGGCTTCTACGAGGCGCTGTATGCTGAGGAGCCCTCCTCGCCACGGGATGCCGATAGCTATTTGGAGTCGGTGACCCTCCCGGTACTGGACCCGGCTCAGGCTGACCACCTGGAGCGGGACATCCATGTGGAGGAAGTGATTTCGGCTATCGCGCGGCTGAAACATGGCAAGGCCCCGGGCCCGGACGGGTACACGTCGCTATTCTACAAGACTTTTTGCACGACCGTGGCCCCTGTCCTTACGCGGCTGTTTAACTCTTTCTCCGAACCGGGAGCCATCCCTCCGGATCTCCTGAGGGCGACGGTCGCGGTAATCCCGAAGCCTGGGAAGGACCGGGCCCTCTGCGGCTCGTACCGGCCCATCTCGCTCCTAAATGTCGACCTCAAGTTGTACACGGGGATTCTCGCATCCAGGCTGGGTCCACACCTCCCCGACCTGGTGGAGGCGGACCAGGCTGGTTTTGTGCCCGGTAGACAGACGGTTGACAACACCAAGAGAGTGACGCATGTTCTGGAGAAGGCCTCAAGGATCTCGGGGGAGCGGATGTTGTTGTCCGTTGATGCGGAGAAGGCCTTCGACAGAGTTCACTGGCCGTATCTTGAGCGGGTCCTCAAAAAACTGGGAATCGGCGATAAGTTCCGCACCATGGTATTTAATTGCTATAAGCATCCTTCAGCGTCGGTGCGGGTAAACGGGTGCAGCTCTGGTGGCTTCGCCATCGAGCGCGGGACGCGGCAGGGCTGCCCTCTCTCGCCGCTCCTGTTTGCCCTCTACATGGAGCCGTTTGCTCAGAGGATCCGTAATAATCCGGATGCTGTCGGGGTCCGGATGGGCCAGTACGTCCACACCGTCAGTCTCTACGCGGATGATGTCCTGCTGACTTTGGACGACCCTAGGAGGTCGCTGCCTGCTTGCCTCCGAGAGTTGGACGCCTTTGCGGGGGTGGCCGGCTTCAAAATGAATATGAGCAAGTCGATGGCATTAGACGTGTCCCTGGCTGCGGAAACCAGGAGGGATCTTCAACGGCTCTTCCCCATGCAGTGGTCCTCGTCCACGGTGCCGTATCTGGGGATTCTGCTGGCGCCTACCTTATCGGAGATGGTTACGGCCAATTATGCCTCCCTCAGCAGGAAGATCAAGGACGAGCTTGGCCGATGGAACAAAGGCCTGCTGTCCTGGCTGGGGCGAATCGCGGCGGTCAAAATGACGGTGCTGCCCCAGATACTATATCTTTTCCGAGCCCTTCCGCTCCAACCCCCGGTGGGCTGGATCCGACAAATGCAGGCTGACATCTCCCGCTTTGTCTGGCAGGGCCGCAGGCCACGCCTGAAGAGGGTCCTCTCCACGCTTGCTCCGGAAGCGGGGGGTCTCGGCATTCCGGACCTCCGTAAGTACTTTCAGGCGGCACAGCTTCGCTATCTGGTGGAGTGGAGCAGGTGGGAGTCCGACAAACATTGGCTTTTTCAAGACCAGGCAGTGGCGGGCCGCACCTTACAAGAGGTTCCATTCTTGCGCCGCACGCATCGCCCCCCTAATCTTTACGCTTCCTTTGTTACGCGGGTCCCCCTGCGTGTGTGGGACGCGGTCTGCGAAACCCGGGGCCTCACCACCTTCCCTTCGCCGCTCACGCCCATTGCGGGCAACCCGGACTTCTCCCCAGGGATGGAGCCGGGGGTTTTCTCCCACTGGGTACGGGCGGGCTGCAGGGCACTCTTCCAGATCTATGGCCCGGAAGGCGTGGTTCCTTTTCAGCAACTCCGCCAGGAGTTCGGCCTGACGGAGCTGGACAGATTGCGCTACATGCAAGTTCGGCATTGGGCCCTCCAGCCTCAGGTGCGTGCCACCGCTGCCCGTCCAATTACACCGTACGAGCGGTGGTTGGCTACTCGTACCTCCGACGCTAAACTGATCACTGATCTGTATAAACACCTACAACCCCCGCCGTTTCACTACTACAACCCGGGGAGGGAGCGTTGGCACAGGGAATTGGGTAGGACACTCAGCCACAAGGAATGGGACCAAATTGCGTATCGGGCTCGGCACTCTGCATATCACACGGGCCTTACGGAGACATTCACTAAGGTGTCCACATACTGGTACTACACCCCGGAGAGACTGTATGAAATGCATAAACACACTGACAAGGGGTGCTGGCGGAGCTGCGGGCAGGAAGGTACCCTTACACACATTCTATGGGATTGCCCAGTGCTGACCGCCTACTGGAAAGAAGTCTTGGACGAGGTGGATGAGCACTTTGGGATAGAGCTGCCGCGACTCCCGGCGTATGTCCTGCTGGGCCTCCCCAATGACCTAATGTACCCACTGAAGTCCCGCAGGGGTAGGCAGATTGCAATAGCGCTGGGGTCTGCGGTTCAGAACATTCTAATCCACTGGCGCACATCCACCGTCCCCTCCATCACCGGTTGGTTGCATAGGCTCTGGCATGTGCTGGGGATGGAGAAGCTGTCGCTTACGGTTGCGGGGGAGATAGACCAATTTGAAGAGCTATGGCAACCCTTTCTAGCGCTGCTGTCCACTGAATTCCGGGAGCTCACCTGCCCGAGGTACCTTAGGCTTCTCAGGCTGAGGCCGCCGGTGACCCCGGCGGACTAGCTTACATGTGAGATGGGGACCCCCGGGGAGGGGGGGGGGTGCGGGGCTTCCTGGTTAGGGCTGCTTTGATGCGGGACCATAGGACGGGGGGAGGGTTGTTGTTTTGTTACTGGGAGGATGGGGGATGGGAGGGGGGGGATTGTGTTCTGTTGAGGTGTTGATGGGGGGGATGCTCTTGCTCAGCTTTGGGGTGTCGGATACGCGCGTGGGATTCCACAGCTTGTAATTCTAGCGTTCAGTTACTGTGTTCTTCCCTCTGAGCCACCGCGCCACCTATTGCCAACCCTCTGGAGATGCATCCCTTCTTCTTTGACTGTATTCCATGTATCCTGCCTCCTATCCCCCTCCCCCATGGTTTGTTTTGTCTCAATAAAAACGTTTTAAACATAAAAATGCTTATTTACAACTCTCCTTGAAATCTGGGAAGATCGTGATGTTAGCACAGAAAAATCTTGTTGATGCCATTTTTGTGAAAGATAAATATGGTCTCTTGTATATCACTTTTTTCCAGTTTTTCAATATGGACTCCAAAATGTTGCCATATTTTGGCTTTGGCTCTTTAGAATCCCCAACATGTGGTAAAAGGGATGTAAACGTATTTTGAATCCACGTTGTGTCACAAAAGTTATGAAGGCTTAAGCGTGAAGCGCCCTAAACATCAAAATTGGGCTCAACACCATTTTGAAGCCACAGCAGCTAAGGAATTATGTCCAAAGAACCAGAAAACTTATTTTTTTTTACCTTCAGAAATGACAGGCAGCTCCAGGAACCATGCTTCCCCTCTTGAGAAATCATTCCTGGTGCTTCATGGAACTTGGAACATTTTTCCAAATTCTCATACTGTAATCTCACAAATTCTTCATCAAAACAGATTCCATAATTATTAGTGTGTACTTTGGGTTGTTTCATTGCAATCTTACTTTTAGGCACACTAGTTTAGAGTCTATGGGTCTGATTCACAAAGGTAAACATGCATTTTTTATTTAGTATTCACAAAGGTATTTTACTAGTAGCATCTTAACTCCTGCAGAGTTTCTGCCCATAAAAAGATAGGACAGTCCAATCTTAAAGATAGGACAGTCCAATCTTTTTATGAGTGGAGACTCTGCAGTAGTTGAATACATTTGTGAATAGCAAACAATTGTAAATGTATGCAAAAGTGTATGTTTACTTTTGTGAATTGGGTCATTCATGTTTGTGTTTCATTAAATCCTCTCAGTCATTGCAATTCACTACTGAATTGCTTTATTTTCCGTAAGATTCATCCCACAACCTCACTTTGGTACACCTATGTTTTGCAAAGAGAACATAGCGAATGAAAGATATGATGGCAATTATTTTTCTGCATCCTCGTTCTACTGGATCACTACAAATGGAGATACAGATCTCCATACAGTCTGTCACTTATAGGAAATTTATTGACCAGATGATGCACTTTGACTCAATCTGTCACTCTTTTCTTTCTCTATTTCCTATAATCACCTGAGGCCAGATGTACTTAACATGTACCAAAGGAATTTAAGGAGCCTGTACATTTTTACCAATATACGTGGTTTGTGACTATATACAGAATTGCTATTCAGAAGGGACTTTATCAAAAGGTGCTCACAGAAATGTTGGTCTGCTGACACTTGCAAGCCATCATTCCTATGGTAGCCACCAATCAGTGTTAATTAAAATTTGAGGACTACCTATTGTTTATGAGATAGGTCAAATTGTAACACTCTGAACCTGAATTTTGAGAACCAAGCTTTTAACACATAGGTAGCTGAGTAAAATTATTTGCTGGTCGCAAGTTTAGTACATTGGACCCTTGGTCTTTTATAGCATTAGTGATAGTGAGGCAGTGGTTTATCCAATAAGTCTCAGTGAAAGTTTCTGGCTGTAATATGGATGTAACTCTTTGTTTCTATAGCACTTATATGTTCTAGAAAAGTTTTTGGGGAGTTTACATGTGGTGCTCCCAATATGTTCTGAAATGTAATTCAATTTTGAATACCTTTTGCTTTTCGGGCTTCTGATGTGTCACTTTATGGATGCCTTAATACATTATTTACACTTGTCATACTTCCAAATAATTTTTTACAGCGAATATCATTTGCTATTTCCAAACTGCTTGTCTGTAAAGTGCGTTTTCATCAGAATATCCATTGGAGAACATGATTTGCATCATAATATTATGGGAATGTCAGCAATCTTTGTGTTGAAGTCTGGGAATTATCCTTCAGTATCCCATGTGCCTCTTAACTGTAAGTCATAATAAAGGTGATCGGTTTGCTTACCAAAGTCTGTCGATTTTTCTGCTTTTCCGTCATAAATAGATATACTCATCTTCATTTTCCTTTTTTTCCAAAGGTTTGAAAATAATATTTTTGAGTATCTGCATTCACACTGTTTCGTTACTATCTAATTTATGTGAGATGACTTCCTTTTCTATATAACAGTTTCTTTTTATACAAACGGTTCATAATATGGCATTTTCAATGTTAAAGATGAGGGTTGGTGACTATTAGCATGCTTTTTATAACTGCAGTTTTTCTACACACCATGATTCCTATATCACTTCTTCAGCGTGTATATTTCCACGTCAAAATACTTTAACATTGCTGAGGTCTAGTTCAAGAAACAATTGTGATCATTTATTTTGAATTTTTCAAATGAGGACCACAATTCTTGTGTTTTTCCTGCTCACATAATGAAAACTCTTCACTGTACTGCAGCCAGATGACTATTTTCTTTTACCTCAGTTCCATTTTTAATATTCAATATGGTTTCAATTATACACCGCCAGCATTTTCAATTTGACATTTGAGGGTGCATAATATGAGTTATCTCTTGCATTAACACAGATTTCATTAGACACGTCTTTATTGAAGAGAAAAAGCTGCAGATGTAAAACAAATCTTATTCATTTGTATAAACATTTTGGTATGTCTTATTTTGTTCACTGATATCATATCATTCGAACAAATTAGGTGAACACTTTAAATCCTGTATCATGGCTTCTAAAACTATTCAGTGATTCTCCATCCATCCTGCCACCTTTTATGGTGATTGAGTAGATTATTTGTGTTGGGCAGATATAATGTTGGTTACCACTGGAGCATGGAAATTGTTGGTGCATCAAGATGTTTTCTCTGATAGTGAATTCAATTAATGGATTCAACAATATGTTGTTCAGGTGAGATCATTTGATCGGTGCTATTTGTAAAAGTGTATGTTGAGCATAAACTTCTCTGAGGTGCATACTCATATTCATATATGTGTATATGGTATATCTATAGTGCAAGCCTAGCCAATAGGTAGTCAAGCACTGTACAAGGTCAAAAGCCAGCATAGAAAACAACGAGCAGTGGAATAGGAAGCTGGGTTGTGGACAGTTCATGCAGATGTAGAGTTCTTTAAAGCAGTGAGTCTTCAACACTTTCCTAAATTGGAGCGGCATTGTGGCAGTCCTAATGGATACAGGGAAGTTATTCCAGATCTTTGGTGCATAGATGTAAAAGGCCGGCTGTCTTGTTTTATTCTTTTTTACACATCTTAGTCTGTGGTCTGACTGTGTCCTGGCTGCAGATGTGCTGAGAACCACCAGAGAAGGTGTGCGTGTCTGCGAGTCAGGTTTGTAGTGTATCTTATTTGATGTTGTTGGCAAACAACAGGAGTTATGTATTGGTCTCTTTCAACTCATTCATACTATTCAAATGTTATAACTCTTCAAAAAATTAAAACATCAGTATCATCCATGGGTATTGTTTACTATTTTTTATAGCAATCTCTCCCTCTGTTTTACAGCTGGCTTTGCTCAAAGCACAGTATAACAATGTGACCAAGGTTATCACATGGTTTAATAATCTGTGGAGTGTCCAAATGTATTTTCTTGCAAGAGTCTTACTTACTTTTTCTCATTTCTCCTTTTTCTTTATTGATTCATAATGTGAGCAAATCTTTGGCAACCAGTTCATATTAGACGTCATCAATCTTATCTCGTACTAGCATTATAGGACAAAATCTTACTTTTTTATCTTCTGACCAATGTGACGTTCACGGTTCATAGTAATGTTTGCATGAAGTACTAGCAATGTTCAACAATTTCCTTAATGTTTCTGTTGTATTCCCATCTGTATGCTGTGTAGGGTTATTATATCTTTCAAATCTATTATTTTCAGATGTATGATTTTCTCTTTTTGTTGCTTTCAATTATGATGATATTCTCTCTCTGTGGCCTGGCATGTTGCTCATTTTAACTTCCATATTGAATTTCATATGTTTGGTCACTATGATTACTATCTATTTATAGGCAGAATGTGAGTCTGTGCTTTAATACTTGTTCTTCTTCTACTGTTTATACTTTATTTGGAAATTTTATTATTGCACTTGGTCAGTATTTCTTGCTACTGGATTTTTCTTATTTTGTCTCTTTGGACTGTTTTACCTGCCTCTTCTCGTCTTCTGGTAAATGAACCATTTCTTATTGGTTCTGCCACCCTTACCATTTCATGAATCTAATTAAGAGCTGCTTGTGAATTATGTTGTCTCTATCTCAGTTATAGGGTTGTTAGTTGCATGTCTTTCTCTTGATGGTTCAAAGTATTTATTTTAAAACCCGTCCCTTGTCTACCTGTGAAGCTTCCAATGGTTTCCTCGCCTTTACATCACATTTTGAAGATATAATGTTTTTAAAAAGCCTAAATGAAGAAATGGCAAAACAATTCTGAAAATAAATACTACTTTCTGGACTTGGCACTCTCTGCAGGGTCACTCCCAAATGTTATGCCTTCACCCCTCCTGTTTTCTGAACACGTTTTTGTTGGCTTTTATAGCTCTGTGCACTTTGCCACTGCTAGTCAGTGCTAAAGTGCTTGTTCTCCCCTCCTAAATCATGGTACAATTAGCTTACACATGATTGTTAAATTAAATGTACTTCTAAGTATATGGTCCTACAGTTGCCAAGGGCCTTGAGATAGCCTTTTGAAACTTGTCTCAGGACTGCCATTGCAGCATATAGTGCAGTCTTAAACTGCCAATTCAATTTGGCAAGAAAAAACTTCTGCAATTTTGAAAATGCCGCTTTTATAAGTTGCCATTTTCCTGCCCTAAACGTTCTGAGGCCTTCTAGGAGTTTCCAGATGCCTAGGCCTTCTAATTGTTCCACCATCAGCAATGCATCTTGGGCCCAGTCAGTGAACAATATGACCTGGGTGTATCTGAGAGAGGTCCATCCTACCATGATAGCAGGGCAGAGCTGTTCACTGCCTCCCTTACATTTAAAGGGGTTGCTTCTAGCACAGTCATAAAGGAACTTTACACCAGCCTTTTGTGACCCTAGCCCACTTGGAACCTGAGCAGTGGAAGGATGGTATTTTCCAGAACTAGATGTGGATGTAGACTAGAAGTTTCCCCCACTTCAAAAGATGGCACCAGGTATAAATATTGGACCTCATGAGCCCCTTCTCAGTACACTGATGGACCTGCTGAGATCCCCCAGAAGGGCTGCCTTGTACCTAGGAGGACTGCCCTGTTGCTATCACAGGACTACTCTGCTGCTTGAAGTCTGCCTTGTTCCCTCAGGGACCTCCCTGTTGCTTGAGGCCTGCCTTGCTGCTTCATCCTAGAACTACCAGAGTGTCTACAAGGGCTAGTAGCCTCCTATTCTGAATTACAGAAGCACATCAAGCTACAACAGCCTTGAACCATGCGCCTTGACCATGCCTGAATTGAGTCCTGCCCTCCAAGTGGTGCCCAACCAGTTCTGGAAACCTGGATTGGTGCTCAATGTGCCCCAAACAGGTAAAACGTGATACTTGGGACTTTGAACATTTCCCCCTAAAAAGTGGTTTCAGAACTGACAGGAGATGGGACCTACCTGCTCGCTGATCTGCATGGGTGCATCACCGGTCAGCCTGATTTTACCGAACATAGAAGGGTTAACAGCGACTACGTCTAGTGACTCCCTGACAATGACGCCTTCCCCTCGGACACCACCAAAAGCCTTGCCCCACTGAACTTTACCTTCTCAGATGCTTTTTCCTGGAAATTCTTCTATGCCCAAGGGTAAGTCTGAGCCCAATTCACTTTGTGTATCCTAACCACACACCATCGTGGCCAGTCATAACTTTTGTCTTTGCCCCGATCTTACATGACTAGATGCCTGCGTTTGGAGCTTTGATTTTTAGGCATTATTTTTTCACAAAAAGCCTTAAAAATTCAAAACTCCTTTTTTATTGATTGGATTTAATTTGTTCTATTCAAACATTTTACTCTGTTTTTCCATATTGTAATGGGATTTGTTTAGTGTTGTGCTTTCTCTTTGTTACTATTTTTGTTTTCCATAAATACTTAACACAGTGCCTCTAAGGTAAGCCTGACTGCTTTGGTGCCAAGATATCAGAGGGTTAAGCACACATTAATTTAAAGACTTTTGTAATTCACACTGAAAAGGATTGTGGTTGTTTTCACCCCCTTAATCAAAAATCCTGGAATACCAATCACATGAAGTTAAAATTAAGTGCTGCAAAACTTTTACAATGCTTACACGCGGGGACATTTAAAAGTGGTGGGGCATAAAAGCTGGTGATAAGTGTCAGCTAGCGAGTCAACT
The DNA here is from genome assembly GCF_964204655.1 of Triturus cristatus. Classification (NCBI taxonomy): domain Eukaryota; kingdom Metazoa; phylum Chordata; class Amphibia; order Caudata; family Salamandridae; genus Triturus; species Triturus cristatus. Next base: position 468,304,828 of record NC_140584.1, on the reverse strand, counting down.
GAGCAAGCCCAACCATCATAAAAGGGACTTTGGGAATGTGGGGGCTCTCACCTGAGAAAATTCTGAAAAAAATGGTAGGAAATAGAGCAATCTGAAGCACATTTAATAAAGCAAGGAAGTTTAAAAAGAAATTGTGAATGTGTAGACTTGAAATATTCAAACACTTTAAAAAATGCCCCATACCTTGCTACGTTAAATATGTCCAACAGTGACTGCAGTGTGTAAATTGTACAGTGCAAAAAGTATGTTGTTTAATTATCTTCCCAGCTACATACCACACCCTTACCACATTGAAAACTTACTGAGCACTGTGTAGGTTGTACTTCTGAGCACAGAGGACGCATTCTGAACACAGGGCACCTTCAAGGCAGGACACATGATCTGGACATCATGAGTGGAGCTGACATTCAGGGGCCAGGTTTAAGCAATCCTTCTGCAACTTGAAAAAAATTATAGAATGCCTTTTAAAAATAGAATGAACATTCTAGTTTTAGAAGGCGTTCTATTAGTGCTTGCAAGTTGCTGAATGAGTGCCACTACTTAACCCAGAATCACTAGGACTCTTGCTGTGGCAGTGCTGGAACCAAAATACAGCTTGTTGCCAATGCCACACCATCCTATACAACCACTGGTTTAAGCACCAACCAGAAGTACCTGTAAGCACTGCAGTCCCCTAAACATTTTACAGACAGCAGCCGGAGCCCTGCAGTGGCGTAGCTAGACCTTTGACATCCCATGGCGGCCTGGGCGTTTGCTGCCCGTGGCGGCACGTAAGAGCGGGGGAAGTGGGGGGATGCTGGTGGATTCCCACATATATGCCGCGACAGCCGCAGGTATGAGCGGTGTGGGGGTAGTCCGCCGCCCCCAAAACTCGAGTCACCCAGGGTGGTCATCCTCCTGTGCCCCCCTTGCTACGCCACTGGAACCCTGCCATCATAATTACCATCACTATCTACCGCAGCCAGCCATGTGCTGCAAGGCCCCTTTATGACCTGGCAAATGTGTTTTTTTACTGCTCACATTTTGAGTGCCAGCTTTCAGAAATTCACTGTTGTATTCAGGCTGCAAGCCATTTGTCAGAATATAAACACAGGCGGGGACCATAAACACAGAGCTATACATTTTGGTGAAGTAAATCACAGTTCGAGAGAGTTCACAAAAAGTTTGTGAAAAGAGACATATTAAAGTCATAAACAGCACTTTATGTTTGCAATGTTATATGATCCACTGAGTATTGGCAGTGAGTGCTCTGCAGTGAGGCTCGGGCGGACAGTATAATGCACATATTGCCCCGTAACATAGAGTGAACATGCACTTCTGCATCACATCAGCACTAAGTGGGTTTAACATCCATTCCGTGCATTGACCCGGGTGGCTTTTAAATGCTACGTGGCTACAGTAATGTTTCTGTTAGTGTTCTTTCTGATACAACAGCAGTCCTTTACTAGTCGGCCCTGCAACAGTTCCCCTGTTCAGCTTGCCTGAAGTCCGCCACCCTCTGCTGTCTGTCTACCTGCTGCCCTCAGTTTGTGTCTCCTCTGTTTGTCTCTTGCCCTGTTCTGCCTTTTCTGCTCCTTTTTCTGCCTTATGTTTTGCCTTTCTTGCTAATTTTTTGCAATCTATTTTGATTTGTATTGCTCGTTTATCTGCCCTCTGTTTTGCCTTTCCTTTTCATTTTTCTGCCCTCTGTTTTACCTTTCCTGCTTGTTTTTCGGTCCTCTGCTTTGCCCTCTTCTGCTGGTTATTCTGACCACTGTTTGGCCTTTTATGCTCCTTTTCCAGCCCTCTTTTTTGCCCTCTTCTACTATGTTTTGCCTTTTTCTGCCTTCTATTTTGCCTTTTCTGCTAATTTTTCGGTCCTCTGTTTTGCCTTCTCTGCTCGCTCATTTTCCTACCCCCTGTTTTGCCTTTTCTTGCTCGTTTCTTCCGTCTGATTCCCCAAGACCTGGCTTTTTGACAGAGACCTCACACCACAGTGCCAGATACCCACAGGGATGATAGTGCTACAATCTACAAATGCTCATTAATACAGTGCTATAGAAATGTTGCTTAAATAGTTCCTACAGAGTTCGCCACGTATGCTTGTTGACGCGTGGTGCATTGGCAACTGAAGCAGGCTGACTGCAATGGAAAGAGGATCTCGCACAGTCACTAGCACTCACTGATGATCCAGGGAAACGAGATTGTGGGTTACCACCTTCTTTATTTTTCTTACTACCCCTTGCTACAGCTTTTAGACTCTCATATGTCATTTCCCTCGTCTTTTAGGTGGCAACATCGAGCGTAGTTCTATTCCTTAGACGCTGGAGGTGGGACCACTCCAACAGAGTCTTAGTGCCCAAAAACTATACCTTCCCTTCAATTAACAATGTTACCAAATCTCTAACATGAACAGTTACATTTCTTCAATTAGTCTTCAGGGCAGACGCACTTGCTTTCCAGATCTTGGTGACTACTTGATGGGGTGTGTCTTAACACTGCCTCACTTTCTGCAGCCCAGTTTCAGGACTCAGAGGCAATGGTGGTTGGGGTGATCCTCTTCTGTATGAGTTTGATGGCTCCAAAGAAAGAAGTATTCGATTGAAATGGGACATATCTTGGGTGATGGATTCTCCGGCCCTGGATGACATGACCATGTGCCCTTTTTTCTCTATTACTTGTAGAAGATCCTTAGCAAATAGGGTGTCAGTTTTTCATCTTTGTCGAACAAGTACCCTGTCTCCTCTTCCAATGACACTCTTGTACCTGTTGTCATTTTTTCAGCATAGATATTCCTCTTCTCCTGTCAGAAAGCATCTGTGGTGTGGAGCATTTTTGAATCCACTTGCCTTTCAGCAGTCCACTGAGGTATTTTGGCTCGAATCGCTCGGCCGAACATGAGGGTGGCCGTACTCCCACCGGTCATGGACTGAGGGGTTGAGCGATAGGCTCACAGGACTTGGCATAGTGCATGATTCAAGTCCTTGCCTTCTGTTGAGGCTTTCGGGATGGTTCTCTTAAGAGTGCCAATAAACCTTTCAACAACGCCATTGGCTTGAGGCCAAAGTGGTGTTATTCGTTGCAGTACTCCACCCATCTGGGTCAGTAATTTTTAGAACTCTTTACTGGTGAACAGAGGGACATTGTTGGACTTTAGTTTTTGAGGAATGCCCCATGTTGCAAAAATGGCAACTAGTGTTTTTAAACTTTTTTGTGTCCTGTGGATGTGAGTCTTTTAACTAGTAGAAAATGAGAATACTCATCCATGAATACCATCAGATGTTGCCCATCTACTAGCAGTCTGAAGAAGTCAATAGTAACTCTCTCTCAAACTTGAGCAAGGAGTCTGACATTGTTTTTGGGTGGTGTGTGTGGTTTTCGGTGATGGACATTGACATATGTGGCACTTTCTTAGCTTCTCCTCAACTCTTTCATCTAGCCTTGGAAACCACACTCTCTCTCGCAAGGCTCTTTTGGTGGCTACTATGCCACAGTGGGCTTTGTGTTCAAGTTCAATGTCAATGTGTCAGGCTTTCTGGCAGGACAATTCTTGATCCTCTGTGAATAATTCCTCTTTTAGTTACTGCCAGTTCTTCTTGGACATTGCGAAACTTTTGAATCTCTTCTTATGCCCCTCTTTTCTTATCTTTCACTTTCCTCGTTTGAATTCTCATCAGGTGCTTGACCAGGGTCATGGTGTCATTAACCATCGTGGCAGCTGCAACATGATCCAGAGACAATGTTGAGGAAGTGTGGGCTTGTAATATGAAATTTAGGTTTTCTTCGCCTGCTAAGGACCGTGCTAAGTCAAGTGCAGAGAAGTCCATGTGAAATAATCTTTCCTGGCTTGTGAATAATGGCATAGTCATATTCTTGAAGCCGCAGCCCCCAGCGTTCAATTATTAGTTGCATCTTTGCCTTTGGATTTCTTAAGATGGTTAGCAGAGCCTGGTGGTCATAATGATTGTAAAATACTTGTCACATAGGAAAACATCGAAGTGTTCACAGGTCCATACAACTGCCAAGCACTCTTTCTCTGATTGAGAGTCGGAATGACTGCGGCTGACATATATGCAAAAATATGAAGCTGGCCATGCCAAGGCAGGATCGTAACATGCTCACATCTTAAGGGGGCTTGGTTTCTGAGAAAGATTTTACTTTCTCCAGGTCAGGCATCATGCCATTTTCTGAGAATATGTGTACGAAAAACTCAAGTTGTGTTTAAAGAAATCCACACTTGTGGATGTGCAAAGTGAGGCCGGCATCATTGAGCAACTGACATACCTTTTAGAGCACTTTATTGTGCTACTTTCTGGTGCTTCCAAAAATCAGGATGTCATTGCTGTAATTGAAGACATTTGCTACTGGCTGGATGAATCTGAAAATGGCGTCTTGAAAAATTCCAGCGGCTGAAGAAACACCAAAGCTGAGTCTTTTGTATCGGAACAGACCCATGTGTGTTGAAAATGTGGTGATATATCTACTGTTTTCTTTCAGTTCTAGTTTGTGGTATCATTTGTTTAGATCAAGTTTTGAAAATACTTTGGCACTATTGAGTAGCATAGTTTTGTTGACTTGTGCGTTGGCTTGTATTTGTCAGAACTGGTCTTAGGGAGGCTTCTCATGGCAAGTACTGTTTCATGAGGTGAAGATCCTGCCTCCATGGCAGCTGCTTGTCTCTCTGCTCTCTTCTCTGCCCATGCAGCTAGTAATATTTTGTCCAAGCTGAGGGTGTCATGGAGCATGCATCGGTAGAATGAATCGGACAGACACCCATCTATGATTCCGAGGTGCATGGCTTCTTTATTAAATTTGTTGAATCTACAATGCTTAATGAGGATTCAAGTTTTTCTGCAAACGCATTCATTGTTTCACCTTCTTGTTGACATGCGCTGTAGATGATGTATCGCTCATAATCAACATTTGGCGTGGGATCAAATGTGTTCACCAGCACTTCCTTCATTCTCTGACAAGAAAGGGTGTCTTCACCTGCTAATTTCTTAATGACATCTTTGACCCTTTCGCCCAACAGGTTTTTAAGATACTTGATTATCTTTCCATCACCCTGTTCTTCGGGGTCGTCCATGAAGTCATCGAACGTGTCGATCCATGTGCCCATCTGGTGCCAACATTTTGTTTCTTTGCAGTGTCTAATGGGGAAGGCAGCTTCAGGAATATGGCCATGTTGTGTTTGACCCCTCCATCCTGCACATTGTTGGTGTGAGTTGGATGGCGCTTGCAAGAGGTTAAATCAAAGCAATGCTGCTGGTTGAGCTTCAGTGAGCACCTGGTGCTCTGGGGACTGCACACAAAAAAGGGCCAGCAGGGCAAGAAGAAGAAAATCATCTTTGTAAGTCTAGGGTAGGCTCCGTCTATCCAGTGAGAAGAAAGAGCAGCAGTTAAAGGATGACCAATATGTATGGCTGCACGTGTCCATCAACAGTTTTGCCAGGGAAATGGTGCGCTAGTCTCTATATATAGATATATATATCCCTGTGAGCATGTAGGAGGAAAAAACATGTGTAGCAAAGAGGGCTGCATCCGTTGTCAGTGTTGATGCAGGAAATACAGAAGGCAGTTTTGGCACTCATTCAAACTCAGCAAAATAAAACAAAAACTCCCTTGTGGCCGTGGCAGCGCAGGAAGCTATGTGATGGCAGGTAGGACAGTTTAGAGAGCCCCAGTGGTGTGCGATGTGAGTAGAAAAACCAGCACACGATCTGAGTCTCACAGTGCGGCGGCGTGAAGAGCTGAAGGTGAGAGCAGAGCCAGTATTCATGAGGGTTGGGCGGAATTTGCATAGTAGCGTTTCGCAAAGTTTCGCAAAATGGTAAACAATCTCAGCGAGCTACACAAAATTCCACGAGTACGCGAAATTGCTTGTTCCACCCGTTTATGATGCGTCTTTCCTGTTCAGGGACGGTGTTTGCGTGCTTGGGGGCAAAGATCTCGCGAACTTGCCCATGCGGTCACCAATTGGCGCGGCCATCTTGTTTCACTTGTCCCACCTGCTTGCGATGCGTGTTTCCTGTCACAAACGCGGATATCCGATGGCACGTCCAAATTCTGTGTTCGCGATCGCACACTCTCGCGGGATCGCGCGGCCGGCTACCAAAATCTCATGGTGCACTCGATCGGATAGGAAAACTCGTCGGCAAACGCAGGGATCCCGGTAAGTCGCTACCGTGTGCGTGAACACGCATTTTGAAATTGCGAACAAGGAAAAAATTCCGCTACACCGTGGAATTTTTGGCAATTCCGTGTTCTCCGCAGAACGCGGAATTGCCAAAATTCTGTAAATTCCGCGAGCGGAGCGGTATTTACCGCCCAGGTCTAGTATTCGTGCATGCTTCCTGTCCAAAGGTGATCCCATCCGCCTATGTGAAAAAGCAGATATGGCGTCCAACAAAGCTGTGAGGCAGGGAGAGGAGGAGCAGGGCCAGCAGGCGGTTGCCAGTTTTCCAAGACACAAGCGAGGGTGTTGTTGCAGGAGTGGTTGGTCCTCATCGGCAGTTGTCGTGTCACATTGCGCCAGCACTCATAGATGACCCAGGGACACACAATTGCAGACAAGCACCATCTACATTTTTCTTACTTACTCTTCCTCCAACCCTTGAACGCTCATAGGGCATTTCCCTTGTCTTTTAGGTGCCATGTTGGAGGTGGGACCACTCCAGCAGGGTCTTTGTGCCCAAACAGTACAGAGAAGTCCAACGGCTATTACGATCAGATCTACTCTACAATTAGGTGCCAAATACCAAATGCAGAGTGCATTGCAAGAAAACAATTTGCACAACCTTTCAAAGGTATCAAATCTTTCAACGTTCATATATTCAGCTTTTAAAACATTAATTGAGCAGGAGGTCGCTGCCAGTGGCTTTCTCCATATTATGCAAGCAACACAGAGAGAACTACCTAATTTGGCACGTGGGGAACCAAACTCGAATCACGGCCTTGGCTCAACATCCTGTGATTCTGGCCAAATCACTTTCCTTCTATGCCTAAAAAGGAAAACACGGTAACACAGCCTTCCTTCTTCAGTTACAAAGCACTTTAGTGCCCTCAGGCCTGTGAGACTCTATTAAAACACAACTATTTATTACTGGAGGACAAAATGGGCAAACACTACTGTGTTTTGGGTGGATTGGGGAGTATGCCACTTGTGGCAACAGTATATGTTTGCCCTGAACAAGCTCCAGTCACACCCTATACAGTCGACCAATCTATACTAAATGCATACTGTGTGCAATTGCTACTGCACTAATGGGACTCCAAATGCATACTTACACATGATGTGTCTCTTTATCTACATTGCCATGCCTCACTTGTGTGCGTATTTTTATTTTCATCTGAAACGTTTTGTTTTACACCAGTCTTCATTTTGCGTGTGAAGCAATCTGATGTTAAAAAAAGTTTCAGGTGAAAATAACATACATGCAAAAGTGAAACTGTGCAGTGTAGATACAGAGGCACTGTTTAAGTATGCATGCAGGTAATTTTGTGCCAGTTAGTGCTACAGTAGATGCATGTGAATCCATATTTTCATGTAAGTCTCATTTTGAGGGTCCCTCAGACACTCATTTGTGTCACTAAATAAATCCATGACACTCACAAACACTCATCTGCTCTAAAAATGGCTGTGTATCTGGCTGGCACAAAAACACAACACCAAAAAGCCAGGTGACATCTTTGCTAGTTTTACGAAACATGCGCCTCAAAGCACAAAGGAAACAGAATTGTTCAACAGAAACGATGGGAAATAGAAGTAAACAGTCCAGCCCACATGTTTAATGAGAAAACAATTCTAGTCACTGGAAACAGTAGAGCATGCAACTGCACAATAGTGCATTATTTTGTACCCTGCAATTGTAATTAATTCCCTCAAAAGTCTTATCTCCTTCCGACTCTAATTAGACTATACTGCTAGTCTAACACAACACCAACGTTCTTAACCACCTCAGGCTTGTATGTCACTTATTAGGATTGCGACAGTATGGCGCCACACTCTATCATGTTGAAACACAGACATTTCTACAAAAATGTTTAAATTATTTGTCTCCATCTACAACTGCAGTTAAATTACACATTGATAGTGCCTGCCATGTCCGCACCACACAACAATCTACCATGTGGTAGTTAAGCTTAAGCTGCTGCAAACACATTGCCACAATCTACCACACCACACCACAGTCTCATGATTATTTTTAACTTTAATTTACACTGACTGATTCCAATCTGAGTGCTGCCTTTTGGATTCAGACATTTGTGAGTGTGAGGTGAGAGTCCAGGAATAGTTCCCTTTTTTCCACCACTCCCTCGTGGGCAATACCATTGCTGGCAGAAGAAGGGTGGGCGCACACTGCCTCACATCCCAGCACTCAGTTTGCCCCTATGCATCATAGTAAATGCAGTGCATGATAACACTGAGGGGCAGATTTACAAGTCCCTTGCGTCACTTTTGCACCATCGTTGCGTCACTTTTATGACGCAATGGTAGCGTAAAAGCTGCGGCCTATTTACAACGTGACGCATCTAGGGAGATGCGTCACATTGTGAAGCCCTGCGCCACATTAAATCTGCATCAGGTTTAATGTATGCAGGGTGGGCGTTCCGTCGCAGGAAGCCCCGTAAAAGTGACGCAGTGAAACCTACAAGATTTCACTGAGTCACTTTTACGTCCATGCTGCGTCAAAACCCCGCACCTGCTTGAAGCAGGTGTAAGGAGTGACACAGCATGTTAGGCATAGGGCGCCCTTGAGCATTGCTGGAGTTGCATCGTGCTTGCGACACGACTTCAGCAATGCGTGACTTTTCCGTTAACAGATGCATCAGAATTTTTGACGCATCTGTCAATCCTTGCGCCATGGTGCACCGTATTGTAAATACGGCGCATCCATAGTGACGCAAGGGTTTTGTATGTTGGCGCACTGAAAGTGACGCATCTCTACAGATGCGTCACTTTCTTGTAAATCTGCCTCTTAATTTGGTGTCAGTCTTTAGTTTTTCACCTATGTTGGTGCAGCCAGTGCTGTGTATCTCTAGAAACGTGTTTCAGGATAGTTGTCCTTCGTCAGTAGAGAGCAACACATTCTTTTTGGGGTGCTGGAAATGCTCCCCAAAGTCTTCTCAGGTCTCTGTACCAGGGCGGGCACCAACAAGGGTGAAAAACTAAAGCCTGACATTTACTATGATGCATCGGGGAAAACTGAGTGCTGGGATGTGAACTAGTGTGCGCCCACCCTCCTCCTGTTTGAAAAGGCTCCCTTGAGCTAATGAGCTGACGAGCTCTGGTTGATGCACCTGGGCCCAGTGAGTGGTACAGAGACCTGAGGAGACTTTGGGCAGCATTTCCAGCACCCCCAAAAAAGAATGTGTTGCTCTCTACTGAAGAAGAACAACTATCCTGAAACACGTGTCTAGAGATACACAGTCCTGGCTTCACCAACAAGGGTGAAAAACTAAAGCCTGACACCAAATTAAGTGTTATCATGCACTGCATTTACTATGATGCATCGGGACAAACTGAGTAATGTGAGGCAGTGTGGGCCCACCCTCCTCCTCAATGCCGTTACTGGCACTGCGCACAAAGAGGGAAGAGAGCAAGAAATGGCCAATTACTGCATGGCTTCATAATAAAAACATACAGTGATTAGCCATGTCCTGGGAACCTGAGCCCCCCACGCCCTGCTGCCTCACATGCAGGGCTGGAGGCCTACCAGAGTCCCAAAGCCAATCCAGACACTGATCACTTGCTTTTTATGTTTACCCAAAACAGCATGAGAGCTGCACCAGGATTGGTTCGGGCAAGGGAGTCCAATGCTCCTTAGGAAACTGGGAGCTGTGGCTGTGTTCTCATCCTGACTCACTAATTGCACAGGTAGGGAAATGCCTCTAGTGCACATGTCAAGTTGGTCACAGAAAGACAGCATCCAACCCAACATGCACACTTTGAAGAATGAGTGTGAGTGTCTAGGAGAGCCTAAGCCTTCGTGTTGTAGTAGTGCTGTCCATTACTAAAGTCCTACCTCCACAGGCCCTGCCTTTATCATGCAAAGTGAATTGGCCCATGGTTATCAACAAGCAGCAATGCAGCTGAAAACCTCAACAAAGGTAATCTACAGATATAATTTGGGGACTGATGTGGGCAATAAATATGGGGAGGGCAACACCCTAGCGCCCTGAAGGAGAAATTGGCCCTGATATTTACATGACAATATCGTTAATTAGAGATCTGTTTTAACTTGAGAAGGGAAAGCACTACCTCCACCAGGCGAAATAACTACTAACTCCACCACACCAGCCTTCCTACATAGAAAATGATGACATTTACCCTTAACTACAGTAATGGTTGGGCCATGACAAGAGAATGGTTGGCTTGAAAATTCAAGCATTTCTATGATGTTTTACCTAGTGGTCCAGCAGCATACCTGGGGCCCTATTACATATAGGGTGCACTTTTAGTGTTTGCACCACAGTGCGTTTTCAAACAGGTGTGAAAACAGGGAAAGTGCACCCTATTATTATGAATGTGCTACCCTCAGGACATCCGCTGCTCTGAGGGCTGTGCATTTAAGTGAAGTACAGAACATCTGCTTCAAAGCTGCTCTATGTTCCAGTGTGCGGGCAGCAACTGGCTTGCACTTTTAAAATGGGAGAGAGATCCCTTGCAGGTGGGTGCAATCAGTAACTGCACCCATCTGCAGGGGATGTCTGGGGTCCACAGGACTCCGTTGCCCCCTTCTAAGGGGCTGCCATCAGGGGGCACACTGACAGTGTGCCACCTTTCTGTGGCACATCGTCAGTACACTTCCTGACAGCTTCTATTCCCTTGCGCCTGCATCCCTAATACAGCGTGGGCAGAGAGGTAAATGGAGTACCTCATTTGCATAATGCCATGCTCCCATGCAAATGAGGGTACGCCTTCTTAAAGTAGAGCTGGTTCTACATGTGCGCTAGCACTATCAGTGTTAAAGAAGGGCCGTACAACTGTCTGCAGCCCCTTCTGTAATGCCAAAGTACCCCAGGGTGCGCAAAGTGGGCGATCATGCCTGTTTTGCCCCCGGGATACCTTGCATAATACTGCCTCAGGTAGCTCCAGCATGTTGCAGACACTTAATCAGAGCTAACAGTACTTCACAGCTTTGCCTTCCATTTAGTGTAGAAAGGATCGAGAATCCCTGGGATTCACCAGACCCAAAGGACTGCTTTATTTTGGATGCACATGCGTCCCCCGACAAAAGGGAATTTGCAGGATGCCCATTTGCTGGGAGCAGCTCTCCATGGGACATAATCATAAGAACTGTCTTGGTCTCCATGAATGCAAAGTTGACAGGAGCTTTTTAAGGGGCATATTAACAAGCCAGGCGATAAAATTATCGCCGCCTTAGCGGCAGAAAACTGCCGCTAAAACGGCGATAATGGGCTTGATAATATGCTCTATTGAATTCCAATTGAAGCCCATGTTAAATGTGAAGGACGTCTAACATGGGCTTCAATTGGAATTCCATAAAGTGGCGATAATTTTATCGCCTGGCTTGTTAATATACCCCTAAGTCTCTTGGGGGCATATTATCAAGAACCGGCGTTAAAATTATCGCCGCTTTAGCGGCAGGAAACTGCCGCTAAAGCGGCGATAATGGGCTTGATAAAATGCCCTTGTGAATTCCAATAGAAGTCCATGTTCTGATGTGAACATGGGCTTCTATTGGAATTCTCAAGGGCATATTATCAAGCCCATTATCGCCGCTTTAGCGTCAGTTTCCCGCCGCTAAAGCGGCGATAATTTTACGATGTTCTTGATAATATGCCCCTTGGTGCTTTTAGAGTTTCTTTAGAGCCCCCTCTGTTTCTGCCACAGCACACCTGGGAGAATCTAGGGAGACCCCTCAACCATGGCGAGGGGTCAGACAGTGGCTATCCCTTACCCAGAAATTCTGCATCATGCACAGAATAATGACACTTATTCTCTTGTCTACATTAAACCAGTGTAGTTGAATAAAGACATTCTTAGCACAGTGGTGTTTAGATTTAATACATTTCTAGATACATCAAAATGTATCCTCATAATCAAGTCTGGCTTTTGAGGCTGACCAACGATCCAATTTCTGCACTGAAGGAAAATGATAAAAGTGGGAGGAAGATACTTAGCACCCTTTTGTGGATAAGAAATATTTTAATTGTGACTAGTTGTAAGGCGAAACTCAAACAGAGATAAAATCAGGTTTAAGAAAAGATTTTCCCTCAAATGCTTAGCCAAGAAGCTGTCTTCATTCAGAAGTCAGAATATTTTAAATCTATTTCTATTTTGCACGACAGATTTTATTTGTTTCTGCTGTTTGTCTACAGAAGTAGCACATTGTCCAATTAGTAGGAGAATGTTTTTAGATCTTCTTTCAGTGTGACAGGCAAAAGTGGGCAGATTCTCCTTGCTGGACTACGGCTTCTGCCGAGTTTTGAATGTCCTCTCTGTGGTTAGTCAAAAAAAGAAAGATGTCTCTTGTAAACAAATCAGTTATATTTCACACATACTTTCCGGTACTGTTAAACCACAAAAATACAGTATACAACTGGTTCTTTTTTCAGAAAAAGTAATTAGCAGGTTTTAACGTTCACTCATTGTCAAAAAAGGCATTACTGCTTTTAACACTTCAGTGAGTGAAATAATTTGAAACACATAAAAAATAGTGTTATAGTAAGAGGGGGAGGGCAGTATGTATCCATCTGGGTGATCTGGTAAACATCCCTGGGGCACCCTTCAGGCCTAATTTATTTGCTTTGGTTGCACTTCCATAAGAGAGTCTGAAACAGATGTTCCTTAAAATATTTACCTGGAATGATCAAAGAGAAACAAGAACAAGCTATGGATTTTTTTTCCTCCAATTTAATATGCCTGTGCAGTTATTTTCCTGTATACAGCCACCTCGGACACTTAGAACCGCAGTCTATGCGGGCTCACCGAGCCGGCAATGTCATGGACATCTTTTAAATTATATAAATATTTGAGTCCCAATATGGTTACGTAGATTGTACTTTATGCATGGCGCTGGTCCTGGTACATTTGTGCACTGATGTTTGCACAAAACCGACAAATGGGAAAATTATATTTGCACTCAATGTATGAACAACATTTTGCGCAGGTTGAATCAAATAGTGGTGCAAAATTGCACCACTACTAATGAAATCTATATGATCCAAAAATACAGATACACAATTTCACTGATGCAATCTCTATAATTAGGCCATTGCAATATTTATAATTCATTATACATTTTATTTGAGGCATTTTTATAGCACTCACAAACTGTGAGGTATTGAGGTATTTTTCATTTAAACTTGAGGTATTGGGGCAGTTCCTTTAAATTATTTAATAAAACAAGATAGAAAAGGCTGACATTAGTAGGGTGGGTAACAGAAAAGAGCAGCTATTCACTCCTTATGAAGACTCAAAAGATTTAGCGGTGGTTGATTTGGCTGAAGCATTGCATAAGATAGAGGAGGTCGACATGAATTTCATTGGATGATTCATGGTAAGAGAAGTAACCAAGTAGTGTGCAAGGAGGGTTTTAAGATGCTTCCTGAAGGCGGAAAGAGACATTAGTTTTTATAGGTCAAATGGTAAAGAGTCCCATGCTCATGTGGCAGCCATAGCGTAGGATTGCTTAAGGGCTAGGATGGGCTTAAACTGAGGGATGTCCAGGAGTAGTGTGCCTCTACTTTTCAGTTTCTTTGAACTGCAGGAGATTGCAATAAGGTTAGGTAGGTAGCGTAGGCCATATTCATCGATGAAAATGAGCAAACACTTTTGAAGATCTCAGGAAACTGTCACTCCAAGGGAAAGTTTCATAAATACACTTGGGAATCAGAATTACATGACGGTTTGTTATTACAAAATAAGATATTATGCACACGGTCTAAAAACCTTTAAAGGCTCTGTTTAAATAGCTCCAGCTTAAAACATGTGTCTTTGAGCTTAATATCACTAAATCCTGTCCTAGAGGAGCAAAAACCTCCAGCTGTTTCATCCAGATGTTATAACATATTAGACCCATTATTTTATTGAAAACATTTTACATCACAGGATGAATATGGAATGTATAAAGAGGTCTACAAATGCTGTGTTTGCTCTTAGGGATTAAAAACAACTGTTTTAATGTATTTTAGTCCACAGATGTAGATAATGTGGATTCTCTTAAAACGGTTGAGGGACATCTAACTTCTGACTTCTAGTTGACTATGGGAGACGTTGCATTAGAAGGCAGCAAAAAAGAGGGACACTTTATACTAAAACAGATATGTCAAAATATTTCAACTGATCTTGGCTAAACAATGATTTTTATTTTTTGTAGGCACAGAATGGTTTATGTTTGTTTGTAACCAACAGTGTATATTTAATATTGATGCACTGATCAGATCCTTTCTTACTGATGCATGCAGACATTCGTATGACATTTGTTAATCTTCCTTTATTTTTGTCGGTATTCATACAAATTATTGAAAAAAATATAGATGAGCAGAAATATTGAATTTTAAATATTGTGATGCACAAACATTGTGTGCAAAAATATAGTTGACAAGAGTATCAATTTTAAGGTAAACAATATTGATGTTAAAAATAATTATGGGCCTGATTATGATGTCAGCGGATAGCCATCTGACAGCTCATCGGAGGCTTTCAGCCCGACATCATAGGTTTCCGTCATACCACCGTATTACAATGCTAGTGTCGCGGATGAGGGACTTCGGCATTCAGGGCATAGCACTGGCATGGTTCACATCCTTCCTTCAAGGGAGGACGCAGAAAGTGCAATTAGGTGACATGCTCTCTACCGCAACCTCGATCACTTGCGGAGTCCCACAAGGGTCTGCTCTGTCACCCCTATTGTTCAATATATACCTACAGCCTTTGATTCGAATGCTTAATCAAATGGACTGTCAGGTATATAACTACGCAGACGACACCCAGATCATTATCCAGCTGGAGGATAGCCAGAATGCCTTTACCAGACTGCAAAACATTTTGAGAAGTACAGCTAACTGGATGTCCGGCAACTCCCTAAAAATCAACCCGGACAAAACCGAGGTGTTGCCGATTACCATCGCTGGCAACCCTTGGTGTGACCGTTTCTGGCCTGGGGAGTTGGGCACGCCTCCAGAACCGGCTGAGGTGGTTAAGAGCCTGGGCATCCAGGTGGACAGCAAGCTGTCCATGAAAAAGCAAGTCACAGCTGTGGTGGGCTGCTGCGTCGGCCTCCTTCGCCAACTCAGGAAAGTTTCCCCGCTGCTCTCTTTTTCCACCCTAAGGAGCGCGGTTTCTGCAATGATTTTGGCTAGGCTGGACTATGGCAATTCATTGTATATAGGACTCCCACAGGGCCTCTTAAACAGAATGCAGACGGTCATGAACGATGCTGCCAGGCTCATTTTCAAGAAACCAAGGAGTACCCAGGCATCCCCCCTCCTGTGGGAACTCCATTGGTTGCCAGTTAGGCAGAGGCTAATGTTCAAGGGGCTCTGCATTGTACACAAAGCGCTTCATGGCAGAGCACCCACCTATCTGAAATCTCGCCTGTCCCTTTACAAACCAGGGAGGGTGCTTAGATCTGCTGATTCCATATGTCTGGTTCAGCCACGCTGTAGACTGACCACTGTGGGTGGGCGTGCCTTCTCACATACTTTGCCAGCTATGTGGAATAAACTACCGCTGAAACTCCGCAATGAAAAGAAACTAATGCCCTTCCGCAAGCAATTAAAAACTGTGCTTTTCCAGCAAGCGTGGGGTGGCCGCTAAATTTTAATCTGATGCATCTTTTTATTGTATAGCTGATCCTAACAAAGCGCTTAGAGACCCCTGGGTTATAGTGCGCTATACAAGTCACAAGAAATAAATAAATAAATAAATAGTGGTCAGACGGAAACCCGTGTGGGAATTCCGCTCCACTTTTGACGGGCTCAAGAAGCCCATTGGGGCATCAGAAGGACAGATAATCCCCAAATGGCAACCATGCCTGCTCAGGCACCGCCGTAGGGATTATGATGTCCGTTTCCCACAGCCTTTCCATGTCAGCCATTTTGACATGGAAAGGCTGTCGGAAAGTGACTTTGGGGACCTCTAGCAGTGCCCCCTTACCCCCTGGACTCGTGCTAGGATGTCTGGAGGCACCTATGCTGCACCCTTAAACATCCCATGGTGCCTGCCACACAGTGCAGGGAAGTTTTAAAAGTGTTTATTTTCTATTGAGGCTTGTGCTGCAACCTACAGCAAAAGCTTCAATAGAAAATATACACTTTCTGACCACAATTAATGCAGTTGCATCTTAATTGTGGAAGCGGGACCACTGACTCCTTGTCGGGTGGTCTGTTTCTGCTACGATGTTGGTCAGACGCTCGTCCGACCAACATCGTAATTTGGGCCTACGTTGTTAATATGTAAGTTAAAAATATCTATGTTGTTATTATCATTTACAAAAATATCAATGTTAATAATATTGTTTTCTAATTATTTTTATATAATGTAGCATATTTAATTGCATATGTTATAAATTATGTGTATAATTATTCTTAATGTTTATTAATACAGTCTGTAAATGTTTTAATAATGTTGTAATATTTGTAATTATCATATTGTTAAGATATATTTTAGGTGTGAGTTGCTTACTTTGTAGAGGTATAGGGTAAGAAGTTATTTAAATATTAACAAAACAAAAATTGTATTTATTCTTAAAAAATGTGTTATTTATTATGTCATGAGTCAATTGTTTCATGATTTTTTATTTTAAATAACGTATTTGTTGGTTATAGTTGTGAAAATATAGTGTGGTATTTTAATAACATAATTATTATTTGTTTTAATTTGAAATGTGTTTTAAACATTATAATAAATATGTAATTTTCCTCATTTAAACAAATGATATATATATATATATATTTTAGATTTCTATATTTATATTTGTTGTTATTTAATGTAGTTGTTCAAATATTTTATTTGTTTGAAGTGAACCACTCTCTCTACTGTTGCACAAACTGGAGTGGAAATAGTACATTTTACCCCTTCGCTATCCAACACTTTCTCTACTGTTCCATAGACTTAGTGGGAATAGTACATTTTTCCCCTTCTGAGTCCAAGCCTTTCCCTACTGTTGCACAGACTAGAGGGTGAATAGTAAATTTTGCCCCACCACAATCCAACACTTTCCTTACTTTTGCACAAACTGGAGTGGGACTAGTATATTTTACCCTTCCTAAGTCCAACCCTTTTTCTAATGCGGTCAGCCTGAACTTGTGACTTTCTCCCGGCCTCTCAGAACCAGATACTTGTGAGTGGCACTTTGAGATTTTTGACACTATTGCCCCTGAAATCGTTAACATTGCATATCTCTGAATCTATTAATTGAATTTTTGTCATTTTTTACCTATTTTCCAAACTGTTGTGGGATCCTTTTTTGGTATTTTTTCACGGTGTCACTGTTTGAAGTGTTGCACACATACTGTACAAATTTCCTCTGACTTAAGCCTGACTTATCTGAGCACAGGTTAATTTGGGCTTTGCTTGTGACTTCATTCTGAGAAGAATCGTAGTTGCTGCTTGGGAAGAGTTTCACTACCTTCAACCAGTAACTCACTTTCTTGCAGCAAGATACTCTAAGACCAATTTGAAAAGTGAGCTGGGTAAACAGGAAGAAATTGAAAGTGAATCCACTTAGATCTTCAGAGTCAGCAATTAATAGTGTTGTCCATGCAGATCCTCATAGAACCTCATTGTCCCCTCTATTATTCAACATTGGCTGTATAACAGAACATTGTGCTACAAAATACCATTGTTCAAAATCGTGAAACAGTAACTAAGTATAGGTAAGCATAGATTTTCATTTCTTAACTCCACGTCTACATACCTTTAAGGTATATATATTGTCAAGTCACATATATATGGAGTTAAGTATAGTTAAGCTAAACATTCCTATATATTTACCTTGCGGCCATGAATATTTTTGCTACAATATTTGTGTAGCACGGTATTTGGTACAATAATCAACATTTACATGATATCTCTGCTGAACCTGGTATTAGACCTCAAAGTCTGCTTTTCTGGAAACGTTATATGCCTCCAAATGACACATTTATTGCTAGATTTCTTTCTTAAGATATACCAATTGTTTTCTCTTTCTCATATGTAAAATTATTAATCGGCTAACCTCTTATGAATGATCCTGAGCATTTTGATGCTGTTTTCATTTTTCAGACACACATCTGGCCACCATTCTTGCTAGCAGTGTTTATGAAAGAAAACCCTTTCTAAGTTGGTTACCAATGTGTAAGAATGTATGGTGATGCTTGAACACGTGTGCACCATGATGTATATTTGCGTATGTGCAATGAGACATTGCAGCTGTTTTAATATAATAAGTTGACATTTTAGAAAATCAATTTAATAAGTAACAAAACAGGCAAGCATATTGTGTGACAGAAAAAAAATAAAGAAAGTGAGTAGCCCAGTTGTACTTTGCAACTTTGGGCTATGATAAACAATAAATAAATAGAAACTAAAAAAGTACTTTGCATAGGGAGTGTGACAGGAAGCAGGACTAGGAGCATCAAGGAGGGTAGTAAAGACAGAGAGTGCTGGGAGAAAGCAGGGGAAAAGCAGAAGAAAGAGCAAGGAAACTTGCAGTTTCAGAGAGTGCTGAATACAAAATAAACAAAAAAGTGTTCCCTTGAGTCAGAAGTAGAAGGATACAACTTATCCAAAAAGAACAATATGAGACTGAGATGTTTCTGAGTGGCAAAAACACAAGAATAGTGAGGACAGCCATTTAATCAAGATCAGACCCCTTAGTTGGACAACAAACAAATCCAGTTGTAAACCAAGGGGCTGACTCAAAGCCCACTTTAACTATGTAGTGTTTTAGAAAGAGTCAGTCTTGCTAACAGACAGCTAAAATAGTACATAGCTGAGATCTAAAACAATACTTCTTGGCTTAGTCTGAAGTAGAAGTTCTGCCTAGTGGGGTTATCAGTGCCACAAAAATAGAAAGCAAAAATTACCTATTCTGCCAGCGATTAAAGCCTTGTTGTCGCTAGGGATGAGCGTAAATCACGTAATTCAGTGTAGCATAATCACATGGAATTATCAAAAAATTCGGTGAGATTGTGCATAATTATTCAAGAAGAGCAATTCTGTGTTTAGCCCTATTTCTTAACAGAAAAATGCCACCTCAAGTCCAAAACCGGCACAAGAATGCATTTTGCATTAAGAAATAGCACGAAATGCAACAGAACATGAATAGCAAGTGTGAGCAGCCATTCATGCTTGCTAAATGTGCTCTTGGGGTAATATTTCCCCCAAAATGTATTTCTTTCATTTAATGCAATTTCCAAGCACAAAATGCCCCCCTCACATCCAAAATGGCCATGAGATTTCCCCCCTTTGTTTAAAATGGGTGCAAAGGTGCATTTTGCACTAAGAAATAAATGCAGCAGATTACGAATAGTGAGCGCTCACGGCCGCTCGTGGTCATTAAATGTGCTCTTGCGGTAGGATTGTTTTCAGACAAATGAAAATAAAATAGAGCAGTTAGAACAAAATATGTTGCTATTGTACATCTGTTTTGATGTAATGGTGAAGACATCAATTAAATTGATTGAAAAGAGTCAAACAAGTAGGACAAAATGTTGCAATCGTGGAGCACCTTGTCACTAATTGCCAAAACAATACATATTTTTTATTGTTATACTTCATTTTTCGATCTTTACAGATTTGATTTTTACATTTCAGGTAATAGTTTCAGGTAAAAAGCATTGTTCAGAAATGTTGTTAAATCCCAGTAAAGGTGTGGATGTGTTAAGCAGCCAAAGGCAATTTGTCTGACTGTCACAGTGGAAGTGAAATGCATATATTATCATGGAAGTTTGACAGCAACTTGTTATGCCTGAGAAAAAATAAAACACATTTCTTGGATTATTTGACAATAATGCAGATTCCTACAAAGTAAAAATTGATGCTAATGGAATGTATCACGTACAAGTTACATAGTATCACTATTTGGACTATAAATAATGTGAAGTCTATAGATTGCTCCAAAATCAACATCTTATTTTCTATTATCAATAATCAAAGGTAGATACCTGGACACATGAGATAAAGAACCCTTGCCCTACATTGCAAGTTACTCAGGTGATCTGTGACAACAAGGAGCAACAAGGCAAAAGGTCGAGTACCTTAACACGGTCATGGAGCTCTGAAGTGAATTGCAATATCCTTTCAAGGTATATCAGAGAGCATTTTATTCCTTATACTACATGATCACACTATCACCCTTCCACAAACTGATCAACTCCTTACTGTCTTGCTCCTTCATATCAAAGAGATAGTTTGAAGAAAAAAGTGTACTTTTTAGTATGAAAAATCACTACACCACAAAGAATTTAGCGCCTCATTATGATGTCAGTGGGACCGCCACTGACAGGCTGCCGGTGGCGATCCCACCAACAGGTAGCCCTTCGGTCCAATCACTGCATTACAATGCTGGCAGTCGGGCCTTGTCTGTCGGGGGACGACCTGCCGCCTCCGTTAGGATCAGTGATCCCGATGGGGCTGCAGTCGGAATTGTGATCCTGACTGGATGCGGTGCCAAGGCAGGCACTGCTGTTGGGATTGTGATGTCCCTTTCAGACAGCCTTTCATGGTGGTCCGACTGCCATGAAAAAGTTTGTCGGAAATGGACTTTGGGGGCCCCATCCCTCCTGGGCCACTGTAAAGTGGCCCTGGGGCACATGCTGTGCCCCCAAGCACATCCATGCACCGTATGCCATGCACCACATGGTTCATGGCCCACGGTGCATGAATGTGCACAAAGTGCTCTTTAACACTGCGGCTCATGCTGCAGCCTTTTTCCTGGGCCACAGCACAAGCCGCCCTGTTAAAGAGCACATTCGGACTGCCAGCACAGCGGTTCTATCGTAATTGGGCTGTCAAAACACCGCCTACTTGTTGGGCAGTCTCCTGACCACTGTGATAGCGGGCGGCGACCTGACCTCCTACTGTCAAAATAAGGCCCTTAGTAATTTCAAGCACAGCCGGTGCAGGTAAGAGTGGTGGGGTCGGTGTGGGGAGTCGACAGACAACTTAATACAAAAACAACAAAAAAAGAATACCGCTTACCTTGGGATGCGGAGAGCGCAAGGTAAATGGTTTTTTTTTTATTTTATTTTATTTTCCCTATTCTGCCATTTGTTGACTCTCCCAGTCCTGCCCCCTCCCGGCCCCACCATCTGATCTGCACAGGCCGTGCCTGAGTAATTTGTTGCAAATACATGTTAAAAACAATTTAATGTAAACCAGTTTTAAAACAGCTGTAGTTAAGAATGAGTAGTATCATGCTGAGGAGTTCTTTATTCAATGAAATATAGTCAGAAAATAACCATGTTGACATAGATCTCTTCTATGTGCTGACCACTGTTCATATAGGGGGGGGGGGACCAGATCACAAGAATGAAATATGTTTAAACTGCAACTGCAGCTGTAATGATGCTCTGTGACCTGCCTGTTACCTTGGCTGCTGGCTCTGGCAGCAGGTATAGTGACATCATAACTCAACTATAATAAGTTACAACAGTTGAGCATGTATGTCATTTTCTTTTTACAGGTGTCTTGAGACGTCACAACTCGAATGTAATAAGGAATTTAGTGACCGTTTTTTATACTGAGATAGCAGGCTAATTAAGAATGTGTGGCGCAGGGTGGATCTTTAAATTAAAACATTCAGTTGATCATGATTTCGTAGATTTACGTCAAATATATTTACTATTTTTTCTGACATTGGCCAGATCCCTTTTTCTTGAAATCCTTGCTCTAAATTACCTGCATTGGTATTTTTATGAATTTATTATTTTTTAATAGTTTTCTATCAGTGCTCTGTCTTTAGAACAACACAGCGAAGAACATACGTTCGAAGAGACTTTTTTGGGTTGGAGAATGAAATTAGATCAATGACGTCAAGATATTTGGGTGATTGCTGATAATTGTGAACTTTTTTTCTAAAAGAAAAAGGGTCAGAGTAAATTATTAGGTCAGGTGGGAGAGATTTCCGTAATTATATTGTCGCACCTGTGAAGGTTTAATTTCTGAGTTACTGTTTGAAGAGAACTACGCTGGGATATATAGCTAAATGCATTTGTAGCACCGATTAACCAAAGGAGACGGACAACAAAAGTGAGACTCCCTTCTGAACCCCCTGTGACATCACATAGGTGGACTTCCTAACCCCCTAAATTAGTTCAGTAGCTAAACATGGTTCTGACTGCCCTGTTTACCTCCTCCTCCCGATGCTGCCTTCATGACCCCTAGGAAAAGGAACAGCAAGGTCAGTGCAAGGGTTACAAATGGCAAGCGCTTGGCAGCAGCTGATTCCCCTCCATTGCGTTCACATTTATACTGATTTCGTTGTTTGAAGGCATATTTCAGCCAGCGAGCACTGGGAAGAACAGGTGGCGCGCTGGCTTGTGGGATTTCACCACAGTCGTTGGCTCTCTTGATAGTTGTAATATGACATCACTTTACACTGGAGCTGTGCTAATGCTTCCCACGTTTCTCATTCAATACAAACGTTTGCAATGGCAGTCACCCCAAAATGTTATTCATCCAAAATTCGGAAAACCGCGTGCTCATTACAACGACATTTCATTTACGCTGGAATGCCTCTTTGATTGCTGCATTTGTGTTGACGTGTGCATGCTTGCTTAGACCCTCTCTGCATCGTATTGCGGCGAGAACCGTAAATAAGAACACATTAAAGAAAGGCACTCATTTCTATGAAAAATGAAAAAGGCACAGAAAGGCTGGCGCTTGGACATAAAATTCTATTTAGAATAACAAAATGTCCTTGTGTTTTTTCTTGTTCTCTAAATAAGAACATTTCTCTTTCCTACATTTTCAATTTTGTGCAATGTCCTGAATGATTAAGGAAGCATTAAAAGCACTGGCATCATAAATAAGTTATTCCAGTGTATCACAGGCGATGGCCAAAATGTGTACTATGTCAGAAGCTCGGATTTTCTTGCTTCAACAAATGAAAGAGCGAACTGGATGAGAACCACAGCACCTCCGCGTGACGCTGACGAAAGTCCGTCTCGACACATGCTGAGAAGCAGTCTCGGTAGCTTCTGTCGATGCGATACTTTTATGAATCGAGGAGTCGAAGAAAATTATTTGCTGCATTTCTTTTGTCTACCGGTGGGTGGTGCCAAGAAATCAGTTTACAGAAGTTACCGCTTTAACTTTATTCATGGAACTAACAGCAAAACTAACTGTTTCAAGCCTGAATTTACAATATGTTAAAAAAGAAACTTTGGCGATAACTCCAACTGTCAAACTTTTTTTATAGGAACAGTAGGACAGAGAATGTGATCTGTTTTTTGTCTTGCTATTTTATTCAGAATGTTAATAATTTAACCGTGACTGTTTTGTTTTACTTCAGTTAATTGGACTTCTTGATGTCCTTTCTAATTATATACTTCTTTAAGTGTTTTTTTTTTGTTAAAAAGTAGGAATTTGTAACAGCTGGATAAGCAATTTAATGTTCTTGCCTGAAACAGATTGGTGTTGCTAGAAGCAGCAGTCTTTGGCATGACTGAGCAAAAATATATCATATGATAGTAATTCCTTCTCTGCTAGTCTGCGCAACATTATATGCTACTTTTGTTTAATTCATTAAATTTACGTTGTTAAACGGAAAACAGCAGCTGGGAGTGCAGTGCACACCCTAACGCTAATAAAAACAGGAGCAATCGGGACGTGGTGAGAGCGAATGATTAGCTGATTGTATCTCGCGCGTGATGCGTGACGCATTAAAAAACAGGGTCCGACCACAGGCCTGGTAAAATTATGGAACCATCAACGCCACAGGTTTGAGAACGGCTCAAGCATCTCCAGGAGAACACGGAAGGCGAAACAAGCGTTTTAGAATACACGTTTTTCAAAGATATTCGGAAAAAGTCAAGTTTTGCCTGCACAAATCACACTTGTCCTCTGTGAAAAATGGCTGCCCGACAAGAAGAACTTGTTGGCGCCATTTGCTGTGTGTTTGACTATTGCCTCTAATATAGACGTCCCTAGCCCTTATATGACGCCTGCGCAGATGGCCCACCGAAAACACCCAGGTATGAGCGCCTGTCTCAGATCAAATATGCTCCGATAAGCTATTCTTTTAGTTATCAATTTTGCTCAGCACCAAATAATTCCGCACTCGGCAGTGGCACCACCAGCCTACCCTGTCTCAAACCAGGGAACAAGTCGTAAAAAACCCACACAGGACTAATTAACATAGCCAGTAGTGCTCTTCCTCAGCGGGAGTTTTCGCAGCGCTACCATGCCTTTCTCTGGAGACAAAGCTGAGATATAAAACCTGCAAAGCATATTATATATGAATGTAAATACTAAATAAACAGTGTACATTTTCGTGGATAAAACACATACTCATATCGATATACTCGCTTCTGCAATGGAGTAAAAGTTTTAGCTACTACACGTGTCCACATTTAAAAAATAATGCATGCATCAATAAAAATGGATTCATAACTCCCATGCAGTAAAACACAACTAAGAAATGCACGTGCTGCTTTGAGAAGACAAACACTGCTGTTATTCGCCATATTAGGTTATTAGGTACCCATCCAGTCCATCTCAGGGATGCTGTATCATATCAAATATTATTATTTGTGATACATTATCGAAAGTTTGCGTACCCGAGAAGATTAAAATCAAGTTGAAATCGTTTTAGTGCTCTAAAGGGGCCTCCTGTCTGTGGGAACACTATTCAAATGCAAAAATAAAACGGATATCATCACAAATGTAAATGTAAAAATGCTATTTAAAAATGATTTTACCTAAGTACATCGCGTGCATCTTTTATAGGGTAAACAGTCTATTTAAGTCTTTTTCTTTGATAAAACAGGTGGATGTCGGTACTTCAAGCCTCGGGCAGATCAGCCCAGGATAAAAAGTGAAATGCCCTTTCCTAATCCTTGGGTTCCGAACGTGAGTGGTTCATTGAGAACCGCCCCATGGGCCCTTGTAACTTAACATCTAGGACCCCTCATACCTGCAATGAGGCTTTATGTACCCCAATGTAAAGACAAAGCTCAGGGCCTGTGTCCCAAACAGTGCAGGCTCCCATATATGATTCTCCAAAAGGCAGAACTATGCTTCTAGTTCACACCTATTACAGAAGCGTAAAGTGAGAAACAGAAGACTTAATTCATAAACATGTCATAAATCTACACCTGCTTATTTATAACCACAAATGAGCACAGATTTAAGGCTTTGTTGTATCAGGAAAACCTTCCCGGGTTATGCCAGGCGTTCACAGCTTCCCAGGCGTAATTATGGAAAGATTTTTTGAATTCCTTTGTGCTATGCCCTAGAAAATCCCCCAGTCTGTAATTACACTATATAATTACACATTGTTGAATGTCAGTGCATTCACACAATGGCCCAATTCCCCCTGGAGAAACAATTTGCTCACAGTGGTTGGGGACGTCCCCTTCACCTTCCTTCCCACTTATTGGTGTACAAACATAACAGCCAACAGCCAACTCTCTAGGCCTACCTCACGACTCATGGTAGGTTCAGGCATTCTTAAAGAAGCCTATCTTGGAACCATTGACCACAGTGGCTCTCAAAGTGTCTGGGCTGGTGGTGCTGCATCTGCATGTTGCCCTGAAAACTCACTGTGTCTCGATCCATGACCAGGATGGTGCCTTTGACCTGCACATGTACTTGATGATTAGTTGAGGTCTGCCATAGGCAATTTGCAAATCAGCAAGCTTACATTTGGCAAATGTATTTGTCATTATTTTTTAATGCTGTTTTATATAGCACAAACTTGACCCGAAGCTATCGGGTATCAGAGCGCTTTACATAGCACCAGTTGCGTTACATGAGGACACATTCATTTTTGTTTGAGATCAAGGGGCATATTATCAAGGTCGGCGTTAAAATTATCACCGGTTTAGCGGCAGAAAACTGCCGCTACAGCGGCGATAATGGGCTTGATAATATGCCCTGGAGAATTCCAATAGAAGCCCATGTTCACACCAGAACATGGGCTTCTATTGGAATTCTCTGTGGCATATTATCAAGCCCATTATCGCCAGTTTTCTGCCGCTAAACCGGCGAGAATTTTTAACGCCGTCCTTGATAATATGCCCCCAAGTGATTTGCCCAGAATCACAGGATGTTCAGCGTCATTGCGGAGACTAGAACCCGGTTCCCCAGATTCTAGGTCCACCACCCTAGCCGTTAGGCGAACTCCTCTCTCCCTGCATGATCAAATTATTTGAGGCATGTTCAAGGGGAAACTATAATTTGCATTTCATGTTTGTTATGAGACCCTCTCCCCAGAAAGATCCCCCCCCCCACCAGAAAGAAACAAGCGCTGGCAAAGCCAGTGGTCTTGACTCATAAAGACATGTAAAGGCAGTTAGTGGTGTCCCCAGTGCTTTTTGATTGGCAACCACATATGTATGCATGCATCATGACGCATTGCACACACCTGGCCAGCATTCTTGCAATCGGTGTTTATTAAAGAAAACCCTTTCTAAGTAGGTCACCAGTATGTAATAGTGTATTGTGATGCACAAACACTTTGCGCATTATGTTGTATGTTTGTGTATTTGCGATGAGACACTGCAGCTGTTCTAATATAATAAGTTGTCTTTTAGAAAATCAATTTAATAAGTAACAATATAGGAAAGCATATTGTGTGACAGAAAAATAAAGAAAGTGAGTAGCCCAGTAGTACTTTGTAACTGTCAGCTATCATAAAACATAAATAAATAGAAACTAAAAAAAAATACTTTGCACAGAGAGTGGGACAGGAAGCAGGACAGGGAGCATCAAGGAGGGTAGTAAAAACAGACAGAGCTGGGGGAAAGCAGAGAAAAAGCAGAAGAAAGAGCACAGAAACACATGCAGATACACTGAACACAAAATAAACAAAAAAGTGTTCCCTCAAGTCAGAAGTGGAAGGATACAACTTATTCAATCAGAACAATATGAGACTGAGATGTTTCTGAGTGGCAAAAATACAATAGTGAGGACAACCATATAATCAAGATCAGAACCCTAAGTTGGACAAAAAACGAATCCAGTCGTACAACAAGGGGCTGACTTAAAGCCCACTTAAAGTATGTGGTGTTTTAGAAATAGTCAGTCTTGCTAATAGACAGCTAAAATAGTATATAGCTGAGACCTAAAACAATACTTCTGGGCTTAGTCAGAAGTAGAAGTTCTGCCTAGTGATGTTATCAGTACCACCAAAAATAGAAAGCAAAAATGAACTGCTCTGCCAGTGATTAAAGCCTTGTTGTCACTAGAGATGAGCATAAATCGCGAAATTCAGTGTAGCATAATCACATGGAATTACCTAAAAATTCAGTGAGATTGTGCATAATTATTCGAAAAAAATAATTCTGTGTTTAGCCGTATTTCTTAACACAAAAATGCCCCATCAAGTTGAAAACGGGCACGAAAATGTATTTTGCGCTGAGCAATAGCTCTAAATGCAGCAGAACCTTGGCAAAGGGCACACCGCTTACTGGGCTCACATCCTCGTCTTCATAGAAAAGCCCCATTATGGAATAATTCTGCAATTCGTATTAATAGACAATCAATATCTTTGCCTATTTGGGAAACAGCAGGTGTTTCCACCTTAGATCAACTTTTTTCAAACGGAGATATTAAATCATTTTCCCAACTGCAGGAAGAATTCCATTTGCCTGATATACAAGTCTCAAAATACAACCAGTTACGACAATCCTTACGGCGGAGTCTAGGACCTCCACCATGGCTCTTGCCTGACTCACCAATTGTAACATATCTCCACACTTGGGGTAAGATGAAAGGAGCTACATCTGGCTTTTACCAAACTCTCACTTCGCATCTTTTTTCTCAACCCTTATCGCAAACTTTACGTACTAAATGGCAAACCTTATTATCAGTCTCTTATACTGATAGTGAATGGTCTGACATTCTTAACAATCTCAACAAGGGTGCACGTGAAGCACGATTGAAATTTTGCTTATTCAAGATCTTACATGATTGGCACTGGTCACCAACAAAACTGCATAAAGCTGGCTTGCTTCCCCATTCAAACTGCTGGAGATGTGATAGTACGTCTTGTAACATTTCTCATATCATTTGCGGATGTCCAGTGATCCAACCCTTTTGGAATTATATAGGTAAAACCTTACATTCCACGATGCCTCTACAAACTCCACTTTCGCATGCTACCATTCTTCTGCATGATACACGTCAATCACAATCACTCTCTAAACCACAAGCCCGACTCTTACACACAGCCTTAGCTACAGACAAAATTTGTATACTACGGCAATGGAAGTCACCTCAACCACCATCACAAGAAATATGGATGGTGGCCATGATTCAAACAGCTTCCTACGAACGTATTATATACAACATACAGGATCAATCTGATCTCTTTCTTCGAGTATGGTCACCTTTTCTAGCTTTAAATACCGATGCTAATATTAATGACCCATCTACGCAGTAATTTAGTTCTTATCCCTTTTCATTCTCATTCATCATTCATTATTGGTGGTTAATAAATCTTAATACATATTGTGTCTACCTATTTGTTGTTGTTTTTAATAGCTACTCACCAGAACACTTACATATAATTCTGTATCGTTTAATATATATATTTATACATCAAGTGAAATTATTATCCCTTATATTCATCTTTTCTCTATTCTTATTGGTTTTCTAGAGTGTCTTCTTTTCTCAGGAACATATTTATATAGCTTTATATAGCATTATGTCTTATATTTGTGTACATTTTCATTTATCGTTTTCTTTTGTGTTCCCTTCTTTGCCTTCCCTTTCTCTCTCCTCCCCCCCCTTCCCGTAATTCCATCTTTTATGGCCTCAATATAAAGTCAAATATTTGTTTTTGCATGGATCTGTTTATGTATTTATTAAATTATATAATATGATTAATTATTCAGAAAGTTTTATTATATGCTTATATATAACAATTTTCTTATGTATTTATTGTATGATAATGCAAACAGTTATTATACTATATGTATTCTTTTGTAAATTTCAATAAAAAATTGAACCACAAAAAATAAATGCAGCAGAACATGAATAGGAAGTGCAATTAGACATTAATGCTCGCTAAATGTGCTCTTGGGGTAAGATTTTCCCCAAAATTACTCCTGACATGTAATGCAATTTCCTAGCACAAAATGCACCCCTCACATCCAAAATGGCCATGAGAAATGCACCCTTATGTCCAAAATAGATGCGAGTGCATTTTACACTGAGAAATAAATGCAGCAGAATACAGATAGTGAGTGCTCACGTCCGCTCGTGGTCGCTAAATGTGCTCTTCCGGTAGGATTGTTTTCGCCCAAAATACTCCTAATTACACAAGCAGGAGTAATCATATTATTATCAGTAATTCCACATCAAAGAGTAACATGGAATTATGGAAATCACTCTGATTACTTCGGCATAATTAAAATTATGACTGGGTATAGATTTCACTTCGAGGTGGCGGCATGGGTGGCTCCTCTGCTAAGGCAGAGGAGTGTTGTCTCATTGCTCTCAGAGCAGAAAAAAAGGAAAAGAAAATGATAGTAACTTGGTTATTATCATTTTCTTTTTTCTTGCTGTGGGGCTGGGTTAGGCTGGGCGGTGCTGTGGCACATGGAGGAGGACTGGATCATGCACACTAAGAGCGCATGACTGATTGGCTGGCCGTCTTGGGATGGCCAAACAGTCATGCGCACTTTGCATGTTCCCCACCAGGCTGCAGTGCACAGCCTGGTGAGGAACATGCACAAGCTCCCTGTCCCCGTCTGAGCACCGATTCATGGCACTCAGACCAATCACAACGCTGCATTGCAGCGTTGTAATTGGCTTAGGGAAGCCTGAGTTCTTCCTAGTTCTGGAACTTGCCAGAGAGAAGCAAGGACGGCGATGTCAAAAGGTAAAAATATTTTCCAACGCCACCCCGCCACCCCCGTTCCCTGCCAGCCGCCACTGGGTGGCGGAACACTGGCCATTTTCTTTGAACAGTTATAACAATGGGGTGACACAAAAGCCACTTGGCCTGCGTAGATAATGGTACAAAAAGATATGTCCCAGTGGAAATCAAATGGAAATCAAAGTCAAACACCACCATGGATTCCTTCCAAACAATGGGTCTACTTTAATTGAATCATAATATTTGAATAAATCAATACATATAATGGAAAACAAATCCTAAATGGATATATTTTTTAAAAACAGGTGCAGTGATAGGTGTATCGGAAGGATTGTGAAAAAGGACAGTGGTGCATACATATATACATCAATCAGATAATTGTAAACTATCCGACAGTGTTACTGTCCAATCATTAACCCCTTCGGTGCTCATGACGGAACGGTTCCGTCATGAGCCACGGTTGAGCTGTGCTCATGACGGAACCGTTCCGTCATGACCACGCCCGCGCAAGATTCCGTCAGCACAGCGGCGGAATCTGCGCAGCATGGAAGGGGTTAAATGTCAAGTCATAACATATTTACAGATAAACATTCTCTGTCATATATGTCTGACATAAAAATACAGAAGTGTCTACGTTTCGACCCCTAAGTGGAACAGCCAATTTCACGCATTGTGGGCGGGGTCTTCATCAGGACAAAGGTGAGGGTGGGGAGGGGTTTTGGCACCAGTAGAGACAGCTCTATTGCTTCGGGCTATATTTGAGAAAGGCTGGGCTCGTAGGCTCTCAGACTTCTTAAAGATGATCGAGGTATTCAAAAAGTAAGGGCCCAGGTTGATGAGTAACCTGTGGCTCCCGGCTGCTGGCATGAACGGTGATAGCTGAATATATGTATGCACCACTGTCCTTTTTAACAATCCTTCCTATACACCTATCACTTCACTCCTCTGTGCACCTGTTTTTAAAGAATATATCAATTTATGATTTGTTTTCCATTGTATGTATTGATTTATTCAAATTCTATGATTCAAATAATGTAGACCCATTGTTTGGAAGGAATTCATGGTATTGTTTGACTTTGGTTAGGTTCTGTTGATTAATACGCTTTATCGATTTTTCTGTCCCATTTGATTTCCACTGGGACATATCTTTTTGTACCACTGTCTTTGAACAAGCTTTGTTCTCTGGACATGATCAGTGAAGGGAATTTCTTGTCTCAGCCAGCAAAATATCTACAAGGGGTAACAAGTTATTTGTCTCAATGGGAAACTACCAGTCTGTATTAGATTTAACATGGTACAAGAAGACCCCTACGAAGAGCATTAGAAGTCCCTGCTCAAGTTTTTTAAAATACATGTCACAAATGCACAATGTGCATGACTGGTCCACTCGTGTTTTGTAAGGGCCTGGGACTTAAGAAAAAAATTAAATTGCATTCAAAACCTCTTTATTCTTGGACTAACAAGGAAAGATAGCACATAAGTGATTTAAGTTTAATTATTTATGTCAGTGTAGGAAAGAAGAAATACAGTCAGTGTTACAAAAATCTAACTCTGCCTTGTGCATTAAAATAGACAGAGAATATCTCACAACTGAAACAATTTGTTGACGCGTTATTAATAGAAAAAATACATGGAGGTTTAAGATGTTCGACCTAGGAGAATTATATTGAATAGTAGATTATCTCAAATGCCATATTATTTAAAGTAACTTGGATGGAGATTTATCAATAGACAATAAATAGCTTATGGTGCAGCGATATAGAATTTACATCATGTTTTACTGCATGTCCAGAAATAAAAGAGATGCACTTATAATTAAAACCACACTTTATAAAGCAGATGTTTCACATTTCAAAGAACCTTCCAGCCTTTTCTATACTTTACTTAAATTTAATGCAAGTGCGTATGCATATTATCTTCCCAGGGGCTCTTTTGTATTCTCAGACAAGGTGACACTTTCTTCTCTGCACTTAAATTAGATAGTTTGGGTTAATAGCTAGCCGTGCATGGCCTTCTGGTCCTGACGAAAGCCCAGGGATACTGATGGGCACCCAGGTAGGGCAGAAACATGTTGCTCTTAACATGTGTGTGAGGCAGGAGTCCTAATAAATAATTTATGCGCTTCCCTTGCTTTTTCTTGGAATCTTGCATAGGATGTGTTTGACATATCGAGATTATTACTTCATGAATAACCATATCCATCCTTATGCAATGTTAACATAACCCTAGAGACCTTTCATTTAGACTCCGACATTTATTTGATCCTCACAAAGGAGTAACCTCTATGATATAGCATGCCACCCAGTGTGGCTGAGGAGTCCTATTTAAGAATTGTCTTTTTCACGTTTTATAATAATAATTTAACGCACACCAGGGCCAATGAGTCTGGGCATAAACATGTTTGGATAATTAGTTAGATACAGAAAACCCATGACACACTCATTGTGTTAGCATAATGGTCAGCGCTTAGCAGTCTTTTTGTCTTTATTACATAAAGAGGAAAAAAACAATTTTGTTTTCTAATTCTCTGCAAAAATATAAAGATATACTTTTGTGGTTCCTCTGTGTTATTCCTGGAATTTACCCCAAAAATGTATTCAGTAGTATTACATTTTGCATAATGTTTACATAATGTTGAAAAAGGTAAATAAATAATACAGATTTGCGAAGGCAAAATAAGGAACCGGGCTCAGCTATGTTTTAAACTGTGCTCTAGGATATGGCCTCGAAAGGTATAAGGGTTTTCAGGGTTGGCACTGGGCTGAATAGGAAGCAGTTCGAGGAGCTATATTTTTTTGTTGTTGCAGTAATTCTTTATTGTGTCACCATCTCATTTGCCTCACAGTCACAGAGGCCATGTCAAATAAAGACAGAGGGTTGCAAAACTAAAGCATGTGTTGTGGTATGACTAATTCAGCAAAAGGAGTGAGGTGCAGTTTCCATGTTGGGATAAATACAGACACTTTGGAGGTGCATAGCATTGTAGGTTAGGCTATCATAGGTGACAAGAGAACAATAGCACCCTCGTCGATAATGATAGGAAGAGCAGTATCAATAACAAAACAATGTGTAGCTGTTCAAAGCCTACAGGAAGGAGCCCAAAGAACCGATCAGCAGAGTGAGCAGTGGGCAGTAAGGGGGGGGGGGGGGGGGTGCAGATAAAAGGGCAAGGATCAAAGGTTGAAGAGGCCCCCACCTAGACAGAATGGTGGCGTGAGCGTAGGCACACCACGCCCTCCAGCATCAGTATACTCTGTCCTTATGATGTTAGGGGTGTGACGTCTCGTCACTGATAAAGAATTCCCAACTATGGAGGGCAGTGTCAGCTTTGTCTTGATCTGGTGATATAGGTCATTCATACAGTTCTACGTTGCAATGAGCCACTCAGCATGCGTCTGTGGTTGCGGCACTCCTCCAAGTCATCTCCACCATCAGTCCTGTAGCCAGGAGGTGGCACATGCGGTTTTTCAATGCAGGCAAATCGGTCGTTTCATGAGGGACGACCAATGGACCCATCAAGGTAATGGGGGGCTGTAAAGCCTCTCAAGTGAGGACCGGATAGAGCCCCAAAAGGTGCATTGGTAGAGGATATAGATTAGGTCACAATGGTTGTGGGCGCACCTCAATCAGATCTTGCGATGCCGCAGTCCTGTTATTTCAATTTCGGAGGAGATCAGTGCCTGTCTTGAAGAATTTTGAAAAGGGTACATTTCATCCTGGGTTCCTGGACGCCTCTGTCTAGGTTTTCAATGAGTTTACCCTGTCCTCCTCCGTGTAATCTGTGTTAAGCAGTCATTATCAATGGATTCCAGTCCGACAAAGGAAGGGTTGGGAATAGAGGCAACGCACTAGAAGATTGTAAAATCCTGAAACTAGTCCCTTAATTTGGTTCCAGAGAGCTAGGTATTGCAGGTGGGCAGACAGGGAGTGTTTCAATTGCCAATACAGACACAGCTGGGAGCTGGGCAGATAAAATTCAGCCCGCAGTGTCCAAAAGATTTACGCTGGTTGTCATGCAGCAGGTTATCAATAGTTAGTATCCCGCTTGTTTCCATAGGGGCCAAGTGGTGGGCAGTTTACCTACACAGATGCTGGTGTTGTGCCACAAAGCTGCCTGTTTGTGTAGCCGCATGTTTCATTTGAGTAATTTGTGAGTGTGTGCCCATGTCTTAAGCATGGTCTGTATCATAGGATTAGCGGCAATATGTGCTGAGGTCCTTGGGGCATGCAGTATGTGGAGGCACAGGCTTGACTTCCATCATGTGACGCTCTATAAGGAATCATAGTGGAGCCTCCACTCTACCTGGGGTGAATTAAACTAGTTGGGAGGGGTGATGCATAGTGTAGTAGTGCTCTACACTTGGTAGACTTCGGCCTCCGCAGTATCTGTGAGAACTTAGCTTCGAGATCTTCAAAATTGCTCTTTTGTTTCCCAAAATGAGGGATGTAATACCGTTGTCGATATCCCCCAGTGAGGAGGTCCAGACCTCCCTCAGTAACATACCTAGTCGATGTAGGAAGCATAGGGCTATGACCATTCGGACCACCTACACTCTCCTCCAAAATGATATGTTGAGGTGTGCCAATTTTGTTTATTCCCGCTTAGTTGTGGCTATGAGTGGGTTTAAGTTGTGCAATATAATTTTTTCGAATTCTCGGTTAACGTACACCACCATTGGAATTGTAGTCAGCTATGCCCACTTTCATAGTAACACCGGAAAGTGGCAAAGGTTCACTTTTTACCCAGTTAAACCTTGAGAAATCAGAGATGCTAGACATGAGGGCAGGGAGAGATGTGAGCAGCTCTGTAAGAGTAAGTAGCATGTCATCTGCATACAGCAATATTTATAAAGCCCCTTTTGGGGTGGGGATGTCTCGAGCTAAGGGGCAGAGTTAAAAGCCCCTTGTGACACTTCTACGCTGCCGTTGCGACACTTTTTGTGATGCAGTGGTGGCGTAAACAATACGCCACGTTGCGGCCCATTTACAACTTGACGCATCTAGGGAGATGCATCACCTTATAAATCCCTGTGCTATATTATACCTTTGCCAGGTACAATGTATGCAGGGTGGGCATTCCCACAAGGGAAAGCCTCATAGAAGTGATGCAGTGAAATCTACTGTGCTTCATCTAGGACACCGACTGCATCAAAACCCTACCCCTGCTTGGCGCAGGTGTAAGGAGTGACGCAGTGTTAGGAATAGGTCTCCTCATGCATTGCTTGAGTTGCGTCATGCTTGCAACACGACTCCAGCAATTCCGTGACCTTTGCACAGACCGATGCGTCAACATATCTGAAACATCAGTCAGTCCTTTCGCCATGGTGTGTCGTATTGTAAATACGGTGCATCCATGGTGGCGCAAGGGTTTCGCACGCAGGGGCAGGGAAACTGATGTATCTACACAGATGCACCAGTTTCTTGTAAATAATCCCCTGAGGGTTCTGCCATATGGCATCTGCCAAGGGTTTTAAATCCAGGAGGAACAACAAAGGGGAGAGAGAGAGCAGCCTTTGTGTGTCCCCCTACGGATCTCAAGGGGGTCCATTAGAAAGCCCCCACAGTTGACCTGTGCCATGGTTGCTGTGTACCGCCATTGGACTTTTGAGATATAGTCATCACCAAGTCCGAACTGCTAAAGCTTCTGTCATAGTTAGGGCTATTTGATATGATCAAACAGCTTCTCGGCATCTAGAGAGAGGGAAACCCTTTTCACCACTGCGTCCCACGAAAGCCATAGTCTGCGGGCCAGGATTCAGAGACAACAGGATGTTTTACCTGCTATAAATCTCACCTGGGAGTCATGTATTAAGGTGGGGTTCCCCAGCTTAAGGTGGGTCACCAATATTGCTGCCAGCAACTTCATATCAGTATTAAACAGGGACATGGGACAATAGCTGCAGCACAGTTTGATTAGGGTTATAATGAATGCCCTTTTGGAGAGATGACCTTAGCTTCTCGTTCCTCAAAATCTTTGAATGTATTATAAAGTGAGTCCATCACTTGCTGTTGTGTCCGTCCGTAGAATTCTCCCGGTAAGCCATCTTGCCTAGGAGCTTTGTTATAAGGGAGATTAGTGATTGTTTGTGAGATTTCCTTTTTCATTAATTCACCTGTCAGGAGGGCTCAGACTTGGTCATTCAGAGATGGAAGCTGGAGATCTTCGAAAAATGGGTCTTCCTTACTAGTATCATCTCCAGCCTCTGAGCTGTAGAGGCCTGTCTAAAAGGTCGCAAAGGTGGCAACTATCACTTGCTGGTCATGACCAGTGTGCCTCCGATGTCGCAAATGGCTGGCATTTCCATTGTGTCTAAGCCTGGGTGGCTAAAAAACTCAGCAGCGCTACGCAAAGTTTTGAGAGCAGGCGGAGTTGCTTGTTCCACCCCTTCACGTGACGTTTCTGCTGTACATTAACGTGGATTGTGTGTTCGGGGGAAATATCACGTGAACTGCACAATGCGATCGGGAATGGGCGTGCCCATCTTGTTTTCTTCTCTCTGTTATGGTGCTGGGGCCTACTTCTCAATCCTGTCTTAATGTTTTCAACCCTTCTATCTAAAAACTTTTTTTCTGATCTTTTTATTTATTATCTTTCCCTATGTCTTGTTAAGTGCATATTGTGTGATGTGTTCTACTTTTTGTGTGTTTTTTTTACTGCATTTTGTACTTTTTTCTATATTACAGCTTTCTAATTTTTTTACTTCCTTTCTTCCTCCCCTCCCTTCCTTTTTTACTTTCTACATTTTCTTTTTGGCCCTGCCTGACCCTCACCCGCCAGCATCATGGCAGAGAGTGTGACCCGAAGAAAGAGGAGCACCTTCCTTGTGGAAGGTGGCACCTGGAAAGGGTGCAGCCCGGGTCCTGTTTTCAGAAAAGGAGGTGGCAGCTGTTGTTTTTTATCGTGCAGCGCCCCTCCCCTCCACCCTGGCAGCAGGTGGCAGGCCTGGGTCCAGGTACTAGCTCTGGGAGCATCATCAGCAGTGGGCGAGGGTGTGCCGGGCAATGTATCACTGCTCCCATAACCAAATGACGCACCGGTGGTCCAATATCCTGGACCAAGAGCAGGGCCTGCTGAACCTGCTAGGTGTTGAGGTCGTGGGGCTTGGTGAGAAGCTAATTATTATTATTGTCTGTTCTATCTTGTTGCGAATATTATTTTGTTCCCAAATAGCAATAATGCTGCTTATATGCAGGTAAGTCAAACACTTCTTGACCTTCTGATCCCATCCTCGTCGCCAGTGTAAAATTAAGATTAATAAATCCATGAGAAGTTTGATGAAGTAAAGAGTAGGTTTAATCCAGAGGATAATATGTCCCATCCATCAGCAAGCAGAAGTCAGGAGCAACTGACTCAACACAGAACAGCAACATTCCATCACCATGGTGC
The DNA here is from genome assembly GCF_964204655.1 of Triturus cristatus. Classification (NCBI taxonomy): domain Eukaryota; kingdom Metazoa; phylum Chordata; class Amphibia; order Caudata; family Salamandridae; genus Triturus; species Triturus cristatus. Next base: position 468,267,460 of record NC_140584.1, on the reverse strand, counting down.
TAATCAAAGAGAAACATGCAGGGAGCAAGATACAGATAGAGCATATAGTAACATCAATTAAATACAATCATACGTATGAACACTAACTTATATAAGTACTATATTACAGTTACATTTAAAAATCTTATATTATGTGACCCTCATTCTTCTAGACAGGTGCTTGGTGCTGCTAATCATACTTGGAGTTGTTTGCAACTTTGCACTCACTTGGGCTGATTATGTAAGAGAAGTTAGAGAACTTAAGTTAGGTAATGCAGACAAGAGAGACTCCTTTCCTTTGTCCTGTCACTAAGATATTGGAGTTAGTTATTTACTTAGAATTAGTTAGTAATTTAGCAGCCCGCATGACGCGTCCTCTCATGTGACTTCTGTCCTTGATGCCTTAGTCCTTAGTGGAACATATTTTGGAGTTTGTATAGTGAGTGAATAGAGACCAACCAATTTGGTGTATGCAATATATATGCGTCCATCTACACATTTAGAAGACTAAAAGCAGACTTAGTGAATTGGCCCGTCAAAGTGTGTTGAGATGATTGCGAATGAGACTGGAGATTCAGAACTTAGAAGCAAATATCCTTTTTTTGTAATTAATTCCAAAGTCTTTGGAATAGGCAGGCTAGGTAGGTTTAGGATTCAGGAATCAGAATGGAACTGTGGAATGATAAAGATAGAAAGGTCAGCGACCATGATACAAGTCTACTACTAGCCGATCTTATTTAAGAAAGATCAAGGTTATTGCAATTGCCGTTTCCTGTCAAAAATAATTTGGGGAGAAATTATGTAATATTTATTTAACACCAATACATTTATGTCGCTTTAATTATGTCTTACATGATCATCAGCATCCAGAGGTGAGAATACGATGAGGAGGTCTTGCGAGGTGGGTGCAGGAGCTGGAAGGGTCTCCTAGGGGCTTGAACGTCCTCAGAAGATGGCTCTGTCCTGTTGTCAATATTAATATATATTTCCCTAACTTTTACCCTTATTTTGAACTATTATTTCTGTTTCCTAATTTTATTTTTTCACAAATCCTCTTCGATCTATCCGTTCTAAATTCTTGTTATCCCTGCATTACCTTTCCTACTAACTTAGGGGGAGATTATGATGGCGGATGGTCCTCCACGGCCAGCTGTGTGGTGGCGGGCCATCCGCCATCGTCAGAGCAATTTCTCCCCCCACATTACGAAGGCGGGGGAATAGTTCTGGTACCGTGGCGGTTGCAAAGTCTGCCTGCCATGGTTGCGCCAAAGGCATTCATTCCGATTGCCTGGCGGACCAGCCTGCATGTAGGGAATGGTGACGGTGCCTAGCAAGCACTGTCCACCAAATTACAATGCTGGCTCAAGCGAGCCTTTCCATGACGGTGAAACTGCCATAAAAAGGCTGGCAGGTATACGCTTCGGGGCCCGCTGCGGGGCCCCCTTGTGTTGCCAGGGTACACTGGGGGGTACCAATGGTACCCCTCTACATTTCCCTGCACTAAGTGGTAGGCACCACGTTGTGCCTGTCACGTAGTGCAGGGAAACGCATGCCATGCTGTTTTATCATTGCTGCGGGTGCTGCAGCTAGCAGCACCCACCGCAATGTTAACCTAGCAGGATACGACCGCCACTGTAGTAGTCGCATCATAAACCGGGGTGTGGGACCGCTGCCTTATAGGCGGGCGGTCCCAGTCACCGCAACGGCATATAATCGTTGCTTATTGACAATCAAATTTATACACTGGCTGCAAGGGTGTACAGTCACTGTACACTGTACTTTTGAGACTAAGTTGTGAACATTGAAGAAGACACCCTTTACTTAGCATTAGCGTGGGTTTCTGGCCTCTTCTCTTCAACTCAGCAGAATTTTTTTTTGGAAGAAGAAGACCAAGAGTCGGACCTTGATGGGTTGATGGAAAAAGGAAAGAAGGATGGAAGGAGGAAGGGCGGGTGACATGTAATATATGACTGGCAGAGAAGGATGCGTGGGTGAAGGGAGCCCGGGATGCATATTATTAAGCCTGGGCAAAGCACTACGCTATGCTCGCGTAGTTTGCGAAGTTCGCGCTACTTCGCACTACGCGAACTGCACGTAGCACAGTGCGAACACGCGTAGCGTAGTGTTGCGTAGTGCTGCGGTCATTTTTTGCTTGCTCGCGGTCCTCAACGTCAAGTTGGCGACCGCGAGCAAGCAAAATTACATCCCAGCGAGACTTTTTCCTTGTTCATGATCAGCAACATCAAGTTGGCGATCGCGAGCATGGAAAATAAACCTCCCGGCGTGATTCCCAACCAGAGGAGGTCAGGTTTCTCATTGCGAGTGGTCGCGTATGCTCGCGACCGCTCACGATGAGAAACTACCAGTTCGCATTGAGAAAGCTGCCGTTCGAGTAAAAATCTACTCGAGCAGCAGAAAACTACAGCTCGCACTGTGCAAGATGCCATTTTCAATGATTGCACAGTGCCGGTTGCTTGTCCGCACTGTGCAATCATTGAAAACGAAATCTGGCACAGTGCGAACAAGGTACTACGCAGTTCGCGAAGTGCTACGCGTAGCTCGCGTAGTGCGAACTGCACTTTGCGTAGCTTCGCGAAGTGCTACTTCGCGAACTACGCCCAGGGTTACATATTATGTGTCTGATAGGATGCATGGGTGGTTGAATGATGGGTGAAAGGTGAAAGAAAGGATGCCTGCCTGGGTGAGTGCAACTGTATGGGTGAAATGAATCCTACGGGGGTTTGATGGGTCAAACTTAAAGGAAAGCAAGAACGCATGGGTGGTTAAATGACAAATGTATATTTGTAAAAGGTTTGTTGAGAATTATAGCCATCTGTGGATTGATCGATGCCTGGATGGTATTCAATCATGTGTGAAGACTGGATGAAGAGAATGTAATAGAAAATTAAACTGTGCCAGAGTAGCAAAGCGAAGGGTGTAAAATACAAATAATGCTAGAAGAACAATGCATTGATAAATGGAAAAATCTCTGGGAAGGAGAATAAACAAGGAATGTTTTTTTCCCAAGGCTTTTGATTCAAAGGTTTGAGGTTCAATTTCAGACTACTCCCTTGACTCACAGTAGTTTGCAAGCATATCATATATATTATGTGTGCACCTACCCACACATAATCAATCGCCTCTCTCTGACTCCAAGGCCCCGTCCCTCCCTACCCATGTCATTTCGACAGTGTCAGCCATGGATGGCCTATCGTCTGCATGATTGGTTGCAATAGTAGTACCTCGCGTGACGCCATGCGGTATATCATCATTCATATAATCATAACATCTGCCTTGTTGTAGTAGTCAGGGTGAAGTAGGTGATAAAATGCAAATGTTTTGTGACCGCATTCACAGTCACAAAACATTCACACATACCATTAGGATTCGCTATTTGGACGTGACTCCCTAAACACGCCCCTTCCAAATACCGAATCACAAACCCAAATGGGTTTTGATACATGTAAAAATACTTCTTTGCATTCACAAACGGGCCGATTCTGTGAATCGGCTTGTTTGCAAATGCAAAATTGGTTGATACATGTGGCCCCTAGTATTTAAAGTGGAACATGTAAGAAGTTGAGGTTAGCATGTTCTTTCAGTTCCTAGACCCCAAGATCTATTTTTGCTGTATAGGAGTGTGGCTTGTTCCAAAAGCAAACGTGTATGGACAGCTAAAGTGATATAATTCTGTACCCTTGGAATACAGTAAACTACGGAATCCATTCAACCACTGTTTTTAATAATGGCAATTCAATGGTGAAGCTAGATTTTGATAAATATACGGGAACAGGAACAATTATAAAGTTAGACTTTGCCTGCCTGAAACTCCATAGGTTAATAAGCATTATTCTGCCATCGCCTGTCCCCTATCAGCGCTTTCCTTTTGATAACACCTGTTGCTCAGATATGAATTTACCGCAAAAAATGGCATTTTAGAAAAACAGGAAAAAGTTAGTTTAATAAAATGCAGCAGCTAGGAGAGTCTTGAAAGAGTGCTTCTGAAGAAAGTCTCTCACTGTGCAAAGTTTCATCTGACAATATTTACATCTCGTGATGTACAATAAACCAATTCCGCATTCTTGAAAAAGCATCTTAGTCATAAATGAACAAGTTTGGGAATCTTATAAGGACACAGATGGCTCTCGGCCTTGGGGAGAGCTAGTGTGGGCCAGTGTGTATGTGTCCAGAAGTCTGGTGTGGGGAGCACTTGATGACTACATGTAGTGAGCATGTTGTGTCCTGATTGGCAGAGTGTTTCTATCTACATGTGACATCTAGCTTTGCAGTATTTTTGGGAAATGCACGCCATTGGCCAAATGTGTTTTATTTTGGCCAATTTCCTTGGACCAGTTTGTTGTGCAACTATCTATCTGTGGGACCAATCAGGGTTTTCACTGGCTACGCGTTTGTCTTTGGGTTAAGCGAGACCCCATCTGAGATCTGTCATTCAATAGGCATGGGTTGGGGTCGCAGAGGTTGTCCAACCACGTATCCCTGACTCTGGGTTGATGGGGAGGTCACTTTGGCAGAATCCGACAGCAATTATACAAGTTCATTAGAACTTCTGAAAATAATGTGGCAGTCAAAGATATCATTTTTACCGATATTCTCAACATTGTGGGTACAGTTGTGATAGCGTACATCGCCATTGTATTCACTGATATTGACATAGTTATGCATGTCTAGATCATGGCGCACATTGACGTTGTTTCTACTGGTAATGACATTGCTATGCGTGCATGAAAGATGGCATACATTGACTTTGTTACTACCGGTATCGACACTGTTGTGCGAGCATAGATTATAGCATACATTGCCTTTGCATTTATGGGTATTGACATTGTTATGCGGGCAAAGGTTATGGCATACGCTGACATTGCATTTATGGGTATTGGTCTTCCCGTTGTCGGGCGTGCACATATCATGGTATTCATTGACATTGTATTCACCCATTCCAAATCACCTATAATCTGCTCTGCAAGCCAAGACAATGGCTTGGTTGGGTGCGAGGAATGTGACTCATCCTCTGTCAGGAACAGCAGCTGCAGAGGGCTCAGGAGCTTCACTTGAAAGGGTTCAGGTTAAAGCCTGTTTATCCATAGTTTAGTATAAAGTCTAGATATCTGGGGCTGAGAAGTCCTTTGATCAAAGGGCCTACTGTACCCTGCCTGGCTCCATTTCAGTGGGAGTGGGAGCTAGTCCCAGACCAGATTGCAGTGGTTGAGGAATGGAGAACTTTTAAATTCTCCCCTCACCGGGCGAAGAATTCTGCCATGTTGGATTCTACTTAGAAAAGTGCACTGTAGGATAATTTGCAGTAAGGCAAACTGACTGTGCTCTAAAAAGGGTAAGATCTGTGCCTGACAATGTTTTCTCATTGGTTAGGGTGTGGCCAAGAGTCATCCCCACTCACTGGCTAGTGAATTGAACAAAAGTGGTATCTCCCCATGGTCCTGATAACACAAGAGAAGAGGACTGGATCTGCTGCCTGTGGTCTATGTGGAGACTTGAAGGGATGGACCTGCTTTCCCCTGTGGACAGGAAACAGAGGTGGTCTCAAAGTGCCAGTAGGCTGTAGGAACAGCAAAAGCTGTTAGAAGCCGTCTTCCTGAGGTGACCAGCTGACCTGGCCTGGACCCTACCGGTGGTGTCGTGAAACTCCCAATTCAAGGGGCAAACCTGGAAAGATTTTCTTAGCACCAAGGAGATTATGCTCATTTTCCCCTCCTTTGGAGAAAGACAAATGACCTGATGACTCTCACTCTTCTCTGTGATGAGCTAGGCTCATCTAGATCCAGAATGTTATGCCAGAGAAGCTCATATCTGCAGGGATATAAGTAAATGCATGAACCCACCCCGGCTCCTCAATACATTGGACACACAGAGCTCTTTGTTTTTTACAACATAGTATATTTATTATGTGCAAATAACTATTTTGGATCAGAATGAGTGAAGTTAGTATGGTAATCACAGCAGACACAATACAGATTAAAATTAACATTAAAAATCCCAAACCAGATTAAATCACACATTCTTACTGCAATGAACTAGCCTAAAACCTATCTAATGCCTCTTTATATAGTATTATCAGGCTTAAGGTTATTGTAATTGCTGTGTGCTTAACCTAACTAAATCATGCCAATCTGTGTACTTATTCCAGCATTCCTTAGAAATCTGCTGGTCCTGCAGTCAGTCAATAGCACTCCAACATCTCTCCTCAACAATCAATCCTTGCGTCTGGCCTCCCCCATATCTCAGGTCCTGCTATACCTTTCTATGCAATTATTATCTAGGGCAAGAGGAGGTGGAGTTGATGTGCAGCCATTTCTTAACAGCACTGCACACAACAAGCAATGCCTCTTTTGGAGATATAACTGAAAGGCAAGAAAAGCATACATCCTTGTTTCCTTCTTTCTTCCTTATTTGCCTTTGTGAGGCCAGTTACAATATTCCAATACTTATATAGGCATCCAGACAGTAGAATGCAAAAGTCCTATTCAGTCCCTTTCTGTTATTTTTGTTAATGCAACTATTGCCAACATGTTGCTAAGTAATATGGTGACCTCACATACTCTGTTAACTATTATCACCATTAAAATAATTAGTTCTCTCTACATAAGGCCTTGAAAATATCACACACTTAAAAGATAATGCATTTCATGTTTGCCTTATACGTAGGTCTGATTTGCATGCTGCATTCACGTGTTATCATGGAATCTCCACCAAATATGCCAGAGGCCTCTCCTAGAGGAAGTCTGGTCCCTAACCTCTGCCTCTGAAGTCCTTGGAATTTAGAAGTGATCACAAAGAGCTACTCTAAAATGTTGGTGTGAGAAAATGCCCCATTTTGCATGGTCACCCCCATTTTTTAGCTGAACTTTATTGCTGGATTTTAGACTCTGCACAAAGGGTCACTAATTTCCAATTCCCTTTCTATGTGCTCCGACCCCAAAAACATGTAGAAATTGGTTAATCGCTGATTTGAGTATTGGAATCTCCTACAAACCTCAGCATATGGAATAAAAACTGTACACATTGGATGGAAAGTTAGATGTCACCAGTGGACTGCAGAACCTATTGTGCCATCCACAATTGTGAGAAGGAAAACAAAGCTTTAGGCCTACTATTGTAGCATTTAAAAATAAAATACATATCTATGTAGTTTTTTGCAAACATTAAAGTATGCATGCAATTTCATAGGCTTCTGTTACAGGATTCAGGACTCATTTGTTAAGCATTACATCATAACTGCGCTGATGGCAAAGTTCCAGGCATTCATTCACTTTCAGATTTAGTACACTCTTCAGCCTTCCTCTCTACCTCCAAACCTCACCCTCTCTCAAGAATTTCAGAAAGGGACTCAAGACCTGGCTGTTCGATTGATTCCATCCTCAGCATGAATGCTCTCAGCAGCTGGATATCCTTGTAGGTGATAAGCAGAATTCTGTAAATTTTGTTTAATTAATTCATTGATTGAGTCCTGCATTACAGGATAACTCTTAATTCGATATGCAATCTTTTGCACTATAAATCTGCATCCAATTAAGGAAAATGAATATACAACGTAACAAATAGCAAAAAGGTTGCTGAGTGTATTTTCCCGTAGGAACATTTGCTGCAGACAGGTGCAAGAACCTCAGATCATCCTCTGTATCACCTTGGTTACTGTTGCAGGCCAATTCTACAGTTTAACCTGCTAAAATAACCCTTTTTGATACGTAAAAACCTCCCTTTTAAAAATGAGTAAGTCACCCTATGTAGGCTTTGTAGCCCTCAAGGTAGGATGTATGGTATTTAAAAGCGGAACATGAACTGAATTAGTGTTAATATGTTCTTACAGTGAAAAAGGAACAAAACCAAATTTTCACTTTGTCAGGCCTAGGTGTCCTACGTAGAAAAGCAGAGTGCAGATCAAAATACTAATACTGCTAACTCACAAAGGGTACTAGCTATAAATATAATTAACCACTACTTTTAATAGTTATTAATATTCCAATTCAATTGTGAAGTTAGGTTTTTAATAAATTTTGAGCAAAGTGACTTTTAGAATGTTACCTTTTACCTGCCTACATTTTCAAAAGGTGAATTTGCATTGGCTATTAAGATGCTCAAAGCCAGTACTCAACCTTAAATGAGATCTGAACGAGGTGTAAACATTCCTCCCAGGAGGACACCAAAAGCTGTCCTGAATGAGTAGAGATGACTCCTCTAATCTCAATAGAAAACTTTGGGGGAGGGGCTTTGTCTCTCCTGTTGACACCAAAGTGTCAAATCCTGCATGACAAGTCTATCTAAAGAACATGGAAAAGTTCTGCTCCTTTCAAAGGGAGTGAACAGAATGCTAGGACAATTGTTGCTTGTGCCTGTCTGGTTGCTGAAGAATTCTGCTTTTGTCCAACCAGACACCTGTCTTTGGGTACAAAATCATGCAGCTCACCTGAATATGGGTGTCAATACCTTTTCTAAGACCAGACCTCTTCTGGCTCCCTTTGAACTTTGAACTTTGTAATTTTCCAAGTCGTTTGACAGATGCTCATTAGCGGATATTGCATCTCTTATGCTGTCTCTTATTGCCATGAAACCTGTTTGTTGCTTATTTGCTTTATAAAAAGCTTTTACATAGCAAAACATAGTCTGGGTGGAAGATGTGTGTTTTCGTACTTCTTCAGAAAATTAATAAGACTTTTCAAGTGTTCTTACACAATCGCAGGTATTGCAAAGTGTAGAGTCCTGTACAAATACATAGTGACCATCCATTTCATTTGCCTATGTAGGCAGATAGTCAGTTGATTCTAAGATAACACAAGAAAAAAATATAGGTGACTTGTCAGTTATTATGGAGCTGGGAAACAATATATAAATTGACAGTGACAAAAGCTTCAAACTGATGATTGCCAGTCAGTGGAGTGATCTCTGGGCATGACTGATGTGAAAGTTACTCTTTAATCTTAATCAAGAAATGAGTGAAGCATTGCGATGTTGGGCCCTGTCTAACTATCCAAGTATTTTATGGTGAAATGCCAAAGATGCTTTTAGTGCGATTAAGAATGCACCAACGCAAGGGTAAGCATAAACCTTAAGGGGGATTAAAAGAATTGCAAAATTTCTTGAAGAAAACAAAGAATGCAGAATGTGCTTTCCTATATTGAATAACAGTGAGATTGTTATAAAAATTAACAAATATGTTGCTTTTCAGAAGTGCTAGCTTTGGGGATGAGGTAATAAGAAACAGTGAGTGGTCCATTTACATTGTTTATGATTCTTGAGGGTTCAGGTAAAGCAACTTTCAGATATAAGGATAATTGGTGACATTAACTGATCTCTCTTTGAGTGAATGGTAGAGCTGTTGTTATCCCCCTATGTGAGAAATTGGGTTTGTGGTTGAGTTTGGTGTTAACCCTGCTCAAGCAACAACTACACTCCCTATCAGGGTGAACCATTAAAGTTACAAAATTAACCTGTGCTTAACTCTCTGGAAGTTTGGCAGAAAAGCAGTGAAGATTTAACTTAGAAGCAATGTGTAAAGTATTTATGCAGCACACAAATAGCAATAAGTGAAAATACAAAAAATGAAAAATTCCACACCTTTTTAGAAAACATAGAGTACATTTTAATAAATTATTCGCCCACAAAACAACAAAAATCCAATTAGTAGAACCAGAGTGAATTTTTGTAAAGGTGAAAACTAGCACCTAGTTGCACGAGGCCAGATCAAAGTTGAAAAATATGGCCAACCATGATGGAGTTTGTCGGGTACAAAAAGTGGATTAGGCCAGTTGACACATACCTTTGGACTTAGAAAATATGTTGAAGAGAAAGGTTCTAAGAAGGTATAGTTTAGTGGGGTAAGGCTTGCAGGCGGTGCCCGATGAGGGAGTGTGATTGTCGGAGAGCTGCTAGACAAAGTTAGGGGTGGGCGGAATTTGCAAAATCCACTTTCGCAAATTATCGCGAAAATGTTTAAAATTATCGCAAACAAGCGGAAATATCGCGAAGATGCGGAAGTTTTTTTCCCGCATGTTCGCGAGATTTTCTGCATGGTTGCGGGTCGCCAACTTACCCATGTGGTTGCTCGCGGGTGCGGCCATCTTGTTTTGAGTTGTCTTGCGGTGCATGATCGCGAGAAGAAAGACGTGATCGCGCGACGCATGACGTCACTGCGGGCACGAACTGTCGCGAGACAGCGCAAATGGCTAAAAACAATACAACATCTCATGGAGAACGCGACCGGATCAAGAAAACTTGTCGGCGAACGCAGGGATTCAGGTAGGGCGATCGCGCGCGCGCGAGAATGTATTATTTTACAGCGCGAGCAACAAACAAATTATCGCCAAGCTGCGGAAAGCGGAAATTTTGACATTTTCGCGCTCTCCGCGGAACGCAAAAATGTCAAATTATCGCAATTTCCGCGAACGGAACGAAATTTTCGCCCAGGCCTAGAAAAAGTTACAGTAAATACTTCCCCATTCAGACTAAGTCCCTTTTTTTTAAATTGAAAATCTCCAGCAGAACAAGGTTGGAGGCTGTAGCTGGCGAGAGTTCCACAAGGCTGGATACCCCTTTGGTGAAGGACCGTTAAACAGGATTTGCTGGTGTGGAGAAGAAGGTATGGGAGCTGTCATGAAGAAGGAATGGGAGCTGTCACGAAGTCAGGCTGATCGGCAGTGCAACATGGGCGGATAGATGCGCAGGTCGGTCCTAGACTCCAGTCGGTCCTCGGAGCAGTTTTTAGCCCACAACTTTCCAAGAGTCATGTTTGGATTTTAGCTATCAACCAACAAGCACCAACACCAAGGGGCCAGGACTGGAGGAGGACAACTTGGGGGGCCAGGACTCATTCAGGCTGGGTCCAGGTGCAGGTTCAAGATGTTTGGAGCCTTTACTGTCCCAGAGGCTCCGATTAGGAAACCAGTCAACAAGCATGTAAAGTCACACTGGTTATCCTGGGTTAAAGAAGTGGAACAGGGCTCAAATAGCAGGTCAGGCCTTTAAGGGTTGAAGGCAGGCTTCAGGCAGCAGAGCAAGCAGTACTTCCAGTTGCAGCAAGGCAGTCTTCTGAAGTACTGAACAGGCACAGAAACAGGCAATCCTGTGAGTGTCCTTCTGCAAGTCCAGGATCTGAAGAGTGGGACTAAGGGTCCTATTTTTATACCTGGTGCCTTATTTGAAGTAGGAGAAGTTACTTGAGAAATCATTTTGAAGTGCTTGGAGATTATTGCTTCCCTTGCCTTCATGATTAAAGCAGGGATGACAAGTCCTTTGTATGAAGGAAGGGCACAGCCTATTCAGATGCAAGTAAATCCCCTGTCCTGCCAGTGATGGCCTTCCCAGGCATACCTAATCTTTGGTGTCAAGTTCTTTGTGAGGGTGCTGGATGCGGCCCCTTTGAATGTAATTGTGACAGGACACAGCTCTGCCGTTCCCATCCTGCCAACACCTACTCCCCATTGTGTCACTCTCTGGAAGGAATACACAAAGACCAACTGCCAACTGCACTTAGTCATGTGACTGAGGACACAGGCTGCAGACACCAAATGGTTAGAACAAGAAAATTAAACAAATGACGGATGGAATGCTGAACAATGGAACAATAATACCCAGTCACAAGTATCTGGGTTTAATCCATTGTTCTTTTGCTCACCACGCCACCCCAGTTTAGAACCTGCCATATGCAAATCAGTCTTGACCCTGTTCCTCATAGGAACAGTCCAGCCTAATCTGCCAAGCACGGTCCTCCCTGGACCATAAACAAGCCTCCTGGAACCGATTTCGAGCCATCACTCTTTTGTGTTGCATGTTCACCCTTAGGGGCCTGACCAGTGATGGCGATCCACCCACCAAAACACCCCACCGGACAGCCATTTACCCCGCCACATTAGCATGGCGGGGGGTACCGGGGCAGACGGAAAGACCGTTCGACGCTTTTCTGCTGGTAGGCAATCGTCGCAATTGCCTGCCGGGCGGAAAAGGCCCATAATATGGTGACGATGCCTTGCAGACACCGCCATCCATATTATGATGATGGCAGTGGAATGCCTTTCCATGGCCGAGACTCCGCTATAGAAAGGCATGCTGTGTTGGGGTGGAGGGTGGGGTGCTGCACTTGGGAGGTACCATGCATTGGCATTCACAAGGTGGCACGCACCGCACGGTGCCTGTCACGTTGTGCATGCCAATGCACAACATGCATTCTCAACATTGTGGCGGGTGCTGCTTACAGCACTGCCCCCCACAATGTTGAATATGCGGGATGCGACCGCCAGGGTGGCAGTCGCATCCTAATTGGCAGTGCGGGACTGCCGCACCACTGGCGGCCGGTCCCAGCACTGCTAGGGTGGCGGGTGGACTGGAGTCCGCATGCCATCCTAATGGGGACCCAAGTGACAAGGGTATGCCCAGACGTGGGCCCCGTTCTCCCTATGCCACCGGTTTCAAGCTAACCTGGCTGATGAGGGGTGATGCCCCGAAACCAGTCCTAGAATGGTTGTTCTCCGTTCCAGGCAGAGCTTGGCCACGCAATTCGGGTTGGACTACTGCCATGGGGATCAGAGTTAGGGTTGATTTGGATATGGCTGGGTCCAAACTAGAATTGCGTGGCAAGCAAAATAACGATGGATTAAGCCAAGATCTGTGACTGGGTTTGGATGTTTGACAATGTTAAGCATTCTGTCCATCATCTTTTTGTGTTGCATTTTTACCCTAAGTGGTCCTGTGCTCGCTACACCACCACTTTCAAGTTAGCCTGGCTGATGAGGGGTGATGCCCTGAACCCAGTCCCAGGATGCTTGTTTTCCGGTACAGGGTGAGCCTAGCCTACCAGTTCGGGCTGGACTGTTCCCATGGGGAACAGGATCAGGGCTGATTTGCATATGGCTGGGTCCAAACTGGAATGGCATGGTGAGCAAAATAATGGATTAAACCCAGAACTGTGACTGGGGGTGAATATTTGACAATGTTCAACATTCCATCCATCATCTTTTTGTTTAGGACAAGAAAATGGCAATGTTCTAAAGGCTTGAACATGAAATTGCTATCTGCTCCAAATCAGATGTCAGCACTTATTAAATATAGTAAAGCAAACCAATTATATCCTATAGGTGGGGTAGACTCACTGTATTGAAAATTAATTTAAGAGTTTTTAACAATCAGGACATGTAAAACTGAAAACTACATGTCCAAACTTTTAATTACAATGCGCCCAGCCCTATTGCCTATCCAGGGCATAACTTAGGGGTAACGTATGTGCAGTGAAAGGGGTGTTTAAGGCTTGGCAAGTGGGTTATATTGCTGTGTATAATTGTAAGTTTAAAAGTGCATTCAGGCTGCAATAAAAGACCTGAGCCATAGTTTAAAATCTATTGAAGTGGGTGGCACAATAGGTGCTGCAGGCCCACTGGTAGCATTTAATTTACCAGTCCTTGGTATGTGGTACATCCCTGTACTAGAGACTTAGAAGTAAATTAAATATGCCAATCAGGATTAAGCCAATTTTACTATGTTTAAAAGAGAGAGTACAAGCATCTTAACACTAGGTAACAGTCGTAAAGTTCACAGAAGCGTAAGTCGATTAAAAACAAATTCAGCAAAAAGTAGGAGTGGTGACCCTACAAAGAGGGCCAAGTCTAACACCATACATGTGGTAAATGATCGTAAGAATACATCATTTTCACTAGTGGGAATACACATGCTTTACAGAGACAAGGACATATGTTGGCAACTTGGGATACTCAACAGTTGATTATAGTTGTGGCCAATACCATTACCCAGTTTTTGTTGAGTGACTTTGTTGTCAATTAAGGAAGCATTTTATGCAAAATGCCCCGTAGTCCAGCATAGTAGTGACATAAAGTTCTGTGTTCAATTGTGTCAAATAAATGCTGCTGGGTTGCATAGTATTGCCTGATAGCTTATTGTAATGATGTCCCTAATGTTCATGTGTGTACAGAACAGAAATTTGACGAACTAAAATCCTTTTTCTCCAAAGGCATTGTTAAATTCAGAATAACCATATTCAGCAATGCCTTTGTGAGTTTACCTTAAATAAATGAAAAGAAAAGATGCATTTGGCAAAACAGTAACAAGTTGGTTTAATTAAACTCGGAGGTCGGAAGAGCCTCAACACAGTGTGTCTGCTCAAAATTCTCTCAGTGTACGAAGTTTCTGACACTGTTATATACAGTTAATGGAGTACATTAAAGCAGTTTTCTTCATTCCAAAAAAACAACTTAGTTGTAAATCAACAAGCATGGGCATCAGATAAGAACATAGATGGCTCTCGACCTCGGAGAGAGTTAGTGTGGGCCAAGACGTATGCGTCCAGATGTCCGGCATGAGGAGCATGTGATCACCACATGTGGTTTGCATGTCGTGTCCTGATTAGATGAGTGTTTCTATCTATATGTGGTATCTAGATTTGTGGTATTTTGGGGAATTCGAGCCACTGGCCAAACATGTTTTATTGGGACTAATTTCCTCTGACCTATTTGTGGTGAAACTATCTGTGGGATTGATCAGGGTTTTCACTGGGAGCGTGTTTGTCTTTAGGTTAAGAGAGACCCCATCTGGTATCTGGTATTTGATAGGCGTGGGTCATAGGATTTGATTAACAACGTATCTCTGACTGGGGGTTGATGGGGAGGTCAGCTTGGGTGAATCCGACAACAATGATACGAGTTCATTGGAACTCTTAAAAATAATATGGCAGTCACTGATATCATTTCTATCAACATCCTTAACATTGCAAATATAGTTGTCATAGCATACATTGACATTGTTCCTACTAGTATTGGCATGGTCAAGTTTGCCAAGTCATAACTTACATCAACGTTGTTTTTACTAGCGAGAATATCGACATTTGTGCATGGATTTTGACATACATTGAGCTCGTCATTGCCGGTGTCTGCGCCACTGTGCGGGTAGAGTTTATAACATGCATTGATATTTCATTGAAGGGTATTGGCATGTTCCTGCAGGGACAGGTTATGGCATACATTGATATTGCCTTTATTGGTATTGCCATTGTCGCACGTGCACATATCATGGTATTCATTGACATCATATTCACCCATTCCAACACCGTAGCAGAAGTCTGCAGGTAGCAATGAGTATTTCAAGAATGCAATAGTTTTGTCAGTTAATATGTTTTAAAAACATAGCAATAAAAACAGGTAAAAAATACATAGATTGTGCAAATTACAAATTTCAAGAATGTCATATGGTCAGAGTTAACATTTACAACATGACCAAATTACAGGGCTTATTTATAGTTTGACATAGCAGGAGGAATGCAGTAAAATAGTGTTTACTCTGCCCCACCATTCTTGTGGTTTTCATGCTTTATTTTGCAGATGGAGATATCAATAGCTCCGTCTATGACAACCCTTTATTCAGTGGTTAATGTGCCACAAGACTGATGGGTCACAGTGACAGTTGTTCCACTCAGTTTAGTGCAGGATGACCTTCATTCACTTCCTGTCCAGTGTCAGGCTATGCATGGTGGACTGAGGCAGAGAAATTGGATAGTGGCCCTAATATGCAGGTTCCCTTTGCATCAACATGATTCATTGTTTGCTTCGAAGAAACAAACTCCAGCTTTGGAAAACAAAAGGTTGCTGAACAGGTGCTTTGAGCATGACACATTCTCTGAAAACGTCACCACTCTGGTGGTAGCGACTTCTATCACAGCAGTGTGATCCCTGCTAGGTAAGCGTTGATCTCTGAACACAGCATCACCTCTAACCCCTGACAAGACAGCTAGATGCCTGCCAACGATTAAATAAGGCCATAAATAATTCTTTTAGAAAAACAAACCTGTAACCCAAGCAATATTCTTAGTCTTCAAATTGAATAATAGTGTAATCATGTCCCTTCCAGGTAATGTTTGATTTCAAAGTATGATGGTGAAAATATTTTACTTATATCAAGGGTGAAATGGCTTGTTAGGACATATTGCTGTAAACCATAGTGCAGAGCCAAACCACAACTGCTGTGCACCACCTTCCCGAACCCAGTTGCGACACAATTGTTTCGACTCAACATTGGAGAGATGGATTTTTGGTAAAAAGGCCATGTTGATATGCTTAGACTGCAGATAGGACAATGCCTTCTAGCATTTAATGAAGTATGTTAGACCTTTAACATTCCAGGAGCCGACTTGCAGGGGCAAAAGGGGCTGAGGGACACTGGCAGCCATTGGGAGGAGGTAGAAATAAAGGGAAGACGAGAAAGAGGTGGGGAAGATGAAGAAGGAAAGATGACAGGAAATAAAGGAAGAAAGACAGAGAGAAAGAAAGAAATAATCCCTGAGGTGCATGGGGGTAGGCAGACCAGAATAGTGGCAAAGGCCTGTTGCAAACTTTAGGGCAAAAAGAAAACCAGAGGGAATAGGGGTGGGCAAAAAAGAAGGGAAAAGGGAGATAAGCCAGTATGGAGCTGAGGACAAAAGCATCAGTGGATACTAGAGACTGTGTACCGTGGGTCTAAACCTGGGAGTCCGGGTGCACTGGAGTGGCAAAGAGAGCAAAAGATGATGAGCAAGTTCAATGGCTGAGCCGTGGGTCGGAGAGACAGGGTCAAAGACTGGAGATCCCAAGGGCCCCCCGGGGGGAGCGATGGTGACTGGCTATATAAGGATAGGGAGGGGAGTTGGGAAGGGGGCCTTCGGAGGGGTGAATAGGGCATCCCTTGAGCGATAGTATAGGGCCCAAGGGATGGTAGCGGGGGTTCAGCTGCAACGGTGATCAGAACAACAAGCTGCCCAACAGAGCGAACCATCACAAAACATGGCAAAATACACCTAAACATGGAAGAGCAGAATGGGACACAGCTCTAACACAATACAGGAGACAGGCATGCAGATAATAATGATATACTCAGTTCTCCGTCCGGTGGGTGCTGTGTGGCCCATGGCACAGTGGCTGCAGCAAAGGGGGCAGTAACCAAGGTAAGGAGGTGCGTGTCTCAGTCCTCAGGCTGGTTGGGCTTCAATGGAGGACAGGCTTTGTCACAGCTCCGGTCCTGAGTAAGGGCAGCCACTGCTTGGATGGTCATATCCCTGCCGCCCTACGCGAGCTGATTGGTCCTGCTTCCAGTCTCTGTGGTGGCCCCCACCCGAGCCCCAGTGTCCGCCAGGTGTAGAGAGGGTTTGTCTGACAGGTGGGCCCAGCAGAGGAGTTCAAAGGTGCAATGTCCATCCTGTGCTTGGAGAGGCCATCCAGAAGTAAGCATAGATCCACCGGATTGAAAAGTCCTTGGACCTGTCATCCTTTGTGATCCACATCCGTGATGGTTTGAACAGTTCAAATTTGATATCCAGCTTCTGTAGTTACGGCCACCAAGCCAGGAAGGCCTTTGTCTTGCTGTTGCTCTCTTGAGAAAAGTCAGCAGCTATGTGTATCTCATGCCCCTTTAAGTCATACAGACCATGAGAGCAGGCCAAAGTTAGGAATTATTCCACCTACTCATGGCAGAGAAAGCAGGCACTGAAGGTGAGTGCCCTCTCCGATGTTGTCAGTCGGGGCAGGCCCAGAAAATGAGCCCACTGTATCTCCAAGGGGGGAGAGAAGACGAGCCCCATGAGCATGGAGAGAATATCCCTGAGAAATCTCCGGACGTCCAAGCCCTAACGGCATTCCAGAAAGCTGAAAAGACAGACATTGTCCTCCAGGTCTGTGAGTTTATTTCACTGGTGCCAAAGCTCCTTGTCCCGATCTGGGATGCAGTTGAGATGCTCTTTCACTGTTGAGAGATGGTGCTCCACCCCCTCCTCTCTGTCCTGGAAGACTGCTATGTCGACCTGGATGTATTTAGTCTCTAAAGTGAGGTCTGATATTTTGGAGTCCATGCCTTCCAGGTGGCAGCCAACCACGGTGATCTCTTGCAGGATGTATCGTCATTGGGGTTACGGCCATAGCACAAGGTTGATAGATGACCTCCATAAAGAGCAACTGGTGGGATGATATGCTGGAGGGCTTGCTAAAGGGCATCACCAAGGCATCAGGTATAGAAAAAGGGTGTCCGGTCACCTGGCATAGTGGTGTGGATCATAGCTGGCTGGTAAGTGGTCCCATTCCGCTGTTTAGGGGGAAAGCTCCATGGGCTAGCTGAGCTATAGGAGGACCCCACGAAGCAGGTATCCGGGACAAGGCCCTTGACTGGATCTACGCTTTCCTCTCTGGCAGAATGCAGTGGGTCAGACTCCCCCCTTTCCTCTCGGACCTTACACCAACCACCTGCGGAGTCCCCCAGGGGTCCTCCCTCAGGCCAACGCTCTTCAATGTCTACATGGCTCCTCTCGGCCCCCATCATCAGAACCTACGGACTCAACATTGTTTCATACGCAGACGACACCTAACTCATATGGATGAAAAGCAGCTGCCTAAAATTCAACACTGACAAAACAGAAGTACTCATCATGGGCCCGCACCCCCGATGCCTGGAACGACACCTGGTGGCCCCCCGCTCTCTTTAGCCCACCCACCCCCACGGACCATGCATGCAACCTTGGAATCATCCTAGACTCCGAGCTCCAAATTGACTGCCAGATCTACTCCGTCACATCATCCTGCTTCCACATCCTCAGCTTCCTACGTAAGACATGCAAACAGATCCCCCTCGAGCACAGAAAAACCTTCACCCACGCCCTCGTCACCAGCAGACTTGGCTACGGCAAACGCTCTACACTGGAATAAACAAAATCCTCACCCACAAGCTACAAAACAGCCAGACCGCCGCCGCAATACTGGTCCACAACCTACCATGACACTGCCACATCTACCAACACCTGCACACACTCCACTGGCTCCCCATTGATGCTAGAATCACCTTCAAGATCCTCACCCACGCACACAAAGCCCTCCACAACACCGGACCAGCATACCTCAAAAGCCGAATCAACTTCCTCGCACCCCAAAGAACCCTACAATCAACCCAGCTCTCCTACGCCATGGTTCCCCACGCAAAAAAGACCAGATCAGGAGGCTGCTCCTTCTCCATCCTCACGGCCAGAGCATGGAACGCCCTTCCGCTCCACCTCAGGCGGACAACATCACTCCCCATCTTCACGAGAAAACCTCAAAACCTCAAAACCTGGCTCTTCGACAGACTCCCTACTTGATGGACTAGAACCTATTCCTCACCTCCTCCCCAGCGCCTTGAGATCCTTACGGGTGAGTAGTCGCTCTTAACAAACCTGTGATTGATTGATTGATTTTGAACAAAACAAGGTTGCCTGTAGACTCCAATTGATTGGATAAAGCTTTACAGCAATCTTTAAAGTTTAAAGATTGCCTCCTAGCTCAAAGACGGACATGTCCTAGTATTCTGGGCGGAAAGCTGCTTGTGTTTTAAGTTTCACTCTAGAAGTTTGCCGCCTCTATACTTCCCGTTCCGGCTTGGGGGTGACCCGTGCTGTCACTAATGGTCATGGTGCTGCTTTTGGGCTGCCTGAGAGCGCTGTGGCTTCTGAGATCCAGTGGGGTGGGGCTCTACCCCCTCTGGTTCCCACCACCACCCACAGTTACTACACAACCTCATCCACAACACATCATCCTCCGGCTGCCAGGGGAGCGCTGGATGACGAGGATGAAGATGCATATGATGCTCTACATCTATTCACAATACACACACAAGCCAATGCTTCCCTCTCAATAGTGCTATATCTTTCTGCATCCTTAAGCATCTGTGAGATAAAGGCAACAGTTCTTTCCTTGCCCCTGACCCTTTGACAGTGCACATCACCTAAATCAATGGCCCTTGTATTTACACCTACTTCCCATGCTGAATGAAAGGCTTCAAAACATTCCAGTTAACAATAATTAATCTTTGACCTTCTTAACCACTTTTGTTTGTTCATTCCTGCAAAAAAAGTCTCATTATTCCTCATGATCTTTTTTAAAGGTCTGTGACTATAGAGACCTCACAAACAAACCAGGCAAAGTAGTTACTTAGGCCCAAGGATGAATGTAGGGTATGTTTATCAATGGGATAGGCGTTTCCTTAATAGCTTAAATCAAATCCCCCCTAACCTCAATGCCTTTATCAGAAATGCAATGCCCTCATCACTTGATTTCAATTAATCTAAATTGACATTTTTTCTTGCACAGCCATACCACGCTCTAGTAAAATATACAAAACTTTAAATAAAATCTCATCATGTTGAGACACAGAAAAAGCAACTATGAGAATGTCATATTGCTAAGTCATAACACCAGATACATCCTTAAAACATCAATCCATAAGTCTTTGAAATGCACTGGCACCAGACGCCAGACCAAAAGGCAACCTAACATACTTGTACACTTCAAAAGGATTGATACATTTAGTGAGAAGTTGTGAATGTTGGATAGGGATGCCAGCATATCTGTGGCTCGCAGGTGCTAGCCTTCTCTCAGCTGAGGAATGTGATCAAGGTGAGCTATTTTAAGCCATAGTTTCTTATAGTCCAGCATTGGCCGTTGTAGCTGTGTTCCCGTTTGACTGACCCCTTATTTCCTGAGTTTCTGAGCTTTAGTTAATACTTGTTGATGAATTAGCACTGTCTGCAGTGCCTTCTTGATTTCTGAGCCAGCACTATTTACTGCATAATTGATTCTTGATCTTTCACTTCTTCTTCTAGTTCCAATTTCTAGTTAGCTACCTTCCCGTTACTGCTGTCTTAGGTTGCAGACCTCTTGTGTTCTGCCAGGTGTGCTCTTTGTTTTCCCTTTTCTCCTGTTACGCACCCCTCCTTGGTAGCTCCTTTTCTATTGTGGAAGTGCATTTACTTCTACACCCTTGCTCTTACCACCTTGTGTGTTCCTGTTTGATCACCAGGATTCATAGACACAGCCGAAAACATAGGTGATGTTTCTTGTTCACTGTGAGTATTGTCTTTGTGTAACTTTTATAACATCACTATAGGTTTCAGCTCCACAAACTCTGTCATTGCATGTATATTCTATAGGTATGTATATATTTTGCAGTTAGTATCTGTAAGCAATTGTGGGTGAGAAATGTACTGAGCTGTAGTCATACTATGTGGACCTCTTGAGTGCTTTACACCAAATTCCTTTCATTGTTCATGTTTTAATATATATGTATGTCTTGCATGTCCACCATGGGTGTTAGTGTGAATGCAAAATTGCCTGTTGGGTAACTGAGCTTTGGCTTTCTTGTTCCCTTATGCAGAGCTTCCCCTTGCACCCCCTCTCTCCTGTCACTTCCTGTGTGATCTTGGACAGGTCTGCAGGTCTGTACTCATTATTCAGTGAACTCTGTCTACTCTGCTAGCAGTCCTTGCCAGAGTTCCTGACAGTTCAAGTCGTTTGACTACTTCCTTAAAATCATCCCAGGATCCAAAAATACCCTGAAGAAGTTGAACTTGTGTCAAGTGTTCAAAAATGTACTGAGCAGGATTGCCCATACAAGTAAGTAACAGAGCTTTCTTCCTTTCTGGCTAAAACCTCTTGACATCAATTTTCAGCACGTAATTTAAAAATATCCTAAACCATGTGTGCCATTCGACTTATGCCTTTCCTGATCCTTGAAGAAAAGAATGCAGTTGTGCAACAAATTGCTGTGAAGCAATTGAAAACAAAAAACACTACGAACTGTGCCTATGAGTAAATTAAGTTTGAAAATGCACACACTGACCAGGGTAGTTGAGTGCTACGTTTTTCAAGTCACATTGAAACATGCTTCAAAATGGCCACTATGTTTCTTCAAAATGTCATGATGTATTTCCCCAAAGAATTCCATGTCAATTCCATGTGTAGCAAGCCTGCGGGTAAAGACGCGATGGCTGAGCTCAACATGCTCTAAGATGAGCCCTACATTTTTCTCCAAATGTTGTGATTTATTCCCAAAAGCGTTGAGTGTGTTAGTAAGCCTGGGAATAAAAATGGGACAGCTCAGCTCCAATATCCAGCACCAGTCAGGAAAATTCCTAATTCTGCAGTCTGGAAAATGACAATGATACGACCTTCGCGAGCATGCTTCAGGTGCACTGAAGATTTCCAATGGAGAGTACACTCCAGAATCCTTGTTGCCAAGATATGCTGCATTGGATATTCAACACAGAGGCAGGTATGTACATTGAGAACTGAAGTTTAATAGCAATAAACAAAGCCCCCTGCGCAGCATGCCGATCCGCTGTGCACTATTAGTCCAGTCAACAGTTGAGCTGTTGACTGTTCTAACTAGGAGTGAGCAGAGCTCGTGGAGTTTCACTCTGTGGAATTCTGCTGAGACATCCAAAAAACTCTGTAGAATTATGTGGAGTTCTGCGAGTGGGCAGAGTTCTTCTCTAAGTAATTCTAAGAATACATTTGGTGGTGCACTGCAACCTTGGTGACCATGACAAAAGATATTCAAGCAGCCTTACTATAGAAAAGGATGGGACTGCTGACTGTATGTCACAGCTACACTATAGCAAATCAAGTGACATGTGTCTGATAATTAACGTCACAATTGCGACCCATGCAATGTGTGATGTCATGGAACCACTTCCTCAGTTGTGGGTTCAGAAGCTCAAAACTATGAGTGATCATAAATCGTGTTCTACTTCATGGGATACAGGGGAACGCAAAGCTTCTTCTAGATTAATTAGATTTATAACACCACTTCAAAGGTTCGATTGTGAGATCAACTATGTTCCTGCAAAATTGAATTTATGAGCTGATTGTTTATCTAGACTTCCACTTAATAACTTTGATAGTGAGGCTGGTAATGAGATGTTCCCTGATGAGTGTGCTATTACTTCAGTAGAAGCTGTGGCTGAGAGAAATTGGGTAGTTGGTTGAGGTGGGGTAAAACCCTACTCAAGCAACAGCTTGAGTAGCCACAGTCAGGGTGAACCACACACATTCACTAAATTAACCTGTGATTAATATTCTGGCATCTTGGCACAAAAGTAGTCAGGCTTAACTTAGAGGCAATGTGTAAAGTATTGAGGCTGCCAACAAATAGTGATAAAGTGGAAACATAACACAAGAAACACCGCCCCAATTTAAAAAAAATAGAGTACATTTCAGTGAACCATTTGACACCAAAACAACAAAAATCCAATCAGTAGAACTGGAATTATGAATATTTAAACTTTACAGTTAAAAATAGCACCTAAAAGATCAGAGCGCCAAATGCGAACATCTAGTCGCTCAAGACCTGGGCAAAATCGAACATAATTGCCAACCGCCTTGGAGCATGGTTCAGACACATAAAGTGGATTGGGCCCAGCCTTTGCTTAATTTAGGACTTATAAAGAATTTCTGAAGAAAATGTCTGGGAAGGTAAAGTTCAGTGGGGCATGGCAGCTGGCAGTGTCCGAGGAGGAGGCATCATGGTCAGTGAGAAGCTGGATGAAGTAGTTGTGAAGAATCATACATTTGGAATTAAGGCCCGATTTAGTTCACGGCAGCCGGCCCGCTATTACGTCATGGGGACAGATTCAATTGCTCTGTCCCCGTGATGAAGAGTTGGCCTACCTAATTTATAAATGACTGTCAAGTAGGTGGTCATTTATAAAAGCACTGCCAGGAACCCCCCATCACAGCGGTTTCTGTCAATGCACTTTACTGTGTGCTACAAAATGCAGCACTAATCCTTTTCGAAAAGAAAACACATAATGCTCTTCTTGCCATGAGAGTCTTCTCCCATGGTGGATGGAGCATTATAATGATTTTACTGTCCTTATTGCAAGGTTTTACCTGGCGGTAAGAAAAAGTAAAAAAAAATGACTACATGTCCACCCATCCAAATTGGGCGGGCGGACATGTAGCCATGTTTCTGACAGCTCTTACTCCCCAGAGCTGTCAGAGATGTTTTCCCATGGCAGGAACAGAGCAGTCTCTGCTGTGGCCAAAGTGAAGGCCCATCAGCATTTAATTTGGGGAGATGGACCGTCATATTCGTGGTATGCATACTCAATTGCCGATTTGCTGATGTGGAGCAGAATGTAGCTGGAGCTGCCGTGAAGCAAGGCGGACCAGCAATGAAGCATCACAACAAAGGCAGTTCCTTTAAAGAGATCAAAAATGTTTCTTGCTGCTGTTAGTCATTGTCGATCTCCAAGGTGACAGAAACTGGGTGGGTCTGACTGCATTAGCTCTGCTCTAACTCAAGGGGGCCTCACTGTCTACGTAGATTGGGTTGGTTTATAATTAATATATGAAGGTATTGATATATACTCTTCAGCCCACTTTAATATGATAGTAAGTCATTGGTAACCTTTACGAATACATGGTATAAGATTCCATTCATCGGGTAGATTAGGAATCTTGGTCCTGATCAATTGTCAAAAGATCAACAATGAACTATGTTGACCCACCTACACACTAAACATTGAGCTGACGAAGTTCATTATCTCTGCTGACAGCCATCACTATTTTTAACCAGGCAAGAGAACCCACCTATTAAACTGATATGGTACCACTTAGGTGATTTTAAAACAGTCTTTCATCCTTACAATCTACACTAGTAGCCTCACACTAATACCCACACTTCACTTATAGCAAAAACAAAAGATCTCTGGCAAAGATCCCCCTTGCCGTGGCCCATCGGGCATTGCAGCACCGGCCTGGTGAGGAGAATGCCCTATGATGAAGCATGACACCCTTCTGGATGTGTGAGGGCTCTCGATCCTGAGCAATACGACTCCCTCCTTGCTGATTCCTCAGTTCACTACTTTGTAATCTCTTTAAAGGAACAGGATACCCCTCTGTGTTGTGACGCTTGACTTATTGAGGAGCATGTATGCGCTCATTGTCCCCCTCTTTGTATATAAATGACCAGCAATAATGCCTGGGTGGATCATTGAGCAGGTAAGTCATATTCTCCCCTTGGATCTCAGAGGTCTTTTTGGGAAAACGTTTTCTAAGTCCTACGTTTTGGATTTGGGCTATCTGGGAACGTTTACCACCACTTCCAAGGGAGATAACAGAACTCACTCAGGTTGGGACAAGGTGCAGGTTCAAAATATTTTGAGCCTTTTCTGTCCAAGAACCTCTGAGCAGGAGGCTAGCCAACTAGCCCTTAGAGTCACTCTGGAAGCCTTGTGTCCAAGGAGAATAGCAAGGCTGAGGCAGCAGGGCAGACCTCTGTGGACTCAAAGCAACCTTCAGACAAAAGGGCAGTCCTTTTTGGTGCAGGAAAGCAGTCCTTATAAAGTACAAAGCAGGCCAAATCATCAGGCAGTCCTCTGAGAGTCCTTACCCAGGTCCAGGTGTGAACTGAAGAGTGGATCTGAGGGTCCCATTTTTATACCTTGTACCTCCTATCAAGTGGGAGAAACTTCTGGAGGCTTCTCCTCACAGAAGTGTCTGGCTTTCCTTCCTGGTTTGTCTATTGGCACAATTCCTAGTGCAAAGTTATTTCTGTAAGAGCAGGGCACAGTTTATTGAAGTGGGGATATGCATAGTTCAGCCTCTCCATCAAGCCAGTGATGACCCGTTTTGGTTCAACTAGTCCCTCTATAAAGTGGCTGCCTGTGAGAAACATACAAAGGCCAACTGCCATGCACATCTAGCCATGTGATCCAAGAACTGGCTGCAGTCACCAAATTATTAAGACAAGGAAATGCCAACTCTCTAAAAACTGAATTTTCAGAATTGTGACTTAAAATACGACTTTACCATTAAAGATACCAAACATGATTTTTCTGCCTGCTCCTACTCAAACATTACTACTTATGAAATGTATTAAAGCAACCAATTGTTATCCTATGGAGGAGGTGGGCCTTCCAGAATTGAAAAACAAATCCATGAGATTTTCACGAGCAGGGCATGTAAAGTTGAAAGTACATGTCCAACCATTTAACTACAGTGCACACTACCCTGGGGGCTGTTTGGGTCTACTTTAGGGGTGACGTATATGTATTGAAAATGGTGATTAATGCCTGGCAAAGGGGTTATTTTCTTAAATGAAATTAGCAATTTAAAACTGCCTACAGGCTTCAATGGCAGACCTGAGACATGTTTCAAAAATGCTACTTAAGTGGGTGGCACAATAAGTGATGCAGGCTCATAAGTAGCATTTAATTTACAGGCCTTGGGTACATGTAATACCACTTTACTAGTAACTTACAAACACATTAAATGTGCCTATTGGGGACAAGCCAATTTTTGCCATGTTTGAAAGAGAGAGCACAAGCACACAGACTCCTAAAAACCGAAAATGGGTTCAGAAAACAGGAGGGATGAATGCAAAAAGTATGGGAGTGATCTTGCAGAAAGGGCAAAGTCCAGCAATGGCTAACATAAATTCCATCATTTCTTTTGAGGAATGCCACGATGAATGTCTAAAATATGCACAATATCAAGACATTATCAAAGTTATTAGTACAGGGCCAACCACCATGCCTAAGTATGTGCCTAGTGTTATCAGAGATTTTTGCCATGTTTTTGAAGTTAAGTACAGAATTAGTAATATTCCTAAGAGGTCGTCTATTTATGCCGCCAGAAAACAAAATTAAAAAGAATGATTAACATTGTGAGTGAAGGCCACTTAGGCATGAGTTCCACTCCCCAAAAATATGCAATCTTTATTGGTGGCGATGTTTGGATCAAATAATTGAACATTTTGGCAACAGCTATCAGGAATATTTACTTTACTTTCTGACAAACGATGATTTATGACAAACCCCTTTTGGTGAATGTTGATATGCCTAAAAACCTTGGAATAAATATACCTTTTTTAACTTAGATACTTTTAATTGTCTTCCTACTGAGCCAAAGTAATTTATTACTATCATTGATGATTTCTCAAAAGTGGATTTATTTTAAGTCCATTCAAGAGATGATCACTGATGTTACTATTGAATTTTTTAAAATAGGTGTTTAGCTAGGAGGGTATTCCCAAAGTTTTAATCTCTGACAATGGCAAGTATTTGGTGTCACCCAGGAATTTTTATTAAGAATAGCACTCAAAGTCATTTTACAGTAGATCCATATTCTCAACATTCTAAAAGTTTAGTGGAAAAAGCTAACTGAGTTATAAAACAGGGATTTCAAACAACTGTTTCTGATGACTTTGATGTAAATGATTTTTTGCAGTTCAAGATTTGTAGTCATCTTAAGGAGGCAATGAGGAGAACATTGTGGATGGTCGTCGCTGTAGTGTGAAGAGCAGGCTCAGCACCGCAGGCAGTGATCACCATAGTGCGTAGATTCTGGCAGGCGCCAGAGATGACCATTGCTGTAGCTCCATGTTGTTAGTCATCACAGGCTGTCATTCCTTCAGCGTAAAGTTCAGATCTTGTGTTGCTGGTCGTCACTGGTGGTCACTGTAGTACAAAGATTCTGATTCACCAGAGTTTCGCGTTGATGGTTTTGGGGCGGCAAGTTCTCAATGCAACTGAGCCAGGTCGTGAAAAGCCCAAAACATCAGGATTTCTCCCTTTATTCACAGAAGGAGCTCAACTGATGCCATCCAAGGGGTAAGGACCTGGGGAAGCAACACTTTGTGATCAGGAACTCACTTCAGCAAAGGCCACCAGGGTTCAGACAGGTCATGTTGAATGTCCCGGCAGGTCTAGTTGCAGCAGGTCAGCTAGGCAATTGCATGGAGGCCTCTGGAGCTTGTTGTTTCCCTGTATCTCAGAAAAGGAGGTTGACTGCCTGATCCTTAGAGTCACTCTGGTGGTCCTTGGATCAACCAGCAAGGCAGTCCTCAAGCAGCAAGGCTGTTCTCTGATGTACAAGGTAGTACTTCTGGGGATCCTCCCCAGGTCCAGAAGTGAAGTGAAGAGTTGGTATGAGGGTCCAATATTGATACCTGGTGCCAGTTTTAAAGTGGGAGAAACCTCTAGGTACCCCATCACATCTGGTTCTGGAATTCCCTTCCCTGTATAGGTTCCAAGGAGACTGGGGTGACAATAGGCAAGTGCCAAGTTCATTTTGAGTGTTCTGGAGGCAGCCCCTTTGAAATGTAATTTCAACAGCTCAGCTCTTCACATCCAGGCAGAATGCCCCATCCTGCCAACATCTAACTCCCCTTTTATCTCACTCTCTGGAAGGAATACACAAAGGCCAACTACAGTTAGTCGTAGGACCCATGACACAGGCTGCAGGCACCAAATGGTTTGGACAATTTTCTTAAAGTGGAATTTTCAGAATTGTGATTTAAAACCTAACTTTACCATTAAAGAGGATTTCAAATTGCAATGCATTTGAGCGTAAACATGACTTTGCTACCTACTCCCAATCAAAAGTTATCCCTTATTAAATGTAATAAGGCAACACATTGTTATCCTATGTGAGTGGTAGGCCTCACAGAAGTGAAACATTATTTTAAGAGTTTTTTACTACTTGGATATAGAAAACGTAATGAACCCTTGTTCTACCATTTGAAGAAAATGCACCTTAGTGGTGGCCTATATGCACTAAAAAGTGAGGCTATGTCCTGGCAAAAGGTTTATTTTGCCAGGTCAAAATTTTAGTTTAAAACTGCACACAGGCTGCAATGGCAGGATTGAGACATATTTCAAAAGCTACTTAAGAGGGTAGCAAAAGAAGCGCTGCAGCCCATGAGTAACATTCAATGTACAGTTCCTGGGCACATATTATATACCTATACTAGTGACGTACAAGTAAATAAAATGTACAAATCAAGTGTTGGCTAATTTCACCATTTCAAGGAGTGAGCACAAGCACTTTAGCACTGTTTAGCAGTGGTAAAGTGCACAGCGTCCTAAGTCAACAAAAAGTAATTTCAGCAAACAGGAAGGGAGTAGGCAAAATATTTGGAGGAAGATGACCCAAAGGCTTACAAGTCTTACAAGTGCTTTCCTTTCCCAAATATTCTTAGTAATTCATTTAAGATCTTGCAAAATGCAGATGATACTGTCATATGGGTTAAACGGGAAATGGCCTACAAAGTGAAGTACATGAATTTTGTGTAAATCTCCATTTGGAAACTAGAGTAGAGGGGAGGGGAAAGATTCAGAGGGGAGATTTTAGAAAGCCTTGTTTGGGAGATCTGAATAGGAAAAAAGGTTTGAGATGATGCAAGGAGGGATGAATCTAAAAAGGATTATTTGGGAATCATAGAATTAGAATGTGGTTTGGGATGAGTCAGAGAGTGGAGGTAGAGGATATATTGAGAGAGCTATAGGGTGAGAAATAAGGTAGTGCATTGAAAAGAAGAGTAGATTGAGGTTTGGGATTAGTCAGAGAGTGGAGGTAGAGGATATACTGAGCGAGGTAAATAGTGAGATATACGGTAGTGCATTAGAGAAGCTGAATTAGGAGTAAAGTAATAAATATAAAGATATATAAGTACATGGAAGGTATATCTTTATTAGTAAGGTGATGTATCTAGATTCAAGTTGCATTTAATAAACTTTCAAGCATCACTGTATTTTAAGAAAATTTATTTGTTTTTATATATTTTTTCTTCAATAGTGAATCAATTCTAGATGAATAGTTATGATAAAAATGTACTTACCTATTCAGCGACGTGATAAACATAGAATAATATAACCAATAGTAATATTTTTTAAGCAGAACACCTATACATTTATAAACATGATTATTTGACACATTTATATAAAGAAATTCAAATATCTAGGTACACCTATATAATCCAAATACCTGCTTAAATACACAGGGATATGCTATATATTCATGTTTGTGGGGAAGAACCAACTCTTGTGTAGCTTGAGTAGATTCTGAAGATAAAGTAGTTATGAGTGGATCTTATATTTAGGGGTAAAGAGTTCCATAGTATAGCTGCTTGAACAGAGAAGGATGTGCCACCTATGTTTTTTTTCTTGTATGTAGGATTTTAAGTTGAGGTGCCAATGTTGCGCCAAGATTTTATTCTTGATGAAGAGCAGCCCTGCACCATGTATCGCTTTGTGGATGATACAAAGCAGTTTGAATGTGTATTTTCTGGCAACTGGTATCCAGTTTAGGGCCTTTAAGGCAGGTGAAATGTAGGCTTGTGGCTTTATTTGTAAGAGTAGTCTGGCAGCAGAGTTCTGAACCCGTTAAAGTCTATTCGTAGTTGTTAAAGATAATCTGTGGTAGAGGCTAGTGCCGTAATTAAATTTAGATAGAAAAAGAGAGATAGTAGCCTGGACCTTGTGTGAAAATTGCAAGTGGGGGTAAGATGCGTCACAAAGGTTTTATAGTAATGAAGCAGGATCTTGCTAGTTTTTCCATTTATAGCTTGGAGTCCATAGTAATTCTGGGGTTTCTTACTTTCTTAGAGAAATCCAAAAGCAATCCCTTCATGTCAAATATACATTGAATAGCATTTTGAGGGACTACAATCACCTGTCTTTCACATTCATCATTGTGTATTTGAACCTTCACTCATGTCACCTGTGAATGGGAAAACACACCTTGTAGAGCTACGCTAAAGTTGCAACACTTTAGGGGGGGCTTCCCCAAAACATTTTGCCTGTACCCTCCTATTTTTCTGAAATCATTTTTGCTGGTCACTGTGCACTTTACCAGTGCTTGCTAGTGCCAAAGTGCTTGGGATCACTCCCTAAACCATGGTAAAACTAGCATACATCTTATTAGCCTATTTAGTGTCCTTAGAAGTCCCTAGTAAAGGGATATACCATATACCCAGGTCCTGTTCATTAAATGCTACAAGTGGGACTGCAGCAAGTCTTGTGCCACCCACTTAAGTAACCCTTCAAAACATGCACCAGGTCATTGGAGCCTTTAAGCAGTTTTAAACTGCCTTATCTCACTTGCCAATACCTAAACTCCCCTTTAATTACTCAGAAGTCGCCCCAAGGTAGACCCTATACATCCCATAGGGCAGAGTGTATTGTAATTAAAAGGATGGACATATGTATGTTTTTCATGTCCAAGTAGAGAAAAGCTCATAAATTTATTTCCTCTTCCATAGGATAACATTGAGTTGCCTTATTACATTTAATATGTACCAACCTTTGATTGGGAACAGATAAGGAATTCATGTTTTGTGTCTGAGAAATTGTAATTGAACATTCTCTTTAATGGTAAAGTCTGATTTTAAGTTACAAGTTTGAAATGGCACTGTTAGAAAGTTGACATTTTCTTGCCCTAGCCATTTGGTGCCTGCTGCCTGTTCATGGGTCACATGACTGGATGAAGTTGGCAGTTGGACTTTGCATATTCCTTCCACACAGCAACACAGTAGAGGAATTAGGTGTGCTTGGATGAGCCATCCCTGGCAGGATGGGGACAGAGCAACTGAATAGGCTGTGCCCTGCTTTCACACAAAGGACTTCTCACACCTGCATTGCTCCTGCAGACAGCCAAGAGCCAGGGCAGGTAAATCAAGAAACTTCAAGTGGTTCACAGGGAATTCTCTAGCAAATTCTCCTACTTCAAAGAAGGCACTAGGTATAAAAACAGGACTCTAAAACCCACTCTTCAGTTGACATTCTGATTCTTTGGAAGGACTCTTGAGGATTGCCTGCTGCTGGGGCCTGCTGTGTACTTCAGAAGGCTGCTTTGCTGCACCTGGAAGGATTGCTCTGCTGCTTGAAGCTTGCTTTCAACCCTCAGAGGCCTGCCGTGATATTTGAGCCCTGTTCAAACAGTTAATCTCAGGACTACCAGAGTGACTCCAAGGGCTAGTTGACTGGCCTCCTGTTAGAACCTCAGGGACAGAAAAGGATCCAACCATCTTTAACCTGCACCTGGACCCAGCCTGAGGGAGTCCTGACCTTCCAAGTGGCGCTTCTCTAGTCCTGGACCATTGGAAGTGGTGCTAAAAGAGCCCAGGGAGCCACAATCTAAAACTTGAGACTTAGAAACCTTTTGGTAAAAAAGCCAAAAACTGCCCTGCGAACCCCGAAGAGACCAGCAACTATCTGCTCATCGATCCAGCGAAGGTGCATCATCAGTCAGCCTGAATTGACGGCACCTCCTGTTACGTTATTCTCTGCAGCACCATATACTGTCCACGGGTCCTTCACAGAAGGGGTAGAGCCCTACTCTGCTACAGCCTGCAGCTTTCTCCCACTGCTGATTTTCTACTTCCCCCAAAAAAAGAGGACGATGTCCAAATGTCGAAACATTCATTGCAATTTCATCTAGTGAATCTCCGATGACGCATCCTCCTCCTCGGACACCACCTGCAGTCTTGCCCTGCGGAACTTTACCTTTTCAGACATTTTGTCCACAAAATTTCTTCTAAGTCTGAAGGTAAGCGCCTACTGGTCCCAATCCTATTCTTGTATCTGACTGGTGCTCCATCCTGATCGGCCATATTTTCCAACTTAGACCCGGTCTCATAGAAGTAGATGTCCGCAGCTGGCGCATTGATCCTTTAGGCATTCGTTTTTACCTTAAACTTTGAAAATTCATAGCACTAGTTCTACTGACTTAACTCAATTTTTCTAAATGTGTGGGGGATTTTTCTTGTGTTTTGTTTTTACCTTATCACTGTGTGCTACATACATACTTTACAGATTGCCTCTAAGTTAAGCCCGACTGCTTTTGTGGAAAACTACGAGAGGGTTATGCACAGCTTAATTTAGTGACTTACAGTGATTGTGACTGTTCCACCCCAATCAAACAACAGCCCAGTATCTCACAGGAAATAATTCCACTTTTGAGGTTAAACACCAGAAATTTTTACGGCGCTATAAAATATGCTTAATCGGCATTTACCCACAAACAACAAACTGGTTGTTTTTAAACTTTTTTGATATTGTTTGACAAATGATTACATCGCTGGAGCACTATATATCTGGTCGGACATACAACCATACTTTTTTTTACTTTAGTCATAATAATATACTTGTAGTGGTATCATCTGTCTTTATTGTTTGGTATTTTATCACAGAACAACTTTGAGACCATTCCTCACAATCTCTTTTCTAATTCTGTATCATGTCAAAAGTTAAATGTTTTATGGCTGTATTAGTTACAATAATTTTAAACAAATGTGCAATAAAGGAGTACGTATTTGCAACCTTCATCTAATTGGTATTCATTTGAATTTTATTTAACAGACATCAGCTCTCAAGCAACATCAGCTGCCCACTGAAGTGTAAACGAGTATTTATGTAAACCATAGAACCTTATATCTAATCACCAACATCTGAATGACAACTGGTCATACAGCACAAGTGGTCCAGATAGGAAGGTTAAATGACCCCATATTAGTTCGTAAGAAGTTTACTCACTTTTTAAAGAATATCATACGATTATCATGTAGGTGCCCAAGGAACCAGCGGGAAGTAGTTTTGGATAAATTGCCCCCTGTTCTGAGTACACTTAAAACAGTTCTTTGGATAAGTTGTTGGTGAATATGATGCAGGCCTTGAAATGGCCCTTCTTTGCTCTGGTTTGAACAATGTTATTGTCACAAGATTTTATGCTGTGATTTAATCAGTCCACAATCAGCTGTAATGTGATCTCGAATAGCTTGTGGCCTATGTTTCATTAGACAGAGGCTTGCTCTCTTTAAGTGCTTATCTTAGAGTTATTTATTTGGATAGAAGCCTCTTAGATGAGGGCTTTACTGACTTTTATTTTCACGTGGGGAATAATTCAAAATACATATTTGTTGATTCAATGAATTAATAATTCACAAATAGTGAAACACGTCTCGGCAAAGAAAGAACTAGTTATCTACCACTGACATTCAATGGAAATGCTTTAAAAAAATCTGAATGATGCAGAAGCAGTGAAAAAATCATTTGCCAATTTGTGGTTCTCCATCACTAATGAAAGCCAGTGAATCTGGCTCTTTGCTGAGTGAAGTCTTTATTGATTGGTTTGTTTGTATCTATGTCTAAGTGACTGAAGGACTACATTGTGGATGGAATGAATGTATGGCTAATTAGCGGGTAGGTAAGTGCATGGGGACATAATTACAGAGTTTAATGCTGGATCTATGTTTGGTTGAGTGCAAGTAAGAATGTACACATGTTATACAAATATTACAGGCAGAGACTGAGACAGTGGTAATTATATTATTTAAGAACGTATGAATTTGTTATGCTTTGCTGATATAAATATTACACAAGACCTGGGCACCATTGTTCCAACTATGATCCAACATATACAAAGAATTAGCACCATAATGCTGGTGCAAGCATTAAACAAGAGTGTATGCCATAGTTGCCAACAGTATGTAAAGATTTCCGGTCTTCCTGCTGTGGCCAGCAATGTGCCCTTAGTGGACAGGAGCGCCAATATGAAAGGCCTGCATTAATATATGACTGGCCACCATCATGCCTGGGATGCCCACAATATGGCTATAATGGGTAACTCTTATCCCTATTACAGATCAGATTCAACTACTCTTATGCCAAGATTGATATGATACCCACAAAAACATATACCACCATAACATTAACTTTCTATAGCGAACACATTTATGCCCATTGTTGATGTTTCTCCTACCTAAATGCCTAAAAATGTTAAAACTTCATGGCGCATTCTTCCACCACACAGAGCCTGTGTAATATTTTGGGTTGTTTTTAGAAAGGGGTGGAAGCCCTGCTCAGACAACAACCACTACCCCTGTGTGATACACAAAGTGACTAAATCACCCTGTGCCTAACCCCCTGATAGCTTGTCATAAAAGCAGCCAGGCTTAACTTAGAGAAAATATAAAAAGTTTTTATGCAGCAAAGAAACAGTAATAAAGTGATAACAGAACACAAGAAACATCACAAACCAATTTAGGCACATAGAGTAAATTCTAAGAAACATAAATGATACCATATTGCCAAAGATCAATTTAGTAAAACTCATGATACTGCTTTATAAGGTTTTGAGTGAAAATAGTGCCAAGAAGCACAAAGCCCCACTTACAGTTATTAGGCTGTGCTAGACCGGGGAAAGTCACAAGTTTAGGCGAACATCGATGGAGCAAAAGATCAGATACAGGGACTAGGTTAGTCCATCTGAAGAGTTATCTTTTCAAATGCAGCATGAAAAATTTCATTCACATTGGAGGGGGCCAAGAGGATCAGGACAAGACTTACAGTTGGTTGTTGCTGAAGCATGAAAAACCGGTTATCACTGAAGCTTCGAATTGGTTGATGATTGCAGACAGTTGCTGTTGGTGCAAAATGATGGTCTATTGTTGATGGTCGTTGCAGATGTCTGTCAAGTTTTGATGCGAATTGCTGACATTAGGAGCTTAAACTTCTGGAGGTTCACCTCTTCATGAGTATTAATTCAGACTGATGCTAGCCAAGGGTTCAGGACCTGGGGGGCACCTCTTGGGGATCAGGACTCACTCCAGCAGAAGCCAGCAGCAGGGAGGTCAGGCAGGTCAAGGCAGATCCAGGCAGGTTCAGGTGGTGCTGATCAGTATTCAGTCAAAATATCGAGTTGGAAATGTCAACTTACACTAATATCAAGTTTTTAAATATCGTGACAAAAAAATACCGACAGCAAGAATATTGTGGTCAAGAATATCAACTTTAAGGTAAGAAATATCGATTTACAAAATATATAAAAGCATTGTTTAAAATATCTATTTATTTATTAGTGTTATGTATTTTAGTATATATTTTAAATGTGTGTGATGTATTTTTGCATAAGTATTGTTTATGTTTTTTAATGTATGTATTTTAGTAGTAATTAATTTTATTTTAATTACATTTTTGCATTTTTTAGTTCCGTAGTAGGTTGTGGGTTTATAGAGGAATAGGGTGGGAAGTTATTTAATTATAATAAATTAATGAATATGTTTTATTTATTAATATTTACTTAATTGATGTTTTCTCATGTTAATTGTGTTTTTAAATTTTGGGGGGTAAATGTTAAGTGCGGGTTGTTGGGTTTATAGGGGTAAAGGGTGGGATGTAATTTATTTTTAAATAATTAATAATTAGTTATTAATTAATACTAATTAATTATTTGAGAAATAAATATGGAAATTATGTAATTAATTTTAGTTGTGGGTTATCGGGTTTGTAGGGGCACTGGGTGGGAAGTAATTTATTTTTAATTAGGTAGTAATGAATATATCATTAATATTAATTAATGAATTGATAATTAATTTGGGTAACTGTTTTATTGTTTATTTTGTTTGGGTTTTGGGTGTCTTGGGGTGAAGGGTGGGGAGTAAATTAATTTTACTTACTTTATAATGAGTTGTTAAATACTATTAGTTGTTTAATTGTGTAATAATTGTTTTACAGTTTAATTTTAGGTGTTCTGGGCAAGTTGGGCCCCAGGGACCCACAGGATTCAAGGGGACTTAATCCCCCAACTTAAAACTCGCCACGGGGAGAATTTGCAGTGGTGAAGGGAGGGGGCGGGTCCTGAGGTGAAATGTGTGCAAACGCACCCTGTGGCGCATTTTAAGTTGGGAAATTAATCCACTCCAATCCTGAGGGTCCCTGGGTGCCAACTAGCCCACCAGGTACCTCCAGTAAGCACCACAGAGCTGCTTTGCAGAGCGGTGTAAAAAGGGGCATGGCCTCTGAACACCTCTCTGCAACGCAGCTCCCTGGTGCATAATGGAGGTACCTGGTGGGCTAGTTGGCCCCCAGGGACCCTCAGTATTCAAGGGGAATTAATCCCAACTTACAACTCACCAGGGGGTGCATTTCCACAGTGGTGCAGGGAGGGGGCAGGGCCTGATGTGATAAGTGTGGAAACACGCCCTGTGGCGTGTTTTAATTTGGGGAATTAAGTCCCCTTGAATCCTGAGGGTCCCTGGGGGCCAACTCGCCCACCAGGTACGTCCAGTAAGTGCCACAGAGAAAAGGGGCGTGGCCTCGGACCACCTCTCTGCAACGCAGCTCTGTGATGCTTACTGGAGGTACATGGTGGGCTAGTTGGACCCCAGGCAGCCTCAGAATTTAAGGGGACTTAATCCCCCAACTTACAACATGCCAGGGGGCGCGTTTGCAGAGTGGTGGAGAGAGGGGGCATGGCCTTTGTCTACCTCTCACCAATCCCACTACGTGGGGCTTACTGGAGGTAAAAGGTAGGCTAGTTTGCCCCTAAAGGACTCCCAGCAGTAAAGGGGACTTCAATCCCCATCCAAGTGCATGCCAGGGAGTGCGTTTGTAGAGTGGTGGGCAAATTAGGCATGGCCTGGTACGAGTACTTACCAGTGCTGCTGTGTGAGACAGACTGGAGGTAATAGTTTGGAAAGTTGGCCCCCAAGGATGTCCTTGGGGGCCAACTACCCCTCTTGTTACCTCCAATAAGTCCCACACAGTGGGATCGCTAAGACGTCTTCGGAGGACATGGCCCCCTTTCTCTACCACTCTGCAAACGTGCCTCGTGGCAGACTACGGGATGGGAGATGAAGTCCAATTTAGTGCTGAGGGAGTTTGGGGGCCAAGAATCCCTTATGGTACCTCCTGTAAGTCCTACGCAGCGGAATTCCTGAGCGTTGGTTGGATGCTCAGCACCCTTTCTCCACCACTCTGCAAATGTGACAACTAGTTAAAGTAGCATATTTCTGCACCTCTGACTTAGAGGTAGTTTTAAACCCCCTGCCCTATTATGTACTAGGGCCTTATAGAGGAGGTCATGCTAATCACAGGGGTACCCTAACGCACAGTGTTCCCTAGTGTATGTAGGTGTATTTTACTGTACTCTAAGTGTCTTTTAGCATAGTACTTGCTCCGGTCCTGGTTAGTCAGAGTCAGTTACCACCAGTACCCGTCACTAAAAAGTTGGGGGCACAGGAGGACTTTCTGCTCCTCTGGTGGTTCTTTCTTCACATCTCTTGCTTCTTCATGCACTTTTCTTCGTCTTTCTGGACTTCTGCGGCCTCTTTCTGCATTTGTCTTGCTTCTTGCTGCGTTTTTCTTCCTCTTTCTTCACACATCCTAACTTTGTAGGCATAGTTAGAAATTAGCATTTAAAAAACCATTGAAATTCACTGAAAAAACCATAGGTTTCAGGCACGTTATAGTTAGAAATTAGCATTTAAAAAAAAAATTAATTCACAGAAAAAACATAGGTTTCAGGTATGTTATAGTTAGAAATTAGCATTTAAAAAAAACATTGAAATTCACTGAAAAAAACATAGGTTTCAGGAACGTTATAGTTAGAAATTAGCATTTAAAAAAACATTGAAATTCACTGAAGAACCATAGGTTTTAGGGAAAGTTATAGTTAGTTGGAAATTTCACTCGTACAAAACTATAGAAATTCCCCCGTTATAGTTAGTTCAGCTAACTATAACTCGCGCCCCCGCAATGCACTGCTGATGACATCATATATTACAACATTCATGACATGGTCAGTGACATCACTGATGACATCACTGATGACATCTCAAATGACATCACTGATGACATCACTGATGACTATATCCATGTGATAATTTGATGCATCTTCTCACACCCTAATATAACCTTTGATACACTGTGTCCAAAATACTTAATACCATTTTCAAAAACATAGACACACAAATACCAGTTACTACATATGTAGTCACTGATTTGTAAGTCTACACACACATCTACTCATTCACCCATACAATCACTCACAGACACAGTCACTCATCAATACAACACTATCATATGTACTCATACACATGCACTCATCCACAGTTACTCACACGCCTAGTGAGTCAGGCAAAGAATCAATCACACTTCCATTTACTGACCTATACAGTTATACACACACCACCTCAATATTCAAACATATACTAACACATACATACTCTATTATACAATCACTGATACAAGTACACACTCATCCCTACAGCCACTCTCAGAACCACTGACTCTCACATATAGTCATTTTTATAAACCAACTCTCACATACACTGCCTTTTACATATGTAGTTAGTTGGACATGTACCACTGAGACATCCATTCAGTCACCAACACACCCATACACACAGACCCACCCATACAGCTGTTTCCATATGCACTCTTAAACTCATACACCCAGTCAATCAACCACTCACACATCTATGCACACAGTCACACACCCCCCACGCAAACACACACACACTCAGTCTCCCATACAAATACTCAGGCAACTAATCAATAACCCACATAGAAACTCATGTAGCTACTGACCAACCGATGCAGCAGGTTACACACGAACAGACTGACTGATACAGACATTCACATAGTTTAGTCACTAAACAATGTATTCAGTGAGACACATTTAATCACTCACATAAACAGTCAGTCACGCGCATACTAAGTCCTCCATCCAGACACTTATACATCCACTCATTCTTCATTACAGCTTGGTATATATATAATACATTTTTATATTTTAAGGAAAAACACATTCACTGGATGATGTCATCAGTGATGTCATCAGTGATGTCACTGACCTTATTATGAATGATGTAATATGTGACGTCATCAGCAGTGCATTACGGGGGCACGAGTTATAGTTAGCTGAAGCTACATTTGGAACTTAAAACAATGGTGAACTTTTAACCCGCAGGTGCTGTTAAATTTTCGAGAATATGCTGAATATGTTTAAAAAAATCATGAACTTTTAACCTGCAGGTGTCGTAGAATGTTCCAGAAAGTGTGGTGATAAAATAGGTTGAACTTTTGACCTGTATGTGGTGCGGAATATTAAGTAGCTTTTCAGATGGAAAATTACAAAATAACCAATGGAGATACCTTTTGGAATGTCGATGAAGGAATGGAGTATTCTGATTGGTTCTTTACATGTATTTATATTTGGAGCGACAGAGAAATTGTGCCATTACTGGTTCCATGCTTGATGAAAGCGATGCATTACATGTACTGTGTGACAAAGAAAGAATTGCATGCGTATGTGACATTTGAAATCTGCATACCAACTACAAAGGTGAGGTAGAAATCAACAAGGTGTGTTATGTGTTCTGTAGTAGCGATTAAGTATTTGAGGTGATATTTTTAAGTTTGAAAGTATTTTTTATTTCAAAATATTATCCTGTTAGTAAAGTGCGGTGTTTCATATTGGTTATAAAATATGCATAAAGTTTGACCTGTTGTTATATATGTTTAGGAATTTTTCACAAAGAAAAAAATGTAGTTTGTCATCTTTAAAGGACTGTATGGTTTTGAAAATGAGGCACAGCGTTAATTTGGGTTTGTTAATGTATTCAGGCGAGATAAACAAAATGTCCCATGTTTGCAAATTATACTTTTTGTGGAAGTAGTGGGGAAGGGGGGGGGGGTAGGAGATGTATGTGTTATTAAGTTAAAAGCAATAAAACTAAAGCCAGAAATGTTATGTGTATATGTTGTGGTCACATTTTTGACAGTGAGTGGTAGATTTGAATATAAGTCTAGGTAGGTTGTTGTACTGGCAGGCCGTCTACAGTGTTTGGAGATTACATGGAGAGGAGATGGAGATAGTAAAAGTGATACATTCCTATTGTGTACGCATAGTTTGAATCATTTGAATATAGATTGAGATACAATATGAACATGGTTTCAGTTTTGCATTGAGGTATAGTTAATAGTTTTAGTAGTTTGTGACTAGTGAATAATAAAAAGGTAGATATACTACAATATATGGTAGTAAACATATTAATTATTGTCTGTTGTTTTGAAATAGAAGTGGTTGGGGAGTGTTTCTTTAGAAGAGATGTTTTATAAATGTGTGAGAGATAAAAAAGAAATGAAATTATTTGGTATATTTTCTGTATGACTTTCTTGACATTAGTAAAGTACATGTCATTACAAGTGATAGTAATTGTCAGGCTGTGCTCCTGTGCTGAATATACGTAGGTGTTTAAGTGGTTCGGGTTTTACCGGAGCTCAGTTTCACTATCTCTTTTGAGACACTCGTCAATTTTTTTTATTCAATTTAATGTCCTTAATATACATACAGTAAAGGGACGGTATATCAAAAGTTTGGGAATTACAACTTTGTTTACTCTCCCCATCCTCTGCTATACACTGTACAGAGTGGTTAAACAACTTTATTAAAATACAGACGTATAGCTAGTAAAGGTGGTGTTGTGCCACTGGGCCCATTTATAAACCGTGCTATGGGATGGTTTATGTTTTACCGACCAATTTGCATGTTTGAATACTTTTGGATGCTAAGCGTTACGGAAGACGCCTTTAAAAATTAAGTCCGAGTATGGGTATAGAGCCACTACTAGGAATGGTGGCGGTTTCTCTTTGATTTCGTATGGTTAAGCAATGGCGGGGGTGGGGTGGGGGAGGTGGGTATGTTGGTGATTAAAACACAGACTTTAGTAACGTGCAGATGTCTAGCTATTAAAGGTGATGTAGGACCACTGGGACCATTTATAAAGTGCCCTATGGCTTGGTATATGTTTTACCCGCAAATTTGCATGTTTTAATACGTTTTGCTGATGAGTGTTTTGGGAGATATCTGTTGAAATTAAGCCTCTGTATGGCTATAGTGGCGCTTCCAGGTTTGCTGGGGCTCTGTGTTTTACTTTTATTACGTAAAGTTAAGCAAGGGCGTGTTTGAAGGTGGTGTAGTAATACTGGGACTATTTATAAACCGCCTTATGGTATGATGTATGTTTTACTTGGAAAATTGCAGGTTTCAATACCTTTTGCTGATGAGCGTTTCCGTCAGACACCTGTTGAATTTACGGCCATGTATGGCTATAGTGGCGCTAACGGGAGTGCTGGGCCTTGTTGTTTTGATTTCGTAAGGTTAAGCAAGGGAAGGGGTAGGGGTGGGAGAAGTGGGTATGTTTATAACACAGACATTTCTAACGTGCATATGTGTAGCTAGTAAAGGTGATGTAGTGCCCTTGGGTCACTTTATAAAGCGCTCTATGGCATGGTACATGGTTTATCCGGAAATTTGCATGTTTTAATACCTTTTGTTGCTGAGCGTTCCGGCAGAGACTTGTTCAAATTAAGTCCCTGTATTGCTATAGTGGCTCTACCAGGTTTGTTGGGATCTTTCTTTGATTTTGTAAGGTTAAGCAAGAATGGGGATGAGGGTGGTGTGGTGGCACTGGGCCCATTTATGAAGCAGTTTATGGTATGGTATACATTTTTCTTGCAAATTTGCATGTTTTAACACCTTTTGGTGATGAGTGTTCCAGCAGACAGCTACGCAAATCACACAACATTTCTGTGGATAACAAATCTTCGTACTGATAG
The DNA here is from genome assembly GCF_964204655.1 of Triturus cristatus. Classification (NCBI taxonomy): domain Eukaryota; kingdom Metazoa; phylum Chordata; class Amphibia; order Caudata; family Salamandridae; genus Triturus; species Triturus cristatus. The sequence goes on along the minus strand of NC_140584.1, from coordinate 468,225,501 downwards.
ACACTCTTGCACTGTGGTAGAAGGCTGCCAGCGTTGATGGCAAATTATGAAACTTGGTGCCATTGTACATTTAAATGGAAGCTTGGATCATTTCTTTGTTACTATGGTGCAGTGAGGGCTTTAAGTGGGAAAAAAACTGGGGGTGCTCTAAAAGGGGCGGGGTAAACCTGTTAAAGGGGTGTGGGCTATCCAAGTAGGGGTGTGGTCTATATGAACATAACTAGCATTGTGTGCTTAAGAAAATCCCCTTGAATTATCCTACGTTCGGGAAACAGGCTCTTTAAAGGATTGCTCTTCCTCCTACAAGGTGGCTCACGTAGCATGATCGCTCCACTTCTCAGTAGTGAGCAAAATGAGCATGCGCACATCGATGTGAATGCTCTGACTGCAGTGCAATAAAAAAAAAAGAAAACTCGACTACCTTTACAAGGGCCGAAAATAGAGCCCGATAGAGACCCGTTTCAAGTTTTTCTGAAAATAACTGCCGGTGCTCAGAGCCAGCCCACTTAAAGCCCTGCATCCATTCATCCTAAGCACTGCGCCATCCAACCATCTTTCAATTCATTCAGACATTCCTACCTACATACATACATACATCTGTCCATGCAGTTATTCTAAGTATCTATCAGCCCACTCGCCTATGGTAAGCACTGTGCCATCCATCCAGTTATACGCCCATATATTCATACATACATCTGTCCCAGAACCAAGCCTACACGTCTATCAGCCCACCCGTGTATCCTAAGTACTGGTCCATGCATCCATTTATCCTTCCATTCATCCATATACCCATATATCCATCCATCTAGCAATCCACTCATCCATGTGGCCATCCATCCAGTCGCCCTTTATTCAACTATCCGTCCTTATGTTCGTGCACTCTCCGCCGCCGATCCTAAATACAGCGTATTATACTCATCCACCCAGCCTCTTAAGGGGCCGAAAAGGCTAGCGATAATCATTGAGAGGCAGATGAAGTTTCTGATCAAGAATAAGAAAGCTTTGAGTTGCTCTTTGTGGACCAGAGTTCACCACCCTTCTCTGGTGGTGTTTTAAACAAAGGTTGATGTAGGGAAAGAAATGTAAAGCAGCTTTTCAGTGTAAGATGTTAATTTAGAAAAATAACGGGGCATATTATCAAGAACAGCGTTAAAATTATTACCGCCTTAACGGCAGGAAACTGCGGCTAAAGTGGCGAAAATGGACTTGATAATATGCCCTTGTCAATTCCCATAGCCGGCCAGGTTGTGATGTGAAGCTGGGCTTCTATGGGGATTCACAAGGGCATATTATCAAGCTCATTATTGCCGCTTTAGCGGCCGTTTCCTGCCGCTAAAGCGGTGATCATTTTAATGCAGTTCTTGATAATATGCCCCTAAGTGAGCCAGGTAAAGCCTGTGTTTTCGTAGCTCTACAACAACACCCTGTGAAAGGTGAGAGCAGGGTTGTGTTGAAGTTGGCTGCGTGTGGTCGTCTCCAAAGGCGCAACCAGAGCGACATTTCGTGGGAGGCTAGTTCTTACAGCAATAGGCAGAGTGGGGATGTAGGGGCTCTAAATAGGGGTGGAAAAAAACAGAGCATCATTTACAAGCAAATGGTCTTTTGAAAACCTGTGAAGTCCTCGGGTGCGGCTCTGTGTGTGCTATTGGGAAGCTGTCTCAGGGAGTCCTGAGCAATGGGCGTTGTGCGCCTGGTGGTCTCTCTGCTAATCACTCCATGATGATGTTGCTCTTGAGCTGCAAAAAGAGAAGGAATATCGTGAGAGAAAATGGCTCTCTTTAAAGGATTTCGGGCCATATTATCAAGAATCAGCGATAACATTATTGCCGCTTTAGCGGCAGGAAACTGCCGCTAACGTGGCGATAATGGGCTTGATAATATGACGTTGTGAATTCCCATAGAAGTCCAGGTTCACACCAGAACTTGGGCTTCAATGGGAATTCACAAGGCATATTATCAAGCCCATTATCGCCGCGTTAGCGGCAGTTTCCTGCTGCTAAAGCGGCGAAAATGTTATCGCCGATTCTTGATAATATGGCCATTCTTTTCTCCTACAACGCGACTCACCTGGCATGTTGTTTCCACTTTTTAGTAGTGAGCAATGTGCATGGTCTCACTGTCTCACTACAGTCCAATAAAAAAAAAAGCAATGGACTACCTTTGCGAGGCCCTTAAATAGAGCCCCATAGAGATCCGTTTCTAGGTCCCCAAAAATAAACTGCCGGTGCTCAGACTCTCTCCCCTCCAATTAAAGCTTTGGGTGCAGTGTTATGTTTGCGAAGTTGTAGATAAAATTGTTAGGCTAATAATGGTAATTTTTCTGTGTGCCGTTTGGTTGATAATATCATCCTAAGTATATAGATTACAATTTTTAAAAATATTATCTATAAAGTTGTCTGCGGTGGGTTGCAGAGGGAGTGTGTGGGGTGATGGAGTGCGGTGGAGAGGTAAAAAGTATGAGGTAGTGCAGTTACATGTAAATTGTAAAGGTGTATGTAAATAATTAAATAAATACTTGCTGTATGTTCTATGGCACTACCCGTCATCCTACTGCTCCCCTACCGTGCTCCATCACGTTGCAGCACTGCCTCTGGAACGCGTTAGTAGAATTTATGTAATTGTATGTTATTATTGTAATATGTTGAACTGATGTAAAAAATAATTGACTCTATTTTCTTTTTTTTCAGAAAATTATTTCGTTTGGATAAAAATTTGAAAATGCCTAGAAGAACTGAGAAAAAATGACAAGAAAAGAAGCATTTATATTTGCAGAAAAGAAAAGATTTTGAATTACAAAAAAATGATTGGACTACACAAACAGTTTCTTCTGGTAAAAACACTAGACAATTTCTGAAAAAAATATTACGAACATTTAATGAAAATAACATCACACAAAGGAAAAAGAAGAATTTTTCAAGTAAGGAGAAGGAGACTTCAATTTCAAATACAAGGAAAAGAAAACATGATAAAGAAACAGTATCTGTTACCCGTAGACAAAAAGAATTTCATGAAATTTGTCAGAGACTTTTTCGAACTAGAGTGATTCATAATTTAATGAGAACATGCTGCAAATATAAAAAGAAAGTGCTGCAATTCAAACATAAGCAGCGTATCAAAAGTATAGTGGATACTGCTTTTACTTTAACCCCTTCGCTGCTAGGCCTTTTCCCCTCCTGTGCTAAGCCTTTTTTGGGCTATTTGGGGTAGTGCGCGCTTAGGCCCCTGTAACTTTTTGACCACATTAGGTATCCACGCCAAATTTGCGTCCTTTTCTTCCAACATCTTGGGGATTCTAAAGGTACCCAGGGTTTGTGGATTCTCCTAGAGGGTTCCCAGAAATTAGTCAAAATACAGCAAAATTTTGTTTTTTTTGTGAAAAATGGGAAAAACGGACTGCAATTGAAAGCTTCTGGGTTTTTCTCTGCAAATGGTATCAAAAAAGGGTTTGTGGGGCTGAAATCACCATTTCTCCAGATTTTAGGGAATGACAGAATTTTGTTAGAAAACCAACATTTTTTACACAGTTTTGGCATTTTTCTGGGACATACCCTATTTTTGATATTTTTTGTGCTTTCAACCTCCTTCCAGTTAATGGTAGAAATGGGTACAAAAACAATAATGGATCCTGGAAAGCTATACATTTTTGAAAAGTAGACAACATTTTGAATTCAGCAAGGGGTCATTTGTGTAGATCCATCAAGGTTTCTTTATAGAAACTTACAGGTAAATATAGGAAAAATTAAAAATTTGTTGAAAAAAAAAGCCTTTTGAGTCAACGTTTTCACCTGTAACTTCTTCGAATTATGACATCTCTTTGAAAGCAATGTACCATTACATCCGGTGGACCTTCCTGGTTGTGGGGACATATAGGACCTGTAGGTTCACCAAGAGCCCAATGAACCCAGAGTAGAAAACTGAGCAGCATTTTGTAATGTTTTTTTTTTTTGTTCCGGGTATATGGCAATTATTGTGGGAAAATGTATACATGGAAAAATCGGTATGAAAGACACCTATGTATTTCTGAAATGGGAACAAATTACAGAGTTTAGAAACAGTGCATATTTGCACATTTTCGAAATTGGGAATACTCATATTTGCATGACAATTATTGGTCATTTTTCAAAATGACTTTTTTTTTACACAATGTCTTTCATTTGGAAGGGAGAAATGCATCAAAAATCAATAGGTAATAACAGTTTCTTTACAAATCGGAACTACCCTAAGTCTCCCGATAAAAATGGTACCTCACTTGTGTGGGTTGGCATAGTGCCCATGACAGGAAGTGACTCAAAACCTAAGGTGAACGCACCACATTTTCACACTGAAAATTTACACTTTTTTTGCGAAGAGTCTAGCTGTAGTTTTTGAACCCTAGCCCTGCCGGAACCTAGGGAAACCTAGCAAACCTATATATTTTTGAAAACTAGACACCCAGGGGAATCCAGGATGGGGTGACTTGACTGCCTCCCACCATGGTCTGTTACCCAGAATCCCTTGCAAACGTAAAAAATTGACAAAAAAAACACATTTTCCCCACATTTCTGTGATGGAAAGTTCTGGAATCTGCGTGGATCCACAAATTTCCACCCACCCCGCGTTCCCCAAAGTCCTACGAGAAAAATGGTACCTCACTTGTGCGGGTCGGCCTAGTGCCCGCGACAGGAAACGGCGCAAAACGCAACGTGGTTTTGCAGTGAAAAATGACCCTTTTTTTGGCAAAGTAACTAGCTGTAGATTTTGAACCCTAGTCCTGCCGGCACCTAGGGAAACCTAGCAAACCTATACATTTTTGAAAACTAGACACCCAGGGGAATCCAGGATGGGGTGACTTGACTGCCTCCCACCATGGTCTGTTACCCAGAATCCCTTGCAAGCGTAAAAAATTGACAAAAAAACCACATTTTCCCCACATTTCTGCGATGGAAAGTTCTGGAATCTACGTGGATCCACAAATTTCCACCCACCCCCGTTCCCCAAAGTCCTACGAGAAAAATGGTACCTCACTTGTGCGGGTCGGCCTAGTGCCCGCGACAGGAAACGGCGCAAAACGCAACGTGGTTTTGCAGTGAAAAATGACCCTTTTTTTGGCAAAGTGACTAGCTGTAGATTTTGAACCCTAGCCCTGCCGGCACCTAGGGAAACCTAGCAATCCTATACATTTTTGAAAACTAGACACCCAGGGGAAGCCAGGATGGGGTGACTTGACTGCCTCCCACCATGGTCTGTTACCCAGAATCCCTTGCAAACGTAAAAAATTGACAAAAAAAACACATTTTCCCCACATTTCTGTGATGGAAAGTTCTGGAATCTGCGTGGATCCACAAATTTCCACCCACCCCGCGTTCCCCAAAGTCCTACGAGAAAAACGGTACCTCACATGTGCGGGTCGGCCTAGTGCCCGCGACAGGAAAAGGCGCAAAACGCAACATGGTCACACCTCAATTTTGCAGTGAAAAATGATCCTTTTTTTGGCAAAGTGACTAGCTGTAGATTTTGAACCCTAGCCCTGCCGGCACCTAGGGAAACCTAGCAAACCTATACATTTTTGAAAACTAGACACCCAGGGAAATCCAGGATGGGGTGACTTGACTGCCTCCCACCATGGTCTGTTACCCATAATCCCTTGCAAACGTAAAAAATTTACAAAAAAAACACGTTTTCCCTTCATTTCTGTGATGGAAAGTTCTGGAATCTGCATGGATCCACAAATTTCCACCCACCCCGCGTTCCCCAAAGTCCTACGAGAAAAATGGTACCTCACTTGTGCGGGTCGGCCTAGTGCCCGTGACAGGAAACGGCGCAAAACGCAACGTGGTTTTGCAGTGAAAAATGACCCTTTTTTTGGCAAAGTGACTAGCTGTAGATTTTGAACCCTAGCCCTGCCGGCACCTAGGGAAACCTAGCAAACCTATACATTTTTGGAAAACTAGACACCCAGGGAAATCTAGGATGGGGTGACTTGACTGCCTCCCACCATGGTCTGTTACCCAGAATCCCTTGCAAGCGTAAAAAATTGACAAAAAAAACACATTTCCCCACATTTCTGTGATGGAAAGTTCTAGAATCTGCGTGAATCCACAAATTTCCACCCACCCCGCGTCCCCCAAAGTCCTACGAGAAAAATGTTACCTCACTTGTGCGGGTCGGCCTAGTGCCCGCGACAGGAAACAGCGCAAAACGCAACGTGGTTTTGCAGTGAAAAATGACCCTTTTTTTGGCAAAGTGACTAGCTGTAGATTTTGAACCCTAGCCCTGCCGGCACCTAGGGAAACCTAGCAAACCTATACATTTTTGAAAACTAGACACCCAGGGGAATCCAGGATGGGGTGACTTGACTGCCTCCCACTATGGTCTGTTACCCAGAATCCCTTGCAAACGTAAAAAATTGACCAAAAAAACACATTTTCCCCACATTTCTGTGATGGAAAGTTCTGGAATCTGCGTGGATCCACAAATTTCCATCCACCCCGCGTTCCCCAAAGTCCTGCGAGAAAAATGGTACCTCACTTGTGTGGGTCGGCCTAGTGCCCGCGACAGGAAACGGCGCAAAACGCAATGTGGTTTTGCAGTGAAAAATGACCCTTTTTTTGGCAAAGTGACTAGCTGTAGATTTTGAACCCTACCCCTGCCGGCACCTAGGGAAACCTAGCAAACCTATACATTTTTGAAAACTAGACACCCAGGGGAATCCAGGATGGGGTGACTTGACTGCCTCCCACCATGGTCTGTTACCCAGAATCCCTTGCAAGCGTAAAAAATTGACAAAAAAAACACATTTTCCCCACATTTCTGTGATGGAAAGTTCTAGAATCTGCGTGGATCCACAAATTTCCACCCACCCCGCGTTCCCCAAAGTCCTACGAGAAAAATGGTACCTCACTTGTGCGGGTCGGCCTAGTGCCCGCGACAGGAAACGGCGCAAAACGCAACGTGGTTACACCTCAATTTTGCAGTGAAAAATGACCCTTTTTTGGCAAAGTGACTAACTGTAGGTTTTGAACCCTAGCCCTGCCGGCACTTAGGGAAACCTAGCAAACCTATACATTTTTGAAAACTAGACACCGAGGGGAATCCAGGATGGGGTGACTTGACTGCCTCCCACCATGGTCTGTTACCCAGAATCCCTTGCAAACGTAAAAAAATGACAAAAAAACCACATTTTCCCCACATTTCTGGGATGGAAAGTTCTGGAATCTGCGTGGATCCACAAATTTCCACCCACCCCGCGTTCCCCAAAGTCCTACGAGAAAAATGGTACCTCACTTGTGCGGGTCGGCCTAGTGCCCGCGACAGGAAACGTCGCAAAACGCAACGAGGTTTTGCAGTGAAAAATGACCCTTTTTTTGGTAAAGTGACTAGCTGTAGATTTTGAACCCTAGCCCTGCCGGCACCTAGGGAAACCTAGCAAACCTATACATTTTTGAAAACTAGACACCCAGGTGAATCCAGGATGGGGTGACTTGACTGCCTCCCACCATGGTCAGTTACCCAGAATCCCTTGCAAGCGTAAAAAATTGACAAAAAAAACACATTTTCTCCACATTTCTGTGATGGAAAGTTCTGGAATCTGCGTGGATCCACAAATTTCCACCCACCCCGCGTTCCCCAAAGTCCTACGAGAAAAATGGTACGTCACTTGTGCGGGTCGGCCTAGTGCCCGCGACAGGAAACAGCGCAAAACGCAACGTGGTTTTGCTGTGAAAAATGACCCTTTTTTTGGCAAAGTGACTAGCTGTAGATTTTGAACCCTAGCCCTGCCGGCACCTAGGGAAACCTAGCAAACCTATACATTTTTGAAAACTAGACACCCAGGGGAATCCAGGATGGGGTGACTTGACTGCCTCCCACCATGGTCTGTTACCCAGAATCCCTTGCAAACGTAAAAAATTGACAAAAAAAACACATTTTCCCCACATTTCTGTGATGGAAAGTTCTGGAATCTGCGTGGATCCACAAATTTCCACCCACCCCGCGTTCCCCAAAGTCCTATGAGAAAAATGGTACCTCACTTGTGCGGGTCGGCCTAGTGCCCGCGACAGGAAACGGCGCAAAACGCAACGTGATTTTGCAGTGAAAAATGACCCTTTTTTTGGCAAAGTGACTAGCTGTAGATTTTGAACCCTACCCCTGCCGGCACCTAGGGAAACCTAGCAAACCTATACATTTTTGAAAACTAGACACCCAGGGGAATCCAGGATGGGGTGACTTGACTGCCTCCCACCATGGTCTGTTACCCAGAATCCCTTGCAAGCGTAAAAAATTGACAAAAAAAACACATTTTCCCCACATTTCTGTGATGGAAAGTTCTAGAATCTGCGTGGATCCACAAATTTCCACCCACCCCGCGTTCCCCAAAGTCCTACGAGAAAAATGGTACCTCACTTGTGCGGGTCGGCCTAGTGCCCGCGACAGGAAACGGCGCAAAACGCAACGTGGTTACACCTCAATTTTGCAGTGAAAAATGACCCTTTTTTGGCAAAGTGACTAACTGTAGGTTTTGAACCCTAGCCCTGCCGGCACTTAGGGAAACCTAGCAAACCTATACATTTTTGAAAACTAGACACCGAGGGGAATCCAGGATGGGGTGACTTGACTGCCTCCCACCATGGTCTGTTACCCAGAATCCCTTGCAAACGTAAAAAAATGACAAAAAAACCACATTTTCCCCACATTTCTGGGATGGAAAGTTCTGGAATCTGCGTGGATCCACAAATTTCCACCCACCCCGCGTTCCCCAAAGTCCTACGAGAAAAATGGTACCTCACTTGTGCGGGTCGGCCTAGTGCCCGCGACAGGAAACGTCGCAAAACGCAACGTGGTTTTGCTGTGAAAAATGACCCTTTTTTTGGCAAAGTGACTAGCTGTAGATTTTGAACCCTAGCCCTGCCGGCACCTAGGGAAACCTAGCAAACCTATACATTTTTGAAAACTAGACACCCAGGGGAATCCAGGATGGGGTGACTTGACTGCCTCCCACCATGGTCTGTTACCCAGAATCCCTTGCAAACGTAAAAAATTGACAAAAAAAACACATTTTCCCCACATTTCTGTGATGGAAAGTTCTGGAATCTGCGTGGATCCACAAATTTCCACCCACCCCGCGTTCCCCAAAGTCCTATGAGAAAAATGGTACCTCACTTGTGCGGGTCGGCCTAGTGCCCGCGACAGGAAACGGCGCAAAACGCAACGTGATTTTGCAGTGAAAAATGACCCTTTTTTTGGCAAAGTGACTAGCTGTAGATTTTGAACCCTAGCCCTGCCGGCACCTGGGGAAACCTAGCAAACCTATACATTTTTGAAAACTAGACACCGAGGGGAATCCAGGATGGGGTGACTTGACTGCCTCCCACCAAGGTCTGTTCCCCAGAATCCCTTGCAAACGTAAAAAATTGACAAAAAAAACACATTTTCCCCACATTTCTGTGATGGACAGTTCTGGAATCTGCGTGGATCCACAAATTTCCACCCACCCCGCGTTCCGCAAAGTCCTACGAGAAAAATGGTACCTCACTTGTGTGGGTCGGCCGAGTGCCCGCGACAGGAAACGGCGCAAAATGCAACGTGGTTTTGCAGTGAAAAATGACCCTTTTTTTGGCAAAGTGACTAGCTGTAGTTTTTGAACCCTAGCCCTGCCGGCACCTAGGGAAACCTACCAAACCCACACATTTCTGAAAACGAGAAACCCGGCGCCTTCCAGGGAGGTATGGCTTGCGTGGATCCCCCAACGTTTCCTTACCCAGAATCCCCTGCAAACCTCATTTTTTGCTGAAAAAATCACTTTTTTCACACATTTTGGGGTGGGAAAGTTTTGGCATCACCGGGCTCACACAAATTTACCACCACCCAGCGTTCCCCCAGGTCTCCCGGTAAAAATGGTGCCTCACTTGTGTGGGAGGCCCAAGTACCCGCGGCAGGCAAGGGCCCAAAACGTAGTGAGGCGACATCAAAATGGCCTATCGCAAAACCACCTGGTTTTGCAAGGGTGGTCACTTTAGTTTTTGACCCGGTGCTCGGCGGCCATCTAGGGAAACCTACCAAACCCACACATTTCTGAAAACTAGACACCCGAAGGCTTCCAGGGAGGTATGGCTTGCGTGGATCCCCCAACGTTTCCTTACCCAGAATCCCCTGCAAACCTCATTGTTTGCTGAAAAAATCACTTTTTTCACACATTTTGGGGTGGGAAAGTTGTGGCATCACCGGGCTCACACAAATTTACCACCACCCAGCGTTCCCCCAGGTCTCCCGGTAAAAATGGTGCCTCACTTGTGTGGGAGGCCCAAGTACCCGCGGCAGGCAAGGGCCCAAAACTTAGTGAGGCGACATCAAAATGGCCTATCGCAAAACCACCTGGTTTTGCAAGGGGGGTCACTTTGGTTTTTGACCCGGTGCTCGGCGGCCATCTAGGGAAACCTACCAAACCCACGCATTTCTGAAAACTAGACACCAGGCCGCTTCCAGGGAGGTATGGCTTGCGTGGATCCCCCAACGTTTCCTTACCCAGAATCCCCTGCAAACCTCATTTTTTGCTGAAAAAATCACTTTTTTCACACATTTTGGGGTGGGAAAGCTGTGGCATCACCGGGCTCACACAAATTTACCACCACCCAGCGTTCCCCCAGGTCTCCCGGTAAAAATGGTGCCTCAATTGTGTGGGAGGCCCAAGTACCCGCGGCAGGCAAGGGCCCAAAACGTAGTGAGGCGACATCAAAATGGCCTATGGCAAAACCACCTGGTTTTGCAAGGGGGGTCACTTTGGTTTTTGGCCCGGTGCGCGGCGGCCATCTAGGGAAACCTACCAAACCCACGCATTTCTGAAAACTAGACACCTTGCGGCTTCCAGGGAGGTATGGCTTGCGTGGATCCCCCAACGTTTCCTTACCCAGAATCCCCTGCAAACCTCAATTTTTGCTGAAAAAATCACTTTTTTCACACATTTTGGGGTGGGAAAGTAGTGGCATCACCGGGCTCACACAAATTTACCACCACCCAGCGTTCCCCCAGGTCTCCCGGTAAAAATGGTGCCTCACTTGTGTGGGAGGCCCAAGTACCCGCGGCAGGCAAGGACCCAAAATGTAGTGAGGCGACATCAAAGTGGCCTATGGCAAAACCACCTGGTTTTGCAAGGGGGGTCACTTTGGTTTTTGGCCCGGTGCTCGGCGGCCATCTAGGGAAACCTACCAAACCCATGCATTTCTGAAAACTAGACACCCGGCGGCTTCCAGGGAGGTATGGCTTGCGTGGATCCCCCAACGTTTCCTTACCCAGAATCCCCTGCAAACCTCAATTTTTGCTGAAAAAATCACTTTTTTCACACATTTTGGGGTGGGAAAGTAGTGGCATCACCGGGCTCACACAAATTTACCACCACCCAGCGTTCCCCCAGGTCTCCCGGTAAAAATGGTGCCTCACTTGTGTGGGAGGCCCAAGTACCCGCGGCAGGCAAGGGCCCAAAACGTAGTGAGGCGACATCAAAGTGGCCTATGGCAAAACCACCTGGTTTTGCAAGGGGGGTCACTTTGGTTTTTGGCCCGGTGCTCGGCGGCCATCTAGGGAAACCTACCAAACCCATGCATTTCTGAAAACTAGACACCCAGCGGCTTCCAGGGAGGTATGGCTTGCGTGGATCCCCCAACGTTTCCTTACCCAGAATCCCCTGCAAACCTCAATTTTTGCTGAAAAAATCACTTTTTTCACACATTTTGGGGTGGGAAAGTAGTGGCATCACCGGGCTCACACAAATTTACCACCACCCAGCATTCCCCCAGGTCTCCCGGGAAAAATGGTGCCTCACTTGTGTGGGAGGCCCAAGTACCCGCGGCAGGCAAGGGCCCAAAATGTAGTGAGGCGACATCAAAGTGGCCTATGGCAAAACCACCTGGTTTTGCAAGGAGGGTCACTTTGGTTTTTGGCCAGGTGCTCGGCGGCCATCTAGGGAAACCTACCAAACCCATGCATTTCTGAAAACTAGACACCAGGCGACTTCCAGGGAGGTATGGCTTGCGTGGATCCCCCAACGTTTCCTTACCCAGAATCCCCTGCAAACCTCAATTTTTGCTGAAAAAATCACTTTTTTCACACATTTTGGGGTGGGAAAGTAGTGGCATCACCGGCCTCACACAAATTTACCACCACCCAGCGTTCCCCCAGGTCTCCCAGTAAAAATGGTGCCTCACTTGTGTGGGAGGCCCAAGTACCTGCGGCAGGCAAGGGCCCAAAACGTAGTGAGGCGACATCAAAATGGCCTATGGCAAAACCACCTGGTTTTGCAAGGGGGGTCACTTTGGTTTTTGGCCCGGTGCTCGGCGGCCATCCAGGGAAACCTACCAAACCCATGCATTTCTGAAAACTAGACACCCGGCGGCTTCCAGGGAGGTATGGCTTGCGTGGATCCCCCAAAGTTTCCTTACCCAGAATCCCCTGCAAACCTAAATTTTTGCTGAAAAAATCACTTTTTTCACACATTTTGGGGTGGGAAAGTAGTGGCATCACCGGGCTCACACAAATTTACCACCACCCAGCATTCCCCCAGGTCTCCCGGTAAAAATGGTGCCTCACTTGTGTGGGAGGCCCAAGTACCCGCGGCAGGCAAGGGCCCAAAACGTAGTGATGGGACATTTGGGATAGGCAATGTTGATGTCGCCTCACTACGTTTTGGGCCCTTGCCTGCCGCGGGTACTTGGGCCTCCCACACAAGTGAGGCACCATTTTTACCGGGAGACCTGGGGGAACGCTGGGTGGTGGTAAATTTGTGTGAGCCCGGTGATGCCACTACTTTCCCACCCCAAAATGTGTGAAAAAAGTGATTTTTTCAGCAAAAATTGAGGTTTGCAGAGGATTCTGGGTAAGGAAACGTTGGGGGATCCACGCAAGCCATACCTCCCTGGAAGCCGCCGGGTGTCTAGTTTTCAGAAATGCATGGGTTTGGTAGGTTTCCCTAGATGGCCGCCGAGCACCGGGCCAAAAACCAAAGTGACCCCCCTTGCAAAACCAGGTGGTTTTGCCATAGGCCATTTTGATGTCTTCTCACTACGTTTTGGGCCCTTGCCTGCCGCGGGTACTTGGGCCTCCCACACAAGTGAGGCACCATTTTTACCGGGAGACCTGGGGGAACGCTGGGTGGTGGTAAATTTGTGTGAGCCCGGTGATGCCCCTTCTTTCCCACCCCAAAATGTGTGAAAAAAGTGATTTTTTCAGCAAAAATTGAGGTTTGCAGGGGATTCTGGGTAAGGAAACGTTGGGGGATCCACACAAGCCATACCTCCCTGGAAGCCGCCGGGTGTCTAGTTTTCAGAAATGCATGGGTTTGGTAGGTTTCCCTAGATGGCCGCCGAGCACCGGGCCAAAAACCAAAGTGACCCCCCTTGCAAAACCAGGTGGTTTTGCCATAGGCCACTTTGATGTCGCCTCACTACGTTTTGGGCCCTTACCTGCCGCGGGTACTTGGGCCTCCCACACAAGTGAGGCCCCATTTTTACCGGGAGACCTGGGGGAACGCTGGGTAGTGGTAAATTTGTGTGAGCCCGGTGATGCCACTACTTTCCCACCCCAAAATGTGTGAAAAAAGTGATTTTTTCAGCAAAAATTGAGATTTGCAGGGGATTCTGGGTAAGGAAACGTTGGGGGATCCACGCAAGCCATACCTCCCTGGAAGCCGCCGGGTGTCTAGTTTTCAGAAATGCGTGGGTTTGGTAGGTTTCCCTAGATGGCCGCCGAGCACCGGGCAAAAAACCAAAGTGACCCCCCTTGCAAAACCAGGTGGTTTTGCGATAGGCCACTTTGATGTCGCCTCACTACGTTTTGGGCCCTTGCCTGCCGCGGGTACTTGGGCCTCCCACACAAGTGAGGCACCATTTTTACCGGGAGACCTGGGGGAACGCAGGGTGGTGGTAAATTTGTGTGAGCCCGGTGATGCCACTACTTTCCCACCCCAAAATGTGTGAAAAAAGTGATTTTTTCAGCAAAAATTGAGGTTTGCAGGGGATTCTGGGTAAGGAAACGTTGGGGGATCCACGCAAGCCATACCTCCCTGGAAGCCGCCGGGTGTCTAGTTTTCAGAAATGCGTGGGTTTGGTAGGTTTCCCTAGATGGCCGCCGAGCACCGGGCAAAAAACCAAAGTGACCCCCTTGCAAAACCAGGTGGTTTTGCGATAGGCCACTTTGATGTCGCCTCACTACGTTTTGGGCCCTTGCCTGCCGCGGGTACTTGGGCCTCCCACACAAGTGAGGCACCATTTTTACCGGGAGACCTGGGGGAACGCTGGGTGGTGGTAAATTTGTGTGAGCCCGGTGATGCCACTACTTTCCCACCCCAAAATGTGTGAAAAAAGTGATTTTTTCAGCAAAAATTGAGGTTTGCAGGGGATTCTGGGTAAGGAAACGTTGGGGGATCCACGCAAGCCATACCTCCCTGGAAGCCGCAAGGTGTCTAGTTTTCAGGAATGCATGGGTTTGGTAGGTTTCCCTAGATGGCCGCCGAGCACCGGGCCAAAAACCAATGTGACCCCCCTTGCAAAACCAGGTGGTTTTGCCATAGGCCACTTTGATGTCGCCTCACTATGTTTTGGGCCCTTGCCTGCCGCGGGTACTTGGGCCTCCCACACAAGTGAGGCACCATTTTTACCGGGAGACCTGGGGGAATGCTGGGTGGTGGTAAATTTGTGTGAGCCCGGTGATGCCACTACTTTCCCACCCCAAAATGTGTGAAAAAAGTGATTTTTTCAGCAAAAATTGAGGTTTGCAGGGGATTCTGGGTAAGGAAACGTTGGGGGATCCACGCAAGCCATACCTCCCTGGAAGCCGCCGGGTGTCTAGTTTTCAGAAATGCATGGGTTTGGTAGGTTTCCCAAGATGGCCGCCGAGCACCGGGCCAAAAACCAAAGTGACCCCCCTTGCAAAACCAGGTGGTTTTGCCATTGGCCACTTTGATGTCGCCTCACTACGTTTTGGGCCCTTGCCTGGCGCGGGTACTTGGGCCTCCCACACAAGTGAGGCACCATTTTTACCGGGAGACCTGGGGGAACGCTGGGTGGTGGTAAATTTGTGTGAGCCCGGTGATGCCACTACTTTCCCACCCCAAAATGTGTGAAAAAAGTGATTTTTTCAGCAAAAATTGAGGTTTGCAGGGGATTCTGGGTAAGGAAACGTTGGGGGATCCACGCAAGCCATACCTCCCTGGAAGCCGCCGGGAGTCTAGTTTTCAGAAATGCATGGGTTTGGTAGGTTTCCCTAGATGGCCGCCGAGCACCGGGCCAAAAACCAAAGTGACCCCCCTTGCAAAACCAGATGGTTTTGCCATAGGCCACTTTGATGTCGCCTCACTACGTTTTGGGCCCTTGCCTGCCGCGGGTACTTGGGCCTCCCACACAAGTGAGCCACCATTGTTACCGGGAGACCTGGGGGAACGCTGGGTGGTGGTAAATTTGTGTGAGCCCAGTGATGCCACTACTTTCCCACCCCAAAATGTGTGAAAAAAGTGATTTTTTCAGAAAAAATTTAGGTTTGCAGGGGATTCTGGGTAAGGAAACTTTGGGGGATCCATGCAAGCCATACCTCCCTGGAAGCCACCGGGTGTCTAGTTTTCAGAAATGCATGGGTTTGGTAGGTTTCCCTAGATGGCCGCCGAGCACCGGGCCAAAAACCAAAGTGACCCCCCTTGCAAAACCAGATTATCTATTGTTCCTACAGCGTGAGAATTTTGGAATAATATTGCAAAGAAAATGTGGCAGACATTTTGAGGTTTGCAGGACATTGGGGATAAAAAAAAAATTGTAATTCACAATAGAGACATCACCATGAACTCCCATGGGTTTCCGACAATATCTAAAGTTGGTGGGTTATTCTTGCATGGAAAGTGTAACTTGGCAGAGAAACTAAAGACAAAGATTCCTGCACAACCATCTATTCCTCAAACACACACACATACTGGTTGGATTTGGAACGAGGGCGAGTCATGGTTCAGTGTATTAAATTTTATTAACAAGAGATTTCACAAAAATGAAATGCACTGTCAATAATTAAATTCACAAAAAACCAAACCAATGACTCGCAGCTCGTGAGCTGTAAAGCCACGTCAAGGCACCAACCACTTTACAGGCCATTCACACACCTTTCATACGTGATACAAACAAGACCATTCGCACCACCAGGCACAAAAGCAACACATTACAAAATTCACCAAAAAGGGACAAGGTACACCCTGCTTCAGAAAGACAAATATTACTGCACAGCCATCTAATCCGCAAGCACACACACATACTGGTTGGATTTGGCACGAGGGTGAGTGATGGTTCAGTAGATACAATTGTATTAGCAAGTGATTTCACAGAAATGAAATGCACTGGTAATAATTGAAAGGGCGAGAAACTGAACCATTGACTCACAGCTCGTGAGCTGTAAAGCCACGACAAGGCACCAACCTCTTTACAGGCCATTCATACACCTTTCATATGTGTGAGACATACAAAACCATTCACACCGCCAGCCGCGGGCCCATCACATAACAAAACTCACACCAGCACACAGCGCCATTCAAGGGCCCATCACTTTCACACGCCCGCAATCCAGACACAGCAACTACACAGGCTGATGGATTGCGTGGAGTGGCACTCAGCTAGAAGTGTGTGTAGTGACCAGCAGAAAGTCAATACTCACACACAGCCAGCAGAGCACCAGTCCACACACACCGCTAGCCAAACACCAGTCCACGCACACCGCTAGCCAAGCGCCAGTCCACGGACACCACCAGCCAAGCACCAGTCCGCACACACCACCAGTCCACGCACACCACCAGTCCACGCACACCGCCAGCCAAGTACCAGTCCACGCACACCGCCTGCCAAGTACCATTCCACGCACACTGCCAGCCAAGCTCCAGTCCACGCACACCACCAGCCAAGCACCAGTCCGCACACACCACCAGTCCACGCACACCGCCAGCCAAGTACCAGTCCACGCACACCGCCTGCCAAGCACCATTCCACGCACACTGCCAGCCAAGCTCGAGTTCATGCACACCACCAGCCACGCACCAGTCCACGCACACCGCCAGTCCATGCACACCGCCAGCCAAGCACCATGCCACGCACACCACCAACCAAGTGCCAGTCCACACACACCAACAGCCAAGCGCAAGCCTACACACACCGCCATCACATTTAGGATTTTTTTTAACAAAAATAAATAAAAACACAAACAAATTGCAAATAGATACAAATCTTCTAACAGAAAATCTGCAACTAAATACATTGCACTAACACCAACCTTGAAACTGAATCAAATTATCCAAAGAATACAGACCAGGCAGTTCACTTTACCACTCAAGAATCCTCCCAAAAATTATTTCGTGTGTGGTACGCTCTAAAACAAGCAGAGAGACACAGTGCAGGATGAGAAGGACAGTCGGGGCAGTACATACGACTCTCCTTCCGCAAACCTTTTCGCCAACAGACTCTACATCTCCTACTGGGAAAATCTTTTGCGGGTGTGGGAGGAATGTGATCTGAAAAGTTGCGTTCTTTCAATCTAGCAACATCCTCCACCAGTCCAACTCTAGGAACACTCGCCTGTTCCACTACAACAAGGCTGGCTATTACAGACTCCTGAAACTTAGCAAAAGTCATCTTTGACTCAGGGCAAGAATCCTGGAACACAACAAAAGCATTAAACATTGCCATGTGGAAAAGATGGATAGCCAACTTCTTGTACCAAATGTAAGCCTTACGAAGAGCAGTGTAAGGTTCCAACCTCTGATCTACTCTGTCAACACCACCCATGTGCCTATTATAGTCTAAAATGCACACAGGTTTGCGCGCTTCAGCGACCTGACCCCAAACAGTCACAGGTGCAGTGCTTTCATCATGGATGGTAGTCAGCATGTAGACATCTCTCCTGTCTGTAAACTTCACAGCAAGAAGCTCCTGGCAACGCAACGCACTGCACTGTCCCCGCACAAGCTTTTGACAAACAAGTTATTTCGGGAAACCTTTACGGTTAGAGCGGATTGTGCCACAAGCAAGAGTGTCCACTTTGGCCAATTCCCTGAACAACCGCACACCAGTGTAGAAGTTGTCTACATATAAATGGTGGCCTTTGTTAAAAAATCCTCTTCCAAGTTCCCAAACAATTTTCTCAGTCTCTCCAAAAGTGGAGGGACAACCAGGGACGTTAAACCTAGATTCCTTACCGGTGTACACCCTGAAATTAGAGACATATCCAGTCCTACTGTCACACAGCATATACAGCTTTATTCCATAGCGTGCCCTCTTACTAGGAATGTATTGCCTAAAAACCAAGCGGCCCTTGAACAACACCAAAGACTCATCCACTGCAATTTGTTTCCCAGGAGCATAGATCTCAGGAAATCGATCAACAAAGTGATCAAGGACAGGCCTAATCTTAAAAAGACGGTCACAGTCAGGGTGATCTTGTGACAACGCTAAACCATTATCAACAAAATGCATCATCCGAAGCAGTAGGAAATACCTGTCACGACTCATGACTGCCGGAAAAATAGACGTTGCCATCAAGGGACTGCTAGACCAATATGAAGACATTGATGGCTTCCTTAGCAAGCCCGTCAAAAAAGTTAAACCCAAGAACTTCTTCATCTCTTCAACATTTGTGGGAGTCCACCGGGTAGCTCTAGAGTGTGGCTTAAGACTGGCACAGTTGTCCCTCAAAAACTGTTCGGCATACAAATTAGTCTGCTCAGCAATCTCTGCAAAAACACATCATCCATAAACAACTGAAAATAATTGACCGGCAAAAAGTTTTCAGTATTCACTCTAGACCCTGGAACACCAGTAAACTCTGGCAATGCCGGCTGCACCATGCCAGGGGCAACCCAGAGGTCATCACTTTCAAAGGGAAGCCTAGCAGCCCCAGCCTGCAGCCCAGAAGCCTCTTGCCGCACTACACCAACGGGAAGCCTTGCAGCCCCAGCCTGCAACCCATATGCCTCTTGCCGCACTATCGGCACATCAGTCTCCTCCTCTAACACAGGCACTTCATCCGCACTAAGAGTATCTTCATCATCCGATGACTCCATACGGAGAGACAACTCACTGCCAGAATCGTCCCCTGCCTCCTCTCCCTCAGATGCAGAGTCAGTCTCTGAACCAATATCAGAGGAAGACTCAAACAGCAAACCAACAACCTGCTGAGCAGTCATCCTGCGGCTAGCCATTATACTTACTAAGATAGAAGACTGCACAAACAAGTCAACAACAACCAACAATGTGCAAACCAAGTAAGTAAAGAAATGTGTACCTTTATCACAAAGATCAATGTACTCAAAAACTATACAATCCAATTACAAGAGACAGCTGCACTCACCAGAAACCAACTCTGCAGTGACACAGCAAAAACCAACGATATCAAACTAGAAAGAAGAAAAAAAAAACAAATTACTCACAAGACAACAAAATACACATCGAGCACCAATGCAAAAAGTTTTTGACACTCAAAAAACAAACATACTGCTATTATTACACCATTTGCAAAAAAAATTCATGCAGAGAAATCAAACACATTTACATTGTACAAAAAAGAGTCTCTTACCAAACTACACAAACAGCAGAACCGCCAGAAACACGGCAAACTGAAAAGAGCAAAAGCCTTCACCTAGAACAAAAAAGTAAAAAAAAAAAACATTACTATTGCAATTCACAAAAAAAAAACAATAAACATAACAACATTCTATGTTACTACCCAAATGGTCAATCGTTATGTTCCAGGTGGGGCAGAAAACAGCAGGAAAAAAAAAGGCTACTCTGTCCCGGGGCGGGTGGGCCAAATACATATTATAAAAATTGCCCCCTGGAAGCGACACTTGCCAAAGGGGTCACTTCCATTTTTATTTACACTAATTCCCTGGTGTCTAGTGGGGTTTTCTGCCCCCCCCCTGGGGCCAGACACGGAGCGAAAGTGGACCGATCTGCCCCCAGGGGGGGCAGAAAAGTCTGTGCAAAAATTATTCCCCAAGGGAAGCGACCCTTGCCCAAGGGGTCGCTTCCCATATCACTATAACGAAATTCCCTGGTGTCTAGTGGGCTTTTCGGCCCCCCCTGGGGGCATAAACGGACCGAAAGTAGACCGATCTGCCCCCAGGGGGGGCAGAAAAGTCTGTGCACAAATTCTCCCCCAGGGAAGCGACCCTTGCCCAAGGGGTCGCTTCCCATAACAAAATTGCGAAATTCCCTGGTGTCTAGTGGGCTTTTTTGCCCCCCCCTGGGGGCAGAAACAGACCAGAAGTGGACCGATCTGCCCCCAGGGGGGGCAGAAAAGTCTGTGCAAAATTCCCCCAAATTCAGCCCCAGGGAAGCGACCCTTGCCCAAGGGGTCGCTTCCCATATCAATATATCGAAATTCCCTGGTGTCTAGTGGGCTTTTCTGCCCCCCCCTGGGGGCAGAAACGGACCGGAAGTGGACCGATCTGCCCCCAGGGGGGGCAGAAGAGTCTTTGCAAAAATTCTTCCCCAGGGAAGCGACCCTTGCCCAAGGGGTCGCTTCCCATATCACCATTACGACATCCCTGGTGTCTAGTAGGCTTTTCTGCCCCCCCTGGGGGCAGAAACGGACCGGAAGTGGACCGATCTGCCCCCAGGGAGGGCAGAAGAGTCTTTGCAAAAATTCTCCCCCAGGGAAGCGACCCTTGCCCAAGGGGTCGCTTCCCATATCAATATATCGAAATTCCCTGGTGTCTAGTGGGCTGGGGGCAGAAACGGACCGGAAGTGGACCGATCTGCCCCCAGGGGGGGTAGAAGAGTCTTTGCAAAATTTCTCCCCCAGGGAAGCGACCCTTGCCCAAGGGGTCGCTTCCCATATCACTATTACGACATCCCTGGTGTTTAGTGGGCTTTTCTGCCCCCCCTGGGGGCAGAAACGGACCGAAAGTGGACCGATCTGCCCCAGGGGGGGGGCAGAAAAGTCTGTCCAAAAATTGTCCCCCAGGGAAGCGACCCTTGCCCAAGGGGTCGCTTCCCAAATGGCCAAAAACAACATCCCTGGGGTCTAGTGGGGGCATTCCTGTCCCACGATCGCGACGCTGTGCGCGATCGTGGGACAGGAATGCCCAGCATTGAGACATCAGGGGAGAGGAAATACTCTTTCCTCTCCGCCGATGCCTCAAGGCCCTGGAATTCCGCCCCCCCCCGCCACACCGCAGCAAAACACCTACCTGATCCGTTGGACGCGCTGGAAGAAATGAATTCCAGCGCGTCCAACGCTTCCTGATGACGCCAGCGCGCGCTGTGCGCGCTGACGTCATCAGGAAGCGTGGGGGGGCTCGGGGGTGGCAGCGGAAACTCTTCTGCTGCCATCCCCATCTGTGGGGGCACGATCGATGCCCCAGGGGGGGAGCGCCAGTGCTTCCCCCAGGGGCTGTGCTCATGACGGAGCGGTTCCGTCATGAGCACAGCTCAACCGATGCTCATGACGGAACCGCTCCGTCATGAGCATCGAAGGGGTTAAAACAGAAGTTATTTATTGTGATTTTGAAGAGGATCGAAGGATTATATAAAGTAATCAAAGTGTTGAAAGAGAAAAGTAGAAGAAAAAGACTTGTGAACAGAACCAACTTTTGCAAAATCTTTAGTGGACATTGGAAACATACTTCTAGCAGTGAGCCTTTTTTTAATGAGGAAAGGTGCTTCCAGGAAAATAGTTTACCATTTGTAGTTGATAATGG
Source organism: Triturus cristatus (assembly GCF_964204655.1). Classification (NCBI taxonomy): domain Eukaryota; kingdom Metazoa; phylum Chordata; class Amphibia; order Caudata; family Salamandridae; genus Triturus; species Triturus cristatus. The sequence continues at coordinate 468,203,813 of NC_140584.1, read as the reverse complement.
ATGTCATTGCTACGAAGTTCAGGATGGTTGTCCCCTTCCAAAAGAGGAATTGGTTGTTAAAAGTGCAGAAGAGTTAATAGTTGAAGAAGTGCAAGGGAAACGTATACAAGCTCCTGTGTATATGTGGGGTTGTAGCAGTAGTTGTACTATTCAACAGGAATCGATTGATATAATGCAAAATTTGCTATGAGAATATACACAGAAAAGTATTAAACGGAAGATTAAGTCGTTGCAAGGACTAGATCCATGTAATGTAAGAAAATATACTGAGAAACATGGGCATTCTCTGGCTTGTCTTTCAAGAAAAGTGTGTAAAAGTGTTTTTCATCACTTGAGGATGTTAGCAGTACACCATTCAGAAATGCAGAAGTTTATAAGAAAACTGTACTATGTAAAAAGTCCTGCATTATGTTTAAGTGAACTGAATGCAGCTCTTTTATATGGTTCTTTATCAGATGTTCAAAAAAAGTGTGATGATATTGAAATGCGATATTTTGGTTCAGAAGAGCAGTCAATAGAAAGTGAAAGTTTGACAATTACAGATGTTGAAGGAGATGGGAAAGTGATTAGCACTGATCAGTTTGAAGAAGAAATTGGAAGGTTTAATGTAGTGTGCTCTGAAATACCAAACCATATTTGTGTTTGTTGTCGACGTACTCAATATAAAAGTCAAACTAGGAATGTTGATTTGTATTTGAAAAGTGAAAAGGAGAACAATAGTAAGTGGGAAGAATTTGCAACGTACTTGTTGGTGGAAGGTCGATGTGAGTTAGGTGGTGATCAACGTATATGTGAATATTGTTACAACAAATTAGAAGAGAACAAAATGCCTGCTAGAGCAGTACATAATAACTTAGAATTAGTAGCTATTCCGGAGGAACTGGCAGAATTGAATACATATGAGCTGGTTCTAATTCAATCTGTTCATCCTCCTCAAACTATAATTCAGATGGAGACTAAAACAGGTAAACTGCCACCAACAGACTTGCAAAGAAGGCTGAAAGGAAGATTTTAAGAAAAATATTGAAACTATTGCTGGAGAGAAAGAGGAAAATGAGGCAGTAGTCATTCTAGTAAATGTGTACCAACAAAGAGTCGGAAAATATGGCAAGAATTTGTGGATGTTAATAAAGTTGAAAAGGCTACCTTATATCCTATAGAGAACAATATTTATTACAAAACTGTAAATGTGGATGAACAGGTAATAAGTTTAGAAGATGAATATGAAATTTCAAGTGGTCAAATAGAGAAAGTGGACAAGTCAAGGACTGAAGAGATTTATGAACATTACACAATATGTCCTTTGCATTCAAAAGAAGTAATAGGAAGCAGAATTGAGTTATTTCAAATAAAAAAAGCACAGGGAACTCCAATGAGTGTATGGGAGAAGAGCTTGTAAGCTCATTGTTTTCCACAGCTGTTTCCTACTGGAGAAGGTGGGCGATATGATGACCGACCTGAACGTATTCCAGCTTCAGAATATCGATCAACAAGATTATATTCTGAAGATCCTAGATTTCGACAGTGCATTCCATACATATTTCACCTTTTGTTTAAAAGTGATTTATCTTCTCTGTCGTATGCAGTGAACCACATACTTAAAACTGGAGTTCATCAATCACTTCTTTCTGCGAAAGAATTTGTGGAGAAAGTTGAAAAAACAGATGAAAATTTAGAAGCACAGTTAATCAATTTGATGGCATGTCAATGTGGAACAAATGAGTATTGGTATTGTCGTCATGGAGAACTCCAGTGTATGTTACGGAACTTATGCACACCAACATGGTTTGTGACACTTAGCTGTGCAGAGTGTGCATGGGAAGATTTGCTTGAGTTTCTAAGAGAAGTGAACTCCAATATTAAAAATGTTGAAATAAAGACTCCTGGCGAACTGTGTTCATTGGATCCTATAAATATGTGCAGATATTTTAATCATAGGTTTCAAGCTATGATGTCTTTATCTGCAATAAAAAGAATCCACCTCTTGGAGAAGTTACCGATTTCTTTTGGAGAAAGGAGGACCAAGCAAAAGGTGCACCTCATATACATATGCTACTATGGGTCAAGGATGCACCTAAATTTGGAACTGATTCTGACGAAAAAGTATTGTCTTTCATCAAACAGTATGTGACATGTGAGATTCCGAGAGAAGAAGGAGATAGAAGCTTCAGACAGCAAGATTTACGTTTCCAAAGTCACCGTTGTGGAAAGTACTGCAGAAGAAAATACTAAAGGAAAATTTTACACCAAATGTCGGTTTGGTTTTCCACGTCCAGTCATTTGCAAAGGAAGAGTAAATTCTTTTTTTTCTTCTGCAAGGCACACAATAACTCAGAAATCTCCAAAGAATACCTACAACTTAAAAAGAACAGAAGTGTCAAAGTATATCAATGACTACAATCCAGTCATTTTAAAAATGTGGAATGCAAACATGGACATCCAGTATTTTGCAGATAACTCAATTGCTGTTGCCCGTTATGTTACATCATACATAACAAAATCAGAAAAAACAGAGAGGAAACAAATGTGGGAAGAAATTGCCCAAGAGAAAAGCGTTAGCAAAAAATTGTAAAGCTTTACTTTGAAAATGCTTTCCCACCGAGTAATTGAATCCTAGGAATGTTCAGACCGCTTGTGCTCTTCAACTTTATATTCAAAGTCTCGAGGAATCATTTGGGTAAGTTTAGGTCTTGCCTGCTCACAGAATAGAGTGTTGAAATCACTAGAAGAAATTGAATACTTAGCAGCAAATGAAACAGACATCCCAGAGACTGGTGAGTACACAAACAACATACCCAAGATTGTGTGGCAAGGGGACAGTGAAACCAGGCACCCCTAGCAAAGCTACACTAACCAATAGATAATCAACCCAAGATGTGTATGCCAGTCACACAAGCACAATACCTGCCATCTCATAGTGATTGGGGACTGTGTCATGACATGCACCAACCTACAAACAAATAGAGCAAGCCAGTGGCACTAAGCCAAATACACCCAGCCAGACAGTTTGCCACCACAAACACACCACCGCACAGTGCAGCTGACTGTCAGGAAGGAATAGTGGGGATGCATGTGAAGTGAGTATATACAAAAGCATGATGGGGTCGGTAGTCACAGATAATGTTCCCCCTCCTGATTGGACCATCAAGACCCCTCTGAAACATGCCCACATCACAGGGAGTGGAAAATGACTGACAAGATGACTGACACTGGCTCCTGCTGTGGGGAGCACAAGGCCCTGCTAGGGCTTGTGTGCAAATCAGAAGCAGGACACCACTGACTGACATCCTGAAAGACAACTTGCACGCCCCACAATGGAAGCACGTTTCATGATGGGAAGGAGGACTGACAGCCCTGACCATACTAATCAGCATGAGGAGACAACCCCCAACACAAACTCCACACAAATCACCGGGTACAATGCATTGACACAAACCTCATTGAAATATCAGCAAAAGATACCCCGTACTGGGTGCTGCTGTGTGAAGCACAGGGGCTCACTTGGGACTTGTAGCCAAACAAACACCAGGATTTCACAGTCAGCTATCTTGCCATTGATGTCACACCCCCTCACAGGGAAGCAGAGTCAAGAGGGAGGAAGCATGGGCATGCTGGGAAGGGGGGTGTAGCCAAGAGTATGATGGGACTCGCAGTCACAGACAACCTATACCCACTCACTTGCTTTTCTCGCTCTATATTAATAACTTGGGGGACGTTTTGTCCTCACTCTGTAAAGATATACCAAGAGCAGGTACAAAGCTGATCCCCGCATTATTGTATGCGGATGACACCTTCTTGCTGGCAAGAACTGCGAGAGGCCTTCAAGCCCTTTTAAATGGATTTAATGATTTTATGGTTTCTTTGGATTTATTAATACATTTTAAAAAATCACACTCGATGACAATTGGATGTGGGGTGGCAAAAAAGGCGAAATTTTACTGTAATGGGCAGGAGCTTACCAAAGTGCTGACCTTTCCATATTTGGGGATCACCTTTGATGATAGAAGATCATGGGTCATGCAACGTGCCCAGAAACAGAATATTCTCGCTAGGGCTACAGGAGCCCTGTTGGGCTTTGTAAAACGGTTGGGTTGTAAACCCTTGCCCGCGATTATGAAAATATATAACGCCAAGTGCGTGCCTATGGCCCTGTATGGCAGTGAGGTCTGGGGTTATACGACGTCGTTAGAGATTCAATTAATTGAAAATGCCTTTTTCCGGAAACTGCTGTCACTACCTGCTTCTACCTCAATTTTTAATATTCATGAAGACTTGGGGGCTGGGTATTTAACGGATCAGATCTCTGTTGTCCCACTAATGGGATGGTTAAGAGTTTGGGCGCAGCATCCACCAAGCTTAAATCAGCTCATTTTCAAGACTGTCTGGCCCTTGACAAAGCCATGTGTATTACTTGGTTGCGATACATTAAATCTAATCTGGAGACACTTGGCTATTTAGAGTTATTTGATAGACCAAGTCCGATGACCAAACTAGAGATAAAAGCTTTTAAATCCCAGTTAATGTGTAGGGCAAGGTTGTTGAGGGAAGGCGAGGAAGTGTGCAAACCATTTGTTAGGAGATTTGTCATGTTAAGTATGGGCAGTGAGATTCAGCCATACTTGACCTATATAAACAATCCATTTCATCTGTTTCTGTTGACAAGGTTTAAACATGGCATGCTACCTTGGCTTTTAGCTCACCCGAAGGGTTTCTTCAAAGAGGGCACCTTGGGCCCTTGTCCTTGTGATAATGCCTCTGAACAAAATACGCTGCATATGCTTTTTTTCTGTAAATACTATGTTTTGCAACGTAAGAAATGTATTTGCCCTATTTTCAAGAACTGCCATTTTGAGCAAGTGAGGCCAGCATTGGTCTATCTGCAAATGCTAGGTTCTCCATTGGTCTGTTTCGGAGTAGCCAGCTATCTTACCAGGGCTATTAGAAGCAGAAATCGAATGTAACCTTATGAATCCTTCCCCCACTTTTTAGTCTGCTTGATAGTTTGAGACTGGGCTTTTTGATCTTTTTTCTTGAAACTGTAAAATAGTTTTATAATTTTTGGGTTGTCTTACTTTTTAATGATTGTTCGCCAACTTTTTGTTTAAATTTGTTTTTGTTTTTATGCATTATTGTTAATTGTGTGTTGTCTGAAATTATTTTGTAAATTATTTTTAAGTGTAACTATTTGCAAATGAAATTTTGTGTATGCTTTGATGGTTTTACCTATTAACCGAATAAAGCTATTGTTGACTGACTGACTGACTGAGTGTATACAAAAGCATGATGGGGCCTGTAGTCACAGATAATGTTCCCCCTCCTGATTGGACCATCAAGACCCCTCTGAAACATGCCACATCACAGGGAGTGGAAAATGACTGACAAGATGACTGACACTGGCTCCTGCTGTGGGGAGCACAAGGCCCTGCTAGGGCTTGTGTGCAAATCAGAAGCAGGACACCACTGACTGACATCCTGAAAGACAACTTGCACGCCCCACAGTAGAAGCACGTTTCATGATGGGAAGGAGGACTGACAGCCCTGACCATACTAATCAGCATGGGGAGACACCCCCCCCACACACAAACTCCACACAAATCACCGGGTACAATGCATTGACACAAACCTCATTGAAATATCAGCAAAAGATACCCCGTACTGGGTGCTGCTGTGTGAAGCACAGGGGCTCACTTGGGACTTGTAGCCAAACAAACACCAGGATTTCACAGTCAGCTATCTTGCCATTGATTTCACACCCCCTCACAGGGAAGCAGAGTCAAGAGGGAGGAAGCATGGGCATGCTGGGAAGGGGGGTGTAGCCAACAGTATGATGGGACTCGCAGTCACAGACAATCTACACCCACCCACATGGCCCTGCAAGATCAACCTGAACCATACTCGCCTCACAGGGAGTTGGAAGGAACTTGCAAGATGTCTGACACTGGGCTCTGTTGTGGGGAGCACAAGGCCATGCTGGCAAATGGCCAACAACAAGTTCAAACTCTGTCCGTGACAAGCTGGGAAAAAGCAGTGTACAGGCAGGCATCTGTTTGAAAAGTAGAAAATGTCATGTTTTTGAACCAACGATGCATGTAGAAACATAAATCACAGTGTGTGTCTCTTCCAAACACAGGTCGTGCTGGGTACCCAGTGCCAAATGACGCGGATACCCAGTCCCAGACTCTGGTGGACACTGAGCTCTCTGGTCTGACTCTCTCACTGTCCTCTTCGGATGACGACGACCAACCTGACCCCTCCGGTGTGAGCCATCATTCAGCTCCAGCAGCAGCAACATCTGCCCCCCCTGTACCCACGCCTCCAGCATCTGGACACCGACAGGGCACCCCCGCCAACACGGACAGACCAAGGACAATCAACATCCACAGCACAGGGACACAGGACCCCCCAGAAGCCACAGCCAACACCACCAGCAACACTACCCAAGGGGTCCCAGTGTCACCTGTGCGTACCGCCGCTGGTCCTGCCCGTGTGGAGAGGAGTGCTGGGAGGGGTGGGAGGCACAGGGCATGCTTTGCAGAGGGGTCTGGACTGCATGATGACCCCCAACTAGCACACATCTTAGATGCGTACCAGGATAGCACTGGAGGATTTGACCAGGTAGTAGGGATCCTCAAGGACATGCAACGCGATCAGGTCGCCCACCATGCCCGCATGGAGGCAAAGTGGGATGCCCTTACTGCGGTGCATCGGGACATACTACCATGCCTCCGCCAGATCAACACCAACCTGTCCCCACCCCCCTGTGTGCCCACAACATCTGTCACAACACCATCTGCCAGCGCCACAGGGAGGGAGGAGGACTCTGGCGGAGAGTCCCCTGCACCGCAGAGGCCTGCAAATGAGGATCCCTGCCCAGAAGAAGAGGGGTTGTCCGAAGAAGGACATGTGAGAGGCAGATGTCCCAGCACATCCCCCAAGGCCTACAAACCTGTTCTGGACAATGTTCTTTGTGCGCAACCCGTTCACCTTGTCCAATCGCACACAACTCGCCCACATGACATGGAGGGTTCATGTAGCAGACGACTGTGGAATTTACTCTGGACATTTCATCTACCAGCAGTTCCAACTCCAATGTGAACTTTGTATTCCCAAACCAATGTACAGCACCCACCATCCTGTGCACTTCACTCACACATGTTTGTAAATAAACTCACCAGTACACCATACTTGCCTCTGTTGTGATTCCAACTTGTCATGTTCAGGGCGAAGTGGATCTGCTACACAACACAGTGGATGCCAAATACTGGAACAATGTGACCAACGTAAGGTGAGTCATGGGGATGTGACACATGTGAGGGAGACACACCACTATGGCAACACAAACCATACTCACCATGGGCATGTCACTCATCACACACAATGATGTTGACCTGAAACACATTGGCATGCACAGACACATCACCAAGCACAGTCAGTGGTAACAAGTCCACTGGTGAGGTAAGCAGATGCCACTCAGATGTGGGAAGACAGACAACACACATAACAAAGAGTAGCACAGGTTCATTACACATCAGCAACACGTTTATTCCACAATAGTTGCACAGTAATTCTACGTAACAGTGGACACACGCTCACAATGTGTTGGAGAAGGGAAGTCCAGGGATGTGTGGTACATCAGTTGATGGGAATTGTCAACTTCCACACTGCTGTTGGCTTATGGCTGTTGGGGGTCAGTGTTGACCACACAACAGCAAAAAAGGACCCTGGGAAGGACAGACAAGATACAGTCAAAAGCACAGACGAACAGGAGAGAAATGCAATACACATGCACAAAACATGTTGCAAAACACCTACACAAACACTAGTTAGCAGTACTACCCTATTGTGGAGTACACCAACTGAATGGACACATCACAGCACACATCCAGTCAAGTCGCACACAGACACACTCAGACAGCAACAGAGCTGGCTCAAAACATTCCATGCTACCTACATACATTCACATAACAACACTGGAAACTCACATTCAGGTGAAGAGGTTGTTGATGAGCTGGGAGCGGACGTCACCATCATCTTCATCATCACTGGCATCTTGGCCCAGGCCGGGATCCTCCACAGGTGCCGGACGTTGGTCGTCGTCATCCTGGATGAGAGGCACCTCCTTCCGCACCGCCATGTTGTGTAGCATGCAGCAGACTAGTAATATTTTGCACACCTTTGCAGGCTCATATGGGAGGGCCCCTCCGGTCTTATCCAGGCAGCGAAAGCAGCTTTTCAGGAGGCCAAATGTCCGCTCAATCACCCTCCTGCTCTGACCATGTGCCTCATTGTAGCGCAGCTCGGCTGGTGTCACAGGTTTCCTGAGGGGTGTCAGCAACCACGGCATGTTGGGGTATCCAGAGTCACCTACACACAAAAAAATGAACAAGTAGCTGAGTTTTGTAGGAGTGCGGAATGCAACACTGACAAACACACACAATGAGAAACAGTCAGTACACACCGACAAGCCAGGCACGCTGAGCTGGCATCTGTGACATCAGCGTTGCAATGTGACTACTCCTCATAATGTAGGCATCGTGCGCCAAACCAGGGAACCGTGCACACACATGTGTGATCAACATGTCAGCAAGACAGACCACCAGAGCATTGATCGAATGGTAGCGCTTCCTGTTCCGGTATGCCTGCTCATGTGCCTGTAGTGGTATCAGGGCAACATGTTTCCCGTCAATGGATCCAGTGACGTTTGGCATCCTCCCCAGTGTATAAAAGGCATCCTTAATTTCAGGGAGTTCATCTTGGCTCGGGAACTTGATATACAGGTCGAGAAATTGCAACATCCCCTCCAAGACATCGCGTAGCACCCGACTAAATATCGTTTGCGACATACCACCAGCAGTAGCCACAGTGTACTGGAAGGTACCGGTAGCAAAGAAGTGCAGGGCTGCCATCACCTTCACCTCTGGGGTCAGTGCTGTAGGGTATGTCAGGCCAGGTAGCAGATGTTCCGCCAACTCCTCAATCAGTGGCCTGGTGAAGCGGTACCGTCTGCGTTTCTGCATGGTGTGCTGTTGGGCATGGGCACATATGTCACCTACAAGATCACCACCTCACATCTCAATTCCACATGTCCATATGAGTGCCATTTAGTGCAATGGGCTAATCATCTGGCTGTGTCACCCAACCTATGTGCTGCTGCAATGCTCAAAAAACCCACCCCAGCGACAAATGAGGACTCATGTCTCCCAGGCATCACAGATCTTTGCCATGCAGAAACCCAGGGTCCCTGTATTGCCACATCAACACAGCAATGAACATGGCGTAGCACGTACACACCACAAGGCAAGCGTAAGTCCCACAGGTAGTGGCTACTGTTGTTCATGCTGCCCTACATGTACGTCTCTTAGACACACACCCCATCAAGGTTGATGCATATATCAAATGGATGTGGAGACTGTCACCCATTGGTAACATGTGATCAGACCCATCTGTGACACACCATGCACACAGACTGTGGTGCACATCAGTATTGGGGCTACAGGTCTCACTGTGACATACATGCCATCATCCCCAGCATTCAGGGTGTATGTGACATGTCTTAAACATATCCAACCTGACACTGTGGCCTTTACTCATGCCCATTACTGTCCAATTGCACATCACAGTGCTAATGTGCACAACACACAAAGGATTCTGCCCCCATGTACCAGCCTGGGAGTGGCTGCACAAATTACCAGAAAAAAAAACAGCTGTGGCCCCTTCAAACACCCAGGGAATGCAGCCTCACATGCCATGGGACACTGTGTGGCCAATGCTATAGTGTGGCAGGTGTGTGCAGGTGTCCATGGCCAGTATATGTGTGTTGCATCCGTCTAATAGTCACACTAATGAGGTCCGACGCGGGTGACAATGCGTACGCATTGCACGGGTCATGACCGAGCCGTGCGTACACCTTGTCGTTGAATGCAATGAGGTCCGACGCGGGTGACAATGCGTACGCATTGCACGGGTCATGCCCGAGCCGTGCGTACGCCTTGTCATTGAATGTAATGAGATCTGACGCGGGTGACTATTATGCATACGCATCGGACAGGCATGGTCCGAGACAGGCGTACGCCTTGGCCATTGAATCGTATGGAGACGGGTTCATGTGTATATTCAATACGCGTTGTACAGTCAGTTGAACTAGCCGGGCGCACCCATTGGCTCAGGACTGTCATGGAGACGGATGCGGATTTAAAACTTGTACACTGGAAATTCAATTGGATGCCTACAACAATGTTGCAATTTCAAGTGTTCCATGAAGGTGAAGATTTGAACGATGCGGAAGGCGTGTACGAGTCGTACTTTTGAATGGATTGGCCAGATTCATAGGATGCAACCGTGTTGGACCTATCACTTGGGACACATGGCACAGATTCTGCCTCTGCAGCACAGATATAAGGCTGGCTGGCCCCCAGGGAGCTCACTTGCCTGCACTACATGCTACTGGACCACATCCCTGCTACTACTGCTGCTGTCTATGCATCCTCTGGCTCCTGCTATGGCACGTACACTGGAGAGGGCCCCAGCCTTCACTGAGGAGGAGAACCAGGCCCTGCTGGACGGGCTCCTTCCAGAGTACAGAAAGCTCTATGGGACACCAGGGGAGCAGGTGAGTGTGCTGTCCACTGCCTTCCTAATTATGCATGTTGTGTTACTAGCAGTACTAGCAGTGTGTACACAAGTGGCAAGCATTCTCACTGACTACTTTCATCCACCAAAGTGTGTAGGTACATGTAATGAACAGTTTTCCTGCTGCTAAAGTGCATTGTTGCAAGCTTAAACTATCCAGGCATTGTTAACATGTCAGACATGCATGTGAGTTTTCATTCCCCATGGTTGCACTACCTGTGTAATTTATTTCCCTTTGTGATGATGACATGTATATCCAATTGTGTGCTGCATAAATCTGGGGCATGTGTGTTAATGTACTTGTCACTTTGTCATCCTCACAGGTTGATGCCCACCAGAAGCAGGAGATCTGGCTGATCATCGCCCGTGCTGTTCGTTCTGTGGGGGTCTACAAGCACCGCATACGCAACTGCCAGAAGAGGTGGCAGTACCTTCAGGGCTGGACCCGGAGGATAGCTAGAGACCAGCTGAAGCTGTCACCTCCACGCAGGAGGGGCAGGAACCGGACCCTGACTCCCCACATGCTCCGGATACTGGTGGTGGTCTTCCCGGACCTGGATAGGCAGCGGAAGGCCAGACAGCAGCAGGAAGGGGGTAAGTCCATGCCTGATCTGTGCACTATATCTGACATGCAAATAGCAGTCTTTTGTCCTGGTCACACTTCCAAATTATGTAGGGCTTGTAGTCCCAAAATCAGGTCCCTCATCTGTGTGATGCACCCTCCTCATCTGTTCCACAGGTGTGGCCCCTACAGTCTGTTGCTTGTGTCACTAGGGCACTGTGTCCCTGCAGTCAGCTATGTTTCAGGTACCAGTCAGCATCAGTTCCCGTGACTCTGTTGTGTGTTTCATGGGTGGTTCAATTGTTTACACAATGCCTGAGATCTGATATGTGAACTGTGTGTGCCCTTGAGATGTGTACCAATTGCTGGTCTGACTTGCAACATGTTTCTGGGGTATTTAAAATAAAACCATACAGCAGGGGACTCCAATTTTTGGGCAGCAGGAGTATGTCTATCAAGTATGTCACAATTGCTTAGCCACCTGGCTACTGTCCGGGTCAAAACACTTTTTCATTTAGTCCTGCCCAGAAACACTCTGTAATGCCACTCCTGTGTATGAAATTGCAGGTTGTGCTTAGTGACATGTGCCCTCAGGTTTGTGCCTCTGTGTCATTAGGGTGTGGCTTGTTGCTACGTACACATGGGGTGTCCATGATTCAGAGGTTCAGCATGACATCTGCGATGTGACTGTGAGAGACAAGACCTGTGTGACATGTAGGTGTGTGATCATCTGACAGCGCACAATGGTGTATGCAACTGTGTCCCTCATGCAGCTGGGTTATATGCATGGCAGACTGTGATGTGTTAATGTACATGGATTTGTGTTTGCTGAGACTCATATGAATGATTTTTATGATGTGGGGTCTTCTAGGTCCTTGATATGTTGTTTGCATGGGATGGGCAAGTGCGCTGGTCATCTGCAGAGTCGGATTTACCCCTGAGCTAGGATTGTGAGTCAGTGCATATTGTTGTTGTCTGGATGCCCTGCCCCTGTGACAGGAGACAGTGTTGACTGACTTTCAGGGCATCCCAGTGCCATGGCATTGAACTTGCTATGAGTGAGCCTGCGTTGTGTTCAAGTGTGAACCATGCACCCCTTTGTGGCCTTGCCCATCAGGACATGAGTACATCATAGTGTGTGTTGTTGGCATGCATCCCAAGCATGTGAAATGAGTCTCTGCCCATCCCTTCATCCGGACACCTGTACTGAGTCAGTCGCAAGAGATGTGCTGTGTGTCTAGTGACATACTCCTACATGTTCACTTGCATGTACAACTAATGTGTGGGTGGTGCATGTTGGCACATTGGTGTGTTAGCATCCAACATGCAACGGACATATGTGTGAAAGTCAAGGAGGGATATGTGTGCCATGGTTGATGTTGAGAATGTCATTTGTCTCATCCTAAACAGTGTTGGCACTTTGAGCTGTGTTCAGCTGATGATGCCAGGGCTTGCCCTGTGATGTGATGTACTCACTGTGGTGTGTGCAGTTGGTGCAGGTGACTGATGTTGTTCTGTTACTTCCTATTCCTATCCAGATACATCCAAGGCCACAGGAGGGGACAGCTCCATGGACCAGGAGGAGCCACAGAGCCTAACAGGGACAGAAGGAGAGGAGTCAGGTGGACCCAGTGGCACGGAGGGCGAGTTGAGCCACACAGAGGAGTTATCAGCACAATCCCCCCCCAGCTGAAGGCCACAGCAGCTCTGAGGAGGACTCCCCTGTGGAGGCGGGTGTCAGCTGCCACCAAACACCAGCTAGTGAGGCTGTCTCCGCCACCGCCACCACCACCACCACCACCCCCCTCCCATCGTCTCCCTTCCCAGAGGTCCCTGTGGGCTCCCGTGTTCGTGAGCATGTCTCCTTTGTGCCAGGCACCACACCCCCTGCCCCTGTATCCCCTGCTGCCCTGAGTGAGGAATCTGTGGACTTACTTCGACAGATCCATGTAGGGCAGACGTCAATGCTGAAGGTCCTCCATGCACACACAGGTCTGTTGACACAACTGGTGTCATTCATGGAGGGCATTTCCTCTGGCATGTCTGCCCTACAGAGGACCAACTAGTCCGTGGCCTTCTCCCTGATGGCAGCAGTGTCCCTCCTCCAACAGTCCCACACCCCTCCTACCCCTGCACCACCCACGATTCCTAGCACCCTACCTGTCCCAAGCACAGAAACTCCCAAACCAAGGGCTAGACGTGCACACAAGCAAGTGCAGGGGACTGATTCCACACTCACAGGGGCTGGTTTGCTGACACACACACAGTCATCCACAACCACTCCACAGTCCTACGAGAACTCTCCCTCCCAGCCCCTTCCCTTGCCTCACCTGCAACCCCATCCCCCAGAAGCTCTTCCTCTGTGACCTTGGCCTCTTCCCCACCGACCCAGCAGATCCTGATTACAAGGGAAAGAGGAAGTCCCCACACACAGAAGGGAGTGCCCCTCACACCCGGACACCCTCCCTCAGGCGCAGTCAGATCGAGACGCCCACCCACAAGACCCCCCGGCACCAGAAGAGCAAGACCCCTCCCGCCACCACGCAGCTCCAAGGCAAAGTCTCCGTCCTCCATCCCCCAGGCCACCACTCCAGAGGTTCCCCCACCACTCCCTGCCCCGGGTTCCCCCACCCACAGATACTCCATCCCCAAAATGCTAAGGCCATCCCCCCTAGCACTTGCTTCTCCACACCTGGTCAGACAGTTGGTGCCACTGATGTGGTGACCATGTCCCCCCCGCCCTGCCGACCTCACCTGTCCCCCATTCCGCTCCCATGGATGTAGGCACTCCTTTGGAGTCCACGACCACCCCGTCTGACTTGGGCACTGCAGTGGTGAGCCAATCCACTCCATCTGACCTGGCCACTGGAGTTGTGCCGGCACCCACCCCATCTGACTTGTGCCCCACAGTTGTGACAGCACCTACCACTTCAGTCAGCTCCACTGCAGTTGCAAGTGTCTCGCCTGCATCCCCCACCTCTTCACTACCTCCTTCTGCTGCGCCCTGATCCTATTCCTGCGGTGCCTGGCCTGCCCCCATGTATGCCCCTCCGAGGGGATGACCCCGGTCCTTAGCAGTGTAGGCAAGCAAGGTGTGACAGTTGTCACTCTAGTTCACTCCTTGGCACTTTGACATGGACTGGCCATTGGCCTTTTGGTTGCACAGACGTTTAGCATTTCATATACTGAATTTGTCACTCTAGTTCACTCCTTGCCATTTGGACATGGACTGGCCATTGGCCTTTTGTTGCAACAGACGTTTCAGTTTTCATATGCTGAATAAAGCTTTTTACTTTGCCCCTGTGCACTTGATTTAGCTGTACATCATGTTGATGTTGTTTTACATTCCCTTGCACCTGTAATGCTTGGTTTCCAATGTTGCATACTGATGTGTTGATGTGAGGTACTCCCTGTGGTCCATGAGATATGTATCCTATTCTAGTGGGTATCCATGTCATCCTTTGCAGCTAGATGGGTGTGTCTGGATCAACTATTTGTGTACATCTCTCTGTGAGCATTTTATTGGCATGGTCACATCTGTGGCTTGCACTCCTGAACATATGATGTGCTTACCATTGTCCAAAATGTTACTTCCACATACTTTGTGCTCATCACTACAGGCCCTACAGGTGTGGGCATCATTTTAATAGGAGCAACTGGGTCCTCTGTGCAACTTGCTAGACATATGTTTTGGGTATGTGCAGCTGACTTAGGGGAGACTCCCATACCCAGGCTGTTGTGACCAGAGCCTTCATTGTGTGGTAACTGATGGCTGACTGACCAAGTGATCTGCAGACATGAGTGGGACTTGCGGTGAATATGTTTGGCACAGCTGGGCTCCCACAGGAGTTGAGTCCCCTCAAGTTAGTGTGTTGTCCAGTGACATGGCCTGGGCCCATGGTGTGTGTTGGTTGTGCATGTGTGTGTGTCCACATCCCTGTTCATACACAGACAGGGTTCCCTTGAAATGTTTCTGTTGTTGATGCTTGCTGAGTGGTACTGGGTTCATCCCACTACTTTTCCAATGGGCTACCAGATGTGTGGGTGCATGACACACTACTGTTAATTGGTGTATCATCATTGTGATTTGTCATTTCTGAGTGGTGATGATGTTGTCAGACACAGATGGGACACAGACAGGGTTCCTCAAGGCACTTGTTTGTTCACAATATCATGTAGTTGTCCCTAGGTGGTAGTTTTCAGTGATTGAGACATTTGTATGTGTGTGTGACTACTCCCACTTGTTGGGTTCACGGCAGCGATGCTGGCAGGTGTCAGCATGGGTGCCTTGTGTTCCTCCTTGGCATCTGCATAGTCCTGGGACTGTGGCAGGGATTCTGAAGGTTACATGACCTTTGAGGTCATGGCCATGTACCGCATACTGTGCAGTGTGTCTGTCATTCCACAGGGTTGTAAACAGTCCTTGTGTGATGTGTGTGTGCACCTTAGTTCCTGGCAACATTCCTGCATTTGTCATGGGTGCATGTGCAATGTCACCTGTCCATGTGGACTTCACAGATACACATTGTTGCAGTTCAGGTGTGTGTGTTGATGGTGGACTGATGTGAATGTTTGCATGGATGGTCCCCTATCTCCCGTTTGTCCATGGATGAGGGGCCATGCTGAGTGATTTGTGTTTGTGTATGTGTGGTGTACGTTTGTGGTACAGGACACATGTCTGGGTTTTCCAGTTTGTACGACATCTGCCTTTGTCATCACAGTGGAGGTGTCATGCATGCTTGTGTCACCCCACTGTCTGTTCCCTGGGGGTAGTGGTGTTGTGTGTCAATCTCTTGCTGTGTTAGTTGGTGTTCATTCAAGCTTGTGTCACATGTGGCTGTTGTGCTTCCTCTCATCTCCCAATGCCTGATTGGCCACTGAGGGTGTCCCAATGATGGTTTACTTTTGTATGGCACTGTGTCCACATCTGTGTCACTGTGGTTCAGCCCCCCTCATGTGCTGTGTAGTTGACACACACACACATGTTGTGTCCGATGTGCAGTGTGAGTTTGCCTGTTTGTGCATCTGCACCAGTGCATTGGTATTGCTGTTGTGGGCCTTGGTCTGGATGCTGTTTCTGTGATTTTGCATGCTGTCCCTGTGAGTCATTTCACATCATTGTACACATTCATCATGGTTGTTGGGTGCCATTGCTGGCATGGAATGTGAGTTTGTGAGCTGACACCTACAGTCTACACATGTTCTTTTGATTGGTGTGTCTATTTTCGAGATGTGTGCATGCTTGGTGATGCTCACTACTGCTGTTGTGTCATTATACGCTGTGTGCATTGTCAGCCCCCATGTGTGGTGCTTGTCTGCACATGGCCGAGAGTGTTATGTTTTCACAGCACTGTTAGTCTCACCACATCTCTGTGTGTATGGGACACAGCACTAGTTTGCTCCAGAAGTGTTTGATGTGTTGGGAGCAGGGATCATACATGCTGTTTGTTATTTGATCATGATGACACTTACCTTTTGGTCACTGTGTTGAGGGGGGTTTGGTCCCCATCACCACAATGCTCGACATCTGCTGCATTTTGTGAGCCCCCACTTAACTTCTGCTCTACACAGTGAGGGGGTGTTCTTTTTACATTGCCACAGTGCTATGGTGATGCTTGCCTTGTGTATGTCACACTCATGTGTTGGTCACACATGTGCTGTTACTTACATTGTATGCTCGTAGCCATAATCACTGTTGTGGGCATTTGTCACAGACTACACACTGTTGTCATGATGTCATGGGGGATGTATTTTGCAGACATATCTGATGTTTGCGTATGCTGGATGTGTTGCGCATCACCCATCCTATGGGTGTGGGTGGCAGGGGTGATGGGCAACATAGTCCCTATGGGTGGGGGTGGCAGTAGTGATGAGCAACATGTACCCTGTGAGTGGGGGTGGCAGGGCTGATGGGCAACATAGTTCCTATGAGTGGGGGTGGCAGTAGTGATGAGCAACAGGTCCCCTGTGAGTGGGGGTGGCAGGGCTGATGGGCAACATAGTTCCTATGGGTGGGGGTGGCAGTAGTGATGAGCAACAGGTCCCCTGTGAGTGGGGGTGGCAGGGGTGATGGCCAACATAAGCACTAGGGGTGGGGGTGGCAGGGGTGATGGGTAACAGGTCCCCTGTGAGTGGGGGTGGCAGGGGTGATGGGCAACATGAGCCATATGGGTGGGGGTGGCAGTAGTGATGGACAACAGGTCCCCTGTGAGTGGGGGTGGCAAGGGTGATGTGCAATAGGTCCCCTGTGAGTGGGGGTGGCAGGGGTGACGGGCAACATAAGCACTGGGGTGGGGGTGGCAGGGGTGATGAGCAACAGGTCTCCTGTGAGTGGGGGTGGCAGGGCTGATGGGCAACATAAGCCCTAGGGGTGGGGGTGGCAGTAGTGATGAGCAACAGGTCCCCTGTAAGTGGGGGTGGCAGGGGTGATGGGCAATATAGTCCCTATGGGTGGGGGTGGCAGTAGTGATGAGCTACAGGTCCCCTGTGAGTGGGGGTGGCAGGGGTGATGTGCAACAGGTCCCTTGTGAGTGGGGGTGGCAGGGGTGATGGACAACATAAGCACTAGGGGTGGGGGTGGCAGGGGTGATAAGCAACAGGTCCCCTGTGAGTGGGTGTGGCAGGGGTGATGGGCAACATAAGCCCTAGGGGTGGGGGTGGCAGTAGTGATGGGCAACAGGCCCCCTATGGGTGGGGGTGTTAGTGGTGCTGGCCATGCTACCCCTATGGTGGGCTGTTGTTAGTGGCCAGGATATGGATCCCCTGTGTGTGTGTGCCATTTAGTGGGTACGTGTCGTTTGTTTATGTGGTAGGTGTCTGACTTACCGTCTGCGCCATCGGCATCGGTTCCTGATCCGGTAATAGATGTAGACTACTGGTATGACCTGCGCGATGGGATTCATGATGTGTTCGTGTCGTACACGCTGCTTGTTGCTCCGTCTCGTACCCGCTGCAAGCTGGTCCGTCTCGTAGCCATGTATTGATTTGTGGCGCGAATCGTAGCTGATATGCTTGTTTTTCGGATGCTGTGACGTGCCATCCGGCGCGTAGGAAGTACGCATCGTACTTCTCATGCTGGAAACTGCTATGGATACTGCTTCCGGGCGACACGGTTCCTCTTTGGGAGTTACGGCTCGGACAGAGAATGGGTCTTGATTCACAGCCTACGTGTCGGTCGTGTTTTTGGCAGTTTTGCGCATCGTACTTACTTTACAGGACGGACCGGCTCCGGGCACGTGTCAGTCGCAGGGTAAGGCTACGGACAGCTGTCCGACCGGCCATCGGAATCGGCCCCACAATGTTGAACAGAAAGAAATATATGTTCAAGTGAGAGAACAGATAGAACATGGTTTGTTGCATGAAAAAAAGAATGTGTATTTTCATCTTTTAAACCTCTTCTGATGTACATCAGTGGTCAAGCTGGGACAGGTGAAAGTTTTTTAATTAAAGTTTTGACCAGTTATCTTCAAAAAACTACTGGTTCACATTTATGTTCTGTGGTACCAGCTCCAACTGGATTAGCTGCACACAATGTTAAAGGAGTTACTTTGCATAGATTACTGATGTTACCAGTTGAGCATGATAGTAAATTACAATATCAGAAGTTGACTGGAGAAGCTTCTCATGAAGTGTGAAGAGAGCTGAAGAAAATGAAATTATTAATTATTGATGGGGTGAGCATGGTCTCAAACTTAATGCTTGCTTTAGTACACTTAAGATTGCAGCAGGTATTAAAAACAGATTACAACGTTCTCTTTGGAGGAAAACATTTCATTGTATTTGGAGATCTGCTACAACTAACACCTGTAAAAGGAGAACCAGTGTTTAAAACTCTTCTACATGAAGACACAAAGAAATCTCTGGGAAGTATTGGAAATGTAAAATTTTGAATATAAAGAACTCACTCAGAATATGCGACAAGCAAGAGATGACGATTATGGAAATATTCTAAAAGATGTAAGAATTGGTGTTCTAAGCAAACATGGTAAAGAAGCTTTTCAAAGTTGTCTACTAAAGAACTTGTTTAGAACTGAAAACACACCAGAAGAAGTAATGTACAGGAAAATAAAAAAAAGTCTATAGTTTGCTTAATGCCTACAGTGGAAGAGTGTTATACATTTAATAGAGAGCTTATGAAATTGGAAAATGAAGAAATAGTTCACATTGAAGCTATTGATAAAATTGAGCATCAAGGAATAACAATTCTTCTTTCAGAAAAACTGCAGACTAAATTGGATTCTTTGGAAAAGTCTGTATTAAAAACTGCTGGCTTAGAATTTTTTTTAGATGTATGTTTAAACTGTCGGTTAATTTTGAGGCGTAATCTGAATGTAGAAGAAGGTTTAGCGAATGGAGCAATGGGGAAAGTTGTTGATTTTGTGAAATATCAAAATAGAAATGGAATTGAATTCTTGAAAGTTAAATTTGATCAGATTACAGGGGTAAAACAGATTGCGCGTTGTGCTGTACGTTTTTTCTTGTAAAAGACTTGTATGCTCGTAGAAAACAGTTTCCCTTCTGTTTAGCATATGCAATAACTATTCATAAATCTCAAGGTGTAAGTGTAGATAATGCTTTGATAAATGTAGGAAGAACTGTGTTTAAAGAGGAAATGGTATACGTTGCATCATCTTGAGTTAGAACGTTGGCTGGTTTGTATTTAATTGATTTTGATGAGAACAAGGTTAGTGCTGATGTTAATTGTGTAAGAGAATATAATTGTTTGAGAAGGCTTTATGCTCCAAGTTTAGGTGAATATCCTATTTATGAGAAATGTGTTGTGTGTTCAAAACGCAAACATTATGAAGAATCAACTATTGTTGGAAAGCAGAAACCAAATCAAGAGAAAAGAAAAGATGTAAAGAAGGAGAAAATACAAACAAGTGATGATGTTGTCGGATTCCAATTAAAAAATGCTTCTGGTGTCAACTGCTATGGTAGTGTTATTCTAAACGTTATATTTTATCTTGAAGATGTTTATGGTGAAATTATGGAAAGTCAGGAAAATAGATTATATTCAGCACTTTATACTTTATTTCAAGAATTGAGACCTGATAGAAGTAAGATCCATTCTGGTTCTGTTATTCGCCAACTGTTGGATACATGTACTAGATCTTCAGTGTTCAGTGCTAATATACAAGATGCACTAGAATTTCTGATGGTTATGCTTGGAGTACTAGAAGTTGAAGGAATTCAGATTGAGAGTTTATTTGGACTCAGTTACAAATGAGAACATAAATGTGAACAGTGTTCATTAACTTCAAGCACTATAGTTGACAGAGAACGATTTCTATATTTGACAATACCTGACTGCAAATCTGTACCATTTTCCAAATTACTAAAAGAAGCAGATCACAAGATGATCTGTTCTCATTGTAAATCAACAATGCTATCTACATTATGCCTACAAAGATATGGAAAATATTTGATTATAATACTACAACGCTGTAGACCAAATGGAAGGAAAGTGGAAACCAAAATTAAAAATGTTGTTGTTAGTTAAGTATCTATTGCTGGAAGAACTTTTGCAACAGTTGCTATTGTTTTCCATGCTGGAAGTACTACCACAAGTGGACATTATACAGTTTATTTAAAGTGTAATAATGGTTAGAGTCACTGCAATGATACACACTTGGAAATGAAACCGAGATTGCCTTATGAATTACCCAACTCATACTTGATATTTCTGAAACAAAGATTTTAGATACACCATTCGGCTTTGTGGGAAGGTGTAAAGATACTTTAAGGAATTCATACTGGATGCTTTCAAAGCAAAATTTTTGATACGTTATTTGGTGTATTGAGAAAATGTTCCCAGAAACTACGAATTAAAGGTAAGATTTGAAGATTAGAAATAGTATTGGATGTGTTATTTGTGTTGATTTTGTATTATATTTGTGAGAATTAGGGATTTTTTTTAACAATCTAGTTGATTGTTTTTTTCCCTGCTGTTTATGATGAAACTACTCTGACACTGTGAATAGTGAAGTTAAGTAGTAGCTGATGACAGCAAAAAAAGGGAGAGAATTTTTTTTCTGAATGTTAAATTATTTTGTAATATTTAAAAACTCACTGTAATTTGTGAAATATATTACATTACATAGTAGTTTTGCAGTTTATTTTATGTAGTTGAAAAGTTAGAAAAAACAGTCTTAATGACAAATAGCACAATAGTAGTCCGATATTTGAAAAACCTTTGAAATTCACTGAGAAAACGATAGGTTTTACAGACGTTATAGTTAGAAATTTGTCATAGTTACTTGGACATTTGACTCATATAAAACCAGAGAAATTCGCCTGTTATAGTTAGTTGAGGTAACTATAACTCGCGCGCTCGCAATGCACTGCTGATGACGTCACATATTACATCAATCATGACAAGGTCAGTGACATCACTCATGACATCACTGATGACATCTCAAATGACATCACTGATAACATCACTGATTACATTATCCACGTGATAGTCTGACACACCTCTTCACACTCTAATATAACCTTTAATACACCCACTCTAAAATACAGACTACCATTTTCGAAACCATAGACAGACCAATACTATAACGTCTCTGAAACCTATGGATTTTTCAGTGACTTTCTAAAGTTTTTTAAATGCTAATTTCTAACTATAACGTCCCTGAAACTTATGGTTTTTTTCAGTGAATATATGTATTTTAAATCTAATTTCTGTTTTTAATTCTTTTTATTCTTTAATACATGTAATATTTATTAATTCATTTTATATATCTATATCTATATATATATACAATACTTTGTACAACTATATTTATGAAATCGATATTTTTTTCTCAATATTTTTGTACTTCCCATTGTAAGTATAGGATGTAGATTTTTTGACATCAATATTTTGGTCACAATATTTTTGTATGGGGGTATTTTTAGTGTCGCTATTTTGTCAGGTACAGTGCTGATAATCCGGGCAGTTGCAGGGAAGCCTCTAAAAGTTTGTTTGGTCCCTGTAGCTCACACAGGAGGTCATCCAGCTGACCCCTTGAGTCACTCTAGGAAACTTGGAATCAAGGCAAGCAAATCCAATCTTACTTCTTCAGACAGCAAGGTAGCCCTTCCAGAAGCAGGGAACTCCCTCTGGCAGCAGGGCAGTCCTCCTACTGAATCTTCTAAAGGTCTAGGAGTGTTTGCTTGGAAAGTTCCGAATGTCCAGTTTTTATACCTGGTATCAGTCTTTGTGTGGGTGAATTCCCTGACCTACCCCAGAAATGGATCTACTCAGTTCTATTTCTCCTGGGCATGGATCCAAAATGTCTAGGGTGATGAAGGCAAATGCAGGCCTGGTGCCAGATTCCTTTGTGTGTGCTTAATGCAGGGCCCTTTGAGATGTAATCAGGGCAGGGTACAGCTTCTCCCCAACCATCCTGTAAGGAAGTCCGTCTTCCCGCACACCAAGGCTTCCTTTGTTCCCATGTCTGGAACCAATACTCAACCCACAACAGGAGAGCCATTCATAGTCATTTTACCAAGGACACTGGCAAAAAGACACAGATGGTTTGGGCAGGAAAATGCCAACTTTTTAAAAATGGAATTATTTAAATTGTAACGTAAAATCGAACTTTACCATTAGAGAGGATTTAAAATTACAATTTATTTGAGTGCAAACATTATTTCTTTATCTGCTCCGAATCTGAAGATAGCACTTATTAAATGTAATAAGGTAACCCAGTGTTATTCTATGAGAGAAATAGGTCTTACAATAGTGAAACATGACTTTAGGGTCTTTCGCTGTCAGGACAGTTAAAACATAAACACAGATGTCCTACTTTTTCAATACCATGCACACTGACCTGTGAGCCTTTAGGACTTACCTTAGGGGTGACTTATAAGTATTAAAAAGGAAAGATTAGGCCTGGCAATAGGTATATTTTGCGAGGTCAAAATGTCAATTTAAAACAGTACAATAGGCTGCAATTACGGACAAAAAAATATGTTTCAAAAGGCTACTTTGGTGGGTGCCACAATGAGTGTT
Source organism: Triturus cristatus (assembly GCF_964204655.1). Lineage (NCBI taxonomy): Eukaryota > Metazoa > Chordata > Amphibia > Caudata > Salamandridae > Triturus > Triturus cristatus. Next base: position 468,180,621 of record NC_140584.1, on the reverse strand, counting down.
GCAGCACACTAGTAGCATTTAATTTACACGCTCTGGGTGCATGTAGTACCATTTACTAAGTACAAGTAAGTAAATTAAATTCGCCAATTGGGTTTATACCTATTTGATGGGAGATCACAAACACTTAACCACTAGTTAGCACAAGTAAGGCGAGTGCTAAAAGCCAACAAAATGAGTTACACAAAAAAATAGGGTGGTGAAGGCAAAAAATTGTGGTACAACCATGCAAAAGATGGTTATTTCCAACAGACAAGTGTGTCTTTTAAAGAAATTAATATTGTCAGAACCTGCTCGGTAACTGTAAAAAAAAAGATTAAAGTTGCCTGGGGTACTTGATTGATGCCTAAGGCTACATTTAGAGGGTAATATGTACAATAACTCATTTATTGTACATGTTATCCTACACAGACTTAGGGCCATATGTAGGTAATTTCTATTTACCGATTCCTAAATACCGAATGTTACCGATTCGGTATTTAAGAATCGGTAAATAGAATGTAGGTAAAAAATCGGTAAATTTTACCGATTCGTTAATATTCGTTATTACAGATTCGGTATTTACCGAATCGGTAATAAGGCATACCTTCCCATTCATTCCTATGGGCCTGGAGGCCCATAGGAATGAATGGGAAGCCATTCACTATTACCAATTTGGTAAATACCGAATCGGTAATAGGGGGAGCATATTCAAGGGTGGCAGGGTGTCACATTGACACCCTGTTGCACCCCTGAATCGTGCATGTGTGCATATGTGGCGCACATACATGCCCTAAGGGCATGTATGTCTGCCACATGGCACTTTTAAACAAGCATTGGCATAGCCAATAGGTCTCGCCTTTGGGACCTTATAAGTGTTTAGCCATGCAACAGTTAATGTTACTGCACCAAGGATATTGTGCTGGATAACTAAACACTTAAACGGTCCCAAAGGCGAGACCTATTGGCTATGCCAATGCTTGTTAGCATTTGAGTGTGATTATAGAGGTATGGGCGAAACCGTTTAGGGCCGTTCCGTCCAGAATTTGATGGCCTGTGGTGTTGAAAGCACTGCTAGATAACAAGGGTATAAGAAGTCGGGAATGGGCACAAGTGAAGGGTATGACATGAAATTCCAAATGTCAAAATCATAAAATGTGTGATTTAAGAAATGGATGTCGTTTAAGAACAAATGTGTTATTTTCTTGAAAGTTAAAAACAACCAATAACTGCATTGTAAATAGAGACACGAGTTTTCCATTTTTACTATAAATGCTTCCCTCTCTTTATTTTAAAAATCACAAAGAAGTAGAGGTTAAGGGTCTGATTTGCAAAGGGACTTACGTGTAGTAAAGGTACAAGTGTGGAGTCTCTGCACTCTGGGCAGCCTCTCTGTCCAGCGCACTGCAGTGAGTGCAGTGCGGAGATTTTGCCATGAGTGAAGAGACACGTAACTTTATTGCATATTAGTCCCTTTGTGATTTGAGCCCTAAGCCTTCATTTAGGGTCTCATTATATGTTCAATCATGTCTGCTAGATCAAACGTTATGCATATAATCAGAAGCCCTAGTATTAAAACATGCCATCCTGTAATGTGCCATACATTGTCATTACCTTTTCTGTTTGTGAAAGGCACCAGTTATCGAAAGTAGTAAAATAAACTTTTACTAAACTCACCTTGGTGAAACTGCAACGATTGCTGCTGCTTATTGAGGAGCATAAGGGCTGGTACCCAGCTAATGCCCTGTGCGCTCATTGAGAAAAGTGTGGGGTGACCAGCAATATCAAGGGAGAGGCAGAACGATCTACGAGTATGAGCATAGACAAGAACAGAGGAGAGGATAGGATAGTGGAATGAAGGTTCCCGAACACAGGAGAGGGTTGAGTAGTCGGTTACAGGACAGGCAGTCAGTGCGAAGGGAAACGCAGGGGAAACTGTTGGATGAAAGAGGCAAAGATTTGATGAAGGGAGGACGAAATGGTTACGGGGGGGCACAGGGTGGATTAGCTACTTTCATAAGAGGAAACGTTTGTTAGGAGGATGTTGTGTTAAATCGTAATAATGTAACTGCGCAGGGTTGAGGCGAGTGAGGACTTAAGCACTGTGGACTAATTATAGTGTTAATCTTGGAGCAGATGTAGCAGGGTGAAGTCATGAGCAGGTAAGGATGAACAATAGAATACTGATAATTGAAGATGATGGAGAGAGTAAAGAGCTGAAGTTTTGCACAGAGCGCTTGTGGATGGTGAGGTAATGAGGTCCTGGAAATAGATAGATGTGACACCTCCTAGATCATTATGCAGTGTATGAAGGGCTTGCTTATTAACCAAGAAGTTAGCAGTGAATATGTGCTTTCGCCATTTATGTACTGCTGCCCTCATTTACTGTTATGCGCTCTTATTTCAAGTGTAATTCATGGCTGAGGCCTATCTTTGGTACAAGGTGGATAATGAAGCAGTTGTATGAGCTGTAGTGCAAGACTGAAGTGAGGTCTTTATGAAGATCACGTGGAAAGCAGTGAGAGCAGTGGGGTCCTGTTTTCTACAGCAGATGGGTACATGAGAGAGCGATCTACAAGGAGGCGAACTGATTTGCATGTGAAATGTGTGATGTCAGATGGAGCGATGATGGGTTTAGATTTGGATAAAGTGTTTGAAATTAGCATAAAATTGAGTGGCTTATCTTGCTTGTGGGTGGGATTAAGGAAGGTGTCATTTGAGGAGTGATCGACAGAAGTGGAGACACTGCCGAAAGCATCAGTAAAATATTTTGGCAAGTTATGGTCACACCAGTGAAAGCAGAATCGTTTGGTGAAGGCAATAAATAGGTGTGTAGCATAATTTCAGCCAGCTGTAACTGAAAGCCATTACTATATAGTTACAGAGACGAATGCGTTTCCAGATGTTTGGAATGAAAGAGGCTTATGGTGCGAGTCCTAATGAGAAAACATCTTGTCATCCATAATAAAACACTGACCAAGGAGAGTAAGATCACATAGGTATGCTTTACTAAGGTAATACCTAAAAAAAAACAAATGTTAGATTGGTTTTGAAATAACAGTAAAATCATGAGTCTGAGTTTTAGGACCTGGAAGGCCAGTGCAATCAGGAGTGAAATACGGACAGTATTGGAGCATGCTAGTATAAACTATGTTCAGGATCCTTTGAGACACCTTTAAAAATACATTTTAATACAAGTAAAAGGGATAGCTCCTTTCCGCTCCTAAAGCGTCTTTTTTTTAACGTAGAACAAAATGCTGTATGGTGCTCTGTAAAACACGTTAGCGCCACCTGGTGTATTTCATGCACTACGGCCCCAGAAATGTTCTGCCAAATGCAATGGATCTCCGTCACATAAACAAAGGCAATAAAAATCAAACATCAAAGCGGCAAAAGTGAAAGTAATCGAGCAGAGCATCAAAGGGCTGGGTGAGAAGGGAGGGGGGAATGCAAGGGTCAAAGCGGCTAAAGTGAAAGAAAGCTATAGAGAAGGGAGGGGGGAGTGGGAGCAGCTGTGCACGTGCCTGTGATCGTGCACTCAAGGTTTAGGCCAGCCAAAAGACTGTGGGTAGCACTTTGAAAATCCCACATACAAAATGTCTCTTCGAGCCTTTGGCTCAGCGACACCTAAAAAGCACAAAATTGCTTTTGAAAAGGTATTCGGTATTTACCATCAACTTGTAGTTGGTGGTAAATAACGAATCCTTAAACCAAAAATGCACTCACTTGAGTGCTCCCTACATAGGATTTAAGGATTCGGTAATTTACCGATTCGGTATTTTACCGATTTCTTAAAATACCGATTCGGTAAATTACCGAATCCTTAAAACCTGCCTCCAACATTTGAAAGGGCTAAATACCGGTCGGTAACGGGAAAATTACCGATATTAGGCCGTTACCGACCGGTATTTGGCTATCTACATCTGGCTCTTAATGAATTCAGATGTGGTATTGCTCATATCACAATGCAGAAAAAAAGTATCATATTGACTCTAGGAAATGACTGGCAAAAATATTGGGAAAACTGTATTACCATACACTGTATCTAAATATTCCCGCAAAACCAGAAGTTAAAAAACAGTAATATTGGCAATTGAGTTTCACTTCCAAGTCTTGCATTGTGCTGTACACCAAAATAGGCAACTTTGAAAGGCAAAATCAGACCCAGAACTTCACTTAGGCCTTGATTACAAGCTGGGGGATAAATTCCTTATGAGACGGTCATAGGTCTTGCAGCAGTTAGAGAATCTCAGCAGACCCCTCTGGGGTAGGTGAATGAGTCCTTTCCTTTTTATATTTTAGGCATTTACTGTTTCTTAAGCCTGCATTTTTACAGGCAGCGTGTGAGTTCACTCTTCCTTAGAATATAGGCCTATGAGGTTTTTGGGTTTCTGCGCTGTTTCTATTAAGTTTTGTTTGAACAAAAAGATGGAGCATTTGGCCTGAACTGGACTTCTTTTATGCTGGTAGTCAGAGTGTCCCCTGCATCTTCAAAAAACATCTAAAAGTAATGTTGGTTACTTTAAGTTCAGGTAGGCCTTAGAAAATGGGTGTTTCTTTCTTCTTGAGTTTTTTCCTTTGAATTCTTCTGAGGTCCTTGGTTTGGGTTCTGTTAAATTGAATTTCAGTGACAATCTGTTGACCATATAGGAGTTATAGGTATGATGAATTCATGCTTAGGGAGCCATAGAGAGTACTGATATGGGTCAGGTATCTGCTAGGAATTCTCAGTCCTCTAATGAGGGTGTCTAGGTTCTTTCGAATAAAAGATTGTGACAATAATTGGGTTAAATTGTCTAACATTCTTTATCTCATGAATAATTAAGTTGTCTTGTGTTGTGCTGAAAAGACGCAAGATAGAAAAATACACAATACGTTCTGTCTTTAGAAAGGAGGCTTCCATACAGGAGTTCATTGTGGAACAATCCTGAAGTGTAGCTCAGTGGCACAAATTTGTGTTTGGACTCTCAGAGCTCTAATATACAGGGCTTCAAACCCAGCCCAAGGGTTAGCTGAAATGACTCCATTGGGGAATAGACTAAAGACCTACTTGAAGTAGGTGGTATTTGCGAGTGTTTTGCGACCACAATTACAGTCGCAAAACATTAGTACATGGTTTTGAGACTCACTATTTGGAAGGGAACTTGCTTAATAGGCTTTGTACATGGCTCATGAAGTTTTTGCATGCGCAAACGGGTTCACAAACCAATTTGCGCATGCAGAACAGGCCGTACATCTGGCCCCAGATCTTTGTGTGGTACTCATATAACAGTCGTGTGCGGGTAATAAATAATAGTTGGGCCCACAGAAATGCTCTCTGATTTCAGAAATGTTTGAATAAACTGTCGGGAACACTGCTTTGGTCATTTAGGTTATTTATTTACATGGCTTCTCAGAGATCTTCACACACACTATTTCTGTCCGTACCAAGGCTGGCATACTTAGTGGATTTATTCTAAAATGATTTTCATACGTTTTTTCCGCCTTCTGCAATCCATGTTTGTCTCAACCTTCCTAAATGTATATAAATAAATCAATAAAGCAAATGTATCATTAGGCAGTTGTGGGTATGAACCACAAGTCCTTAATGGTACCAGGCATTCTACTATTAAAACGTTATCTTAAATAATAAGTTGCTTTGTGATATTTATGTAATATAAACAGCTACTTTAAAAGCTGGAAAAGCTGGGAAAGAGATGTGTAATGCTGACAAAAAACTAAAATTACACAGGTCATGGTTTAACACTGTTGAAGTGTTTAGCAGAAACTAGCAGCAGTGTGCAATTGTGCTCACTCGCATTTATCTGTAATTGAAAGCTCAAACAGGGGCCTTTTGTTATTTCTGATGGTGCCCTGCAGCTAACCAAGTTTTCTGTGTATTTTGGCCCATTCTCCTCCGAATAAAGGAATCTAATTACCTGCAATTTTAATTGCACAGTCTAATACTAAAAGTGGTTAATAAAACGACATTTGTATTTACAGAAGAGCACAGCTTGTGAGAGAACCCTCAAAACATTTGGCAGGAATCCCAGTCTATGAAGCGTTGGAACCCCTAATGACTGCAACATGTAAACAAGTGTTTTGTTTCAACTGATAATCATTAACTTCCAGTGGTGTCAGATTTATTCCATTAGGTTTTGTTCACTTCTGTGTCAGACTGCATTACAAAGGCATCTGCTGCTCTGGAAAAGAAATGAGAGCGCGGTTCATGCTGTTGTCACCCTTAAGCGAAGTGTCAAGAGGCAAGTGGAGGGTTATGGGGTAAATGCTAGTAACAAGCAGAAATAAGCAATGCAGTTTGAACTATGCCTTTATTCGGCATTTTCTAAGATATTTGGTGATGCAATTATTGCCATTAGGTTTAGAGTTCTGTGCAAATGGAAGGGGAAAATCTTCCCTTAGCAAGATTCCACCATATTTTCCTTGCTATAATAATTGTGTCAGATTTCAACAAGCATTCACATGGACATCGATTCACAAAAATGTCAAGGGTAGCAACGTAAGTGACATTATACACCCTATGACCTCAGTAACATCAAAGGAAGTGTTGTCGTGTGATCTCTGACTATGAATCTTCCCAGGAAGTGATGTCACATGAATTAAACCCTGATGATATCAACATAACTGACATCACTAAAGTTGAATCATAACTGCATTACTAATGTAACATCAACAGAACATAGATTTTGTTTTTAATTTAGATAACACCTATATTTTAATTAGGGTGCCTAAATGAAAAATGATGGGTTTGTTTGATGAGCTACAATGTACAGAAAAACAGTGGAAATTATTACATTATTCACATCACAAACTGTGATTATTTAATGGTTTCACTAATGTATCCCTCAATGAGAAATGTATTGATACATCACAGGGAGAGGCAAAAACGAGATTAAAAAAAATATTTTAAAAAAGAACAATAGTAATTATAATCACATACATTAATTGATACAGAGCATGGTCTATTCACAAAGGTAAATTAATTTGTTATTGTAGGTGTACTCACTTACTTCTGCCAGGAATTCACAAAGGGGTTATTGGCAGATGTCTGTCCTTAAATGGAGATTTCCCCCACTTGTGAGTTGCTCGCAGCCATAAATCCCACTCAAAGGGATTTGATTTAGAAACATCTCTTTCAGAATCCAAACAAGCCCAGCATAACTGTCTTAATTCATCTACTCAATGTAGCTTTTAGAAAAACTGCCATCGCTTACAACTGAAACAAAATGATAAATAAATGAAATTATCTGAAATAAGTTACTCTAAATAAACAGACCTTCCAGTAGGGTACACCATAAATTCACATGAAGAATAGACAAGTCTGCGTTAGAAGAGCATCTACTAAGTTCCATGAAAGGTTGAGCCGATTTTAACAAGAACTGTTTGCCCTATAAGTCAATACAACTTGATACAAAAAGACCTGCAGTCAAAGGTGACATTATTGGAAGGGGCACAATTACCCAGATCCTGGTGAGGAAATGGCTAACAAAAAGAATCTTCAAAAAATAGTATTTTTTTCCTAATGCTTCCTCTAACTGATTAAAAGGGGACATCAGTACAAAAGTTAACAGCAAAGGCAGATTATAAGAAGTATGCAGAATCTTAGTCCTTGCTCTAGAAAAAGCAAAAAAAACAGAATAGTCTTAAAATCAAGTTATTTAACTAAAGAAACTCCAAGTCAGGGGATCCAATCGTACTTGCTGGGCCGTAAAACGCTGCGTAAATACGTACGGACGTCGCGTACAGGCTGTTCCGGATCAGAATCGTAGTTTTTTTTGACCCGTACGGTCTTTTGTACGATTTGTACGGAAATAGGCTTTCTGTACGAATTGTACTTCCTAGGTTGTACGGACAGTTTACCGGGTATGAGTCGTATGGAGAAAACGCTCCGTACGACGTTTTTCCAGGATTGGAATCCGACCCTTTGTGTTTTAGTACCATAGCGGGTTGTGGGTTTATAGGGGAATAGGGTGGGAAGTAATTTAATTATAGTAGATCAAATAATAATTTTTAGAAATTATTAATTATTTTTTATTAAATTTTGTGTTTTAGTTCAGTAGCGGTTTGTGGGTTTATAGGGGAATAGGGTGTGAAGTAATTTAATTATAATAAAGTAATTATTATTTTTATTTTTTGGTATTGATAATTCATTTATTGTTAATTAATTATTAATTGATTTATTGATGATTATATTAATTGTGTTAATTTAGTGTAGGGGTGGGTTGTGGGTTTATAGGGGAATAGGGAGCGAAGTAATTTATTATAATTAAGCAATTATTAATTTTTATTTATTGGTATTGATAATTAATTCATTGGTAATTAATTATTAATTGATAATTATTTATTATTAATTGATAATTTTATGAATTGTGTTATATTTTTTTCAGAGCGGCTTGTGGGTTTTTAGGGGAATAGGGTGAGAAGTAAGTTAATTATAATAAATTAGTTATTAATTTTTATTTTTTGGTATTGCTAATTAATTTATTGTTTATAAATTATTAATTGGTAAATAATTTTTATTAATTGATTAATTGATAAATATATTAATTGTGTTGATTTAGTTTAGGAGCAGGTTGTGCGTTTATGGGGGAATAGGGTATGAAGTAATTTATTATAATAAGGGCTCCCAGTTTTCCGTTTAAACGGATTTTTACATATAAATACAGACGGAAAACAAGTTTTCCTTTGTCTGTATTTGTCTGTATTTATATGTAAAAACGGGAAAATACTAGCACATTTTGTGGTGCTGCCATGCTCCAGCAGAGAGTTGCAAAACAAAATGGTATGGTGATTGCTCACAGAGTAAGTATCGCCTCTGGTGTTATCAGTATTTACAACAAAGCCTTGTTAGCGAGTGAATGGTCTTTTAAAGACCTCTGAAGTACTCGGGTGCAGCTGTCAGCTTAAAAACTGTGTGTGTATCCGGGAAGCTGTCTCAGCCCGGGCTCACACACACGATGTAGGGGGGACGTATTGTGAAACAGTCTAGCTGTGTCTATAACATCAAGCTTATCCCTCGACGGTACCTTAGCTTCGGCTCTGGAACTGTACGCCTGCCAAGTAGGGCAAAGTTCAAGTGGAGAAAGTGAACTCTGTAAACTGTGTCAGCGTAACTCCTCTGCTTGTACAGTTCACGCGGTTTGCACACAGTGTGCCCTTCTGTTACCATTCCTGACCCTTTCTATGCAGCGTTTCATGAAACACAAAACACACAAAGTAGAAACTAAACTACGCAGAGGGGGACGTGAACTCAGGCCTACTGGATACATTCTCTAATGGCGTGTCCCTTTTTCATAATAATTCATAAATTGGATTCGACCATCACTTTTATGTTGACTTCGGAAAAGCTCATCCATCTATCAGGAAGCAGGTGTTTTCAAAAACATGAAGTTGATGAAAATTATCTACGCTCTGACAATATCTTACCTGGCGCAGCAGTCCAGCTGCCTGATTCTATATGCTATTTTGCCGTGGGTTTGCATCAATTCCATATTTCATTTCAACAAAAGTGACAGTTTTCCAAAGACTGTTATGATCAACTAAAATTATGCCTTAGAAGGCACAAATCCATGAACGGTGCAAGGATTTATAAAGTCCCAGGCAAATACGTATTATTCCGCAGTCCCGAAAAAAGGGTAATATTTATAGTTCCCAGCTGTGACATTCTTTCCTATGCTGCCTTCTGCTGGTGGCACCGTACCTAACTCGCTTCAAGAAAGTGCCTGCACTTAAGTAATTTTTACTGGGTTCCAGCTTTGTATCATATATGCTAAATTAATAAATGAAAAAACACACTCTAAGAAAAATATTATTTCTGGGTTATGCATTAACCATTCAATAATTAGGACAATCCACAAAAACTTGTCTTAAAGGGTTCTAAAATCTTTTGTAAAAAGTAAGAAAAATTAATGGAGGGGCTTAAAGTTTTTGCTTAGAAGCCCACCCCTGATGCTGATTTATACTCTACTGTGAACAAAGTCCAGTCAAACCTGTACTGTTAAAATGGGGTTTCTTTTTCCCCTTTGTGCATCCCTTGCCCCTGTGTGTTTGGCCATAATTGCTGTCAGGATCTCAAGCTGACAATGGCAAAAGCTAAAATATTAATAATCATGAAATTGTAAGGAAACAGTAAAGTGCAAGCCACCCTCACTGTGCAATCTGTGTCAGTTAGGGTATGGAAAATCCCGATATTTTTCCAAATTCAAAAATGATAACATGCAGTTTAGAAAGCAGTGTTGGGCACAGACAGACATGCTTTTTCAGGCAGCATATTACTCTTGTCTAGTTCATAATTTGAATTGAGTTGCTTCCAGGTGTTTATTGTGGGGCACAATTGGGTTGTATCTGATGGCAGTGTGAGGTTCTCTCAGTGGGGCAGTATGGTGTTCGGTGTGGGAGACGATGACAGAAACTGCAAGGCTCTGAAACAAATGGCTTTTGATAGCACTTTTAGTCGTATTTGGGATATTCTGCGAATGGCAAAGTTTTCAGATGAATGTATTGTGTTGACCAATAACAAACGAGTGCATGTGTGCATTGTCAATTTAAATAAATGTGGAAAAATACTAGCTTCAGCGCTGTCTTTTACTTGTGGGAAAAATAAATGTGGATAAATACAGATAACATGCCCCAAAAATAAATATGGATAAATACAGATGGAAATGGCAACAAAATAAATACCATAAAACCGGGAGCCCTAAATATAATTAAGTATTTTTTTTTCTTTATTGGTATTGATAATTAATGTATTGTTAATTATTAATAATTGTTAATTAATTGTTTTTAATTGATTAATTGTTTATTATATTAATTGTGTTACTTTATTTTAGGAGTGGGTTGTGGGTTTATAGGGGAATAGGGTGTTATTAAAGTAATTATTCCTTTTAATTTATTGGTATTCATAATATTTTATTGTTAATGAATTATTAATTCATTATTTAATTTTAAAAAATTATTTAATTGATAAGCATGTTAATTTTAACCCTCTGCTATCCAACTCTTTCCCTACAGTTATACTCTCTGGAGTGGCAATAGTAATTTTTACCCCCATGGTATCCAACACTTTCTCTACTGTTGCACTCTGTGGAGTTGGAATAGTAATTTTTACCCCTACGCTATCCAACACTTTCCCTACTGTTGCCCTCCCTGGAGTGGGAATAGTAATTTTATACCACTTCGCTATCCAACACTTTTCCTACTGTTGCACTCTCTGGAGTTGGAATAGTAATTTTAACCCCTACGCTATCCAACACTTTCCCCACAGGTGCACTCACTGGAGTGGGAATAGTAATTTTTACCCCTACGCTATCCAACACTTTCCCTACTGTTGCCCTCCCTTGAGTGGGAATAGTAATTTTTACCACTTCGCTATCCAACACTTTCCCTACTGTTGCACTCTGTGGAGTAGGAATAGTAATTTTTACCCCTACGCTATCCAACACTTTCCCCACAGGTGCACTCACTGGAGTGGGAATAGTAATTTTTACCCCTACGCTATCCAACACTTTCCCTACTGTTGCACTCTCTGGAATGGGAATAGTAATTTTAACCCCTATGCTAGCCAACACTTTCCCTACTGTTGCACAGATCGGAGTGGGGAGAGTAATTTTTACCTCTTAGCTATCCAACACTTTCCCAGCTGTTGCACTCATTGGAGTGGGAATAGTGATTTTTACCCCTATGCTATCCGACACTTTCCCTACTGTTGAACTCTCTGGAGTAGGAATAGTAATTTTTACCCCTACGCTATCCAACACTTTCCCTACTGTTCCACTCTCTGGAGTTGGAATAGTAATTTTTACCCCTACGTTATCCAACATTTTCCCTACTGTTGCACTCTCTGAAGTGGGAATAGTAATTTTAACACTTATGCTATCCAACACTTTCTCTACTGTTGCACTCACTGGAGTGGGAATAGTAATTTTTACCCCTATGCTATCCAACACTTTCCCTACTGTTGCACTCTCTGGAGTTGGAATAGTAATTTTATTCCCTCCGCTATCCAATATTTTCTCTACTATTTTAGTTAATGTAGTGTATAATTTATTTTAAAAACATTACAAATATTGTAATTTTTTAATTTGTTATATATATTTTTTATATTTTTATGTTTGTTATTGTTGAATATATGTATTTATAATTTATAAAATGTTTTTAACAATTTATAATTTATTAAAATAATTATTAATGAATATTATTAAGTAAGTATATATTATATTTTATATGTATATGTTTAATTTATTTTTACATTATATGTATTAGGTATCATTTTTAAACATTTCAAAATATTTTTAACTATGTTTTTTTAATTATATGTATTATTTACTTTATTTTACATTATTTTTTTAGCATTAAAAATAGTGATATTTTTAACAACAATGTTTTTGACAATGTAGGAGAGTAGGATCTGCACTTATGTTGCCCCCACTTTTTTTCTGATGTATACACTGGTTTCTGGCTATAGTCTGGCTGGGTCCCTGCTAATCAGGGCTCCTGTCTCTCTGTTCTCTCTAAACAACTTTGAGTGCATACTAGATGCACTAGTGATTGGATACTGTGGTACCTTATGAGCCCCTAGTATATGGTACCCTAGGTACCAAGGACATAGGCACTTCACAGGCCTACCAGGGGCTGAAGCATGTAGTATGCCACTCCTGGGAAGCAGACTAAATCTGACACCCCAGGCCTGCTACTGCAGCCTGGGTGAGGTAGTGTTAGCACTTCTCACAGAGGTATAGGTTCCTATATCTCACCATACATACACATATAAACCTATCAGTCACCCCTAAGGCAGGTCCTATCAATCCTGAGGGCAGGGTGCTAGGTTTACAATGTGAGGGGGTGCCTCTGCCTGAGCAGGGCCCCTCTGCAGCTGGCAGGGTCTATTCCCTGTGGCTGTTTGTGGATGTGGTTAAACCATATACTCTTAAGTGCATTATAACCTCCCGGTTAATGCTAACTTTGGAATGACTACATCAAAACATGTCGTGTTTGGTGTCAAACAACATGGAATCATACCCCCCCACCAGTAACTGGTGTGGGAGTATGATCCCACCCTTCTAGAGGGGACTACATGTACCTACTGTGGTAACACAGTAAGAATCTGATGGAGCCCTGGCATCACAAAATGGATGCCACCAGCACAGACACTGGGCTGCCCTCCTGCTGCTGACTGAAACTCGCAGTGGAGGAGGCCCAACAATAGGCATCCTGTCACAGGGAGGTGTCACCACCTTCCAGACAGGATTTAGTGTAGTGGACCTGGGTGGGTGCACTCTTAGAGTGCTTTGAAGTCCTGCACTGGGGGAGCAGTAGGCTCCTCTGTTTATATGCCAGCTCAAACTGGTTCAGGGTCTACCTGTCCCTGCTCTGGTGCAAAACTGGACAAAGGGAAGTGAGTGTAACCACCGCCTACCCTGACCCTCCCAGAGGAGTGGTCATAGAGCTAGTCCCACCCCTATCTATAGTATAAGATAGGACACCTTGCCATTGCAAAGTAGATAACCCTGGCCAATGCTCTACAAAGAAAAATCCTGGCACTTCGACATTCCACTACCTTTGGAAGACAGAAGAATCTCCCTTGGAGTCAAGGAGTGACTCCCCTGCTTGGCAGGCACCAAAAACTTGAATCAACGGTCGCAAAAGTCTGAAGTCCGAGTCCGAAGTCAGAAGTGGATTTCCTGACTTCTCGACAGCCATTGTGAGTTCCCAGCAGAGCTGAGGCGAGTGGACCTCACGAGTGACGAGGAACCGCAATACCTGGGAACCTTGCACTATTGTCGAGTGCAACCCCTTCACGACGTTCTATGAACTTGTGCTTTGGACCATTTATGGCCCAAGCCTCCAGCAGGTTTTGCAGTGAAAATCAGAGGCCTACATCGTCCCGAGTGACCGTGGGCTCCTGTGAAGCATTTCCTCAAGAGGCATCTTTGCAATCCCTTTCCCATTGGCTTGTGGGTCACCCGAAGACTTTCTTATCAACTAAAAGGGCTCCCCAGGTTGCTCCAGGCCTGCCCTCACTCACTCTCACTGGGTGAGTCCTTCAGATCTTGCTGGTCTGCACCATCGACTTTCTTGGACTAGTGCACGGTGGCCACTATAACTAGTGACCAGCATATGCCAGGCCAACTTCTCACAGGCAACAATATCTTTTTTTTCGATGTTTTTGTACTTACCATGATGTAGAAAGGATGTCATTATTCTTGACTTCGAAATTTTTGTCACAATATTTTTGTACCTCGATATTGTGATAGTCGATATTTTGTCAGTGATGTGGTTGTATAGGAGAGTGAACAGATGTGAGAGTGCTTGTATGGATGTGTGAATGGAAAGGTAAGTGGTTTGTGGGTGTGTGAGTGAATTTGTGAGTGCTTGTATTGGTGAGTGAATGGCTGTGTTGAGAGACTATATGGATGAGTGAGTGAGTGGGTGTGTGAGTGGCTGTACGGGTGAAAAAGTGGGTGTATGAGTAGCTGTAAGAGTGGGTGTGGGGCTGTGTGAGTGACTGTTTGTGTAAGTGCTTGGTTGCATGAGTAGCTGTATGAGTGAGTGAGTCATTGTGTGACTGGCTGTATGAGTGAGTGAGTGAGTGGGTATGTGAGTGGCTCAATGGATGAGTGAGTTGTTGTGTGAGTACTTTTATGGATCTGTGAATGGGTATGTGAGTGGTTGTGTGGGTGTGTGAGTGGGTGTATTGTAGGTTATATAAGAGTATGAGTGGGTGTGTGAGTGCTTCTGTGGATGATGTCATCAGTGATGTTATCATTGATATGATATGTCATGAGTGATATCATGAGTGATGTCACTGACCATGCCATGATTGATATAATATGTGAGGTTATAAGCGGTGCAGGGGGGGCACAGGTTATAGCTAGCTCAGCTAACTATAACTGGTGAATTTCACTAGTTTGAAAATCTGAACCTCACTATAACGTTCCTTTAACTTTTGTTTTTGTCAGTGAACTTAAAGTTTTTTTGTGTTGTTTCCCAACTATAATGTCCCTGTAAACTTTGGGTATTTTAAGTGAATTTCTAAGGTTTTTTACATTTTATTTCCTATATATAACCACTAACCTTTGACAGTGAGGGAATGTATGAGTGACTCAGAAGTCTGTGTGTGGACGTTTAAGTATCTTAGTGGGTTTGTGAGTGGGTGTGTGAATGTCTGGGTAGGTTTGTGAGTGGGTGAGTGAGAGTCTAAATGGGTCTGTCAGTGGGAGCATGAGTGGGTCCATGAGTGAGTGCATGAGTCCCTGAGTGGGTCTGTGAGTGAGTGCATGAGTCTCTGGGTAGGTCTGTGGCTGCATCCATGAGTGTCTGAGTGGATCTGTGAGTGGGTGCATGAGTGTCTAATTGGGTCTGTGAGTTGTTGCATTTGTCTCTGTCTAGATCTGTGAGTGGGTGCATGATTGTATTTCAAGGTCTGTGAGTGGATGGATGAGTCTCTGGGTAGGTGAATGAATGGGTATGTGGGTGTCTGCGTGGGTCTCTGAGTGGGTCAGTCAATAGATGTATGACTCTCTGAGTGGATCTGTGAGTTGTTGCCTGGGTCTCTGAGGGGGTCTGTGAGTGGGTGGATGAGTGTCTGAGTGGGTCTCTGAGTGGTTGTGTGAGTCTCTGATAAGGTCTGTGAGTTGGTGAGTGAGTGTCTGATTGGGTCAGTCAATAGATGTATGACTCTCTGAGTGGATCTGTGAGTTGGTGCCTGAGTCTCTGAGTGGGTCTGTGAGTGGGTGGTTGAGTGTCTGAGTAGGTTTGTGAGAGTTTGTGAGAGTCTCTGAGTGGTTCTGTGAGTGGGTATGTGAGTGTCTGAGAGGATCTATGAGTAGGTGTGCGAGTGTCTCAGTGGGTCTGTAAGTGGGTGTATGAATGACTGAGTGGGTCTGTGAGTGGAAGCATGGGTGAGTGAGATGATGTGTGAGTGAGTCTCTGAGTGAGTCTTTGAGTATGTATGAGTCTTTCAGTGAGTCAATGAGTTGGTGAAAGAGTGCTTGAATGGATCTGTGAGTGGGTGCATGAGTGTCTGAGTATGTCAGTGAGTGAGTGTGTGAGTGTATGAATGAGTCTGTCAGTGGGTATGCGGTAAAGTTAGTAGGGGCACCTAGGAGCAGGTCCTCATGCCAGCCCCCCCCCCCCCTGTGATTTTCCTCCTTTTTGGCTTGCCTGCTGTCCACTACCAACTGCTGCCTTCAGTTTTGCGCCTCCTCTGCTCATTTTCTACGTGTTTTTCTGCCTTTTCTTTCCTGCCATCTATGTTAATTCTTTCTGCTCATTTCTCACCTTTATTTTTTCGCCACTGGCTTCAGACTTCTATTCTGTCTCTTTCTGCTTTATTCTATGTTTCCTCTTTCTGCTCATTTTTAAGCTCTATTTTGCCTCTTATTGCTCATTTCCGACCTCTAGCCTCTTTCTGCTCATTCTGCCCATTATTTTGCTCCTTTCTGCTTGCTCCTGACCTTTATTTTGCCTCTTTCTGCTTCTTTCTGACCTTTAGTCTGCCTCCTGCTGCGGTTTCTGACCTGTGTTCTGCCTCTTTTTGCTCCCTACTGACCTTTATTCGCCCTCTTTATCCTTCCTTCTGGCTTGTATTCTGCCTCTTTCAACTTGTTTTTCACTTTTACTCTGCCTCTTGCTGCTCATTTCCAATCTCTATTTTGCCTCTTTTTGTTTGTTTCTCACCTTTATTTTGCCTCTTTCTGCTTGTTTCTGCCCTTTTTTCTGCCTTTTTCTGCTTGTTTAGGACCTGCATTTTTGCATCTTTCCGCTCGTTGCTGACCTTTATTTTGCTTCTTTCTGCTTGTTTCCCACCTTAATATTGCCTCTTTCTGCTAATTTCTCACCTCTATTTGGCCTCTTACTGCTCATTTCTGGCATTTATTCTGCCTCTTTCTGCTCATTTCTCACCTTTATTTTGCCTCTTTAGGCTTGCTGCTATCATTATTTGGCCTGTTGCAGCTTGTTTTTCACCTTTATTTTGCCAGTTTCAGCTCATTGCTGACCTTTATCCTGCCTCTTTCTGCTCCTTTCTCACCTTTATTTTGCCTCTTTCTGTTCGTTGCTGACCTTTATTCTGCCTCTTTCAGCTTGTTTCTCACCTCTATTTTGCCTCTTTCTGCTGATTCCTGACCTATATTTTGCTTTTGTCAGCATGTTTCTCACCTGTATTTTGCATCTTTCTGCTCATTGCTGACCTTTATTTTGCCTATTTCTGCTAATTTCTTACCTTTATTTTGCCTCGTGGAGCTTGTTTCTTACCTCTATTTCACCTCATTCTGCTAATTTCTATACTTGACTCTGCCTCTTCCCGCTCGTTTATCACCTCTATTTTGCCTCTTTCTGTCCATTTCACACCTTTATTTTGTGTCATTCGGCTCATTGCTGGCCTTTATTTTGCCTCTTTCTGCTCATTTGTCACCTCCATTGCGCCTCTTTCTGCTTTTTTCTCACCTTTATTTTGCTTCTTTCTGCTCGTTCTTCTCCTCTGTTTAGACTCTTTCTGCTTGTTTTCTACTTCTATTTTGCCTCTTGTTGCTAATTTCTGACCTCTATTTTGCCTCTTTCTGCTCATTCTGACCATTATTTTGCCTCTTTCTGCTTGCTCCTGACCTTTATTTTGCCTCTTTCTACTTGTTTCTGACCTCTATTCTGCCACTTGCAGCTGGTTTTTGATGTGTGTTCTGTCTCTTTTTGTTCCCTTCTGACTTTTATTGTGATCTTTCTGCTCCCTTCTGACCTTTATTCTGTCTCTTTCTGCTCGTTTCTCACCTTTGTTCTGCCTCTTGCTGCTCATTTCTGAACTCTATTTGTCTTCTTTTAGCTTGTTTCTCACCTTTATTTTGCCTCTTTCTGCTTGTTTCTGACCTTTTTTCTTCCTTTTTCTGCTTGTTTATGACCTGCATTTTACATCTTTCTTGTCTTTGCTGATGTTTATTTAGCCGCTTTCAGCATGTTTCTCACCTCTATTTCGCCTCTTACTACTCATTTCTGACATTTATTCTGTCTCTGTCTGCTTGTTACCTTTATTTTTAATCTTTCTGCTCGTTGCAGAACTTTTGTTTAGCATCTTTCTGCTACTTCCTTCTGACCTTTATTCATCCTCTTTCTGCTCACTTTTTTTGCCCCTTTCTGCTCATTGCTGATCATTATTTTGCCTCTTCCGGATCATTTGTCACCGTTATTTTGCCTGTTTCTGCTAATTTCTAACCTTTATTTTGCCTCTTACTGCTGTTTTCATACCTTTATTTTGCCTCTTTCTCTTTGCTTTTCACTTTTATTCTGCTTCTTTCTGCTCATTTCTAACCTTTATTTTGCCTTTTACTGCTGGTTTCATACATTTATTTTGCCTCTTTCTGCTTGCTTCTGACCTTTATTTTGCCTCTTTCTGCTCATTTATCAGCTTTATTTTGCCTCATCCTGTTCATTTCTCAACTCTATTCTACAGCTCTCTGCTCGTTTTTCACTTTTATTTTGCATCTTTCTACTCGTTGCTGACCTCTTGCTTTGCCTCTTTCAGCTGGTTTCTCACTTTTATTTTGCCTCTTTCTGCTCATTTCTCACCTTTATTTTGAATCTTTCTGCTCATTGTTGACCTTTTGTTTTGCATCTTTCTGCTGCTCCCTTCCGACCATTATTCTGACATTTTCTGTTCATTTCTCACCTTTATTTTGCCTCTTTCCACTCATCACTGATCATTATTTTGCCTCTCTCTGCTTGTTTTTCACCTTTATTTTGCCTTTTATATTCATTGCTGACCTTTATCCTGCTCACTTCACACCTTTATTTTGCTCTTTCTGCTCATTCCAGACCTATGTTTTGCCACTTTCTGCTCATTTCTCACCTTTATTTTGCATCTTTTTTGCTTGTTTCTCACCTGTATTTTGCTTCTTTCTACACATTGCCAAACTTTATTATACCTACTTTCTGCTAATTTCTTACCTTTATATTTTCTCTTGGTGTTTTTTTCTGACCTCTATTTTGCCTCTCTCTACTCGTTTCTGTCTTTTTCTTTGCCTCTTCCTGCTCATTTCTCACCTTTATTTTGCCTCTTTCTTCTCATTTCTCATGTTTATTTTGCCACTCTCTGCTCCCTTCTGACCTTTATTCTGCCTCTTTCTGCTCACTTCTGATCTTTATTCTAACTCTTTCTGCTCATTTTTACTTTTATTTTGCATCTTTCTGCTTGTTCCTGAACTTTTGCTTTGCCTCTTCCTGCTTGTTTCTCACTTTTATTCTGCTTCTCTCTGCTCCCTTCTGACTTTTATTTTCCCCCCTGCTGCCGATTTCTGACCTTTATTCTGCCTCTTTCATCTCATTACTCACCATTATCTGGCTTCTTTCTGACCTTTATTCTGCTTGTCTGCTCATTTCTCACCTTTATTTTGCCTCTTTCTGCTTGTTGCCGACCTTTATTCTGTCTCTTCCTGCTCATTTCTCGCTTTATTTTGCCTGTATATGCTCATTTCTAACCTTTATTTTGCATTTTACTGCTGGTTTCATAAATTTATTTTGCCTCTTTCTGCTTGCTTCTTACTTTTATTCTGCTTCTCTCTGCTCCATTCTGACCTTTATTCTGCCTCTTTCTGCTCACTTCTGACCTTTATTTTTCCTCTTTCTGCTCATTTATCAGCTTTATTTTGCCTCATTCTGTTCATTTCTTAACTCTATTCTACGGCTTTCTGCTCATTTTTCATTGTTATTTTGCATCTTTCTGCTCGTTGCTGACCTTTTGCTTTGCCTCTTTCTGCTGGTTTCTCACTTTTATTCTGCCTATTCCTGCTCATTTCTGTTGTTTATTCTGTCTCTTTCTGCTCCTTACTGACCTTTATTCTGCCTCTTTCTGCCCTCTTCTGACCTTTATTCAGCCTACTTCTGCTCGTTTCTCACATTTATTTAGCTTCTTGGTGCTGGTTTCTGACCTCTATATTGCCTCTTTCTGCTAATTCCTTACCTCTATTTTGCCTCTTCCTGCTCATTTCCGTAATTGATTCTGTCTCTTTCTGCTCATTTCTCTTTTTTTTTTTTAAATTTTTTTATTGAGGAGTAACATGACACAGATATCCTTCATACACTCAACCATAATTTTCATCAAATACATTATCTGTATCATGACTCTGATTTTAGCAAAATTAAACCCCCCCCACCCTGAACCCACCCAGCTACCCTTGAGGGTTGAGAGCTAGAGATAAAATAAAGAAAGAAGAAAGAAAACATCCCATTAAATTCATAACTAATTAGATAATATACATGATACAGACATAATTAATATACATTGCTATCATACTACATTTCAAGAATCAATGGTTTACACAATCCAACCAATTAATCAAAGGAGCCCAAATCAATTCCCCATTTCTGCGGGCCCTTGGGCCTCTCCTTCTAAAAACCAACAGCTCCCACTTCCCTATATTTAGAAATTTGCTAAACCATTCATGTTCCGATGGAGGGGATGGATCTAGCCAAACAGTTGCTAAACATAATCGGAGTACAGCCATTGAAACAAAAAATAACTTTTGCTCGTGGGGCGTCATATCCACTTCAGTTACCCCTAATATAACTGCCTGAGATGAGAGTGGAACTACACGGTGAAACAATATTTCCAGCCATCGTTCAACTTTGTTGAACAAAGGAAGCAAATTGGGGCAAGAAGAGAACATGTGAATAATATCGACCGCAAACTCACCACATCTAGGACAATTAGCTCCCATAGTCCCCCCCCATTGATGAATACGCTGTGGGGTTATATACAGATTATACCAGGTTTTAAAGCATTGGACTTGGAGATTTGCGGATAGGGTAGAGATGTAGCTAAGCCGTAATGATTTTTCACAGACCTCCTGCCCAACATGCAATCCTGTATGCCATCTGCCAAAGTGTTTATCCAAATCGTCTTTTCTTTTTTCGTTAATCATTTTATAAATTGAGGATATTGTGGAATGCCCACCTTTAATAGCCTCGAGTAGCGAGATAGAAGTCCAGCTAACCATCTTCCGAGAGAAAAAATCCCGGATCTGTAGAAACTTAAAAAAATGTTGATTACTAAGAGTAAATTTCTGTTTTAAGTATTCAAAAGTCCTTACCCCATCCACCAAAACCAAGTCCCCTAGCCTATTGACCCCGTGGGCCCTCCATTCTCTAAAGTATCCATCAGCAAAGATTTGTATTACTATTAACTGGAGTGTATAAATGTATTCTACCAATATTAAATAATTTGCGGATAGATGTCCAGATTTTGAAAGCCGCAAATAGACCTTTAAACCTCACACGTTTAAAATATGCAAAATCTATATGCTTAAATAAAACCCCTGAGATTTCCTCTCCATACACAAGTTTATATATTGAATTTTCCCGCTCCTCAAAATCAGGGCAATCTAGCAATACAGGAATATGTCTCAAGGTGATAGCCCAATAATAAATCTGAAAATTAGGCACAGACCAGCCACCCCTTTCTCTTGGTAGAGTCATATATTTAAAGGCTCGTCTGGGTCTTTTCCCTGCCCAGAGAAACCATGAAATAATACGTTCGATTTTTTTAAACCATATTAAATCGAATAAAACGGGGATAGCTCTGAGGAGATACAATATCTTTGGCAGAAAAAGCATCTTTATAACATTGCATCTCCCCATGAGTGTTAGGTAAAGATTGTTCATCCGCCGGGCATCTTGTTCAATCCTACACAACAAAGGATTCAAATTAATCTCCACAATCACCTCTGGATTTGAATTTATTAAAATCCCAAGGTATTTAGCAGTCTCAGTAACCCTAGAGTCCACCAGTAAGATCTTATCATTACAGATAATTTGGGTTTTGGATTCATTTAGATGATAGCCAGATAATTTGCCAAATTGAAATGTCCGTTTTTGAATTTCCACTAAAGCAGTTTCGGGTGAGTCTGTTAAAATAGCAAGATCATCTGCATAGCCCAGTATTTTAGTTTCACCACCCTTAGATCTTACTGGACTGATCAGGTTGTTCAAAAGAAATTTTCTAATTAAAGGATCTATATAAATAGCAAATAATAAAGGGGAACAGGGGCAACCCTGTCGAGTACCTCTTGAAATATTAATAGTTCCCGATTGTGTGCCCATAATTGAAATTTGCGCTGTGGGTTGTCTATACATAATTTGTATTGCAGTAATGAATCTTTCTCCTAAACCATAATATCTTAAAACCGCCCATAAAAAGGGCCAGGAGACCCTATCAAACGCCTTCTCCGCATCTAGCAGGATTAAGGCCATAGGGTCCCCTGAAACCCTAGTATAATCAAAAAGTGTGATAGTGCGACGAATATGATTGATTGTTTCCCGACCTGGGACGAAGCCGTGTTGATAAACAGAAACCAGCGACTTGATCACACCAGAAAATCTCATGGCGAGCACCTTGGCATAGATTTTAACGTCACTGTTAATAAGCGTAATAGGACGGTATGAGCCCATGTCTGTAGGATTTTTATCTTTCTTTAAGAATGTAATAATTCGGGCCTTCTGCCAGGACTCAGGGGAAGATTCCCCCATCTGGACCATCTTAAATAGAGCCAACATAACAGGAGTCAATTGAAGGCGGAATACTTTATAGAATTCTCCTGGTATGTAATCTGGACCAACAGCTTTCCCGCCCGGGAGCAGATCTATAGCTTGCAAAAGTTCTTCCATACTTATTTCAGCTTCTAATGCGTCACGTTCTTCCGGAAGTAGTGTGTCAACAACAACCTCCCGTAAATACTCTTGTATTTCCCTCTGATGCATATCATTATCACTTATATCTTCACTATACAAATGTTGATAAAATTTTTGAAAAGCAAGCAGAATATCCTTATCCCCGGACACCAAACCAATATCTGGATCTTGAATATTTTGAATACGCGTGGCTATTTCTCTTTCCTTGATTCTTGAGGCTAACAAGTGCCCTGCTCGCTCACTATTTTCGAACATTTTGGATTTCCAGATTAAAAATTTACTGGCTGCCTTGGCCAGAGAAAGTTCGATTATAGCTGATTTTACTAAAATAATCCGATTTTGGGCAACATCGCTATCACCACCCGTCCGTATCTGACTAACCAGATTCTGCTCTGCTTCTGCAAGTGCTGTATATAATCGTTGCAGTTCGGCCTTTTCTTTCCTTTGAGATTCCCAGCCAAACCGTGTTGTTTCACCCCTAACCCCTGCCTTTAATGTATCCCAGACATTCTTTATATCTGTACTATCGATGTTTTCTTCCAAAAACCTAGTGATCCATACAGACATATTATCAATATATCCTATATCCTTAAGTAATGCACGGTTGAACGTCCACGCGTTAATTTGAGTCCTACAGACCATTGTGTTTATTTCAAGCAAGAGCGGATTATGGTCAGACATTACTAGTGGAAATCTAAAAATACCAGAGCCCTGAAGTAGTACGGGTGAAGCAAAAAAATAATCCAGCCTTGAACATATCCTATGAGGTGCAGAAAAATATGTAAAGCCGGGGTCAGCCGGATTAAAAAAAGCCCATGCATCCGTTAAACCATGCAGATCTATTAAGTGTTTTAAAGCACGATATACCCTAGGCTTCCTCCCCGTATAAACACTCCCTAGTTGATTTAAGGTGCCAGACTCTATATTGATATTCAAATCTCCGCAAATTATAAACGGAGATGGCCAGCCTATCAGCTCTAAGCTGAGCCAATTAACTAAAGTAGGGTCATCCAAAACAGAACCATAAATAGAACAAAGTGTAATATTTTTGCCCTGGAAGTTACCATGTACTATTACCCAACGACCTAAGCTATCCGCAGCGGAACGAGTAATATTAACCTTTCCAGGTCTAACTAGAATTGCAACACCCTTGGTCTTAGCCTCAAGTTTAGTCCAAGACACAAGTTGAAATCCCTCAATCTTCAAAAGTTTATGCTGACTGGCCTCAACATGTGTTTCCTGTAAGCAGAGAACATCCGCCCGCAAGAAGCGCAAATCTTCGCTTATCCGGCGTCGCTTGGACGGATTATTAAGTCCACAAATATTTATTGATAAGATTCTTAAATTAGCCATACAGAAAAAAAAGAAAGATACATCCAGTAGTCGTTTCTCGACCCTTCATACAAACCTAACTTTGGTTGAATTATCATAACCATCGACTCCTGATTTCTCCCAAAACAAATCTCTGTCCGCAGCCCCTCACCCCTCAAAAGCTCTCCCCTACCCCCCCAAAAACAGGCAAGATAGGTCAAATGACCCATATGATGGCTTCCCTTGCCCGAGTGACCCGAGGCCGCTCCCCGCCTCTAAAATCCACTATTCAGCATACCATAGAGACAAAAATGAAAAAACCCCATGTATAATACATTAATGACATCTTTAGCCTTCCCCAAGTCCTTTAAGATATTCTTCAGCCTTAATTTCTGAGGTAAAAACCCGTGTTCTGCCAGAAAATATAACCTTCAGGCGTGCGGGGTTCATTAAGAACACCTCGCACCCTTTCTTTTGAAAAGGAGTAATCAGTGATCGAAGTCGCCATCTCCTTTCAACTGTTGAGTGGCAGAAATCAGGGCGAACAAAAAAAGTATGCCCTTCTGCAGATCTTTTGGCATCAGGTCGGGCTTTCTCAAAGATAGCTTGCCTCAGTAGAAAATTCCCCAAAAAAATCAAAATTGCTCTCGGTTTGGCTCCCGGTTCTGGGCTCTTTTTCAAAGTTAAGGGAAACCGATGGACTCTCTGAATCTCCGAGTCCCATGCCCATTGGGAGAGTTCGGGAAAGGCGGCTTTAAATAATTTTAAAACAAAACCTCTAATATCCACACCCTCAACATTCTCTTCTATCCCCAATAGTCTAAGGTTATTTCTTCGAAGTCTATTCTCGGAATCCTCGAGTTTCCACATTATATCAGCCAGTCTATCATCATTTGAGGTGGTTTTGATATCAGTCTTTTGTAATCCTATCTCAAGATCGACAATTCTTTCCTCCAATGCAGTGGTCCGGGCAATGACCTCAGAGCATGCTTTTGTGTTTCTTCGAATAGCGCCCTGGATCTTCATTGTAGCGAGTTGAGCCCTTTTATGTTCTTGTCGAGCCTCCACTTGTATTGTTTTTAACAAAGCGTAAATCGCAGAGTTAGAGGGAGGAGAATTAAATTCCACATGATCTTCGCTTTTTTTCCCCCCCCACAGCTGCCAAACTCATTGCAGCTTGAGAATAGTCCCACTGAAGTTTGCTGCTGATTTCTGAGCCATCAGTATCCTCATCCTCTATTCCGCCCTTTAAAGCAGTTTTAGGATTATTACCCCGGGTAGAAGCCTTCTTCGAGGTACTCGCGGTTCTCGGGGGGCTATCAGGTTCACTACTGGAAGTTGAGCTTTCAATTATCGACCCTCCCTCAAACTCAGCATCCGTCTCTTCTGCAACAGAGAAGAAGCTGTCGCCATCAACCAATTCCAGCGGGGGGGCCTTGATTTTTTCCGCCCTCCCACCTATGGGGGTTTGAAATGCATGAGAAATTGTGGCAGAGTCATCTAGCCCCTCATATCTCTCTTTATTGATTACTCCACCGCTTATTTGAGGAGCATCAGCCTTTGGTAGTCCCGAAGGGCATTCAAAATTAACCTGACCCCCAGCCGTTTTAGCATCCCCTTCATTCATTTCAGTCACCAAATCCAAAGAGCTTTCATTTCCCTCTATTAGCGAGCCTGCAGTTTGTACAGCAGATACTGTAGAGACCTCCGACTGATTTTTAGCCACCCTGCTCTTCCCAGTAAACATCCCGGGGACCGTTAGCGGTTTCGCCAATACAGAACTTTCCAAAGTAGCGGATGTTGTTCCTATTAGATTCACAGCCTTAGCAGGGTTATTACAAGGTAGTCTCTCAAAGACTTTGTCCGCCTTGTCTCCTAGCTTTCCTTTAGCCAGGGAAACTTTACTCGCACTCGCACTCACCGCTGGCGTCCTTCCTGCCGGCTTCCCCTTCCTCTCTAGCTTGCCGATGACATCCATTTTATCAGCAGCCGGATTTTTCTTTCCCCCGACAGCAGAACCAACCGTCAGCAGCTCACTTGACAGTTTCGCTGCAGCAGCAGAGTTTCCGTTTTTGCGGGTAGGCATCATACCAAACCCGAAATCCTCGTTCCTCCTTTCCACCGCGAGCCACACCCGCCAAGCCTTCAGGTGCGCGCGGCTCAGAGAGGCGGAGACAGCCCGTAGCCAGGGCTCGTGAACACAGAGAACGGTGAGCATGGAGTTTTTTTTTTTCCCCCGGGTTAGAATCGATCTGAGCAAGATAACAGCTCCGTCGGCAATAGTAAGTTATCGCAGAAATAGACCGGAGAAAGGCGTGTCTTTAGACCATAGACATGTATGCGAGAGACAGCTGTTCAGACCCGGCAGCGGGAGCGACCTTCACTCGGAATCACGCGGCCGCCATCTTGCCTTCAAGGCATTCCATCTGATCTCTGCTCATTTCTCACCTTTAATTTGATTCTTTCTGTTCGTTGTTGACCTTTTTATTGCCTCTTTCTGTTGCTCCCTTCGGCCCTTTATTCTGTCATTTTCTGCTCATTTCTCACCTTTATTTTGCCTCTATCTGCTCATCACTGATCATTATTTTGCCTGTTTATGTTCAATGCTGATCTTTATTCTGCTTGTTTCTCACCTTTATTATGTTCTTTCTGCTCTTTCCAGGCCTATGTTTTGCCACTTTCTGCCTATTTCTCACCTTTATTTTGCAACTTTCTACTCATTGCTGACCTTTATTTTGCCTATTTCTGCTCATCTCTCACCTTTATTTTGCCTCTTGGTGTTTGTTTCTGACCTCTAATGTGGCTCATTATGTTAGTTTCTGGCCTTTACTTTACAATGCCTCTTCGAGTCTTCTTGCTTGTTGCTCACCTCTATTTTTCCTCTTTCTTATCATTTCTCAAGTTTATTTTGCCTCTTGCTGCTCATTTCTGACAATTATTCTGACTCTTTCTGCTCATTTCTGACCTTTATCCTGCCTTTTCCTGCTTGTTTTTCACCTTTATTTTGCCTCTTTCTGCTCGTTTCTCACCTGTATTCTGCCTCTCTGTGCTTCCTTCTGATCTTTATTCTGCCTCTTTCTGCTGTTTTCTATCCTTTATTCTGCCTCTCGCTGCTCATTTCTCACCTTTCTTTTGCCTCTTTCTGCTTGCTCTTGACCTTTATTTTGCCTCTTGGTTGAAACTGTGCCAGGGTTCCTGTAGTGCAGCAGGCATTTGCAGCAGATTTTATCCTTTCCAGGGGTATTTTGATGTTACAGTAAATGCCAAATTTGTGATTGCACAGCACGTCTGCAATCCACACTACATGCATGCCAGTTTTGTGCCTCTGCAATGTTAATAATATAGGAGGAGTCCCTTCTGTGTCCTCTGGAAAGGAGAATATAGGATTCAAGGGACTCCCAGCAGGTGTTTGCAGCCATGAACTGTCGCTCAATATGGTCACTAAGATAAATAAGATCACTAGCATAACCCAGATACAGACAACACTGTACCTGCATTGAAATAAGAATGTTAGTTTAAACCACTGCACAATATTTCACTTCTGTGTTGTCATTAGGACTTGTGTTCTCAGCGATGGCATACACTAGAGAGAGAGCATTTTTAGAGCAGATGCATGGTCAGCCATGTTCACCTAATTAAAGTGAGCACCAGCGAACCCAGGAACTGTGCCCTTGGTTATATAATCCCATCCTGGGTGTCATATTCTGTCTGAGACATGCATGCAGCTGTGACAAACCAGCACCTTCACTGAGTGTGTTCTGGGCTGACATTGACCATGCTCATATTATGTAAGAAATATGATCACTCCAGCGCAGGTACTAACTGCCCTAACTCATGCACAAGGAGCAGTGGTTCATTTGTTACGAGCAGAGCCCGGTCTGTGCTTAGCAGTGGCCAGGGATTGGTCCACGGAAGCATGCATTATCTTGTGTGGGGTGGTGTTATTGGGCACAAATTGGAGCCCTTCAAACAACCTCCATGGGGCAAATAGGGGAAATGCTGTGTATGAACCATATACTAAGTGGTACACAGTTAATGTCCCCAAGGAAATCTGCTTGTGCACCCAACAGTGTACCATGGTAAGTGCCCAAGAACATCTTAATTCTTCAATTTACATGGGATTTTTCCTCCATGAAAATAAGGAAATGCCTCGTCCACACTGAGGGGCCTATTACGATGGGAAACGGGACTGCCCGCCATGGTAGCGGCGGTCCCGCAAGTGGCATCAGGATTCAGGATGTGCCCGCCATGGGAAGGCCATTTCCGCCACGATGAAAATATGGATGACGGTGCTTGCAAGGTACAGCCACCATATTCTTGGGCGTTTCCGCCCGGTAGGCAATCGGGCGTATTGCCTACTGGCGGAAAACTGGCGAACAGTCTTCCTGTCCGCCGGGGTTCCGTCCGCCATCCTAATGTGGCGGGGGAAAAGTGATGTGGGCGGTAGATTTTGGTGGGCGGATCGCCACCGCCATATGGGCGGTGGCGATCCGCCCGCTATTATAATGACCCCCTGAGTGGATGTGAAATGTGTATTACCGAGGAGGCAATGCACGCATCTAGGGCCACTTTTTAACACAGTAATGCTTCTGGAGCGTAACCAGCTGGCACAATCATCCAGTAAACTCCTCTGCCACTTAAGTAATTGAGCTTTTAATATCTTCCTAGGAGCATATACTAAATAGAAAATGAGTATGGAATCTGTAGTGCAAAAATAAATCAAATCAATATGCACCCTGAAGAGTGTGCCAAAATGATTGTCTCAATATGAAAGGTGCAATTGGAAGTAGTTTGATAATGGATGGAAGCATAACACCTATTACAAATAAAAAGGTTACAGAAATGTAACTATTAATTGATAGCTTGTAAGTATTGAAATATTAATTTGTTATGCAAATGCCACACCACAATGCTAACATAACATTTTTTGGAGGTGATGATAGTATCTCCTTGCTAAACCACTGAATGGTGCTCATATTCTTAACATTGGAAGGATAATAGGCTGAGAGGAACTGTGAGGGTTCTAATGTGTCATGACACAGTTGAACAGAGATCCATATGACAGATGTCTTAATCCACAGAGGTACTAATTAGACAACCTTTTCTGACAAGGGAGCTCACTTAATCTCCATGTAGGATGCCTGAAAATCTCTCTCTGGTTCAAGGTGCACTGAGAGGGTGACTGTATTAGAGATAAACAAGAGCACCCTCCAGATACTGCTTTGAGACAAAAGCTGCAGCAGTTTTAATTTTCAAAGGTTTACATGGGCTCAACTTCATTCTAGTTACAATCAGGCAGTCAAAGTTTGGCGAGAGGACCACAGTATTGGCTCATCTGCTAATGTTTAAGGCATACATCTTCATGCATACAGTATAAAACATGTAATATGCTATGCACATGCTTCAGAAGGAAAAATCACCAATGGTGTAGATTTGCTGACATTTAGAAGTGCTTACTGCAGGTAGTGATGTCAATTGTTACACACACAAAATCATATCAATTCAGCTGGTATAGTTATACTTATCTGAAGAAACTAAAACTCATGCCCTTAGGTAACCATAACTCGAGCCCCCTGTATATATTACAGATGGGTGGTAGCCATAGTCAGAGTTAACAGAGATAGGGATTTTTTGGGTTTTTTGACCCTTAACAACTTTGCACCCGTTTGATGAATGTCCGCAAAACTTTGCAGACCTTTTCCATCCATTACATTTTTGAAGGATTGAAAATGGCACAGTGTTTGGTCAAGGAGGTGCAAAGACAAAAGGGGGGTGGGTCCCAAAACACACTTGAACTTCAATGCATTTTACGTTGACATTTGTGTTTCACGTAGAGCCAAACGGCTGAACTGATTGTAATGAAATTTCACAGCAATGTAAATTAGATAGTGTAAATGATTCGTTTTCCTATTGCAAGTGACATTATGAAGTGATTATGAAGTTAAAAGGACCAACAAATTAGTGACATCTTGTAGCACAACCTGCTAAAAGCAGCACGGAAGCTCAAAGAATAAACTAAACTGCAGATGTAAAATTTCCAATTTACAAGATGAAAAACTGAAACACCCACTTATGGTCTAATGCTAATAGAAACCTATAGACAAATAGAAAACAAACAGAATGCATCTTAATCTGTAAACGTTTTTTTTGCATGCTCTCTGGCTCACAAAATAAAAGTGTGCCAACAAGCCAAACAAAAATAAAAATCCTCCTTATATACTCCTGTGAAAATAAATAAACATGGAAAAGTGACCTAGCAGTGAGCTACACAAACTACTATAGGGAGGGCACAATACATTGCCATTAGGAAAAAACAATCTACATTTTTATAATAACAAAGATTGACTTTCATTCACTTCAGGATTTATATGTAGCACAATCCAACTAAGAGTAGAAAGGAAAAAAAAATAAACAAGACATAATTACTACATGAACGATTAAATGGCAAATTTATGGTAACACGATTAAGTAACGCAATAAAAAATTGCGTAACAAATGCAATTGATATAAAGAAATCACAGTAAATCTGATTGCCACACTGTAGGTATAGTTAGTATTCTCAAAGATAGAAATTTGTAGATATTAGCTCCCTAATAACTTTTTGCCCGTCTCACAAATCACCACAAAACTGCCCAGACCTACAGCGTTTTCTACATTTTGATATTATGTAAATTTTTGTGGTGAATTGTTAAGAGGGTGCAAAGATAAAAGGGGATCCCAAAACACATTTTTCCACTAATGCATTTTCCACAGACGAAAACGGCTGACTGGATTTACATGAAATTTGGCAGGATTATACATTATGGCCCAGAGATGATAATTTTTGGGTACTGCACCTAAGTATAGTAAGTATTTTTTAAGCTACAAGGCATTGAAACATAGTGATATCTGTCTACTCTGGTACATGGCCACATACATACACATACATAAACGTATTTTAAAATATATTAAGAGATGCAACTAAATTTCACTACCTACCACTTTAGTAAAGTGTTAATGGGTAGGGACCTACTACTTACCTATATCTAAGGCCCTAACACTGAACATAGCGTAGTAAAATTATTTGGCTGCCTTTCCGTTCTTGTTACCCAATTATATCCTGGCTTGTCACCATGGTATACTGCAAAGGTATCATGGTATATCATAGCCCAAAATATAACTAAGGCCTAGCTGTATTATTAGATTGTGATACCCTTGCGTCACAAATAATTTAATGCATTATTTAAGTCAGATTTACAAAGAAATGCAAGGTCACCATGTGTGGTGCTGCTTTGATTGGTAAAACAGGAGAAGTACAAGGCAGCACAATCCAAATTTGTGCTTTACTCTACACACCATAATATGCATTGCTGCTAAATTTTACATACATATTTATACCACACCACTGTAGCCACTCCACTATATGCTATTGTACTCTCCCCCACTTCATTCTACACCACTCCAATGTATGAGACTCCACTCTGCACCACTCCATTCTATGCCATTCCACTGTACGCAACTCCACCGTACACCACTACACTCTATGCTCTTATGCTGTATGCACCTGCCATTCCAGTCTATGCCACTGCAATGTACGCAACTCCACTGGATGCTTTTCCACTGTACGCTATGCCACTCTATGCCATTCTACTGTACATCACTTCACTCTACTCTATTCCACTGTATGCCACTTCACTCTACAACACTCCACTGAATACTATCCCATTGTATTCCACTCCCCTGTACATTACTCCACTCTATGGCACTCCAGTAGACACTCCACTCTATTCCGCTTCATTCTATGCTATTCAATTGGACCCCACTCCAACGTAGGCCACTCTACTGTATGCTATTACGCTGTACTCCATGCCACTGTACATCAGTCCAGTCAACACCACTCCATTATATGCCACTCCACTGCACTGAACTCCACTATACACCATTATACTCTATGTCGCTGCACTGTACAACATCCCACTCTACGCCACTCCACTTTAGCCTATTACACTGTACATACCTCCACTCCATGCCACTCTACTATATACTATTACACAGTATGCAACTCCACTCTAAGCCTCATCAGTGTACGCCACTTCAAAGTATGCCGCTCAGATATACGCTACTCCAGTGTATGCTATTCCTCTCTATGTCATTCCACTGTTTGCCACTCCATTCCATGCCATTCCATTGTATGCCAATACACTGTATGCTACTCTACTCTACCCTACTCCATTCTACGGTATTCCATTGGACACACCTCTACTGTCTGATATTACACTCTACTCCTTTCCATTGTACACCACTCCATTCTGCACCACACCAATCCACTCTACACTATTCTACTCTACACTATTCCACTCTATGCTATTCTACTCTACATCACGCGACTGTACTCCACTCTATGCTAGTCCGCTCTATGCCACTCTACTCTACAGTATTTCTAAGTACGCAACTTCAATCTTTGCCCCTCTTCTGTCAAGTATTCCCTTCTGCCCCACTACACTGTAAACCACTCTACTCCATTGTATGCTATTACACTCTACCCCACTCCA
This sequence comes from Triturus cristatus, assembly GCF_964204655.1. Taxonomy (NCBI): domain Eukaryota; kingdom Metazoa; phylum Chordata; class Amphibia; order Caudata; family Salamandridae; genus Triturus; species Triturus cristatus. The sequence goes on along the minus strand of NC_140584.1, from coordinate 468,148,132 downwards.
CAAGACACCACTCCAGTCTACACCTCTTCACTGTACATCACTCCACTGTATGCTACTAGACTTTATGCTATGACACTTTACACCACTCTACTATATGCTACAAAACTATTCGCTATTACACTCTACGCCACTCAACTGTCCGCCACTCCAGCATACGCTACTCCACTCTATTCTAATTTATGCTACTCCAGTTATGGTACTCCACTTTACACCACACCAGCATACTCTCGTCCACACTATATAACTTCACTCTAAAAAACTCTACTACACTACATGCCACTCTACTAGACTCTAATCTACTCTATCATCATTCACTCCACTGTCCAAATATGCACTCAACTCTATACCTATACTCTCTATTGTACAATACTGTACTCCACAGCATTTTTCAACACTGTTCTACACAGCACTCTACTGTATGAAACTCCGTTCCAAGTTATAAACATTTTCACAAATCTACGCCGGCCACTTCAATATATGCCAACCTAATCTACACTAATCCAATGTACCTTACTCCACTCTACATCACTCCACTGTACAGCATTCCACTCTACGCTGTTCCACTCTATGCCACTCAGCTTTTCTACACTCCATTGTACAGTATTCCAGTGGAGGCTATTCCACTGTATGTTACTATACTTTACTGTAATCCACTCTAAGCCACTACAGTATACGCCATTCCACTCCATACCGCACCACTGTATGAAACTCACCTCCAATCTATATAACTCCACTCTATAAAAGTCTACCACTCTTCATGGCACTCTACAGAATTTTACTCCACTCTAAACCCATACACTCCAATGAACAACAATCTATGTGACTATACAACACTTTTCTACATGACACAGCTCTCCACTCTACTATACAAGACCCCACTCCAATTTGTAACAGTTTCCTACCTACGCCACACCAGTACACACCACTCCATGCCACTTTACTCCATGACACACCAATACACTCTATTGTACTTTACACCACACTACGTTATGCCACTCCACTCAACTCAACTCCACTGTATGAGACTTTATCTCTCTTGCACTTCTCCACACACTACTGCTCTTTGTGAAACTCCACTTTGCAATACTTTACTGCAGTGTATGCCACTCTACAACACTTTACTCCCGTCTATACCCCTGCACTCCAATGTACTCTACATCACTCCACTCTACTTCACTCTACTCTATAATACTCCACTGTATGACACTAGACTCTACGATATGCTCATTCACAGTAGGATCCTACACACCAGTTTAAGACACTCCAATTATTGACACTCCACACTGCGATCTGAAACACATTTTTATTAAAAACTAAAAACCATTAACATATAATGGAAAAAACAAAGCTCAAGAATAATTTATAGTTAGAAATACCTTATGTATTCCTTCTATATAAACCCAACTTAAAATACACAAACATTATACATTGTAAAGATATAATTATAACTTCAATTTATAATTTACATACCACTTTCAAATAACTATAGAGTTGTCTGGCTAACTATTAGGGGTGGGCGGAATTTGCGGAATTAACCTTCGCAAATTATCGCGAGAATGTTTAAAATTATCGCAAACAAGCAGAAATATCGCGAAGATGCGGAAGTTTTTTTCCGGCATGTTCGCGAGATTTTCTGCATGGTTGCGGGTCGCCAACTTACCCATGTGGTTGCTTGCGGGCGCGGCCATCTTGTTTTGAGTTGTTCTCGCGGTGCATGATCGCGAGAAGAAAGACGTGATCGCGCGACGCATGACGTCACTGCGGGCGCGAACTGTCGCGAGACAGCGCAAATGGCTAAAAACAATACAACATCTCATGGAGAACGCGACCGGATCAAGAAAACTTGTCGGCGAACGCAGGGATTCAGGTAAGGCGATCACGCGCGCGCGAGAATGTATTATTTTACAGCGCGAGCAAGAAACAAATTATCGCCAAGCTGCGGAAACCGGAATTTTTGACATTTTCGCGCTCTCCGCGGAACGCAAAAATGTCAAATTATCGCAATTTCCGCGAATGGAACGAAATTTTTGCCCAGGCCTACTAACTATAACTCGCCACTATACCATGCACTGTGTTCTCACAAATTATTATACTCCACTGTACAACATTATACTTTATGAGACTCTCTGCCACTCTACTGTACGACACTACACTCAAAAACTCTGAACTATACGACACTCTACTCCACTGAACTTTACTCTATGACACTGCACTCAATAACTCTCTGCTGCACTCTATGCCATTATGTGACACTGTACTCAATGAAACTCCACCGCAGTCCATTTCATGACACTCCAGTCAATGACACTCCACTGTACAACACTCAACTCTACTGTTTGACACAACACTGCACTGTACAACACGCCGCTCCACTCTACGATACTCCACTCCATGGTACAACACATCATGACACTTGTTGAGACTGTTGTAAAATCTATTGTCATAGAGTGGAGTAATGTTGATTGGAATAGTGTGTAGTAGAGTCAAGTGTAGAAGCGTCTCACGCATTGTGGTAAAGTGTTATATAGTGTAGTGGCGTGGTGTCTCATATACAGGAGTCAATTATCATAGACTGGAGCAGTGAGTTGTATAGTGGAGTGGTATGTCGAACAGTAGACTAGGGTGTCGTAGACTGTCACATAGTGAAGTAGAATGTTTTAGAGTGGAGTAGGGTGAAGTAGAGTGTCATAGAGTGAAGTATCGGCAAGTGGAGTTTTGTAGAGTACAGTAGAGGAGAGTGGAGTAGAGTGGAGTAGAGTGGAGTGAATTGTTATATAGTGGAGTACTGTATTGTAGAGATAAGTTGAGTGGCATGTCGTTCTAGTGTCATGCAGTGTCGTACAGAGATGTAGAGTGGATGGGATTAGAGTGGAGTAAAGTGTCAAAAAGCAGCATAGAGTATAGTACAGTGTTGTAGACTGCAGTTGCATATAGTGGAGTAGAGTGTCAGACAGTGGAGCGGCATAGAGCAGAGTATAGTAGAATGGTCCAGAGTGGGATAAAGTGTGGTAGAGAGGAGTGAAGTGGAGTACAAGAAGGTGGTGTAGCATACAGTCAAGTAAAGGGTCATAAATTGGAGTAGCGTATTGTACAGTAGAGTGTAGTGGGGTGTCGTACAATGTTAGAAAGTGATGTTGACTACAGTAGAGTAGACTGGCATACAGTGTTGCAAAAATCTGCAGCCTGGAGTAGTATACAGTACAGTACAGTGTTGTACAGTGTTGTAGAATGGATTGGCATACAGTGTGATAGAGTGCAAAGGCATTGAGTGGCTTAGAGTGAAATGGCGTACAGTAAAGCAGTGAAGTAGAGTGGAGTACTGTGTCAGAGGAGAGTTGAGTTAAGTGGGGTGCAGTGGCATACAAAGAGTTCAGTACAGTTTCATGTAGTGGACTAGAGTATAGTGAAGTAGAGTGTTGTGAAGTGGTATAAAGTATAGTACAGTGTTGTGCAGTGGGGTAAAGGGGTATAGACAGGAGTAAAGTGTCGGAGAGTAACACAGTTTAGTAGAGTGTTGTAGAATGGAGATGCATAAATTACAGTAATATCTGAAACAGTGGAGTTGCGTAGAACAGATTGAGTTATAGTCTTGCACAGTGGAGTAGAGTTGAGCGGAGTGCTGTGCCGTATAGAAATTTGTCTTATATTGAAATAAATTGAGGGTTGTACATGATAGAGGACAGGCAGACAGTGGAGTATAGATTTGAACAGTGGTATGTATGAGATAGAGGGGAGTAGAATTTCGTAGAGTGCCATGAAGTGTGGTAGTCTTTTATATAGTGGATTTATATAGAGTGGAGGAGAGTGTCATACGATGGCACTGTGTAGAGTGGAGTGGTGTACACTGTAGTGGCATAGAGTGGCTAACTGTAAAGTGGAGAAGCATACGGTGCAAATGTGTACAGTTGAATACAGAACAGTGGAGTGTGAAAGAGTGGAGTGGCATAGAATGGAAGAACATAGAGCATAGAGTGGAGTGGCCTAGAGTGGAGTAGGGCACAGTGGATTAGCGTAGAGTGGGATGGCATACAATGAAGTGGCGTAGCATAGAGTTTAGGAAACTTATAAATTGGAAAGGCTTATTATACTGTAGAGTGGAGTGCTGTGTCGTACAGTGTTGAAAACTGTCATAAAATTGAGGAGAGTGTTGTACACAATGTTGTAAAATGAGTTCAAATTTGGACAGCAGAGTTTAAGGGGATAGAGTTGAGTAGAGTGGCTTAGAGTGCAATAGAGTTTTGTAGAGTAGAGTAATATAGAGTGGAAGAGTACACTGGAGAGGCGTAGAGTGGAGTAGCATACTGTCAGAAGGTACCTCAAGTTCCACAGAAGCAGAAGTGACGATTACTCCCAATGCCCCTGCATCAGTGCAGCCACCAAGCAAGGGTAACGGCACTAGCACGGGGGAAAGGGGAAGTGGAAGAGAAGAGAAGAGACTGCCTCAGGATGGTGTATAACCTCTAGGTGGTGATTCTGCCTTCTCTGCTGATTCTTCTGTAGTGTATGGTTCTTCACTGGCACATCTTAACGAGGTACACCTAATGCACAGAGGTGAAGAGGGAATTACAAGAACATCCTACTCTCCTAATCTTCCTAATGACTTTTAGATTCCTCTGCTCCTACCTTTTACTCCTACAGGCTTGCTACTCTTCTATGTAGTGATATTCTTTGTAATCTTTTAGTTATACAGACTTGCACATTTGCAGGTTTAAGAAATAGGTTCCATCTTCTGATAAAGAATTTGATATGTACATAAATAATGAATTAACGAATACTCTCCTATCTTGCAGGTTCTGTAGTGAAGAAGGTCTGGGTCGGTTCAACAACTTCTTCAACAAAAGATGCGCGCAAAAAGGTACAGGGAAAGGTAAAATAGGGAGGAAAGGAAAAGGAAAGGTCGCCAAGGGGAGGAGAGGAAATTGGAGGTTGGGCGCAGACGCGCACTCACTGACTTTAGTCGTTGGCTCAGTCTTGGTTTCTTTTAGTTCACTGGGAAATCTGATACTCAGCCACTCCGGGTAACAGCTTCCTTCTCAGATGAACAAACGAAGATTCCAGCAAGAAGAATTCTCAGTAACTTTCTTGACTGAAACTTGGGTAACCAAAAACCGCTAACTTGATTATTCGGCTACTAGCGGTTGATTCGGTTCTGTGGATTATTCCGAAAATATCTCTCTCAAGTTCTAGAACAGTTCTCCTCAGGATTCTGGAGCACACAGAAAACACTAGCTTCTCTCAGGATATCTCGATTGAAGTGCGCAGTTTGCCGCGCGCCCAACCGTCAAGTCAAAGATGTACAGCAAATGACGGCAAGAGCCGCGGCCATCTTGAAAGGTCCAACTGTACATAGAACATTATAAGTCTCGATATAGGTTCACCACTTGCGGCTTCACAAGAATCCGCTGTCTCTTTGGTTTTTGCCACATATGGTGCACCGCTGACACCACATGAGTCTGCTTCCTGACAGTACCCCCTCTCAAAGGCCGATTCATCGGCCCAGGTTTGAAGGGGTATCGAATATGAAATCTTTTTAAGAGTCGAGGAGCATGAATGTTCTTAGCTAACTCCCAGGAGCGATCTTCTGGTCCATAACCTTTCCAGTCTACTAAGTAGTAAAGCCCTACTCTAGTTCTTTTGGAATCTAATATATCTTTGACCTCATATTCAGGATGTCCATTAATCACTAGGGGCGCTGGAGGCTTCACTATTCTCGTGTTTGGAGTGCATCTTTTAATCAGAGAGACATGGAAAACTGGATGAATACCTGTATTTGAGGGCAATTTTAATTTTACCGCTACAGGGCTTAGTACCTTTTCAATTAGGTAAGGTCCCACAAAACGTGGCTGAAATTTCCGATTACCCTTGAGATGGAGATTACGTGTAGATAACCAAACCAAATCACCCACCCTGTAATCTGGAGCCTTTTTTCTATGTTTGTCTGCCTGTTTCTTATAATTCGCTTTAGCCTTGACTAAATTGGATTCTGCCGATCTGCGAGTGTTAACAAGATCTTGCATGAGGTCTCTGACTGCTGGAACCCCCATATCTCCCTGTCCCATGAAAGGGTTTGGATGTCTACCATAATTGAGGAAGAAAGGAGAAAACCCAGTAGACACATTTTTTGCATTATTACATGCAAACTCTGCCATCCATAAAAAATCAGACCATTCACCCTCCTGATCCAGAAGGAACATTCTCAGATATTGTTCTAACTCTTGGTTGACTCTTTCGGTCTGCCCGTCTGTTTCAGGATGATAACTGGTGGAAAATCTGGTCTCTACTCCCAACCCTTGCATGAAGGCTCTCCAAAAATGGGATACAAACTGAGACCCTCTATCTGAAATCAGGATTTTTGGGACCCCATGAATCTTAACAATGTGCTCACTGAATAGTTTGGCTAACTCCCTCGCAGTAGGAACCCCTTTTAAAGGTATGAAATGGCTCATCTTAGTGAAGGTGTCAACAAACACTAACACAGTGTTATACCCATGACTCGGAGGCAGATCCACTATGAGATCCATGGTGACTGTGTGCCAAGGTTGGGAGGGGGTGGGCAAAGGATGCAAAAGGCCTGATGGGGCTTGTCTCATGGCCTTTCCTTGGGCACAGGTTGGACACGTTCCCACATATTGTATGACACTGGACCGAATCTCTGGCCACCAAAAATATCGTTGAATGAGCTCGAGAGTCTTTTGAATACCTTTATGCCCAGCCAAAGGTTGATCATGGCATGCTTGCATTGCTTTGTGCTGAAGTTCTGCAGTGGGTAAATACAGGGCACCTTGAACGTAGGGTAACTGTTCGAAGATTTCTCGTATAGAATCCTGTTGAACCCAAGTCTGTATCTCTTCTGGAGACAACCTTTTCTTTACTTCTTCTTTGAAATCAACCAAATCAAGCGTACAAATGATCTTGGTTTCTGGGATGATAGTCTTTTGAGTCATTGGAGGCTCTTGAACTTCTGTCTGAATTCGGGACAATGCATCCGCCTTTCCGTTCTTATTTCCTGGGCGGTAGGTAATCACAAAATCAAAGTCTGCAAAATAGAGAGACCATCTTAAGAGACGAGGGGTCAAAGTTCTAGCAGATTTCAGAAATTGTAAATTCTTGTGATCAGAGTAAACTGTAACTGTATGACGAGCTCCCAGCAAATAGTGTCGCCACTCTTCAAACGCATCTTTCACCGCCAACAATTCCTTCTCAGCAATTGTATAATTGACTTCAGCAGGCGTAAGTTTTCTAGAACGAAAAGCCACTGGATGAAGCTGTCCCGTTGTCTTGTGACGCTGAGACAGCACCCCACCAATGGCTAAATCTGAAGCATCCGCTTCCACAAAGAAGGGTTCTGCCGGATCTGCATGTAGCAAAATGGGAGCAGTAGTAAAGCTCTTCTTGAGAAACTCAAAAGCCATCTCAGCCTCTTCAGTCCAATGAAATTTCTGGCCTTTCTTCAAAAGTTTGGTGATAGGAATGATTCTCTGTGAGAATCCTTGAATGAAGCGACGATAAAAATTAGCAAATCCCAAGAATCGCTGTATCTCCTTAACGTTTCCTGGAGAGGGCCAATTTATAACTGAGTGAATCTTCTTTGGATCCATGGTCATCCCTGCTGAGGAAAGGACAAATCCGAGAAACTCCACTGTTTGCACACTGAAAGCACATTTTTCTAGTTTCACATACAATTGATGCAAACGCAGCCTTTCCAAAACCCTCCTTACATGGGTAGCATGTTCTTGTGGAATCTTGGAGAAAATCAAAATATCATCCAAATATACAATTGCAATCTTGTCAATCAAATCTCCCATGATATCATTAATAAAATGTTGAAAAGCGGCTGGTGCATTACAAAGGCCAAACGGCATAACTTGATATTCAAAGAGCCCATATTTAGTTCGAAATGCCGTTTTCCACTCATGGCCTTCTTTGACACGAATAAGATGGTATGCCCCTCTTAAATCTAATTTTGTGAAAATTTGAGCTTCCTTTACTTGATCAAGAAGGACGGAAATCAAGGGTAACGGGTATCGATTCTTGATGGTCACTCGGTTGAGGGCACGATAATCGATGCAAGTCCTAAGAGATCCTTCCTTCTTGGGGATGAAGAATAAAGGAGAGGATACTGGGGACTGTGAAGGCCTAATAAAACCATTAGCCAAATATCGATCTAAATACTCCTTGAGATAGCGATTTTCACCTTCAGTTAGGGCGTAGATCCTTGAACAAGGCAGAACCGCTCCCGGTTCCAATTCGATGGTACAATCATATGGACGATGTGGAGGTAATTTTTCTGCATCTTTTTCACAAAAGACTTCTTTAAACTCTTGATACTCTGGGGGAATTTCTGTAGTACTGATGACACAAATTGATTCTCCTCCGCCAGATAACAAGGTTGCTTGAGAGGGTTCGGTACCTTCCTCAGAATCATGGTAACAATGTTCTAGACAATATTGGGAATTCATGAATACTGTTCGGTTTTCCCAATCTATAGTAGGATTATGGATAGTAAGCCATGGAAGCCCCAAAATCATCTGGAATTGAGGTGCATCAATGAGATTAAATTGAATGGTTTCACTATGGCCATCTGCTTGAATCAACTTCAAAGGTTCAGTGTGCTGAGTGATGGGTCCTGAGGAGAGATTAGTTCCATCTACTGCCCGAACTACTTCACTTCTTTCTTTACTGATCCCTTTTATTCCCATTCTTTGTGCATATTTTATGTCGCAGAAGTTTCCGGTGGCTCCAGAGTCGAGCATAATGGCCACCCCAGAAATTTCTTGCTCCCGAAACTGAATAGTCATATGCAAAATCAAATGAGGTGTCATGGTTTGTAAAGTGTTCATCACATAATGGGAATTTGGAGCCATCTTTTCTTCTGACACCACCAGTGTGCTCCCCTCTACTGGTGGTGTTGCTCGTTTCCCTTCACCAAAGTTTTAGGCCTTTTCGGACACTCTTTTACAAAGTCTCCTGAATTTCCACAATACATACACCGTCTTTTCTGTCTTCGTTGTTCCTTCTCTTCTTTACTCAGAGGGCCTCTCACCATCCCAATTTGCATCGGTTCCACATCCGAAGAAGGCGTCTTATTGATCTCTTGTCGACTTCTATCAAATCTAGGAGGTTGGAAACGAAATTCTTTTCTTCTTTCACCTTTCCGTTCTGTCCAACGAAAATCGATTTCTAAAGCCAGATCCACTAAAGCTGATAATTCTGTAGGACGGTTAGGAATTTGAGCTAATGTGTCTTTGATTTCTTCTCGCAATCCTCGATAGAAGAGAGCCGCTCTTTTCTCTTCTGGCCACTCCGTTTCCACAATCAACTTATTAAACTGGGTTAAATAAGTTACTAAATCCTTACTTCCTTGACGAAGTTCTAAAAGTTCATTGTCCGTGACTTGAGAGATCTTTCTTCTGTCAAAAATCCTCAAAAATTCGGCCTTAAAACGCTCCAGGTCATACAAAAATGGGGAATCTTTGGACACCAATGGCATTGCCCAGTTAGCCGCATCCCCACTCAGATAAGAGAGAATAAACGCAACCTTGGATTGTGCGTCAGGGAATAACGCTGGTCGACACATGAAATGGAGGGAACATTGTGTCAAGAATAATTGCGCTCTCTGTGCATCCCCAGAATACCTTTCAGGAGAAGCTAATGGAATTAGTGGGGAAACAGAATGGACCACTTGTGCTACAGTCCTGGGGTTGGACTCTGAAGACAAATTGGGGGAAGAGGTCTGAGCTAACGGAGTGGCTCCCGATGCTAACCCATCTACTCTTCGAGTTAGCAAAACCGTTTCCTCCCTTACCGCTCCTAAATCCCTTTGAATGGCCTCCAACATCTCCCCTAAGGATTTTAAACTAAAGCCTTCCGCCATTCCGCTTGGGTGGAAATTACTTCATGGGCACTTCAATCTGTCAGAAGGTACCTCAAGTTCCACAGAAGCAGAAGTGACGATTACTCCCAATGCCCCTGCATCAGTGCAGCCACCAAGCAAGGGTAACGGCACTAGCACGGGGGAAAGGGGAAGTGGAAGAGAAGAGAAGAGACTGCCTCAGGATGGTGTATAACCTCTAGGTGGTGATTCTGCCTTCTCTGCTGATTCTTCTGTAGTGTATGGTTCTTCACTGGCACATCTTAACGAGGTACACCTAATGCACAGAGGTGAAGAGGGAATTACAAGAACATCCTACTCTCCTAATCTTCCTAATGACTTTTAGATTCCTCTGCTCCTACCTTTTACTCCTACAGGCTTGCTACTCTTCTATGTAGTGATATTCTTTGTAATCTTTTAGTTATACAGACTTGCACATTTGCAGGTTTAAGAAATAGGTTCCATCTTCTGATAAAGAATTTGATATGTACATAAATAATGAATTAACGAATACTCTCCTATCTTGCAGGTTCTGTAGTGAAGAAGGTCTGGGTCGGTTCAACAACTTCTTCAACAAAAGATGCGCGCAAAAAGGTACAGGGAAAGGTAAAATAGGGAGGAAAGGAAAAGGAAAGGTCGCCAAGGGGAGGAGAGGAAATTGGAGGTTGGGCGCAGACGCGCACTCACTGACTTTAGTCGTTGGCTCAGTCTTGGTTTCTTTTAGTTCACTGGGAAATCTGATACTCAGCCACTCCGGGTAACAGCTTCCTTCTCAGATGAACAAACGAAGATTCCAGCCAGAAGAATTCTCAGTAACTTTCTTGACTGAAACTTGGGTAACCAAAAACCGCTAACTTGATTATCCGGCTACTAGCGGTTGATTCGGTTCTGTGGATTATTCCGAAAATATCTCTCTCAAGTTCTAGAACAGTTCTCCTCAGGATTCTGGAGCACACAGAAAACACTAGCTTCTCTCAGGATATCTCGATTGAAGTGCGCAGTTTGCCGCGCGCCCAACCGTCAAGTCAAAGATGTACAGCAAATGACGGCAAGAGCCGCGGCCATCTTGAAAGGTCCAACTGTACATAGAACATTATAAGTCTCGATATAGGTTCACCACTTGCGGCTTCACAAGAATCCGCTGTCTCTTTGGTTTTTGCCACATATGGTGCACCGCTGACACCACATGAGTCTGCTTCCTGACACATACAGCAGAATAGCATGAAGTGAAAGATAATTTCAGGGAATGAGACAAGGACTCTGACACAGAGATAGGATTGCGCTGGAAACAGTGAGGGAAGTAATGATCAATCTTTGATTTATTAAAATGTAGACTTGGAGTTAAGATTTGAACTGGGTATATAAAAGGATTAGCAATGAGTGGTGAGTTTCTTATATTGACCATTTGGGCTATTATGGGGATAGGTGAACTTTAGCTTGAAAAATATAATTTCTATTAGTAATGGGAGATCATTTCTATATACAGGCTCCGCTTTGAAAAATTTGGGTGAAGAATGCAAAATTGCACGTCGAGAATCAGGAGGAATTAATGACATCTTTAAGCTGTATAATCAATGAGGTATGTTCAGTTCAGACTAAAAAAGTTTTTTGAATTATTGAGTTTAGAGTAATATAGGAGGGACAGACAATAATTTGGAGGGATGATGGACAATTGAGGTTGATTAGAAGGTTGAGGCAGAATATGTCAGGTAAAATAGATGACATAAGGTGTATTAGGTGGAAGTTATCAAGGTGGGTGGATATAGAATAAGTATCACAGTATAATTAATACAGGATAACATGTGTATTGTGGAAGCATTGTACATAGATATTCATACTGGAGAATGTTAAATAGGCAGGTTTACCATGTTGAATCTAAAGTCGGATGAATGCTAATTTGATTAATATTTTCATTTGTAAAATGATCTTTATGACATAATGTATTATGGTTTGGATTGTGATTTTATGTTTTTTACTTTACAGCCCTGATGATGTCCCAAGGGGGACGAAACGCGTAGGCTGTTTTTTAACCAAGGCTGTATTTGAACCAATAGACTGTATGGATTAATAAACATTTCATTGGATTCATGAATTGATGATTACTTTGTTGGAGTTTGGACTTCGTAAATTCCCTTTTTTTTTTAACTTTGGAGAAAGAATTCTGGTGAATAAAGAAACTGAAAAGAAAGAAAAAATACGGACTGCAAGTATACGCTCTTTCCATTTTTATTTGATTTTTGGCACGTGATTGGTCTGGATGGTGGGCCATAGGAAGTGGAGCGTTCAAACTGAGATAAACATCATTGGACTGTTAAAGTAATATCTCACCAGTGCATACTAAATTGTGACCTTCATCATTGTTGAGTTATTTAGTTATCAAACCGTACTTGTTGGCGCTTGCATGGGCTGATGTGATTAGTGATGATTATGTAAGAAGTTCTGTAATTAGTTATTTGCAATTTCGTAACCGTATGGTGCATGCCTCATGGACAGTACAGGGATGTATGTGAACAACAACATCCATTTTTCAATGGAAGCTTATCCTGCAGGCTTTTTCTGGCTGCCATGAAAGCTTCCATTGATAAATGGAGGTTTGCAACCGCTCTATGGCCTATGGGTGATCGCATCGATTTACAATTAGGCCTGGGCTAAAATTTCGTTCCGTTCGCGGAAATTGCGATAATTTGACATTTTCGCGGTCCGCGGAAAGCGCGAAAATGTCAAAATTTCCGCATTCCGCAGCTTGGCGATAATTTGTTTCTTGCTCGCGCTGTAAAATAATACATTCTCGCGCGCACGCGATCGCCTTACCTGAATCCCTGCGTTCGCCGACAAGTTTTCTTGATCCGGTCGCGTTCTCCATGAGATGTTGTATTGTTTTTAGCCATTTGCGCTGTCTCGCGACAGTTCGCGCCCGCAGTGACGTCATGCGTCGCGCGATCACGTCTTTCTTCTCGCGATCATGCACCGCGAGACAACTGAAAACAAGATGGACGCGCCCGCGAGCAACCACATGGGTAAGTTGGCGAGCCGCAACCATGCAGAAAATCTCGCGAACATGCGGGAAAAAAACTTCCGCATCTTCGCGATATTTCCGCGTGTTTGCGATAATTTTTAACATTTTCGCGATAATTTGCGAAAGTGGATTTCGCAAATTCCGCCCACCCCTATTTGTAATAGACCAGGGCAGTCGTCGTGACCGCCGACCGAAGGTTGGGCAGTTCCAGAACCGCAACAGCATCCATCCAGCATCGTTGTAATCATTAATAAGGCCCTTAGTGATTAGTGAGTTGGCCCATCAAAGGGGGTTGAGAGATTGCGAATGAGATTTGAGACAAAGCAAACATAATTTTTTCAATTTAAGATTAGTAATTCTAAAATGTAGTTTACTAAATTTGGAATAGGGCTAGGTAGGTAGGTTTTGGAAATTTGGACTAAAATAGGACGGTGTGCTATATAGTACCACTATTTGATCTGATTTGGAAAAGTTCAATGTTATTGTGTGTGCCTTTGCCTGGCAAAAATATTGTGGGGAGGTATTTATTTACCACTAATCTTTTTTCGTCTTTATATTTTACTTCAGCATCCAGGGGCAAGTAGAGGGCTGAGGCGGGTGAGGGTCGGGAGCTGGAGGTGCCTCCCAGAGTTCCTCGGCCGATGGCTCTGCTGGCCCCAGTAAGTCCGCTTGTGTTAACAATAATATATTTCTTCCCCTAACTTTTCTACTCCTTTTCGAATAATGTAGTGTCTACATGTTTATATATTTTTTCCAAATCTTGTTCAATCTATCCATTTCTAAATTCTTGTTATTCCTGCATTATCCTATTTACTTATTTTCTATATTTCAGGTTTCTGTACTTTACGTCAAACTGTCTCTTGTCTGTAGTTACTAACTAGTCTGTCCGTAGCTTCCTTTCCTCCTCTTTTTCAGTCAGCTTTCCCTCTCCCATTTTGGGGACGGCCAAGTAGTGGTACTCTAAGACTTAGAGAACCCATAGGTCACATACTACTACGACTACTCCTCCTCCTCTGCCATGCAGATTGCATGCCGATTGCCCAAATAAGGTGTTCTATGCAGGATTGTTGAGATGAGCAGGCTCAATCTCTAAAACAAGAAAGAGACCATGGTCACATTGTTCACCCCAAAGTTTTGTCTTCTTATTAGCTAGGCCTAGTATTATTAGCAGCAGTTGGTGAACTGATGACTGTGTACCATGTCTAGAAGGAAGTACAAGGAGGAAGGCCTCATTGCTATTGCCAACCAAGGCCATATGCTATTTTTTCTCGAAACATCAGATTCATCCATCAATAGCTCCAGCCACTCCTTAACAACTTGTCTCTTAACATGAGGCTTTTTAAAAAATTGTCACAAACAAAATGCCCAACGTGACATTTTTGATACTGTCTGTAATGTATCCAAATTGTAGTGAATTATGTGTATTTTTATTTTGCTATGAAACAATTAATGGGGGGGGGGGGCATATCTGGCATCTAAAACATGTGTAATCTTTTTTTCAAGCTGCACTGACCACCAGTGGTGGGGCCAGCAGTGACAGTGCCAGCCAGTCTGCAGATGCGGCAGCAGAAGGGGGTGAGCTAGCGGCAGTGGCGGGCGGTGGTAAGTCATATTGCTTGCTTATTGACAAGTAATTATAAACTCACTGTAAAGGTGTACTGTTGATGACTTGTGAACAACAGGTGAACAAAGCAGGAGTTCAGCTGAGTAACTAATGGCTGCTCCTATCTTCAACTCAGCAGAGAACATTTCATGAACAAGACCTTTAGCTATGGGTTGATGGAAAAGGGAAGGATGGAAAGGGAAAGGATGGGTAAAATATTATATATATGACTGAAAGAGAAGGCTGCGTGGGTGAAAGCACCGGATGCATTATTACTATAGGTGGCTGATAGCTATGATGCATGCGTGGGTGAAAGATGGGTGAAAGGTATACGAGTAGGAAACCTGCCTGGGTGGGTGAAAGTGTATGTGTGAAAGGATGCCTGCCTGGGTGGGTGATTGGAATCCTGTGATGGTTTCGTGTGATTGAAATAAACTTAAGGACGCATGGGTGAGTAATGAAAAATGTATGTTACTGAAAGGTTTGTTGACATGAGTCTAGAGAGCCATGTTTGGATGGATGGCTATATGGATGGATGGGTAGTTTCAATGGTGAAGAGTGGATAGAGAGAATGTAAAACTTAAATGGTGGTGAGTAGCAAAGTCATAGGTGAAGAATAAAAAATTAAAAACAAGAAAAACAATGCAATGATGAACGGAAACATCCTTGAGAAGGAGAATAAGGCACTAGGGAGCTCCTCTGTAGTGGTGTTCTTCTCACCTTTAATTGTCCGGAATGGTTTTTTCAAGCTCTTTTTTTATTCAAAGTGTTGAGGACTGGAGGTGGTATTTCAGACTCCTCACTGGACAGTAATTTTCAAGCACAACATTATGTATCCTTCCTACCCATCCATCATTAATCACCTCCTTCCCTCCATACCCAAGGCATAATTTTCTATGTTTTTTTGCTAAAAGCATTGTTTACAATGTGTCTTTTTTTTTTCTTGATATATAGCTTCTTCTGCAGCTGATCCAAAAACAATTATCAGGCATGAGATTGCAGCCCGGACCTGGCAGCAGAAACTGGATGCCATCTAGGCCGAGTACCGGCAGCTGGTGGCCTTGGAGGATGACGAGGGAGAAGCTGCTGCAGATGCTCCGGGCCCCAGCCAGGCCACAACAACAGCCCCACCACACCATCGAAGTGGTCCAATGGCGCCCGCCACCATTCCACGATCACTGCTGCTCCCCCTTATTTCTGCCGATTTGACCAGCGCAGCATTCTAGGGCGACTGAATATGGAAGAAAGGCAGGAACGGATGGACAAGACACCTGAAGAAGCTCCAAACCCAGAATTAGTGCCCTCTTCAGCCCCTTATAAATCTGTTTTTGAGTGGGTGGGATTTAGGGCGTTGTTGGGTTTTTCTTTATTGATGGACAATTTACTCTTGGATACTACTTGGACATTGGTTGGGGTTAGGGAGAGGGGTGGGCCGGTTGTGGGTTTGTTTTAGATTTTTTCAGAGAATAAACTTTTCATATTTTTAGATTTTATGATTCTGAATGATTTTTTAAAAAATTGAGGGGTTATTGTTTTACTTCGCACTTCTGCCTTTGCCGCAGCCAGCTTTAAAAATCTGCTGATAGTGTAATTAAAATATTCATGTGGTACCCTCCCTTGTCCTACTACTCTCTCCTCCCAGTCTCTGCAGTCTACTTTGCTACTATATATTATTATTAATCCCTAAGGACTCGGAGGGGTTGGGGGGGAAATTCTATTGTATAGAATGATTGCTGCTCAACAATGAATCAATCAACCATAGTTTACTTCTCTTGCCTGATTAGATGAAGCAGGGGCTGCATGGTTTCCCAAGATGCCATGGTTGTGGTAGTAGTAGCAGCATGCATTGCTAGCGTTTCTTTTGATATTGAAGGCAAACTCATCAGAACTTAAGCGAGGTCCCACTCCCTCCAAGGCAAACTAGAACTGTAGGATAATGACTCAGAGAATGAGGACTATTTATCACAGGAAATTTAACAAATTTAAATAAAAACTAGTTTAATGCGGTATTATATGAAAGCTTGATGACATTCACCAGAGACTAGACTACTAGAACAGACTCGGACACAAGAAGAGAGAATGATAACTAATGAAAAATTACATTAATCAGAACAATGTTGAGCTACTACGAACTGTATGAAGTGGACCAGCTTAACTTTAGACACAAATTAATACAGTGCCTGAATGATGATACTGGCAATGAGATGTTCCTCTGAAAAAAAAATACTACACTGTGCGGGGGTGGTTAATAACATATACTGCCAATGTGGGCTATATGAGCATAAGATAAGAATAAGATCCTCCTCACCATGCACTGAGTTGGTGTTACTTTCACCACATCTGCCCCAACAATTGTGTGATCAATTAATGGTGTAAATTGTTAGGTCACACCAGAGTAAATCACACAGCCTGGGGGAAGAGGGTTAGGGGTTTGATGAATGGTTGGGAAGGGGGATTTGAGGGTAAAGTGTGACAAAGACAAACACTTCACAAGGATAGCACAATCATCTTGGCAGGCAACCATCACAAATCTGTGCATGCATGATGATTTGTACTAGACTAGTACATGTAAACCAAATCAAATTGTCAGTCTGCCCCAGAGAGACCCAAGTTACATTATGTTCTGTTTAGGCCTGGGCGATAAATTCCGCTCCGCTTGCAGAATTTACGGAATTTTGGCAATTCCGCGTTCCGCGGAGAACGAGGAGTTGCCGAACATCCCGAAATCCGCGACGTTGTGGAAATTTTCCTTGTTCGTGCTTTCAAAATGCATGTTCGCGGGAGCGACTTACTGGGATCCCTGCATTCGCCAATGAGTTTTCCTATCCGTTTGCATCCGGCCGTGCAATCGCGAACATGTCATTCGGACATCCGCGTTCGCAAACAGGAAACACGCATTGAGAGCGGGTAGGACAAGTGAAACAAGATGGCCGTGACCGCATGGGCAAGTTTGCGAGGTATTTCCCCCCGAGCACGCAAACAGCGTCCCCGAACAGGAAAAACACATCGCGAACGGGTGGAACAAGAAATTCCGCATGCTCGCGGAATTCTGCGTAGCTTGCTGAGATTTTGTGATGTTTCTCGGAACTTTGTGTAATGCGACTATGCAAATTCCGCCCACCCCTAGTTCTGTTGTACCGGGCTTTGAAAGATAGCAAATACAATTAATATATCTGTTGGAGTCAAGTAAACAAACATAAACAACACACACAGTTGTAATGATTGAAGAGAAAAAATGATACTTTATCGCCAAATTGGGAGTTGCATCTCTGCATTCCTCTTAGGCTGTCCGTCAATTTTGGGGGCCCGGCGGATGCAGTTTGGTAAGGTAAGTGTGAGTTGTTTTTCCAGTATTGCAGAGGGTAAAGGACCTGTAGATGGAAAAACAAAAACCATAGGGAAGAATCAAGGAGAAAAGTTAAACTGCATAAGGAGTGCAAAAAGAAGACTCTTAGAGGTAGCAGGGCTAAAAGTCTGTTTCCAGCAGTTACCTCCAACAACAGGGCCCCCACCCAACCTCCACTTTGCTTCAAATTTGAGCCAGACAGCAATGAGCACACCCAGCAAAATACCATTTTCCCAATTAAGTAAAATATCAATGCACCACTTTCAGTCATACTACACTCACCACCACCACTACACAGACATGTGTAGTTCTGGTGTTGTTGTTTACCTTTAGGTCACTTCAAAGTCATCATCATCAAAATCTGTTGGTATCATTGAATTTGAAAACTTCCACCTTCTTCTGGTGGCAGTTCTCGAAGTAGCCATGCTCACGTCCACGTCCTGAGTCATTCCATCATCTCTGATCCTCCTGAGTCTGACTCCGAGTATGATCTCCAACTCTGTACCAACAGTGTCCTGAGTGAGTCCCGACTTGTCCCTACTCAAAAAATGCAATGGATCATCCTGTAGTAGTACGAATTCTGTTATTGAACAGTAAGAAGGGAAAGATTGACTTGAGTCACTTTTTGTGTGTAGACTAGAGTAGACTATATTTGTGTTTGCAAACCTTGCATTATCTAAGTGACTGGCCGAGTCTGAGTATTAGAGGAGTATAAAGCTTAAAATAATTTTAAAAAAGCAGTGTGGACAGTGTGGAGTGAGCCCGGTGAAGTAATCTCGTTATCCAGTCTCTCAAAGGGGAAGGAAAAAATAACCTCTGGGGAAAATTATTGATGAGCAGTTGGTAGGCCACCAACATTGTGAATCCCAAGCATCATGACATTAAGCTTAACAAACAAACACCCAGTCTTACACTGCCTGCCACAACTTAAATCATCTCTTTTCAAGTCTCAACACACATGATGATTGATTACATATTATTTACAACAAGTTCACATCACAACAAACACTCAGCATGCAATACATGCCATCATTTACCTGTTCTTCCAGTGTGCTGATCGTGATCAATTGGTGGCACATTCCAGAATGCAGATCCTCCATTTATTGTCCATTAATATAATTTTAATGTCACATGTAGGGCAGTCCCTCTATGCTAGGAAGGGATAGATAGTCAGGAACCAGGGTTGTAGGCAGGCACACATTTGTTTGTATTCTCCATCCAATGTCTGGTTTGAGGGAAATTACATTAGGGTTACTCAGGACTACTTCACTGCACTCACTTGCAACTCCAATCCGGCAATAAAATGTAACTAAAAGTAAGAGGGTGGGAATGGTTTGGTTAACCAAACACACACAAATAAAATAAAGTAAATATTGTACCTGTTTTTGGGGGGGTTGGGCGTCAAAGAAAGATAGAAACTAGAAAAGCCTAGTAGTCAGGGAAGTAGAGCTCGTCCTGAAACTCTAGCGGTTCGCCCAGAAGTAGGTCATCTAACACACTACTCCCATGACCTGAGTCTGCGTCATCTTCCTCCTGTTGTACTTCAGGTATGATGTAATCTAGTGGTATAAAGTGCTGATTCATTTTGATCATGGTTAATCTCCCAACATTTTGGGGCGAGAGACTGGTCCTTCTCACTATCAGAATGGCACCATTAGCACTGAAAACACATTCAGCGGAGACACTGGCTACGGAGAAAGCCAGATAGTTTGTCACCAGGCTGCTGAGCACTGGCAATTGGAGCCTCTTCCTATACCCATACAGCAATGGGATTTGATCAAAGTAGACCTCTGTTGCGTCACCCAGACAGGCCTGGACCATCTGATCAATGGTCATGGGTGCTCCGCCTTGCTCGGCCTCAGCACTGGACTTAAGCCCTGCCAGTAGAAACCATTCCTTTGGCGATTTTGGGGCTGATGCTCCTGTTCTTGCTGTTGGTGGTTTTGGCTGCTGTGAGCCAACTGCAATGACTCCAGGCTCTGAACTTGAAGGCTGCCCTCAGTACTTGTGTCCTGGACAAGTGGGCCTCTAATTCCCAGCCGTTCTTATTCTAGCTGACTGGCTTGCACAGCTATTCAAGTTTTGTAGTTGGCAACTTCCCCGTCTGAAAAAGGAATTAAAGTGTCTAGTAATGGTTTGTACCGTGGATCAAGAATTGTGGCAAAAATGTAATGGTTGGATGACACAATGTCTCTTTGTATTTTGCAGATAAGCGAAGAATTAAGCTCTCCACCAACTCATATATTTCTTCTTTTTCCTCCACACCTGTGTACATTGCAGACACCTCCTTTAGCTATCCCTGTAGCATGTGCAACGATGGGATAGCTGCGCCCATGGTACTGTCCTTCGTGCTACTTTAGGTGTGAACACTTTGAAAGGAAGCAGCATCTTTATCAGGCATTTACGTAGGCCCCATTGGTCCATCTCAATGATCATGCCTTTCACAGTTGCATCCCCTCTTTTCATGACATATTCATTGATTGGTCCGAACTGCTCAAACAGACGTTCAAGCATGTAGCAAGTCGAGTTGCAATGTGTTGGCACCTCTTGGATGAGTGCTTTAACTGGCTTTAAAAGAATGGCTGAAATGTGTGCAGATTCTTCTGCAGGTGGTCAGTAAGTTAATGAATCGGTCTTCTTTTTACAGAAAGTCTTCAACAATGATGTAAATGCAGTGTGCCAAACAAAGGACCCTGAAACAGCCACCATCGGCCATGGCCTTAACTAAACTATTGCCATTGTCCTTGGCAACAAAGCCAATGTTGAGCTCTTTTGGTCCCAGCCATTCAAAGACCTTAGTGTTAAAGTCTTCCAAAATGTTTGTAGCAGTATGAGATTTCTCCATGGTGAACATGGCTACTGTCACATGCTTCTGAGCACCATTGAAAATCTAAGCAGTGTCAATACCTGCAGATATCTTTCCATAACTTCCACAAAGGAGTTCCAGTGTGCAGTGATGAGCATATAGTCAGTGACTTGGCAACTGGTTCACATGTCTGTCTTCAGGTGGATAATGTGAACTGCACTCTGCTGCAAAGCTTGTCTAAGCAATTTTAGCATGTTGTGATGTAGCACTGGAACAGCAACTCTGGTGAAATAGGACCAGCTGGGAACCTTCCATTTCGGGCAAATGGCTGCCACAAATTCAAGAACACCCACCCCTTCCACAAAAGAAAATGGGAGGAAGTCCAGAGCTAACATTTTAGCCAGCTTTGCTTTGTACAAACATGCCATTGGGTGGTTGCGTTCATACTGCCCCTCAGGCCTAAGCATGCCGAGAATGGTAGCCTGGATTTTTTTCTTTTCTGGTGCCACTGATGCAGTTGACTTCTTAGGAAACATTGGTATGCTCAATGTGCATTTCGGTTCAGCAGTAACTTTACTCTCTTGCCTTGGTGTCTCGAACTGACTCTTGTGCCATTGCGATGTTGCTGATGATGATGTGGGTAACACCACTGCACTGCTGGGGACAGGGCTGCTTTGTGTACTGGAAAATGTCTTCCTCTTCTTTGCCTTCCACCGTGATCGGATCTGATTCCCTGCTCAGCCTTTCACTCCCTCCACCTACACTTACAATTTTTAGGTCGCTATGGTGCGCCTCCCACTGGATCATGTGGTGTTTTCTCAGATGGGTTGCTTGGCCTCTGGTACCATAGTTTCTACCAACCTTACCCTGACTAATACTTGCTCCACAAATGGAGCATATAGCAATGTTCACCTCCTTCTTGTTAACTGAAAAGTATTCACAAACTGGGGAGGTAAACTTTCTGACGCTGCTGCTACCACTTGCAATGTCGGATGAACTGGTAGGTGGGCGTGACTTTGACTCTCTGCAGTACCTACGTATACTGAGGTGGTTTTGGTGGATGTAGGTCCCTGCCAGGACTTTGTAAATTAGGAAGTTGGAGGTGGTGGTGGTGGTATCTGAGGTGCCATATCACTCACAGCAATTTGGGATGGGATAATAGCAGTCTCCACTGGGGCGGGGCTAAAGTCCATGAGGACTGGCTCGTCATCCTCCTCCTTTTCTACATCTACCTCCATAACTCTAAGGCTTTCAGGAACCTTCCTTTTCCCTAGCCTTGTCTCGTGGCGTGTCTTACTCTCAGACTGAAGCGGGATCCAAGTGGTGTCTAGATCATCAGAAGGGGGGCTTACAGAAGAAGCTGATGGACTAACCCTCCTTTTTTCTTGCTAGGTATCTAGTACACAATAGATCTTCTGAAAGAGTGACTTGCTTTTCTTCCTCAGCAGGAAGCTTGATTTCCTGAACTACCTTTACTTTGGGAGGAACTACTATTGGTGTTGAATCTGTTGGTGTTCTCCACTTAGCTGAGTTTCCTGCATTCATAGGGTACTTCTTTGCGATAACGATAAGCCAATTTCAATGTCACTGCTTATCGGCGTTGCTGTGATTAAACTGCCTGCATATGAGACAGACATGGGCTTGGGCCTAGGTTGGTGGGGTGGGTCCGCTGACGCAGGGGTGCTGCTCCCAGCTTGCTCGCTGGACACCGCTGTTGCAGATGGAACTTTTGGTTTCCCAAAAAGGTTCTTGGGCGACATACCGGTGGTGGTAAATGCCTTTCGGTGCTTCAGTCAACAGACGAGACCGCCGAATCATTGCCAGTATTCTCTGAGGGAAGACACGAACGCCCGAGGTTACTCACTGGTTTGCCTACGTTCGAGTATTTCAGTTACGATATCAATTTATTCGTCACAAGTTCCTTCTAAATAAGCCTGAAAGAACTAGCATGCTGTTCAGTTGAACTGGATGATAGAGGATCCGCTTAAGTCGAACTAAATGACACGTGTCTCTTTCACCCGCTAAAACGAGATTTACTACATCAAGACTACCAACTTCGCACTGGTCTTTGAAAGTGGATATTAG
Source organism: Triturus cristatus (assembly GCF_964204655.1). NCBI lineage: Eukaryota > Metazoa > Chordata > Amphibia > Caudata > Salamandridae > Triturus > Triturus cristatus. Next base: position 468,125,405 of record NC_140584.1, on the reverse strand, counting down.
AGATTTCGGAAAAACTTGGATAACGACCAAACTTCCAGGGGTCAACTTTTAAATTATCAGTCCTGAAGATGGTCTTATGAACTGAGATGTAAAGACCGAAACGTCGACTATCACACTGTTTTCTATATAACTTCTAAGCGTCATCAAGAAAAAGTGTTTGATTTATTGTTGAGTGGAGGAATCCTTGAATGTATCATTTCCTTCCAAATCTTGTATAACTGTCCACATTTTAGGTACCCTGATTACCATTTATTGATATAAATAAATTTTTTCTCACACACCTTTTGTCTTTTCTGATTATTCAACTGTTTCAATTTGGTTGAAATGATGTGTATATATATATATATATATGACTAATGCAAAATATACAACTTCAAGATATATACACCTTGAGATAAATCGCTTCTATAGGTATATCTTTACCCTATAGTCAAGTTATATAACTCAGTCTTTCAAAAAATCCCTTGAAGGCACACCTTACCAGTACATTTCTTCTCAATGGTAACTTTCTTGGTACTGGTGCCTCTCTTTTTTGGGGCCATCTTGAAGCTGTCTGTTAGCACCTGCACTTAGCTTCACAAAAGTTGAACAGATGTTTGTGGTCTGGACGCAGGTCACGTCGAACGCAGGCCTTCTCTCTGGCAGTACTATGGGTGATGTTGCCTTCTCCTCTTGTGAACCTAAAATTAAAGAAACAAGAAGAACATCAGTGAAACGTGCCATTGTTGTAGTTCAACTACTAGTACAAACAAGTATATAATATAATTTAGTGTGTGTGGTCACACTTGTTATCTCAGTTATAAAAAATAAATAACATTCCAGTGCAACCATTTGTGAGACTTTGACAACAACATAAGCTTTCTTGATGTACTGCTACTGTACAGTACACTCAGGAAGGATACGAAAGAAGAACAAGAACAATAAAAAACAAATGTAACAGTTTGTTTTATGTGCATTGTGCATCATGTGGGTTGTGGCACTCAGGGAGTTGCAGCTGACAAATGACAATGGAACAATCCCTATACTGTTGTGCGTGTCATATCGCAGACATGGGGTTAATGGTTTATTGATACCAAATAATGTTAATTATGAAACAGGTTTTTTTTTTCATAGAATTTTTTTTTAAACTTTGAAATAATTTAAGAAAAAAATATAAAACAATTGAAAATATAAAAAAAGAAAAATGTAAACAAATTGGAAAACTTAAAAAGAAAAAAAAGAAATTCAAATAAACAAAAATAAGAAAATTTAAAAATTTAAATAAATAATTATAAGTAAAGAATATAAATTACCCTCAAGCGTAAAATGCTGTAATCTCATTGATCAATCATCCAGGCAAGTATATAGCAAAGGGGCACAATGGCTGAAAGCACAAAATGGCTGCCAGCCAGTGCCACAGAGAATATCATCATCAATAACAACAACAAGCAAGAAGAAGGCATTTGAGAACAAAGAGAAGATATGAAGGCCTATGGCAAAAGCAGACTGTCTGGCTGCCTTCCCAAAATGGCCGCCAGCCACATGGCCAGGCCACTTGACAAAAAGCAATAAGCCAAGGGGAACAAAGGGAAGGCATTCAGGCCTATGGTAAAAGCACACTGGCTGGCTACCTTCACAAAATGGCCACCAGCCACAGTTCCAGGCCACAACAAGAAGCAATAAGCCAATGGGGACAAATGGAAGACATGCAGGCCTATAGCAAAAGCACACTGACTGCATGCCCTTCACAAAATGGCCACCAGCCACATGGTCACAACAACAACAAGCAATACGCCAAGGGGAACAAATGGAAGACATGCAGGTCTATGGCAAAAGCACACTGACTGCCTTCACAAAATGGCCGCCAGCCACATGGTTACAACAACAAGAAGCCGGAGGCCTGGAAAACAATGAACACTAGCAGGCCTATGGAAACAGACTTTACAAAATCGCCCCTGGCCACATAGCAAACCAAGGCAAATGCTTGCCTACTATTGCAATGCAAATACACTCACACTGTAGCCAGACAAAGGAGGTATGCTAAACAACAACACATCTCTAATGCAACAATGCCGAAAACAAAAATCCACAGGGCTAAATAGGTTTGCAAGTTACAAGCACACACATCCAACAAAGGCTTTAACACACATAAAAAAAGTGAAATACCACAAAAAAACACATTTTGTATTCAATGCAATGCCACCCACGGCCTGCATGATGTTTAAATTTAACAGAAACCACAGAAACAGCTTTCCATGCACCCATGAGTAGGTCTGGGCCTACTGGCAGAAAGACCTATTGGCAGACTACTGGGCTACATAGTGAATTAAATCAGTATTGTAAATTGATTTCAAAACATAGAGAGAAATATAGTGAACTGTGCAACATGTTTCCTTTATAAAAAAAGAAAAATTACTTTCAAAGAAACAAGTAGGCCCCTCCTGAAACTAAATTCTACCCACCCCAATAAATTCAACAAATCTATGAAAAGTACCAATAAATCCAGGTCATAGCCCAATCAAACTAACACCAACAGTTTTCCAGTGTACTTGTGAAATCTCAAATTTAAAGCCCTCAAACCCAATGACATATTATGCAAAGAGTGATCCTTCCAGCTCCAAATCCAAATGAAAAGTGACCAGGAGATGGACAAAGCACTACGTGGAGCCTGTTGAACAGGAACAGGAAGTTGGAGACTCTGGGGCACTTCCTTCCTTTTGAAAAAAAAGTAAAAAAGAAAAAGAACTCTTTGCACAAAAAAACTATGGCCAAATGTCAATTTGAGGAGTTTCTTTACTTGAAATTGTCATTTTGAGAAGGTTTTGGTGCTGCTTGGGAAGAGAACCTTCTACAGATTGCAGGTGTGGAAGATCCTGCGCATTCCGGATCGCGTTTATCACAAAACCTCCGCCGAAACTCTGCTGATGCATGCAAATGACACGTTGGCTACCGCAAACTCTCGCCGGACCATGCGGCTGCCTAGCAAATCTCATGGTATTCGCGAACGGCTCGGGAATCTTGACAGCGATCGCGGGTACCCAGTAAGTCTCTCGCAAGTGTGCAAAAACGCATTTCAGGCATGCCAACAGAAAAAAACTGCTCTCCATTGTGGAGTGCGGAGTATATCTGCAATGCCAAGTTCTACGCAGAACGTGGAGTTACAAAAACCCCACAAACCCCGTGAGTAGAGCGGAGTTTTACACCCAGGCTTAGCGATGGCAAGCCAATAAATAATTGGGTGATTGCTATTTTTAGAGAATGAAAATGCAGCCATATTGTTTTTACTACACTTTGGGTGTGCGCAGCGTTAGGGCGTTAGATATAGGTCAGTAGCAGGGCCCTACCTATTACCACTTTATTAAAGTTTTAATAGGTAGAGAAATATATTTATATTTTTAAATATATTTTTCAATATGGTAATGGCCATGTACCGCAGTAGTTTTACAACCGTTTGTGAAATTGCACAAGAGTACTGCAATGACAGATATCATTAACTTTAAAGGTCGTATAACTCAAAAATGTACTTACCCTACTTAACTACAGTACCTAAAAAGCATCATCTCAGCACCATAATGTATACTCCTGGCAACTTTCATGAAAATCCATTCAGCCATTTTCACACTACATCAAATAAAATAGCCCATGGAATATGCATTGATGGAAAAACATGTTTTGTGATCCCTTTATATCTTTGGACCCCCTGTGAGAGACAGGCTCAGTATATGATGTATACTTATGTAAGTGGACACCTTGCACTGATCCAGACAACCCTTATTGTGATTTTAGTGGTCTTAGACCACCTTAGAAAGCTCTCTAAGTGGTAGCTGTAGAGAGCAGCCTTCAAGCTTAGTTCAGAAGGAGTGTAAAGCAGCTTATTTTACCAGAACACAATTGTGTAGGTATAGATTAAGTGAGAAAAAAACATAGTGTATTTATAAAAATATGTATTTGTTATAAGACACTCACGAACACATACAGATATATACACAGCCAGAAATATACACAATGCACACAATACTTTGCAATAGACACAGGTAAGTAGCACAGAATACACAATGGTCCTCATGGGGAGACCAAACCATATACTGAAATAGTGGTACGCGAACCACCACTCGAGTCATACAATAGTCAGAGGACATAGAAGTGATGAGGACCCAAAGAACCACCCAAGGCGACTATCTAGGAGCCCCACGGAGGTCGTGTGCAGTGTAGGAACACAACTGCTTTCTCCGTACAACTCAATGTATAAGTCGCAGTTGCACCTTTAAAGAAAGAGGATTCTTCCCAGTGGACTCTGAAGAAACCCTGTGGAAGACAAGAGGTTGGAAAGCTATCCCACCTGTGGATACCTTAGGAGTCAGGATACCTGCACCAGGGAAGCCGGGTGAATAGGTGTGAAGTGGAGTCAGAAACCTTCATGGCACTCAATCGGAGACTTCAGAAAGATGCTGCGGATGGAGAAGGTGAAAGTGTCCGTTGGAACTCAAAGGTAGATGTGAAGAACCTGCAAGCAGAGGGGACAGAGTCTATGCCATTCAGGAGTGACCAGGAGGCACGGAAGACGAATGCCTACCAATGTAGGAGAGCTGACGGTGTCCTTGAAACTGCAGCTGTGTAGACCAGGTGATGCTGTGGAAGACCAGGAGCCATACTCAAGCTGTCCCACATTGTATGTCGAGAGTTGAGGAGTCGGTGTCTGGCGGGAGTGCCCGCAAGTTTGCAATTGCAACCAACAGCAGAGTAGAAGAAGGTGCAATGTCGGGACCAGCAAGGTCCAAGAGACTCACCACAAGCAGGGGATTCAGGCCAGGCCCGAGCAATTAGGGGAGCCCAAAAGAATTAAAATGTGACCCTCGATGGGACCCACAGGCCGGAAGCACTGTAGTTGCAAGAGGACCTCAAGCAGCTACCAAAGAAGCAGGCCCACGGAGCAAGCAATGCGGTGTGGTCAAAGATTCTGGTCACTGGAGATGCTTGAGGTTGGGGCTACTTGGAGCCTGAAGATCTTGGTGGAAGGAAGACAACGTGTTGCACAGGGGTCCGTGTCCTGCAGCTCTGACGAGGGATACTCGCTTCAAACTTGGAGTGAGGCAGGGTAGACCTCGAGGGATGTGAAGAACCACCACCTATGTTGATGAGCCTTTTGTCCATAGGATCCCAGGATAGGCAGATCGATCAGCTTGTTTGTGGTGCCTGCAGTTGCAGGAAAGTGGTCCTTCACTTCAAGGGAGATTCCTTCAGGTGTCTTGGATGTTGCAGGCCCTGGACCGGTTCCTGTATGGAGCACAGGCATGGATGTTGCAGCAGACGAGCAGGGTGACAAGATCAGGGGCAGCAGGAGTCTTCACGGTCGCAGCCTTGATGCCCAGAGCAAAGTCCAGAGAGCCCAGACAGTCGAAGTTGAAGTGGTGTCTGAATTGTATTGTGTCCTGAATCTATAGACCCCCCCCCACAGGTAAGCCCTTAAATACCCTAAGGAAAGGGTTGGCATGATACAGGGGTCCCTCCCTCTGGAGGGGCTGGACAAGGGGGAGGATACTCCCATGTCCATTGTCCAGTTTCGCACCAGAGTGGGAGCCAACGGTTCCATGAACTGGTTTGAGTTAGACTATGCAGGGAGGGCACCAAATGTGCCCTACACCCAGACTACATGGCACTGGCAAGCACTCCCACCCTGCTCCAATACACAAAACCCTGTCTGGGAGGGGGTCACATCTCCCTGTGACAGGATGCCTATTGTTCTGCCTTCCCCTTCTCGAGCTTGGCTCATCAGCAGGAGCTCAAAATCATGTCTCTAGTCGGCAGAAGCCATGCTGTGCTGTCTGGGTCTAGAAGACTGCTACCGGGAGCTCTGAGGACCTAACAGAGGGCCTTTACAGTGCTTGAAATCTTACCCCCACACCGTTTATGTTTTTAATAGTTTAATGTTTTAATTTATTATAGGTTTTTTGTTTTTTATATTTTAAATCATTAATATATATTGTTGTTATTTATTTTATTGAAAACTTTTGACATAAATTTAAAATAGTAGTTTATTAATTGTTTTAAAGTAAATATATATGTATAAATGATTATGCTTGTGTGTTAATCTTGTTTATTAAATTCATTTGTTGTATTTTATTAAAATGTATATAATTTGTTATTTTGTTAAAATTGTATTTAATATATTATTTTATTTTATATGTGTATAAAAGTCGATATTATTTCACATCTATATTTTTTACATCTATGTTTTTAGTCAGTATTTTTGTACTTACCTGTTTAAGTATAGGAGTGGATATTTTTGTTGTCTATACTTTTAACTCGATATTTTTTACATCGATGTTTTTTACATTAATGTTGTGTCAGTGAACAGTGTCATTTAGTTGTTCATGGCATAATTCTAATACTTAACACATGCAGTGAAGTTTTTTAGGGGGGCTTCCTTGCTACTTTGAGTGGGATTGTGCAACATTTGAAACCCAACGTTAATGAAAGCCAATCATTGTTTTTATCAAAATTTTGATTATAATTTTTGTCCTATTGGCCAATTATCATGCCTTCCATATAGTAGTTTGATTAATTCAAATTCACTGTTAGGTCACTTTTCAATTTTGTTGCACTGGAGTTAAGGAAGATGGTTTTTGTTTGGCTTGTTGGGCACACTTTTATTATGTGAGCTAGATATAATCCAATTAATACTTACCTAGATGAAGATGTATTCTGTTCATTATGCATTTGTTCATAGGTTTGTTTTAGCGTGTGTCCATAAATGGGTCTTTCATGTAGAAAACCTAAAACTTTATATATATATATAACAAAGATTCTTAGAAAGAGGCTACTCTGACAAAATCATAACCAATGCCATTACAAAATCTATGCGCATGAACAGAGCTGAACTTCTCAAAGAGACAGAAACAAAAAGCACGACCAACACCACAGAGATTAGAACAGGAACCAACACTAGGATAAATGCAAATGAATTTATATTCATTCTCCAATATAGTCAACAACACAAAAAGGTTGAGTCTATTATAACCCGCTATTGGCCTCTGATTTTAAGTGACCCAGTGATAGGCCCTATTTTGCCTAAAAGGCCCTCGATAACATATAGCCGAGGTCGCTCAATGAGGGACGAACTGGTTAAAACCAGTCCGGAAATTATAGAATCAACAAACTGGCTACAAACGCATACTGGCTTTTTTCATTGCAAAACATGCAAGGCATGTCAACAGGGTGAGAATAAAACTACATACATTACCCCACTTGATCAAAAAAAGCACAGAATAGACAAACTCCTCACATGTAAAACTGAATATGCGGTTTATGTTTTGTCATGCCCTTGCAATCTACTGTATGTAGGTAGCACAAAACTCCAAGTGCATAAGAGGATTTTACAACATCTAAGGGCGATCAACAATCAAGACAACACATACCCAGTGGCCCGGCATTTTAAGGCCAAACATGATTCTAGAAGTAAAGAACTTAAATACTTTGTCATTGATTCTATTCCGGCCAGTAGGAGGGGCGGTAACAGGGAACAAAAACTGCGCTCCATGGAAACGAGGTACATCCTAGAGCTCAACACCAAACAACCCTTTGGCCTTAATATCACTGAGGACCTTTACACATGCCTTTAAATACGACTCTCATAACATATGGACTTTGTTATTTGCACTCATTTCCTATAATACAACATATTTTCATACACCTTTTAGCCTTTTAATGTGGGATTTTAGAAATCGGGAAGTTTTTATTGTATTTATTAAATTGTTGAAATAAGATGGATTGAAAAAACATAAAATGTTTTTTATACATATTTATTGGATGTATAATATATTTTTATTAAGCACATATATATTTTTTATCTATTATAGATTGAATTCATAGCTTATTTAATATTTAATATTTATATGTTGTAATTTCATATGTGTGAAAGTTCATGATTCCTTTACAATTATAAATATGATATCATTATTCCCCTCAATATGCATTCCCTACATGTGGTTATCTTGAAAATATTCACCCTGGAAATGCCTGTGAGACTATGCTCGCATATCTCCGATTGTGTTGATTACCAGCCCATTTACTATTTGATGTCTTGCGTTTTGCTCTTGTCGACAAACACATAGAAGGGGAATTGCAGGGGCTCCTAGCAATCTTTCAAACCCCCGGCTCAAATCGTTTTGAGTATACATCTTAAATACTGTCTCAGTATAAGATGAGATGTTTGTCACGTCCACACACTCTCTTTTTTAGGGTATTTAACCTGAATCTATTATGCTCCCAGATTAATTTGGTGTCATATATTTGTCAAAGACTTGTCTAAGAAAATGAAAGAAAAAAAGAAAAAAAGATAAGAAACTAGCTCTCTTGAATTTTAAAACTCAATTTTAAAACTCACTTTTGCACTAATTTTGCACTTTATCTTATGTGGTTTTATGTATAAAAATTTGCAGTACACACGTCATTATTGATGGACTTGGACTTACTAAAAACGCGGTTATTTGACACGTAATGTGCAGTTATTTTACACTACGTGCCTTGATTATCAAGTAGATTTATCTTGTTATTTTTAGACGTTCCATGAATGGTTTTAAGTAATTCTGTTATGGAAATATTTTTTAACCGCCGTATTTGTAGTTCATTACTAGTCTTTCGTCCATGTCATTTGCTTTTGTATGCTTACATGCTCCAATGACTGCGTCTGCAATTATATGCTATTTAAACCAATGTAAACTCTCACACTGTGTCATGTGATCAAGGCCCGTGGGAAGGGCTGAAACGCGTCATGGCGACCTCTTACACCGATTAAACTCTGTTGCACCGATTTGTGGTCCGTATCCGTTTGTTTGCCTGAAGGAGTACGCAGTACGAACAGAGCATCTAAATATATATATATATATATATATATTACCTACTGGCGGTCGCCAGTAGGTAGTTTTAGTTAGGACCTATTTTCCATAAAGAATCCGCAACATTCTATTTGGAATAACTTTGGCGCCCGTTGACGAATCTTCGCGAAATTTTCAAACTTTTGGCCAGCTCCGGTCTGCTCCTATCCTCAGTTTCTCGGGATGATTCATGTAGCGGGGGCTGAGAAAAAAGGGGTTCCCAAAACGTGTTTTCCCCATGAAATTTCACATAGGACCTTTAGCCACAGCTACAGCCCGACCTGCTGAACGGAATTACACCAAATTTGGCAGAAAGGTAGACCTTGGTACAGAGTCGTGCCTTTTGCTTAAATGGTGGAAATCCGTTCAGTAGTTCCTGAGAAAATCTAAATCAAAATCACATATATATATATGGGCGGAGCCTAACCACACATCTCATCATGAGATCTGATTGGCTGTCAGTACTTCATCCAAGAAGTGTCGGCAGCCATCTTGGGACCAATATACATGATAGCACCTCATTAAAAAGCATTGCAGTTAATAGAAGGTTTTAAGACTTTAGTTACATTATAAATCATTTGTTGATGGTACCATACTCATTTTAGGAATTGTGGTGTGTTCTAAGGTGATTTTACCATGTGAAAAAGCCTTCTGCTGTGATATCATGAATCATGTTTGAGAGAAAACTATTTTCTCATGCTTTTCCCACAGAGGTTTGGAAGGTGATCTATAAGCTAAACTGAGAGCATATTTTCTGTAAATTCACATTATCTTTCTCAGTCATGTGAGAATGAAGTCTGACATTCTCAGTAAAACATGTACATCCAACCAGGGCCGAGACTGTTAGTTGTTTCCTTTGTATTCTACTGCAGCTTCCCAGAGTGTTCTAAAGAACAATTAGAGCGCTAACAGTCCTACTTATGACAAACGTATTGCACACCTGAAGCCATCTTGATTGGAATAAAGTGGTAACTCTTAAAGCATTTAATTTAAAAAGGAACAAAATGAGGGGGTTCATTTTGCCATAGAAAGTATGATTAGTGCTGCAGAAAGAAAAATTAGGGCACATTTTGAGTGACTTCTCAAATCCTCTTCTATTTCATTAAAAACTTCTGACATGCAGACTGAAACATACACTTTCAATACCAGCAGCAGACTTCCCTGGTGAGCCGTAGCTTTACTACAGTGATCTAATGAGCAACTAGAGTGCTAACTTTCAGAATTTATGGCAAATGTGTGACACATCTGAATGCCTTCTTGATGGAATCAAAGTAAAAAACTGAAAGTATTTCCTACTAAGGAGACTGTAGTAAATGAGGAAATTAGGAAACTTCATAACAAATAAGTCTCCCAAGAAGGCCACCAGAGACAAAAGAGCCCAAATGTAGCACAAATATCACCCAGATGTAGCCCAAGTATAGCCCAATGACAGAATGTCCCAGAGTGTTCTAACGAACTACTAGAGCGCTTACAGTCTTACTTATGACAAAAGTATGGCACACCTGAAGCCATCTTGAATGGAATAAAGTGGTAACACTTAAAACATTTAATTTGCAAAGGAACAAAATGAGGGGGTTCATTTTGCCATAGAAATTATGATTAGTGCTGCAGAAAGAAAAATTAGGGCACATTTTGACTTCTCAGATCCTCTTCTATTTCATAAACAAAATTCTGACATGCAGACTGAAACATGCATTTTGAATACCAGCAGCAGACTTCCCTGGTGAGCAGTAGCTGTACTACAGTGATCTAATGAGCAACTAGAACGCTAACATTCAGAATTTATGGCAAATGTGTGACACATCTGAATGCCTTCTTGATGGAACCAAAGTAAAAAACTGAAAGTATTTCCTACAGAGGAGACTGCAGTAAATGAGGAAATTAGGAAACTTCATAACAAATAAATCTCCCAAGATGGCCACCAGAGACAAAAGAGCCCAAATGTAGCCCAAATATCACCCAGATGTAGCCCATGTATAGCCCAATGACAGAATGTCCCAGAGTGTTCTTAAGAACAACTAGAATGCTTACGGGCTTACTTAACACAAAAGTATAGCACACCTGAAGCCGTCTTGATTGAAATAAACTGGTAACACTTAAAACATTTAATTTAAAAAGGAACACAATGAGGAGGTTCATGTTGCCATAGAATTTATGATTAGTGCTGAAGAAAGAAAAATTAGAGCACATTTTGAGTGCCTTCTAAAATCCTCTTCTATTGCATTAAAAAATTCTGACATGCAGACTGAAACATGCACTTTTAATACCAGCAGCAGACTTCTGTGGTGAGCAGTAGCTTTACTACAGTGATATAATGAGCAACTAGAGTGCTAACATTCAGAATTTATGGCAAATGTGTGACATATCTGAATACCTTCTTGATGAAATCAAAGTAAAAAACTGAAAGTATTTCCTACTGAGGAGACTGCAGTAAATGAGGAAATTAGGAAACTTCATAACAAATAAATCTCCCAAGATGGCCACCAGAGACAAAAGAGCCCAAATGCAGCACAAATATCACCCAGATGTAGCCCACATGTAGCCCAATGACAGAGTGTGCAAAACACTTATTTTATGTGTTTTTTGCAATTGTATATAGTGCAGACTTGTCAGGTATTGGAGTGCTTTACATGAGCATTGGTTACATCACACAAGATCAAATTCATTTTGGTTGTAGACATGGGGAGATTAAGTGATTTGACCAGAATCACAGAATGTTGAGCTGAAGCAAAAACTCCAACCTGGTTCCCCAGTTGCAAAGTCTGCAGCTCTGGAAGTAACACCACATCCTCTCCCCTATGTGCAACATTTAATCAAGTGGTCAACTGGATAAAAAAAACAAAGATAACAAATAATTTAAAAGTGCTTTGTCGCTATTTGAAAACTCAGAAAATATGTCCTCATTTTAGTTTTTTAGAGCGCTAACCATAATTTTGATACAAATAAGACCCTCTCATATATGTAATTTCTAAAGGAAATGCTCTAGGTATTACAGTTTTGATTACATCAAGATGACGTCAGGCGTTCCACAATTTTGTAATAAATATAGAATGTTAGCAATCTAGTTGTTCATTAGGGTACTGTTGAGAGGCAGAGGCCAGGGACACGGACTCTGAAAATTGAAGGCAGGTGGGAGGGTGCAGAGGCAACAATTTGACCACACTGGGCAGGCAGGAAGGGAATTGTCAGCACAACAGACTATGCAGGGCAGTGGAAAGGGGGGCAGGGGCAACAAACCAACAATACAGGACTGGCAAGAGAGTCTGTGGCAATATAATAGACCATTGTGGGCAGAAGGAAGATGCAGTGGTAGTACAACCATACATGGCAACACACCCGATTCAGCCAGGAAACGTCCAATGTTTTTAAGCTCGAATGGGCTTTATTAGATCTGTCTCCTGTCTACAATCTCCTCTTTTTCAATGTAACTCAAAGGGGAACATCAATACCCCAGTTTTTTTTCAAAATCTCCCTCTTACCAAGTTCAAAATGTTCGCAAGTATAGTACATTGGATCATGGAAGGCAGGAAGAATTGGGGTAAGGACATGGACTCGGATAACAGAGGACAGGAGGGACATGGAGAGGTGCACCAAACTGACCCTACAGGGCAGGCATCAGGGTTTGCAGCAGCACAATACAATACAACACACAGGGCATGCAGGACGGGAGTGCAGCACAACAATCCATACAAAGCAATAGGGAGGGTACAGGACCATGCACATGGACAACAGACAACCGAGGGGAAAGAGGCAATGGTAGCTAGCTGACAACAATGGACAGACAGGAGAGAAAGCTGCAGCATAACAGACCATAAAGGGCAGGAGGGACGGATCAGGGGCATTACAATGGAACAGACAAGCCAGGAGGGAGGGCAGGGCAGGGGCAGCAAGATGACCATGGAGGTCAGGCAGGATGGGCACTAGAAACAAGACACACCATGGAGAGCAACAGTGAGACTATGATGGCATACACACAGAACATGGAGGGAAGGTGGGAGGGGGTCAGGGGCAGCTAGCTGACCACACAGGGAAGGTGGGAGGGGCCGTGGCAGCACAGAAGACCATGCATGGCAAGCGGGAGGGTTAGTGACAGCACAAAGGCTATGATGGGCAAGAAGGAGGGTGCAGGGGCATGCACAAAGGACCATGGAGGATAGAAGGGAGGGTCAGGACCTGGTCACAGACAAGAGGGTTCAGGGGAAGGGGCCTCACAACAGACCGCGCGGGACAGGCAAGAGGAGCAGTTGCAGCACAACAGACCAGGGAGGGCAGAAGGGTATGGCAGTAAAATGGACCATGGAGGACAGGAGGAAGGGGATAGGGGCATGGCATGTGGACAGGTAGGGTGGAGGTGGCAGGGACAGGTTACAGTCATCTGACAATGCTAGGCAGATGGGAGGGGAGTGGCAGCTCAACAGAACACTCAGAGTACATAGGAGTGGCAGGTCCATGGAACATGGTGGGCAAAAAGGATTGAGCAGGGGCATGCACAAAGACATCGGAGGGCAGGGGGAAGGAGAATAGGGGCAACAAGCTAAGCACAGAGGCTAAGCAGGAGGTCAATGATGGGGCATAGAATTGGGCAATGAAGGGCAGGAGGAGTGGACTGGTACATCATGCTAAATGGAGGGCAGTGGTAGCACATCAGACCATGCATGGCAGGAGGGAGGAGGCTAGTCTATAGATTCAGACAACAGAGGATAGGGAGGAGATGGATGGGGCAGCAAGCTAACTGTTCAGCGAAGGTGGGTATTATGAACTTTATTGTTTTTAAAATGTGTGTCTGTGCGAACTACTTATAATATGAACAAGTATGCACCATATTCTCACTTTTATTCAGGCAGAAGAGGACATTTGTCGCTCTGACTCCGGGCTCACTTAGCAGAAACACCCCCTGACCCTCCACCCCCCATCGCAAAATGTAATGCCCGTGAAAAGGGTAGGTGAACGCAGTGTTATATAGAACATAGTCCTGAGAGCACGATTGAAAATGAAAACTAGATATAGTGTATGGTATAAATTATGCACCAAAAAGTGTGATATAAGATGAACTGGGGCATGAAATATAATATGCAATACATTGTGCGCAATGACAGATTCATTGGAGAGTGCGAGATAGCACAGGCACTAGCGCGTGCTATGCGATATGCGCCTTGGAGTGTAATACGCACAAGGCAGTGTTGTGTAACCTAACTAGTCTCTAAAGTTGTAATATAAAATATGTGCCGGGGAGCGTAACGTTGCATATGCACTGTGACAAAGATATGGATCCCAGATTGTAATATGTATGACATAGCGCTGTGTGTTATAACATAGGCATCGAGGAAGGCACGTTAGATGGGGCAATATAACCCGTGCGAAGGCAAGTGTGGCATGACATATTCACGGGGTGGTGTTAACGTGCACATGGGCTACAGAGTGTCATAGCATACGCACTAGCTGGCGGAATACAACACAGAGGTGTGTGGAACTCGGCGGGCACTGGTGGGTGTAACACAGCATTGGGCTCAGCCAGGAGTGCGCTGTGACTCTCAAGTGAGGTTTGTTTCGTTTCCAGAGAGTAAAATAAAAAGTATTATACATCCGGCGGTGGATGTGTGTTTTAGTAACTGTGAGGGGGGTTTCTTGCATAGTTTTGGTCGAATTTTTGTCGAATCCCCTTTGAATGGCTTGGCGTGCGTGCGTATTAAATGTGCCCGTCAACAGCTACCCATGTTCGTATAAATAAACGACAAGGGTGTCTACTTGGAGAGTACCCACCGGCGGGGGTGCCGGGATGAGTCACGGTAGGGCGTCAGACACATCAGAGCTTCACTAGAGGTGTAAATACATTCCAAGTGGATTCATTGTATGCATAGTCGCCTTTTAATGAATATCACGCAAATTGTCATGGTGATAGGTACATGCGGTTTGTCCAGCATGTCCTAGGTGTTTCTATAAATACATTTTTTTTTTTTTAAATAAAAAACAAAGGCCCGCCCCGGGGGACGGGTTCCTCGGGCCATAAGTGGCCTGGGAGGGGGGCAACGCAGCCCCCCTCCTATAAATTTTTTTTTTTAAAAAGGCCATGCCCTGGGGATTGGGGTCCCCGGGGCCAATTAAGGCCTTGGGAGGGGGGCCACGCGGCCCCCTTCTAAATTATTTTTTTTTCAAAAAAAAAAAGTAGGGGGCAGAACACTGACCCTGAAAAGTAATTCTAAGCCTACTTGCTAGTAACTTGTATTTCCTTCCATAGGAATCCATTGTGTGGTTTTTAGCAGAAAAGTTTCTAAGTGTCCATTTTTGAAACGTACAAATATTCCTCTAAAATCAGCCGAACTACGAATTCCGATTTACTCACCTGTTATCAGGAGAGAACCCAGGGTTGCATCTGTTAGACCAGCACTGATCCTGAAAAATAATTCTAAGCATACTTAACAGTAACTTGTATTTCCTTCCATAGGAATCCATTGTGTGCTTTTAAGTAGAAAAGTTTCTATTTTCACAAACTAAAAATATTCCCAAAAAATCGTCTGTGACTTAAACACATTCTTTCAACTGTTTACAGGAGATTCACCTGTTCTGGATCCAGGATCCACCACTGAGTAAGAAAAAGTAACGATAACACTACTTACCTGCTAAGTGAATTTTCTGCCATAGGATAACATTGGTGATTCTATGTGAAAAATGATCTAAGTGTCAACTTTTAAAATACAATAATAATCCTTAAAAATCACTACTGTAACCAAAACGCTTTTACTCAACTGTTTACAGGAGATGTCCAAGGACTGAATCTAGCATCCAGTCCTGTGGTTAGAAAAGTAATCCATAAAGTAACTAATTGCATTTGACTAGAAATTCACATTGAGCTCAATGTTGCTTTGTGTTTGAAATTGTGTTGCCCATTGCAACAACTGTAACTACTGTACTTAAAAGTCTATTACCTATTTGCAAAGTATTTAAACTAAAGTAATTCACTCTGAGAAAGTATATTTTGTATTGTAATGTATAATGTAAATAAAAAAATAAAATATCTAAAAATAAACAGTTTAAACAATGTAGTGAATCAGTATCAAAACAATCAGTATAACAATTAATACATTAAACATCGTCATTTACAAAACCTTTGAAATTCACGTAAAAAACCATAGGTTTCAGGCCTGATATAGTTAGGAATTAGCATTTAAAAAACCTTTGAAATTCACTGAAAAAACCATAGGTTTCAGGCCTGATATAGTTAGGAATTAGCATTTAAAAAAATCTTTGAAATTCACTGAAAAAAACATAGGTTTCAGGCCTGATATAGTTAGGAATTAGCATTTAAAAAACCTTAGAAATTCACTGAAAAAACAATAGGTTTTAGGGGTGTTATAGTTAGCTGGACATTTCACTGGAACAAAACCATTGACATTCCTCCGATATAGTTAGTTGTACTAACTACATCTCGTGCGCCCGCAATCCACTGCTGATGATGTCACATATTACTCCATTCATGACATGGTCAGTGACATCACTGCTGATATCTCAAATTACATCACTGATGACATCATCCAATGAAAGTGGTTTGGTTTGTTATTTAAATATGTATTATATATATATATAGCAATTTGCATTGAAGAATGGGTGGATATATAAATATAAAGATCTGGGTGGAGGATTTAGGAGCAGTGTGATTGACTGTTTACTTGACTAATTTATAGTGTCTCACTAAATATATTGGATAGTGACAAAACTGTGTGAATATCTGTATCAAATGCAGGGGGGTGCCCCCAGTGCACCCCCTCACAGAGGGGGCCCGCAACAGGCCCCCGAATCCAGCCTCCACCTGTTTTTTTGCAGTGGGATGGCTGCCGCAAAAAGACAGGCAGAAAGGGATTCCGTAATCCCTACGGCGGCGCAATGCTGGCTGTGTCCTGGGTCCGCAAGGCGGGTGGAAACCGTGGCGGACAGACTTTCCGTCTGCCACAGACACATTCAGATTCCCACTGCCATCCTACGGTGGGAATTTCCTGTGTGATGGCGGAAGGACTGCCACCCGCAGGCCCTGCGGTCCTTCCGCCATCATAATGAGCCCCAAAGTGTTTCGGTGATTTTCAGGGGGATTTGTGAAGCGGGGACTGAGAAAAATGGGGTTGATCTAAGGGTGCATTTGCAATGTTAATTCCCATAGGAACCTGTAAACAAGACTAAAGCCTTAAACACGGATTGGAATTACACCAAATTTGGTAGAAAGGTAGGTGTTGTTACGCAGAGTGTTCTTTTTGTTACTTGGTGCAAATCCATTCAGTAGGATATTTCACTAAAAAGATGAGCTTGTGCAGGGAAATGCACATCTCTGATTGGCTGCCAACTTCAACCACGAAGTGTTGGCAACCATCTTGGGATATGGCTTCACTGAGTCCAAAGAAAAAAATTGAAAAAAGAAAAGGGGCAGACTAGGACTATCCTAACCCCCAAGCCATGGTCTTGGGGTGTCTCTAAGAACACTCCATGGCATAAACGCATTTAAAAAATGCACTTGCTTTTAAATAACCACCGGGTGGGCCAGGTCTCCATGGACCATATAATAAATATAGGAGTGGGGAACACTAGGCCCCCCTTCTAGGGATTATCATAGCCTTGGGGACCGCCATCTCACAGGGCTTCTTATATTTGGCTTGGTGGGGCCTCATGGACCGTCCGATCCTGGGGCCCACCACCTCTATGGGTCCAAGCTCTAAAAAGGGAGGGGGGTGTGTAGCCCCTCCTCCCAGGCCATTCCTCAGGGCAGGCAGTAAATGAAGAAAGGAGAGGACCACGCACCCTCCCTCCCCCGGAGCCATACATGGCCCTGGGACCACAACCCCCAGGGCCCGCTCCAGCATTGCAGTTTACTATGGCTTGGCAGGAGAAGCCATTGCAAACAGTGCTCCGCTTTGAGCAAGCAAGAGTATTTTGTACTCGCTTGCACAAATCGGAGCACAATTTGCTTTTACGCATAGGGAGCTGCATGTTAGCAGCTCCCTTATTTGTAAAAGCAATGATTGATCTTGTAGAAGGCGGAGAGCCAGCAGAGACTCTTCAGAGAGGTATACCTTTATCCAGATACAAGGGAGCACCCAGTATAAATCAAAACAATACCCTTTGAGGCATAGAGTGATGCATAAATTATGCAAAAAAGAGTGTCGCTGGTGTTGAGGGTGATCTATAGAGGAGCTGCTTTCCACCTAAACTTGAGAACTACCCAGAGTTCTCTGCTTATTCTTTGCATAATTCATACATCCCTCCATGCCTCAAAGAGTATTGTTTTGATATATATATTGATTGATAAAGGCTGTTGTTACTGTAGAAAACACGTCTCTTGGCTGCTGGGTCATAGGAGGCCCCTCTCATTAAAAGAAGAGGTATATTCAGACATTCCTCGTATGCATCCTTTTTCTGTTTGGAAACAGGGATTTTACTCATATATATATATATCTATATATATATATATATATACACACACATACACACACACACACACTCATGCACACACACGCACACACACAGATTACTGTGTGATGTTTTCATATAAAGGGTGTCATTAATATATTGGCTTTATCAAGGGGTCAACATATGAAGCACACCAATAATTTTTTGTCACCAATATTAATAACAACGCAAGATGGGAACCCAGCTGTTATGAGGAAACTAACCCTCCACTGGAGAAAACAAAGTTTTCCTGTAAAACCCTCACCCACCAGGGTTACCCCTTGGTGGTATGCTTCATCATCGGGTCCATCCCGTTCTGCTACAGAACGAGGTGTACAGCGACCAACAGAATACACTGGAGCACTTTCAAGAGTATACAGTGAAGGCGAAGAAAAAATAGGAGTGGAGGAATCCACTCATTGCACACTCATTGCATGCCTAAAAATAACTGCATATACATTTACCACCTACTTGGCAATTACTGTCTGTATCCATGTAAGATGCTGGAATTGCGCAACATGGGTCCTCTGGGTGAGAGGGTAGCCTGTTGTCACACTCACTCCATAGGTCAGACTCTGCATTCCAACCTACTCAGTGCACAACCATCATGCAGCGAGCATGCGTTCAATGTAATACAGCAAGAGAGGTACCAGGGAGTTCGTTTTCCTAGGTCCTAATGAAAAGCCAATAGGAGTATGGCTTGAAACATGTCGACCTTTTAGAAAAGCAGGTACATAATATCCTTCTTTTTCATCTCCCCTTAAATTTTAATCATACTGTCTAGAAGCCAGAATAAATAGGTTGCACCTACTGGCCAGGTATTTTTACATTTCACTCCTGCATAGAACCCCCACTCCTATTCTTTCTATGCCTTCTTTATCATTTTAAAGTGCTCGCTCGTGTTCCGTAGCTGGCAGCATGCCCCGTTCCATAGCGCAATGGGATTGACCCGATAATGAAGCATGCCACCAGGGGGTAACATTGGTATGTGAGGATTTAACAAGAAAACTTTCATTTTCTACTGTGGAGGGTTAGTCACCTTATAACATCTAGGTTCCCATTTTGAGTTGATACTTTGTGTGGAGAACGAACCTAGCGGATCCTCTCACTCCCCCTTTTTTTTATACAAAAAACAATATTAATACTCAAATGTATAGCTTATAAATTCACAAATTGCAATATTTAATAAAGGTGGTTCTGATATTTTTTTATTATGGTTTACTAAATAAATATGTCTTTTCCAATTTTTTTATAAAATTTGTAAACCATAAATATAGCCATAAAACCCACCAGAAGGTATCCCCGTTCTCTTGCTGGAGAGCATAGAGTTCCAGCACAGAGTGCTTTGAAAGAAAATATGGCAAGCTCTCCTGGTGTAATTAATTCAATAAACCAGGAGACTTACGTTTTCTATGTTGCTGGGGGGGCTGCTGCACTTCCTGCAACCCCCCACAGCATTAACAAAATGATTTATGGTGCACTTTTCCCTTCTCTGGGCACCTCTTGCTCCAAAAAATATACATAACAAGCCCTCCCATAATAATGTGTGTGTGACACTCCTTCTCTGAAGCAGAAAATAATAAATCAATCAAGCAATCAAGCAGGAGTTATAAAGCAGTGCTAACCTCCCATGAGTCTATCCAGGCATTATTACTGCCCCTCAATTATAATTCATTTACATTTTTAAATATATATTTTTAGGTGCCCCGCTGCTGACCTAGGGCACCCACAACAGCATAAATACTTGTTGTGTTCCGTGGGGGGAGCCCCAGGCATCCACAGCTCCTCACAGGACACCACAGCCCCTGACAGCTCCTGAGCCAGCACTCATTGATGGTGCAAGCGGGAGCCATCAATCGTTTGTTAGGATTGGGCCCAGGGCCCATCCGGGGCACGGACAGCACCACCCTCACTGGGGGCCATGGGAGGAGCCCCTAGACCCCATCAGAACCTGCTGGCCCCCTAGCTAGCATGTGTATTTGGTGCCAGTGGGAGACGCTCCTTTAGTTGGATCCCTCCAAGGCGGGAGCAACTTTCTTCACTGCTCCTGCTGGGTGGGAGCAAAGTTGTTTTCCTTGCCTGGGAGAGGTTGGTCAAGGAATAGATTTCTATTTCTTGCCTACCATCTCCTTGCTATGGAACCTCAGTGTCCTTGGAGATGAAGCCCCTAGGCACTGCAATTGAGCTCTAGGGTAAGGTTTCCCCAGAGACAATCTTCAGGGAGTGGGGTCCCACACACAATCCTACCTCCTTAAAATAATACACTGACCCAGGCGTGGGGTCTTCTGGACCTCTATGAAGTTTGGAAAGGGAGGCTGCAACTCCCTCCCCATTATATAAAAAAATATCCCTAGGGGTTGTGGTTACCCGGGCCTCATGAAGGGTAGGAGAGGGGCACACTATACCCCTCCACAAAAGAAAAAATCAATGCACCACCCTCTGGGTCCTAGACCACATAAAAGGTTTTTTTCAAAAGGTGGAAGATTTTTTATCGGCTCCTCATGTTTTCCACAGATCCACTGTGCTGATTTAAAACAAAAAGATTTGGCTCCAGGGGGCCTCTGGGATGCCCCCCAATGCCTAGGAGGGCAGGGTATCCCAACCTTGACACGCTATGTGGTTTTTCTGGTTTTACATTTTTGTAGGACAGGGGAATGATTCGCTGAGTAACAAAGCAGCTGCTGCAACACCTTTGTTCATGTTGTGCAGCCAATCAGACTGTATCTCAAGATCTTTTGGCTTTTGGGATATGTGATATACCTATATATTTTGAGCCTTAATTTCTCAAACTCTACTGAATAACTTTTCACCAAATCACAAAAAGCACACTTTCTAGACCAAGATCTAGCTTTCTGTCTAATTTGGGGTAAATCAGTTCAGTTTTTTTGGCTGTAGCTGTGTAAAATTTACATAAGGTAAATCACATGGGGTAATGTATTTTGGGACCCCCCCTTTCCTCGTCCCTGAAACCTTCCCGAAATCAGCGGAAGTTAGAGGAGGTGGATTAACCTTTTTTTTTTAGAAAGCTTTGCGCAGATTCATCAAATGGTACCAAAGTTAATATCTACCCTAAAAAACACTCACACGCTGGCTAGAAACAGAAATATGCTTTTGGCTCAAAAAACATTCATTGCAATAGTAGGCCCTGTCACTGAAGGGAGCTACTTAGGGCCGATTACGATGTTGGTCGGAAAGCCTCTGACCGTTAGTTTTTGACCAACACCGCCGGTTTGCGGTCGGACCTTTGAATTACGATGTTGGCAGTCAGAGCGTGAACCAGACGGTAATTGCAACGCAGTTCGACCAGCTCTCTGAGTCGTCCGGCTAGCCGGACCCGTACTTTAATCCCCTATGGACTGTGTTTCCGCCGTCGGGATTACGATGGCTGTTTCCCACCGCCTTTCCGTGCCGGCCTTTCAGACATGGAAAGGCTATCAGAAAGTGACTTTGGGGGCCCCTAACAAGGCCCCCATGCCTCTGTGGCCTACAGTTGGTGGCCGAGGTGGTACCTAGGGTGCCTACCCTCGTAAATCCCTACATTGTGTGGCAGGCATCATGGGATGCCTGCCACAGGTTGCAGGGTTTTACACACACATCTATTTCTTTAGGGGAGCCTGTATTATGGCCAGTGTATGGTCGTACCAAAAGCTCCCATAGATAAATGGCAGTATGCGACCAAACAGTGTTCAGTCACATCGTGATCAGGCAATCAGAACTGCCGACCTGAGATCAGTCGGTCCCGAGATCTCGATGTATCGGTCGAAGGCAACTTCAACCGACATCGTAATAAGCCCCTATATGTTTGGAAGTACCCCTTGTAATAGAGCAGAATGGCGTCACTCACAGTGAAGTTAGCCACTGCCTGGAGTGGGCATCTGTATGCTGTTGTGAGAAGAAGAAAGTTTTCAATGACACAACAGACCAATGGGTGAAGAGAGATGACTGAAATGCCCTGTAAGTAAATATGTTGTAAATATAATTTTAATAAAATCAAAAGGTATTTGCTATTACCAGACCTAAAAAAAATACCATAGTAAATAAATGTTTCCATTCAAAAATGAATGTATTTATCCTTTTTCAGATTCTAGTGTGCCAAAGAATGTAGATAAATAATAGCTAATTCGCTCTGCTCGAACAGTTAACCGAATGTTCCTTTTGGCTAGGATTCTAGATAAGGAGGCACATATTCACAAATTTCCCCATTTTTCGTGCCACAAAGTGGTTAAAAAAGCACAGTTATTTCACCTCTTGGTTTTCTTGCAGCATCCAGTTCAAATACGTATGTTCGTATGTTTTGATGTTTGTTTTAATATGATGCCATCCGGGAATACTCGAAGGGGCAGATTTACAAGCCCCTTGCGCCTCATTTACGCCGCCATTGCGTCACTTTTTTGACGCAGCGGCAGCGCAAATCCTGCGCCATGGTGAGGGGTACTTACAACGTGATGCATCTGGGAGATGCGTCACATTGTAAAGCCCTGCGCCACATGTAGGCATTCCTGCGCAGGGGGGGCGTTCCGGCGCAGGAACGCCTCCTAAAAGTGCACCTTCTGTACCAGTACCAGGGTCATGAAAAAAATCCTCTTCTTAATAGGGAGCCAATGTAATGCCCTCAAATGTGGAGTCACGTGTTCTCAATGGTAAACCCAAAAGAGTGCCGGCTGCTGCTTTTTGAACCACTTGCAATTTATTGCTGACATAGTCCAGAATACCCAGGTAGACTGCATTGCTGTAGTCAAGCCTCAATGTTATTAGGGCCTTTACTATCTTTTTATTAGCTCAGAAAGAAAGAACGTGAAAAGACCTTCTAGCACACAAAGCAGTCCAAAACAAATTCCCACCACCACATTGACCTGAGATACAAAGGAAAGACAGTCATCAATTTTAATGCCTAAATTCTTTACTGAGCTAGTCTGAGGGGCATCAACTGGCCAAAAGGATTGCCAAGGCTGAAAGGCCTTAACACCAAAGAAAAGTAACTCAGTCTTTTCTGCATTGCATTTGAGCTGGTGGCGCATTAATCACTGAAAAACTGCTGTCAGACAGGCTCTGATCTTTTCACCCAGGAACGCTTCATCCCTGCCTCAGGAGAACAATAGCTGGGTGTCCTTAGCGTTGGAAATTATATCTCCTGTAGCCTCAGCAAGTAGGGCGAGTGGTGTAAGATAGATATTAAATAAGGTTGGGCTCAGGGATGAGCCCTGTGGCACTCCCACTTGAAACTCTCATGACCCAGACGAAAAAGGAGGAATTCAATCCTCTTGACCTTGATCCTCAAGGAATGAAGCCAGCCAGCCCAGAGCATGAACCAAAATTCCGATGGATTTAGGCAGGGCCAAGAGTGTGGTGTGGGTTAAGTGTTGTAGGCGCTTAGAGATCTAACATAATCAGCACCACCATGCCCCTGAAATGTAATGTTCCCCAGATGTAGTCTGCTACCTCCACTAGCGTAGTTTCTATACTGCAAATGGGATGAAAGCCATGTTATCTCATGGATTATTGTCTTTCAACACTAAGGGAGTCATTACGAAGGCGGGTGAACTTGAGTCCGCCTGCCACCGTAGCGGTGCCTGGGACCTCCCGCCTGCAACACGGCTGTCCCGTACGTCAGATTATGATGCAATTACCACCATGGCTACAGCATCCACCGCATTGCTAAACATGCAGGTCTTGCTTTTCAATTCACTACGTGGCAGGCACCACGCGGTGCCTGCCACTTAGTGCAGTGGAGTGTAGGGGGTACCATGGGTACCCCCAGAGTGCACTACCACCCTCAACACAAGGGGGGGCCGCAACGGGCCCCCAAATGCATTCTCCGCCAGCCTTTCAATGGCGGTTCACCCAAATTGGAAAGGCTGGCTGGCGCCAGCATCGTAATATGGCGGACGGTGCATGCTAGGCACCTCCACCATTTTACACATGCTGACCGCTCCGCCAAGCAATTGGAACAATTGCTTGTGGTGAAATGGTGGTGGGCGGTCTTTATGACCGCCACTGTACTGTAACGATTCCCCCTGCCATTGTAACATGGCATGTGGAAAATTGCTGTCCAATGGCAGAGGGCCTGCCACCACATATCTGGCAGTGGTGGGTCTTCCGCCATCGTAATCAGGCCCTACATTTGATAATGGGTCAGTTTTAGGTTTGGTATAGCATTACAATACCACAGATACTGACTTGTGGATATAAGGTAGTGTCACTATCTCACTCCAGGAAATTGTGGACATTACCTCCTGTCCTGAACATTTCACCTACAAATCAGTATTTCTAATTGTGTTAGTTTTGTTAATTTAATGGAAGCAAATCAAGACTGAAATACCCATGAGACAATAGGTTATCACATAAATGTCACCCTAATGAAAGCCAGCTGAATAGAAATCTGGCATTCTTCCACTAGTAAGGTATAAGGCATGGTAGAAAGGGATGGCCTTGTGTTGAATTGTATGGATAAGAACCATTTAACCTATTGAAGTCACCCAGTTGAAACTGATTCTGGAATCATGTCTCAATGTTTGCACCCCACTCCGTTTAAATTTGAAACTATGTATTCCACCTGTTAAGTGAATTATAGGGGATTTTAATGTATCACTTGATCCTTTTTAAGACTAACAGTAACCTAATGTGATGGTTCAAAACAGATGACCAACTAAGTATATAAAATATACATATGCAATACTCTCAAGGGGAAAGATCAAGCGATCCTATTTTTGCTGAAATTATAATTTAATTACCAATGTTGGACAACTAGATTATCCAAATATATAACACTTGTTTTTCATTTTTTTCAATGCTGTGGTCTACTGATATCGTTTATGTACACTGTATAAATGCCCCAGAGTGAATACAATAATTAATTTTTCAACATCACAAAACAAAAGCAAGCTTCACATTTTTCTCAGTATAAAAAGACCTAGTATATATTCTTGTAACTGTGCTCTGTATTCTGAGCTTGAATGAAGAAGAGAAAGCAAATTTGACTATCTCCCCCAAACTAATAGGTAGCCCACTCCTGTGGAGAAAGTGAGAAAAACACCATTGACATTCCAATTAATACTTTATCAAAGGGCGGAGGGTTGACTTGGGAAAGTTGTAGATGACTTTCGGCTCTCTATACTAATTTCTGAGCCTCCTTATGACTGTCACAAGGACTTATGATTAAAAACTGCATATACAGAATATATATATATATTTTTTTTTTCATTTTGATAACTTTATTTCGGTCGGAGACCATAAAAGCACAGAATAAATTACAAAAAAAAGGAAAAAAAAAAAGTTACACATTTCATTAAAACAATAAATAGGGTCAAGTTAATACAATAATTAAAAGTGAATTAAACTGGTGTTATCAAGGTGACTCATTTGATAAAAAACAGAATATTTTAAGAAAAACTTTTCCTTCTACGCCAAAAACCATGTAAAAAGCGGGACATAGCAAAGACAATTGGGGGGTGAGTGTCATATCTTAAGACCCTGCATGCGAGCATGCAGTGCCTAAACCCTAGGTTCTTACATAAGGGAATAAGCCACTTTTTTCTTATTGAGTGGTATGCGGGGCAGAAAAACAGGACATGGCATGTATCTTCAAGTTTATAATTACAAGCCGGACAGGCTGCATTTTCTGATCTTGCCCATTTATGTGTGAATGCTCTGAGCGGTAAAGTACCATGCCTTAGCTGCAAATAAAGCTTCCTAGCAAGAGATGGATAAATTACATCGAGGAAGGCCTCTGCTCTTGTTTCTGATTTTATTAGGAGAAACTCATTAGTGAGTTTCCCCAAAGAGCTTGAACCATGTAGAGTAGCTAATCTCAGCTGCCTTATATGGCCTCTTAAATCCGATTTGGAAGTCCTTTTGCAGGCTGCCTCCGGGAATTCCCAGAGATCGGTCCTACCGATCTTTATACTAAGATCCTTAATATGGGATAACCATGGAATGTTCTTGCTTTTAATTACTGTCCAAACCTCCAAGAATTCCTCTCTATAAGGTGCCAGTTCATACACCGTCCAGAGCCTTTTCCAATAAAGTAGGGGTCGGAGGATTGCCAAGTCTTCAATAGGCTCTATCCCCAAGTCGAGACGTAGGGGAATGAGCGGTGTGCTTGCAGGCAAGCTCACAAGACTTCTCATGAAGCCCTGCTCAACCAGGGTTAATTTGGCGATGTTTTTGTGACCCCATAATTCGGCCCCATACAATGAAGCTGTTCTGGCGTGTAGCCGGTATATTTCAACTACCGGAGCTGCTGGTTTATAGACCGAGGCTCGCTGAACCTTACAGAGGCCCCCTGCTATTTGCGACAGCCTCAACCAAGATTTTGCAATTTGTGATGCCCAATCAAAGTTCTCGGTCAGTGTGATTCCAAGGTAAACAAAAGTCCTGACTCTCTCAAGGGGGGAGCCGTTTAAGGTAGGATTTGGACGGGTCTGTTTGGGAGGATTGAAGATCATAAACTTAGTCTTCTCTAAGTTAATCTCCAAGCCTCTAGCAGTACAAAATGCCAGGAAACCATCCAAGATACGCTGAATGCCCGATGATGTTTTAGATATCAATAAAGTGTCATCAGCGAACATCAGAGCGGGCACTCTACCAGTAGCCAACCTAGGAGCATCATTGTTAACTACGTCAGCCAAGTGGGTGACAAGGCCATTGATGTACAGGCTAAACAACGTTGGAGCCAAGACACACCCTTGGCGGACGCCCTTCCTAACAGGGAAGCGTGAAGAAAGGTCGCCATGTCTCCCACACCTAACCTGCGCATAATTGCCATCATGAAATCTGATTAAAATATTCAACAGGTAGGGGGGGAGGCCCATTTCTGCCAGAACTTTCCATAGTTTATCTCTTGGGACAAGATCGAAGGCAGCGCGCAGGTCAACAAAGATGAGGTAGAGGCTGCCACCCTCTACTCTCACCGTTTTCCAGTATAGGACCTGTAACCGGAAGATCTGGTCTATGGTTGAAATCCCAGATCTAAACCCTGCCTGTAGTGTAGTCAAAATTTTGTTTTCGGCCATCCATCCCTGGATTCTATCTAAGATAATTCTGCCCATTAATTTCTGAGTGGTGTCAATTAGGCTAATTGGTCTATAATTAGCTGGCTTTAACGGACAGCCTTTCTTATATATGGGGACTATCTCCGCGCCCAACCAAGTATCTGGCAAAACGGCCCCCTTAAGAATAGAGTTGAATAATGTCACCAAATACGGGGCCCAGATTTTTAGTTGGGAGAGCGGAATAGGTCCGGTGGCATTTTATCTAGACCAGGGGCTTTGTTAGAGAGGAGCCTTAATATTGCGATCTCTACTTCTTTGAGAGTGATAGCCACAGGGAGTTCTAACACAAAAGTGGCTGCACCCACCAAAGAAGGGCACAACTGGCGCACATGTAGGGCACTAAAACGGGGGGGGGAGCGAGTCTCAATATTACACATAGTGGGGTCAGTTCCTCTCATCGGGCTGGACTCGAGAGGTGTATCAATAGGAAGGAGGTCGTCCGAGTCCCCATACAGTTCCCCAAAATGGGATTCCCACACTTGTGGAGCTATGTTTGCAGTGGGGGGCAGAACTGCCCCACTCTCGTCCAAGTTCACAATGGCCCAAAATGCCTTAGGGTCTCTACATGTGAGGGTTAGTCTTAGCTCCTCCCATCTTTGCTCCTCCCAGTCCCTCTTCCCCCTGGTAATAGCCTTCTTATAGTCTGAACGAAGTTTCTTTATGTTAGCCCTGTCATTGCCTTTGATTGCCAAAAGTAAATCCTTTTTTGCTTTTCTGCAGGGTTCCTTATACCAGGGGGATGTTGTTTGTTTCCCACAGGATTAAATAGGCCCCTCAAGTTATCAACTAGGTGAATATGAATCTTAGTAGGATCACTCAAGTTATCTATACTTACATCCCCCATTGCGGAAAGAGATGGCAAAGCTATCTGATATATTTCCGCAAGTTTAGCTGGGGACTTCAGAAAGTAGGGCCATTTTATCCTCCTCCTATTGTTAGAAAGGAGTACTGGGAGTGTTGGACTATTTGACTTGGGAGGAGGGTTTGTTAGACCAAAACTGCCTGGTTTCAGGGTTAAAACGAGGGCATTATGGTCACTGTCTTGTCTAGGGTGAATTTCAAACTCTAATAGATTATCCGAATGTCTTGTTTCCATTAATATATAATCAATATTAGAGTTTTGGCCTGGTCTGTTGAACGTTGGAAGGCCTGGGCGATCGGGTTTCAATCTCCCATTACAGGCCCTTAAGGACAGTGCAAGGGACAAGGATTTAATTTGAAGGACGAGAGGAGTCCAGGCCCTGACGGGAGAGATCTGTGATTCACAAACGTGCCAGAACTGGTCTTCTTCGTCCGGTTCGCCCGTGTCAGGAGACTCGGGGGGTTCAAATTGGCAATTAAAGTCACCTCCTATTATTAGTTGTGGTGGGGGGTCTAAGGACAATATAAAATGCTTTAATGTGTCAATGGCACCAGATTCTTGGCCATTTTTAACTGGTCGAGAGTAGACGTTTATTAAAGCAACCGATGGTTTGTCTTTTAGGGTTAAGAGGACACATTGAACGTCCAGGGAACTAGTTGGAATCTCAGTTGCCTGAGCGCCCAAATGTGTCCCCACCCATATTGAAAGACCACCCAAAGGTCTCCCTCTAACACTTGAGGTTGCCAAAATGTCAAAGGTGGAGTAGCCGATCCTCGGATTTTCCTCCGTGGCCCAGGTTTCTTGCATGAAGCAGATGTCGTGAGTTCCTATAAAATTACTCCACTCCAAGTTAGATAACTTGTTTTTTATCCCTGCCACGTTCCAAGACAATATTTTTATTCCCTCACCTGATGCTCTGTTCCTATCTACTAGGTCACCAGCCATAGGATTTGGGAAGACTTCTGATGTTTGAGGGATGATTACTAATGTGGTGTCCGCAGGGTTAACACCAATCAAAAAATCATCGTGGGAAACAACCAAAGGAAGGGGATACTAAAGGAGATTCTAGGGTACCACTCTCACATCTACTCTTATCTACAGCTATTTGAGTGCCCATAGCTTTGTCAGGTTGGAGTACAGGGCTCAGGATCACGACTGGTCAATCCACCTCCTCCAACATACTGAATCTATTTTTTTGGGCAAAAACAGACAATAGGGGCATATTCTGGATTTTTTCTACTGGTCTAGAGTACAATTTGTTTTGGCCCCCCACCCAACTAGCACCTCTATTCTGCCCTGCTCTGTGCTGTGGTGCTGGATAGAAATATGACAGGTGCAATGGTATGATTTTGGTATTAGGCCTATATATATTACAAATGTAATTGTAGCATCACACAGAACAAACCTACGCAAAAGAATACATTAAAAAATATATGAAATTCGACACTGGGTATAGAAAAAAAGTGGGATCTTTCTCACTGAGTACATTTCCATGATTTTATTAGGAAAGCCTTGTGCATGTGATGTGAGTTTTTCTTAAAATGTTTACAAGTGAAACAGGGAAGTGCAAAGGGGGTTCCATGTCTCATCAATTGTGATGTCATGCGATTAGTGTTGTAACGCTTTTCACCCTAAGTGGGATGGGTATTCCCAGACGTGGGACCCGTGCTCACTACGCCACTGGAGTCAAGCTATCCTGGCTGATGACGGCTGATAGCCAGAAACCGGTTCTAGGATGCTTGATTCCGGTCCAGGGAAGACATGGCTTGGCAGTTCGGGCTGGACTGTTCCCGTGAGGCACAGGGTCAAGACTGATTTGCATATGGCCATGTCTGAACTGGGGTGGCATAGTGGGCAAAAGAACGATGGATTTAACCCAGATCTCTTGACTGGGGGAGAATGTCTGCATTGTCAGCATTCCGTCCATCATTTGTTTGTTGTAACGCTTTTCGCCCTAAGTGGGATGGGTATTCCCAGACGTGGGACCCGTGCTCACTACGCCACTGGAGTCAAGCTATCCTGGCTGATGACGGCTGATAGCCAGAAACCGGTTCTAGGATGCTTGATTCCGGTCCAGGGAAGACATGGCTTGGCAGTTCGGGCTGGACTGTTCCCATGAGGCACAGGGTCAAGACTGATTTGCATATGGCCATGTCTGAACTGGGGTGGCGTAGTGGGCAAAAGAACGATGGATTTAACCCAGATCTCTTGACTGGGGGAGAATGTCTGCATTATCAGCATTCCGTCCATCATTTGTTTGTTGTAACGCTTTTCGCCCTAAGTGGGATGGGTATTCCCAGACGTGGGACCCGTGCTCACTACGCCACTGGAGTCAAGCTATCCTGGCTGATGACGGCTGATAGCCAGAAACCGGTTCTAGGATGCTTGATTCCGGTCAAGGGAAGACATGGCTTGGCAGTTCGGGCTGGACTGTTCCCATGAGGCACAGGGTCAAGACTGATTTGCATATGGCCATGTCTGAACTGGGGTGGCGTAGTGGGCAAAAGAACGATGGATTTAACCCAGATCTCTTGACTGGGGGAGAATGTCTGCATTGTCAGCATTCCGTCCATCATTTGTTTGTTGTAACGCTTTTCGCTCTAAGTGGGATGGGTATTCCCAGACGTGGGACCCGTGCTCAGTACGCCACTGGAGTCAAGCTATCCTGGCTGATGACGGCTGATAGCCAGAAACCGGTTCTAGGATGCTTGATTCCGGTCCAGGGAAGACATGGCGTGGCAGCTCGGGCTGGACTGTTCCCATGAGGCACAGGGTCAAGACTGATTTGCATATGGCCATGTCTGAACTGGGGTGGCGTAGTGGGCAAAAGAACGATGGATTTAACCCAGATCTCTTGACTGGGGGAGAATGTCTGCATTGTCAGCATTCCGTCCATCATTTGTTTGTTGTAACGCTTTTCGCCCTAAGTGGGATGGGTATTCCCAGACGTGGGACCCGTGCTCACTACGCCACTGGAGTCAAGCTATCCTGGCTGATGACGGCTGATAGCCAGAAACCGGTTCTAGGATGCTTGATTCCGGTCCAGGGAAGACATGGCTTGGCAGTTCGGGCTGGACTGTTCCCATGAGGCGCAGGGTCAAGACTGATTTGCATATGGCCATGTCTGAACTAGGGTGGCGTAGTGGGCAAAAGAACGATGGATTTAACCCAGATCTCTTGACTTGGGGAGAATGTCTGCATTGTCAGCATTCCGTCCATCATTTGTTTGTTGTAACGCTTTTCGCCCTAAGTGGGATGGGTATTCCCAGACGTGGGACCCGTGCTCACTACGCCACTGGAGCCAAGCTATCCTGGCTGATGTCGGCTGATAGCCAGAAACCGGTTCTAGGATGCTTGATTCCGGTCCAGGGAAGACATGGCTTGGCAGTTCGGGCTGGACTGTTCCCATGAGGCACAGGGTCAAGACTGATTTGCATATGGCCATGTCTGAACTGGGGTGGCGTAGTGGGCAAAAGAACGATGGATTTAACCCAGATCTCTTGACTGGGGGAGAATGTCTGCATTATCAGCATTCCGTCCATCATTTGTTTGTTGTAACGCTTTTCGCCCTAAGTGGGATGGGTATTCCCAGACGTGGGACCCGTGCTCACTACGCCACTGGAGTCAAGCTATCCTGGCTGATGACGGCTGATAGCCAGAAACCGGTTCTAGGATGCTTGATTCCGGTCCAGGGAAGACATGGCTTGGCAGTTCGGGCTGGACTGTTCCCATGAGGCACAGGGTCAAGACTGATTTGCATATGGCCATGTCTGAACTGGGGTGGCGTAGTGGGCAAAAGAACGATGGATTTAACCCAGATCTCTTGACTGGGGGAGAATGTCTGCATTATCAGCATTCCGTCCATCATTTGTTTGTTGTAACGCTTTTCGCCCTAAGTGGGATGGGTATTCCCAGACGTGGGACCCGTGCTCACTACGCCACTGGAGTCAAGCTATCCTGGCTGATGACGGCTGATAGCCAGAAACCGGTTCTAGGATGCTTGATTCCGGTCAAGGGAAGACATGGCTTGGCAGTTCGGGCTGGACTGTTCCCATGAGGCACAGGGTCAAGACTGATTTGCATATGGCCATGTCTGAACTGGGGTGGCGTAGTGGGCAAAAGAACGATGGATTTAACCCAGATCTCTTGACTGGGGGAGAATGTCTGCATTGTCAGCATTCCGTCCATCATTTGTTTGTTGTAACGCTTTTCGCTCTAAGTGGGATGGGTATTCCCAGACGTGGGACCCGTGCTCAGTACGCCACTGGAGTCAAGCTATCCTGGCTGATGACGGCTGATAGCCAGAAACCGGTTCTAGGATGCTTGATTCCGGTCCAGGGAAGACATGGCGTGGCAGCTCGGGCTGGACTGTTCCCATGAGGCACAGGGTCAAGACTGATTTGCATATGGCCATGTCTGAACTGGGGTGGCGTAGTGGGCAAAAGAACGATGGATTTAACCCAGATCTCTTGACTGGGGGAGAATGTCTGCATTGTCAGCATTCCGTCCATCATTTGTTTGTTGTAACGCTTTTCGCCCTAAGTGGGATGGGTATTCCCAGACGTGGGACCCGTGCTCACTACGCCACTGGAGTCAAGCTATCCTGGCTGATGACGGCTGATAGCCAGAAACCGGTTCTAGGATGCTTGATTCCGGTCCAGGGAAGACATGGCTTGGCAGTTCGGGCTGGACTGTTCCCATGAGGCGCAGGGTCAAGACTGATTTGCATATGGCCATGTCTGAACTAGGGTGGCGTAGTGGGCAAAAGAACGATGGATTTAACCCAGATCTCTTGACTTGGGGAGAATGTCTGCATTGTCAGCATTCCGTCCATCATTTGTTTGTTGTAACGCTTTTCGCCCTAAGTGGGATGGGTATTCCCAGACGTGGGACCCGTGCTCACTACGCCACTGGAGCCAAGCTATCCTGGCTGATGACGGCTGATAGCCAGAAACCGGTTCTAGGATGCTTGATTCCGGTCCAGGGAAGACATGGCTTGGCAGTTCGGGCTGGACTGTTCCCATGAGGCACAGGGTCAAGACTGATTTGCATATGGCCATGTCTGAACTGGGGTGGCGTAGTGGGCAAAAGAACGATGGATTTAACCCAGATCTCTTGACTGGGGGAGAATGTCTGCATTATCAGCATTCCGTCCATCATTTGTTTGTTGTAACGCTTTTCGCCCTAAGTGGGATGGGTATTCCCAGACGTGGGACCCGTGCTCACTACGCCACTGGAGTCAAGCTATCCTGGCTGATGACGGCTGATAGCCAGAAACCGGTTCTAGGATGCTTGATTCCGGTCCAGGGAAGACATGGCTTGGCAGTTCGGGCTGGACTGTTCCCATGAGGCACAGGGTCAAGACTGATTTGCATATGGCCATGTCTGAACTGGGGTGGCGTAGTGGGAAAAAGAACGATGGATTTAACCCAGATCTCTTGACTGGGGGAGAATGTCTGCATTGTCAGCATTCCGTCCATCATTTGTTTGTTGTAACGCTTTTCGCCCTAAGTGGGATGGGTATTCCCAGACGTGGGACCCGTGCTCACTACGCCACTGGAGTCAAGCTATCCTGGCTGATGACGGCTGATAGCCAGAAACCGGTTCTAGGATGCTTGATTCCGGTCCAGGGAAGACATGGCTTGGCAGTTCGGGCTGGACTGTTCCCATGAGGCACAGGGTCAAGACTGATTTGCATATGGCCATGTCTGAACTGGGGTGGCGTAGTGGGCAAAAGAACGATGTATTTAACCCAGATCTCTTGACTGGGGGAGAATGTCTGCATTGTCAGCATTCCGTCCATCATTTGTTTGTTGTAACGCTTTTCGCCCTAAGTGGGATGGGTATTCCCAGACGTGGGACCCGTGCTCACTACGCCACTGGAGTCAATTTATCCTGGCTGATGACGGCTGATAGCCAGAAACCGGTTCTAGGATGCTTGATTCCGGTCCAGGGAAGACATGGCTTGGCAGTTCGGGCTGGACTGTTCCCATGAGGCACAGGGTCAAGACTGATTTGCATATGGCCATGTCTGAACTGGGGTGGCGTAGTGGGCAAAAGAACGACGGATTTAACCCAGATCTCTTGACTGGGGGAGAATGTCTGCATTGTCAGCATTCCGTCCATCATTTGTTTGTTGTAATGCTATTAGTACAAGGCACGCTTAGCATCAATTGTCTGACCAGGTATATCAGGATTCACAGTGGGCAACCAAGTAAAGAGCTCTTGTCTGTATTCTACCACTAAAGAAAACATTATTAAGCACACTGTAAAGGGCCCTTTAATTGAAGCCGGAAGGAATAGTGGGGCGGGGATCTGCTCTGAACACTTGCTTAATTCCACATGTGCCCAAGGAGTAAAACTATTTACTCTGTGCCAGTTTTGGCTGCAGCTGTTACAAAGTGGGGGGGCAGCGCAGGGTAGCAAGGGGGATAAACAATAACAAAATATAATAAAAGTACACTTAACTTCCTGCTGCTGGCCGCCTTTGTGATCCTGTGCTCCCGCACCTCCCTTCAGTTATCCTCAGCTCCAGGAACTGCAGTCCCCATCAGCACAGACTCCCCTATGGCCAATCCCAGTGCTTCTTAAGAAGTGCTGGGACTGGCCTGAGTGGGCTTGTTTTCTGCTCCAAAGGAGACTGGAAGCCTGCACCTGCTGTTCTCTCCACCTGGCCATGCAGCTCGGGTTTGGGAGATATCAGTGCACAGGTCAGTTTGGCCATCCTGAGACAGACAGCCAAACTGACATTCACACTAACAGCAGTGCCCTGTGCCCACCACATCTGCTTCTGATGGCCACACCCCCAAGACTCGGCTGACGGCTTCTGCTCCTACCGGTAAAATAAAATGCTAATAAAGCAGTTTTAATAATTGCTTTGTTATCATTTAATTTTACATTTTGATCAACTGCTTCCAGCAGTGGGGAGACGCTCCTCTGCCATAACGGAAGAGATGCCCCTGCCCTGTGCTCACCATATCTGGCATTGTATCTACTGCAATATGATTTTGTCGCATTCAATATAGTTACCACTGGTGGCATGCTAACAAGTGGATGTGAGGTTAATTATGTCCACAAGGTCAAAACCAAGGTGCTGCTGTGTTCGAATAGTGGCAATGAAATTATATGAAATGAATAAAATGTAAAACCACTGCCCGTGTCAGATTTTAAACTAATTGAATTAATTTGAAAAAACATATATTGTTCTTTACCAAATCAATTATAGCATATACAAAATAGAACTTTTGATCACATGAATTCATATATTCCAAATACATCCAGAGGTTGAGAATCAAATTAAGATTTTCATAGAAGGAACTTCTTCATAATTCAATTCATACTTCAATTCAATATTCAATTCAATATTTTAGTACAATCAGGGATTATTTTACATATTTTACAAAAATCTTTAGGAATCATATTGAATAAATATATGATTCATAGTTTTGGTTTCCTAGACAAGTTCTCTGACCTCCTCACCACCTCATCGATCCAACACATCCACACCACTTTCCTCAGAGACTTTAACCTCCTGAAAAGCCAAGCACAAAGAAAACAAGAAGTACTCCAATAATCTCACTCACACCCTCAACATGGCACAGAATGTTTCTCAAACAACTCCATTCAAAGGCCATACTCTTGATCTTGTTCTCTCAAAAACATTAACCATTCAGCCCAAAACTCCTATACCTCTTTTCTGGACCAACCATCTTGTCATCCCTTCAGCCCGTTTTAACTCTTATCAAGAGATTCAGATTGATTCAAAAGAAAACAAAACAACTGATGATCCTTTAAGACTTCTCTATTCAGCAGAATCAACTTAAACTTCTCAATTACACAGCCACCATTCTCCCCAGCTTCTAATGTAAATATTTTCCTCAGTAACTTCAACTAGTCATGTCCACATTCACACCAATAAAAACACATAAGTGCAAATCAAAATAACAGCTCCCTGGTAATCAAAGAAATCACCAAAAATGAGTTCATCAGTTGCAAATGACCTCAGACTACTATAGTCCCCCTGCTGAACATGCAGACAACGCATCATGTCTTCCAAAGCCATATACACACCAATGACTTTAATGAAGCAACCACCAGACACAGGTACCCTTTTTAACAGTGAGATGCTTGATTGTTTAATGAAGAATTGCTGACAAAAAAGATGTTCATACCTGATTTCCACTACAGGAGCACTACGGGGTGTTAATGGTTATACACATCTCTTCCACCTGAGCCTCAATCCTCTACTTCAAATATTAAAGCAAAATAGATCATTTGGGAAAAAGGTGTGGGGGATAAGAAATCACAGCCAGTTGGCAATGGAAGAGTGAAACTTTGGTCTAAAGGACCTAGAAAACAGAGAGAGAGAGCGAGAGAGAGAGAGAGAGTAAGCATTACTTTCTGCCTTAATCAAATATCGCTAAAATAACCTTGCACTTATTGTAGCCACTCACCTCTGTCTCAGCCACCTCCTTTTGGCCATGTGTTTCTTAAAGACCCAGGGGCCGATTCACAGAACTAACTTAAGACAAAATCCTAAACTTACTACTTTTGGTATTCACAGAAGTTAGGATTTTTTCTTAAGTTTGTCTTAAGACAAACTTAAGACAGACTTAAGACAGTCTTAAGACAGACTTAAGACAAACTTAAGTTAGTTCTGTGAATCGGGCCTAAAATGAGCCATGTAACATGCAGACAAAACAATGATATATCGGGCCCGATTCACAGAACTAACTTAAGACAAAATCCTAAACTTACTACCATTTTGGTATTCACAGAAGGCACTTACTCATTTTGGTATTCACAGAAGGCACTTACTCATTTCGGTATTCACAGAAGTTAGGAGTCCTAACTTTAGGACTCCTAAATGCCTTCTGTGAATACCGAAAGTCTTAAAATTAGGATTTTTCTCAGTTTAGTAGTAGTATAGTTAGGACTCCTAACTTTAGGACTCCTAAATGCCTTCTGTGAATACCGAAAGTCTTAAAATTAGGATGTTTCTCAATTTAGTAGTCCTAAGTTTAGGACTCCTAACTTTAGGACTCCTAAATGCCTTCTGTGAATACCGAAAGCCTTAAAATTAGGATTTTTCTCAGTTTAGTAGTAGTATAGTTAGGACTCCTTACTTTAGGACTCCTAAATGCCTTCTGTGAATACCGAAAGTCTTAAAATTAGGATGTTTCTCAATTTAGTAGTCCTAAGTTTAGGACTCCTAACTTTAGGACTCCTTCTGTGAATACCGAAAGCCTTAAAATTAGGATTTTTCTCAGTTTAGTAGTAGTATAGTTAGGACTCCTAACTTTAGGACTCCTAAATGACTTCTGTGAATACCGAAAGTCTTAAAATTAGGATTTTTCTCAATTTAGTAGTCCTAAATTTAGACTTAGGACTACTAAAATGAGAAAAATCCTACTTTTAAGACTTTCGGTATTCACAGAAGGCATTTAGGAGTCCTAAAGTTAGGAGTCCTAACTATACTACTACTAAACTGAGAAAAATCCTAATTTTAAGACTTTCGGTATTCACAGAAGGCATTTAGGAGTCCTAAAGTTAGGACTCCTAACTTCTGTGAATACCGAAATGAGTAAGTGCCTTCTGTGAATACCAAAATGAGTAAGTGCCTTCTGTGAATACCAAAATGGTAGTAAGTTTAGGATTTTGTCTTAAGTTAGTTCTGTGAATCGGGCCCTTAGTCATCTTACCAACTATTGTGTGACTCCAAAGATGTGGAATGCCAATATCGTCTATATACCTGAAAATTGTGGGCTGAATAATTGCTTGGTGTGGAATTGCATACATATGTCTCTATATAAGATACATCTCTTGCCTTTTAGTACCATTACTTAATTAAATACTTTCTTGTAAGTGAGAGGTCTTAATGCCAAAATAAAATGTTTTAAAAGATGCTTGAAAATTCCACTTTTGAGCAATGAACACTTTATCAGCAGAAAAAAGGGGACTTTGATGGGCCAATACTGCCATTTTCAATTTTGCATCTAGATGGAACAACACACCCATCTGTGCCCTCCTGCATATCTATAAGGCCAAGTGCATCACTAAGGTGGCCTACAGTAGTGAGATCTGGGGTATATGGAGCACGAGGATCTTCAAACTGTTGAAAACATATTTTGAAACATGTTTTTTGCTTGCTGCAGTGTATCCCCTTTATTATAGTCCACGTAGAACTGGAGATGGTCTTTCTTTCTGACCTGCTGTCTTACCGCCTTTATCATTGTGGATGAACTTGTGGCTCAGGGAGGGAATTGCTCTAATCAAGGATATTTGAACTGACTGCCTTTCTCTGGACCATTATTACCGTAATACCTGGCTCAAGTTTGTCAGGGATTGCTTCACATGTTTGGGAAGGGTCGACCTATTCACCAACCCGGGGAGTACGTGTAGAAGAGACGAGTACTGGGTGAAGGAGAACTTCTTTAAAAAACGGCAGTTGGGCAGGGAAGAAGGGGAGCTGAGGTAGCCCAATGTGCTTAGGTGCTTTTTATTAAAAACTGTGCCATTGACCGAGCTCTATAGTCTATGGCTTAAGAGTACACACAAACGATTTTTACTGACAAGGTTCTGCTTGGACCTTTTTTATTATCTGCTGGCCCACCCGGGTGAATCACATAGGGGCCAAAATCTCCCTCCCTGTGGTTGTGATGGAAAGTATCTACAGGACATGATGCATTTTTTAATGTTTTGCAGTTGTTATGAGGCCCCAAGAAAGTCTTACCTCATTCCTATTTTAAAGAAAGCAAACTTTAGGCAGGTTAGACCTGCTTTTATATTTTTTTACAAATGCTCTCCAGTAATTTTGTGCTATATGTCCTTAGCTTCTTGTGGTTGGTGGTCAGGCTTAGATCTAGTTGTGATTAACCTATATGGCTGTGACTACTAAGGAATTTTGGGGATTTTTATATATGATTGTTTTAGTTTGTGTCATAGACCGTTCTATTATTCCTGTAATCTAGGGTTCGGCTTCTATAAACGGTATCACTAAAGGCATTTAGTTCTTAACCCATCGACGGCTCTACTTTTTTCGATATAGCCCGGCACATTATTTTTGTAAATTATTGGATATGGTAAACACCCTGTACTACTACAAGTTTTTTATATGCTGTATACTGTGTGGTTTTAACTTAACATATTTTTTTTTCCTTTTTACCTGCTAAATTATATGGTAGTCCCTTACTCTGCAATCCCCTCCTCTCAACTTCCAAACCGAGAAAAACAGCCTCTGCAGGGACAGGAAGAGGGATGACCTGAGATGGGAGGGAGATGTAAGAATCATCATTTACCCCTGAATTGCTAGAAACATGATCCCAGGGATCCATGAGCGCCGGGGCCAAAATGGAACCATCACTACTCTTGCTTCCCACAGCAACCTCCCCAGCAACTTGGGGATGAGTGGAATGGGAGGCAACACATCAAATAGCTGGTCCATCCATGGAACGGTCAATGCATCCAACCCCCAGGACCCTTCCTGTGGGCTGTGAAAACAGAACCTGTGAACTTGCACAATGAGCCGGGAAGAAAAGTGTGTTGAAAAGGCACACTAAACTTCTTGCATAGCTGAAGAAAGACAGTCTTGGTGAGACACATCTCCTAGGAAGGAAGAAAGAACCGGCTAAGAGAATCTGTCACCCCATTGTCCACTTCTTTGATGTAGACTGCCAAAAGGGACTGCAAATTAACCTCTCTCCACTGAAACAGAAGAATAGCCACAGTATTGAAGGAACTGGACCGGACCACCCCCTGATGGTTCAGGTAGGCCACTGCAACCTGGTTGTCAGATCGGACCACCGGATTGCAACCCGTAAAAAGTTGCCTAAACCCCATCACTGCTCTGTCAACAGCCAGTAGTTCTTGCCAATTGGAGGAGCGCCTGCCCTCCTGCAGAGACCACCATACCTGCAGTCACCTGTCCCCCAGCGTGGCTCCCCAAGCAAAGGATCCAATGGAGGATCTGGCTGCAATGCCATGCCTTGGGAGAGAATTTATTGCTGAGTTACGGCATTGATGAGCTCTGCAGTCACTGGAACAACACAGTCAATGTTTCTTAACTTTGGGTCCCAAAATTAATGAAGATGAAACCACAGTGGACAAAGTTGAAACCGGGCACAGGGAAACTGAGAAAACAACCCCTGCCATTTTCAACAGCAGTCTCAATCACTGATGTACTGGAAGGGAGTGGCAGCTCATTGTTCTCAAGGTCAGAGATCTCTAGAGAGCTGTCCTGAAAAAAGGATGGAATACACTGCTCAGATGCATACAGAACCTGGCCTCTGTAAATGTCAAATCCCTGGAAGGAACCAACTGACACTTATCCTGATTAAGCAGAAACCCATGAGCCTGGATCATTGAGCAGACCAACGCTAGATTGTAAAGGAGCTGCTCCACCATGGGAGCATGGATAAGCCAATCATCCAAGTGTGGATACAAGTGAATGCCCAGCAGATTAATAGATGACACCAATGGAGCGACCACCTTCATGATTACCCTGGGTGCTGACTTGAGGCCTAATGGCAGCACCCTGAACTAATAATGCTTCTCCTTGACACAAAATCTCAAATGCTGCTGGAACAGAGGATGAATTGAGACATGCTAGTATGCTTCCTGGAGATCCATTGTGCACATCAGATGGCCTTAGATCACCAATGAAATAGCTCTCTGCAGAGTTTCTATCAGGCACTGCACACATTTATTGAGAGATTTTGTGTCTGACATAACCTGAAACTCCCCCATGGACTTTGCAATGAGAAAGATGATGGAATGAAAACCCCTGCCTCTCTCCTTCAAGGAACTCTCAGAATTGGCATCTTCTGAAGAAGAGATTTGATGCCCTGAGCCACAGCCGGCCTCTTTTCCCTTCGAGATGAACAAGAAGTCAGATGGACTCTTGTTGGGTGAAGCAGATCCAAAAATTCTATATTGGACCCTTTTCTTAGAATGCCCAACACCCAGGCGTCTGAAGTAGATGCTTTCCAGACCCGGAGAAACTTCTGGATCTGCCATCCTACTGCACATCCCTGTCCATCCACCATATAGTCAGGATCAAGGATTTGGGGGAGACTGGCTTTTTTGTCTCAACCCCAACAGACCTGAAACCACCCGTGTGAATGTGGATATTGATTCCAAGAGGGTTGATGAAACAGAGACTGAGGCTTTGCAGGTTGCTTCTCAGACAAAGCATTTTTCAGGAAGAAGGAATGTTTCTTCTCCTTAAACAATGTATGGATCTTTTCCTCCAGCTTCATCCAAAAATCTGATTACTCTGGAAAGGCAGCAGTGGCACAATGAAACTTGAGGGAGCCCCCCTGCAAAGTATATGGAGTGGGCACCCCATGCTCTAGACACACTCTGGAGTTCTCAGAGGGTCTAATCTGGAGCTAGTGGCCCACCCACACCACAGGAGCTGTGGGCCAATTGTTATAACACTGAAAGACAGCCTGAGAGCGGATGCCTTCTGGGTCAAATCAGTATGCCAGTCCATTAACACAAGGTTACATTGAACCACCACACAAACCCCTTCAGACAATGGTGGGGCACTCACCACATCAAAAGAGATATCTGACATGTATTCCACCTGACGTTCGATTTGTTCCACCTGCTGTGGAAGGTTGAGGAGAGCTTGCTGCCGTGCTAGCCACAACTGGAGTCCCTACTGCTGTGATTTGGGGGTGTGGAAAGCCGCCCGAAGTGCTCTAGACGGGTCTCATATAAGCCTGAGGGGCCAACACGTGACGTCTACGCCCCTCTATATTGGCATGCTGACACTGTGGGAGTTGCTGGCATGATTGCTGCGCCAGATTGCACTGTTGCTCATATTGTAGACTGTGAAGGTGGGACTGCTCCATTTTATATGTGACACTTGAGAGACGTTGAGAACTTTATGCACTGCCCACTTGTATTTACTGCTACACAAACGCAGGTTGATTTGTACTGGAGTTACCACCCACTACGAAGTGTTAAGAAATGGCATTGCACATCAATAGCGCAGCCTTGATCTGATCCGTTTGTGAACTGCGCAGGCTGCACAAAGCCGCTGAGGGACACGTGGCGTGGCGGCACTGTATCGCTGAGGGGAGGTGCATTGGTGGCACGGAGGAACGTTGTGAAACTTTCAGGTGCAGTTTGGGCGATGTAACCCTAGTTAGAGCCTCCTTCTCGTAACTTCAGCGCCTATGTGACCATGGGCAAACAGGACGCTAAACAGCCGAAGCTGACCTTCGAAAATAAACGGGCCACACGCCAAACGGAGTCGGAGCCTGAGACAGCCAAAGTGAAACACAAGCCGAAGATCAAGGTGAGGACCTGCGGACCCTTATGTTGGAAATGCGCTCTA
This sequence comes from Triturus cristatus, assembly GCF_964204655.1. Classification (NCBI taxonomy): domain Eukaryota; kingdom Metazoa; phylum Chordata; class Amphibia; order Caudata; family Salamandridae; genus Triturus; species Triturus cristatus. The sequence goes on along the minus strand of NC_140584.1, from coordinate 468,082,868 downwards.
TCTTACGTAACATAGACTTGAAACTAGAGACCCTGACCTTACATCTGGACTCGGTTAAATCGCAGATGGCGGTACATGAGACACGTCTAGATGCACTGGAGAATCATCATACAGAATATCATGGATTCCTGGTTGAGACGAAGGAGCAGCTGCTCCATATGGAAAAACTACTGGGGATCATCCGGGCCAAGAACGATGATTTAGAGGCGAGGTCACGCCGCAACAATCTTCGCGTTACTGGTATTCCGGAGACGACCGCTATATCTAAAATGGAGACCTTCATCACGGATTTGCTCCACAAACTGTTTTATCCTCACTTATTCCTGGTATTCGTGGTGGAGAGGGCCCATCCCTCGTTGGGGCCGAAGCCACCTGTTGGCGCGACACCCACGCCTATCATAGCGAAGCTCTTGAACTATCAAGACAGAGACCTCGTCCTTTGGCTAGCCAGGGAGAAAGGCCAGATTGTGCATAGGGGGAACACTATCTCGTTTTATCCTGAGTTAACCCCGGCTGTGCAGGCGGCGAGGCGGGAATTCCTCCCGGCCAAGCGCATCCTTTTGCAGGCACAGATCCCTTATTCCCTATTGTACCCGGCCAAGCTGAAAGTATCCTTTGACGGAACTACCCACTTTTTTACAGACTCGAAGTCCGCGCTGAAATTTGCTAAACATGTTGGGGGCAAGAACAACAAGGGACTCCGCGAGGCCGAGAAGTCTACAGGAAACCACCTCAGTGACAATGGCTGATATGGGTATCGTATTGTTTGCTGGCCTGTTAATCTGAGATGATGCGGTGCGGGCCCAGAGGAGATGTGCTTAATCTGTTAAATATGGGTCCTGATGTTCTTTGTATGATGTTCCTTTTTAAAGTGTGATGCCGAGACCTTGGGCATATAGCACTTTCCGCAGTACTCCCGGCCACCTTGTGTGTACAAGGTTGGTCGCCGATACCACTGCGCCCCCATGGGAAATTTCCCTGCTTTGATGTGTTTATCTTTATGGTTTTTTCTTTTTTGGGTGGGTAATCTGCAACCTGATTGGGGGGTTGGAGTGGGAGGTGGGTGGAGGGTAGGGTTTGTTTTTATTGTTCAATGCCAGTACAGTTGTGAATTGGTGGTTAGTCTGCGAAGTCCATGATTGGAGGAAACCTTGCCGTCACTGCCAACATGGGCTCTGTTGGTGCACATTACACATACTCTTGCTAATACACTAAATTTCCTCACTTGGAACATCCGAGGGCTCAATGACATTAGAAAATCCAGACTTGCTTATTCGGCCCGACATAATAAGACATTTGCTTATTGCAGGAGACACATATCAATAGTACGCCATCACAGAAGCTCCGCCATGGTCGGTGGGGAAATGTTTACTCCTCTATATATTCTAACTGTGCGCGTGGGGTAACTGTGCTAGTCAGGTAAGGGCTGGACTGGAGGGAGGGTATGGTGCAAGTTGATCCCGAGGGAAGATAGACCCTTATACAAGGTAGTTTGTGTGGCGTCTCAATGGCTATTGTGGCTGTGTACGGCCCTAATGTAGACTCCCCAGAGTTTTTTAGAGATGTTTGGACGAGGGTTAGGGCGACTGGTTGCAATACGATACTATGGGGAGGCGACTTTAATGCTTTCCTAGATGATGATTTTGACAGGCAGGGGGCTGCCCGCTCTTTGCACCCTACAGCCAGCACTGCCCTGAGGGCCATAATTTATGACGGAGATTTGCTCGCCATATGGCGTGGCAGACATCCCTTAGTCAAGGAGGGCACTTGCATCTCTGATCATCACAGTGCCTGGTCCCATTTGGACTTTTGGCTGGTATCCTGTGATGTGTCCACTTGGATCACGCTCCATACTTGTTGAAATTGTTGATTCCGAGCTCACCTCCACGGGCTTTCACCTGGCACCTTTCACCATTTTGCCCTGCTTGACGAAGCTTTTAAAGAGAAGATACGGACAGATATCACTGAGTATTTTGATATAAATACAGGCTTGGTTGACTTTGGGGCTTCTCTCTGGGAGGCATTTAAAGAGGAAAGAGGAAGGGCGGCAGTCTAATTCTTTGGCTTCTTCCGGTGAGGAATGATCGGACCCAGTCTATGGCTGTTCCTTGTATACCGATGTCGTGTAGTCTGGCGACAGGTGTGCGGGGGGAGACGATGTCAAAGGCTGCTAATAGGTCGAGTAAGATGAAGGCTGTGGAGTGGCCTTGGTCCAGGCGGGTGCGAATGTTATCTGTGGTGGCGAGTAGGGCGGTTTCTCTGTTGTGGTTCTTCAGAATCCGGATTAGGACGGGTCGAGGATGGCATTGTCTTCGATGAATCGTGTCAGTTCCTTGTTGAATGTTTTCTCTGCAACTTTGGCCGCGAAGGGGAGGAGCAGGTCCAAATGGGAAGACACCACTGGTCCACAAGAGAATATTGATTGGGAAAGGGCTGTGATGCACCCAAGAGATGTGGCAATTAAGCTCTGATTAAGACTGATACAATATAACATCCTCCACAGGGTATACTTTGTAAGGGCCCAACTACATAACATGGGGAGAGCAGAGCCACCCAGTTGCTTATCCTGCAATATAGAACGGGGCATCTATATACACACGTTATGGGAATGTCAATACGTTCAAAGCTACTAGTCATGGATAGGGAAAGAACTGAACGATATGCTGGAGGCTCAGATTCCCATGACCCGAAATACATATTACTTGGCATCCCCACAGAAGTTGGCCTTCCCAGACACAAACTTCTACTATGTAACTCAGGGCTGATAGTCACCAAAAGAGACATTGGCAGACACTGGGGAGCCACGGACCTGCCCAAACTAGCAGAGTGATGAGCCAGTATGGACTTATACATGGGAGCAGAGTAGACAACTTATGCAGCCAGAGGATGCCCCAAAAGGTTTACTATGATATGGGCTACATGGCTGAGCTACTAAGGCCTAGAAAGAGAAGGGGCGGGAATTAACAAAACGCATCCAACTATGCATGAGTAGAATATAGTCACTGGCTCCCATCACTCGTCATGCATATGTTAATAAGAAGGGACCAGTGCTCAGTATGGGGGGTGCAATTTCTGGGACATATTCTTGTATCTCTGTTTCCCTGAAGTGAATAATTGATGTTTTAACGTAAAATGTACTGTGTACAATGGTTCTCCTACTGATGCAATGGCTGGTGTTTTCTTTTTGTTGAAAATGAAAATAATAAAAATGTATATTTTTTTTAATATTCATTTTTAATATCAGAAATAAAACCATTTAGTCTGCAATTTCAGCTTACCACTTCCTGAACTACATTTTGTGATAAGGAAATAACTTTATATTTTGGATGAATATAATCCTCCCAAACAAATGTATGAGATTTTCATCAAGTATTCACATTTTTCTGACACAACTAGGCTATTTTTGAAGTTAATGTCCATGTGTCAGCATCACATACAAGAGATTCTCAGTATAAGGCAGAATTATCTACCCTGGGAAGCAGAATTATGTCAAGGATAGGGCTAGGCGGGATTTCGGGGAGAATTTTCTGATGTTTTAATGCAATTGGCTGTGTTTTGAAAGCAAGCAGCAGTTTCTTTAATGCGGGCAGTCAACATTGCGGGTAGATTTTTTACCCGAGCGGACTGTTAAGCACGAAACTACAAATCTGAATGAGAACAGTAGTTTTTCAAAAACGAGTCACCAGAGGTCAACTCGAAAATTTCATGTTGAATTTTTTTATGTGAATGGACTGTTCAAGTAATTTTTTGAGTGCCAGATGCATTATGCTGCAACAAATTAGGTATGTTTCTCACACCCCTAGTCAAGAATGCCTATAATATGTAATGGATTGACCACTCTTCAAAAAAAGAATAGTCAAAATCTCAGAAGTGCCTTCAAGTAGACATGTGGACCCGGGCAATTGGGCACTGAGCTCATCTCCTCCTGTCAGGGCTCAAGGCAAGATGCTTTCTCAGGTATACTGTGAAGATTAAAAGAAGAAAGGATCATCTAAAATTCCACCGCATATGTCCAAGAGCATCATTTCTTGTATATTTGACTTCATGAATATAATGAGTTTAGTAAACTGATCTATGTCTGGAAATAAGTGTGTGCTGATCATCTTTTGGCAATTGTTTATGTGAATTTATTCACTATTGAGAAATTATGAGGTCTTCTTTCTCGTGATCTTTGCACCAGGTCAAATAAGCTCTCACTGATATAACAGGTGCGGTACTGTGTCTAAGGCCTCTTTGTAAATTGTCTACGACTTTTGATTGTACCTGACCCCATCCCTGCAATCTCCCAGGCATACAGACAGGACTGGGGCCTGAGAGGAGGTGCTCACTTTCGTGTGTGTACGAGCCCCATTGCAAATTAAGGGGCATATTATCAAGCCAGGCGTTACAATTATCGCCGCTTTAGCGGCAGAAAACTGCCACTAAAACGGCGATAATGAGCTTGATAATATGCTCTATGGAATTCCAATTGAAGCCCATGTTAGATGTGAAGGACATGTAACCTGGGCTTCAGTTGGAATTCCATAGAGCATATTATCAAGCCCATTATCGCCGCTTTAGCGGCAGTTTTCTGCCGCTAAAGCGGCGATCATTTTAACGCCGTGCTTGATAATATGCCCCTACGTCTTCTAATTTGCGTGGTCCTTAAATCCTCCTATTTCAAGCAGTTGCAACACTCAGAGGTTCAATGGTGTCGTACGTGTCAAAAAGCTATTTTCTATTTATTTATTTTTCCTTTTAAATCAAAAGATGAATACGTGTAATGCATTTCCAAGTGCAAAAGCAGGCGTATGTGATGACTTGCATGTGTTTTTGATGAATTATTCAGTTGTTTTGTGCTGTGTCGCCGTAGGTCGCCCATTTAATGGTACTGAATTAAGCAGCAATACAATGCTGGAATACTTTGTTCAGCGTGCATAAAGACAAGGTTGTAAATTAACAAAAAATGACGTCAAAGTAAACTCAAATTTACTTTCAGGGTTCCTAGTCATCGGTAAATTGTCTACTGCCAGACTATCAGAGAATTGGCCAAACCGATCTTTTGACTTGCATGTGAAAAATGTTGAAGGCAGTGCTTAATTTGAGGCGGTGGTTGCCGGTGGCGACCACTGGCACTCTTTTTGGGGGAACGACACTTATTTTTTCATCATTGTACATTTCCTGAGATCAAGAGAGGGAAAAACAAACAACCAGAAAAGGAGGGGAGGAGAAAGACGGAAAAACCGTCACCAAGGCCAAAAACAGGAACCTCCAAGACTGCAATAAGGGGCATGCAGTGTCTGTCTGTGGCTCACGGAGCCCTGGGATCGATTCAAGACTACGTAGCCTCGGTGTTTGGCGAATGGATATTTAACAGTGTGACACCCAGGCTTTTAGGAACTGGTACTAGTTATTTTACAAATTGAGAACTGCAGGTAAGTGTATTGAATTCAACATATTAATAACTAAATGCTAGCACATTTTGGTCGCCTGCCTAGATGCGTGGGGCCACTGGCTCTGAATGTCCTCAGCGTGCACCTCCGGAAGCGGCGCGTGCTTGTGTGAACGAGCAGCTAAGCACAGCTGATCCTACGGAGGGTGACTTTGATGACAGAACCGCTCCCCAAATGTAATGCGTAAAGTGGATGAGACCTCTGTGCTTAAAACCTCGAGCCCTAGGCCACACAGAAGAAATACGGATTTTGTAACCCATAATAAGAACAATCCTGTTGCTCCGCACCCCACAGAATATTTGAATATCGGTCCGAATCCATAATACAGACGGACACGCGAGTGCTTGAGCTCTGTGGATGGAACTTGACAGCAGCTGAATACTCTGCTAGAAGCCTGGAGTATATTATTTATGTTTTGGGAAACCTTATTTTGTAACGGGATTGTACGGCAGTGAGATAAAAAAAAGCAAGGATGTCCATGCATATTTTATTCCGCTCTTTTTTGTTGCCAAGAGAAGATCTCAGCCAGCATCTTTTGCTCAGGACTTCTCATTTTGACATTTCCCAGTTGTCGGTAAAGCTAGGCAATAATTAAATATCAGGTGCATAAGCGGTTCTTTAATTTGACATGCATGCTCCAGGCAATAAACACATGCGGTGCAACGTGGGAGTGTTGCTAAGGAATAAAATCTTGTACCAAGTCGGATCATTGTATCAGGTACGTTGTGACAGCTCGTGTGATCATTATGCCCAGGCTAAAGAGGTTGTCTAATTAGTTTCCATTAAAAAACACCCTTTAATCAGGGATTAGTCTTGCATGGCGAGTGTCACTTGGTCCAGATGAATGAACAATGGTCCCCCGTGAGATTCAACTACTGTATCTATTACACTTCGGATGCCACGTGTCTTTTCAACAATTATGACTGGGGGTTTCGCATACACTTCGCATGCGCTCTGAACAGGGCTTCCATTTTAATATCTGACTGTACCTTTGCACCGAGGCAAACCTTGCACGGCGGGAATATGATAAAACAAATTGATAGCAGTTTGCCTTTTAAACATAATCATGTTATTGTCGCATACATGGCGTAAGTGTATCAACTACATGAACAATTAATAAAAATGTGCCTGTTTTCCCTTTTTGCTTTTATCTTCTAAAGAGTCAGAAGAATGCGTGTTAGCTATGACTACTCCCAACTTAATTTTGAGACAGGCAGCCTTGTTTCATTTATTTATTTTCCATTTTTTCTAGTGTTACTTGACTCATAGCAGGTTTCAGCGACCTTTAGTGAAAAAAATACAGTACGAGACAATTGCCTGCTCTCCATTAATACATCATGAAAATCTATGTAATTTAGAAGTCAGATGCCAAAGAACAAACGTATTCAGTGTGCAAAATAATGTTTTTTTGTGTGCAAAATGTAATGGGAAACCAGTTCCGGCAGTTTGTGCTGGAATATTCTTATTAGGACAGGACCTATGCTTATTTGCACAGGGCGGTTTCTGCTTTGAGTAGCACAGAGACTGAACAATATTGACTGGAATGTGGCACAGAGTGACTACCAGTGACTGAAATTAATACAATCAATACCTCCCCCAACGTTTTTGTTGGAGTAGATGCCCTAAGTGCCACAGGAACACACAGACGAGTCCCCGGCTCACTATGCCATAGGTATCTAGCTATACCTCACTCATGAGTCCCACAAAGGTCGGAACTGGTTTGGGGGTCTTATATTCCCATCTGGAGACGACATGTCCTATAAGTTTAGCAGGACTGTTCCTAACAAATCATGACAAACACTGATATGCATAACACGGTCTCTACCTAGAACAGCACAATGGGTGTAAAACGATGCAAAGTAATGCAGCTCAAGGAATTGTCAGTGGCTGAGATTAATTAAAGGTTACCTTTACTCATCTTTCTGTTTATTGCACCAGCTCATCAGAGAAGGTTTCGTGCAGGCCTGGACTAAACTTTCAATAATCCTCAGTTTTAATTTGCAGTAAGTGCACCCATAACTCCTACTCATACCCAACAGGGTTCAAAACTAGGTATTCTTCAAATACAATTGTGCTTCTGAACTTGGCCTGAAAACCAAATTGGTCATAACCCATGCTTTAAATTTTCATACCTGGGACAGAACCCTGCAAAATAATCTGTCTAAACATTGAGTAGTTGTAGTGAAGTAATAATTATCCAGTTATAGAAGAGCCCAATCAAAAAATTGGATTGAAAATTGTGAAAAACACGAGTTGCATGTATCGTCAAATGCTCCTCAGTCATATCTCCGTAAGAAAATGAATCATTTTGAATGAACCCCCTCATTTTTGTATAACTGATGCAGGTGGTCTTTGGACTCTGTACACTGTGGCCCTGCTGGCCAGGCCACATGGCATATACTCCTATCCCCCCCAAAAAAAGTATTGAGTCAGTTACAAATCGTAATTGGCACATTTACCTTACCTATAATTCACTAGTGTATGATACCCAGCGTCCCCCTGGGCCTGTAAGTTAAATGTCACTAGTGGTTTGCAGCACCTATTGCGTCATGACTAGAGTGACAATGCAAAACTTGTCTCCAGGACTGCTTCGTGAGCCTCAGTGTGCAGTGTTAAAATCTGCAAATTTTCCCTGACAAAATAAACCTTGTGCCATTTTCCTCCCTAAAGCCTCTAGTAGCCTTTTTAGAGTAAATACTCAATTGTCACCTCTCAGCCGCCTGGGGGGTGTGACTGGCTCCCAGAAAAAAGGAACAAAAGGCCCTGGTTGGAAAGGAGATGTGACCTCCTCCTGATAGAAAGGGGCCGAGGGATGTGTATACCAAAAACGCAAGCTTCAAAGGGTCATCCACTGTCTTAGGCAGATTCAACTCACACCTAGGCTTGACCCTGCCATTGCACAAATAGCCAGAGTGGCACCAAATCAATCCCAGTGGGGTAAAACCTGTTGCAGAACTGGTTTTCAGGGAACTACTTCATTTTGCTGGAGCACACCTCATGGGGATGCTAAGAGTCCTGCACAAGTGAAGAAAGGTCCTACCATATTGGTTTTAGATAAATAGGGGCACTGTGTGATAGCTTACAGTAAAACACACAAGAAGAGAGGCAATAGTGGGTAGGGACACACCTGGGAACTTTCACCCCATTGGTTAGAGAGTGACCAGGCGTTCCCCCCACCCACAGACTGGCAAAGGGCATAAGATGGATGTCCACAGTACCTTCTTCAGAACAGCTCTGGGTCCGTGAAAAACAGAAGAAAGCCTGCACCAGCCGTAGAACCTGTGGAGCGAAACCCCAAGAGTTTAGACCTGCAATCCACTGTAGCCAGGACAGAAGAGCAGACTCCAAGTGCTAGCTAACTAGCTTCCTGATAAGCTACAGGAATAAAAAAGCTACAACAAGCCCACAACTTAAAGAGCCCAGTTGAATAGTTCCATCTGGACTTGCCCTGATCCCTACTGGTGTCTTCTGGGGAATTGAGTCCTAGCTGCCTAGTAGTGACTAAAAAGTCATGATCCCTTGACTGGTGTTAGAATGTACGTCTTCCCCTTCCAAAATTGCAAGACTGGACACTTACAAAATATTTCTGAACTATCTGCAAAAAGAACCTGAGGCTGCTTCCATACCACTGTCGAGCTGCAGACGTCAAACGCCCTACTCAACTTGCTGGTTTGCCCCGCTGAAAGGATCCTGACTTCCAGAAATGTTTCTAAGTCCAAACATAGAGGACTTCACTAGAAGTAACACTAGGATCACCCTGCAGCAGTCAGCACCTCCCTGAACCTGAACCTTGGACTTTGTCCGCTTGGAGTTTTCCCACCTTGTGAAGTGCAGATCCAAGGAATAACAAGCATCAAGCAAGTAAAATGTCTGCACAGGTAATCCTTATTTATGATGAAGTTTATTCTTCAAATCTTCATGAATAAAGGAAGTCACTGGAGCACGTCTGTTGTGGCAGCAAACCAACCGAAGAATAGCATTCTTCAGTTTGGAATGCTCTGCCACAACAGAGACCAGACACGAGCTCCACTTGAAAGAAAACCTTCTTTCAAGAAGCGCGTGTAACAGAACTCAGAATGTACATCAATAAAAGAATACAAAGTAAATTATAATTGCACAATAACAACTTACGTACTCTACATCATCTCCCTTTCTTTATAAAAAACAAAGTAATCTAAACAAAACTAAGACAAATAAAAATCCTTAAATTTTGCAGGAAATGAACAGTTCCTCATGGGTCTGACTGATGTAGATGTTGTGGGTGTGGGAGAATCATGGACATCAATATTGGTCTGTAAATCTGAAACTTGAGAAGTAAATTGAGAAGTACAATAATGATCCACTTGTGAAGATTGTACACTAAAATTATCTGATGGAGAACCAATGGGGAAATGTGAACAATAAGATGAACCAGCAGAATGTTTAGACATCCTAATTCTATCTGCTTGTTCAGTGGAAAGTTTAACTATAGCTCTTTTATTCCACCACCCCTTTTTATCCAAAAACACAGAACCCTTAGCAACTTTAAGAACTTGAGTTGGTAATGAAAATTTTGAAATACCTTTAGTGACTTTACATGGACTTTTTACCATGACCCAATCACCAACCTGGAATGTATGTACAACATGTTTAACAGCACAATCAAAATTTCTCCTTTGTACTTCCTGTTGCCTTGAGACATTACTTCTAAGAATGTGCTTATCCTCACAAGCTAAGCAATTACTGTCTTTACTTGAAAGACTTTTTATCCAAGATGGGCAAATGTTTCCATTTGGATTTCTCCTTTTCAGTAATCTAAAAGGAGAAATGCCAGTAGTTGAATGAGGGGTAACAATATACGACCAAATCTTCTTCCTTAGGAATTCTTCAACTTCCACATTGGTGGAAATTGCAGATTGAATCCCCTCTTTAAAAAATCTATTCATTCTTTCAATGAGACCATTGGAAGAAGGAGAGTACAGTGCAACTCTTAGATGCTTGATATCATGTACTTTGAAATACTCTTGCATTAAGGAGGAACAAAAATGTGACCCATTATCCGTCACCATTTCTCTTGGTGATCCCTCAGCTCTAAAAACTCTATTTAAAAATTTAATGACAGCTTGTGAATTTGGAGTTTCACAAAATTCAAAATCAACCCATTTTGAATGATAGTCAATGACAGAGATAATATATTGTTTATGTTGAGGCAAAACAATGAAAGGACCTGCAAAATCCATTGCAAGTTTAGACCAAGGTTCCTCAGGTAAAGGAACACAATGTAAAGGAAGTTGCAAAGTCTTCCAATGTTTATCCGAAACTAAGCATGTATTACACTTATTAATCCAATTTGATATGTCCCCATCTAAACCTGGCCACCAAAAGTGTTCCTTTAGCTTCCTAGAAGTGGCACCTATCCCTAAATGTCCTTCGTGAGCTGCTTGAAAGAGTTTTTCTCTAAAAATGGATGGAGGAACACATTGGTCTCCACGAAAAATCACCTCATTGACAATAGATAAATCATTCGAGACTTGTGCGAATGATTTTAAAGAACCAGGAAGGGAACGTTCTTTTGGCCATCCTGAAATAATCATGTTCTTTACAGCAGAAAGTATTTCATCATCACAATAAGCTTTTACCCAATCTGATTGTTTTATACTGAAAGGAGACAGAACTAAATCCTCAATCGACGAAACAACACATTCTACATGATCACATTTAGAATCACATGAATTTTCTTTTAGAGATAATCTAGAAAGACAATCTGCCCTCAAATTATGTCCTCCTGAAATGTGTTTTATGGTAAAATTGAATTCATGTAACCTTGACAAAATTCTGACTAACCTGGCTGATGCCTTACCAGTGCCATTACCATTTAGAAGGTTCAACAAAGGTTTGTGATCACTTAAGAGAATGAAGTGTGAACCCCATATGTACGTTTTAAATTTCTCTACTGCCCAGGAACAGGCTAACGCTTCTCTCTCAATAGTGCTATAATTTCTTTCAGCACTACTAAGAGATCTTGACGCAAACCCAACAGTATGTTCTCTTGCACCTATCCATTGGCAAAGTACTGCGCCCAAACCATGTTGGCTCGCATCAACAGATATAGTACATTTTGATCCTGGGGTAAAAGATGACAAGGCAGGAGCTTCAATTATAACCTTCTTCACTAGATTAAACGCATCTTCGACCTCACTTGACCAAATAAATTTCTCATTTTTCTTGAGAAGGGCACGCAAAGGCTGAACAATTTGGGAGTAACCCTGGATAAATCGCGAATAATACTCCGTTAATCCTAAAAAAGATTTTAGGGAATCTTTATCAGATGGAATAGGCACATTTGATATCGCCTGAGTGAGAGAGAATTTTGGTTTTATACCACTTTCTGACAGTGAGTGTCCTAAATAATCTACTTCTTTTGCAAAAAATTTGCATTTATCCTTCCCTAACGTCACACCAACTGCCTTGAAGCGAGATAGAACTGCCCTCAAAGTGTGTATATGATCCTCTTTGTTTTTTGAAAAAATAAGGACATCATCCTGATATGCTTGTACAAATGGTATATCTCTAAGAAGATCATCCATGAACTTCTGGAAAACACTGGCTGCAGAAGCCAATCCAAAAGGGAGTCTTAAATATTTATATGCTCCAAAAGGAGTGATAAAAGTAGTAAGTTCAGATGAGACTGGTGACAAGGGGATCTGATGATAAGCACTACGCAAATCAAGCAAAGTAAAGAATTTTGACCCTGATATACCAGTGAGTAAATCTTGGATTTTAGGAAGAGGATGGCAATCAATAATTATATTCTGATTTAGTGAGCGAAGGTCAGCACATAAACGAATACTAGAATCCTTTTTCTTAACAATAACTATAGGACTGACCCATTGTGAAGAGGTGGTTGACTCAATTATACCTTCAGAGACCATTCTATCTAATAATTTTCTAAGATCATCTTTAACATTCAATGGTATTGTCCTTAATTTGTGCATAACAGGTATTGCACCAGGTTTAAGTCTGATCAAATGCACGTAGTTCTTAATTTTCCCAACAACCTCTTTGAAGACATCTGGAAATTCTGAAATAATGCTACCTGTTAGATCATTTAAATCCTCTGACACTAAAGAAACAGAAATATCATTAATCTGTACAGGTGAATCTGAACCTGGAACTAGCTTTAGTCCCATTTTTGCAAGATCTTGCCAACCCACAATACATTTTCCCTCAATTGCAACATATATTTTCGTAAAAGTGCACCTTCCTAAACATTTCACATCACCCATAAAATAACCCAACATGTCAATGTCTTTACCACCATAACCCTTTGGAACAATATCCATAGGATGTAATTTCATAGAATGAGATGGCCAATGGAGATGAAATAAAATATCAGAAATTATGGTTACAGGTGCACCAGAGTCTGCCATCATGGTAAAACAAATGTTATTAATCATCACTTCACACGTAGGTTCTTTTGCATGACTATTTTGTGATAACTCCACATCAGTATCAATTGCCAGAATTATCTTTTTCTCCAAAGGTAGAATTATCTTTTTCTCCAAAGGTTGTGATGAAATAGTTACGGTGTTGACATTCAAGTTTTGTAGATCCACCTCTACAGAAGCAATATTTGCATCTGGAAATTCTTCCATGGAAGAGACAGCACTGACTTGAACAAATCTCTTTCCCTTACAAACCGTGTAAAAATGTCCAATCTTTTGACAATTTGAACATTTCTTCCCAAGTGCCTGACAAATTGGACTGTTTCCAAGATGCGTTCTTGAACCACATCTATAGCATGAAGACATCATTCTTCTTTGAAATGGTTTTGCAAAGGGTCTTACAAATTTGCTTTTTGCAGCAATGGCATTGACTTGCGACTCATTCTGCAAACTTGTATTGAAGTTCATCTCTTGTGAAATACACTGTGATGACACTATAGATCGTTCAATGCTTTTAGCCATATCTATCACCTCTGATAACGTTGGATCACGACAACTTAAAATTCTTTCTTGTATTTTTTTATGATAACATTTGTAAACAAACTGATCCCTGATAACTATATCAAGATATGCTCCAAAATTGCATTCTGCTGCTAAATTCCTGAGAGCCGATATGAACTCTTCAACCGTCTCGTTTGGCTCTTGTTTTCTTCTCATAAAATTGTACCATTCAAGCATTACATTTGGCTGCTCCAAAAACTTTTTATTTAATCTCTGGACTGCGTCAGAAAAAACATTCCACCCATCTCCAGTACCAGGAGGAGGAATACCAGGGGGAAGATTGTCAAAGATTTCTCTCCCCGCTTTCCCCAAATGACTGTATAAAATTTCCAACTTTCTTTTAGCTGAATAGTCATCTGCATCAATTGCAACCAAATAGCTTTGGAAACTGCGAAACCAGGTTTTCCATACTTCTTTTGGTTTACGAGGTAACGGAAGGAACTGATCAAGTAATACAATTTGATGATTTGCAGCCATTTTCTATATATTGTATCCCTTTTTTTTTTTAAACTATGTTTTCAATAGACTTGAATTACAAGATAGCGTTATTCATCACATGTATTGTATATCTATGTAATTTATATATATTCATATACCTTTTCACAAGAAAAATGAATAAATAAATTAATTTCAAAGTACCTCTTTTTTTTTTAATTATTATTTTTTTTTTTGAATGACACCCCTATCCTCGTCGCCAAAATGTGAAGTGCAGATCCAAGGAATAACAAGCATCAAGCAAGTAAAATGTCTGCACAGGTAATCCTTATTTATGATGAAGTTTATTCTTCAAATCTTCATGAATAAAGGAAGTCACTGGAGCACGTCTGTTGTGGCAGCAAACCAACCGAAGAATAGCATTCTTCAGTTTGGAATGCTCTGCCACAACAGAGACCAGACACGAGCTCCACTTGAAAGAAAACCTTCTTTCAAGAAGCGCGTGTAACAGAACTCAGAATGTACATCAATAAAAGAATACAAAGTAAATTATAATTGCACAATAACAACTTACGTACTCTACACACCTTCCACATGGAGAGTCACAAACTTCCCACTGGAGCTGAGGCTCCCACAGAGGTCCCACACTTCTCTGTCAACCATCAACCCCTCTTCAGATCGAGCCTGCAGCCCAACCTGCCGGCTACCTCATCAATAAGGACTTTTCGACAGAAAAATGGCTAAGTCTGAAGGTAAACTTTCCACTGGGACGAATCTGGTCCCTGTATCCGACATGCGCCCCATTGTGATTGACCTTACCCTTTTACTTTGAGCCGGTCTAGCGGCACCAGATGTTGGTGACATGTGCTTTTTGGCGCTAGACTTATTCAAAACATTTCTGAAAATTATATCTCCATGTAAACTACATGCAATTATTTTTCGTTTGGTGCCTATCTAATCATTAAAATGTATTCTATTTTCATAAATCAGAGAGGGATTTTTACTCTGTTGTTTTTTCTACTTATTAATGGTTTGTGCTGATAAATGCTTTACACAATCCTCCTAAGTTAAGCCTGTCTGCTCAGTGCTACAGCTGCCAACGGTTGAGCACAGGTTTAAATACAGAATTGTGGTATTATTACTTGGTGAGGATCCACATCCTCTCCATCTAATAATCCCTTTTCTCACAATCTCCATTATGTTTAAGTTATTTCCTAGAGATGAAATAGTTTATTAGAATTAAATGTTTATTAGAGTATTGATAATTTTAAAAAAATGAAGGCCTTTTAATGTGCTCTCCTTAAACAACTTTGTATTTCATTTCTCTAATGTCTGCTGGGCAGCATGCCGTTACCTTCTTCATAAAGTTTACTGGTTTTTCAGAAAAGTCAAGCTCTTCTACTTAATCCTATTTTTATAAACACACATGCCATGGGTTCAGGTTTTCACCATCCCCAGGGATTTACTCTTATGCTCCCTACAAAACTGTCAAACAGTTAGATTTTTTCTTTTGGCCTCTTTTAATTTTTCCCTGACCAATGCTTAGTTTAATTGAAATATGTATGTCTCTATTTACAATGATGTTGGCAAATGGTTTTAGGCAGAAAGGTGTACTTGGATGAGACCAAGAATCATCTCTTTTTTCATAGGATAGTGGCTATGATGTGGTGTTGATGTAATCTTTGAGACTTTATTTTAATACTTTGAATTTGTTTGTTTCTACATGAATAAATAACAAAGCGTCTCTCTTTAAATTTTTCACTGCACCATGGAAGATTTCTTGAGGAAGGTGTATTCCAATATTTATGTAGCAAACATTTTGCATTATATGACTAGACAACCTGCTGAATGCCCGTATCAATAGTACATGGTTGCCAAAACAATTGTATTTATATGTAAATGTAAATGTGTGTGTACTTGTAAAGCGCACTATCACTCCTGTCGGAGTATCCTGGCGCTGAAGACCACTGGGGAACCCGTCCTGGTTTTCCCTGTGAGATGGTCCCTTACTGGGTATCTCCAAGGTGAAACCAGGCATCCCCGACGTCTGTGGGGGGCCGTTGTAGAGATGAGGCAAGCTGAATGCCCAGAGTTGCCGAGTGTGTTCCTGGTTAGAGTAGGTACCGAGGCGAGAATTATCGAGTCCGTTTTGACCCTGGTCCACGACCCTGCCGCGTCGGGAATTGAACCCTGGTCCCTGGCCGATTCTCTGCTTACGGGTCTGCCGCCTCTAACCAGTGAGCCACACTTTTTTTTTTAACCCTTCAAAAATAATCAATAAGATCATCAAATGTTTGGCATCAATTTTCGGTTATACAATAATCAGACTTGTGGTCACATTTGAACTGTTTAAAACATTATATTTACTCACATGGTGTTTGAAATTTATACTGGTGGCCTTTATGATTTTTAATGTGTCTGTAGGGGGGCAGGGGGCTGGCTGATACTAAGTGATCAAATGACTAAAGACATAATTTCTAAATGAATACTCAGGAAGCTTAATACATTGTTATTTAGTGTTTGGAATTCCATGAATTACTAGGGGGTCATATTTTATAAAAGAAGATTACATTTTTGCTAAAAAATAATTTTGTACCTGTTTACTTTTGTCTTTTACTTTGGGAGTTGTTTTTAATTAACTATAGTTTTATTCCTACAAATCATAAACATGTACAAATATTTAGCTCACTGTTCCCATCTCAACTGGATACCTCAGCTCAACCTAGCTGATATCACTGCAAGGGCCTTTCCCACCAAAATCTCAAAGTGAAGCACCTTCCTGTGTTGGATTCACTTATCTGTGCTTCCTCTTTGTTCAGTGGGCCTGGGATGTCCCAAACCTGATACAGTATGACAGCTAATTAGTATTTGAAGATTTTCTTCTCCACCCTTTCCTCCTCACGGAGCTGAGAGAAGCACAATTAATTACTCTTTTTGAGTGGGGAGGCCTTTGTTCCCTCGGCTGGTTAGGAGTGTAATTAACTTGGCACAGCGGGGTGACTAAAGGCCTGCACTCGGATCCTCAGCTGAGCCAAAGAAATATGAAAATTCTGGACGACCCATAAGGTGTAAATGTATGATCACAGTTTCATAACTTATGGGACTTTGTAGGCCTAAGGAAAGCAAAACTACACTCTAAGACAGATTTCCCCCATCTGTAAAATACAGTGTCACTGCAGATAAAATAGTAAATCATACTGACTTTACCTATGAATGCCCATTATTATTACAAGGCATATCCCAGGTGAACTTCTAACCTAGCTGGGTCCTCACTGCACCAGCATACCTGTGTGCAGTTGACGGCCTACCTACAATGGTAGTCTCACATGCACAGCCGGCATGTGTGCACACGTGTGCATGTGTAACCAGCCAAGTGCCCCTTACACTACCTGCACCAGAGCAGCCTTATCTTGAATGGTGAATACTGGTGGTAAATATATGCAGTCAATTTACCATATGCTTACCATGGATGAGACGCAAGTAGTGACACTCACCTACAGTAAAAAGTTCAAAATTGGGAGATCAAAAGAACAAAAGTTCCAAGAAATTAAATTGTCAGAACCCAATCACAACAGATGTGTCGCATTACTGGCCAATGACAGCATTGGCCATCCATTCTACCTACCACCACCAAAGAGCATCCCAAGGGACCAACTTACACTTGCAAAACTGAGAAAAAAGTGATCTATGCAACAGGATAGCAGTTCCCCTAGAGTCTCTTGTGTAACCAATATTCTATACCAGTGGCAGCTCACAGAGGTAACGCTGTGGGGAAGTGAGGCAGAGCGGGGCGGGGCTGGGGGGGTAGTGGAGTCCGACATACGATGGCAGATATTTATTTATTTATTTACGTTCACCTTTGCGGTCATATGTCGGACTCCACTACCCCCCACCCAGCCTCGCCCCGCCTCACCGTACCACAGGGTTGCCTCTGCGAGCCACCACTGTTCTATACCCTATCATAGCCAAAACGATCCAGGAAGGGTCATTCCATCTTAAGGAGTGTCTCTTGAAAGAACAGCACCTCAGTACGCTGCCTCTTAATTAATTGTAAAACTGCTCCCCTTTTGATACAGTTGTTGAAGCCGTTTATATTTCAAGCCATTATTTCATTTTAACCATAGTGGGAATCGAAGTGCGTTTTGAGGATAGAAAGATGGGACTGAACAGTCTGGTTTCACCAAGGTTAAAATATGTTGAAAAAGGCTGTGTGGTAGACCTTTATTTAATATCATATCATGCAGCATCAGCACTGAGAAAAACCAGCATATCACATCCAAAACAATTCCTCCCCAACAGCCTGCCATACCATACTTCATTCTAACTCTGAAGAATCTATTTTTCTGGTAAACAACATATGCAACCCAACTACTCCGATGGAAATGGTAAACAACCCATTACCACATAAAAAAAACACTAATAATCAAGTACTAATATTTAAGGGCATTGGCATTCTGGGCTGCATACATTGGTATTTCCATGGGTGAGTACTCCTGTGGGTGTAGAGACCTGCCTGTGACCCACAGGCAGCCATCACTTCCACCTCCAGGAGGATCATCCCCATTAGACTCTAAGGTCATGGTTAGATTTGCTTATAGTACTACAATGTATGTATTAAAAAAATCTGAGGATCACTGACAAAACTAAAATACAACTTAGGAGCCCCTGCAGGTAGCCAACTATGTTTCAGACTAACCATAATTTACGCCCCAAAATACACTGCTTATAGCTTCATATATTACACCACTCATTACAGGCTAAATTACATCATTGCTGACCTTGGAATGGAGATAGCCAGTTCTATGTCCCCAGCCCAGCAGTGTCAATGTCATTATATGTTTCTAAAAAGATAACTAGATGCATAAACTGATCCAGTGAGCATGAATGAAAGTTGGGGGAAGCTGAATAGAATATTTTTTAGACGGTACTACTGATAGAATATCCATGACAGATCACCCTTCCTTTCTCGAAACAACTAAAGTGAGCATTTCTATTCAAATGACATATGTTTTTCTCCCACTTTGCAAATATGGAGAAGAGAGCAAGAATTTTTTTGGGGCCGGATGAAATTTAAACAAAACTACTACATTGTGCGTGTCACATATAATTAATTGATGTTTTCATCAGAATTAAGGGTTGTCAATTTACATTTAGGTTTAAAAGTAAAACTGATTTGGCTAACACCATATCTCTTCGCAATCAATTTAATTTGACATAAATAAATGGGAAATAGCCTCAACCTTCCACCGTTGTTAAAGTGAAAGATAGATAGGCTTGAAAATGAATACCAGCCTAAAATCTCACACAAATCAGAATCCACGTGTTTTAGAAATGGAGGTCAAAATGCAGTGGATATTTATCTTGTGTTATTTTCATTGAAACAGAAAGACAAGGTAGTTGTTTTACATTCCTAGGCCTACACATTGCTATCACATAGATCCATAACATCACAGGGTGTATTTGCGCATTAGGGAAGGGTAGGGAGGACAAGTAAAACATTTCAATCTGCTTTAATAGTTCCATCAAGACTTCTGAAACCAGACAAAAAAGCAGTACCAAGAAGCTAAAGGACAAGCATGGGGTAGCAGCTTCCACCGATGGCCACTGTTGGACATAGCCCTCTCTGTAGGATCACTACCAAAAGCTTTTGCCTTTTTCTTTCCACTTTTTTGCTGAATTTGTATTTGCTGGCCTTGGGACTCTGTGTGCTTTAGCACTGCTAATCGGTGTTAAAGTGCTTGTGCTCACTCCCCTAAAACATGGTTACATTGGTTTATACCCAATTGCCATATTTAATTGACGTATAAGTCCCTTGAAGAGTGGTATACCCTATACCCATGACCTGTTAATTAAATGCTACCAGTGGCCCTGCCACACCTATTGTACCACCCACTCAAGTAGCGCCTTAAAACATGTCCCAGACCTGCCACTGCTGCCTGAATGCAGTTTTAAACTGTCAATGTCGACTTGTCAATAAAATCACCTTGCCAAGCTTTAAACTCTCCTTTTACTATATATATATATGTCACCCCTAAGGTAGGCCTTAGGTAGCCCATAGTGCAGGGTGCCTTATACTGAAAGGTTTGACATGTATTTAGTTTTACATGTCTTGGTAGTGAAAAACTCCTAAATTCATTTTTTAATACTATGCGGCCTACCTCCCCGTAGGATAACATTGGAGATTTACTATTATAGTTAATAAGCTGTAATATTTGGTGTCTATGAAATTGTAATGAGAAACGCTCTTTAATGGTAAAGTCTGATTTTTCATTATAAGCAGCAGCAGCTGGTGCAGGTAAGAGCGGTGGGGCCGATTTGGGGGGGATTCGACAGGAATGTATGACGTTACAACGCATACATTTACAACGCATGCCTTTACAATGCAGTTTTTACATTGCAACATGTTTAACAACGCATTCTTTTACATTGCATGCCATTACATCTCATTTTCAGAAACTACCTTTACAACGCATTCCATTACATCGCATTATAACTTTACAACGCATACCATTACAATGCATACCATTACATCACATTTAAGGTAAGTGTTGGATAGTTTAGGTGTAATAATTACTATTCTAACTCCAGTGAGTGCAACAGTAGGGTAAGTGTTGCATAGTGTAGAGGTAAAAATTACTATTCTAACTCCAGTGAGTGCAACAGTAGGGTAAGTGTTGGATAGTGTAGGGGTAAAAATTACTATTCTAACTCCAAGGAGTGCAACAGTAGGGTAAGTGTTGGATAGTGTAAGGGTACTATGCATTGTAGTGGTATGCATTGTAATGACTTGTGATGTAATGCCTGCGCTGTAGTGACATGCGTTGTAAAGACATGCGTTGCAGTGCAATGTAAAGGATGTTGCGATGTAATGACTGCTATGTAAAGGTATTGCAATGTAATGACTGCGTTGTAAATGTTGTTTTCCATTCGACAGACGACCATGGGGGAAAATTAAAATAAATAATGAATTTTCCTTTGTCATCATCTGTCGAAAACCCCATCCACATGGCCCCACCGCTCTTACCTTCACGGGCCGCTGCTGCTTGCAAGTTTGAAAATGCCACTTTTAGAGAGTTAACACAACAAGATCTCCTTGTGTTTTCCTTTAGGAAGTTGGCATTTTCCTTCCTTTAGCCCTTTTGTGCCTGTAGTCTGTCTTGGATCACATGACTGGGTGTAACTGACAGTTGAACTTTGTGAATTCCTCCCAGGCAATCACACAATAGAGGAATGAGGTGTGCCTGAGTTGGTCATCTGCTGGGCAGATGAGGGGGGGGGGAGCTGAGCACAGTCCCATTTGCAACTGATTAGCCTGTGCTCTGCCTTCACACAAAGGACCTAACAACCCCACATTATCACTGCAGCCAACCTAAAGCCAGGACAGGGGAGGCAGGAAATTCTATGCACTTTAAAGCCACAGTCTGGAAGCTTCTGCCACCTTCTATCTTATACCTGCACCCGGACTCAGCCTGAGTGAGTCCGGGCCCTCCAACTGGTGCCCCTTCAGTCCTAGGTGCTTGGAAGTGATACTAAAGGTGCCTAGATTGCCTAGATTGCCAAAATCCTATAATGGGAACTTCAACATTTTTTAGCAAAAAACTGCTCTGAGAACCAGGAAAAGACCGGGCTCAACCTGCTTGCCTTTACGTCCGAGGAGCATTGCCAGTCGGATTGACTTCTATCCCACAGCAGCAAATCTTTTTCAGTGGTCCTTCACTAAAGGGGCAGCCAGCCTTGTCCCACTGGAGATTCTCGACTACCATTTCAGAAAGTAAGTCTGAATGTAAAAATCTTCACCACAGCTTTGACCCAAGGCTATCCGATGACAACGCTCCATTCTAAGATACCTCCTGCAGCCTTGCCCTTCTGAACTTTACCTTCTCAGAACATGTTTCTCAGAAAATGTTCTAAGTCTGAAGGTAAGCGATGAGTGTCAAAATCCACTTCTTCTATCTGAACCGTACTCCATTGCAGTCAGCAAAGACTTTGACCCAGTCTTGTGCGGTTAGATGTCCGCAGTTGGCGCTTTGATCTTTTAGGTTTCAGTTTTTATAAAATCTCTAAAAAATCATAACCCCTATTCTTTTGATTGGATTTTTGTACGTTTGGTGTAAAATAATTTATGAACGTTTACTTCATTTTACTAAATTGGTTTGGGTTTTTCTTGTGTTGTGTTTTCACTTTATTATCGTATGCGTGCTGCACAAATACTTTATACATTGCATCTAAGTTAAGCCTGACTATGTTTTGTGCCAAGCTACCAAGGGTTAAGCACAGGCTAATTTAGTGTGTTTTTTTGGTTTACCCCGCAGGGATCATGACTGTTGCTGCAATAGGGCTCACACCACAGGCAATGAACACCCCCATTTCTCACAGCAACTGAAACTGAGAGCCATGAGGCATAACAATGCTTGGTCCCTATCAATGCATGTCTGCAGGAGGTGTCAAACTGAACACAAAAAAATGATGGATGGAATGCTTACAAACATCTCAGCCAGTCCACTATTTTGTTCCAAGTCTGCCACTTTGTATATGGACCAGGTTTCTGCAAGTTAGTAGATGGAGCCAGGTGTAAGCATGACTGCAACGTTTCAAAGAGTAAAGCAAAATAGCAAGATGCAGAGAGTTCATAAAACGGAATAGAAGTATGGAACAGTATGACAGGAACAATAAATAAAATCAAAGTACAAGGAGTTTGATAAACTGTGTCATAACATAAATATCTATGGAAAATATTAATAGCACTGCCCGAACATTGAAATTAATATATTAGGGATTGCTGGTAAAGAGGACCGTGAAGACCATATTGAATTCTTGCATAACATTTGTATTGTTGGCTACAAAATCCTTCTAGCAGTGTTAAAATCCTGGATTTCATTGTAGATGAATCACTATCCATGAAACAACAAATGATCAAGGAGACGTCCACCTGCTTTGGTGTTCTCAAGTGGCTGAAAAAGATCCTATGGCTGATTCCTTTCTCAGCTCAGAGGTCGGTGATCCAGGCCCTCGTGATGTCTAGACTATTATGGCAACATCCTGTATTTGGGAGCCGACAAGGCCACTATCCGCAGACTGCAACTCGTGCAGAATGTAGCTGCTAGGCTTCTTTATCGCCTTCCCAAGTGCACCTCGGTCTCTAGCATTCTTTGTGACCTACACTAGCTGACGGTGTAGAACTGTATCAAGTTCAAAGCCCTCTGCTCTAGGTTCAGGGTTAAATCTGGATCTGCTCCTAAACACCTCCGGGCTTTAGTTCATCTTTACCATCCCTCCTGGCTCCTGAGATCTGCTCTGCAGATTCGGTTTGTTGTACCAAAAACCGGACTGGCTCACATGAAAGGTTGTTCTTTTTCCTACTTAGGGCCTATTCTATGGAACGCTCTGCCAGCTGCCTTGAAAGATTCAGCATCCCTCCTGGCTCATGGCCTAAAAAAAACGTGCTTTTCTTTCTAAATTGTTCTATTGTTCTCTCCCTTTCTGCCCCTACTCTTGCCCTGCGCCGGGAAACCCTTCGGGGTAGCTGTGCACATTAAAAGTTCCGTAATAATAATAATAATAATAATAATAATAATAATAATAATAAGTCCTGCTGTCACCACATTCACAGGGTCGTCAGACTAAAAAGAAGGGGAAACCATTTGTCACCTATCTTTTTGCAGGATGAGTAAATGCATGAGATTAAATTACAGGCCACAAAGCAATAAATCGACCTAGTGTTCAATATATTGTTCTTTCCGGACATTTAACCTGCAGCAGAAGTAGGAAGGGAGGTACTTTAAGGCGTGAAGTTGGACTTTGTTGCGAAGGGAGCAGAAGCAAGCATCCTCTCTGTGAAAAAAGGGACAAAAACGTTTATGAAAATCGAAATACAGACCACTCATTCAAACCAGGGGGTTGAGAGCCTTGTAATTAGAGTTTATAAGGAGACTGCATAGCTACTCAGACTTTCAGGGTATTTTTCAATTCTTTCATAGGCACACATCAAGAGCAAGAAACAAAATGCAGGAGTACTTGTTTAGGTACCCTAATTGAGTAAACGGTATAGATGAAAGAATAATCAATGCAGGTTTCAAATCAGGCACATAAAACCTACAAGTTTAATAAAACTGTAGAAAGAAATATGAAGGTATAGCTTTAACCATTTTGAATTAAATCCAGTCGGTAAAACTTTGATCGGTTTGTCAACATTTAATTGCAGGCTTTATTTCGACTAACACTTACCACGGTGCTTTTGCAGCATGGTGAGTGTATCTTCGAGAGTCAGTGCTTTAGCGGTCAATATTTCACATTGAGGTAAGTGGATGTTTTATTTATGGGTTGACAGTGATTTAGGAATTAATTAGATTTTAAGGGTACAGTGGTAGGTTTTTAGTTACAGGATAGTTAATTTATAGAAATTATGGATTGGTAGAGTCTAGGGATAATGGTTTTTTAGGGATCAGGGTGGGTTTTCAGTTAAGGGTTTCTGGATGTGTAGGGGTTAGGAGTGGCAGTGTTGTAGGGGGTAGTAGATTTCGTAGGGCTCAGAGCTGGAATTTCAGTGTTGTTGGGTTTATAAGGTTTTTTGTGGGTAGTGTTTGAGGGGATTGATGAGGTTGTTAGGGTTCGTGGGTTTCAATTAGGGGGGTCTGTTTTTTATGGGGATAGAGGTGAGTAGTATTTTATATGGTAATGAGTTTTCATAGGGTCCAGGGGTGGGTTTTCATGTATGGGTTATTAGGATGTTAGAGATTAGAGGTGGGTACTGTATTGTATTAAAAAGTAAAAACGAAAATAGCAATTCAAAAATATTACATTTTAAAAATATTATTTATGAATGTAAGTAATAGTACAAACACTTTTTTAAAATGTACAAAAAATCAGTAAAACGTTAAAAATATACAACTTTTAACATTTATCATATATACATGGACTGATAGTAACATTTTAAAAAATGGGTATGTTTTGGGCAACCCATTTTAGGATTGAACACGAAAGCTCAATGGAATTGCTAGCTACTGCATTTATCTTTTTTTCAACCACTTCTCTGACTACTGTATTCAGTGCAGATACAGGGCGATTATGCTCTGAGGTCCTTTCTACAAAGTCAGCTCTGGGTTTGGTGTATCATTCCCTGCTATAACCTCCACATGGCTATGCAGCCTATTATCCCTTTTAGGCAATGCAAAGTTAGCGGGTTTCATGTTTCCTCTTACTATAAATGTACAAAATGCTGAATATTCAAGTTAAATCAATTTATTCTACTTATCAGTATTGGTTTCAATGACCAAACCTTTTTTGGATTTTTTGTTGCTAGGCAAAATTAGTGAAGGGGGATTTTCTTGAAAGTAAATCACCTACTCCGTTCTTGGTTCATAATGTCAGGAGAATCATTCTGATTCACAACAGGTATTAACTTTGAGGACAAGGTCTGACATAACATTAAAAGGAAGAATGTCCCCATCGAGAAAAGCTGCCAAAATCTGTTTGTCATTATATATGAAAGTTTACATTCTCTTCTCGGATGGGCTAATTGTGAATTAAAATGTTTAGTTACACTTCAGTCTGGGAATATAATAGAAACTTGCTTGAAAGAAATGTATCCACTTTTTATCAAACCTTTAATTCAATGGTAAAAGTAAGTATATTTTTGCTACCTGGAATGGATAAGCAGATTAAAAAAAATATTATTTCTATTGCCTAAAAGCCAGACTGAACTTAATCATGTCTTATGGCTGCCTTTTCTCTAATGGTGATATTTGGCATCACAAATTGGTATGAAGTATGGGCCTTATAGAGAATAACACAACCACCTCTAAAGCCAAGAAGTCTATTGTAGTGCAAACACTGACCACTAAGTTGTAATGTGCCATCTGTGAACTGTAAGATCAGTTGGCATCAATATGAAGAAAACACTAAGGGCCCCATTATGATGGCGGGCGGATCGCCACCGCCTGGCCGGCGGTAGCGATCCGCCCGCCATCTGTACCTGATTTACCCCCGTCGGGGGGGGGGGTCCGCGGCAGACAGAAAGACCGTCTGCCGCTTTTCCATCTGAGCAATAGCAATCGTTACGATTGCCTGCCGTGCAGATCTGGGGCATAATATGGAGGCAGTGCCGAGCTCGTACCGCCATCCATATTATGATGTGCAAATTTAAAGGCCTTTCCATGGCTGGCGGAAATTGCTTTGGGGGCCTGTTACAGGCCCCTAGGGGAGTGGGGGGGAGGGTGGGGGGCTGTACTTGGGGAGTACCTATAGTACCCCCCTACATTGACATACACAAGGTGGCAGACACCGCGTGGTGCCTGTCACATTGTGCATGGCAATGCAAACCATGCACTTTTAACATTGCGGACGGAGCTGCACCCAGCAGCACCGTCCGCAATGTTAAAGGCCAGAATGTGCCCCCCATCCTAATTGGCCTCGTGGGACCGCCGCACTTCTGGCGGTCGGTCCCATTTTCCGTTACAGTGGCGGGCAGACAAAGTCCGCCTGCCAGCCTAATGGGGCCCTAAGGGCAATGGCGATGGCAAGGTTAAAAGTGCATAGTTTGCATTGCCATGCACAATGTGACAGGCACCGCGCGGTGCCTGCCACCTTGTGTATGGCAATGTTGGGGGGTACCATAGGTAGCCCCCCAAGTGCAGCCCCCCACAACCCCCGGGGGCCTGTAACGGGCACCCAAAGCAATTTCCGCCGGCCTTTCGATGCCGCCATGGAAAGGCCTTTAAATTTGCACATCCTAATATGGATGGCGGTGCCAGCTTGGCACCACCACCATATTAAGCCCCAGATCCGCACGGCAGGCAATCGTAACGATTGCCTACCGGCGGAAAAGCGGCAGATGGCCTTTAAGAGAAAAAAAATGCCAGGCCCACATTGTGACTCAGCCTAGTCATAATCCATCTCCTACGCCCTTATTCCAAAAAAGGCAACTCCCAGAGTTGGCCTATTTGGACATACCACCAGCAGCCACCCATATACGATAATTTTGGCCAACGTCCCGAGGTTAACGGCTCAGGTATCTGAGTCTTGGAATAAATCTCTATTCTGGTTGGGCACAAAAACAGGGCTAACCAAGGCACTTTTTGCAGATTTCAAGATGGCCAGAAGAGTTAGCTGGATTAGAAGAGATCGCAAAACCCTCCTTGGTGACTGCATGGTTTTAACATTTAAAAACTCCACACCTAGTACAAAGCATCTTGAGGAGAGCTAGAAATCATTTTATCATGACCCAGGGCAATAATCTAGTGCCCTTGGGTTACTTTTACCAACCACCGACAGACCCATACATAAGACCTTCCAGCAGGGACCACCATGATAATGCCCATTATACACATAACGTCCCGGTCAGTAATCGATTTGTTAGCATTCAAGCCCTTGAGGATGTAGATTGATTAAACATGACAGGTCCACCCTCAGCATTTATCAAGGAGGGTAGTCTACATATAACATAAGGTTCACAAATGCACATGTCCAACCCGGGAATAAGGCCTGATTCGGGAATTAACCCAGATACCTTAGAAAGGTTTTCACCCTCTATTTGTTTGATAGCTGGCACCTCAACCCCCATCAATGGTACAACAGCCACCCGAAATAAGTGTCTAAATCGTGTAACACTTCCCATAGCCACAGACTTATCTGAAAAAACTAATGACATGAATAACAAAGATAGTAGTAACTAAGATCTTTGTCATTTGTTATTTTGGAACGACGCAGATTTACCTTCAAAACTTACTAACCCACTGTGGCTGGACTTTATAGGGAAATTCAACATGCTGTTTTTCCAGGAAACTTGCAGAGAATACTCTACATATTAATGGCTACAAAACTTTTCATACCGCCGCAATACCATCGGAGCATGGGAGATCTAAGGGTGGATTATATACATATTTTACTAACTACGTGTATCTAACAAAAATCGAATTGAAGAAATCAGAAACATATTATCAACTTGTTATATTTCGTATTGATAATATCCATTGCATTGTACTGCTAGACTTCTATAATAATGTGCCGCTGGATCAGATTGTGGGGGTTATGAGGAAATTAAGTAATGATTTAATAATCATACAGAATGAAATCGCAAAAGATGCGTTAAAAATGTGGGGTGGGATTTTAACTCTGCACTGTGCCCGCATACTGGGGGGATATGTGTGGATTTACGTCTGATGACGGGAATAGTTATTCGCACTTTCCGCATAAAAACTACGGGAACATCTAAATGAAGTCATGTTCACAACTGATTTAGGATTTGCAAATGAGTTATGTAAGCCGCCAGTCCCGCTTAGTCCTGCATTTAATGGGAGAGGCATCTACTTGACCATTGACTATATATTATTGTCAAACAGACATTCAACTAGAATTTAGTCTTTTACCATCCATAAAAATGCCATGAGTGATCATTTTCCATTAAGTGAATCCTTCCTATTGTTAAATAAGGCATTAAATTCTAAGGGTAAAACGGTCCATACCGTACAGAACATAGGTCTGAACAAAATAAATGTCTATTCTTTACGTTGGGCCATGGTGGATCCGATAGAATTCACAAAGAAAGTAGTGATCAATTGTGAATTTGCCCTCCTAGCTTGCCTAGACGAGACAACCTCTCATGCTGACATTTCAAAATCCTTCTCACAGAGAACCGTATATATTAAGAAGACATTATTGGTGGGGAATAAAAATTTGCGCAATAGGAAACAAGGCTGGTTTGATGCTAAATGTACAAAAGCATATACTAAATTGAAAAACGCCTTACAACAGTCAATTAGAAATATCCAAAATATCCGAAAGGCCAGGGGGTAATAAAAATACGCACAAGAGCACCCTGAGAGAAGAAGCATAGTCAGCTTTGCACAAAGCCAACTTAACTAGGGTTAATACTAATTTTTGCAAGGCAGTTAATGCCCCTTTTTTGGCTACTCAAGACGTACCTAATATTGAGATAGCCATTGCTGAAGATCAATGGGTGAAGCATTACACTAACATGTATAACTGTAGAAATACATGAGAAATCCATGGAAAAACAACAGCCACAACACAAAATATTGCCATCTGTTAACTGCCCAATAGACGTCCAGTTTACATTAGAAGAGGTTAATTGCGCTATTATGGCAAGTATGGGTGGGAAAGCCCCTAGGGCTCTGATGGTGTCCCCGTAGATCTTTATAAATCTAACCTGTCACAATGGGACCTGTTCTTAACCCAAGTAATAACAGCATGCTGCTCTTCTCATCTTATAACAACTTGGTCCGAATCAATACTGGTCTCAATTTTCAAAAAAGATGACCGTCAGAACCCTGCATGCTACCGGCCCATATCATTACTAGACATCCTGGTCAAGGTGGTGGGGCGCGTCTTGCTTAATAGACTACAGGACTGGGCCCAAGACAAATATCGGAATTACAATTCGGTTTCCGTCAGGGCCTAGGGACAGTCGAGCAGGGTCTAAATGTAAGCATTTTACTAGGGAATTACACCCTAGCTAAACAGGGCAGGCTATACCTAGCATTCGTAGATCTTACATCAGCCTTTGATGTGTCGTACATGATAGGCTATCGAAGATTTTGGAGGACTTGCGTGTGGAAACCTCACATATACTTTTAATAGGGCAACTATATAGCGATGCAAAGGCAAGGGTGCGCTATGGGATTAGGGGGGTGTGCACTGGCACTTTTAAAATACAGGGCCTTGTAAGACAATGCTGTATCTTGGCTCCCTTTTTATTTACACTTGATATTAACGAACTAGGTCAAGTCCTGACGAATCAGTGTCAGGACTTGCCACAAATTGACAAATGTCCCAACCCTGCCCTACTGTACGCGGATGACGCTGTATTAATGTTACGTATGCAACTGGGGCTCCAAAGGGTAGTGACCAGCTTTTCTATATTTATGCATAATTTGGGTCTCAGAGTGAATATCTCAAAAACTCTCATCATGAAATGCGGGGGAGGTAGTAAATAATGTAGAGATATTTACATTGACAATAAAAAGGTTGAATTTACAAATTTTTCTATTTAGGCATTGATCCCAGGCGGTCCAAGCCAGGATTTTAATGTTTATGAAAGTCACTGCTGCATTAGCCAATTTCTCTAGAAAGGTTGGTAGATGGCCTCCTGTAGAGTTATTACACATTTACCAGGCAAATGTATCTCTACTGCTATGTACGGTGCAGGCGTCTGGGGCTATGCAGATTCACAGCCCCTACAGCTAGTCAAGAACGCCTTTTTCAAATTTCTGCTAGTAGTCCCAAGCAGTACATCTTTTTATATTTGTCACTCCAAGCTAGGGATGCGGCATGTATCTGATCTTATAAAACCAGAACCTGTTTTAGTATGGTACAGAATTTGGACCACAACAAAAACTACTTTTAATCAGGATATTTTAACTGATAGTCTTCAGCTAGAGTGGGTCTCTACTATACCATGGTTAAAATATGTAAAAAAAATTATGAACGATCTCGGGCATCCTGAATATTATGATGACCCCAGAACCATGAAGACTGTTTCTAGAAAAGATCTTAAAGGAAACTGTATGGCGCTGTTGGACCCAACTAGACTTCCTACAGAAAAAATTAAGCCAACAGTATTGGCAAATCAAATGATACTAACCACCTATAGTATCCAGCCGTATCTTAAGAAAACTCACGGCGGATATGACAAATTCCTACTGACCCGATTTAGATTAGGGATCTTTCATAAATTAACAAGCTTCCCTATTACGAATGAGTGGTCCAGAGACATGTGCAGGTGCCCATGTGCCGATGTTTCTCAACAATCAACATTGCACGTTCTTTTGTTCTGTACATTTTATCATGTACAAAGAAAAAGGTGAATCTTACCAATTCTAATGTTACTCGACCTCAGATAATGTCGTCCCACATTTATAGTATTGCAATCTCTAGAGAAGGAACATTTTCTAAGGTCACTATCTGCATTTTTTAAATATGTTATCAAATGTAGGGAAACTATTTTAATGTGAATTTTGAATAATATGACATTTTTTCTTATTCATGTACAATAGGTGGCCACAGGACGGTGTTTTAATTCAAATTTTTTATTGTATTTTTAAATAATATTCTTAAAGCTGTACACATTGTGATAATGTGTGATATTATGTGCTTTTATGATTATTTTGAAAGTAATCGAATAAAGCTTTATTGAATTGAATTGAGTAAGCATGTAGGAACCTCTCTTGGTCTGGAGCTGGAAACCCCTCACAATGATATAAGTCAGCTTCTGGGCAAAAGCATCAGCATGTAGAGACCTCTTGATGTCAGCAGAAGTGCCCCCTCTGTTTATACCCAGAAATGGATGTTTATTTATGGAAAAAGGCATCCTTGCTTGGGCTAAGATTGCGATCAGGCTGCCATTGTTTTTGTGCTACAGATAGCTGTGCCACCATATGGATGAAAATAACACATTTGCACAGCTTAGGGGTAGGCCTTGTATATAGTGTGAAGGAAATACTATAGTGATCTCACAAAGTTGACTCGTGAAAGCAAGGTCGGTGTATCTAGGAAACTAACCCAAAGTGTCACAAATGCAAATGTGTGTCAAAAGTTGATTTGAAAAGTGAAGGCAACTTTAGGAAAGCCCCGTGTTCATGTAAAATGGCACAGTTTCCTTCTAGGCCTAATTGGGACACATGACACTCACTCCTAGGACATAAGTCACCTAAGAAGCTGTCTGAAGCTAAAAAGCCTACTACTAAAAAGCAACAGCATATGTAAAGTAGATTGCTTAAAAATTGCATGTTAGAATAATAAGATAAGCTCTTAAAAAGGTACCTATGCTCTGAGACCCAAAGCATAAAGACAGTCATATTTTATAAAAAACTTATAAAAGCTATAAAAAGAGGTCAACTCAATTTACAACAATTTGGAACATTGAAACCAGGCCAAATAAAAAGTTCCCACCAAATGGAATAACCAGATGTTTATGTATTATGAGTGGTAGACGAAACATTTCTGTTCCCAGTATCCGCAGACGATAATCCCAGAGGCACACCAAGTATGTTCCCATCCACCCTCCACAGCAGCCATTGCAGGAACAAGAACAGCTGGCCAGTGTTCCACTAAGACAGAGCCAAGATCCTATCCACTAGACACAGAAGCAACCCAGGGAGGCTTGTAGAATGCGTCCAGGAGAGATGGAATCCACAACGGACAGTTATTCAAATGAGCCTTTAGTGGGTCCATCAGTACATGTATGTCCAAAGGTTCAACCCATTGTGATCTCAAGCACAAACCCACGCCATACTCGTAAGTGCACATGAGACAGTGGAACATGGGCTTTACTCAGTGAAGCCATACAGGCCAAAATTTCAGTAACCAATCCTCATCCAGTTTCCGAAGCATGGGTGTGCCAAAGTAAAGAACCATGCGCTCACGGCAAAACAGGACATGCGGTAGTACCAGCTCCATTGGATCTTGATATAGGATATCCATTGCGAAGCAAAAATATTAAAACCACTATCCCTGCAATTAGGAACAGGACCGGTAGAAGACCTCCAAAGATGCTTTCGTGGACAGAGTGGATGAAAGATAGAATGACGCTGAACACTAGCTGGACGGTGCTAACCAACCCGGAACCGTGTTTCTCTGAAGACGACCTTGCCACCTGAAGATCAAATGTCTCCTTAGCAGAAGTAAAGGCCACATCTTTTCGAAACAATAAGGCTTTCAGTTTGCTCAGGGTGTCAAAATGCATGTTGGTAAGATTAATTGAAGTCCACAGTGTATCCTCCTTAACTGTATGGGAAGGTAGAAACAGGACTTGTGTTCAAGAAGTAACAATGGAAGACATGGTCACCACATGGGCAAACCCTGGTTTCATTCCACTGCAACCTTGGCTGTTCAACATCAGGTAACTCCCATTCAAGAGTAATCTGAAAGTTGGACGTATCACAGCCACTGGGGAGCCTTTCAAGTAGCAAAACAAGTTTACCACAGAGGCATTAATGCTCCGTGCAATGAAACATCTTTGTATACTTGAGACCCCCTCAAAGTATTCTCGTAGTCAGAACCGCTGAGAAAACTTCAGTACTCTTATTCCAACACCAGAATTTGAAAGGAAGCTCCCAATGTTCATGTATAAACCCTTCACCTAACAATTCGTATCTGCCCACTTGACAGTGTTGTAGGCAGTACTGAAAGTGGCAAGTCAAAACTGGTAGTGTAATGTACCCATGGATTATCCAATATGAGGACATATTTTAGCAACAGTAGAAGGTAATTTCACCAGTCTTTCAATATGTAACATAGTTTTTGCATCTTTATGTGCCATAATTATCTGTTGTTCTGTAAGGTGGTATGGTGAAAACAGATTTGTGGTGTTAATGTGTCATTATGGCACGTGGACAGAACTCAGTGTCTGTAATGCCCATCTCAACAATAGAATGGGGCTAAGTTTGAACTGTCCGTGTTGAAGTGGAGACATGTCTTGCTGTATGTAGTTGAGGATGCAATGTTACCCAAGGATTATATTCTAGATGATAAGGTGGTCATCCCATTGCCCACTACTGAAAGAGCCTGTTCTATGTTGGCCTTATCAATTTCGCGCAATCTTTTATCTGCCTCCTATTGAGATATTTTCCATACCCCATTATCGATGGCATAAATAATGTATATTTGCCGTGGTTTTCAATGACCCAATTAAAAGTTCCAGTTCATCAGATAAAAGGGAGAAGTGCTGTTGTATCTGAGCCAGTCTCAAGTTCTTTAGCCAATCAAGGCACATATTCCCAACACTGTAATTTGTCACCACCCCCTAATGTTCAGTCTGCACATATTGTATGTTGGACATATTTGTGGTAAATCCATTGCTGTTACATAGGAATCAAGCCTGACATTTGTTTGTGTCTAATGGCTAGGCTAACCATCCCTTCCAGTTGGGGTCTGATGAGTTATGTTTGCTCGTACTCAGCATGGTATCTATGGTATCCTTATTGTATGATGTTAATTGCAGCCAATTCTCGAATAGTGCAAGAGCGGGACCTGTGATGTGGTACGTATTGCTTGGACGTTGCTTTGTTCATCCCGGAAATCATTCGGTACCTATAAAACAGGCAAATGTTCAATGATGTCAAATGGTGTTTCCACTGCCACTGTGCTGGCACTGTCGGGGTCTGGGACCCTTATCTTAACCCCCCAAACAGGATTTCATAGGGATTACGACCACCCAAGGATTTTCCTCACATGTTATTCAAAGCCCACTGGACCCCATTCGTGATGGACCCAACTGTGACCTGAACCTAGGACCCTTACTGTTAATGACTGCTTGAAGTCACAGTTTTTCCTCTCCACTACTGTGTTTCCCTCGGAATGGTAGGGAGACGAGAAACATAGGGTCACACCCAAACTTCCCATGGCCTCTTTGTAAGCCATAGAGCTAAACAATGGACCCTGGTCAGAATGTAATGTGCCAAATGCATATGTCCCGATAAAGACTCGCAGATCCTTTATAACAGTTTGGGTGCAAGTCGATCGCTGTGGCCACACCCACAGGATTCAGGAGCAGAAATCCACTGCCACCAAGATATACTTGTAAGCCCTGTCTGATGATTGGGGGCTGCAATGGTCCAAGTAAACATAAGCCAGTGGCTTGTTTGAAATTAGTAGAGTAATCTGTGGTGGATTCGCCATGGTGGAACTCTTCATTTGCTGACAGATGTCATATCTAAGGACAAAGTACTTGGTCTGTTTGTAAAGACCTGGCCACCAATAGCATTGCTGCAATAATTAAATTGTAGCAGCACACTCTGCATGTGCTGAAGCCCGACCCTCATGTGCAGCCAGAATTAACCCCAGTCTGTGATCACTGTTTGATATTACTCTATTTCCCACTCCTGGAATCTGAGCATAAGGTGTATTTTGTGCATCTTGTAGGGGTGCTTGTGTAGAAAGCCCTTCCGCATGTGTGTCATTGCGAGCAGCATTGTCAGCCTCTATGATGTCTTCGTTTAGCCTCGTACTAGAATGAGTAATTGTAGCTACCATGACAGTGCGACCTGTCACTTTTGCAGCTTCATCAGCCATCAAACTCCCTGCAGCGTGAACGCCAACAGGTTGATGGCTCAGTGCGTGAATAACATAAGCCTGTGGCAAGCATTCTTTCAGCTTTGCTGATTGTTCCCAAAACAGCTTGTGTTTTACTGTGCACCCTTTTGAGTCTCTGAATACATTCTGGCTCCAATGATGTAGATATTCATTAGATGATTACATACAATAATACGTATCACAGGCTATCAGTGTGGGGAATCCAGCATCCGTGTTCTGTAGTGCCAGTACTAGAGCCGTTAATTCTACTAGCTGAGGAATCAACTAATAACTGCGTGTAGGTTTTCTCAGGATGAATATCTCCATCATGCATATGTCCTTTCACCTTTGCACACACTGCTGAGTATTGGGGTTTTGACCCTACTGCAGGCTCAGCAAACCATCAGTGTAAATGATGTAGTCATAGTGATCTTGAGGCATTATTTCTTTAGGCAGAGGATATTCTTTTTGGTACTGCAGTAAGGCTGGTGTTGATAGCATAGAATCAAATCTGTAATCTACATCTGTTGGAGTGAGTGAGTTAGCCCATTGAATTCATCGTGGAATGCTTACTCTGGTGACTGCATTCAAGGTAGGTACTGGGGTCACGACAATTATGCAGTTCCCTTGGGCCAGGGCTCACTTTCTCACTACAGCAGTCTATACTGCTGTCGGTATTTTCTCAGTAGGTGCAAAACACATTTCAGCATTTTTTTATAAATGTGATTTTATGCAATTGGTACTGTGTCACCTTCATTGAACGTGACATAAGTGTACCCCGCCGACCCACAATCACAAGGGTCACCAGGTTTGTTGTATTTCCATGTGTGTGTAGATGTTTGGAAGCTATCATGTCAGCTTGCATTGGACGTAGAATTTCTGTATGTTCCTGTGTCCAGTGTGTGCTTGAAAAGTTTGGATGTATCAAATCGTAGAATGATTTAACCCATTCTGCGTAATCTGGAATGTATGTTCTGCCAAAATTTAGAAATCCTAATATAGATTGTAATCATTTTGAAGTTGGTGGTGGTTGAAACAACACACTTATTTTGTTTAAAATGGGTCGCCAGGCTTTTCCTTTCACTTGACAACTCATATCTAAGAAATAGGACATTGAGGTTGGCGATTTCTGATCTCTTGAAATAAAATGTTTAGCCCATGTGAGCAAATCCCTGGATTTTGTGGTCTACTCTGGACAAGTGTTCCATAAGGTCATCATCTATCAAATTTATGTCATGGATGTAGGAAAATGCCTGGCCATCACAATTATCTAGTAGTTCTGTAACTCTGTCTGAGAACAGCCCAGGGCTATTCTTATACCCTTGGTCAAACAACAGAATTGTTTTTGAGAACCGAGTGCACTGAATGCCATTAAGTATCTGGTTCCAGGTGCTATATTTTACCAGAAAAATCCATTCACGATATCTAGCATTGTTTTGTATTTCTTCTACACAACGTAATTAATTTGTACAGCACTGTGTGCATTTTGTACTGAAAATGTGTGAGTAGCTGAGTTCAAATGTCTGTAATCTAATACTAGATGATATGAATGATCTGGTTTCATGACAAGAAACAAAGGATTATTAATTGACGAGATGCAACTTTCTATTCAAGTTGCTGAAGGATTTCCCTAACTTGGTGTTCAGCTTAGTTTTTAATTGGATATTGTCTTTGAAGTTGTGGTGTTGTCCTCAATGGAATGTCATGATAAGGTGAACTGTCATCCCACCCCACATGGTTGCGGTATAACACACAAGCTAGTGCTAAAGCCCACTAATTTGTATATGAATGTAATTAATTCTGGGAAGAGTTCGGAAAAAGCTGGTAATATCACCGTTTCCCCAGTTGGGCAATCCATTATGAAATCAGGTGGCCAATCCTTTTCCACCAGATAAACATTGTATCCTTGAATGAGGTCCTCCCAAAAGAGGACAATTAATAAACCTGGGCATGTCTAGGGGTACGTGAAGAATTCCGCTCTGCTGGCGGAGTTCAAGGAGTTTAGCCCTCTCCGTGCCCGCAAAACTCTGTGAAGTGATGCAGAGCTGAGTTTTTCCTCTCTTGTGGCTCACCAACATTAAGTTGTAGAGTGAGAAAAATCACACACTAGACCTCCTCCCAGTGAGATTTCTCAATGTGGGCAGTCGTGGCAGGTCATGACTGCACGCGTTGAGAAATCTGCCGGTAGAGTTGAGGAAGTTCCCGCTTGAGTAGAATATCTACTCGAGCGGAAAAAAGAAGCAGTGCCTTCTGGCATGAGGCATAGTGCTGTTTGCAGTGATTTTACAGTGCTTGACAAACTCCCTGCATTAAGAATCAATAATACTAGCGTGACTTACCACACTCCACCGCTCACAGAACTATGTTGAGTGTGGTAGAGCTTTTTGGGTACTTTGCTGACTTCCATGGAGTAGAACTCTGCCTAAGCATGTCCCCTTCAAACCGTAGTTGGACTTCGTATAGACGATGCAGAACGCTCACCCTGATATCTTGTGTTTCCATCATGATGTTCTCACTCAGCGCTACTCCCACCAGACAATCCATCTGATTCTGGTGAAATTTCGTGACTTCTGCTGTGCTGTTCAGCTTTGTCACTGCCCATTCCGGACTTCAAAGCAGAGTCCACAATATCTGGTGCGTGCCTGATCTTAAGTCCGGCTACTGTCTTCTTTTTGAATTGAGGTTTTGATGTTTTAGGTTTTTCTTCTTTCTTAAAATGTAGTCAGACAAGCATTCTGACCATCCTCCTCTCACTGAACATTAATGGGATGCATCCTGGAAGGAACAAGACAAATGTGTATCAGTCTCCTGATACCTGTCAGGGGGTGTAACATTATCATGGTTCAGCAAGTTATAAAGTGTCTCAGTGGATTCCTTTTCTTAGAGACCCACCCCATGATTTTGTTTTAGCTTGATTTTTCTCATTATCCAATTCCTTCTTTTTAGAAGAGTCAACTCTGATTTCCCTGGTCTGGCTCCCAAATTATCTCTACCAAGTATGCTATAGGTTTCTTCAATAATTTTAGGTAATCGCGCTCCTGCTGTGCAGGAGTCAAATCCTTCAGGTGTTGGCGTAGAGCTAACACTGCTGTTTTCCCTTAAATGTTGCTCATCCTTATGGCAGATACTCTGGCAAAGTTGCCAATCAGTTTGATTGCCAGGTCCAGGGCAGGTACTGCCCCGTACTCATTCAGGATCTGTTTCAGCACTTTACGCAGAACAGCCAGAGAAGGGGTAGCATGTGTTCTGGTATATACTGCTGCAAAGACAATACCCCGAGTTGCACAGTCCTACAGAGGGAGAGCCATCCCTATTGGCAAGCAAATTGTTGATATTCTATGCTTTTCCTGCAGGCCAGTATGGGGAAACACTGCTTCAAGCTGATTTGTTTTCTGTACAATCTGAAATGGATTTCTTCCCTCTTGGTGGGAACTTTACCCATAACTGCATTCAGTGTTTGTGGGCTAATGCCCTATGTAACACATTGTGGTGGTGCAGCTTGAACAGCCTGCACAGGAGCAAGTGTTAATGTTCGCATCACAAACTATGTAAGGTATGTGTATATTGTCACTATGTTATCGTACAATCCCTGCATCTGAGCTGCGGACAACTAATTGATACCGGGATGTGGTGTGCATCCAGCTAGGACTGGTCATGTTGCAACCTCATTGCTGAGTGGGATCAGTCTAACATTTTCGACAGTGTGTGGGAGTGCACCTTTAAACCAACTGAAATGTTCTTGGTAAGTAAAAAGAACTTCTATTGCCTCATATGGGGTGTATTCATCTGGTATTTCATCCTCAGTGTATGTGTGAAATAATCGTGTTACAGCATCTACACCTGGGAATGTAACCCATGAATAAAACATCTCTGTCCTATATGCTTCGTGTGCCTCAACCATGAAGGTAATGTCCCTACCATCTAGTGTGGGACCATTTTGTAGTAGTTTGTGTGTAACTGCATATCTGCAGCTTTCAGCAATGTTTTGTGCCTTGTTTGTGAAAATGAAGTTCAGAGAAGGCTATCACAGTGGGAATTAGATCCTCTTAAGCTTGAACTACCATCAGCCAATGTATAGGATACACATACTCAGCTGAGGAGGATATTCCCTACCAGTATGGACATCCCTGGTTAAAAGGTGTGTAGGGGTCTCTGAGAAGGCACGATTGAACTACTCAGTTGATCCATACAAAGTAAGAACTCAACCAATGTTGGTAACAACATGTTGTGTAGTTTCCAAAAATCAGTAAGAACTGCACGTTTGTGGCAACCTAAACGTTGGAATGGTGCCAGTCCGACTCCATGCACCCCCACAGAAGATGTTGCCCCACAGACCAGCTAGCTCACAGTGCCACCATAAGCCCCTCTAAACCTAGGCTGGGAGCAAACAGCTTTGGCAACCACTAAACATGACAACCCTGTCCCCTCAAGAACCATGATGACAGATCTAGAACCTTACGCTGATACACTTGCGATCCCTTTTGCTCAGAGAAATATACAAAGAATACACAGAGAGACACTTTCAATGTTTATTGAACCAACGTGAATCTTGTACAGAATATATGTGCTGCAATGCTCAATAGACAGAAGCAGATAAAAGTTATAGGAAGTAGCAGGACAGTG
Organism: Triturus cristatus; assembly: GCF_964204655.1. NCBI lineage: Eukaryota > Metazoa > Chordata > Amphibia > Caudata > Salamandridae > Triturus > Triturus cristatus. The sequence goes on along the minus strand of NC_140584.1, from coordinate 468,043,369 downwards.
AACAATACAAAAGTTCCACCATTGTGATCAAACAACATATATATACAAGCACATGGAATAATATAACAATCTGGCATATTCCTACTTTGTGGCCCTAGCCTACTTTTCTAGGGTATATGTGTATGTTCTGCCTAGAATCACCTTACTGGAGGATCCAACCCCATTACCTGGCGAGTAACTATGTAGGAACCCATCTTGGTCATGAGCTGGACATACCTCACAGAGATGTTAGTCAGCTGCTGGGCGAAAGCATCAGCATGTAGAGACCTCTCGGTGTCAGCAGAAGTGCCTCATCTGTCTACACCCAGAAACAGATTTTTATTTATAGAAAAAGGCATCCTTGCCTTGGGCTCAGATTGTGATCAGGGTGCCATTGTTTGTGTGCTACAAATAGCTGTGCCCCCATATGGACAAAAAAAACAAAGACATTTGCATAACATTCTTGTAGGCCTTGTACATAGTGTCAAGGCAATGCAATAGTGTTCTAGCAAAGTTGATGTTTCTAGGAAACTAACCCAAAGTGTCACAAATGCAAATGTGTGTCAAAAGTTGATGTGTAATCTGAAGGCAACTTTAGGCGAGCCCCGTGTTCATATAAAATGGCAAAGATTCCTTCTAGGCCTACCTGAGACACATGACACTGCATGTTTCCTGGGTCACAAGACTAGGTGGAGCCTACAGCTCGTCTTTGTGAATTGCTCCCAGACGGTGATACAAAAGGGGAATAGGTATTGGCAGGATGGGCTATCTCTGGCTTAATAGGTGGGCAGAGCTGTCACATATAAAACCGGCACATCACAAAGATATTACCTCAGCATCCTCACTAAGACTTTCACACTACTCTTTTGTGCCAGCAGACAAGCTGGGTACTGGGCAAGAAGGAAGGAAACCCCAAACACCTCGGGGGGGGGAGGGGACACTCTAGAAACGTAACCTACTTCAAAGCTGGCAACAAGTATAAATATTGGACCCTCATACCTAAATCTTCAGTACAACTCTGGAACTATGGGAGACTCACAAGGGCTTCTCTGCTGTAAAAAGAACTGCTAATTTGCAACCATGCTGCCTGAGTGAACCCAGGACTACCATAGTAACTCCAAGGGCTAGTTAGCTGGCCAACTGATCAGAGCCTCAGGGACAGAAACGACTCCTACTCTCTTGAACTCTGCACCTGGAATCTTCCAGTGGTGCCTCTCCAGTCCTGGACCCATGGAAGAAGGAATAGAGATGCCCTGCCAGCCCAGCTGTGGTTTTCACCATATCTGGCACAAAGTGACAAGAAGCCCCGCAAAGCCTTGACACACAGCTGCAAGCTTTATCAGAACCAATGCTGAGCGCCAGGGAGCCCCACAGAGTCTTGCTGGACAGCTGCCAGCCTCAACGCTATCAACACCACATGATGCAAAGCCTCCCCGAGACTCGTCGCCTAGCTGGCAGCTTCTTGAGAACTGATGAGACTCAATGTGAAGCCTCACAAAGCCTCACCATACAGCTTCAGTGGAACAAACACAATGTGATGCAACCCAATGCGGGACCTCACATCGCGGACCTTGCAGCCCCTCGGACCTGACACTGGACAGCAGAAAGCCTTGCAAAACAACAACGGGCAGTATGTGCACCAAGAACATAAGGTTCCTTGTTTATCAAGCCTAGCTGGGTACCTGTATCCAGCCCAAGGCTCCTCCTGGCTGGCCTGAACTTGTGACTTTGTCCCGTTCCAGCGTGACAGTTGACTCTTTGTGCTTTTATGCACTATTTTCACCTAACTATTTAAAATTCCTATATCCAGTTCTAATGATTGGATTTTTGTCATTTTGGTCTCAAATAATTTTACTTGATTTTTCTAAATCGGTGTAACATTTTTCTTATGTGTGTTTTCACTTCATTACTGTTTCTAGTGCTACATAAATACTATACGGATTACCTCTAATTTAAGCCTGATTGCCTTGTGGCAAGCTAACAGAGGGTTGAGCAAAGGGGTCATTTGGGGGTTTGCTTTTGGAGCAGCGTAAGTTTAGCTCCACCCTTGCACATCACAAATATGCAATATGAACATGCATGAAGTACCTGTTTTCTGTATGGTCTAACAATATTCATATAAAATGTTGCACATGACATCACTATTAAAGTGCATTCACTGTAGAATTAGAGAATGTATATATATTGTGTGCTGTAATTTATTAAAAAGACATTTACTGCCTAGGTGATTCAATAAACCATCCTCACACTATTAAAATGTATTTATTTTAGAAATTAAAATGACTTATGTAATGTGTGCACTAATGTTTCACCTTTGCATTTACAATGTTGTTCTTAGTCGCACATATATATGTGTACTCAAAGTTATTTTACCTTTATGAACCATAAGATGAATCCCATGTACAGACATATTTTTATTTAATAGTAAGCTGAATGTGCACATGTATATTAAATGTGCACCATTGATTTAATATGCTAACTTGACATTGCTAGGTCTGTATTTAGTTCTAAATAAAATACAGTTTTCCATTTTTCTTCTTGTGTGTCTTTTCCTTGTAGGTGGTTTCTTATTTTGGGATTTAATGCAATGCTGTATTAGTGATAGAGAGAGAGCCTGAGAAGAATACCTTGACAAGGAACATCGAGAGCCAGAGCGTCAACTGGAAGTGTCCATTTGTTAGTTGTGCAATGGCTCCTAGGTGACAAAGGACAATACCATTCCCATATTTGGCCTGGGAGATATGGTCGATATTTCAGCTTACAACGTGAGTATGGAAAGCACAATGTAGACCCCGATAATGTGAAAAGAGGCGTGTTACATTGGAGATTCAGGTAGAAATAACTGAAGTTCACATTGTCTGAGGTTAGGTACCTTACTTTAGGCTTTGAGACATTTAGACCTATATCCTTATCCCTTTGATTCTTGCAGAGTGTGGCTTAGGCTAACACTCATCTCCCTGAACCCAAGAAGACTATTGACTGAGCTTCTGAAATGCTGACACCTTCCCACACTTTCCCACATTTTGTTATTTTTCTTCATTTCCCTGTTTTCTTTTAGATCCTTTTAGGAGTTAAAACCATCTTCCATAGTTTGGACATTTACATAGACAATTTTAGACTTGCTTCCTGTATAGAAGGGAGAATCATAAACTCTTCTCTGAACATCAAATTCTGTTATTGATCTTTTGCATTGCTGTGACCAAACGTCTTTGTGCCTCCTATTGGTATACCCAAAATTCTTAACGAGGTTGGGTTTTCCGGTTATTATTCTGTATCTTTACAGCATGGTACTAAGATTTGTTTATCTTAACCTGGCTGCTGACTTATAACAAACCTTCTTTGGCCAGTGATTCCTGGCTGGTCCTTATTGTGTAACCAAATGGGTTGCACTGTTAATTAAATTGATTGATTAAATGCTAACTCCCTTTACCTCTGAGTCGGATAAGAAAAGGCCCATCAGATCACCAAAGGTGCACTGCATTAACTTGGTAGCAGAAGATGGTTCATCACTGAAGTGAGGGAGTTAGGGTGCAACATTCAGAAATTGCCCAAGCTCGTGGTTTGTTTGAATGATTGATGGAATTCCAGTGGTTTGGAAATGAGTTGTAGCAGTGGTGGTGTGAATAATAATAGGGTTGCTCATTGCAATTGCTTAAGCTTAACTTGTGGTATTTTGCAGGAATTGTGTGCTGTTCTGTGGAAAAGTTTTAAGTTGTTGTGTGAATGGGGGGCATAATATAGAGAAGTTGAAATGGTTAGCAGTTCCGACTTGGCCTAAGATCCCGGAATAAACAGATAATTTATCAGTGTTGAAGAAACAGTGTGTTATTGTCTGCTGTGTTGTGGTGCTTGTCATGAGACGTTGTTGACAGCACTATTGGGATAGGGACTTTATCTTTGCATGGTTGTGAGACATGGTTGGTATAGGGAATCCTAGTGCACACAGTGGAACTGCATCAATCCAGGTGAGAACCTGCTGGTCAAGGTTTTATTTGAAGTGAATGTCAGGATAGATAGGAAAGTGTTGCTCTTGACCATTTCTTGTGTGATTGAAAACTTTAATTTCTTTAGAAGAGCAGACAGAGTTAGTTATTGAAATAGCTTGCATTTGTTTTGTGCGTAAATTGCAGAGCAAAAGTGTTCATGGAGAACTCTACAGGAGAGGGAACTGCAGCAAGGAGTTAAAGTGACATCACAGTGTGCTGCACTGGTAATGGTCGGCTGGTGTAGAGCCGTACTGGTATTATTTGTGAACACCAAACAGAGAATTTTGGGAAAAGAATCATTTCCTGATTTAAACAAAAAGTAATTTGTGAATTTTGCATATTTTGAAATTCTTTAAAGCATTAGAAAGTCCAGTGAGGGGAGATGGGACAGTACCTGTTAGAAAGGGGGAAGAGGCACCACCCTAAGGTACAGCAGGTCATCATATGGCAACAGAAGTGGGTCTTCATAAGTGTATTTGCCTTGAACAATGGCATAGGATTACTGAGAAAGATGGTCCCTTGATGTTTCCCCGTTATGGCACATTTAATTTGAGAATCATTGAACATTTAAGGAGAACATTGTGTGACATTAAAACGGCCTCTTAGACCTGCACAATACGAAGTACTTAAAGCCTGGGAACATAAATCCCACTTTAGGCAGAGAGAGAGATTTCAAGGAAAGGTCAAGAAAGCCACACACACTTGTATAGATGCTAGATAAGATGCAGAACAGAAAACTTGGAGAACTAATATGATCATGGCAGCTAAATTATACCCTGCATTAACCAGTGAGGAAGAGGTAAATGAAAGGATAGGAAAAAGAAGAAAGATGCAGATGATATAGAAAACATAGTTGAGGACAGTGATAGCGCTTCAAATGAGGATTTTACAACTGAATTATTATTAAACCGTCCACCCCCATACAATGTGAAACTGGAGGAGCGAGTAATGCAAATATTGTTGAGAATTTTGATGTACCATTGGCACCACAGGATGCAAGCTCAAATGCAATGGGAGAGAGTTCAGGGATAACAGTCCCTCTAAATTCAACTGCTGTAAATGCCCCAGATGTTCCTGTCACAAATGGTTCCTCTATATAAACCTGGACTGGCAGGAAATGCTACACATACTTTGACTGTTCCTACTGGGATGAGTCCCTGAGGTAGCAATCCTGTGGGCTCGTTAATGAGACCAATTTCTCAATTGTTTTGGGTTCCAACACAAGGAAATGCCCCATGTGCTGCAAGTGTGGACCTTACATTAAGTCGGACAGGGTTTGACCCAAATAGAAGGTTTTCCTAAAGATTTCCACTCTTTTTAAAGTTCAACACAAATGTGATTCCAAGCCTTAATAATAGTACACCCAGGACCCAAGTTCTGGCATGTCTCTTTTGAACTTACCACTTAATGCAAATAGTGGTTCCTTTAGCGAACAAAACATTCTTTTTTTTTAAATTTTTTTATTAAACAATAAATCAATTACAAGCATGGGCCTACAACCACCAGGGCCGGCCGCTAGAGTCAGAAAGGATCACACAGTTGTTAAGGCAGTAGTCGACTCCCGGGGCCCAGCCCCGTACATGGCTCCGGATAGTCCTAAGGAAGCAGGATACATAGGTTTAACATAAATAACAACTAAAAACAAAAGGCGAGGCATAAGGGCAAAAAGTGTGGGTCAGGCTACGTCCGGGGGACTCTACGTCAGACATTCAAATAGCTATCAAGAGGAAGGAGTACTGATATGTCAGGGGGGGTCACGGGAGAGGAACGTCTACATTCGGTTGTTCCAGAAGTCGCAAGAAACCATCAAGGGTCAGGGGGACAAAGCAATATCGGTGTCCACTAGGGGGGGAGTACAGATACCCCCACGATACGCGTTCCATTGCCCCCAGATTCTACCCCATGCCCCCGGTTTACCACGAGCCACATACACAGTCTTCTCCCTGAACATGCACCAGTCCATGTTCTCCTTCCATACGGACACGGTGGGAGGCCGCTGGGAACCCCAAAGCTGCGCTATATCTCTCTTGGCAATCATGTTCCCCAGGGCCGCCCACCGAGTCTGAGCCGCGTTATAATCATTGGGCTCCCACACATTCAGGACACAGCGACGCACCTCCGGCAGCAGCGCAACCCCGGTGACTTGTCCCATGACCACATGAACCCGGCGCCAGTATTCCGCCACCTCGAGGCACTCCCAAAGGATATGGAGAAAGGTGGCACTGAGCCCACATCCCCGCTTACAGAGCCCGTCTTCAGAAAATCCCATCGAGACCAAACGGGGACCCGTCACATACACCCGGTGGAGAATCTTAAGCTGGACCAGGCGGAGACGGGCTGGAATGGCCACTTCCTTGGGGGACGACAGTGCGGACTGCCAGTCCTCGTCGTCCAGTTCCACCCCATCCCCCGTCCACGCCTCCCGAAGGCGCACCAAGAGGTCAGCCCGATTATTGATAAGTTTTTTATAAATTAAAGAGATAGTACTGTCGGGGACATGACCATCGAGTATGCGGTCCTCGAGGGGCGATGAAGCCGGGATCTTGGTCCCCTCCCCAAAAACAGAGAGCAGGGCATGCCGAACCTGGGCGTAGCGGAAGAACTCCCTTTCCGTAAGTTCGTATTCGCTCTGGAGCGCCGCGAATGTTTTAACTGCACCCTTAAGCCATAAGTCTCCCACTCTACTAATACCAATCGTGTCCCAACGTTCAAACCCCTTCGTTGTCCAGAGGCTTCCCAGTCGGTCGGAGGCAAACAGAGGAGTAGCACATGTTAATCGCTCACTCCAGCCCATGGCTACATTGGCCGCCTTCCAGGTCCGTACCGCAATCTTAGTAGGGCCCGTAAGGGTCCGTCCAGCCGAGCTGGAGTAAAGTGCCCTGTTATAGTTTCCGCCGGGAAGCAGGAATTTATCCATCTCATACGCCGGATTCAAGCCAGGCGCATACGTGGCATGGTTAATGGCCGATAGCTGTGAGGCCCAATAATACCTGCGAATGTCGGGAAGCGCGATGCCCCCGTCGTACCAGGGGAGAGTAAGCTTTGCCAGAGCGATACGCGCCCGTCCGTCCCACACTAGTCTCCTCTGCAGGCTCTCCACCTCCCGAAAGTAGGACACAGGAATGACATCGAAGGAGTTCTGAAGTGCATAGAGGAACCTGGGAAGGGACATCATTTTAAACAGTGCTGCCCGACCCAGCGGGGACAAGGGCAGCCTACACCACCGAGCCGTGTCCTCCCTCAAACGCCGAAGTGGAAGCAGGAGATTCTGCTCATAGCGAGCCACCGGGTCCAACGAGACGTATATCCCCAGGTATTTAAAGCCGGACAGAGATAGTTGGATCGGAAGCCGAGGCGGCAAGAGAGGAGGGTCACCGGAGATAGGATAGACACAGGATTTAGACCAGTTGATCGTTAGACCCGAATTTCTCCCAAAGGAAGTCAGAACATCAAAGAGAACATTAAGCGACTGCCGCGGCGAGGTGAGATACAGGAGAATGTCGTCCGCGTACAACGAGACCCGATCCTCGAAGCCCGGGGCCCACCGGATCCCTCTGATCGAGGGCTCCCAGCGGAGCCAAGCAGCGAGCGGCTCCAGGGCAAGAGCAAAGAGCAGAGGGGACAACGGGCACCCCTGCCTCGTACCCCTACCGAGAGCGAAGGGCCGAGAGACCCGCCCATTAACCACCACCTGAGCCATGGGTCCCTTGTAAAGAAGCTTCACCCAGCCAAGAAATCCCTCCCCAAAGCCGAATTTGGTCAAGACAGCCCAGAGGAATGGCCACTCGATGGTGTCAAAGGCCATCGTGGCGTCTAAAGAAACCAGCACGGCTGGTTCGGAGAGGTACTCCGCCCTGGCGAGGGCGCCGTGAAGACGCCGCAAGTTAAGAGCGGTGTTACGATGAGGGATGAAGCCGCATTGATCAGGATGAATCAGATCGCAGATGACGCTCAACAAACGATTGGCAAGGACTTTAGCCACGATTTTAGGCTCTGCGTTTAGCAGTGAAATAGGCCTGTAGGAGGCACAGCGGTCACGTGGCTTACCGTCCTTGGGGATCACGACTATCGTAGCCAGACGCTGGTCGTCAGGAAGGGAACCCGCCTCAAGGGACTCCTGAAACATACGACGGAGGAAGGGCGCGAGTTTATCCGGGCGCAACTTGTATAATTCAATAGGCAGACCGTTGGGACCCATCGCCTTGCCCGAACGAAGGGACCGAATCGCAGCTGCTATTTCATCTACAGACAAGGGGGCGTCCAGCTGCTCACGGTCTTCGACGGACAGGCAGGGCAAAGCAATATCCCTCAGCAGAATGCAAGAGTCTTCTTCATCCCTATCAGTCACCGGGGAGTACACGGCCCGGAGGTGGTCAGCGAAACATTCCACAATCTCACCAGGCTCAGTCACACACACTCCATCCGAGACACGCAGCTCCGGGACCACACGATTCACTCTCTCCTTCTTATCCAGCCACGCAATCAACTTTCCCGCCTTGTCCCCGGCATCATACAATCGTCCCTGCTGCTCCCTGTACATCGTTTTGGCTGCGTCAGTGACAAGAGACCTGTATTCAAACTGTTTCAGGCTGAGGGCATGGAGCCCGTCCGGAGTGACACCCGTCTCCAAGGCCGACTCCAGCCCCGAGATGTCAGTCTCCAACTTCACCACTGCCTCACTCTTGAGCTTCTTAGCCACCACTATCTGGGAGAGGGCGTGTCCGCGGATTACGGTTTTAAAGGCTTCCCACAGGGACATTGCGGACGACACCGACCCCTCGTTTTCAAGGAAGTATTGGTCCATAGCCTTAACCAGGCTGTCGCAAGTCATAGGGTCTCGCAGGTACCACGGGTTAATGGGAGCAATCCGCCCTGCAGACCGCGGCTCAGTGTCAAAGAGCAGCCACAGCGGGGAATGGTCGGAGATACCCCGTGCCAGGTGCCTAACCTCTCAAATCCGACCAGTCTGCGCCGCGGGCATAAGGAAGTAGTCTAACCTAGAGAGACTCCCATGCGCCCCAGAGTGAAAGGTGTACTGACATTGGGCCGGATGCATTAATCTCCAACTATCTACCAGGCCGAAGGTCTCCAACAGTCCACCAAGCCATGCCTGGGCAGCGGGGAGGGCCCTGGGAGGGTGACGATCCAGGTCACCCGAAACCACCGAATTAAAGTCCCCGCCCATAAGCAAAGGGCTATCCGGAAGTTCTAGCAGCATTCGACCCAAGTCCGTGAAGGTGGAGTTCTGGAGGCCCGGGGGGACGTAAACTGAGACCAGGGAAAGGGGCTGCCCCTCCCACCTCCCAGTCAGACACACATAGCGCCCTCTGTCATCCGAGACTACCCTAGTGATATCCAACGGAAGTGAGGATCGCAGGAGAATGCCCACCCCCCTGGAGCCAGTTGTGAAACCAGAATGGGCCACGAGGCGGTATCCCCCCCTGTTCATTGCATGACAAACATTACCAACCAGATGCGTCTCCTGGATAAACACCACATCAGGAGTCAGACGACGCAAATACTGCAGTACTACACCCTGTTTGATACGGTCCCTCAACCCATTGACGTTCCATGACATCAGCCTCAACCCGTCCCCCCCCATCCCCTCCAATAGATCAAAGGCCCCCCAGTCAGTAGCACAGTTCCCGAATCTGGACAAAAATCAATACCTCGCCATGGAAACAGAAAACACACAGCAAAACAACCCCTCCTTCCCCCCAACCCCCCCCCCAAATCCAACTCCCCCCACCCTGCACCCCTGCGGGCCAAAAAACCCCGCCAACTTGCAGTGTGCCTGTCGCCCTACTAACCCCATTCTACGAAAAGACCCCGGAGGAGGAAAGGGACCCGTCCCCGCCCGCCCCCCACACAGGTCCTAGTGAGACAAAATGAACAAAAGAAATAAAACCCAGCTGAACAGTGCAAAATGGCAAAATCAAGGACCAAAAGTCACTCTAAAGGGGACCCGCCACCTTCGGCGCCTGCAGAGGGCCCGGGACGGCCACCTTTGTCCGGCAGCGAGTCCAGCCAGTCACTCACGGCCACAGGAGAGTCAAAAAAGGCAGTCCGATCCTCATGTTCCACTCGGAGTTTTGCAGGGTAGAGCATAGAGTACTTTAGGCCCAGTTCACGGAGACGACGCTTCACCCCCTGGAATCCCATCCGCTGTTTCTGGACAAGTTGGGTAAAGTCCGGATAAAAGTTAATGGATGAGTTCTCATGACGAACCGGGCCGTGGACCCGTGAGGCCTGCAGAATAGCATCTCGATCTCTATAGTGGAACAGTTTGGCCACGATAGGCCTCGGGGGGGCCCCCGGCCGTGGCCGACCGCCCGGAACTCGATGGGCCCGCTCCACGGCAAAGAACTTACTTAGGCCTGCAGGGGCCAACTGTTGGAGGATGAGTTCTTCGACCAGGAGGTCAACCGGGCGGCTGTCGGAGGACTCCGGTACGCCTATGACACGGATGTTGTTGCGTCGGGCCCGTCCCTCGAAGTCCTCCAGCCGCCGGGCCATCTGATCGTTGACCACCTTGATGTCACCAAGCGCGGCCTGCAGGTCCGACACATCCGCACCAAGGGTGGAGGTCCGCGCATCGAGAGCCTGAACCCTCTCGTTAGTTTTGGAGAGATCTGCCCGAATGAAGGTGACATCGATTGCCACCGTGTCGATTTTACGGGCCAGGGCCTCGTATTGCGCGGCGATGGTTTCCCTGATGCCATCAATGGCGCCCATGATGTCCTGCAGGGAAAGCTCCGGAGAGACGGTCGTGCCACCACCGGCGGCGTCCGGGGGGGGGGGCGGTCGCTCCAGGGGACCCTCTGCCCAGAGTGTAGCGGTCCATGTTGTTGACCTGGACCGGTCCCCCGCGGAGGGAGGCCTTAGTCTTACGCCCCTCGGGGCCCCCCTTGCCCCCCATGTGGTCACGGACACCGAAGGGGACCGCCGATCACGGGTCATAGGGGCACCGGCACCGCAGACCAGCGCCTCACCAGAGACCACAATATAGCGGTGCGGGGGGACCCAAGGCGATGGGCACACTAGTGGCAGGTGGAGACAAAGCCTCGCGCAGAGGCCAAGGAAACACCCCGCCACAGCAAGTGCGTTCGCCGGCCAGCCCCCTGAAGTCCGAAAGTGAAACCGAAAGTGGTAGAGCGGCCACTGGCACCGCACTGCAGCCGCTGTTGTTCAATTACGACACGGCTCCACCCGTTCACCTTCGCCCCGGGCACCTCCGTCGGGTGGGTCCCAAAAGTTCGAACAACGACAACTCAGGATTCCCAGGTCCGATTCGAGTTCTGAAAAGAGATACGTGCTCAGCCGGTCGTCATCTGCCAGATTCCATAAACCACATCAGGATATTCTCAGGATAAATTCCGAGGAGCAGCAAGGGTCCGGGGAGCCCTGTGCTCACGCGACCATCTTGGATGCGCGCTAGGCTCCTCCCTAAAACAAAACATTCTTAATACTCTGGTAGAACAACATGGTCTTATTGCCAGAGAACTCGATGATTAGTTCAAAGACACTCTAACTGGTAGTGAGTATCCCGGACCAAGTGGAAGGAATGTTCAAACACGAGAGAGGGAGAAGACAATAGATGTGGCCCAAATGAAACAGGAACCTTCACATGCCCCAATTAAATGCTTACCGAGATGATGAGCTTCTGTTCATATGTAAGTATATTACTAGATGTACAGGGCAAGATCAAGAAAGGCTGTCTGAACTGGCTCATTGATATCAACTTGACTCGCTGAAATCCAAAGCTTTGCTATGGAGTTACAGTTTAAGCTTTAATAACTGGGATCTCGCTAACATGAGACCGTCAGGAATGAAATTACAGAATAAGGAATTTATTGTCTATGTTCAAAAATGGAGTGAGCTGGATTGATGGGAAAGCAGGTGGGCAAAGAAAAAGGAACCAAAGAAAGTTAGATTAGTGCTGCCTTCGTTTGGAACTGAGGAGGAGGATGAGGCTATACACATATGAGAGAAGTGCCTGGTGGAGGTTATGTCCACATATCTTAGACCAGGACTTATCTTGCATCATTCGAAAATGATTTTCCAAAATTGAGAGAAAACCCTTCGCAAATGATTTTCCAAAATTGAGAGAAAACCCAGTGGAATGGTACAGACAGGTTGACCGGTTTGTAAAGCTATCAAAGGTTCTATGGATAGATATGAATACCTTTTTTGAAATTGTGGTTCCAGGTGACTTGTGGGTCAAATGCAAAATTGTTGTGACGTGGCCTTAGAAAGAGCTCATGAGACATCCCATATCAAATCACCAGGTGATTTCATTTTTGAAATCGAAAATATCTCCTAAAGATATTGATTGAGTCAAGATTGACAGAAGCACCCAATAGTCCAAAGAAATTTTATATGCCGATTATGAGAGACTGTTGCAGGCATTTAAGCAATATATTGGGGCTGAGAGGATTGAAACTAAAGACAAGGAACATTGTGTGTACAGGTTTGTGCATGGATTGAAACCTGATATTAGTTCGATGATTCAACAGCATTTAAATTGTTGCCTTAGTAAGCCCATTGATGAAATATTGAGATATGTGAAATACTGCAGTGAAGAATTGGAAATGAAACATATGAAATTGTAATAGACGTTGACAATGACACAGATGAAAGCTACACAAAAAGGTAAGAATCAGTAGTTTCTTGGGAATGCTGGTCACATGCAGGGAGTGCATCAACACGGAGTTCCTATGATGCAAGATTAGAATGTGTTTCAACAACAACGTAGAGGTTGTGGTGTTGATCCGAGTACAGGGATTGATTTATCAACTTTGCAAAAGTTGAATCCTTGCCATATCTGTGGCAAGTTGGGGGCATTGGAACTGGGAATGTTGTTTCAATGCTGGTAACATGGCGAATGAGAATCAAGATCAGAATCGTGGATTTGTGCAATCTCAAGGTACTAATATTGTTCAGGAACAGCAGGTACAGAGACCGAGAGTACAAAACTTTAATGTGCCCCAAAATCAGGTAATGCAAGCTCCACAAGCCCCTTTGCCCCATTTAATGCAAATGCATTTAGATTTGTACAAATCAGGTTCTCAATACAAAGACCAATCCTTTTGTGAATTAGGGGACATCTCAACAGTACTTTATAACACAAATAGATGAGGATTAAAGCTCAGACCTGTCACAATGATGGTGCCTGAGGGAGAAAGAGGATTGTGTGCATGCTGCAACCTTAGAGGTAGATCAGAGTGGTCCATTCATGGATGGTGTAGTAAGCGGCCACCCCATATCATTCGTGATCAAAACTGGTGCTACCTGCTCTACTGTGAGAATAGCAGAGTTTCCCAACCTACCCCTCTCGGGAAAAAGAATCTACATTGAATGAGTTGCAAATAAACATTTGACTAGCCCTGTTATTGAAGCAGTACCTGCTAAAATAGAATCCTTTAATGAGAATCATGGATTTGTGGTGTGTGATTCTAGTCCTGCAAATTTGCTCAGATGAGACCTTTATGATGCAGATATTGCCTTTAAACTTATCGTTCAGAAATCAGTGATCGGATGATTTGCCCTTACTGAGAGATACATTGTCACCAGGGAAAGACAAAGGTCTAATTAAAGGTGTTGAACAAGTCCATATCACAGAGAAATCTAATGCGGAGTATCTGGGAATCCCACAATATAATCTGACCCCTAAAATCAATTGTTGGGATTACTCCTATGATTGATTCTATGATTCAGCAAAGCATTCTGAAAGAGATTTTGGAGAGTCCATGTAACTCACCAATTATGGGTTTGCTGAAAACCCAATGGCAAGTATAGGATTGTCCAAGATTTTACAAAGATCAACGACATTGTTATCCCTGTTGTCCTGTAGTACCAAATCCAGCTGTGATTTTGTTTCAGATTCCATGTGAGGCCAAGTGGTTTTCTGTCATTGACTATTGAAAAGCCTTCTTCTCCATTTCGGTGCATGAAGACAACCAGTTCCTCTTTGCATTTCGGTTCGGTAGCCGTGTTTTAGCACGGTGCCGAGTTTCACAAGGGCATACGGAGACTCTGTCTATCTTCAATCAGGTACTCAAAAAGAATCTGAAGTCTTTGGTAATGCCCTATCACTCAGTCCTGGTCCAGTACATTAATGACCTATTGGTGCCTTCAAATACATAGGAGGCTTGCAAGTGAGATACAATTGCTCAGGTGAACCACTTAGCTGAGAATGGACATAAAGTATCCCCATACAAACTGCAGTACTGCAAGAAAGAAGTCTTGTACCTAGGACATCACTTTGAGAGAGGAGCAAGGAACGTGTCAAAAGAGAAAACCTTAGCAATTCTGAAAATGAATCCACAAACTAACCAGAAAGAAGTCAAGATGTTCTTAGGAATGGTTGGCTACTGTCGAAAGTGGGTCATCAACTTTTCCCTTGTGGCCAAACCTTTACAGAGGCTGACACACAGAGATGTGTCAGATCTGGTACCATGGGATGACATCTGCATGCTTCACTTCTCAGGGCTGAGAGAAAGTCTCTGTCATGCCCCAGCACTGGGAATGCCTGATTACAAAAAATGTTTTGCAGTGAGAGGGAGGGCTGTGCTCTCTCAGTGCTAACTCAGATGCACAGGAATGCTCACAGACCCGTTGCATATTTTTCAGCGACACAACCCAGTAGCAGCTGCTTTGCCGGCTGTCTCAAAGCTGTGTCTTCCACAGTTGTCAGCATCGAGCAGTGTGAAAGCATTGTTATGGGTCATCCTCTAACTGCTTTTGTTCCCCATTCTGTGGAGGTACTGTTAACCCACACCAGAACACAGTATCTCATTAATAGCCACCTTACCAAGTATAAGCAGGTCATACTTGCTTCAGAAAACATCACATCGAAGCACTGTACTACTCTTAATCCTACCACACTTTCACCAATACCTTGAAATGACAATGTTCAAGGTGAAGTTGAGCATGACTGTCTTGATGTTATTAAACTATGCACCGAGCTATGACCTAACATACAAGATGTGCCACTACCTGAATCAGATTATTTGATGCTTGTTGATGGCGCCTGCGTACAAGACTATGAAGGAGAACCTGAAAGGTGCCTATGCAGTCAGTACTGTCTCAGGTGTGATCGTAGACTCCTGGCTTCAAGGAGTGTGTTCTGCACAAGTGGACAAAATGATTGCTCTTAAAAGAGCATACAGTATTTCAGACCAGCTGAGAGTGACCATTTTTACGATAGTCAGTATGGCTTTGTTGTAGTTCTTGACTTTGGACAGTTATGGTCACAAAGCAAAATTTATGACTTCTTCGGTGTCACCTATCAGCAATGGAGAGAGTGTACACAATTTTGTGAGGAAATTACAGCTACCTGCACAGTTTGCGGTTGCTGCACACCGCAACTGAATCAACTATGTCAATGTGGGAAATAGGTATGCGAATGAAACAGCAAGATATTGTGCTCCAAATGCTTGTACCTTCAATGGGAAGTACCAAAACAAAAGAGCAGATGAGACCAATTGCAATCTGTTGTTAACCACAGTTGATACTTGGGAAAGGTAAGAGGTCACAAGAAAAATTGTCAGAAGCAGAACAGCATGGTTGGGTTAGGGCTGGTTGTGTCAAACGAGATGAGGACAATATTTGGGTTTCAGGAGATGGAAAATCTGTGTTGCCAGATAGCCTGTTACATCCAAAGGTGAGACGTTATCATGGACCAGAACATTTAGGTAGAGACAACATGGTGTGGTAGTTCAGGCAAACCTGGTTCAATCACAGGTTCAGATTGGTGACTGGAGGGTTGTGTCACAGATGTGTTGTGTGCCAGCAGCAAAATGTAGGCAGGAGAACAGCAATCACACTGAGTCATATAGGGAGATCAAGTGGTCCCTTCCATAGGATACAACTGGACTTTATTGAGATGCATGTGTGCAATGGGCTGAGGTATGCCCTAGTGATTGTGTGTATCTTCTCACATATCAACCCAATGTGAGAGGATACACACAATCACTAGCACTGAGAGAGTTTACCTGACCAGGAGAAATGATAGTCTCACAGTGGGTAAGTTGCTGTTGAGGGAGTTAATACCACATTTCTGGTCCTGACTTTAATAATGAGTTCCTGAAGATGTTGTGCACAGCATTATTAGTTGAACAGAGGCTACTTTGCAGCTATTGACTGCAGGCTTCCGAAATTGTGGTACAGGACAATGGGACTTTCAAATCCACGTCGGCTAAAGTGTGTGCCTTGACATCTTTGAAATAGCCTGATGCTTTGCCTGTTGTGTTTTTGAGCCTACGCAGTACTCTGAATAGGATAACAGGATTGTCTCTCCATGAGACAATCATAAACAGAGCCATCAGACTGCCAGTTGTGCCTGTGAATGCCTTTGTGAACATTACAGATGACATGATGTTTGATTGTGGCAAAGGACTGGCTGATGCAGCGCGTTCTCTGTCTGAGCAGGTTGGGGAGCCTAAAGCCTCACCTCAGCAGGAGCAGTGCCATGACCTCAGTCCTGGCGACTGGTTTACGGTGAAGAAGCATGTGCACAAGTCATGCTTGAAAGCTTGGTGGCGAGGTCTACCAGGTTATCTTTGGCACCACAATAGCTGTGCAGTGAGGAGGTCTCTCCAGCAGGGTGCATGCCACCCATACTCGCAAAGCCCCTTCTACCATTGATGATATAACGGCAGATGTCCCAGAATTGCCGGTGGTTACAGTGAGACAAATGGAGCAGGTTAGTCAAACTGCTGAGGGCCAGAAATAATCTGGAACAGCACTTGTTTCTGCCTGAGGGGGGTTCTCAGAGAGTCAACAGAAGTTGGTACTGAAGGGTTTCATCCTGTAGTGTTGACTGCACCAGAATCAGACCCTAGAAAAGGGCCTTCTATAGCAGTAATGCAAGTAGCGCCTGTAGACCGGTGGCCAAGAAGACAAGAGAGAGGGCAACACAGTTTGTCTAAAGTGCGAGTACCACATACTATCCCAGAATCAGACCTTAGAGAAGGGCCTTCTGCAGCAGTAATGCAAGTAGTGCCTGGAGACCGGTATCCAAGAAGACAGGGTACCACACACTATCCTAGTAGATACTGAAGGATATGGCCTAAGGACAATGATGAGGAAGAACCAGCAGTACGGAGATCAATGAGAGCAAGAGTACCCTGTTGAAGGTACTCCTCTGATGAATGAACATATCTTTCTGTCTATTACTTGGAAACAACATTTTGAGCATTTTGCTATAACAATTTGCATTCAATTCAGCCCCTTGCACTGAACTTTGTGGCTGAACATAGCTTTGAAATCGCACTGCCACTAAACAGACTGATTCAGTTTATCCTGGATGTGATCATTGGTGAATCTGAACTGCACATTTATTAGAAAGAACTTGATAGATTTTGCCTAGATTACTAAGAAGTGTACCAAGGCCCAAGTCTGCTGAAAGAGTGTCAGGTTGTCATTTAGAAGACCATGGCGTAGGGCTAAGGAAGTCCTATGAAGATCCTTTGTACATATTTACTGAAAATACACTTGATCTTTGTTTTTTGCTGTCTTCATAGGTGAATATGATCAAGAGGTTTGTATCCCTATCTCCCACCTAAATGGTCTGAACTCAGAGAAACCATGTAGCCTAATACTAATACTAGTAGATGTAGATGTTTGTGTGAGTAGATGTAGATGCTTGTGTGGTGGAGTATTTGTTATTGAAACATTAGTATGGATTGCTTTGCTTTTAATGTTGAGCTTACTTACACTTTCTCATGTGGAGGAGTTTATATCTACAAGTGCCCCTCAAATGTCATTCCCTATTAACAGTAGTTTACCTTCAATAGATGAGAAATATTTACATGTAGATGCATCTAGAGTAGACTATTAATTGAATTTTTATTCCAAATTGCTTTATGAATATGTGACACTATGTATGCTAGGGATTGCTATGTGTGTATGCAATTGCAAAGAAGAGGGTATTACGTATCACTACATTCCTCTGACTTATGGTGTGTTCTGCAGTTTGCTGATGAGTCTTTTCTATGGAAAGAGACATTTCCAGCATTAGTAATTGAAATATGACTTCCTTGCTGAAATAATTGAATTGTCAGCCTGATGCTAAAACACTATATATAGTTGGACATTTCTTTAAATCAACCATTACATTAGATACAGCTTATGCCCATAGACACAATTTAACTTGTATATTGACAGATGTTGGGAAGAAATTTATAGACTCAGTAAGATGTTTGGAGAGGAATTATTGTGACTAGGGCAGCAAATCACTTGAATACACAAACATGGTCTAAAGAAGAGATTGAGCATAAGGCAGCTGGAAATGTAGCCTCATTAGAATTAGATTGGCAACATCATGGGACACTGTGTGTATATACTAGAAAATCTAATTAAATACTTATTTTGTAGGTAGGAGTGAATGTGAACACAATTTTTGAAACTCGTGGAAATTGGGATTGTATTTAGTGGAGCAGATCCTGTTATTCCAGGAGTCTACTATATTTGTTAGAAGAATGCTTACTATAGGTTACCCAGGAGATGGTATGGAACATGTTTTTCTGAAAATCTATCATAGGATGATGACCTAACAGGGGAAGAACATTTGAGAACAAAGGGCCAGATGTAGGTGGCCAAATACCGAGCGGTAACGCAGAAATTCGCAGAATTTCTGCGTTACCGACCGGTATTTGGCTAAGTGCAATGTAGGCGAGTTGAAACCTACTTGCAAAATAAGGAATCGCAAAATAGCGATTCCTTATTTTGCTCTTGCATTCAAGGAATCGGATATACCGATTCCTTAAATGCAATGTACGTAGCACTAAAAATAGTGCACTTCAGCCTTAAGGAATCGCAACTTCAAGTTGGTGGTAAGTAGCGATTTCCTTTGAAAAAGCACTTTTTTGCTTTTTTAAATGTGCCATGCCCTTAGGGCATGTATGTGCACCACATGTACACACATGCACATTTCAGGGGTGCAACAGGGTGTCCTTTGGTAATACCGAATCGCTAATAGTGAATATCTTCCCATTCATTCCTATGGGGCTCCTAGCCCATAGAAATGAATGGGTAGGTATTCCGTAATAACGAATCTCAATTACCAATTCGTTATTAAGGAATGTTAAGGAATCGCTAATATTTTAGCGATTCCTACCTACATTCCATTTAGCAAGTCCTTAATAGCGATTCGGTAAAAATCGCTATTAAGGACTCGCTAAATTGAAGTTACCTACATCTGACCCTAAGAGAGGTGGCAGTGCTAGTGAAATTGTAGGATACATCTTTGGTGCTATAATACCATGTGAAGGAGTGGTATTGAGTTCACATTAGATTAGAAAGCACTCCACTGCAGTTGATAAGTTGTCTACTAGTATGGCTGGAGGATTTGTACTGAGATGGTAGTGATTAGATCCATGGTTTTACAGAATTGACTTGCATTAGATGTCCTTCTTTCGATAGAGGGTGGTGTCTGTCGGATGTAACAATGTTGCACTTACATTCCTGACAAGAGTAAGGACTTGAAGAAATACATTAAAAGCAGTACTGATTTGAAGAGAGATTTGAAAGGGTTGGAAGCAACATGTAAATGGGAAGCAATAGGGAATAGATTTTCTGCTATGGGCAGATGGTTTGGAGACTTAAGAAATGGAATAGTTGGAAGCATCTTGAAAGCCCTACTGAGTATTGCTCTCTGCGGATTCTTCTTGTCTGTAACTATTAGGTATAAGGGGAAAGAAGAGAAAGAGAGCTGTCATAGAATTCGAAAATAGACAGAGCAAACACTATGATGACATGACGTTTTTGGAGGAATCCAGAAGAAATATGATGAAAACAAATAGATTGTGATGTGTCCATCTGATCTTGATGCGATGGTATGATTCACCATCAGAGGGTGGATTGGAGCAGCATAATTTTGGCTCCACCCTTACACGTCATAAATATGCAATTTGAATGTGCACTAATTATATTAATGTAAAAAGCGTTGCAATTGACATCACTTTTAAAGTGTATTTACTGTAGAATTAGAGAATTCAAATGTACTGTGTGCCTTAATTCATAAACAGACATATACTATTTGGGTGATTGAATACACAATCCTCACACTATTAAAATGCATTTAAGTTAGAAACAAAATGATTTAAGTAATGTGTGCTCTAATGTTTTACCTTTGCATTTATAATGTAGTTATTAGTCACACTTATATACATGTATCAAAGCTATTTTCTTTATAATCCTATATACTGACTATTCATTTGCAAGTTGAATGTGCACATTAATATTAAATGTGCACCATTGATTTAATAGGCAACTTGACATTTCTACGCCTGTATTTCGTTCTACATAAAATACTGTTTTCGTTTTTTCTGTTTGCGTATCTTTTCCTTGCAGGTGTAATTCACATGGTTTTATAGTTTGGGATTTTTTCAGAGTTTTTTATACCGGGAACTAGAATCGAGACTTCGGGTATCAGAGTGCTCTACATAGCACCAGTTTTGTTACAGAAGGACACATTCATTTTTGTTAGGCACGGGGAGATTAAGGGGCATATCAACAAGGGCTTTATCTCTGCTTTTTCGGCTTTAAAAGCCAAAAAAGCAGAGATAAAACTAGCACCCTATCAACAACAGGGTGCTAACACGCAAATTTGCATGTTAGCACCCTTTTACTCTACGCTTCCCCTTGCATCTCTAATGAGATGCAAAGGGGGCGTTCCAGAGTAAAATAATAGGAGAAATGTCGCTAAGCGACATTTCTCCTATTATCAAGAATGTCGCTAACCCTGTTAGAGACAAAAAAAGCAGCGCTAACCGCGGTTAACGCTGCTTTTTTACGTCTGCTAATTTTCAGACTTAGCCATGATATCCTATGGAAGGAGGATATCATGGCTAAGTTTGCCTGTCCCTATCAACAAGGTAACGTGTGATTATCGCTGGGTTTCCAGCGATAATCTCACGTTAGCCTGTTAGCGTGTAGATTTTTATCGCTATTGAGATAAGCGTTGCTAATAGCACGCTATCTCAGCGATAAAAATTCACGCTAGCCGGCGATAATTATCCTCACGCTAAGAGCGCTGAGCGATAATTATCGCCGGTTGTTGTTGATATGCCCCTAAGTGATTTGCCCAGAATCACAGGAGGTTGAGCGTCGTTGCCGAGACTTGAACCTGGTTCCCCACCTTCGAGGTCGACCGCTCTAGCCTAAGGCTACACCCTCATACAACACTGTATTAGTGATCGAGAGAGAGACTGAGAAGAAGACCTTGACAAGGAACATGTAGAGCCGAAGTGTCAACTGAAAGTCTCCATTTACTAATGTTGCAAAGGCTCCCAGGTGACAAAGGATAATACCGTTCCCATGCTTGGCCTGGAAGAAATGGTCAATGTTTCAGCTTACAGCGTGAGCATGGAAACTACAATGGAGCCCCTGATGATGCAAACAGAGGGGTGCTACTTTTGAGATTCTGGTGGAAATAACTGGAGTTCACACTGTCTGAGGTTAGGCCACTTTTCTTTGGACTTTAAGAGGTTTAGGCCTCTATGCTTATCCCTTTGATTCTTGCAGAGTATGGCTTAGGCTAACACTCATCTTCTGGATCTAGGAAGACACTTGACTGAGCTTCTGAAATGCTGACACCGTCCTTTACCTTCCTGCACTTCCCCACATTTTCGTATTTTTCTGCATTTCCCTGATTTGTTTAGATGCTTTTAAGTGTTAAAAACATCTTCTTTAATTTGGACCTTTACTTTGACAATTTTAGACTTCCTTCATGCATAGAAGGGAGAATCATAAACTCTTCTGTGAGCATCAAATTATGTTATTAATCTTTTGTATTGCTGTGAATGAACTTCTTATTTGACTCCTGTTAGTATGCCGAAACTTCTTTAGGAGGTTGGGTTTTCGGGTTGTTATTCTGTATCTTTACAGCATGGTACTAAGATTTATTTGTCTTAACCCGACTGCTAACTTGTGATAAACCTTCTTTACTATAGTCACTGATTCCTGGTTCTTACTGTGTACCCAAAAGGGTTACACTGTTAATTAAATTGATTGATTAAATGCTAACTCCATTTACCTCTCAGTCAGTGAAGAAAAGGTCCATCAGATAACTAATGGTAAGAGGGTTGGCCTAGAGCTCATCACTTTTGTTTCAAACACAAAGGGAGGGACCAGGGGCAAAACAAGGTCCATTATACATGCCCCAAGCAGGTACTTATTTGACAAGAGGTATGCAGTTCCTGTAGAGAAAAGGAGGTTTTTACCAAGACAAAAACTAGAGGGGAGTGCTCTATATAGGAGCAAGGGCCCTCACACGCCCCAAGGGTGTCATGCTTCATCATCGGGAAACTCCTCATTGGGCCAATACCGCAATGGCTAATGGGCCTTGCAGGGAGGCTCTTTGCCGGAGTTCTTTATTTTTTTTCCGATAATGAGTCTGAATCTGGGATGCGATGAGAAGGGTGTGTATAAGTGTTGTTCCAAACCCATTGGGAGGGAAGGTGCCACCATTACCATTATTGAGTGACCACATAACAAATGGGTTTCTTAGCTCCTTTGGTACACCTCAGGTGGGCTCACAGGCATTTAACAAGAGAGAAAATGTTTGGCCTTTTTAGATTTTATGAGTACAGTGCATTGTGGGATTGCAATAGGGCAAACATGAACCGCTGAAAAGTAGGTACAGTTCCCCCTGGAAACTTGTACCCTATTGCTTAGGGAGGAGCCAGGCCTCACTCCCATCCTCCAGCTAGTGTTAACAGAAAATGCAGCACTCCAAGGCAGCCTCCTCAGAGACCTTTATGAGCCTGTGGAAGAATAGAAATGAGAACTAGACACATTGTTTGAGACCTGTGAGGAAACCTAAAGGACTAAACTTGCTCCCACGTGTACTCAGGATAAAACAATGGACACTTAGGGTCAGTTGGCTGACCTCCTGTGTGGGTTCTAGAGAACAACAAGCTGTAAGAGGCCTTTTTCTTGGAGTCACTAGTGACCAGTTGCAACTGGATGAGAATTGCACCCTGATGGTGGCCTCTGCTGGAGTGAGTCCAGACCCCTAAATGCTGTCCCTGCGGTCTTGGGAACTTTAGTGGTGTCCTGAAGGACTTATTCTGAAATATCTGAATAATTAGAACTTAGAAAGATTTTGGACTTCCAGACCTCCAGAGGCCTTTGACCAACTACCCAAGTCAAACCTGCCAGGGCGTGAGCTCGCTGGGCAAGAAAATTTGGCTGGTCCCACTTGCAGCTTCTCCACAGTAACACATCCATTTCCGCAGGCTCTAGGGAAAAGGTATCTAGCCTTTTGGAATCAATCATTGGAAACAGCCTGCAGCCTTGACCTGCTGGAGTATTCTGAACTCCAAATATGAAACTAAGTGTGAAGGTAGAAATCTTGACCAGGAGAAGGCACCAAAAGTATTCAGCTGACAAGATGACTTCTCTTGCTCCAGAATCTTACTTTTTGTGCTCTGTCTTTTTCTCGCCAAAGTCAATGGCTTTAACGGGAACTCACTCAACTCCTTTCCAACTTTGAAGGGTTTTTACTAAAAACAGCATTGCCCCACTTGAGGATTTTGACTTCCTTTTTTAGTCAGAAAGTAAAATATTTTAATGGGACACACCTGCTTGGTGTATCTGACCCATGCTCCAGCGAGGTTGGTCTGAAATCACATTTCAGTCCAAGTCACACACTTACTGTACCATCTATTGGTGCTTACGTTTTCTTGGTTCTCTTTCTCCTAAATCTTTCAAATTCATATCTCAGGTTCCCAATTCTGAATGTTTGTAATTTTCTGACATTTCAATTACTACGTGTCGTCTCATTTTCTAAATTTAAGTGGGGGTTTTATTGTGTTGTGCTCTAAACTTTGTACTTCTAAATGCTTTACATATTTTCTCATATGTTAAGCATGTCTTATTTCTACCATAGCTACTATGTGTAGTGGAGTTTTGCCTTCAACTAACAGGTCGGCAAATGTATTACTTGTGGTGGACTACCATCCTCCTTAGGCAATAATTCAGTTTGTTATGACTATTCCAAAATTAGCATCTAATCAGAAGATAATGAAGGTTGTTTACTAAGGGAGAGTTAATTTGACGTATCACAAAACACATTCTCTTGTTTATCCAAGAGATTTGTTGTGTGATACATTTATTGTATAAGGTACCCTGTCTCTTGGAGTAGTGGGGCAGCTCTCTTTCTTTTGAGAGAGTTCATTTGACACCATAGAAATGTCTTGCTGAGGGAATGTGTGATCGCCAGGGTCTCGAGGAAAGAAAGATCAGTTTTATTTCGCCCTGTGAATTGGAAGACCTGGTGTTAACAAACTATTGTTCAGATATTCATTTTTCATGTATATTAACTTTGGTTCATATATATTTGTTTTTTCCAATATCTGTTCTGGTTGTTCTCCAAACTGAGGGAATGCTCACTTCTCCTTATACAAAAGATATACAAAATGTGCAGCAACTTGAGAATGCTGCAGCACATTGTGATCTAGGCCTGAGGTCCATGATGTTACTTTGGAGTGAAGATAGACGCATTTACTTGGACTTGGCCATTGCTGGAGGGTCACCACAGATTTTTGCCCTCCTTTGTAGAACCTGTTTTTCTTGTTTTTAGGATTGTGTGCACTGTACTCCTGCTAACTAGTGGTAAAGTGCTTGTGCTGTTCCTTCTAAAAAATATATAATTGATATACACCAAAATAGTACAATTACTTACGTATCAATCCTAGTGTATGCTATTACATGCACCCCATTGCATATAAATTAAATACTACTAGTGGGTTGCAGCACTCATTGTGCCACCCGTTAGCACTATAAAACACATCTCAGGCCTATCTAGCTGGAGATGCCGTCCAATGGGCAGTTCCTTTTGTTAGAAGAGACGATCCTATGTCACATGATTGGGATGCTTTTAGAGAGGAATTTGAGAAAACCTTTGACCGCAGGGCAGACACCTTCTCAGCAGACAGGGAATTACTCGAATTAAAACAAGGGAACAAAGACTTGATAGGATATTTGAACACCTTCTTAAGGTTGGTAGTAGAAACACAATGGCCAAAAAGCAAACAATCAGCTATCTTTTATCAGGGCTTTAGAGAGGACTTAAAGGATGTGATTGCTCAAGTGGATCCCCAAACCCATACGTGTTCTGCTTTAATCGAGTTAACAATGCGTCTGGATCATAAATTGAGGGAGCGAAGAGGGGAAGGCAAGAAAAAAGAGAGATACCCCCCTTGTTTTGAAAAGACAACATCCCTGGATCCTGGAGCGCCCTTTCCTGAACCAATGAAAATTGGAACGGTGAGAGCATCATTGACTGTGGATGAGAGAGACCATAGGAGAAAAAACGGGTTATGTTTGTATTGTGGGAAAAAGGGACATTATCTGAGAGAGTGTCCAGTAAAACCCAAGTTCAGCCGTACACGCCAGGGATCCTCCGGGGTGAACAGTACGAAGTCTTTGACGGAAAACTGAAGAGCTTGAGACATGTAGAAGGGGAGTCTTCGAGTATATTGTGTATCCCTTCCCTAAAGAAAGAACCTGTTGCCGTGAAGGAACATTTCTTCATACTGGTGGTGGTGTATATCAACCAAGAACCCTGTTCCACACAAGCCATGGTGGAGCCACGGGTTGTTTTATGGATACCAAAGAAGCCCACAGATTAGGGGTACAGCTTGTCTCCAAATCTATACCTGAGGTGGTGTTTGCAGTGGACGGTAAACAACTTGAATCTGGTCCCATATGCCAAGCCACCGAGCCATATATCGTGGAATGCATAAAAGGACATCAAGAACTTCTATCCTTCAACATCATCCAAGCCCCATTATATGGCATCATATTAGGGTTACCCTGGCTCTCCACACACAACCCCAATATTGATTGGAATCAGAAAACCTTGAGTCTAGATTCTGAATATTGCAAAAAACATTCCTGGCAAACCTCCGAGTTGCGTATTCCCACCTTGGAAAATCGTCATCACATCGCTACAGCTGCAGAGAAGGAGATAGATCTGTCCTCTTGCTATCAACAGTTCGATGATGTGTTCAATGATCAGATGGCTGAAGTATTGCCTCCCCACAGGCCCTACGATTGTAGGATTGATTTGAAGCCTGGTTCAGTGGTGCCCTGTGGTAGGGTTTATGCTTAAACCAAACCCGAAAGCAAAGACCTGCGCCAGTATTTGGATAAATACTTGCCTCTGGGATTTGTACGTCTGTCCTGTTCACCTGCGGCTTCCCCGTTATTTTTCATACCCAAAGCGAATGGAGAACTAAGGACGTGTATTGACTTTCGTGCCTTGAATACCATCACCATACATAACCAATATCCACTCCCGTTAATATCGGTATTGTTGGAGCAGGTAAAAGGAGCGGTGATATTCACGAAACTGGATCTCCGTGGAGCCTACCATTTGGTGAGGATGCGCCAGGGAGTTGAATAGAAGACGGCCTTCAAGACTAGGTATGGGCTATATGAGTACCTAGTCATGCCTTTCGGTTTATGCAATGCACCTGCGGCATTCCAATTCTTCCTAAATGATGTTTTGCGGGAATACCTGGACCGGATAGTCGTAGTGTACATCGACGACATCCTGATTTATTCTACACGAGAAGAGGATCACAACAGACATGTGATTTTGATTCTACAAGCCTTGAAGGAACACCATCTTTTCTGCAAAATCAGCAAATGTGAGTTTCATGTTTCTACTGTTGAGTTTCTAGGAGTCATGCTCACTCCCTCAGGCAGGAAATGACAGAGCGTAAAGTGAGAGCCATTACCGAATGGCCTTGTCCAAAGAATGTGAATGATATACAGTGTTTTATGGGATTCGCAAATTTTTATAGGCGTTTTATATCCCAATTTTCCAACAAAGCAGCTCCGCTTACCTGCCTGACAAAGAAGGACGTACCGTTCCAGTGGACACAAGAAGTACAGAAGGCATTTGACATATTGAAAGAAGCATTCGTTACTGCTCCCATTTTAAGGCACGCCAATCCCACCTTGCCATTCATCTTGGAAGCGGAAGCCTCAGATGTGGCAATTGGAACAGTGCTACCCCAAAGAGATACCACCACAGGACAGATGCATCCGGTTGCTTTCATGTCAAAGAAATTAAACAGAGCAGAACAAAACTACACAATAACAGAAAAGGAGTTGCTAGCAATCAAAGAAGCATTTGGGGAATGGAGGCACTGGCTGTTGGGAGCACAACATACAGTCACAGTATATACGGTCCACCGTAATCTCCAGTTTTTATAGACCGCACGTCAGCTTACTCCTCGGTTACTAAGATGGATGACATTTTTTGAAGAGTACAACTTCATAGTAACGTTCCGCCCTGGAAGCATGAACAAAAAGGCCGATGCTTTGTCTAGGCAAGAATCCACAGCATTACCATTGACCAACCCAGAAAGAGCCATCCTGGATCCCCAAAAAGTTATTGGAGTGGTACATAGCAACAATTTTTGACGAGACGTTGTGAAAGAACTCCAGACCTTTCAATGGAAGGATTGGTTAAATCACCATCCGAAATGGACCAAGAAACAGGGCGTTGTCATGAAAGGGACTCAAGTTCTCGTTCCTACTCTCAAGTTGAGACAAACAGTCTTTCAGTGGTGCCACACAGATCCCAGTGCAGGTCATCATGACAACGACAAAACATGTGAAAAGATCTTGCGACAGTTTTGGTGGCCTTCTCTCCGAAAAGACATTCCTGTATGGATAAAAGCCTGCATCGTGTGCGCTCAAAAAAAAACCATTCAAGGTAAACCCCAGGGGCTATTACAGCCTCTACCCACTTCAGATGTTCCATGGGAAAGGTTTTCATTGGATTTCATAGTGGGACTCCCACAAGACAAAGAACATACAGTTATTCTGGTCATCGTTGACTATTTAACAAAATTGGGTCATTTTGTAGCCTGCAAAACAATCCCTACAGCAGGACAACTAGGCAAACTATTGATGGTACATGTGGTGAGATTGCATGGCCTACCAAAGGTGATTGTGTCAGACCGTGAAGCCCAGTTCACAGCCAAATTCTGGAAAGTTTGGTATTCGGCGCTGCAGATCTCGTCTGCATTGTCTACTAGTTTTCACCCTCAGACAGACAGGCAGACAGAGAGACTGAATCGAACACTGAAATAGTACCTACCTACGTAGCTATGTTGATAACAACACAGATGCTTGGGTGGAGTGGTTATGGTTGGCTGAAATGTAAATTTGATACTTGTATAGCACACTACTCACCCGCAAGGGTCTCAAGGCGCTTGTACGAATACCGCTGTGGAACCCATCCTGGCTTTCCCTGTGAGGCGTCCACTCCTGGGCACCACCAAGGTGGAGGCCAGGCATCCTTAGCGTTGTGGGGGCCGTTGTGGAGATTAAGCAAGCTATTGCCCAGAGTTGCAGAGTGGGACTCCATGATTGGAATAGGCACCGAGGTGAGAATTATCAGGTCCGTGGAATTTTTGAGCCCAAGACCCGCCGAGGCGGGGAATTGAACCCTGGTCCCGGGCTAGACCTCTGCATCAGGGTCTGCCGCTCTAATCATTGAGCCACACTTCACACTTCTAGCGTATATCAATGCTCAACACAGTTCCACTAAACACTCTCCTTTCTATAGTACTTATGGGTATCACCCTCTCTTTATACCATTCGTCACACCAGGTAGGTGTGAGCGTATTCCAGAAGTACATGAAAGGATAGCACAGATACAGAAAATCCTGTAACACACTAAAAAACATCTGATTCGTGCTAAAGTTTTATACAAAAGACAGGCTGACAAACACCGTAGACCATGGCCCACCTACAGGAAAGGGGATTTAGTATGGCTATCGACACGCAACATCCGATTCAAAGGGTATAGCGTTTTCAATCCCAGGTACATAGGCCCCTACAGAGTAGTGCGTCTTATTAACCCAGTGGCTGTGAAGATCGCTTTACCATCTTATATGAGAATTCCCCCTGTGTTCCACGGCTCTTTGTTGAAACCTCTGTGTGATCCAGCACGCGCGAGACCTGCGCCTGTGTGGATTGATCAGGACAAGGAATATGAAGTCGCTAGAATCCTTGATTCAAAGATCAGTCATAACAATCTCTGGTTTCTAATCACCTGGAAGGGGTATGGTGCTGAGGAGAACTCTTGGGAACCCGAGTCTTCAGTGCATGCTCCCAGGCTGATTGCTGCATTTTACAAGCGACACCCTGGCAAGCCGTGTGCCTGCCTGTGCTCTCCGGGAGGGGTATGTACTGTCAGGGGACACAGCAGCTCCACTCGTGCAGGCACGCGCTGAGGCCCGGCAGCCTGGGTGGGATGTCTGACGTCAGACACCACATCCCACGTGATGCGGAAGAAGAGAAATAGCGAGGCCGCGAGTTTGGACGCTGCCGATTATTCGCTCTGTTACCTGCATTAACGCTGGCCGAATTCCTGTTGGTTCCTGGTCGGGTAAGGGTGCCTTTGGCACCTCTGGTTCCTAATACCTTTTTAGAGTTCTCAATGCCTTATTACACCTTTGGGGACACTCAAGGTTTGAGTGTTCATTACCGTACTTTTCCCTATGTTGGGGAGCTCATCCTATTCCTTGCTAGAGCTCTTGCGAGGGAGAACGTATTTTGATACCTTTGTTGCTTGCTACATTGGAGTGGATTATGTGGGTGTACTATTGTTGCTTTTCCCTGCGTTGGCGAACTCTTCCTTGTACCTGGTCCACAGAGTTCATGCCTGCCAAATCTATGCCTTCAGATACACTCATGTTTTAGTGATTCCTTATTTCATGTTATTTGCAAGAGGTTCTTGCTTATGTGGAGAGTGACGTAACTCTTCCATTTCTGGGTTCTTATTACCAGCATCTTCTGGATATAATTTACAAGATGAATCTAAGTGCTACCATAACTTTAATTCATGTTCATATCGCTGTGAATACTGGTCTTGTAGTGTGACTATTACAGCTCATCTTCATTTTGTTCACTCATTACTTTTGTCCTCCACAGGGGTGTCCTAGACAGAGGGTCTTCTGAGCAACTGTGATAACCTCAGAAATCCCAGGTAGATACATTCGGGGATGGGATGCTAGTGTGTCAAAAGCAGAAGAATAGTGTTGATCTGATGAACCCTTTTATGTTTTCCAGCAAATGGTATGGAGATTAGAGGTTACAAGCTCAGCACCCCTGGTAGTCGGCAATCATTTTTTTTCTTTACAGGTTAGTGGAAGTATGGGCATAAAGGAGGATTAAGGATGGGCAAGAGGTTATAAGGCTGAGGTAGTAATTACTTCTCTTTTGTGTCTTTATGCAGGTCTCCCTCCCTGCTGTCCCCATTCTTCCCTTCCCCGCTTAACCACCCTTTAGTCTGTGTGAACCTATATCCAGACTTGGGGCTGTTGAGAGGTGGGCCCCTATGAGCGTCGGTTCGATCCTGAGGATACGTTCAGGCCTGGGACAAGGGGGATTGGGACAGATCTACTCTTGGGTGTTGACTTACAATATCCAGTTTGTCACAGACGCTGACGGGTGTTATCAGATATAGCGAGTGAAGGTCTTGATGTTTACCACGCATGTGGGACACGAGTTTGTACGAGCCGAGGACAATTGCTTCTCATTGAATAAGGTCTTGCACAGTCTCCAGTAATATCACGAATTTGTAGGTAATCATAGAATCCTTTTATTCTTAGTCACGTACTTTGGAGTGCAGCAGTGAGAATACTCATAATCTTTCATAATTCTCACCGCAGGGTCCATGCTCTGAGGCCAAGCATTTGGTGTCACGAGCAGATGTATGGCAGTGATGCAGCAGTTTTCTTTTTGAACTCTGCCTCTAGCTTTAAAGTGGAGGTATTTAGCATCACTATTTTATTATGCACATTCTACAAGGGCAACTCCTACTTCACGCAGTTCTTTACAGCACAGTTTTTAACATGGCGGTGGAGGTAATTCACTGGGTTCCCTTAGCACGTTTATCATGGGTAATTTTCAGTTTCCATTTCATTATTGTCCAAAACAAGGCATGGCATGTTGATCTCTGGTTCCTTTCGCTATGTTGATTCTTATACTATTTCTTTCACTGGTTTTTCCTGATATAGAGGAATTAATGATCACCCTCTGAACAATTGTGAATACATTAAGTCACGTATTATTTCTTTTTTGTGATGAGTTGTATTTGTAGCAACCTGTCCGGATGCAGGTACATTAATGAGCTTTCTTTTATGTATAATTGGATTGATTACATATAGGTTTATTCTGTAGATTTCCCCTGACGAATGTTGAGAGCACACCCGAAATGCATTGGGAATGACTATCCACGTCTAAATGCATCATTTTGATTTGACAATCAACAAGAATATTTGTTGAAGATGTCGTCATTTGAATAAAGCAAATTGAAGACTTATTTTTGGACACAGTCATCATCATTTCCTGAAAATATTGCAAGATTGCTGTTAATAGATAACATTTTTGATTTCATATGTTGACTGTAGTAAAAGGTTTCTGATTAAGATTTAGCTAACACACTCATCATTTGAGTTTTCAAGGTAGTGCACCATCTGTCTAAGACTTGGGTCCTAGTTTTGCTTTTTCACTTTAGGAAGGTTAGCATTTTTCTTCCCAAACCAAATGTGCCTTTCTACCAGTGTCCAGGGTCACAAGACTATTAATGGCTCTCCTGTAGCGTGATGCATGTTCCTTACAGACAGGGGACAAAAGGGCATTGGGTTTGGGGAAGGATGTTCCTCTCCTGAGCAGGATGTCCTGGGCAGGGTTGTATCCAGTCCTTCCTGAGCTTTAAAGGGTAGCCTAAATGTTGTACCCAGCCCCTTCCTTAACTTCAAAAGATGCTTGCCCCGTCATTGACAAATGCAGTCCACACCTGGACCTGCCTGGGCTTAATTTCCCTAGGCAGACTGGAGCTAAACCTAGGGAAAATGAAGAACCGACCAATACCAGTTTAGGGTTAATCAAAGAGGGTGTCCCACACATACAGGCAGGCACTGGGAATAAAAGATGCAAACTCAGAACCTCTCATCAGAACAGTCCTGGACCTGTTTAAACTCAGAAGAAGGGCTGCCCTACAGTATGAAGCCTGAAGGTAGACTGGAGCTGCTTGCCTTGAACTCTGAACCCCATAAGTGACTCCAAGGGACTTTAGATTTGCCCTTTTGTATTGGTGGTATGCACTGCTGAACAAATATAGATTATACATGGCTTTTGTAGATCTGCGAGCTGCACTTGATCTTGGTCCTTATGAGAATCTATGGAGAGTTTTAGTTGAAATGGGAGCTCCAGGGAATTTGATCAATATGATAAGAATTATACTCAGGTCTGCTGGGGTAGTACCGGATGAATGGATTAGACGCATTTCCATCTCACGTGGTGTATTCCAGGGGTGCGCTCTTACACTCACCCTGTTTACATTGTATATCAATGATGTGGTGGATGAACTTATGACCTGCAGGAATGATCCTCCCATCTGAAATGCTAAGAAGGTCCGCATACTTCTCTTCGTGGACGATTCACTTCTTATGGGGCTTCAGACCCTGATTGATAAATTTGCTGGGTTTTGTGAAGCCAGAGGCTTCGAGTTGAATGTGTCAAAAACGAAATACATAGTGTTTGAGACCGGGGTAGCTAGGTGTTGTGTAATAAGGGCTGGCAATGAACCTTTGGAAAGGGTCCACTGTTTTGACTATCTTGGGGTTAAATCATCTGATAAGTTTAAGTGGAAACGTCAATTCAATAAGAGTTCCCTGCTAATACAAAATAGATCCAAAGCAATCATTTTATTGAACAAGAGATGTCACTCCTGCTCAATATCCACTGCTCTTGAAGTGAGCTGTGCTAAGGCACAGAGTGCAGCGCTTTATGGAGCCAAAGTTTGGGGGCTGAGCTGACACTCACAAGTTGGCCATAGCAGAGAATAACTTTGTAAGATTGCTTATTCTATTCACTGTCAGCACTCCTCTTGTACTTCGTTTTCTTGTTTTAGGTGTTGATAGAATCTCTGACGTGGCACAAATGAAGCCTCTAGCATATTGGATATTCCTCTGGTCCATGCCAGAGCTGATCGAATATAGGGCTTCTCTTCAGGAATTGAGGATTATGTACAGTGCTATGAAGGTTCCTCAGCTTAAGTTTGTATCGAGCTGGTTCAAGAAGCTAGGTTTACAGAGACTATGGGAAGACCCAGGAAATATTTGTAAGGCTGAGGCTAATGGTCTAATATCCCGCTACTAGGTTTATGTTTGTGAACAAAATGTTGTGGATGGGTCAAATGGGCCCTTCCTTAACATATTAGTTTCTTGAGTTCAAGAT
The DNA here is from genome assembly GCF_964204655.1 of Triturus cristatus. Classification (NCBI taxonomy): domain Eukaryota; kingdom Metazoa; phylum Chordata; class Amphibia; order Caudata; family Salamandridae; genus Triturus; species Triturus cristatus. The sequence goes on along the minus strand of NC_140584.1, from coordinate 468,010,124 downwards.
CAATCTGTGCTTTGAACTATTATTCTTAAATACTAGTACACCATCTTTAGCCTAGAGATGGTTGAGCGCCTTTTTCTAGGTAATTTACCTCTGAAATCACTAACAAGCAGGTGGAAGAAAGATCAGAATTCTTATCTGCGCCCAGCCTGTGGTTTGGTTTCTGAGACAGAGGAACATATTCTGTTCTTTTGCTTAGATTATCTTGGATCACACTGCAAGTGGATATGTCCAGTGTGTCTGAATCTGGGCGTGACCCGATATTTAGTTGCCCAGAGAATTTTGAAACTGATACCTCATGCCAAATTGTATTTGTTGTCACTTTCATTTTGATAAATTCATGGCGCAAGCATGCTAAGTTTCTGTCATAATTAGTACAATGAGCAGTGGGTTCCACTATAAACAAAGCCATTTCAGCACTGTTCGGGGCTAGGTTTCTGGAGTATACTTAATAGTTTACACTTTGTGAATTCTGCACTTTCTGACTTTGCATTGCCATATTGTTAAATCTACTGCACGTACCTGATTTTTCTCTTTAGACTTACAATGGTACCATTTTCAGGGCTGCTGATTAGCTGTTTTAATGTGCATTGTTTTATAATATGACTGGAAATTTCAGAACTGTTCTCAGTATTTTAAGCTAACTTGTATGCATGCCAACTTAGCGTTTGTTCGAATAGACCATCAGAGAATATCCCATGATTGTTCTACGAGAGGTCCTTTGACACAATTACTTATTAATAATCAAATATTAATAATTATTATCTTATATTTATTTTGATTGTTCTCCACTGTGATTTTTATGTATCTTTATTATTGTATGCTTTGATGGTTATGATAAGTGAATATATTACTTTTGAGACTGAGACTGAGACTCCAAAGGTCAGTTGGCTGATCTCCTGTTTGAGGTAAAGGGAAACAACAAGCTTGCAGAGGCTTTTCCCTGCAACTGCCCAGCTGATCTGCACCAACTGGACCTGCCTGGATCCTGCTAGAGTGAGTCCTGACACCCAACAGGTGCCCTACGCCCTTGGCTAGAGTTAAAGTGTACTCCTCCAACCCTAAAACTGAAAGTACTAGTCTCCACATGAAACATCAGAAGCTCTGGGATTTTCATGGCAAAAAGAACCATACTCGGTCTCATTGCAAATGTGTGCAGACTTCACCGAGGCCATTGCGGAAACTGCATCTGACTGCCAATGAGACCAGCCTAGATACAAACCCAGGAATAGGCTGGCTGGATTTCTTTGGATCAACAACAATCAACAAGCATTTCGCAGCAATGCAAAGTTCCGATCGTCAACCAGTTCTTCGTGCCGATGATGACTGCAAAGGCAAAGCAAAGTTCTGACAAAGGCCTTCTCTGGCTCCAGCCTGCAGCACGGCCGCCCACAAACCTTGTTGACAAGAGGTTCTCATGTGAAACTGGACTAATTTAGGAGGTAAACTTTTTTAACTGGAGAAACCTGGTCCCTGTATCAGACCTACGCTCCATCACAGTAGGCCTGAACTTTTTGCTTTGATCCGGTCCAATGTGGCCATATAAGTGTGATTGGTGCAGTGTGCTTTTTCATTATTTTTTTCTGAAAACTTTAAAAATAAATATATCCAGTTCAGCTGAATTGGATCCTTGACATTTTAGTGTTATTGTATTTATTTAAATTCACTCTATTTTTCTAAATTGGTTTTGGTATGTTTCTTGTGTTGTGTTTTCACTCTATTACTGTTTGAGTGCTGCATAAATACTTTACACATTGCCTCTAGCACATGCTTTTTTATATATATATGCACGTGCATTTAGCAAAGTTCATTTTTGCACTTTTACTAGGTTCAGTGTCAGAATATGTACTTTTGCTAACTGCACAAAAGCAACACGAATTTCGGTGCTGAGCATAACAAACCTGCGAGCAGGACTAGAGAAAGAGCAAACAAGGGAGAAAGAGCAAACAAGGGAAAAAGAGAGACAGAGGAGGGTATACCATCAATATATAAACCCCGTCGTAATTTTTAACGGATGGCTAAATACCATTACCAATACCAGTGACAAGTTCTCTGGAGTCGGGCGAATGCACAATGAACTGAAGAGCTTAAGTGGTCGGAGAGTTCTGGAACCCCTGGCCGCCATGAACGATGGGCAGACTGTACTCGTGGCACGCACGTTACACGAGTTCAAACCTTCAAGCTATTATGCTTGAATACTTTCGGATATTAAAGCATGTTTTAGCTTCTGCAAGGAAATTGTCTTTGTGGTAACTTAAAAAGATGAGGGATTGCTGGCGTGTTTTCACAAATGACTTCCTGTAAAAGCTTTTTGTGATCAAGCTCCCTTGTGGTGCTCTGGCCACCAAATATATACAGTCTGCCAAGCACCGGCTCCCAGCTTCCCGTTCAATCTGTACCAACGTTGTGATGCACTTATTGCTCTAAAGGATAGCAGTAAGCAAATGTAGCAGAAGAAACCCGTGACTATCATGAACAATGTACACCTGTCCAGAACTGGGCTGCACACCTCCATTTGCACTAGTGCACTCACGTGCGCGCGTATGTGTGTGTGTGTGCGAGCGTGCGTGTGTGCGTACGTGTGTGTCTCTAATCACCCCTTTGGGCACATGCCCACAGTTGTGATATGTGTATTTTCACATTTTATAGTTAGCATCAGTTAGTGTTTTTACGTTGCTGTTAACCGAGAATGTGTCAAAAAACATAAAGTGATTGGTCTTCCATTTTTTGGGCTGGAAGCCTCTTCATAAAATTTGCACTGACCAATAAAAAATAATTTGCACTGATTAAGACAGAGGCATGCGTGCAAAGTGATAATTAGACTATTCATCATGGAAACGAGGCCTAGTTGCACCTTGTTCATAAGATGGCCTCTATATTGCAAACGTTTGTAGACCGAAGTACCTCAAAACACAGTCCATTTTCTAGTGAAATTAAATGACTTGAAACTCTTTTTGAAATGTCCTGGGGCCTGCACTTCGAATCCAAGCCTCTGGAGCATATCGAGGCTGTCAACATAAGCAGCTTGACAGAATTATCTTGGTGAGCTACTTTTATGCGAGAAATGAGGCAGAATCCAGTTTATTGAGAGACTTTGTTGAGGTGTGATTTCTACTTCAAGAACAAACGCAGCTTCACTTTTCCACTGCGCGCTTTCTAACGGGCAAAAGTTCAAACAAAATATAGCTGAAATTATACTGTAAGTAGTCTGCAGTGTGTGGAAATAACGGCTCAAAATACATTTGCATTCATTAGTTCACTACCTGCAAAATCAACATGCATCCTTTAAATTACAGTACATAAAGAATGCAATGGCGCCTGTCACTAATGCTGGTCGGCAAGAGCAGAGGCTCAAATGCGCTTGTTTATGACTGTTGTTAAAAACAACCTCTGGAAAACTGCAATGCTAACTTGATTGTTGCTGGCAGAATGCAAGGAATTTACACGCTGCTACGACGTTCGCATATATAGAGAAGTTATACCGGAAATAAAACAGCGCTTACAACGTAAAACTGGAGTTGTGGTGGTAATGAAATGTGGGCTACTGTACAGCCATTTGTATAGAACATTGAAACATCCATTGCTCAGCTCTTGCACTTGTAAATAATGTGGGGCCATTCACTGCGCCTGAATTCCTAATGGGGTTCTGATGCACAGACTCATTTATATCTTTTAGATTCTTTTACAATGCCACCGAGCAAAGCCCGCACGAAAAACAAAAATGACATCGAGGAAGCGGTACGCAATAACATTCTATTACACCAAACAATTTGAAGCCAAATATACCTGGTAACATCAAAAGTGACGATCTGAACCTGTGCACGGAGGGTATTAATAGTACTCATTTCGTTTTTAGTCTTTACCGAGTCATTTAGGACTTGAAAATTATGAATGGGGTATAAAGATTACAGTTAATCTGCAACAATAAACATTGGCGCTGTAATACAACGAAATTAAGCTAATTATTGAAATGGGAAAAACAAAGTGTAAATAGGGGCGTTCAGAAAAGTATTTTAGTGGTGAATGGTCTACATTGGCTGGTCAAAAAAGTGTCAAGCATAAAAAGAAGGACTTTGAAACTTACCGTGATGTTAGGGAATTTTTGCCATAGATCGAAGGATGATGAATAATAAATTATTTATATAACGTAGAAAGAAGGTCATATTAAAATGCAATACGCATGTTGTATGCTTGGACGAAAATATAGTAGACTTGCAGCCTGAAGACACCAGTTCCTTTAATCTCATCCAAAAAGCCCACTCAGCAACCCTAATAGGTGATAGCTAAATGACTGTGTGCAGAGAATCCTCAAAAAGATGGCGTCGACTTGAGAAACATGATACATCCTGTTTCGTCACTAGACAAAGATGGCCACCAAGGAGTGCCACCCTGGATTACACTGACCAGGGTGATGGCCTGATGCTGCGGTTTTGGCCGACGGGAAATTAGCAATTATGTGTTGAAGAAAAAAGACTTTTCACTTTGCTCTGCTGAGTTTTTTTAGAACTCTGCACAGTACTAGGAGCACAGAGTGGGACAAACTCTGCAAACTCTGTGAGCGGAGTGGAATTTCATGCCCAAGTCTAGTTTTTACAATAATTTTAGAATAAAAAGTCAGTCTTGATTTGGTCTTAACTCGGTATATAGTAGAGAATTTTTTTTGTTATACCTCTGCTTTGAATTAAATGTAAAGTCTCAATTTCCGTGAAACAGGCAAGTAAAGCAGACCTATTTAAAATTAAATCAAAGTCAAAAAGTGGGATGCAGTCCAGTATACAGGCATCAACATTATACTGCGTATTATCTTTAACTTCTGGGTTAACCAATTCCATGAGACCTTTTTTCATACATGAATACAAAATGGGATGGACATTGGATTCAGTGATGACTAAATGGAAAATGATGGACCAGCAGAGGACGCTTCCACTTCCTTTTGTACGCCTTGCAATTGCAGCGCTTGAAGTTACACATAATGGGCTCACCAGGGAAGAAGCAAATTGGAGACTATGCATCAACCCTTCTGACCTTTGTAATTCATCTGCTCTTTGTAAGAGATCTGTTCTCTCTTTTAAACATAGTTTTCTGCACCCTCTCTTTGTGGCTCTTCGATTGGAACTTTTCTTCCCTCTCCTTTTTTTGGAATTGCCCTTAGACTTTGACTGGGTGGGGCATGGCTCACCCACATTTGTATTCATCTTAGGGTGAGTTGTAAAAATAGGGAACACTTCTTGTTCTGTATACAAAATGCTCTCTGCAACATCTCTAACAGCAGGTATAGCCGTACACATTTCAAAGAAACATTATAGAACAAGTTGGACTTTCAACGACATGGGTTTCTTTAGAGATGGTATTGCAGTTCGGTTTTCCTGCTTGGGCGTCAAAGTTGATTCGTATCTGTGCTGTTTTATGGGCATCCTTTATGATTATCGATGAGATCACCTACGGTGAAGTCATTAGGCCAGAGCCATATCCCTTATCTTTCTTTCAGTCAATCACTACATTCAATATAGCTGTAATTGTGACAATAATAGAATCCAACCCCCCTACAAATTTTACCAACAAATTTAAGATGGAGGATAAAAGCTTCTATAAGCAAAATAGAGAAGCCGAGACCTTTACCTCGTGATCTGGGGGTGACACGGCTGATTGTCTATTACTGTCAGATCTGGCATCTCTGATAATTGCGATTGTAAAGGAGAATGATTTGAGTGTGTACTGCTAAAAAGTTACAGGCTAGTAGGTGAAAACAGAGTCAGAGAGTCCAAAGGCTGCATTTGTGATCCTTATCATATTGCCCATATTTCTTACAAAGGTCTAAATCTATATTTGGCAACGTAAAATCCTCATCCAAAGTGCATGAGGCTACTCTTTGAGCAAGACCCTCATGAGATGGTGCTTCTGGCTTACCCTGTATGTAATGAGCTATTGTTGGTGTGTCTGAGACCAGGAATCGGGAGGAGAAGATTTTAGGGTGGAGAGCACAATCTGCACTTTGTGTACCCAATTCTTCTCTTTGAAGATGCTCTATACGATGCAATATTGTTAATTTAGTCTCCACCTGGGGCATTGCTTTTGGAATGACCACCATGACGATTGACCCATTCAGGCTTTGATGCTGAGTCACCCCGTTTGGCTCAGGGTGGGATCCACATTGGCTTCTTGAGTTGCCTTCTCTGTTTCCCGAAGATAAAATATTTGATTTTTGACTTTAAGTACAGCGAAAAAGGAATCTCTTTTTCCTAGCGGATTAGATTTAGTTTTTGGGCATGTCCTCACAATTGTGCTCTTCAGATACCCTAAGTGCCCCAAAAATTGTACACCTGCTTCGATTTTGTGGGCTAAATGGCCAGCCAGATCTATTTACAGGATTTCCTCATACACTATATCACCCAAAACACACCCTACACAATCCTAATCAGGCTGCTTCTGCTTGCCATCTCCAGCTATTCTCAGGGGCACTTTTCGGCTCTGCCGGTGTTAAATGCTCTTGGAGGAGGGGCAGTCTCCCCTATATATCTCCCCCACTCAGTAATGTTTCAAGCCAGGTCCCCAATAGAGATGGTGAACATATCCACACATCTAAGCAAGAGGTGGTCACAGCAACTGAGGCTTGCAACCAGATCCTTTCAGCTTCTCTGTAGAAAGATCATCAGCATCACCAAGTTCAATTTTCAATTCTACGGTTCTTGGATCTTATGGAGCTGATACAAGGCTTGACACTTGGCAACATCACCTGTGAAGGACACTGCGACTGCATCTAATGGAAACATATTGAGTTTTTCTCGGTGTTTCCCCCAAGATTGAAAATACACTTTATAAGAACTGCAAAAACATCATCCCTATTATTATATACGGAACAAAAATGAATAATTACTGATAACACCCAATGGATTCATTTTTTAAAAACTTTGGAAAACAGTGAAAAAGCCCACTAGAGTTAACAAGAAATTAACACTGAAAACAGGAAACCCCCATTATCCTGGAAAGAGATATTTATTGTGTGTGATAAATACATACTATACAAGTTTTTTGACTTGAAAATCAGGCATAGGGTGCTGAATCAGTTATTAAAGCACCAAGCTCCATGTGTTGACCTTTTTCTAGGCTCTTCCCTGATATATTGTGCCAGGTTTGAGCTGCTGAAACCTGTCACGTGAAAACAACAGTGGTGTGATAATAACTGTGCAACTCAGAATTCAAATCTGTGCACAACTCCTGTTTGCCTACGAATCACAATTGAGTTCTGAACTTGCAAACAGGGCCATCGAAGATTAATAGTTCTCTTGAAAGAGATAGTAGAGGATTACCCTCAAGAGATTTTTATCATAAAAATGTGACCCTGGAAAAGGAGGAAAGGGGGGTCAAAATGGCTTGACTAACATCTTGGGGAGTTCAGGGGATATATAGTTCGTCATTAGGGTACCATGGTGTACTGTGTGTATGCAAAGACCACTGACCTTTCTTTCTACTATCTCCCTGCACATTAGCCGGAAATACTGCTATTGAACAAACATGGGCCAACTAGTAGTGGAGGAGGTCCCTGGGCCAGTTCACCAAGCTTCTGAGCAGGCTGAGCTGCTGCTCAAGCCGATACCCACTGTCAGCCAGTCACCTTATCTCTGCTCTCAGCCTCTCCCCATAAACTTGTTTTCCTTCCACCTAACTTTAACCTTTTTGACTTCTTTTTGCCTCCATAAACCGTTTTTTTTCCCGCCTAAACTTACCATTCTGCCTCCGTAAACAGTCAATTTTCATGCCTAAACATTAACCTTTTGCCTCCATAAAGTATTTTTTCTCACCTAAACTAAACCTTTTGCCTCCTTTCCCCCCATAAACAGTCTTTTTTCCTGCCTAAACGTAACCTTTTTCCTCCATAAACATTAAGCCCGGTTGGGTAACTCCGCTCCGCCAGCACGGAGTTTTGCATACTCCGTGCTCCGTTGCGAACACAGAGTTTAGGCAAAATTCTGACTCTGTGGAGGAGCAGAGTTAGCCCACCCCTTCACCCTCTCTAATTAATTATCATTTTTAAAAACGGCACTTACCTGCTGTGGCTGCCTCCTCCTCGCCATGGCTGCTCTCCTTCCTCGTCCTCGGCATCCTTGTCCATTGGAAACCCTTACCTTGTTCGTCTTGTGTGTGTGCATGCGCAAGATGTACAACACAGGGGTTTCCAATGGACAAGGATGGTGAGGACGCTGAAGGAGAGTGGCCATGGCGAGGGGGAGGCAGCCACAGCAGGTAAGTGCCTTTTTGAAAAAAAAAATAATTAAGCTTCCCTGTTTTCCATTTTTACTAATTTTTACAGATACAGATAGACAGAAAACCCTTTTTTTCCTTTCTGTATTTATTTTTAAACGTGGATAAAACCGGAAATATGGGTTGTTTTTGAGTGATTCTAAATGCTTTTGATCATGACTGCCAGGCCCATAGCTGTGCGGATTGACAAGCAAGGGGAAACAAAAAAATAGAGATTTTAGTGAAGCTCCTTAAACAGCAGTAGATTTGCAGAACCTTGATGCTAAAATGTACATATTTTCTTACAAGTGCACATTTTACTATTGATTGTGTATATATCATTGAAATCTGTCAGGCGTTGAGGCATGAGTGCGCACTAACTGGTTAAATAAATGCAGAAATATACATATTTCAGCTTAATTATTTCACAAAACCTAAAATAAATATGGATAAATACAGACGGAAATGAAAAAAAATATAAATACCATAAAACCGGGAGGCCTAATTATAATTAATTAGGGAGGTGGGAGGGAACAGAGTTCCACTGAGTTTTTTTCCAACTCCGCGGAATTTTGCATAGAGGCACTACGCCAGCTCTGCCCAGGGCTAATAAAGTCTTTTTTTCACCTAAAGTTAACCTTTTTGCCCCTTCCCTTTTCCTGCCTTCTCCTAACTCTGTCCAGTACCCACCTTCTCCCAGGAGCCAACTTAATGGCGGTCGCAGTGTGGCTATGCCATCAGCGCACCGTAGGCACGCCTAAGGCAAGCTCATCTGTGAAGTCCGCGTCTGGACCACTCCCAGCACCAGCACCCCTGGATCTCTAACAACCTACAGCTACTCCACAGCCAAGTTAACTGCCCTGATCCCCGGACCTCACAGTGAACTCTGCAGCCTCACTTCCCCGATTAATGACAGGACCCTTCACCTGCTGGCTTTGTCGATTCTCTTGCAGTGTTGATGCACCCCTCTTCGGAACCCAGCCCATACCCACCAACAAAAGAGAAATCCAATGTCTCGCTGATCAACGCCTGATCACTCCATAAACACGCCACAGAAAACTGGGACAAATTAACCTCCCTCACCCCGACTTCATCTGCCTCACAGAGACATGGCTCAACGCTGCTTCTGCATTGGACATTGCCACTGCCACTCCCAGCAGCTACAAGATCATACACCGAGACTGAGCCAACAAATAGGGAGGTGGTATAGCCATTATCCACAAAGAGTCTCTCAACACATTGCGCAGCATCTGCCATTGACATCCCCCTCATTATGGAACAAATCAATTTCAAAATCAACACAGACAGCAAGTCTACCATCATGGACACTCTGGTATACAGTCCATCAGGACCACACCCTGCCTTCTGCAAGGACATCTCTGACTTCCTGGCCCCCCTGGCCATATGCTCCGTCCAAAATTTTAACACTGAATGCTGTGACATAGTTGCACCCCTCCAACCTGCAAAACAAGACAGACCCTCCACACAAACCAGCTGGGTCACTCCTGAACTAAAGGCCTTCAATGAAATTTGCAAATGACTAGAAAGAAACTGGTGCACCAACAAAATACCCAATGACTGAGCCAACTTCAAAGCTGCTCTCAATAAATATCACATATGCCTGAAAATACAGAAAAGAAAGCCCTGGACACCCGCCTTGAAGCTATCTTCAACCATATTCTTCAGAATCATCAAAGAGTTCACCAACCCCATCAGCAATGTAGAACACCGTAACCCCATCGCAGGAGCTCTGCAACACCTTCGCAGACAACAAAGTCACCACCATCCACGAACACTTCGACCCAAAACCAACCTGCGACAACTTCGACGAACTTCTCAACAGCAGCGACTATACCTCAAATGCTATAATCATTATGTGGGATCAACTAACCACGCAAACCACAGCTAGCATCATGCACTCCATCCACGTAGAAGCACACAGAAACCCCTTCCCCACCAAATGTTCAGCCTGGGGTGCATCTCCATCAGTAAGGAACTCACTTCCATCCTCAACTCATCCATCACCTCTGCCTTCTTCCCAAAAGGATGGAAACATGCAGAAGTAAAACCTCTGCTAAAAAAATTCTTCCGCTGACCCAGAAGAATTCAAGAACTACATGCCCATCTCCCTACTCCTGGCTAAAGTCCTGGTGAAAGCAATAAGCAGCCAACTCTCCAACCACCTAGATATCAACATCCTCCTGGATCCATTACAATTGTGATTCTGTGCTAATCACAGCACAGAAACTGCCCTCATTACAGCCACAGATTACATCTGATCTCTCTTCGACAGGGAGAGACCACAGCACTAATCCCCCTCGACCTCTCCACAGCCTTCGACACTGTGGCACACTACACCCTTCTACATGGAGTCCATCAGATGGGGATCCAAGCAAATGCCCTTAGATGGATTGATTCCTTCCTCACCGGAAGAACCCAGAGCTTCTGCCTCCTGCCTTATACCTCAGGCCCAAATAAATCATCTGTGCGTTCCCCAAGGGTCCACACTCACTTTAACCCTTTTCAACACATACATGGATCCCTAGCCAAGTTGGTCAAATCCCATGGCATGAGCATCATATCATATGCTGATGACACTCAGCTCATCCTCTCCCTATCCTCAAACCCCACGAACACCAAAACCAAATTCCACAGGTGCATGACCAGAGTAGCGAGCTGGATGCAAAACAAATGCCTCAAACTCAACACTGACAAAACAGAAGTACTCACCTTTGGGAGCAACACCTCCCCATGGATTGACTCCTCGTGGCAAGTGGATTGGGGCCCCTCGCCCACTCCAACAGACCATGCCAGAAACCTTGCCATCGTATTCAACAACATGTTCACCATGAAGAAGCAGAAAACGCTGTCACTTCAGCCTGCTTTCTCACCCTCCGCATGCTCCAGAAAATATTCAAAAGTTTCTCCCTCAACACCAGACATAACGTCACCCAATCCCTCATCACCAGCCATCTGGACTAGGGGAACTCCCTCTATGTGGGTATCACCTCACAACTACTGAGCAGACTGCAAACCATTCAAAACACTGCAGCCAGGCTCATCTTCCCGAGAAGAGCCCATATCACCCCCCCACTTCAGAGCACTCCACTGGCTTCCCGTCCAAGAAGGTGCTAGTTCAAACTACTGCCACATCCCCACAAGGCCCTGCACAACAAAGGACTAGCCATTCTCAACAACTGACTGAACTTCCACCAACCTGGCAGACAACTAGCCTCTGCCTCTCTCTCCCTTGCCCACACGCCCGCTTCCACAAAAGCGGAAGTGACAGCTACCGGGCTGCCAAGACCTGGAATGGCCTCTCATTCCACCTCTGGACTGCTCCCACCCTACTGAAGTTTAGAGAAGGCCTAATTACCTGGATGTTTGACTGGCAAATCCCAGCAGCAGCCCCACCAACACCTAGATACCGTCATGAGTGATAAGCGTTGATTTATTGATTAAGTAATGTGCATGTACCAGTATCACCTCTTGCTTTGCATTCTCTTGGTTGTAAGCTTTCTGATTCAAAGATTTACATGTATTTGATTGCACAGCTACACATTTTCAATTGATTAAAGGTTTGTTAATCAACCCTAGCTTGGTAGTACACATTTACAACCTGATAAAAGTCTAAGGCTTGGATATTGCTTGCATCTAGAAATGTAATGTGTGGAATTTAAAAGATTGAGGCTTACAGCACTCAGAAAGAGGTTGCAGATATCAAAACTAGGATGATGGTGGTTTAGGTTATAGGCTAGCGGTCTAGTGGATCAATAAAGTGATACGAGTTCCAGCACCTCACTCGCTGCCTGAAAATGGTATGCTTTGCTTCGGTTTCTGCTCTTGCTTTAGTTCATCGCCCTGCCTTTCTATCCCACATGTTTATTTTTGTGAGAAAGTAGATTATTAGTTGGTGTGGATGGGAGTCCACTACAAATAATAATCTCACTTTTTTCCAGTAACAGTTTCAGTCATTTAAACCTGAGCTTAACATCTGATAGCTGTGGCACGTAGCAGATAGGCTTAAATTAAGAAAATGTGCACAACATTGAGAAGTACCAAAGCAGTTGAAAAGACAACACAATAAAAATTCTACTCCAATTTTAATAAAATAGAGGTCAAAATCCAGTAATGGGAACATTGGAAATGAATTTTTAAAGTTTTAAATAAAAATAGCACCAAAACGTGGTCAGCACCAATGATGGTCCACTGTTCATGGTAGACCTGAACCAAGGTGAAATTTAAGGCCGACTGCGATGGACCACTGGTTTGATACATAAACCAGGTTCAACCTGAACTGAGATTTTACCTTCAGAATTAGTCCTGAAAGCGGAAGTAAAACTCCTTCAGAGGGGCACACAGCAGGAAGAATCTTAAAAGGGCTCCATGACATTGGATGGCCATTGAATGAGGTCCCAGTGAAGCTATTTGTTTAGGCAGGAAAACCTCACAGCTGGAAAATTAAAAACTCACACCCATGGAAGCCTGATACTATTGAGGCCTTTGCCCAGTCAAGTTTTCTATGTTTGGACATATGGCCATGTCTGAACTGGGGTGGCGTGGTGAGCAAAATAACGATGGATTAAACCCAGATCTGTGACTGGGGGTGAATGTTTTGCCAATGTGCAACATTCCGTACATCATCTTGTGTGTTTTGCTGTTCGCCCTATGTGGGAAGGGTATGCCCAGACGTGGGTCCCGTGCTCAGTACAGCACTGGAGTCAAGCTATCCTGGCTGAAGAGGGGTGAAACCCCGAAACCGGTCCTAGGATGCTTGATTCCGTTCCAGGGAAGACATGGCTTGGCAGATCGGGCTGGACTGTTCCCATGAGGCACAGGGTCAAGACTGATTTGCATATGGCCATGTCTGAACTGGGGTAGTGTGGTGAGCAAAATAATGATGGATTAAACCCAGATCTGTGACTGGGGGTGAATGTTTTGCCAATGTGCAACATTCCGTCCATCATCTTGTGTGTTTTTATGTTTGGACTTAGCCATCTTTTTGGAGGTCAGCTTCCTCCAGTCAGGCAAAGCTGCGGCATTAAGCAAAGAGGACTCTCCAGGGCCGGATACCTTCTCTTCAAGGTCCCACTGAAATGGATTTGTTGCTGCAGAAAATCTTTAGGCAAGAGAAACCTGAAACTTCATCCCAGTGGCTCCTTGGTCGAATCAACTTTGGCAGGTTTGTCCTGGTTGTTCAGAGGTCTTTCAAGCTAAATCGTTTTAAATCCCAGGTTTTTCCGGATGATAGGTATAGTGGTGGGCAGAACTCATGGAATTTGATTCCACAGAAGTCCATGGAGCTACAGAACAACTAGGGGTAGATTGAACTTGTAGAATTGGACTCCAAGGAATACCTCCAAGACTCTTCAGTGTTCTGCCAACGGGCCGAAATAGACACTTAGCACTGCTTGTGCTGTGATTTAGCGTTCCACACTGAAAAATTGATTGAATGGGTACTCGAGTTGTTTTTGCTGCCGCTCAATTTGATTTTCTACTCAAGAGACAGCCTTCTGGCTGCGAATGGTGGCGACTACAGGTGACCACCTGATTAGCAAAGTCTCACCAAATGTCCTCATAGGGACTGGCAATTGCCTTAGGAAATGCCACATCACATTTGCCACTTGCTGGCTTACCTTTATGGAGCCATGTGCAACAAAATATTCCACCACGCGGTGATTGGAAATTGCCCGGAACTGTGCATTACAAGAGTAATGTAGAGTAGCTAAAATTCCACCAATTCCATGGGCAGAACGGAATATAACGTCCACTCCAATAGAAACTGTGCGAGATTCTGCGGAGTTCCATCAATGGGCAGAAATCAGCATATCTCACTGCTTTTTCTGTGATTTAGTGACGGTAGCACATTTTGTGCAGAAAGTTTCGCAGCCGCTCCCGTTAGAAAAATCTGTCCTAGTGACCAGAAATCTCACATGGGGACACAAAAGTTCACTTTTTACCTTTCTGGAGCCACTAGCAAGAATACATTTCCACCACGCAGCAATTGGCGCAATTTGGCCTCAGCTCTGCATTACAAGAGTAACCTGGAGTTGATAAAATTACACCAATACCGTGGGTGGCACAGGATATTGTGCCCACCCCTAGAGAGGAGTAATGCACACTGCTATAGCCAAGGATTCCAAGTCTTCAGGAACAACACTGGCTGGTCAAGACCTACTACAGGAGATGACACAGACAGGGTCCAGGGCAGCTTCAGTTTGACATGATTAGCTGGGCTCTTCCTTGAAAGGCTTCTTACAATTTGCAGCTTAACAAGACATCAATCAACGGACCCTTGAAGGCCACGTCTTTGTCCTGAGGAGCAGGTCCAGCACTTCATATCTCCTCACAGGCATCAAACAGTAGGTGCAAGCCTTCTTTTGTTCATCCACAGGTCAGATGGTTGAACTTCACCTTCTCTGCAGGATCATGCCCAAACATTTTGCCTTCACCCTATTGTTTTCTGAACCCTTTTTCGTTGGCTTTTAGGGCTCTAAACACTTTACCACTACTACCCAGTGGAAAAGTGGTGAAATTGTTTTGCACGTAATTCTCACATTTAAGTTAGTTATAAGTCATTATTAGAGTAGTACTACCTGTACCCCGGGCTGGTGAATTAAAAGTTATTAGTGGGCCTGCCACACTTACTGTACCACCTCAACTTAAGTAACTTTTTAAAACATGTCTCAGGTCCAGGCTGAAACCTTACTTTTTGATACATCTTTCTGTCAATATTGGGAAGACCTACGTAATGAAGTGCAGCAGTCACCTTCAAAATTGTTGTGATTTTTGGATCAACAGCGCCAAGCTAGGTTTGGTACCGAGCTTTTGTTATCTGGGTATTCTATTTGATGACCACATTCTATGGTCACCAGCAGTCACCAACAGACTGCAGTAGTTTAATAAATCCATCTCAGCACTTTTTAAATTTGCAACTAAGTTGGCGGAACAAACCAGTCAAGGAAATGTTAACTATATATACCTCACAATGGGTTTCCACAGCCCTTCATGGGGCGGGCATCTGGGGTTTTAAAAATGTAAGCTCGCTTCAGAAACTCGAGAATTAGGGCCAGATGTGCGACGTGATTTTGCATCCGTAAATGGGTTTTTAAACCCGTTTGCGCATGCAAAATCACTGTTGGCCATGTACAATTCCTAAATAGCGAGTCACAATTTATTTGCGACTCGCAATGTAGGCGTTCCCTTCCTAATTACATCTGCATTGCTAAGTGTGAATGTTTTGGCACCTCTTGAAGAGAGTGGTAATGCAGTCACATTTTGGACCCCTTCCACTGTCTCAAAAAACAGTTTTGACTGTCTCTAAAAACTGCCTGCCCTTAAAAAATTAAACGAAAACGCTTCATTCTTTTTTTTGTAAATGCATCCCATTTTCCTTTAAGGAAAACGGCCGGCATTTAAAAAAAGAAAAAGCTGCTTTATTAAAAAGCAGTCCCAGACATGGTGGTCTGCTGAGCCCAGCAGGCCACCATCCCTGGGAGTGCTGGCATTCCCAATGGGCTCGCAAATTGTGAGAGGCTCATTAATATTAATGAGCCTTGCACTTTGGGACCCCATTAGGAATCGCAAAACAGTATCATAACACTGTTTGCAATGAGTCGCAAATTGCGAGGCCCTAAATGAAAGGCTAGTACATCTGGCCCTTAATTTCTTAAGAATCTTTTAGCTGTCCCGAGCAGTTGCTCCACTTTTGTTTGCCATGCAGAGCTAGGGGCCCCTTTTTTACCCGACTTTTTATTACACAGCCTATTTTATTATGGCATAACGTTTGGAGCAGTGATTTTAGAACTTACTCCTTATTCTTTTTAGTGGTTTAAGCCTGTTAAGCAGTTTTGTTAAACAGTTTTGCACGAACTTGGGCAACCCCAAATATTTGAATGTAAAGTAATGTAATGAGGTGCTTATATAGCGCTCTATCACCCGACGGGTATCCTGGCGCTTAAAAAGGAGAGTCCCCACCAGGAGTTAATAGGGGCAGTCGAGGTGTGACACAGGAAGGGAGGAAAAGAGAGATAATATCAGAGAGAAAAATTACTCCAGCCTAGGGAATTAAAACGTTTTCAACTTTTTCCTGAAATCCATAAGACTTTGGACCTGATGTAGATCCAAAGGGAGAGTGTTCCATAGCCGAGAAGCAACGGCAGAGAACGATCTGCCACCTGTTGTGGACCGCCTGAACCTGACTACATTCATCAGAAATGCAGAAGCAGAACAAAGGTTTCTAGAATTTTCAACTGGTACACCCAACATCCTATCTAAACTGAGCACAAGAGATCTGAAGAGTTGTTAATGTCTTTTCTTTCACATTAAAGGCTCTGCAGTGAGGGAAATGGCCAAATGCAGTGTCATCAGGAAGTAATTGATACTAGTTACTGACACAACTCAGTCTTACCTTACTGTCATCCATAATCGACTTCACCCGTACCTTCTGATACGCTTCTGGCTGGATATCTTTTACCGTTTAACTACCTTTCCAGCTATTAATGATTGGTCACCGGCCCTGATTATTTTACCCTGCTAAGGGCTTTCGACTCAATGCACCTTGCACTTTACTGTCCCTATTATGCTGTACCACATAAATTGTATATTTTAGTTATCCTTTGAGACCATAATTTTAATCCGGGTCGGCCTACCTTGCTGTTTCTTCAATTACTGAACTCTTTGGAAATTTGTTATAAAATATCTTGATTTTTAGGGTCTGTGATCTGATAAAGGAAGCACATTATTAGCACTTGATTATGTTTTTCTATTTTTGTATTCTGGTTTATTATGTATTTTATATAAACTGCTATGCAGTGTGTTTTGAATTCTGTATTTGCTTGTGTATTTGCTTTTCTGACTTATAGAGCAAAAATCGAATAAAGCTGAGTTGATGATCATGATACATATGAGTCATCCCTAAGGTAGGCCCTAAAAAGCGGTTAGGAGAGGGTGCAGTGTGCAGGTGTATTTAAAAAGTAGTGCAATTCAATTTAATTCAAAACAACTTTATTGGGCACCATGACCACAAACGTTTAACAGATAGACAATACAATTGTTAAAAAGTTTAAAATTCTTGATTAGAAGATAAAATCATAGTTAAAAATAATTAAAATAAGCACCTCTTCAGTCACAAAGATTCATGTTTCTTAAAATGAGCTATACCATGTGTATCATCTCCCCGACCGGTTACTGAGCTTCATTACGTTTCCTAATACCCATTTCAGTTTTAATAAAATTCGTCACCACACTGCAGATATCGGAACTGGTCAGGGATTGCAGGTATCTAAACCCTTCAACATGAGTACAAGGAAAAATGGTCGTTAATAGGGGTACCTAAAATCTTCTCCTTGATTCCTTATAAAGTGCACAAAAGAGAATAAAGTGCATGGTGCTCTGGGGTGCCATGTTGTCACAAGGGCAAGGAGTAAGGAAGTCCATCCACCCAGATTGTCTGGGAAAAGCCACTAAAAAGTGCAAGGTGCCTAAGCTGAGTCTTATTAGAAAAAAACGTGTCTGACTATTAGTAGTAGTAAAGGACAGGTAAAATATGCTGTGGCATAAAAGGGCAGCTAGGACCAGCCGCCTCCGATTGAGAATGACGCAGGGTTGCCCGCATGTTATGCGCCTCTTTGATTATTACCTTGGCATTTGTGGGAATACTCAACGGGGTATCAAAGTACTCACCCAGCCCAATCTAAAATAGCCTATCCCTCACAAAACAAAGCCAGGGGATCGTCAATGACTTCCAAATTGATACAGTCTTCCGTGATCTCCCTGGAAAACTGTAGCTCATCGGACACCCACATTTTAGACCATAAGAGCAGGGGAGCAGAGCAGTCTTCTATATATTCCAACCCCACTTCTTGATGAGAGAAAGAAGTGGCAGAGCTATTTGGGATCATCAATAAGCGAGTTATAAACTTATTTACAACCACTTGTAATGCTCATTTTTTTTGGCACCCCATACTCCCACCCCGAAAGAAGCAACCAACAGACATTTTGCTTTATATAAAGTAACAAGCTCTGGCACTGGCTTATGGCCCAACTTACAGGCAAACCTAAACAACCCCTCCACAACTCTACTTGTTTGCTGAGCCCTTGCTGTGACCAAGGAATCCTATTTCAACTCCTTATTGAACATATTCCCCAGATATGTAAATGTTTCCACCTTTTTTATGGTCTTACCCCTTACATCAAAACTTCAGGTTTTTGTATTTTTTGGACCACATGCCATTATATACAACTTTGAAAAATTGACCTTCAGGTCTAGGGTCGATATAAAATCTGTAAAAGCATCCAATGACATTTGGAAATTATTGTCCGTCAAGGCCATAAGTACGGTATCATCCACATACGAAAGTAGTGGGACTGGGTTACCTCCAATACGGGGAAAATCAATTTTCTTGCCCAATAAAAACGCTTCCAGACCATTTGTGTAAATAAGGAAAACAAAAGGAGCTAAAATGTACCCCTGCTGAACTCCTTCAGTGGAGGCAATAGGCTTCGTCCTCTCTCCTCTTGTGCCGAATCTTATGGAGACGGAAGTGTTAGCGTGGAGTCTTTTCAGGAGTAGGATCAGAGCCTTTTCAAGGCCCAATTCTGTCATTAGCACCAACAGTTTCTCCCTATTAATGGTATTGAATGCGCTGGACAAGTCCATGAAGGCAAAGTGGATAGAACCACCCTTTGCCTTCATGTACTCGCCCATACTCAGGGATAAATCTAAGCACTGCTCTGTGGTTCCCAGCCCCTTACGGAAACCATACTGGGTTTTCAAGATAATACCCTTATTAGATGCCCAGATCTCAAGTCGCACCAAAATTACCCTACCCAGGACCTTAACAGTGTCATCAATAAGGGAAATAGGCCTATAGCAGGCGGGATCATTTCTATTCCCTTTTTGAATACAGGTACAACTATGGCCTCTTTCCAGGAGGCTGGAGCATAGTACAATTCATTTTTCCCTACTGCAAAGTCTACCTCTGCCATAGGATAACATTGCATCATCAATGAAGGACCTCTCTTCGCATTCCGTAAGTTATTCGGAACTGCTGCTGCGTGACACATTCTCACTACAGAACCTCACATCACAGCCCTGAATCACTGCTGCAAAATGCATCCCCAACAAGGGATCTCACAACTTTACACAACCAGAATTTATGGTACTTTGTTCATTGCGCCTAACTTGGTACCTGTTCTGACCCTAGCTCCATTGTGGTGACTCTGTCCCAGTCTGCGCGACATGATAGTCACAGTTGCTTTTAAGCACTATTTTTATCGAAATCTTTAAAAGTACATACCTCTGGTTCTACGGATTGGATTTGTTTTGTTTTGGTGTCACATAACTTATTAAAATGTACTCTTTTTCTAAATTGATGTAGAGTTTTTCTGGTCTTGAAGTTTTAACTTATTGATGCTTTTGTGCAGCATACATACTATAGACATTGCATCTAAATTAAGCCTGACTGTTTTTGTGCCAAGGTTCCATAGGGTTAAGCACAGGATAATTTAGTGACTTTGTGGTTTACCCTCACAAGGATTGTAGCTGTTGCTTGAGAAGGGTTTTCACCTCCCTCAACCAACAACACAATTCCTTTACGGGGTCTATGTGAGTCCACCACCAGGAATAAAACCAAAAACTTGTCAGGATAAAATACATTTCCAATAATTTAAACCTGCACTCAATGATCTGCTAACCATAGCACAGGGCAGACAGGCTTAACATAGGAATATATGTAAAATAATCTGCAAAATAGGTCAAAAGTCACAATATAATAAGAAATCCCAACACCGATTTCTAAAACTTGTGAAAAATGCAATGAGTAAAATGACACCCAAACACAAAAATCCAATAAGGGAAACCGGAGATATGATTTTTTAAAGATTAAAGGCAAAATCACCAAGATAAAGTAAAGCAACAATTAATTGTCATTAGTTTTTTTTGGGACCGAGATCTAGGCATGGTTTCAGGTGGGCCACAATGGAGCATCCTCCAGTGGGGTAATCATGTAGCTGTCTTTGACAGAGGACTTTCAAATTTTCAGAGCTTCTGAAGAAACCCTCTTGGTCACTTCTAAGGCTCCCAGGACCTCAAGGACAGGACATAGGGGACAGGACTCACTCTGGAAAAAGCCATCACCAGGGTACAGTTCAGCTTCACTTTCTACTGGTCAGCTTGGCACTTCAGAAAAAGGCCTCTTGTAGCTTACTATGTTCATGTAGCTACACAGGAGTTCATCCAACTGACCCTTGGCTACCACTTCTTAATCCTAGGTACAAGTGGGACAGGTCCGGCCTATCAAGTCTCCACACAGCTCTCATACAGCTGGTCCACTCCTCTTCTGTTTTTCTGCAAGTCCAGAGAGTGTCCTGATGAGCTGTAGGTGAGGGGCCAGTTTTGAAGGGTTCACTAGCCAATAGGTGTAGGTGACTTAAAGACAGTCCGTAACCTATGAGAAAAAGGTTTCTAGTGGCACACCTTACTACTTTTGCAGCAGCAACTATTTTGCAAACTATTCCACTGTGCACTATTCTGAGGCAAATCCAAAAAGGCAAAATCTTTTAACTGCAAAATAGAGCTTGTGTGCCACTAGGGGGTGTCTTAAGGGAAATAAACTACACCCAACTGGTTCTGGCATCAGCTCCCCTTCCCACAGGGTGGATGCCAAACTGGCTACAAGGAGCCCATCGTACAAAATGCTTCTCTTCTCAAGTCTCCCTTGATGCCTAACTATGAATGAGAAGGCCACACCCATGTCCTTTTCAAGGTAAAGCAATTTAAACCCTCCTCAGCTGCCATTCCTGAGCTGATATCTGTCACATACCACAGTTGTAGAACACGCACTACTGGATGAGCTGAATGATTAGGATGTCGCGTGCCTCAGAGGTATCACTCTCTGGTCGTTGAGTGTGGTGAATATAACTGGAAGCTAGCGTTGCCTGGGTTAGGCAACGTCCCCCTGAGCACAGCTGAGATCGCAGGAAGCGATATGGAAAGTTTGTCAGGAGAAGTTAAGCAAAGATGTGAACACCAATCTTCATGTGTGTTGACCAGATTTTATTTGATGAAACAATATTATGTCAGTTATATCGCATATCCATTCGAGTCAACTTGAGATCATTAGTATTTAACATTCCACCTCTTCCAATGCATTTCGGGCAGTTCTTGCCCTTTGTCAGAATAAATCTATACAAACATAACAATACAGAGATATCATGAGTAACCAGCCAGTTTAAAGGTTGCAGGAGTCAGGCTACACAGGTAGGTCTAATTCAATGTTTTCCGTGCCAATCTAGTGGAGGCCACAATAACTGTTACAGTCCACACATAACATTTAACTTTCATGCCATTGGTGTATTTCTGCACCATATACAGTGATGTTGGTGACAAGCCTATATATATAGTTATAGTTAGGACCACGTTTCTATTCAAAAAGCGTTTTTTGTTTTGCCAATAACTTTGGCGTCGTTTGAAGAATCTTTGTGAAATTTCCAAAACTGATGGCTCGCTACAGTCAGCTCCTGTCTTGAAAGTTTCGGGGTGATTCGTCAAGGGAGGGGTGAGAAAAAAGGGGGTCCGAAAACACATGTTAATTTCTATAGGAACTTTAGACACGGCTACAGCCCGAACTGCTGAACGGAATTACACCAAATTTAGCAAAAATGTAGGTCTTGGTCCAGGAAGCGACCTTTTATTAAATGGTGTAAATCCGTTCAGTAGTTCCTGAGAAATTAAAAAAAGAAAACTTACGATTTCTGAGCACCGAGGAGGCGTCCCGACTCCTCCTGAGCACGAGCTTTACTCTGATTGGCTTCCAACACTCCAAACCAGGAAGTGTTGGCAGCCATCTTGTGATTTGGTAACCGAGTCACAAGAAAAGAGTAAAAAAGAAGGTGAAAAACAAGAAAATGGGTAGGGTACAAACACACATACCTTCCTAGGCCTGCTCAGGGGGTCCCACAAGAACCCCCAGGGACAAAAAAAGCAGTTTAAAAAAAATATATATCGTCGAATTCACGCTGGGTGCACGAATCCGGACAAAAAAAAATGAAGTGCGGGCTTCTGTGCTTCATTTTATATAAGCCCCGAGTGGGGCAGGTCCATATTTAATTGTATGCGGGGGGCACGTGCCCTCCCCGTAGCCCCAGGGACCGCCACCTCCCCGGGGCTTTACAAATAAATGCGTGGGGTGGGTCCCAACCCCCATACAATGCCCCGGGGACTGCCACCTCCCTGGGGCTTATTTAATTGTATGCAGGGGCACGCAGCCCCACGCAGCCTCAGAGACCGCCACCTGTCTGGGGCACATACTCATTTCATTGCGGGGGTCCGTAGTGGACACCTGGCCCCAGGGACCGCCACCTCCCTTTGAAATGCTGGGAGGGGGGCCACGCGGCCTGGAGCCCTTGATGGCCCTGGGGTCCGCCAGCCCGCCAGGGCCGGCTCCTGCAATGTCCTGGGGTGCCCACCCTGGGAAATTGCTGTTTGCTATGGCAGGGCGGAAGCACGGCTCCCGCCTTGTCACAGCAGACTCTTGCTTTGGTTTTTAGAAGTGAGAGCAGGAGACCTGCTCTCGCTTCCAAAAACCAAAGCAGATTGCTTTTGCACAAGGGGAGCTGCATGTTAGCAGCTCCCCTTGTGCAAATGCAATGCCGGCTCTTGCAGGAGGCAGGGAGCCAGCAGGACCGTGGGGGTATGGGGGCTCCCCTCATGGTCCCAAATGAAGAGGCCAGGCCCCGGGGATGGGGTACCCAGGGCCAAAATGGCCCTGGAGGGAGGCCACTCGGCCCCCTCCAATAAAAATATAATACAATAAAGGCATTGGGCATGCCCGGGGGGATAGGGTCCCTGGGGCCAAAAATGGCCCAGGGGGGCCACACGGCCCCCCTCTCTATAAAAAATAAATTAAGGAATTGGGCATGCCCCGGCGATGGGGTCACCGGGGCCAATAGTGGCCCTATGGCCCACCTTCCCTTTAATTTACATATTTCATTTTTAAATATGGAAGGCCGGCACCGGGGGTTGGGGTACCAGGGGCCATAATTGGCCTCTGGAGGGAGGCCACGTGGCCCACCCTCCCCAAATTTTGTTTTAAAAAAGGCTGCCAAGCCCCACGGGATGGGTCCCCAGGGCCATAAGTGGCCCAGGGAAGGGGGGCCACGCGGCACCCCTCCCTTAAAATAAGAAATGTAATAAAAAGAAAAAAGAAACCAGCAACTCGCCGGAGGCCCTGCCCCCTCCCTGCATGACTATGCAAACGCGCCCTCTGGCGCATTCTAAATTGGAGGATTAAGTCCCCTTGAATACAGAGGGTCCCTGGGGGCCAACTAGAGGTCCTCAGGACACAAGAGGACCTCATCGCCCCACCAGTAGTGTGCCAGGAGCTGCGTTTGCAGAGTGGTGTAAAAAGGGGCGTGGCCTCAGACCACCTCTCTGCAAACCAGCTGTGCGGCGCTTACTGGAGGTACCTGGTGGGTTAGTTGGCCCCCAGGGACCCTCAGTGTTCATGGGGACTTAATTTCCCAACTTACAGTGCACTAGGGGACGCGTTTGCAGAGTGGTGGGTAAAAGGGGCGTGGCCATTGTACACCTTTCAGCAATCCCACTGTATGGGGCTTACTGGAGGTAAGAGGCAGGCTAGTTGGCTCCTAAAGGACCCCCAGCAGCAAAGGGGACTTCAATCCCCATCCAAGAGCATGCCAGGGAGCATGTTTGCAGAGTGGTGGGTAAAGGGGGTGTGGCCTGCTATGAGAATTTAGTAATCCTGCTGTGTGGGACTTACTGGAGGTTATAGGAGGGGTGGTTGGCCCCCAAGGTTGTCCTTGGGGGTCAACTGCCCTTCTTGTTACCTCCAGTAAGTCCCACACATTGGGATTGCTAAGACGTCTTCGGAGAACATGTCCCTCTTTCTCCACCACTCTGCAAACGCGCCTCCTGGCAGACTACGGGATGGGGGATGAAGTCTAATTTACTCATAAGGGACTTTTGGTGCCAATAAGATCTCCTAGTACCTCCTCTAAGTCCTATGCAGCGGAATTCCTGAGCGCTGGTCGAAGGCCCAGCACCCTTTCTCCACCACTCTGCAAACGTGAATACTACTTAAAGAAGCATCTTTCTGAACCTCTGACTTAGGGCAGAGGGATTCAAACTACCTCTATCATGTACTAGGGCCTTACAGAGGAGGTCATCCCAATCACAGGGGTACTCCAATGCATAGTGTTCCCTAGTGTATGTAGGTCTTTTTACTGTTTTCTAAGTCTCTTTTAGCATTGCACTGGCTCTAGGCCTGGTTAGTCAGAGTCAGTTACCACCAGTACCCATCAGCAAAAAGTTGGGGGCACAGGATGACTTTGCAACGAGGCCTCTTTCTGCTCCTCTGCTGGTTCTTTGTGCACATCTTTTGCTTCTTTCTGTACCTTTCTTCGTCTTTCTGGACTTCTGTTGCCTCTTTCTGCATTTCTCTTGCTTCTTTCTTCCTCTTTTTGCACATGACCTAGCTCTGTAGACATAGTTATAAAGTAGCATATAAATAACCTTTGAAATTCACTGAAAAAAACATAGGTTTCAGGGACGTTTTAGTTAGAAATGAACATTTAAAAAACCTTTGAAATTCACTAAAAAGCCATAGGTTTCAGGAACGTTATAGTTAGAAAGAAGCATTCGAAAAAAACTTTAAAATTCACTGAAAAAAACCACAGGTTTCAGGCACGTTATAGTTAGTTGGACATTTCACTTGTACAAAACCAGAGAAATTCGTCCGTTATAGTTAGTTCAGCTAACTATAACTCGCGCCTGACATCGTGTGCGTCTTCATTTTTGGACAACTTTTAGATGAATATTACCGGTCTGTCCAGGCCGGGAAGGCTGTGTTATGGTGGTCGAACCACTCACCTGAAATCCAGGTAGCTGGCAGGGGCGATGAAGATGACTATGCCCCAGCCCGTCCAGACTATGTCCCAGCCTCACTGATTATAAACAATGATTCTGGCAAATACTCTGAAAGGGAAGGGGTTTTGGGACGACGAACAAACACAGAAAGAAGATAAAACACAGCAACTTCACTTCTGGACCAGCCGGGTTCTTACATGTTAAGTCGCCTACATCTGTCTTTTTATACGAAGCACCAAGTTCAAGAGTGTAGTGGTGGATTGTTCTTGAAAGTCTTGTTATAAGTTAAATATACATAATCAGCACCCTTGGACAGACTTAAACTTAGTATTTATGTTCTGTGTTGTTTCTCAATTAACATTTTGTACTTTCTTATTTGCACAAAAAGGTAAGGTTCTTTTTACAAGTTAGTACAAATCAAAAGGCATCCTGAATAAACAAAAAGTTATCCTGAATAAACCATTGCCCAAAAGAATTACATGTTCTTCCTTTGCCACTGCAAAGATTTCCACTGCGACTGCTAAATAGAATTATTGCCCCTAGAACACAACCTTGAAGAATGAGAGCTTTAAATAACTTAAGCTTGGCCTTCATGAAATGCGAGCGCAGTGTTTCACACAAAGGATGCCAATAAAACAGGAGCTCTGTTCAATGTCAAATGTTCAATGTCAAAAACACGAGAGTTCTTTTCAAAGTCAATAAAACCCCTGAACACTAAAGCATTCAGGGGACTTAACTTCTTGATGTCTTCGATAGAGAGTTGGAGCCGGCTCTTTGATCCTCGGGAATACTTCTGTGCTCGTTTTCAGAAGGTCACAGGATGCGCTCCTCAGGTACAGTTTTCGAAGTCAAGCAAGAAATGCATGACTCGTGGTTATTTATATCCGTGAAAGGGCGTTGCCGAGCACGTGTCTAAACAGCCTTCATGACACGTTCTCTCGGCTGGTTACCTAGTAACCACCAAGCATCTCTGTTGCACGTTTCTTGCCCAGCACGTGCATAATTACAGAAATAAGCAAAATATTAAATAAACAAACATAGCTTTAACCTTTTGTGCTGGCTTTTTGAGGGAGACAAACATGATTAATGGTTTTAAATTGTGCAGAAGCACAAATTGCACAAATGACACAATTAATCAATCCTGCAGTGATGGCAGCTTGCTGATTCCTGACAGTCCTCCCCCGCAAAACCCCTGACACAGGACGTGGTTTTAAGGGGTGTTGTAGGTGGAATTGCCTGACTAAACGAGGAGCATGGACAGAGGATGCTGGTTCCCATGAATTTTCCTCTGATCCATACCCTTTCCAGCTTAGTAGGTAGTATAAGACACCGTGTTCTCTTTTGGAGTCCAAGACCTTGGCAACCTCATATTCCCACTGACCATTGACCTTAATTGGAGGAGGAGGAGGACCAGCTCTGGTTCGTGTCACATAAGGTTGTAAGAGGGACACGTGAAAAACGGGATGAATCTGATAATCACTGGGCAGAGACAATTCAACTGTAACAGGGTTAATGATTTTCTTGATTGAAAATGGCCCTAAAAAGCGGGGCTGTAGTTTCCGAGAACCCTCTAGCCGTAAATTTTTGGACGATAACCAGACCATATCTCCTATAGAATACTGAGGAGAAGGTCTTCTATGTTTGTCAGCCTGCTTTTTGACCTGTTGTTGGTACTGTAAGAGATGGGTACGCACTTGATCTTGAATTTTATGAAGTTTTGAATGATGGGAAGAGACAGCTGGAACTGTGTTGTCACTTTCAGTTTGAGGGACAGGCAACATACGTGGGTGATAACCTAGTAAACAATAAAAGGGGGAAATTCCCGTTGCTGAATGGATAGAGTTATTATAGACAAACTCTGCTAAAGGCAGAGATTTATCCCATTCCGTGGTCCACATAGAGGAAAAACAACGCAGAAGTTGTTCCATGGTTTGATTGAGGCGTTCCGTCTGCCCATCCGTCTGTGGGTGGTAAGCGGAGGACAGACGGACATCTATGTTCATAGATGAACAAAAACTACGCCAGAACCTGGACACAAATTGGGGGCCACGGTCGGAAACAATTGTAGTTGGCAATCCATGCAACCTAACTATGTGTTGTACAAAAAGGTCTGTGAGTTCTTTGGCGGAAGGCATATGTTTAAGTGGAACAAAGTGGGCCATTTTAGTCAAGTAATCTATTACCACCCAGATGACATGGTAACCATTAGACATTGGGAGATCCGTGACAAAGTCCATGCTTAGTGTGTGCCAAGGGGCAGGTGGTATGGGCATTGGTTGTAGGTAACCTGCTGGAGCAAGATGAGGTGTCTTAAATTGAACACAAATCGGACAGGTTTGAGCATAACTCTTGACATCATCATTGAGAGTTGGCCACCAAAACTGCCTTTCGCATAATTCAATGTTCTTTCTAATTCCAGGATGACCAGCAAAAACAGAGTCATGTGTCCAAGTTAAAACAGTCTGTTGTAATTCTTTGGTTGGGACATATAGACGGTCATTATGATACCAAAAATCCCCTTTTTTGACTAAATTTGGTAAAACTTTGGTCTCCCCTTGTGCTTTTTGTATGTGTGATAAAAACTCTTGTGGAACACAGAGGGCAACAACCTTATTTTCTGGGATAATTGGATTTATTTGCTCCTTATCCAGTTCAGAACTTTGATAACTCAGACGGGACAATGTGTCGGCTTTTAGTTGTTCTTTCCCAGGTTTATAGGTGATGACAAAATCGTATTCATTAAAGAACAAAAGCCAACGGAGTTGTCGTGGAGTCAAAGCTTTAACACTTTGATAGAACTGCAAGTTGCGATGATCAGAGTAGATAGTTACAGTATGACGAGCCCCCAGCAGATGATGACGCCATTCTTGAAAAGCTAACTTAATGGCGAGCAACTCACGTTCTGCCACCGTGTAATTCTGTTCTGCCGGCAATAATTTTTTTGAAAAATATGCTACCGGATGAAGGTGGCCTGAATCAGGATCTCTTTGAGACAGGATAGCTCCTACCGCCACCAGGGAAGCATCAGCCTCAACATAAAAAGGTTGCGTTGGGTCAGGGTGATGCAAAATGGGTGCTTCAGTGAAAGCCTTCTTGAGGTGTTGAAAGGCTTTTTCTGCTTCTGCCGACCAATAAAAACGAATTCCCTTTTTTAGTAAATGGGTGATGGCAGCCACAATAGAAGAAAAATTAGGGATGAAGCGCCGGTAAAAATTGGCAAACCCCAAGAATCTCTGAATATCTTTGATAGATCCTGGTGTATCCCAACGCAAAATCGCCTGTACTTTAGATTGGTCCATAGCGATACCATGTGGTGAAAGAACATAACCCAGGAACTCAACAGTAGAAACATGAAAAACGCATTTGTCTAATTTTACAAATAACTGATGTTCTCGTAAGCGTTGTAAAACTGTTCTTACATGACTAATGTGTTCGTCAGTAGAGGTAGAATAAATCAGGATGTCATCGATGTAACAAATGACACAGATATCTAGGAATTCCTGTAAGACCTCATTAATGAAAAACTGGAATGCTGCTGGAGCGTTACAGAGCCCAAAGGGCATCACTGTATACTCAAACAAGCCAAACTTCGTCCGGAAGGCCGTCTTCCATTCATCTCCATCTTTTACTCGTATGAGATGGTAAGCACCTCTCAGATCCAATTTGGTGAAGATAGTAGAATTACGTACTTGATCCAAAAGAACAGGTATGAGCGGAAGAGGGTACCTATTTTTTACAGTGACTTTGTTAATCGCGCGATAGTCAATGCAAGCGCGAAGCTCTTTTTTTTTCTTCGGAACGAAGAACAAAGGAGAACTTACAGGAGAGGTGGAATGTCTAATAAATCCCTTCATTAGCAGATCATCTAGGTATTCTCTTAGATAACGGGTCTCTGGATCAGACAGGGCGTAAACTCTGCTACAAGGCAGAGTAGCTCCAGGAATAAGATCAATTCGACAATCGTATGACCGATGTGGGGGAAGTTGGGTAGCTTGTACTTCCGAGAACACATCATGGAAGTCTTCATAGAAATGTGGCACCTTGGACTCTTGTTTTTCAGAGGTTGCGCACACAGCAGCACAATGCAAGGGTGTAATGGGTTGTTTCCCTTGTTGATAACAGGATTGAGAACAGAAAGATGAATCTAGCATAACGGTTCTTTTGACCCAATCAATCTTGGGATTGTGTGTCTGAAGCCATGGTATTCCCAGAATGGCTCCAAATACTGGTGTGTCAATTAAATCAAATTGGATTGATTCAGAATGACCGTCAGCACAAATCATGGTTAATGGTTGTGTCTGGTGTTGGATTAAGCCGGAGGTTAACTCGGAACCATCTACGGCTCGAACTGGTTCTGGAATAGACTTCTTCACGATAGGGCTGCTTAGGGTATTAGCTAGTCCTATATCCAAAAAATTGCCTGTGGCTCCTGAATCTAAAAGAATAGGAATTACTTTTCTAGTTTGTGCTGACAAAAGCAAGGTGACAATGAGAGTTAAATGTCGAGGAGTGATGGAAACAGTATTTGCCAAATACTGAGGAGAGACCCTAGATTCCAAAGCGCTCGATAAGGTGGTCTCCTTCCTTATCGGGCTGACACGTTTTCCGACTGATCATCCTCAACAATGGATAAAGCATTACAACCAACGACCTTTCTGGGAGTGGTGGGTTTCACAGTACAATCCCGGGCAAAATGTCCGGGCTTTCCGCAATATAAACATAGTTTTAATCGACGTCTACGATCCTTTTCATCCTTGGACAATGGTCCCCTGACCCCACCAATTTGCATTGGCTCCACGCTATCTGGTGAGGAATGGTTGGATTCTCTTTTCTCTTGTTTGAACACTAGTAACCTAGGGGTATCATTCCGCATTTTTTCTCCCTTGCGTTCGCCTAAACGATGGTCAAGACGAACAACCAAATCAATAAACTCAGTGCACTCAGTGGGAAGGTCAACGATTTGAGCAAGAACGTCTTTAAGGTCGTCTCGAAGTCCCCGATAAAACAATGACGTTCTTTTTTCATCAGGCCACTCAGTTTCAGCAATGAGGCGATTAAAAGAAGTGATGTATGTTAATAAATCCTTCGTGCCTTGACGTAAATTCAGGAGTTCATTATCACTAGCCTGAACAAACTGATGTCTAGCAAATAATTTGCGCATTTCTGCTTTAAAGCGCGGGAAATTATGTAAGATGGGATCGTCTCTTTCTACAAAAGGAATGGACCAATTGGCGGCTACGCCACCCAAATAAGACAAAATAAAAGCCACCTTTGCCTCATCATTGGGAAAGGCCGTCGGACGGCATAGGAAATGTAGTTGGCACTGATTTAAAAATATATCGTATTTAGCATGATCTCCGAGGAAACGTTCTGGGGGAGCTAATGGAACAGGCGTTGGAGTAGTGACTGAGACATTGATGGGTTGGGTTGATGGGGTCTCGGCATGTGCCGAATTTAAATTAAAAAGAGGTGGCTGTATCACTACTTTGGGTCTTACTGTAGAATCCCATGGATTATCACGTGGTTTGTATCGTTGCAAATCTGTCTTTAGCAGTGTATTCTCTTGTTTTAAGATTACTACCTCTTGTTGCAACTCCTGCAGTAACCTGGATAAACCCTGCATGGATAGGGAACTATCTCCTGAAGGTAAGGAATCAACAATAGGGGTATCCATCGCCCAGGCCGGCTTTAAATTTTGTGGCTTGACTTTCTGTTATGGTGGTCGAACCACTCACCTGAAATCCAGGTAGCTGGCAGGGGCGATGAAGATGACTATGCCCCAGCCCGTCCAGACTATGTCCCAGCCTCACTGATTATAAACAATGATTCTGGCAAATACTCTGAAAGGGAAGGGGTTTTGGGACGACGAACAAACACAGAAAGAAGATAAAACACAGCAACTTCACTTCTGGACCAGCCGGGTTCTTACATGTTAAGTCGCCTACATCTGTCTTTTTATACGAAGCACCAAGTTCAAGAGTGTAGTGGTGGATTGTTCTTGAAAGTCTTGTTATAAGTTAAATATACATAATCAGCACCCTTGGACAGACTTAAACTTAGTATTTATGTTCTGTGTTGTTTCTCAATTAACATTTTGTACTTTCTTATTTGCACAAAAAGGTAAGGTTCTTTTTACAAGTTAGTACAAATCAAAAGGCATCCTGAATAAACAAAAAGTTATCCTGAATAAACCATTGCCCAAAAGAATTACATGTTCTTCCTTTGCCACTGCAAAGATTTCCACTGCGACTGCTAAATAGAATTATTGCCCCTAGAACACAACCTTGAAGAATGAGAGCTTTAAATAACTTAAGCTTGGCCTTCATGAAATGCGAGCGCAGTGTTTCACACAAAGGATGCCAATAAAACAGGAGCTCTGTTCAATGTCAAATGTTCAATGTCAAAAACACGAGAGTTCTTTTCAAAGTCAATAAAACCCCTGAACACTAAAGCATTCAGGGGACTTAACTTCTTGATGTCTTCGATAGAGAGTTGGAGCCGGCTCTTTGATCCTCGGGAATACTTCTGTGCTCGTTTTCAGAAGGTCACAGGATGCGCTCCTCAGGTACAGTTTTCGAAGTCAAGCAAGAAATGCATGACTCGTGGTTATTTATATCCGTGAAAGGGCGTTGCCGAGCACGTGTCTAAACAGCCTTCATGACACGTTCTCTCGGCTGGTTACCTAGTAACCACCAAGCATCTCTGTTGCACGTTTCTTGCCCAGCACGTGCATAATTACAGAAATAAGCAAAATATTAAATAAACAAACATAGCTTTAACCTTTTGTGCTGGCTTTTTGAGGGAGACAAACATGATTAATGGTTTTAAATTGTGCAGAAGCACAAATTGCACAAATGACACAATTAATCAATCCTGCAGTGATGGCAGCTTGCTGATTCCTGACAGGCTGCACCATCACAGCATTAAAGTGGACTGTTGAGGTCTGATACACAGACATCGTTGTAACAGGATGTCAGGCCATGCATTGAACGGCTTTCGTGACCAGAGGCTCTAAGGAGAGCTATGAAAAAAACTGTGCCACAACGGAACACACAGGGGCAATATTTCATCATGGAACCACAAGTCCCAGAAAGCAATGGGAGAAGGAGATCCCTAAAGGACGTAATATCACGCATTGAGACTTGGGAACCACTGTATCTGCCAGTCACATACCCATGAACAAGGAATATTTAAATTCCGAAGTGCGTTGGGTTATAAGAAATGTCCGGAAGCAGCTGCTGTTTGCAACAATAAAGACCCTGCTATGAAAGCCGGGTTTTGCCTGACAGCATATGCATCTTCATGTTGGACAACTTTTGGATGAATATTACCGGTCTGTCCAGGCCGGGAAGGCAGCACCACCGCAGCATTAAAGTGGACTGTTGAGGTCTGATACACAGACATCGTTGTAACAGGATGTCAGGCAATGCATTGAACGGCTTTCGTGACCGGAGGCTCTATGGAGAGCTATGAAAAAAACTGTGCCACAACAGAACCCACAGGGGTAATATTTCAGCATAGAACCACAAGTCCCAGAAAGCAATGGGAGAAGGAGGCCCATAAAGGGCGTAATATCACGCATTGTGACTTGGGAACCACTGAATCTTCCAGTCACATACCCGTGAACAAGGAATATTTAAATTCCAAAACGCGTTGGGTTTTAAGAAATGTCCGGAAGCGGCTGCTGTTTGCAACAATAAAGACCCTGCTGGGTTTTGCCTGACATCGTGTGCGTCTTCCTTTTTGGACAACTTTTGGATGAATATATATATATGTATATATATATATATATATATTACCTACTGGCGGTCGCCAGTAGGTAGTTATAGTTAGGACCACGTTTCCATAGGAAATCCGCAACATTCTATTTTGAATAACTTTGGCGCCGGTTGACGAATCCTCGCGAATTTTTCAAAATAGGTGGGGCGCTACGCTCCGCTCCTACCCTGAAAGTCTCGGGGGGATTCGTCAAGCGGGGGCTGAGATAAAAGGGGGGTCCCAAAACGCGTTTTTCCCATGCATTTTTCCATAGGACCTTTAGACACAGCTACAGCCCGAACGGCTGAACAGAATTACTTGAAATTTGGCAGAGAGGTAGTCCTCAGGTCAAGGAAGTGCCTTTTGTAGGTTTGGTGTAAATCTGTTCAGTAGATTCTGAGAAAATAGCCTTTAAATCAATATATATATCTGAGCCAGCTTACGGTGCGCTTACGGTGCGCTTACCGTACGCGTACGGTGGCGTGCGCGAGCGCGATTCTGATTGGCCCTTAGATCTTAGTAAACATTCGAATCGGTCGAAACCAGAAAGCGGCGGCCGCCATTTTCTCTCTCGCACTCTGACAGGGGGTTGAAAAACAAAGTGCAAATCATGTAAAGGGGCTGTTTACACAGCTCCCAAGCACCTAGCCATGTCGAGGGAGTCCCCAACGATCCCCCCAAGTGAAAAAAGGCAATTTTAATTTTTTCGAAAATTTCGCCGATTACGCTTACCGTACGCGTACGGTAAGAAATAATAAAAAAAATATATATATATCCACATTTTCCCCACCCCGTGTGCAAAAGGTGCCAGAAGGGCACCTTTTGTGCATGGCTCATCAGATATAAACAAAACCTATATTTTACCTGTCACAACGATGCTCATCATATGACCTCCATGTGCACACGGTATGCGAAGCGCATCGTGCGTTCATGGCCCATCTAGCGTAATGTGGGCACGCGGTGCGCGAAGCGCACCGCGTGCTCACTGTGCGCGCACGGTGCGCGAAGCGCACCGTGCGCGCACGGAACGAACTGCGTTAAGTGGGCGCGCACGCCACAAATGGCGTAAAGTAACTTAGCATTTAAAAAAACGTACAAATTCACTGAAAAAACCATAGGTTTCACACACGTTATAGTTAGGAATTAGCATTTAAAAAACCTTGCAAATTCACTGAAAAAACCATAGGTTTCACACATGTTATAGTTAGCTGGACATTTTACTGATAAAAAACCAATGAAATTCCCCCGTTATAGTTACTGTAGGCAACTATAACTCACGCGACCGTAATCCTCTGCTGATGACATATGTGTCTTTATGAAAAAAAAATATTTGTAATATATGTATAGCTAAAATTTAATGGAAGAAGACATGGGCAAATAAGTGTCTAAATACAGTATTAGCATCAGCAGAGGATTACGGTCGCGTGAGTTATAGTTGCCTACAGTAACTATAACGGGGGAATTTCATTGGTTTTTTATCAGTAAAATGTCCAGCTAACTATAACATGTGTGAAACCTATGGTTTTTTCAGTGAATATATATATATATATATATATATATATATATATATATATATATATATATATATATATATACCCCTTAACGCCATTCTAGCATCTGTGGAATAAATCTTTTGAAAATATAATTGCTCGGATAGTGTGCTCGGTTCATTGCAGTAGACAAAACTAGACTACTGCTTGTGCTCGTGTGTGTATATATATTACCTACTGGCGGTCGCCAGTAGGTAGTTATAGTTAGGACCCCTTTTCCATAGGAAATCCGCAACATTCTATTTTGAATAACTTTGGCGCCGGTCAACGAATCCTCGCGAATTTCTCAAAATAGGTGGGGCGCTACGCTCCGCTCCTACCCTGAAAGTCTCCGGAGGATTCGTCAAGCGGGGGCTGAGATAAAAGGGGGGTCCCAAAACACGTTTTTCCCATGCATTTTTCCATAGGACCTTTAGACAGGGCTACAGCCCGAACGGCTGAACAGAATTACTTGAAATTTGGCAGAGAGGTAGTCCTCAGGTCAAGGAAGTGCCTTTTGTAGGTTTGGTGTAAATCTGTTCAGTAGATTCTGAGAAAATAGCCTTTAAATCAATATATATATCTGAGCCAGCTTACGGTACGCTTACCGTAAGCTTACCGTACGCGTACGGTGGCGTGCGCGAGCGCGATTCTGATTGGCTCTTAGATCTTAGTAAACATTCGAATCGGCCGAAACCAGGAAGCGGCGGCCGCCATTTTCTCTCTCGCACTGAGAGTTAGGTTGTTAAATAAAACCAATACACATGTAAAGGAGCTGTTTTGACAGCTCACACACACATAGCCATGATGAGGGAGTCCCCCAAGACCCCCCAAGGCCAAAAAAGCAATTTTTATTTTTTCGCTAATTTCGCTGATTACGCTTACCGTACGTGTACGGTAAAAAACGTAAAATAAAAAACATTATCCACACTCTCCCCACCCCCTGTGCTTTTGGTGGCCGTAGGCCACCAAATGTGCAGTGCTTATTAGTGGTGATAAAAACCACAATATTTTTTACAAAAATAATCAAAGAAAAAATTATCCCCACTCTCTCCACCCCGTGTGCAAATGGTGCCCGAAGGGCACCATTTGTGCATGGCTTATAAGCACCGTAAGCACAGTAAGCACCGCGTGCTTACTGTGCGCGCACGGTGCGCGCACGGAACGAACTGCGTTAAGTGGGCGCGCACGCCACGAATGGCGTAAAGTAACTTAGCATTTAAAAAACCGTACAAATTCACTGAAAAAACCATAGGTTTCACACACGTTATAGTTAGGAATTAGCATTTAAAAAACCTTGCAAATTCACTGAAAAAAACATAGGTTTCACACATGTTATAGTTAGCGGAAATTTTACTGATAAAAAACCAGTGAAATTCCCCCGTTATAGTTAGTGCAGGCAACTATAACTCACGCGACCGCAATCTTCTGCTGATGACATATGTGTCTTTATGAAAAAAAAATATTTGTAATATATGTATAGCTAAAAATGTATGGAAGAAGACATGGGCAAATAAGTGTCTAAATACAGTATTAGCATCAGCAGAGGATTGCGGTCGCGTGAGTTATAGTTGCCTGCACTAACTATAACGGGGGAATTTCACTGGTTTTTTATCAGTAAAATTTCCGCTAACTATAACATGTGTGAAACCTATGGTTGTTTCAGTGAATATATATATATATATATATATATATATATATATATATATATATATTCACTGAAAAAACCATAGGTTTCAGGGGTGTTATAGTTAGCTGGACTTTTCACTTGTACAAAACCATTGAAATTCCCCCGTTATAGTTAGTCCAGCTAACTATAACTCGCGCTCCCGCAATGCACTGCTGATGACGTCACATATTACATCACTCATGACATGGTCAGTGACATCACTCATGACATCACTGATGACATCTCAAATGACATCACTGATGACATCACTGATGACATCATCCAGTGAATGTGTGTTTTTCTGAAAATTAAATATGTTTTATATATGTATATCTCAAGGTCGATGGAAGAATAAATGGGCATATAAGTGTCTGAATGGATGATTTGTTTTTGAAAAATTGATTGTGTAACTGACTGATTAAGTGTATCATAGTGAATACATGGCTTAGTGAGTAATGTTTAAATATGTAAATATCTGTATCAGTCTCTCACTTTGTGTATAAGTGGCTGCATGGGTTGGTGAGTAGCTACATGGGTGTCTATATAGGTTATTAGTTGGTTTTTTGAGTATCAGTCTGAGTGTCTGCATGGTTCAGTGGGGGGTATTACGTAGTGCATAGGTGCATGAATGAGTGACTCACTGTTTGTATGTGTTGAAGACAGTGTGTGTGCAGGACTGTATGGGTGGATGAGTGTGTGTATGGGTGTGTTAGTGAGTGAATGACTGTCTCAATAGTGTCTTTATGAGTAACTACATATGTTTTAAACTAGTATATGTGACTATTGGTGTATATAAGTGAGTATATGTGAGAGTGAGAGATTGAAAGAGTTCCTGTATGAATAAGTATGTGTTTCTATAAGTGATTGTTTAAAAGACTAAGTATGTGTAAGTTTCCGTAGAAGTAAGTGTGGTGGTGTGTGTATCACTGTATATGCAAGTAAATGTATGTTTGATTCTTTATTAGCATGAGTGACTATGTGTGTGAGTAACTCTATGGATGAGTGGCATTCTGTAACAGGATGTATAGGTGTATGAGTACATATGAGTACATGTATGAGTGACTGTATAGGACTGTTGGTGAATGAGTGGATGTGTATGTGGATCTTAGAATTACGGAAGAGGTTGTTGTAACTGGTATTGGTATGTCCATTGTTTTGAAAATTTTAGTCTCTATTTTTGAATGTGTGCATCAAAGGTTATATTAGGGTGAGAGGAGGTCTGCCACTCTATCACAAGGATGATGTCATCAATGATGTCATTTGAGATGTCATCAGTGATGTCATGAGTGATGTCACTGACCATGTCATGAGTGATGTAATATGTGACGTCATCAGCAGTGCATTGCAGGCGCGCGAGTTATAGTTAGCTGAACTAACTATAACGGAGGAATTTCAATAGTTTTGTACAAGTGAAAAGTCAAGCTAACTATAACACCCCTGAAACCTATGGTTTTTTCAGTGAATTGCTGAGGTTTTTTAAATGCTAATTCCTAACTATAACGTGCCTGAAACCTATGTTTTTTTCTGTGAATTTCAAAGGTTTTTTTAAATGCTAATTTCTAACTATGCCTACAGAGATAGGACATGTGAAGAAAGAAGAAAAAATGTACAGAAAGAAAAAAAAGAAGTGCAGAAAGAAGCAACAGAAGTCCTCAAAGACGAAGAAAAGTGCAGGAAGAAGGATAACGTGCAGAAAGAACAAAAAGAAGAGCAGAAAGAAGCCTTGTTGCAAAATCATCCTGTACCCTCAACTTTTTCAGACGGATACTGGTGGTAACTGAGTCTGACTAACCAGTCCTAGAGCCAGTGCTATGTTAAAAGACACTTAGAATACAGTGAAAACACCTACATACACTAGGGAACATTATGCGTTGGGGTCCCTCTGTGATTAGCATGACCTCCTCTGTAAGCCCCTAGTATAAATAGGGCAGGGGGATTAAAACTACCTCTTAAAACAGGCCACAGGGCGTTTTTGCACATGTTAACTCAGGCCCCGTCCCCTCCCTTCACCACTGTGTAAACACGCCCTGTGTCCGTTTTTAGTTGGGAGATTAAGTTCATTTGAATCCTGAGGGTCCCTAGAGTCCAACTAGCCCACTAGGTACCTCCAGTAAGTGCCACAGAGCTGCGTTGCAGAGAGGTGTAAAAAGTGGCACGGCCTGGACCACCTCTCTGCAATGCAGCTCAGTGGCGCTTACTGAAAGCACTTGGTGGGCTAGTTAGCCCCCAGGGGCCCTCAGTATTGAAGGGAAATTATATCCCCAATTTAAAACGTGCCATAGTGCGTGTTTGCACACGTCACCTCAGGCCCCGTCCCCTCCCTTCACCACTGTGTAAACGCGCCCTGTGGCTGTTCTAAGTTGAGAGATTAAGTCCCCTTGAATCCTAAGGGTCCGTAGGGTCAAACTAGACCACTAGGTACCTCCAGTAAGCGCCACAGAGCTGCGCTGCAGAGAGGTGTAAAAAGGGGCTTGGCCTCAGAACACCTGTCTGCAGCGCAGCTCCCTGGCGCATACTGGAGATGCCTGTTGGGCTAGTTGGCCCTCAGGGACCCTCAGTATTGAAGAGGAATTAATTCCCCAACTTACAACTCACCAGGGGGCGCGTTTGCAGAGTGCTGCAAGGAGGGGGCGTGGCCTCCGGCACAATGCCAGTCTTTTATTTATTTTAATTTTTTAAGAAGGGGGCCTGTGTGGTTCCCCTTCTTATTCTAATTTATTGGCCCTGATGACCTCATCCTCCAGGGCCTGTCTCCTAATTATATTTTTTTGACCCCAATCCCCAGGGCCGGCCACAGTTTTTTATTATTTTAAAAAAATATATATTTAGAGACACACCTAGGACATGCTTGACAAACGTACGTACCTATCACCATGACCATTTGCGTGATATTCATTAAAAGGCGACTATGCATACAATGAATCCACGTGGAATGTATTTACACCACTAGTGAAGCTCTGACATGTCTGATGCCCTACCGTGCCTAATCCCGGTAGACACCCTTGTCGTTTATTTATACAAACATGGGTAGCTATTGACAGGCACATTTAATACACATGCACACCAAGCCATTCAAAGGGGATTCGACAAAAATTTGACCAAAACTATGCAAGAAATCCCCCTCAAGGTTAATAAAACACACATCCACTGCCGGATGTTTGATAATTTTTATTTTACTCTCTGGAAAGGGGACGAACATCA
Source organism: Triturus cristatus (assembly GCF_964204655.1). Taxonomy (NCBI): domain Eukaryota; kingdom Metazoa; phylum Chordata; class Amphibia; order Caudata; family Salamandridae; genus Triturus; species Triturus cristatus. The sequence continues at coordinate 467,970,844 of NC_140584.1, read as the reverse complement.
CTTGAGAGTCACAGTGCGCTCCTGGAAGAGCCCAATGCTGTGTTACACCCACCATTGCCTGCTGAGTGCCACACACCTCTGTGTTGTATTCCACCAGCTAGTGCATATGCTATGACACTCTCTAGCCCATGTGCACTGTAACACCACACCGTGAATATGTCATGCCACACTTGTCTTCGCACGGGTTATATTGCCCCATCTAACGTGCCTTCCTCGATGCCTATGTTATAACACACAGTGCTATGCCATACATATTACAATCTGGGATCCATATCTTTGTCACAGTGCATATGCAACGTTACACTCCCCAGCACATATTTTATATTACAACTTTAGAGACTAGTTAGGTTACACAACACTGCCCTGTGCATATTACACTCCAAGGCGCATATCGCATAGCACGCGCTAGTGCCTGTGCTATCTCGCGCTCTCCAATGAATCTGTCATTGCGCACAATGTATTGCATATTATATTTCACGCCCGGTTCATCTTATATCACACTTTTTGGTGCATAGTTTATACCATACACTATATCTAGTTTTCATTTTCAATCGTGCTCTCAGGACTATGTTCTATATAACACTGTGTTCACCTACCCTTTTCACGGGCATTACATTTTGCGATAGGGGGTGGAGGGTCAGGGGGTGTTTCTGCCAAGTGAGCCCGGAGTCACAGTCACAAACGTCCTCTTCTTCCTGAATAAAAGTGAGATTATGCTGCATACTTGTTCATATTTTAAGTAGTTCGTACAGACACACGTTTTAAAAACAATAAAGTTCCTAATACCCGCCTTCTCTGAACAGTTCCATCCCCCTCCTCCCTATCCTCTGTTGTGTGAATCCATGGACTAGCCTCCTCCCTCCTGCCATGCATGGTCTGATGTGCTGCCACTGCCCTCAATTTAGTATGATGTACCAGTCCACTCCTCCTGCCCTCCTTTGCCCAATTCTATGCCCCATCATTGACCTCCTGCTTAGCCTCTGTGCTTAGCTTGCTGCCCCTATTCTCCTTCCCCCTGCCCTCCGATGTCTTTGTGCATGCCCCTGCTCCATCCTTTTTGCCCACCATGTTCCATGGAACTGCCACTGCTATCTACTCTGAGTGTTCTGTTGAGCTGCCACTCCCCTCCCACCTGCCTAGCATTGTCAGATGACTGTAACCTGTCCCTGCCACATCCACCCTGCTTGTTGACATGCCATGCCCCTATCCTCTTCCTCCTGTCCTACATGGTCCATTGTACTGCCATACCCTTCTGCCCTCCTTGGTCTGTTGTGCTGCAACTGCTCCTCCTGCCTGCTCTGTGTGGTCTGTTGTGAGGCCCCTTCCCCTGAACTTTCTTGTCTGTGCACAGGTCCTGACCCTCCCTTCTATCCTCCATCGTCCTTTGTGCATGCCCCTGCACCCTCCTTCTTGCCCATCATAGCCATTGTGCTGCCACTAACCCTCCCACTTGCCATGCATGGTCTTCTGTGCTGCCATGGCCCCTCCTACCTTCCCTGTGTGGTCAGTTAGCTGCCCCTGACCCCCTCCCACCTTCCCTCCATGGTCTGTGTGTATTCCATCACAGTCTCACTGTTGCTCTTCATGGTGTGTCTTGCTTCTAGTGCCCATCCTGCCTGACCTCCATGGCTATCTTGCTGCTCCTGCCCTGCCCCCTTGCCCCCAGCCCTCTGTTTACATGTGCAGACCCCTACTCCCTCCCTCCTGGCGTGTCTGTTCCATTGTAATGCCCCTGATCCGTCCCTCCTGCCCTTTATGGTCTGTTATGCTGCAGCTTTCTCTCCTGTCTGTCCATTATGGTCAACTAGCTACCATTGCCTCTTGCCCCTCTGTTCTCTGTTGTCCATGTGCATGGTCCTGTCCCCTCCCTCTTGCTTTCTATGGATTGTTGTGCTGCACTCCCGTCCCGCATGCCCTGTGTGGTGTATTGTGCTGCTGCAAACCCTGATGCGTGCCCTGCAGGGTCAGTTTGGTGCATCTCTCCATGTCCCTCCTGTCCTCTGTTATCCAAGTCCATGTCCCTACCCCATTTCCTTCCATGATCCAATGTACCATACTTGCGAACATTTTGAACTTGGTAAGATGGAGATTTTGAAAAAAAACTGGGGTATTGATTTTCCCCTTTGAGTTACATTGAAAAAGAGGAGATTGTAGACAGGAGACAGATCAAATAAAGCTCATTTGAGCTTAAAAACATTGGACGTTTCCTGGCTGAATCGGGTCTGTTGGCATGTATGGTTGTACTACCATTGCCTCTTCCTTCTGCCCACAATGGTCTATTACATTGCCACAGACTGTCTTGCAAGTCCTGTATTGTTGGTTTGTTGCCCCTGCCCCCTTTCCACTGCCCTCCATAGTCTGTTGTGCTGCCACGGCCCTTCCTGCCTGCTTAGTGTGGTTAAATTGTTGCCTTTGCACCCTCCTACCTGCCTTCAATTTTCAGAGTCCGTGCCCCTGGCCTCTGCCTCTCAACAGTATCCTAATGAACAACTAGATTGCTAACATTCTATATTTATTACAAAAGTGTGGAACGCCTGACGTCATCTTGATGTAATCAAAACTGTAATACCTAGAGCATTTCCTTTAGAAATTACATATATGAGAGCGTCTTATTGGCATCAAAATTATGGTTAGTGCTCTAAAAGACTAAAATAAGGACATATTTTCTGAATTTTCAAATAGCGACAAAGCACTTTTAAATTATTTGTTATCTTTATGTTTTTTTATCTAGTTGACCACTTGATTAAATGTTGCACTTAGGGGAGAGGATGTGGTGTTACTTCCAGAACTGCAGACTTTGCAACTGGGGAACCAGGTTGGAGTTTCTGCTTCAGCTCGACATTCTGTGATTCTGGTCAAATCACTTAGTCTCCCCATGTCTGCAACCAAAATGAATTTGTTCTTGTGTGATGTAACCAATGCTCATGTAAAGCACTCCAATACCTGACAAGTCTGCACTATATAACACTGCAAAACACAAAATAATAAGTGTTTTGCACACTTCTGTCATTGGGCTATATTTGGGCTACATCTGGGTGATTTTGGGCTACATTTGGGCTCTTTTGTCTCCGGTGGCCATCTTGGGAGATTTATTTGTTATGAAGTTTCCTAATTTCCTCATGTACTACAGTCTCCTCAGTAGGAAATGCTTTCAGTTTTTTACTTTGATTCCATCATGAAGGTATTCAGATATGTCACACATTTGCCATAAATTCTGAATGTTAGCACTCTAGTTGTTCATTAGATCACTGTAGTAAAACTACTGTTCACCATGGAAGTCTGCTCCTGGTATTAAAAGTGCATGTTTCAGTCTGCATGTCAGAATTTTTTAATGAAATAGAAGAGGATTTGAGAAGTCACTCAACATGTGCCCTCGTTTTCTTTCTTCAGCATTAATCATAATTTCTATGACAAAATGAACCCCCTCATTGTGTTCCTTTTTAAATTAAATGTTTTAAGTGTTACCAGTTTATTCCAATCAAGATGGCTTCAGCTGTGCCATACTTTTGTCATAATGAAGACAGTAAGCGCTCTCGTTGTTTTTAAGAACACTCTGGGACATTCTGTCATTGGCCTATACTTGGGCTACATCTTGGTGATATTTGGGCTACATTTGGGCTCTTTTGTCTCTGGTGGCCATCTTGGGAGACTTATTTGTTATGAAGTTTCCTAATTTCCTCATTTACTGCAGTCTCCTCAGTAGGAAATACTTTCAGTTTTTTACTTTGATTCCATCAAGAAGGCATTCAGATGTGTCACACATTTGCCATAAATTCAGAATGTTAGCACTCTTTTTGCTCCTTAGATCACTGTAGTAAAGCTACTGCTCACCAGGGAAAACCGCTGCTGGTATTGAAAGTGCATGTTTCAGTCTGCATGTCAGAATTTTTTAATGAAATAGAAGAGGATTTGAGAAGTCACTCAAAATGTGCCCTAATTTTTCTTTCTGCAGCACTAATCATACTTTTTATGGAAAAATGAACCCCCTCATTTTGTTCCTTTTTAAATTAAATGTTTTAAGAGTTACCACTTTAATCCAAGCAAGATGGCTTCAGGTGTGCCATACGTTTATCATAAGTAGGACTGTTAGCGCTCTAGTTGTTCTTTGGAACACTCTGGGAAGCTGCAGTAGAACACAAAGGAATCAACTGACAGTCTCTGCCCTTGTTGGATGTACATGTTTTACTGAGAATGTCAGACTTCATTCTCACATGACTGAGAAAGATAATGTGAATTTACAGAAAATAAGCTCTCAGTTTAGCTTATAGATCACCTTCCAAACCTCTGTGGGAAAAGCATGAGAAAATATTTTTCTCTCAATCATGATATCCCAGCAGAAGGCTTTTTTACATGGTGAAATCACCTTAGAACATACCACAATTCCTAAAATGAGTATGGTACCATCAACAAATGATTTATAATGTAACTAAAGTCTTAAAACCTTCTATTAACTGCAATGCTTTTTAATGAGGTGCTATCATGTATATTGGTCCCAAGATGGCTGCCAACACTTCTTGGATGAAGTGCTGACAGCCAATCAAATCTCAGGATGAGATCTGTCGTTAGGCTCCGCCCACATATATATATGATTTTACTTTTGATTTTCTCAGGAACTACTGAACAGATTGACACCATATATGCAAAAGGCACATCCCTGAGCTGAGGACTACCTCTCTGCCAAAACTTCAAGTAATTCTGTTCAGCCGTTCGGGCTGTACCTTGGACTAAAGGTCCCTATAGAAAATTGCATGGGAAAAACGCGTTTTGGGACCCCCCTTTTTTCTCAGCCCCCGCTTGACGAATCCCCCCGAGACTTTCAGGGTAGGAGCGGAGCCGCACCTATTTTGAAAATTTCGTGAGGATTCGTCAACCGGCGCCAAAGTTATTCCAAATAGAATGTTGCGGATTTCCTATGGAAACACGGTCCTAACTATAACTATCTACTGGCGACCGCCAGTAGATAATATATATATATATATATACACACACATATATATACATATATATCCACAATACCATTTCTCCATGATTCCCTGCCACCGGAATCAAAAAGGGAACGGACACCTCTTTTTGCGTGCAAGTAGTTTCTTTATTTGCAAACGTGCTCAGCTGCCATGACGCGTTTCAGCCCCTAGAGGCCTTGGTCACATGACGTACCCATGATTCCCCAAGAATTTAAAGTGCCAAGTGCTAACAGGAACTGAAAACAGACTACTAGTTTGTTTTCCTTACTGCATTGTCAAAGTCTTTTTACTGACTGTACAAGAAATATATACCATGTGCTAAAAACGCAATATACTCTATGTAAACAATAACCTATATCTAGTTATCACTATATGTGCAAATAGCGCAATATCCTGTATGTAAACAATAACCTATGACCGGTCATTGCTACATTCCCAATACTCACAGTATAAATACATACAAATCACAGTTAATACTGAATAATGCATGTTTAGATCTAATGCATACAAAAGGTGCCTGTGCGGGTGTTGCAATAAAATACAGATGCGGGATAAATATTTCAGAAAACCACTATTAAAAAGTAAATAAATGACAACTCAATAAGGTTTTTATACATAGTAGTATCAGGCACTCTCTTTCATGTTTAGGCAATGACATAAGCTCAATGACAGCGTAAACATGAACAGATTTCCGGCCCAGCGCCTAATTACCTGTCTACAGATAAACTTCCTACTTTGGAACTTAGCGTAGGGCAAATATATAGCATGAGAACATACTCCCTCTCCCATTTATATATCGTTAATCAAGCGTCAGTTTTATATTTATTTCAGACGGTGAACAACTTCCTGCTGGATGCCACACTCACTCTGCACAGGCACTATATTGACTATTGCCACTGTAGTAAGACCTGCTGTACAAACGTCCTGTTAAAAATATTTGGCCTAAAAGTGCAAAAAGTGATATAAATCTAATGTTTTCTATCCAGTTTCTAAAATTAGATCCCTGTAAATAAAGTGCTAATGTGTGATTAAAATTTCTTCAGCATACCATGGGAGGCCTGAGTCGGAACGCCCAGGTAGCTAGAAAGGGGAAACAAAGTAAGTAGGAAGATGACACAGCGGAGGGGATAGCTAAAAATGACTGTTTCTGAGGTCATTTTATATCAAGATTCTATCAGGAAAACATATTGATAACTAGACACCTCTTGTGTGTGGTTTCTCACCGGAGATTGGGGGGCTTTAGATATTAAGGCCTTTATAACCAGGTAAATAGATCCTCAGTTGTATTCAAACCATTCGGGCTCTTGCAATCCAATTCTAAAATGTATTTGGTCTCAAGGCGTCTTAGAAAAGCCTCTCTATTACCTCCATGTCTAAGTGGTGGCACGGCATCAACCACATAGTACTTCAATTTGTCCAGGTCATTTTCATGGACCACGGGCTAATTCGGATCTGAGTTGGTAATGGCCCTTACGTGCCGGAGCACTCTCTTGTGGACTTGCAGTTTCATACTGCCAACATACTGCAGTCCACAAGAGCACTCCAGCACATAAAGAGCAAATTCCAACTTGCAGGTTAACCAGTTGTCTATTGTTCAGGGCTTCTCTTTAAATGGTGAAATGAAAGTTGTTTTAGTAATTCCATATTTGCAAGCTCTGCAGTTAGAACACTTAACAAACCCTCGGTGGCTAGTTAGCCAATTACTGGCTGGTTTGATCTCAGGGCTGTTATTGACCACTAGGTCTCTAATACTGGGGGCCGTTCTGTAAATGATCGTAGGGGTGCGTGATAACTTATCACCCAATATGGGGTCTCTCAAAATCAGATGCCAATTCTTAAGTATTTTGGACAAACTATCCTTTTGTTAAATGTTAGGATAAGTCTTGGATTGCTACTGATCTGATCTGTTGTATTATGGGTCATGTTTTTGTCTCGCGGTGGTTTCATTAGTAAATCATTACGAGTGGCCTAGTACGTTTGATTGCGTCATCTGTTAACTGTTTGGATTAACCCCTTTCAAGAAATCTATTTCTGCATTCGTCTTGTGCCACTACCAAATCCTCCTCCCTACTGCATATTCTACAGATTCTTAGCATTTCACCCTAGGGAATGCTGCAGATGGTATTTTTTGGATGGAAGCTGGTTGAGTGGAGTATAGTGTTGCCGACTGTTGGTTTACGATGGAGCTTGGTTTCCAACTTCCCATTTACAACAAATACTTCGACATCGAGAAAGGTAATGAAACTGTTACTGATGCTCTGGGTGAATTGCAGGTTGTACTCATTGATGTTACGTTAAGATATAAACTCTTCTGCACTACTTTTATCCCCACGCCAAACCACAAAAAGGTCATCCATGTAACGGGCCCACTTAACAATATTTTCAGTCATAATTGTCCGCATACTCGGTTGTCAAGATCATTCTCTCCCACCAACCCATGTGTAAGCAGGCATAGCTAGGGGTAAAGCTCGCCCCCATAGCTACGCCTCTTACCTGATGGTACACCTGCTGGTTAAACAGGAAGTAATTGTTTTCCAAACAGAATCTTGTGAGATCTAATAGCATTTTGTTGTGTGCATAGTACTCAATGGGTCTAGTACCCAAATAAAATTCCAGAGCTCTTATGCCATCATCATGCTGAATGGATGTATACAAATTAGACACATCTAATGCAATGAGTAAATACTCATTACGCCAGTCAGAGTCATGTATTTGTTTAAAAAAATCTGTGGTGTCTGAGATAAATGATGGAATGGTCTTAACATGTTCTTGAAGAGATGAGTCTATGTACACAGGGACATTTTCCAAAAGACCCTGTTTGGCCGATATTATTGGTCTTGCAGGTGGACGGGAAGTATCCTTATGCACTATCGGTATTAGGTACATAATGGGCATGGTGTGGTAGTCGTTTAAAAAAAATCTAAATTTGTGCTGATTGATCAAGCCCATGCTTTTCCAGGCCAAAAGTTTCAAATGAAGTTAGTTCTGTACAGCCCTGGTCATTTGTCTGTTGCTTAGTCCATAGCAATCTCGATCAGACAGTTGTCGGGATACTTCCTCCTGATATTGTTTTAGTGGCCAGATGACCACATTACCACCCTTGTCAGAACTGCGCACTACTATTGAATCATTGTCCTGCAATTTTTTGACTAGTTGGTGATACTTGTGTTGTTTTATGGTTCGATTTTTGGCCTCCCTTTGAATTTTGAAGTACAGTTTTTTCACTTCCGGTGTAACAATATCATGGAAGGTATGGACCGATCCCTCGGCATTAAGGGCACAAACATAGATTTAGGTTTAAACCCAATTTGGATGGTAGCGCTGATGTTGATGGATTGTATTTCCATAGTTCTTTGGGTGGATGTTTCCTCCGTAGAATCGGAGTTCTGATCTAAAGCATGTAAATCACACAGGATATTGACATCTGAGGCTGCTAATGTACTACCACCATTACTAGAGTTTGTTTGTGTCCTCCAATCTACTGCTTTCTTTGTCCGTTGGTGATGATATTTTTGTAATTTGAGCTTTCTAATAAATAAACATATATATGTCTGCTCCCGTTTGTGGGTAATCAAAATTGTTCTCAGGGCAATTCGTAAGTACTAATGCCAGGAGTTGTTGCTCTGCTTTATCCAACACTATTTCCGATAATTTGATAATTGTGTTAGCAGATTGGGGTTCTTGATTTACTTGTGCCGCCACCCCCCGTTGTTCGGTTTCTTCTTGTCTGTTTTTATTTTGGCGCCTTCTTCGCCTCCTTTCACGTCGCTTGACATTTCTCCTCTTTTGGTTCTCTTATTTGGATTTCTCGTGCGTAATGTTTGTCGCCTCTCCTCTACTAAAAAAAACAACTCCTCATCCAATATGTGTTTGCGTCCCCGAGGTTGATTACCCGCTATAGCTCTTGGATTGCCCTCGGATTCAGACAAAGTTTCTACCGATGACCTCAAATCTGAGATTGATGAAGCGGTTTGCAATGCCCTGCTCGGGCCCGCCACCGCTCCCCCATCCCTTTGAATATCACTACCTTTATGTACTGCTTTGGCTGCATCGTATTTGCGGGCAAAAGTAAAAATCTGACCTTGGTCATATTCATTTTTGTTCCGTTGAAACTTAAACATTTTTCATTCTTGATTACGTCCTCCTCTTTTCTCAGGTGTATGGTCATCTCCTCTCTAAGTTTTGAGTTGATATCATCCCCCTCAATAGATTGGATTAGCACATTCAGTTGGTCAATTTGTAATTTCAAGTCAGTCCTGTCTATATTGGCACACTTAATTAAGATTTCCATTATTCACCGTGAGGATTCAAGATTGCATTCCCCCCAATCCCTAAACATATTGGGATTGGGGTTATCATAACTCGGAGCAAGCATGATTTGATGTCCCCGGGGGAATCGGCCCACCTCCAAATGCTCCCACCATTTAGCTTGTTCCGATCTCATCAGCTTTTCCAGTTTTCTATAGAGTTCCCTTATGTTGGTAGTGCCACTACTCTAACTGTACATTTGCATTTCAATTTGAGCGCTGGCAACCTCCTTAAACATCTCCTCCGCTGCCTCTTCTCTACCACGTAGTACGTCGGCGGCCATAGTTATGCACTAAATGTTCTAAGTGGTGGGGAAATCAGATACCTCTCTCCTGTCCCTAGCCATACTCACCTCTCACCAGACACTGATGGCAACTCCTACCTTTTGTGCTGCCGCCTTGGATTCACTGACTGTACAAGAAATTTGGGCTGCAATTACCATATTGCTTTGCGGCCTATGCCCAGGTAGGCGGGAGAACCTGCTGTGTAAATGAATGCAGGTGTTCCAAACCAAGCTGTGACTGTCTTACCTGTCTTTGCTCTGGAAATTGGATTTACTTCCGAAACGTGTCAAGCAGATTACAGTGTTTGTTTGGAGAGCAAGAGCCTGCCGCTGACCCCACTTTATGAGATTATGTTATCGAGAGGGATTTCTCAAATAAGGGCAAACTTTGACTTTGGTATGTTTAGCGGCTTGGTCCAAGTCCCGAGATTGCCCAGCTGCAACCCCGGCTTGTTGTTGGGATGATTAACGCTTGGCAGTGGGTGTTGTGTCTACAAGCAGCGGGCACAGCATTTCTACAAACATTGACTCACTTGGGGCCATATGTAGGTACCTAAATACCGGTCGGTAATGGCCAAAAATCGGTAAATATACCGTTACCGACCGGTATTTAGGCAATTGAGATGTAGGTGGCTGGATTTCAGGATTCGGTAATTTACCGAATCGGAATTTTAAGAAATCGGTAAAATACCGATTCGGTAAATTATCGAATCCTGAAATCCAATGTAGGGGGCACTCACGTGAGTGCATTTTAGGTGTCTGGATTCGTTATTTACCACCAACTACAAGTTGATGGTAAATAACGAAAACCTTTTAAAAAGCAATTTTGTGCTTTTTGACAAGTGCCATGTGGCAGACATACATGCCCTTAGGGCAGGGGTCTCCAACCGGTCGATCGCGAGCTACTGGTAGCTCGCCGACACTCTGGGAGTAGCTTGCGCAACTTTCTAATTATAGAGACGTCATTTAAGCATTTTATTTTTTATCCCATCATTGTCTTTGCCAGCTCTAAGACCTTGCCCGCCCTCACACAAACCAGCTGCTCTGATTAGCTGAAGTGAGCTTAGCTGGGGTGGGGCGGGCCAAAGAACGTGACGTTCTTCCTGTAGTCATGCGCCACCTGCCTTTTCCAGGCAGGCACCACACTTCATAATTGCCATCTCATCCTCCTGGGAAGCTGCGCAGGACTGGTAAGTGTTCCCCCCTGATTAATAGCAGCATAGTTTGTAAAACCGGTTAAGTGCATTGTAAGACCTTTGATTTTAACATCAGCAGCCACCGCGCTTTACATCTGCCTTAAGTAACAAAGCGCGGTGGCAGCCGATATTAAAATCCAAGGTGCTTGCTGGCACTGAGCAGCTACCGCGGTCACAGCAGATTTAAAAATCCAAAGTCCTTGCCTGCATGAATTGCTTTCACTAACTACAGCACACTTTAAATTTGCCTTTGCGTGGTAGGCAGTGAAAGCTGCTAAGTGAATGCAAGGCCCTTTGATTTTAAGGTCGGATGCTTCCGCTCTTTACATCTGCCTTCGATAATAAAGTGCGGTGGCAGCCGACCTTAAAATCCAAGATTCTGCAGGCAATGAGCTGCTACCACGGTGGAGGCCAATGTTAAAAATCAAAAGTCCTTGCCTGCCCTGAACTGCTTTCACTGACTTCAACACGCTTTAAATTTGCCTTTGTGTGGAAGTCAGTGAAAGCAGTTCAGGGCAGGCAAGGACTTTGTGGCTTAGTGCATGCAAGGCCCTTTGATTTTAACATCGGTTGCCACCGTGCTTTATATCGGACTTCAGTAACAAAGCACGGTGGCAGCAGAGGTTAAAGTCCCAGGTCCTTGCAGGCACTGGGCAGGAACTGGGGTGGCAGTCAATGTTAAAATCAAAGATTCTTGTCTGCACAAACTGCTTTCACTTACTACTACAGCACGCTTTAAATTTGCCTTTGTGTGGTAGTCAATGAAAGCGGCTCAGTGCATGCAAGGCCCTTTGATTTTAACATTGGCTGCTAATGTGCTTTATTATATCTTCTTTCAATTTTAAAGCGCGGTGGCAGCCGATGATGAAATCAAAGCGCTTTACATGTACTGACCCGATCCTCCCAAAGCAGGCCCTTCACCTCTCTGTCCCATCACTCCCAGTCTCTCTGTCTCCCACACTCTTCCTTTGTGCATAGGCAGCTCTGCTTGTGTGACACAGAGCTGTGTTTTGCTGCACCACAGCTACGCAAAACAAATTGATTTGTTAAGTACTTCTACTGCTATGCATTTATTAGCGGCAGTTTACAATTTTAGTGGCTGGGCTGAGATGATGTAATTTCTTCTTGCGTGGGATTTTTCTAAGCAAGGCTCATTAGTCCTTTTACCCATGCACTTTGATCCCATTGTTGTAATGTATTTATTTAGCATGGTTCTTGAGGTGTTACTCAGAAGAATGTTGAATGAAGGACTCCATTATACTGATTTAGAAACTCATGGCCTATGTAGGAGGAAAGCAGGCTGGTGAGTGCAATAGACAACTGGAGTGTGTGAGCATGCACGAGGTGGGATCAGATTTGGCATTTGTTTTTAAGGAACAAATTCATGCTCGCTTGTCTGAGCATTTTCAGTATTTCATGATGTGTAGGAGTTTGAATTAATTTGATCTGTATATTAGATTAGTTAATGTATAAGTTTGCTTTATTTCTATTATTTCAATAACATGTAAGGTTACACGAGGGGCCTTCTGCTTCAATAATGACATTTTCAAAATAAGCAAATGGGCGCTATAATGCAGCCCTCTTTATGCATAGTCACAGAAATGTCTGAGAAATATCGGCTTTCCCCACGGTCTGGGTGGGAGATGGGAGCCCATTGGAAATACCATGAGAATAAAGCGTTCTACCAGTGTGCTATTCATGCTCATTTTCAGAAAGTTATGTTTATATGAAAATAATCCAACTATCTTTTTTTGCATGTGTTCGTATTGTTTGTAGGCGAGTCCTACTCAACAGAAGTGTGATAAGGCTGGACTAGTTGAATGTATTGTATTCCTTTTTTAGTGGATTACAAAGGCTCGTTCCTGGCTAGAACCTGTTGTTGATCAGACTATGGAGCTTTCTGTTTATTGAGGTATGCGCTGAGGGACATTGCCCTATGTTTCATGCTACTATATTATTACTGGAAGTCGAAGAGGACTGTGCAGTGAGTGCAAGGCTTAGCAGACAGTCTGTTGCTGAACATTGCACAACTATGCATTTTCTGAAAATTGACTTTGCAGAGTTAAAGCATGTGTTATAGAACTGAGTGAAGTGCTTTATAATGAAAGCAAGGCTACCACCTTTCCAAATATCGGCTATTTGTTGTTCCAATAGTCTGCAAAGGCCCGGACATGAATGAAAATCATATGTATTCATTTGTAACATAACCTTTCTCCCTTTGTTTTACTTTTTGATAATGAAGAAAGGGGAAGCCTTCTATTGCAGCAGTTTAATAGCGCTTACTAATTGTGGCACCGGAGCACTTACCTATATGGTTAGCAAGCTATGGCATGTGTAGGGTGGGTGGTTCGAAGTGTTTTCTTTGGTTTTTGATCCTATGTTGGAAGTGCTTTCTTGTCTTGCCTGATAAACACCAGGGTGAAGTTATCGTTATCATGTTATGGGACGCATTGCATAGCAGTGTGGCGAATGAGGTGTGAGACAGATATACAGTTTACTATTTAATGATTTTCAGTCTGCTGACAGCTTTGATCAGCTCTATAGTTGTATTTTGTTCATACCACAGTATGGGCCATAAAGAAATTAGGCTTAAAGACAATTAAGCAGGGCGTGGGAGGTGTCTCCGAAAAATGCGCGAGTTGCTTGGCCTTTAGTAGCTCACGAAGATTTTAACTGATCGGAAGTAGCTCTCACTACAGAAAAGGTTGGAGACCCCTGCCTTAGGGCATGTATGTGCGCCACATGTGCACACATGCACGATTCAGGGGTGCAACAGGGTGTCAATGTGACACCCTGCCACCCATGAATATGCTCCCCCTATTACCGATTCGGTATTTACCGAATCAGTAATTGTGAATGGCTTCCCATTCATTCCTATGGGCCTCCAGGCCCATAGGAATGAATTGGAAGGGATGCATTATTACCGAATCGGTAAATACCGATTCATTAAAACCGAATATTACCGATTCGGTAATAATTACCGAATGTTTACCTACATTCTATTTACCGATTCATAAATACCGAATCGGTAAAATTCGGTATTTATGAATCGGTAAATATATATTACCTACATATGGCCCTTGGGATTTTATTTTGTACAGTTCGTCAGCAGCAGCACCCACATGGGTAGTAATGAGGTTTGGACTGCAATTCCCATATCGCTTTGCAGAATACGCCGAGGTAGGCGGGAGAACCTGCTGTGAAGGGCGGGACTCTGGGTAAATAAATGCAGGTGCTCCAAACCAATATGTGGCTGTCTTACCTGTCTTTTTCTCTGGAAAAAGGATTTACTTCTGAAACGCGTCGAGCAGGTTAGAGTGTTTGTTAGAGAGCAAGAGCCTGCCGCTGACCCCACTGTATGAGATTACGTTATCGAGAGGGCTTTCTCAAATGAGGGCAAACTTTTACTTTGGTATGTTTAGCGGCTTGGTCCAAGTTACGAGATTGCCCTGCCGCAACAGAGCAGACCTACGAAGTCGGTAGACCCCAGGCTCGTTGGTGGGATGATTAATGCTTGGCAGTGGGTATTGTGTCTAAAGCAGCGGGCACAGCATTTCTACAAACATTGACTCACTTGGGAATTTATTTTGTGCAGTTCGTCAGCAGCAGCACCCACTTGGGTTGTAATGAGGTTTGGACTGCAATTACCATATTGCTTTGCGGCATATGCTGAGGTAGGCGGGAGAACCTGCTGTGAAGGGCGGACTCGGTGTAAATAAATGCAGGTGTTCGAGAGGGCTTTCTCAAATAAGGGCAAACTTTGACTTTGGTATATATATATATATATATATATATATATATATATATATATATATATATATATATATATATATATATATATATATATATTATCTAGTTATAGTTAGGACCGTGTTTCCATAGGAAATCCGCAACATTCTATTTGGAATAACTTTGGCGCCAGTTGTCGAATCCTCGTTAAATTTTCAAAATAGGTGGGGCGCTCCGCTCCTACCCTAAAAGTCTCGGAGGGATTCGTCAAGCGGGGGCTGAGAAAAAAGGGGGGTCCCAAAACGCGTTTTCCCCATGCAATTTTCCATATTGACCTTTAGTCCAAGGTACAGCCCGAACGGCTGAACAGAATTACTTGAAATTTGGCAAAGAGGTAGTCCTCAGGTCAGGCATGTGCCCTTTGCATATATGGTGTCAATCTGTTCAGTAGTTCCTGAGAAAATCAAAAGTAAAATCACATACATATCTGGGCGGAGCCTAACCACACATCTCATCGTGAGATCTGATTGGCTGTCAGTACTTCATCCAAGAAGTGTTGGCAGCCATCTTGGGACCAATATACATGATAGCACCTCATTAAAAAGCATTGCAGTTAATAGAAGGTTTTAAGACTTTAGTTACATTATAAATCATTTGTTGATGGTACCATACTCATTTTAGGAATTGTGGTGTGTTCTAAGGTGATTTTACCATGTGAAAAAGCCTTCTGCTGTGATATCACGAACCATGTTTGAGAGAAAACTATGTTCTCATACTTTTCCCACAGAGGTTTGGAAGGTGATCTATAAGCTAAACTGAGAGCATATTTTCTGTAAATTCACATTATCTTTCTCAGTCATGTAAGAATGAAGTCTGACATTCTCAGTAAAACATGTACATCCAACAAGGGCAGAGACTGTCAGTTGATTCCTTTGTGTTCTACTGCAGCTTCCCAGAGTGCTCTAAAGAACAACTAGAGTGCTAACAGTCTTACTTATGACAAAAGTATGGCACACCTGAAGCCATCTTGATTGGAATAAAGTGGTAACACTTAAAACATTTAATTTAAAAAGCAACAAAATGAGGGGGTTCGTTTTGCCATATAAATTATGATTAGTGCTGCAGAAAGAAAAACTAGGGCACATTTTGACTTCTGAAATCCTCTTTTATTTCACAAAAACATTCTGACATGCAGACTGAAACATGCACTTTGAATACCAGCAGCAGACTTGCCTGGTGAGCAGTAGCTTTACTACAGTGATCTAATGAGCAACTAGAGTGCTAACATTCAGAATTTATGGCAAATGTGTGACATATCTGAATACCTTCTTGATGGAATCAAAGTAAAAAACTGAAAGCATTTCCTACTGAGGAGACTGCAGTAAATGAGGAAATTAGGAAACTTCCTAACAAATAAATCTCCTAAAATGGCCACCAGAGACAAAAGAGCCCAAATGTAGCCCAAATATCACCCATATGTAGCCCAAATGTAGCCCAATGACAGAAGTGTGCAAAACACTTATTTTTTGTGTATTTGCAGTTTTATATAGTGCAGACTTGTCAGGTATTGGAGTGCTTTACATGAACATTGGTTACATCACACAAGATCAAATTCATTTTGGTTGTAGACATGGGGAGATTAAGTGATTTGACCAGAATCACAGGATGTTGAGCTGAAGCAGAAACTCCAACCTGGTTGCCCAGTTGCAAAGTCTGCAGCTCTGGAAGTAACACCACACCCTCTCCCCTTGGATGCAACATTTAATTAAGTGGTCAACTGGATAAAAAAACTAAGATTACAAATAATTTAAAAGTTCTTTGTCGCTATTTGAAAACTCAGAAAATCTGTCCTCATTTTAGTTTTTTAGAGCACTAACCATAATTTTGATGCAAATAAGACCCTCTCATATATGTAATTTCTAAAGGAAATGCTCTAGGCATTACAGTTTTGATTACATCAAGATGACGTCAGGCATTCCACACTTTTGTAATAAATATAGATTGTTAGCAATCTAGTTGTTCATTGGGATACTGTTGAGAGGCAGAGGCCAGGGGCACGGACTCTGAAAATTGAAGGCAGGTAGGAGAGTGCAGAGGCAACAATTTGACCACACTAGGCAGGCAGGAAGGGCAGTGGCAGCACAACAGACTATGGAGGGCAGTGGAAAGGGGGGCAGGGGCAACAAACTAACATTACAGGACTGGTTTCAGCCAGGAAACGTCCAATGTTTTTAAGCTCAAATGGGCTTTATTTGATCTGTCTCCTGTCTACAATCTCCTCTTTTTCAATGTAACTCAAAGGGGAAAATCAATACCCCAGTTTTTTTCAAAATCTCCCTCTAACCAAGTTCAAAATGTTCGCAAGTATGGTACATTGGATCATGGTAACCAGGAGGAATTGGGGTAGGGACATGGACATGGATAACAGAGGACTGGAGGGACATGGAGAGGTGCACCAAACTGACCCTACAGGGCAGGCATCAGGGTTTGCAGCAGCACAATACACCACACAGGGCACGCGGGACGGGAGTGCAGCACAACAATCCATAGAAAGCAATAGGGAGGGGACAGGACCATGCACATGGACAACAGAGAACAGAGGGGAAGGAGGCAATGGTAGCTAGCTGACCATAATGGACAGACAGGAGAGAAAGCTGCAGCATAACAGACCATAAAGGGCAGGAGGGACGGCTCAGGGACATTACAATGGAACAGACAAGCCAGGAGGGAGGGAATAGGGGTCTGCACATGGAAACAGAGGGCTGGGGGCAAGGGGGCAGGGCAGGAGCAGCTAGATGACAATGGAGATCAGGCAGGATGGGCACTAGAAAAAAGACACACCATGGAGAGCAACAATGAGACTATGATGGCATACACCCAGACCATGGAGGGAAGGTGGGAGGGGGTCAGGGGCAGCTAGCTGACCACACAGGGAAGGTGGGAGGGGCCATGGCAGCACAGAAGACCATGGCAGCACAATGGCTATGATGGGCAAGAAGGAGGGTACAGGACCATGCACAAAGGACCATGGAGGATAGAAGGGAGGGTCAGGACCTGGGCACAGACAAGAGAGTTCAGGGGAAGGGGCCTCAAAACAGATCGCACGGGGCAGGCAGGAGGAGCTGTTACAGCACAATAGACCAGGGAGGGCAGAAGGGTGTGGCAGTAAAATGGACCATGGAGGACAGGAGGAAGGGGATAGGGGCATGGCATGTCAACAAGCAGGGTGGATGTGGCAGGGACAGGTTAAAGTCATCAGACAATGCTAGGCAGGTGGGAGGGGAGTGGCAGCTCAACAGAACACTCAGAGAAGAAAGGAGTGGCAGGTCCATGGAACATGGTGGGCAAAAAGGATGGAGCAGGGGCATGCACAAAGACATCGGAGGGCAGGGGGAAGGAGAATAGGGGCAGCAAGCTAAGCACAGAGGCTAAGCAGGAGAGCAATGATGGGCCATAGAATTGGGCAATGGAGGGCAGGAGGAGTGGACTGGTACATCATGCTAAATGGAGGGCAGTGGCAACACATCAGACCATGCATGGCAGGAGGGAGGAGGCTAGTCCATGGATTCAGACAACAGAGGATAGGGAGGAGGTGGATGGGGCAGCAAGCTAACTGTTCAGAGAAGGTGGGTATTAGGAACTTTATTGTTTTTAAAATGTGTGTCTGTGCGAACTTCTTAAAATATGAACAAGTATGCAGCATAATCTCACTTTTATTCAGGAAGAAGAGGACGTTTGTGACTGTGACTCCGGGCTCACTTGGCAGAAACAGCCCCTGACCCTCCACCCCCCATCGCAAAATGTAATGCCCGTGAAAAAGGTAGGTGGACGCAGTGTTATATAGAACATAGTCCTGAGAGCACGATTGAAAATGAAAACTAGATATAGTATATGGTATAAACTATGCACCAAAAAGTGTGATATAAGATGAACCAGGGCATGAAATATAATATGCAATACATTGTGCGCAATGACAGATTCATTGGAGAGCGCGAGAAAGCACAGGCACTAGCGCGTGCTATGCGATATGCGCCTTGGAGTGTAATATGCACAGGGCAGTGTTGTGTAACCCAAGTAGTCTCTAAAGTTGTAATATAAAATATGTGCTGGGTAGTGTAACATTGCATATGCACTGTGACAAAGATATGGATCCCAGATTGTAATATGTATGGCATAGCGCTGTGCTTTATAACATAGGCATCGAGGAAGGCACGTTAGATGGGGCAATATAACCCGTGCGAAGGCAAGTGTGGCATGACATATTCACGGGGTGGTGTTACAGTGCACATGGGCTAGAGAGTGTCATAGCATATGCACTAGCTGGTGGAATACAACACAGAGGTGTGTGGCACTCGGCGGGCACTGGTGGGTGTAACACTGCATTGGGCTCAGCCAGGAGCACGCTGTGACTCTCAAGTGAGGTTAGTCTCCTTTCCAGAGAGTAAAATAAAAAGTATTACACATCCGGCGGTGGTTTGATTAACCGTGAGGGGAGTTTCTTGCATAGTTTGGTCGAATTTTTGTCGAATCCCCTTTGAATGGCTTAGTGTGCGTGTGTATTAAATGTGCCCGTCAATAGCTACCCATGTTTATATAAATAAACAACAAGGTTGTCTACTTGGAGAGTACCCACCGGCGGGGGGGCCGGGATTAGGCACGGTAGGGCATCAGACACGTCAGAGCTTCACTAGCGGTGTAAATACATTCCATGTGGATTCATTGTATGCATAGTCGCCTTTTAATGAATATCACGCAAATCGTCATGGTGAAAGGTACATATGGTTTGTCCAGCATGTCCTAGGTGTTTCTATAAATATATATTTTTTTTAAATAATAAAAAACAAAGGCCGGCCACGGGGGATGGGCCCCCTCCTAAAGAATTTTTTTTTAAAAAGGCCATGACCCGGGGGTTGGGGCCCCGGGGCCGATTAAGGCCTTGGGAGGGCCAAATGAATTTTTTCTAGGAAAAAAATTAGAGTGCAGGCCCTGGGGGATGGGGTCCCCAGTGCCAATAAATTAGAAAAAGAAGGGGGGCCACACAGCCCTCCTTCTTAAAAAAATAAAAATAAATAAAAGACCAACATCGCACCGGAGGCCACTCCCCCTCCTTGCAGCACTCTGCAAACACGCCCCCTGGCCAGTTGTAAGTTAGGGAATTAATTCCCCTTCAATCCTGAGGGTCCCTGAAGGCCAACTAGCCCAACAGGTATCTCCAGTATGCGCCAGGGAGCTGCGTTGCAGACAGGTGTTCTGAGGCCACGCCCCTTTTTACACCTCTATGCAACGCAGCTCTGTGGCGCTTACTGGAGGTACCTAGTGGGCTAGTTTAACCCTAGGGATCCTTAGGATTCAAGGGGACTTAATCTCTCAACTTAGAACGGCCACAGGGCGCGTTTACTCAGTGGTGAAGGGAGGGGACGGGGCCTGAGGTGACGTGTGCAAACACGCCCTGTGGCACGTTTTAAGTTGGGGAAATAATTCCCTTTCAATCCTGAGGGACCCTGGGGGCCAACTAGCCCACCAGGTGCTTCCAGTAAGCGCCACTGCTCTGCATTGCTGAGAGGTGGTGCAGGCCGTGCCCCTTTTTACTCCTCTCTGCAATGGCGCTTACTGGACGTACCTAGTGGGCTATATTGCCCCTAGGGACCCTTAGGATTCAAGGGGACTTAATCTCCCAACTTAAAAAACGGCCACACGGCGTGTTTACACAGTGGGGAAGGGAGGGGACGGGGCCTGAGGTGACGTGTGCAAACATGCCCTGTGGCGCGTTTTAAGAGGTAGTTTTAATCCCCTGCCCTATTATATACTAGGGGCTTACAGAGGAGGTCATGCTAATCACAGGGGGACCCCAATGCATAGTGTTCCCTAGTGTATGTAGGTGTTTTCACTGTATTCTGAGTGTCTTTTAACATAGCACTGGCTCTATAACTGGTTAGTCAGACTCAGTTACCACCAGTATCCGTCTGAAAAAGTTGAGGGTACAGGATAATTTTGCAACAAGGCTTATTTCTGCTCCTCTGTTTGTTCCTTCTGCACGTTATCCTTCTTCCTTCACTTTTCTTCATCTTTGAGGACTTCTGTTGCTTCTTTCTGCATTCCTTTTTTTTCTTTCTGGGCGTTTTTTCTTCTGTCTTCACATGTCCTAACTCTGTAGGCATAGTTAAAAATTAGCATCTAAAAAACCTTTGAAATTCACTGAAAAAACCATAGGTTTCAGGCATGGTATAGGTAGGAATTAGCATTTAAAAAACCTTAGAAATTCACTGAAAAAACCAAAACGTTTCAGGGGCGTTATAGTTAGCTGGACTTTTCACTCGTACAAAACCATTGAAATTCCCCCGTTATAGTTAGTTCAGCTAACTATAACTCGCGCGCCCGCAATGCACTGCTGATGACGTCAGATATTATATCACTCATGACATGGTCAGTGACATCACTCATGACATCACTGATGATATCCGGGGAACTAACTGCTAAAATGTGGGGGTCCTTTTTGGACCCCCATTCCCCAGGGATCACCACCTCCCCGGTGCCTTGTAATTCTTGGGAGGGTGCCCCTGTTGGAGCCTGTGATGACCCTTGGGACCACCACCCCCAGGGCCGGCTCCTACAGTGTCCATAGGTTCCCACCCTCGGGACACTGTTGTTTGCTACAGTAGAGTGGGAGCATGGTCTCCCGCCCTATCGTAGCACTCTGGTTTGGATTTTGGAAGAGAGAGCAGGTAAACCCGCTCTCTCTTCCAAAATCCAAAGCATGGGTAGCGGCATGTTAGCAGCTCCCCATGTGGAAAAGCAATGCCGGCTCTTGCAGGACACGGGGAGCCAGCGGGACCGTGGGGGCATTGGGCCTCCCCCCACGGTCCCTTACGAAGTGCATAGGCCCCGGTGGATGGGGTCTCCGGGGTGAATATAAATTACTGGTAGGAGCCGTTTTTTTTTAACCGAAAAATTTGGAGTCGTGACCCTAGCATGGCACTCAGCGTGGCTGCCTAGTGTGCACGCGAGGGGTGCGCGACTCCCAGCGCAGCCCCCTGGTGTGAACACGAGGGTGCGCAACTCCCAGCGCAGCCCCCTGGTGTGAACGCGAGGGGTCCGTGACTACTAATCGTGCTGGGTGCGTGACTCCAAGTACAAATAAATAAGAGTTTTTTTTATTAAAAAGCTATATTATATGTTCGCATCTTGGGTGGCTCTAAAAAGATCCCTTGTGTTTATTGGGAGATTTTTGAAGCTACATGTAAGTGCCGATGCAAAGTCTGAAGTTGTTGAGAAAGCCTCTGTTTCCCTCATCTGTGAAATGTACACCATCTCTCCTGTATATGCCATCCATATTAAAACACAGATTGTTGTTGTATATGGACCCCATACTATGGTCTCTGAGATAAGCAGAAACAGCTTTATGGACATTTTTCTAGCTTTCTCAATCTGAGGACAAAATTGATTGGACCACTTTCATTTCTGTGTTTGGCATATGTTAAAGTAGACAAAGGCAGTTTGGGGAGAAAGCAACATCAATTCTGCAAAGGTGTCCTTCATTAGCATTTCCAGACCTACCCCAGTCAATGTGCCTAGGTCATTGCCACCACAGTGCACAATCATGAGGTCAGGGGGTTGGAAGTGCATAAAGGATTTAACCAATGGCATCAATTGGTGCAATTTAATCCTCTCTGTCCAATCCATTTAATATCTACATTTTGTAAAGCTAGGTCTTTTCAGCATACCTTTTGCACCAGAAAACATAGCTGTGCCCACAATCCACTCTGAAAGCATCTTGAAGGGATCGCTGTACGTAATCAGAAGATGTCTGTACCTGAGGTAGGCAGGTGGTAGAATGAAATCTATCTAAAATGGTGGTCAAGATGCTGATTTTAAGAAAGTAGAGATTTGATTGGCTGTTTAAGAACACTCTACATTGTAATTTAGGGTGCATTTTACTTTGTTTAGAAAGCATGTTTCTTATTAGTTATTTCGAAATGTTTGAAAGGTACAGCAGAAAGGATAAGGGCATGCTTTGCAAAGCCAACCACACCTGCTCTTGTAATTTGCAATATTGTGTGGTGAACTTGTGACCTGGCAGCTAAGTTAAATGTTGCATGACCTGTTGCTATGGAAACTGATATTGAGGACAAGGGTTGAAGATGTCAGTTGAAAAGTATTATTCTCTATGACCAATGGAAATTCGTTTTTCAATTTGAAAAACACTGGGAAGCAATGTCATTTGTGGGTTATGTGTATATGTATGGGAAATTTGAGGGAAAGTTTGCCATTACTGGTTTTACATTGGAGAGTGTGCTCATCTACATTCTCTGTGTGAAAAAGAAAATCCTGATTGAGTGTGTGAGATTTTTCATTCAACAGATTTATTTAAAAGGTGAGTTATATTTTTGAGAGATTTATGTAATATAAATTTGACATTTTTATGATACTTTGCTGGTTAAATTAATTTATTAAATGTACTGATATATATTGGGATAATTTCTATTGTACTTGAAGTTTGTTTAAAAAATAGTTTGTGCACTAATATATATATTATTAAGTGTCTTGAAAGGTATAGTTGAATGATGCTTTTTATCTATTAATAATTGGTTTAATATGGATAAAGAATGTGTATTTAAAAAAAGTTTATATAAGGTGCAGTTTATGAGGCATGCATATTTCTTCTCAGTAAAAAAGGTACAGTTTAATAAAATGGCATTAGTATAGATAGTTTGTTAAAATTAGGTACAACTGTGCTGTTTGCAAGATGATCATATAAGGTGTTAATGATTACAATTCTGTTATTAGTTTATACAGTTTGTGTGGTTTTAGAAATCCTCATAAAAACTCTGTTGTTGATTACTCTTCTTAATTAAGTCTGTTGAGAGGTACAGTTTGATGATGTTGCATATTTCTATATTTAATTGGAAATATGTATTTAAAAAGAAAAACACTACATTTTACTCTTTGTGGCATGTAGTAGTTGTCTCCTTAAAGAGAATAGTATATCATGAGTCATGTATTTGTTTAGATTACATTTACATAGTTGTAGCTATATTTAATGAATTAATGAGAGGTACCTGATAGATTACAGGAGTGCAAAGGTAGTGAATATGTGATTTTACAAGTGCATGAGAAGTGTTTTTGTGGTTCTATAATGTCTAATTTCATAGTTAGTATATAGGTAAATGTGCACTACCTATACAGTCCCATAACCCCCTGCAGTCTACTAATTCACTCCTGCAAAAAAACAAGAATTATCCATGCAGTTTAGTAATCACAGTGTCAGTCTCTGCCCAGTCCTCCTAACATCCTGACAGGAGGATATCCTTATTTAATCACTATGACAAAACAGAAGCCCTTATCAACTCACCCTGCTTTCAACTACCAGCAGTCTACCTACCCAGTCACTGTCCATGCACTTGTACAATCACTCAGGCATAAAAAGACAATGTGCTACAGTCTAATGTGCACAATCTATGCAGGCCCCTAACCCCCTATAGACTGATGATTCACTCCTGCCATGATCCAGAGAGTACTCATGTAATGCCCCAATCACACTATCACTCTCTGACCACTCTTGCAATCATCCTCACATAACTATGTCCTTATCTAATCTCTGTGCTGAAACACAACCACCTATAAACTCACCCTGCTCTTAGCTACCAGCACTCTATCTACCCAGTTACTGTCTATGCACTTGTAGAATGACTCAGGCATTAACACATGCAGTGCTACAGTCAAATGTGCACAATCTATGCAGGCCTCTAACCGCCTGTAGACTACTGATTCAGTCCTGCAATAATCCAGATAGTACTCATGCAGTGCCCCAATCATACTATCACTCTCTATCCACTCTTGCAATCATCCTGACAGAAACATGTCCTTATCTAATCTCTCTGCCAAAACACAAGCACTTATAAACTCACTCTGCTCTCAACTACTAACATTCTATCTACCCAGTCACTGTGTATGCATTTGTAGAATCATTGAGTCAGGCATTATGAGATAGAGTGCTACAGTCAAATGTGCAAAATCTATGCAGGCCCATAACCTCCTGTAGACTACTGATTCAGTCCAGCAATGCTCCCGATAGTACTCATGCAGTGCCTCAATCACACTGTCACTCTCTGTCCACTCTTGCAATCATCCTGACAGAACCATGTCCTTATCTAATCTCTGTGCCGAAACACAAGCACTTATAAAATCACCCCACTCTCAAGTACCAGCACTCTATCTAGCCAGTCACTGTCCATGCACTTGTAGAATCATTGAGTCAGGCATTAAGAAATATAGTGCTGCAGTCAAGTGTGCACAGTCTATGCAGCCTCCTAACCCCCTATAGACTACTGATTCACTACTGTTATAATCTAGGTAGTAATCATGCAGTGCCCCAATCACACTGTCACTCTCTGTTCACTCTTGCAATCATCCTGACAGAACTATGTACTTATCTCTAACCCTGGGCGTTATACTACGCTTCGCCCACGTAGTGTACGTAGCGCTGCCTGCTTCGCAGTTTTCGAAGTAGGCGAAGCAGGCAGCGCTACGCACATGCCAGGGCGAAGCATAGCTGCCTGCCACCCACCACCCTTCTCCCGCCCGCCCGCCCTCCTTTTAAAATAATATCATGCATGATAAAATAATTAAATGTAAAGACTTACCTGCAGCGCTGCGTCTCCGGTGCTCCCTCTTCCTCGTTTCCAACTTCTTGTGACAAATGCGCATGCGCGGACGCCCGTGCATGTGCATTTCTCGCAAGAAGTTGCAGGTACGTCTTTACATTTAATTATTTTATCATGCATTATATTATTTTAAAAGGAGGGTGGGCAGGAGGTGGGCGTCGCATAGTGGGGTTACGCAGAGCACGCGAGTGTGCGTAGATTTGGGCACACTACGCGCTGCACCACGTAGCCCCACTACGCCCAGTCTTATTTATCTAATCTCTGTGCCAAACCACAAGCACTTATAAACTCACCATACTCTCAACTACCAGCACTCTATCTACCCAGTGACTGTCTATGCACTTGTTGAATGACTTAGGCATAAAGAGATACAATGCTACAGTCAAATGTGCACAATCTATGCAGGTCCCTAACCCCTTGTTGACTACTGATTCCGTCCTGCTATAATCCTGATAGTACTCATGCAGTGCCCCAATCACACTGTCACTCTCTGTCCACTCTTGCAATCATCCTCACAGAACTATGTCCTTATGTAATCTCTGTGCCGAAACACAAGCACTTATAAACTCACCCTGCTGTCAACGACCAGCACTCTATCTACCTAGTCACTGTCTATGCACTTGTAGAATGAGTCAGGCATTAACACACGTAGTGCTACAGTCAAATGTGCACAATCTATGTAGGCCCCTAATGCACTGTAGACTACTGATTCAGTCCTGTGATAAACCAGATAGTACTAATCCAGTGCCCCAATCACACTGTCACTCTCTGTCCACTCTTGCGATCATCTTGACAGAACCATGTCCTTATCTAATCTCTGTGCCGAAACACAAGCACTTGTAAACTCACCTGCTGTCAACTACCAGCACTCTATCTACTCAGTCACTGTGTATGCACTTGTACAATGACTCAGGCATGAAGAGATACTGTGCTACAGTTAAACGTGCACAATGTATGCAGGCCCCTAGCCCCCTATAGACTACTGATTCACTTTTGCAATAATCTAGGTAGTACTCATGCAGTGCTCCAATCACACTCTCACGCTCTCTTCACTGTTGCAATCATCCTCATAGAACCATGCCCTTATCTAATCTCTGTGCTGAAACACAAACACTAATAAACTCACCCTACTGTCAACTACCAGCACTCTATCTACCCAGTCACTGTGTGTGGACTTGTACAATGATTCAGGCATGAAGAGTTACTGTGCTACAGTTAAATGTGCACAATGTATGCAGGCCTCTAACGCCCTGTAGACTACTGATTGACTCCTGTAATAATGTAAGTAGTACTCATGCAGTGCCCCAATCACTCTATCACTCTCTCTCCACTCTTGCAATCATCCTCACAGAACCATGCCCTTAACTAATCTCTGTGCCGAAACACAAGCACTTATAAACTCACCCTGCTGTCAACTACCAGCACTCTATCTACTCAGTCACTGTGTATGCACTTCTACAATGATTCAGGCATGAAGAGACACTGTGCTAAAGTTAAATGTACGCAATCTATGCAGGCCTCTAACCCCCTGTAGACTACTGATTCACTCCTGTAATAATCTAAATACAACTCATGCAGTGCCCCAATCACTCTGTCACTGTCTCTCCACTCTTGCAATCATCCTCACAGAACCATACCCTTATCTAATCTCTGTGCCGCAACAGAAGCACTTATAAACTCACCCTGCTGTCGAGTACCAGCACTCTATCTACTCAGTCACTATGTATGCACTTGGACAATGACTCAGGCATGAAGAGACACCGGGCTACAGTCAAATGTGCACAATCTATGCAGGCCCCTAACCCCCTGTAGACTACTGATTCATTCTTGCAATAATCTAGGCAGTACTCATGCAGTGCTCCAATCACACTGTCACTCTCCACTCTTGTAATTATCCTGACTAAAGATATACATATAGAGTGGCCTAGCCACTAACACAAGTACACCTACAGCATTCACTGCACTATGCATGCACACCTCTAACCACATACATACTATTGGAACAATCCTGTAAATACTAAGGTACTACCCATGCAGTCTAGCAATCCTTCTCTTACTGCTATGCACTTCCTCAATCATCCATCCAGCACTATGTGCTTTTCCTATTACTCTGCAATTCGTAAGCTCTTATGGAGCAGATTTACAAGCCCCCTGCGCCACTAGTACAACACTCTTTGTGACGTAGTGGTGCTGCTGGGCTCAGGTCCATATTTACAAGGAGAGGAAAAGCCACTCTGCATGGCTTTTCCTCTCCTTGTAAATACAGCCCCTTCACTTCACTTTCTGTTGAAGGGGTGTTCCATGGCTGTTGCTGTGGAAGTTCCCACACAACACCCATGGAACAAGATATCTCTAGATTTACAAGAAATCATAAATCTAGACATATTTGTGAATGCTGCACCACTCTAGAGGTGGTGTAGCAAGACACAACGAGGAGAAATGTTTTCATTTCTCCTCATTTTTTCTTCTTTCAATGCGTGCTGCATTCTACACCACACATTGAAGGAGGAAAATGCCTTTAGTGATTGTTTTTGTACATGAACGTGTCCCTTCCTGCACAAAAACAATCTCCTCATAATGCAGGTATCCTTGCACCATGGTGCACGGGTGCCTGTGCCTACAGCCCTGATTGCTGAGCATACTTACACCAAATTTGGCAGGGAGGTAGATGCTGGTTCACGGAAGTGCGTTTTGCTTATTTGGTGCAAATCCATTGAGTAGTTGTTGAGAAATGTAAGTTAAAAAATATTGTGATATCACTGGCTGCGGATATTTTGTGGTGGCTTCGCGATGAATCTCGACTGCATGTGCCAATGGGAATGTTCTGATTGGCTGGACGCAACTTGAGCAGATAGTTGTGGCTGCCAATTTATCTATCTGGAATGATTCCTGGAAGTGAACATTTCTGAAAAAGCTAACATATTGGGTGACAGTAGAGGTACTCTGACCCCATGTTTGCAAATGGGGATGTTAGTGACACAAGATATGTGTCCAGAATTAGTTTTTTTAATCGTGCTCAATATACATGACAACTTCACGACTGCCAGTGCGCCCCTCTGTACCGTCGTGGGGACATCGTGACTAACTTTTTGTCGCAAAAATTGATGAAAATATTAAAAGATATATCAAAGAATCATTAATAGCCATTGTCATAGAGATATTGAGTTTATATTTTTGATAAATGTTTTTATAGAGTTAGTTATATAGTGAATTATCTACTGTGATGATTAAAATGAATAATATAGTTATAATTTTAGGATGTGTTGGTGGTCATTGGATGTCTGATTTTGTTTTCCGCTTTTGCAACGTGTCAGCGAGCATTGTGATTACCAATGTCATCGCGACCTCCGGCATCACCGTGAAAACATAAAATAGGTTTTAGAGATGGTTTTTATAGAAACTCTCTAGAAAAATATGACTTTAGAGAAAATTGTAAGAATCCCCTAGTGTGTAAAATACTGTAATATGTGTGGATATATGTGTTTTAGACTTTATGGAAAAGGCGCGATCATCGCGGTTAACAACGTCATCTTGATGTTATGAATAACATAAAAATGGAAAATAGGTCTGAAAGATGGATTTTAAATTAACTTAGTACAAAAACATGAGTTTAAACATGTTTTTAAAGAAGTTTGTATATGCTAATATGTGTAGGATACTGTTCAGAATGGATTTGTTACATATTATTTTTGATGTGTTGGTGGTCATTGAATGTCTTTTCTACTTTTTTCAATGAATCTCTAACGTTGTTTTAATTCTATTTCCTAACGATTACGTCCATGTAACCTTTGTTTTTTCAGTGAATTTCTAAGGTTCTTTAAGATTTATTTCCTAATTGTAACCTGAATGTGAGTGGCTGTATAAGTTGGAGACTGGGTGTGTGAGTTGCTGTGTAGGTCTATGAGTGGGTTTTGAGTATTTTTGAGGGTGAGTGACGCTGTGTGAGTGACTGTATGGATCTGTGAGTGGGTGGTTGAGTGGCTGTATGGGTTGGTGCTGTATGGATGTGTGAATGGGGTTGTGAGTTGTTTTGTTGGTGTGTGAGTTGGTGTGTCAGTGGGTGTATGGGTTTGTGAGTTACATACTACTAAGATGGAAGGGTCAGCCCCAAACGGGCCATGCCTCCAGATGATTTTGGACTTTTGCATATTTGTAGTCATTGAAAGGGAGAAGAATGGATTCTACTCTCACCAGGAGTGGTCATGAAAGAACCCATTCACCACAGTAACTACAGATTGTAGTCTGAAAGATCAATCATGCATTTGCTTTTACTACAGATATAATATTGTTTTTCAATGTGAACTTACAGAGAAAACACACTTTGTTTGCCTTTGTGAAGCCCAGGCAGTTAAGATAATTTGTCCTTTACAGAAGTGGAGCTTCAACTTGGGTACCTGCAATATGTACGTTTGTAAGTGCTTTCTTTTGAGGTTTAATTTCTGTGAATCGAGCATCAGGGCCAGAAAGGAACATCACCTGCCCGTTTATCCAACAAGTTTTGCATAAAATGCCTACCCAGCTTATACTGGTTAATTAGTAAGTGCTGCCTCATTTGGTAAATGCCAAGTGCATATTCTACAGTACAACTAGGCCTGGGCGAAAATTCCGTTTCGCTCACGGAAATTGCGATAATTTGACATTTTCGCGTTCCACGGAGAGCGCGAAAATGTCAAAATTTACGCAATCCGCATCTTACCGGTAACTTTTTCTTGCTTGCGCTGTAAAAAAATACATTCTCGCGTGTGTGCGATCGCCTTACCTGAATCCCCGCGTTCGCCGACAAGTTTTCCCGATCCGGTTGCGTTCTCCACGAGATGTTGGATTGTTGGTAGCCATTTGCGCTGTCTCGCGACAGTTCACGCCCGCATTAACGTCATTTGTCATGCGATCACGTCATTCGTCGCGTGATCACGTCATTCGTCGCGCAATCACGTCTTTCTTCTCGCGATCATGCACCGCGAGAGCATGAGATGATCGAGATCTCGAACACGTCATTCTCCACTGCGAGCGAGAGCATGAGGACGTGAGCACGTCATATCGAACGCAAGCAGGCAGGACAAGTGAAAACATACAGTACATACCCCCCTCCCAGCTAACACCCACCCTAAACAAAACTAAATCCAAACAAAGAAAACTGTTGTCGCTACAGTGACAGTACACCCTATCAGATGTTTGGCATCGGGTGGTTGTCAGGTCTAAGATCACAGGTGGAAGGGAAAGGGAAGGTATGGGGTGGGGAGAGAGCGGGGGTAGAACAAAGGGAGCAGGGAAAAAGGGGGGTTGGAAAACAGGACATGCACTAGAAATCTAGTCAACCCACAGGTAGTGATCAAGTGTCCTCGCCGCATTTTACCATTGTAGCCTGCGAGTCCTCTGACTTCATATTTACACATATTGTAATTAATGTTTGTGATCAGTAGCTTACTAATATAACAAATAAAATGAGATTGTCCTTAACAATTTTATGGTTGAACACTGTTTTATTGTATTTCCTGTCACTGCGAATAGATCAGCGTTCTTCACAACGTCGCAAATATCAGATGACTATGAAAGAAAGGGATTTCATTGGACAAGACACTTTTGATTATTCTACAAAGGAAGTCCCCACCCAGTTTTCTTATCTTCAGACTATCAGTGCTGAGATTGGAGGTTCACATTTCAGCACCTGTTCTTTTCAATTTGAACATTGATTTGGTTTATTTTTGGAAAACTATTTCCAAATAAAATGGTATCTGGTGGCAGTGAGATCAGCAGCTACACCTTGATGAAGACAGCTCTTTGGAGGAGGAACCCCTGGAAAAGGGGCAATCAATTGCTTGGGTGTTTTTTACCATCCCATTTGGGGAAAAGAAATTGGTTGCTAAGCATGTGAAGTGCTCAATATGGGAGAAGACCCTCTCAAGGGGGTACATTCAAGAAGTATTTGTACGGCACAATAAGTATGTTGTATCATCTGAAGACATGCCACGCTAAGGAGTTGATAAGAGCACAGAGGCAGCGAAGTGCAGGGGATCCATCTACTTTAACTACAACACCAATTGCTCCTGGAGATACTCTGCCATCTGATGTCCGTCAACAGTTCCCAGAGAACTCACCAGAACTCCAAAGAATTAGCACTTTTTGTTTGGACTTCAAAAAAAGTCCTTATTATAATGAACAATCTATTGACACACTTTTGGAAGTTGCAAAAGTGCATATGTATTAAATACTATTTTATTTTTTGAATGACACTTGTTTCCCCAGTTTTCAGTTTTTTCTTTTAAAACATTTTCCAGTTACCATTTTACTAGAGCCAACTTTCTTGTTTTAAAAAAGATAAACTGTATGTATGTGTATATATGTAAAAGAAAGAGTATGAGAGTGAGGGAGTTTCTGTGTTACTGAGTGAGTTGGTGCATGAAAGAGTAAGTGGTTGTATAAGTGTTTGAGTGAGTGGGTATTTTGGGTCAGTGAATGGGTGTGACGGTCGCTGATTGGTTTTGTGCATGACTGTGTAAGGTGCATGAGTATCTGTTTGGGTGAGTGAGTAGATGCAAGACTGTCTGTATGGACGAGTGAGGGTGTGTGGTAGCAGCTGTATGGGAAAGTGAGTGCTTGTGTCAGTGACTGTATATGTGTGTGAGTGGATGAGTGAGTGACTGTATAGGTGATTGAGAATGTGTGTCAATGACTGCATGGGTGAGTGAGTGGGTATGTCAGTGACTGTAAGAGTGAGTGAATGGGTGTGTGATAGGCTGTATGTTTGAGAAAGTCTGTGTATT
This sequence comes from Triturus cristatus, assembly GCF_964204655.1. Taxonomy (NCBI): domain Eukaryota; kingdom Metazoa; phylum Chordata; class Amphibia; order Caudata; family Salamandridae; genus Triturus; species Triturus cristatus. Next base: position 467,938,942 of record NC_140584.1, on the reverse strand, counting down.
AGTAGCCATATGGGTGAGTGAGTGGGTGTGTCATTGACTAGATAGGTGTGTGACTGGGTGTGTGAGTGGCTGTATAGGTGAGTGAGTATCTGTGTTAGTACAAGTACAGGTGAATGAGTGGGTGTGTTAGTGACTGTATGACTGTATGAGTGGGTGTGTCAGTGACTGTATGGGTGAGTGAGTAGGTGTGTGGCAGGCTGTATGGTTGAGTGAGTGCATGTGTTAGTAGCTATATGTATCAGGTTACAAGCAATCTTACCTGTTTATTGCTTGATGGTTGATTTTGCAGAGACGTTATGGACCAACTTCCCGTTATTCTAACTAAGTCCCTGTGATGTATTTATAAAGGATGTATGACGTTACAACGCATGCTGTTACAACAAAACTGTTACAACGCAAGTGGATTTACAACGCATGCCATTACAACGCAAGTCTTTACATCGACTTGCGCTAGATGGCGTGCTAACATTAGAAATGTGTAATTTACTATTCCAACTCCAGTCCACTTAACAGTAGGGAAGGTGTTGGGATAGTAAACTACACTATTTGTAATGTTAGCACGCCATCTAGCGCAAGTCGATGTAAAGACTTGCGTTGTAATGGCATGCGATGTAAATCCACTTGCGTTGTAACAGTTTCGTTGTAATGGTAGTGCATTGTAAAAGTTGCGTTGTAAAGGTTGTTCCCCATTTATAAACACTAAGACTGATCAGTTAGAATTTAGGGAGGAGGGCCGGATCAGGGACGCTAGCTGTTCCTGGTTGTCCACCTGCGAGGCAACAAGGAGAGCTAATTTTAGTAAAACTCCTCCTATCTTATAGTTTTTTCATAAACCTTTCTTTAATACAATTATTATGTATTCAATCTTCACAAATCCCTACCTGCGATCTAGGAAGAATTGGCGTTGCGTCCGTGTTGTCGTAGTGAAGTGGAAATTGTCGTCTCTTGGTCAAAGGAGGAGTTGTTGTTAGGGAAATATTGTGTTCACCTACATGAAAGTTAAACAGATAAATAAGTTACTGATTTTTTCCTTTTAATTTCAGTGCCCAAGAAACTCTTGCGTATTACTCTGAATTCACTTACTCCTTGATTATCGTCGTTTTTTCTTATCTTCACTACCTATATGTAATAGGGAATAATAAGAATATACACTCTAAACAATGTTGACTGAGCTAAAGCCTAACCGAGCTAAAGCCTAACCGATTATTAAATGAGCTGACAATAACATTTTGTTCCCAAAAAACAACAAATACAATAATCATATGTTCACAAATAATGTCTTTTCTCTTTCAGGTTCCGAGTTCTGAATGATTGCCTTCAAAACAATGTCAGGTAAGTGTCCTCAGTTCGAATTTGCTGCTTGCTTGCGGTGGGCGCCAGAATTCTCAAAAGGAGAAAAATGTTCACTTAGCTTTTGTTTGTATTGCAGACTCCAGCGTTGCCGGTTCGTGCCTCGGCTGAAATCCACCGAAAGCGAAACGAAGTCTTGGCCTCCGGTGAGAAGCGCGTTGGAGAAATCTTCAGGTAAGCGCTGCAGGAATCTTTGAGTAAGCGCACCCAATGCGCGAAGGAAGGCAAAGCATCTTAGCGTTGTTGGGTGTGGCTATTTATACCCTTGCCACACCCGAACACGATAACTGACGCATAGCGCACGTTTCTAAACATGCGCCTTGCGTCTGAGTGTCCTTCTTCCTGTCACTATGCTAACGAAAAGAGCTCTTTGTCAAGGAGCTTAGAAATTACACCAATAACAAAATATACATTTCGTGGAAGTCAAATATGATCAACAAAATATACTGGATTTCTGTAACAATGTTTCACAGCACATTATTTAACTTGCCCCATACAGTGTTAGTTCCAACAAAACAATACATATGTATATGTATAGCGCTAAGTACCCTTATGATCAATAAACACATAAATACATTGGTGTGCAGGATGCACGGGTCAGGGGTGTTTTTTTTATACTAAATGATATTCGTTTTTAGATCACAATGTCTACGCTATGTGGTGCTGTCGATGGTATCATGACAATATGGATGAGTGAGTGGGTGTGTCAGTGACCATAGGTGTGTGACTGTTAGCTGTATGGGTAAGTGGGTGTGTCAGTAACTTATGGGCGGTTGACTGGGTGTGTCAGTGACTGTATGGGTGAGTGGGTGCATGTGTTAGTAGCTATATGGGGAGTGCATGGGTGTGTCAGTGAGTGTATGGGTATGTGTTGATGTATGGATGATTGATGAATGTGTTGATGTATGGATGATTTTTATATGGGTAAGTTAGTGAATGTGTGAGTGCTTGTATTGGTGAGTGTATCAGTGCTTCTATGAGAGACTGTGTGTGTGTGTGTGTCACTAGCTGTACTGTTTACTGACTAGCTGTGTTAGTAGCTGTATAGGTGACTGAATCGGTGTATGATTGACTGTGTGAGTGAGTGGGTGTCGGATTGGCTATATGGGTGAGTGCATGTGTTAGTAGTGGTATTAGTGAGTGAGAGGATGTGTTAGTGACTGTATACATGTGTGACTGGGTGTGTGAGTGGCTGTATAGGTGAGTGAGTGGTTGTCTAAGTACCAGTATAGGTGAGTGAGGGTATGTGTTATTGACTGTATTGCAGAGTAAGTGGCTCTGTCAGTGATGGTATGGGTGAGTGAACACATGTCAATGTAAGAAGCTGGCTCTCTATATATTGTTCAGAGAGTCCAGTGGGTCCCCAATTGGTTTACAGAGGCAGAAATAGTTAATACTAAAGCTCTCTTTTGTGGTAGTGTAGGTGAGTAGTTAGGCTTATCAGAGTTTAGTGCCAAGCATTTGTTCTACTCACAAAGGCAATAAATAGGTCACACACTCAAAAACAATAAATCCGAGACCAAATTAGAAAAATAGCACTTCATGTGTTACATGTTTTAAAACCAAGAACTTAGTTTAAAGGTAATTAGTGTTTTCAATAGCAATATTCACAGGTAAGTAAAGCATTCAAACCTGTGCACATTTGCGCATAATGGAATCCAACGGGAGGAAAAGTCAAAGATACATAAAGGTAGGTAAAGTTGGTTTCAGGGTGTCATCTTCAGGGTTCAGAGTTGTAGTGGGCTAAGGTCCAAATTACTACCCCAGGTTATACCAGGAACAGGGTGGTGGTGAGGCTGGTAGCTGGTGTACTACGGTGAAGGGGGCCATTCAAAAACAGGCTACACAGGGAGACTTGCAGACAAGTATGACCGTTCCCAAACAGGGGCGTAGGTTGCAACGGGTCTTGAAGCAAGTGGGCACAGCCAGTTTGTCGGGACCTGGGCTGGGAGACTCTTGTGCACAGTGGTTAGATCTGCTGGGCCGAGTGCGCATAGACGAACCTTGCAGTCAGGGACAAACATCTTGCAAGGGCAAAATTGAAGAATTTGGGTCACTCTTGAAGTGGGCCTCATTAATGCTGATGTCTCTTGATGGCTACTTGGTCTTGGTGCAGTGAGAGTCTGGACTGGACTCTCACTGTTGGCCTTTGGTGCAGGGTGTCTGGTACCCTGGGGGTTGGTACTGCATGGCTCCGGTTGGTCCTGGTGTCTTCACACTTGATGGGGAGACAGTTCTGACCTATCAGCAGCATCAGTCAGGCCGGGGAGCTGCAAGGCGGTGGACCAGAATCTGCTTGTCGGTGCCTGTGGACAGCAGGGGAGTAGCTCCTCTGCTCCAAGGGAGACTGTCAGTGATTTTTGAAGTGATAGCACTTTACCCAAGGCTTTGTTAGTCCCCCAGTTTGCAGGACGAGTCACTCTGTCAAGATTGTTGAGAGAGGGCTGAGGACAGCAGGGTTTCATATCAAAGTCCAAAGTTCTGCTGCAGTTCTCTCACCAGTGACTCTTCTTCATCCTTCTTCTGTGGATCGGTTGAATCTGAGTTCTTTGCTTCCAGAGTTCCACCTAAATAATCAATTTGGGGGCATTAAGAGGAGTGACAAGTAGAAGCCAATGGGCTGCCTACCTTTATGGTGTCTGCAACCTCTATATGACCACTTCCTGTGGGAGTTGGTCAGACCCCTGACCCTGGAATGCTAATTTCATCCAAAATAAGATGGAAGAATCTGAAAAATGGGGTCTACAGTAGCTGGCTCGCCTTAAGGGTGGTGCTGGCTAAATGTGCAGCCACCTCTTAATCTTACAAATTTTCCAGCCTTTCCTGCCACCAAAAAGTGAGGTCAGGACAGGGGGGTGGGCATCTCCACTATCTCATGAGTTCCAGGTCACATAAAGAAGGTGGTAGGGCCTTTGAATCTGCCTGCCCTGGAATGAATATCCTGGGTGGAGGAGGTGTGAACACCTCTGCCCAGAGCAGGCTTTGTTCCTGGCCTCCAAGTGCAAAGGTTCTCACCGCAGGAGGTCAGAAACCTGCCAATGGTGGTTGACTGGTTGAGACAGTGTGCGTTTGCCATAGGCCTGCATGTGTTCTTTATTTTGGCCATGCCTCCTTGCTGGTTGTTGTTGTGATCATGTGGCTGGTGGCCAATTTGTGTAGGCAGCCAGTGTGCTTTTGCCATAGGCCTGCATGTGCTCTTTGTTCTCCATGCTTTTGTGCTCATTGTTGTTGTGGACCATGTGGTACTGGCTGGCAGCCATTTTGTGCATCAAGCCAGTGTGCCTTTGCCCTAGGCTTGCATGGAAGGATGAGATATCAGTTTAATATGCTTGAGGCGTGCTGGTCAGAACCTTTTTCGGCAAACTTGTGCCTGCTGTACTGGCCTTTGGGGAGCAAGCTGGGAGCAGCAGTCCTGCACCAATAGTACCACCCTAACCTAAGCCCAGGACCATGTCTGTCAGTGAGGCAGCCACTGCAATCATGTTGCCGCTGGCGAGTCGAGACGTTGAATTGGATTTGCCAGGAAACAGAGCAAAGTGGACAGCAGCCGAAGCCAGCAATAGTTAATCTTCCTGATGCTGGAGCAGCACAGGAGGTTGAGCTTCATTCTGAGCAAGAGCCTCCCCTGCTCCGAGGGATGTGGCACAGGTAGCACAGCCACCAGCTCCCGTATTTGTGATGCCTCAGTTGAGACCTGCACCAACCATTACCTCAGAAAAATCAGTGAGGCAGTTGGCGACATGCCCATCTACCTCCTGTTCTTCTTCAGGCATTGGCAGTGGCACAGAAAAAAAGCCTTTTCTTCTGTTTGGGACCTTTTTAAAGGTTGCAAAGAGGGGGAGCACACTGCAGAATGCAGCATTTGCCAAATTAATGTTCATTGCGGTAAGCCTGGCCCAAAGTATGGTACTAGATGGTAAACATTCCATTTGAAAAAACATCGCACATTTGCTGAACGTGGTCATGGGGGTGAGGAGAGCCGGGGAACATCGGCTACAAGTCCAATTATGGTAGGAGGTGATGGTGATGAAGAAGAGAGTGACATCTTCACACAGAGATAGCCGAATCACCCACCTCAGTGACTTCACAATGGCACAAGACTCTGAGTGAGATGGAGACACTATGGCATACAGTGACTGTGCCACCACAACACAAATTGAGTGTACCATCACCTTTGACTTCCCAAAAGACGCCTGTGTCAGTAGCCCTAGAAAAGAAGAAAATCCAGCCTACTATTATGGGCCTGTTTTAGCAGTAGGGGCCCTATAAGAGGAACAACCCAATTGCACATTTGTACAATGGGAAACTTGCAAAAATGATAATGCTGGACCTCCTTTTTTCTTTGATGGAAGGAGTGGGATTCTTTGAAATTGAGTTAGCCAGCTGTCCAAAATGGAAGGTACCAACTCAGACCTATTTTGTCAGAGTTGCTGCTCCAGCGCTGCATCACAATGTGATGCAGTTGGTTGGACAAGCTTTGCAGCAAAGTGTTGTTTACACCATGAACCTGATGACAGAAATGTGGACTAGTCATTAGCCGACTGATTACATGAGCATCACTGCACACTGGATCTCTTTTGCGGGTGTAAAGCAAAAGATATCTGCAGGTCTTGGGCCTGAAGAAAGTTTTAAGAGCTCTCGGTGGCATGCAATAGTGGCCATGTTTGCCATGGAGAAATCACATACAGCTGTGAACATCTTGGAGGAGTTTAACTGCAAGGAGTATGGATGGCTGCAACCCAGAGGTCCCAGAAATGGATTTGTTGCCACGGACAATGGCAGTAACATAGTGAAGGCCATGTCAGATGGAGACTATTACAGTGTACTGTGTTTGTTCCATTGCACCAATCTGGTGGAGCAAAAATTCCTCAAAGAATAAGACATAGCCAGCAATATACTGACCACCTGTGGAGGAATTTGCACTCATTTCAGCCATTCTTTTTTAAAGCCAGGAAATAGTTGCGGATTATTCAGCATAATAATAGAGCACCAGTGAAAGCCCTGATGCAGGAAGTGCCAACATGTTGGAATTCAACCTATTTATTGTTGCAATGTCTGTTTGAATAGTACACACAGATCAATGGCTATGTCATTCTAAGAGGAAGGGATGCAATTGGGAAAGTTATGACCATGGATGCAGACAATGAGGCCTAGTCAAATATCTGACACCGATGCTAATTCTTTTTGAGGTTTTCACACAGGAAGTTAGAAAGGAGGACAGTAAGATGGGCCAAGCTACCCCATTGTTGCATCTCCTATAGGAACAGGTAAAGAAGGTGTCTGAAAGGTTCATCCTTGCAGGTGTGAATGAAAACACAGAAGCACACGGCTTGGTTGAGAGCTTAATCCTTTGATTGGCTTCTAATGCAAGGCTGCAATCCTCCCCACTTTCATTCCTTTTTCTGCAGGGGATGTTTAAAAATACAAGAGGTAAATTGCAGAGCAAGCTGGGGACCTGGAAGAAGAACGGCTGGAACAAAGAGTCCCACCCTGCAGTTCTGGGTGCCACCTTCAACTTTCAGAGAGGGCAGTCTTGTCTCACAGCAGCCCACAGTATCATCAACCAGAATACCAGCAGCAACAGAAAGACCAGATCCAACCTCTGCATTGTATTGGTTTCAATCAGCAGGCTTAAGTCCAGTGCAGAGGTGATGGCAAAAGAGGTTGAGCAAGTGGCAGCACAAATGACCATCCACAGGATGTTCTAGGCCTATTTGGATGATTCAAAAATGGTCTATGTGAATCAAAATCCATTGATGTATTGGTATGGGAAGATGGACCAATGCCCAGAGCTCAGCAGGCTGCCAATACATTTTATGGCTTGTCCTGTAGCCAATTTGCCTGCTAAGCATGTGTTCAGTGCGGCTGGTGCAGTTATTACAGTGAGAAGAACCAGTCTCTAAACCTCAAAAAGTGGAAAGATTGACTATGACCAAAATGAACCAACATTTTATACCACACAATTACACCATTCCTGAAAAGGCACTGGAAGAGGAGGAGGCTGATTGGTCAGAACAAAGTATGTTAGCTGACCAATTTCTGGGTGAACCACCTGAGTTTGAGGACGAGTTCTACTTCCCGGACTGAGTATGCCAGTGCCCCCATAGAATGTTTTAAATTATTTCTCATTGAACTTCTATCTTTGCAACAAAAAAAAAGTAGCTAGTGGAACTTTAACATTTTTGTGTCAGATTTATGCTGTCCCACCACATTTTAGTAACATATGTTGGCTTATTGCAGTCTGTTGGACCAGTGTGCCTTGAAGAAGCCTCCACAATTCCTTCATGACATTGGAGACAATGCCTGCCCCCTCACATTCCTATTGTTTCTTACATCAATTAGCATTTGCAGGGCTGTCCCACAAGATTGTTGATTTACAAGAGTGCCTACGACAAATTCCAATGTGTTGCCTGTGTCAAAGATGAATTGTGTGCCTACTACCTAACCTGTAATGTTTGATGATTCATGTGGTGGCAGACAGTGAGGGAGGGTGTTGAACTGTGATTTGGGAACTTGCTTGAGATGATTTGCTATTTTCAGGCCTAAATTATCGGCAATCATTTTTACCCTGGAGATGATTGACCATTACAAATTTACTTTGTGAAAATTATTTAACCTGTACGGTCCACTCCTATGATCCTTCTGTTTTGTTCATCACCTGAGGGATGCCCCAGACAATCATTTGATTTACAAGACTGCCAAATTCAATTCTGTTGCTTGCATCAAAGAGCACATAGTGTACCTGCCACCGTGCTTAGATTGGAACAGGTAACCATTGCACCAATGAGTGATCTGATTATTGAGTTATTTTAAGGGATGATTGATTATTCATGTGGTGGCAAACAGTGAGGGAGGGTGTTGAACTGTAATTTGGTTAAGATGGTTTGAAATGTTTGGGGCCTGAATGATGGGTGATAATTTGATCCCTGGAGGTGATCAGCCCTTCCACACTTAGCCAAATTTCCTCGCAGGGTCCTCTCATTTTTTCTGGTTCTTCGGAGACCAGAACACTTACTTTAGTTAACAAACAATTACTTGTTCTTCAACAGCAGTGCACTACACGTCTATCTTGCTTGTTTCATGACTAGTCTGGGTTGGTGTTACTCAGAGTCAGGAGGAGGATGGAACACAGGGCAGGTGCAGGACTACCTCATCAATAGCTAGAAGCAAGAAGTTATTGCCTTCAAAGAGAAACCATGAGTCTGAGGGCTAGTACTCTGCTATGTGGAATGGAGAGAGGTGTGTTGATTTGTGAAATGTTGCTGTTGTGTGTGTGTGTTTTGCACTAGTGGCAAAAGTGAAAATCTGAGTCTCACTCTTGTTGTTTTTTTGCTCTGCCTCTGAGTCTTCTTGATACACTCCTCATGAAGCTTACCTTTCTTCTGTCCTTCTCTTTGACTCTAAAATATAGTTTGTAGAACTGGATGGGTGGGTACACTCCCAAACTAGAAGTCAAAACATTTAGATATCTGATAACTTGGGTCTTGGGGGCAGAAGGACTGTTTGCAATGCACGTAACTATACTGTGTCATACTCATTCCTTCGTTTCCTTCCACAACAGATTGATACCAAATGATGTGCTGCTTATTGCCCTGATGAAAGTTGTCCTTGTCTTGTATATGTCACTGTCTAACCTTTCCCCAAATCCCCTTTCCCACCCATTCTTCAAACCCTTAACCCTCTTCTCCCGAGCTGTATGATTTATTGAAATACGGCTTAATTTACACCATCAATTGATCACACACTTGGTGGAATGGATGTGGTGAAAGCAATAGCATCTCACTGCAGGATCTTGCAGGCAATAGCCCATACAGGCCCCATTTACTCACCTGCGCATAAAAGTGATCCATATTTTACATATAGAATGAAGAACATCAGTCGTCAGCATCATCATTCAGGCCCTGTGTAGTGTAACCATGAATACCTAACATAAGCTTGTCCACTCCACTCCAGACTCCATTTTTTATGACTCAAGGATTTCATAACTAGTAGCTCCCAATTGCTCCAGTTACTACTATTGCTAGTTTTTGTGTTTTTTTTTTTGTAAACAAATTTTATTTGTCAAATACACATGTCGCGAACTCTGTAGCCCAGAGACTTCCATCGTATCAAGAAACAACATATCAGCTCTGACAAGTTATTTTTTGTGTTTTTACCACCATTAGGAATTCATTTTGTGCCATAATGTAGTAGTCTGGTCTCAATTCTTTGTAAAGCTTTGATATATTCCATTAATTTTGTGTTTTTATTTCTATTTATTCACGTGCAAGGGATAATCCTTAAGATTCATCCTACAGTTGGAGCTCACTTGGTTGGATGTGGGACCTCACTTGTGAAGTTGTGATAACTTCCATGTTATTTCACCATCTATATTCAGGTAATACAACCATGGAGTGAAATAAACTTGTTAAGTTAGTAAGTAAATAACTAACTGCTGCTGCAAGTAATCTTTTATATAGGATGTTGTAGATAATATAGGTCATGGCTGTATCCTGCCTACTGATCAAGATAGTTGGAAAGGTATAACTCTACAACTATTTGGGAAAAAGGGGGTGGTGATGGACAGAGTTTCTGAATGATGCAGAATACTCTTACCAAGTCAAGAGATCATGGTTTTAATTCATCACCGTTTTTTAGCTCACTGCACCATCCCAGCTCAGAACCTGGCTACATGCAAATTAGTCTGTACCTGTCCCAGTGCATGATGGGAACAGGGCAAACCAAACTACCAAGCCAATTCTTATACTGGGAAGGAAACAAGCTTCCGGGGACCGGTTTCTGGCATCACAGCCTTCGTCGGCCCGGCTTGCCTGAATTCTGATGGTGCAATGAGCAAGGGACTCACGTCTGAGCATACCCTCCCACACTGAGTGTGGTTAAAAACGATTTGGGAAAAAGGGGGTGGTGATGGACAGAGTTTCTGAATGATGCAGAATACTCTTACCAAGTCAAGAGATCATGGTTTTAATCCATCACCGTTTTTTAGCTCACTGCACCATCCCAGCTCAGAACCTGGCTACATGCAAATTAGTCTGTACCTGTCCCAGTGCATGATGGGAACAGGGCAAACCAAACTACCAAGCCAATTCTTATACTGGGAAGGAAACAAGCTTCCGGGGACCGGTTTCTGGCATCACAGCCTTCGTCGGCCCGGCTTGCCTGAATTCTGATGGTGCAATGAGCAAGGGACTCACGTCTGAGCATACCCTCCCACACTGAGTGTGGTTAAAAACGATTTGGGAAAAAGGGGGTGGTGATGGACAGAGTTTCTGAATGATGCAGAATACTCTTACCAAGTGAAGAGATCATGGTTTTAATCCATCACCGTTTTTTAGCTCACTGCACCATCCCAGCTCAGAACCTGGCTACATGCAAATTAGTCTGTACCTGTCCCAGTGCATGATGGGAACAGGGCAAACCAAACTACCAAGCCAATTCTTATACTGGGAAGGAAACAAGCTTCCGGGGACCGGTTTCTGGCATCACAGCCTTCGTCGGCCCGGCTTGCCTGAATTCTGATGGTGCAATGAGCAAGGGACTCACGTCTGAGCATACCCTCCCACACTGAGTGTGGTTAAAAACGATTTGGGAAAAAGGGGGTGGTGATGGACAGAGTTTCTGAATGATGCAGAATACTCTTACCAAGTCAAGAGATCATGGTTTTAATCCATCACCGTTTTTTAGCTCACTGCACCATCCCAGCTCAGAACCTGGCTACATGCAAATTAGTCTGTACCTGTCCCAGTGCATGATGGGAACAGGGCAAACCAAACTACCAAGCCAATTCTTATACTGGGAAGGAAACAAGCTTCCGGGGACCGGTTTCTGGCATCACAGCCTTCGTCGGCCCGGCTTGCCTGAATTCTGATGGTGCAATGAGCAAGGGACTCACGTCTGAGCATACCCTCCCACACTGAGTGTGGTTAAAAACGATTTGGGAAAAAGGGGGTGGTGATGGACAGAGTTTCTGAATGATGCAGAATACTCTTACCAAGTCAAGAGATCATGGTTTTAATCCATCACCGTTTTTTAGCTCACTGCACCATCCCAGCTCAGAACCTGGCTACATGCAAATTAGTCTGTACCTGTCCCAGTGCATGATGGGAACAGGGCAAACCAAACTACCAAGCCAATTCTTATACTGGAAAGGAAACAAGCTTCCGGGGACCGGTTTCTGGCATCACAGCCTTCGTCGGCCCGGCTTGCCTGAATTCTGATGGTGCAATGAGCAAGGGACTCACGTCTGAGCATACCCTCCCACACTGAGTGTGGTTAAAAACGATTTGGGAAAAAGGGGGTGGTGATGGACAGAGTTTCTGAATGATGCAGAATACTCTTACCAAGTCAAGAGATCATGGTTTTAATCCATCACCGTTTTTTAGCTCACTGCACCATCCCAGCTCAGAACCTGGCTACATGCAAATTAGTCTGTACCTGTCCCAGTGCATGATGGGAACAGGGCAAACCAAACTACCAAGCCAATTCTTATACTGGGAAGGAAACAAGCTTCCGGGGACTGGTTTCTGGCATCACAGCCTTCGTCGGCCCGGCTTGCCTGAATTCTGATGGTGCAATGAGCAAGGGACTCACGTCTGAGCATACCCTCCCACACTGAGTGTGGTTAAAAACGATTTGGGAAAAAGGGGGTGGTGATGGACAGAGTTTCTGAATGATGCAGAATACTCTTACCAAGTCAAGAGATCATGGTTTTAATCCATCACCGTTTTTTAGCTCACTGCACCATCCCAGCTCAGAACCTGGCTACATGCAAATTAGTCTGTACCTGTCCCAGTGCATGATGGGAACAGGGCAAACCAAACTACCAAGCCAATTCTTATACTGGGAAGGAAACAAGCTTCCGGGGACCGGTTTCTGGCATCACAGCCTTCGTCGGCCCGGCTTGCCTGAATTCTGATGGTGCAATGAGCAAGGGACTCACGTCTGAGCATACCCTCCCACACTGAGTGTGGTTAAAAACGATTTGGGAAAAAGGGGGTGGTGATGGACAGAGTTTCTGAATGATGCAGAATACTCTTACCAAGTCAAGAGATCATGGTTTTAATCCATCACCGTTTTTTAGCTCACTGCACCATCCCAGCTCAGAACCTGGCTACATGCAAATTAGTCTGTACCTGTCCCAGTGCATGATGGGAACAGGGCAAACCAAACTACCAAGCCAATTCTTATACTGGGAAGGAAACAAGCTTCCGGGGACCGGTTTCTGGCATCACAGCCTTCGTCGGCCCGGCTTGCCTGAATTCTGATGGTGCAATGAGCAAGGGACTCACGTCTGAGCATACCCTCCCACACCGAGTGTGGTTAAAAACGATTTGGGAAAAAGGGGGTGGTGATGGACAGAGTTTCTGAATGATGCAGAATACTCTTACCAAGTCAAGAGATCATGGTTTTAATCCATCACCGTTTTTTAGCTCACTGCACCATCCCAGCTCAGAACCTGGCTACATGCAAATTAGTCTGTACCTGTCCCAGTGCATGATGGGAACAGGGCAAACCAAACTACCAAGCCAATTCTTATACTGGAAGGAAACAAGCTTCCGGGGACCGGTTTCTGGCATCACAGCCTTCGTCGGCCCGGCTTGCCTGAATTTTGATGGTGCAATGAGCAAGGGACTCACGTCTGAGCATACCCTCCCACACTGAGTGTGGTTAAAAACGATTTGGGAAAAAGGGGGTGGTGATGGACAGAGTTTCTGAATGATGCAGAATACTCTTACCAAGTCAAGAGATCATAGTTTTAATCCATCACCGTTTTTTAGCTCACTGCACCATCCCAGCTCAGAACCTGGCTACATGCAAATTAGTCTGTACCTGTCCCAGTGCATGATGGGAACAGGGCAAACCAAACTACCAAGCCAATTCTTATACTGGGAAGGAAACAAGCTTCCGGGGGCCGGTTTCTGGCATCACAGCCTTTGTCGGCCCGGCTTGCCTGAATTCTGATGGTGCAATGAGCAAGGGACTCACGTCTGAGCATACCCTCCCACACTGAGTGTGGTTAAAAACGATTTGGGAAAAAGGGGGTGGTGATGGACAGAGTTTCTGAATGATGCAGAATACTCTTACCAAGTCAAGAGATCATGGTTTTAATCCATCACCGTTTTTTAGCTCACTGCACCATCCCAGCTCAGAACCTGGCTACATGCAAATTAGTCTGTACCTGTCCCAGTGCATGATGGGAACAGAGCAAACCAAACTACCAAGCCAATTCTTATACTGGGAAGGAAACAAGCTTCCGGGGACCGGTTTCTGGCATCACAGCCTTCGTCGGCCCGGCTTGCCTGAATTCTGATGGTGCAATGAGCAAGGGACTCACGTCTGAGCATACCCTCCCACACTGAGTGTGGTTAAAAACGATTTGGGAAAAAGGGGGTGGTGATGGACAGAGTTTCTGAATGATGCAGAATACTCTTACCAAGTCAAGAGATCATGGTTTTAATCCATCACCGTTTTTTAGCTCACTGCACCATCCCAGCTCAGAACCTGGCTACATGCAAATTAGTCTGTACCTGTCCCAGTGCATGATGGGAACAGGGCAAACCAAACTACCAAGCCAATTCTTATACTGGGAAGGAAACAAGCTTCCGGGGACCGGTTTCTGGCATCACAGCCTTCGTCGGCCCGGCTTGCCTGAATTCTGATGGTGCAATGAGCAAGGGACTCACGTCTGAGCATACCCTCCCACACTGAGTGTGGTTAAAAACGATTTGGGAAAAAGGGGGTGGTGATGGACAGAGTTTCTGAATGATGCAGAATACTCTTACCAAGTCAAGAGATCATGGTTTTAATCCATCACCGTTTTTTAGCTCACTGCACCATCCCAGCTCAGAACCTGGCTACATGCAAATTAGTCTGTACCTGTCCCAGTGCATGATGGGAACAGGGCAAACCAAACTACCAAGCCAATTCTTATACTGGGAAGGAAACAAGCTTCCGGGGACCGGTTTCTGGCATCACAGCCTTCGTCAGCCCGGCTTGCCTGAATTCTGATGGTGCAATGAGCAAGGGACTCACGTCTGAGCATACCCTCCCACACTGAGTGTGGTTAAAAACGATTTGGGAAAAAGGGGGTGGTGATGGACAGAGTTTCTGAATGATGCAGAATACTCTTACCAAGTCAAGAGATCATGGTTTTAATCCATCACCGTTTTTAGCTCACTGCACCATCCCAGCTCAGAACCTGGCTACATGCAAATTAGTCTGTACCTGTCCCAGTGCATGATGGGAACAGGGCAAACCAAACTACCAAGCCAATTCTTATACTGGGAAGGAAACAAGCTTCCGGGGACCGGTTTCTGGCATCACAGCCTTCGTCGGCCCGGCTTGCCTGAATTCTGATGGTGCAATGAGCAAGGGACTCACGTCTGAGCATACCCTCCCACACTGAGTGTGGTTAAAAACGATTTGGGAAAAAGGGGGTGGTGATGGACAGAGTTTCTGAATGATGCAGAATACTCTTACCAAGTCAAGAGATCATGGTTTTAATCCATCACCGTTTTTTAGCTCACTGCACCATCCCAGCTCAGAACCTGGCTACATACAAATTAGTCTGTACCTGTCCCAGTGCATGATGGGAACAGGGCAAACAAAACTACCAAGCCAATTCTTATACTGGGAAGGAAACAAGCTTCCGGGGACCGGTTTCTGGCATCACAGCCTTCATCGGCCCGGCTTGCCTGAATTCTGATGGTGCAATGAGCAAGGGACTCACGTCTGAGCATACCCTCCCACACTGAGTGTGGTTAAAAACGATTTGGGAAAAAGGGGGTGGTGATGGACAGAGTTTCTGAATGATGCAGAATACTCTTACCAAGTCAAGAGATCATGGTTTTAATCCATCACCGTTTTTTAGCTCACTGCACCATCCCAGCTCAGAACCTGGCTACATGCAAATTAGTCTGTACCTGTCCCAGTGCATGATGGGAACTCAGTGTGGGAGGGTATGCTCAGACGTGAGTCCCTTGCTCATTGCACCATCAGAATTCAGGCAAGCCGGGCCGACGAAGGCTGTGATGCCAGAAACCGGTCCCCGGAAGCTTGTTTCCTTCCCAGTATAAGAATTGGCTTGGTAGTTTGGTTTGCCCTGTTCCCATCATGCACTGGGACAGGTACAGACTAATTTGCATGTAGCCAGGTTCTGAGCTGGGATGGTGCAGTGAGCTAAAAAACGGTGATGGATTAAAACCATGATCTCTTGACTTGGTAAGAGTATTCTGCATCATTCAGAAACTCTGTCCATCACCACCCCCTTTTTCCCAAATCGATTTTATCCACACTCTGTGTGGGAGGGTATGCTCAGACGTGAGTCCCTTGCTCATTGCACCATCAGGATTCAGGCAAGCCGGGCTGATGAAGGCTGTGATGCCAGAAACCGGTCCCCGGAAGCTTGTTTCCTTCCCAGTATAAGAATTGGCTTGGTAGTTTGGTTTGCCCTGTTCCCATCATGCACTGGGACAGGTACAGACTAATTTGCATGTAGCCAGGTTCTGAGCTGGGATGGTGCAGTGAGCTAAAAAACGGTGATGGATTAAAACCATGATCTCTTGACTTGGTAAGAGTATTCTGCATCATTCAGAAACTCTGTCCATCACCACCCCCTTTTTCCCAAATCGATTTTATCCACACTCAGTGTGGGAGGGTATGCTCAGACGTGAGTCCCTTGCTCATTGCACCATCAGGATTCAGGCAAGCCGGGCTGATGAAGGCTGTGATGCCAGAAACCAGTCCCCGGAAGCTTGTTTACTTCCCAGTATAAGAATTGGCTTGGTAGTTTGGTTTGCCCTCTTCCCATCATGCACTGGGACAGGTACAGACTAATTTGCATGTAGCCAGGTTCTGAGCTGGGATGGTGCAGTGAGCTAAAAAACGGTGATGGATTAAAACCATGATCTCTTGACTTGGTAAGAGTATTCTGCATCATTCAGAAACTCTGTCCATCACCACCCCCGTTTTCCCAAATCGATTTTATCCACACTCAGTGTGGGAGGGTATGCTCAGACGTTAGTCCCTTGCTCATTGCACCATCAGGATTCAGGCAAGCCGGGCTGATGAAGGCTGTGATGCCAGAAACCGGTCCCCGGAAGCTTGTTTCCTTCCCAGTATAAGAATTGGCTTGGTAGTTTGGTTTGCCCTGTTCCCATCATGCACTGGGACAGGTACAGACTAATTTGCATGTAGCCAGGTTCTGAGCTGGGATGGTGCAGTGAGCTAAAAAACGGTGATGGATTAAAACCATGATCTCTTGACTTGGTAAGAGTATTCTGCATCATTCAGAAACTCTGTCCATCACCACCCCCTTTTTCCCAAATCGATTTTATCCACACTCAGTGTGGGAGGGTATGCTCAGACGTGAGTCCCTTGCTCATTGCACCATCAGGATTCAGGCAAGCCGGGCTGATGAAGGCTGTGATGCCAGAAACCGGTCCCCGGAAGCTTGTTTCCTTCCCAGTATAAGAATTGGCTTGGTAGTTTGGTTTGCCCTGTTCCCATCATGCACTGGGACAGGTACAGACTAATTTGCATGTAGCCAGGTTCTGAGCTGGGATGGTGCAGTGAGCTAAAAAACGGTGATGGATTAAAACCATGATCTCATGACTTGGTAAGAGTATTCTGCATCATTCAGAAACTCTGTCCATCACCACCCCCTTTTTCCCAAATCGATTTTATCCACACTCAGTGTGGGAGGGTATGCTCAGACGTGAGTCCCTTGCTCATTGCACCATCAGGATTCAGGCAAGCCGGGCTGATGAAGGCTGTGATGCCAGAAACCGGTCCCCGGAAGCTTGTTTCCTTCCCAGTATAAGAATTGGCTTGGTAGTTTGGTTTGCCCTGTTCCCATCATGCACTGGGACAGGTACAGACTAATTTGCATGTAGCCAGGTTCTGAGCTGGGATGGTGCAGTGAGCTAAAAAACGGTGATGGATTAAAACCATGATCTCTTGACTTGGTAAGAGTATTCTGCATCATTCAGAAACTCTGTCCATCACCACCCCCTTTTTCCCAAATTAACTCTACAACTAAGCAGTATAATACACTCTTACAAGCACATAAACGGGCTGCGTAAAAACTGAAGGCAGCAGTGCAAATTAAAAGTAAAACAAAAGACTCCAGGCATACATTTTGCTAAAATAGAATAGGTTTCCCCTTTATTTTTTTATGAACAAAATCACCCCCTCCACCCACACTAGACCCACCCATCTCCCCAAACAACCTCACCAAACCACCAATGTCCAAATATTTGAATTAAAAAAACCTGGTCCCAACTCCCTTCCCACCTTGTCCACCCACAACAAGTCCCTCCCATCAAAGCTAAAAATTAAATAAAGAACTAGAAGAGGACTTTGTGCATTTGGGTCCAGAGCTGGTCCAAGCTCTCCTTCGTCCTGACGATCCGGCTCTCCGTAGCATCTAGCTGCTACAGGAAGCACCTAAGTAATGGTCTGTCAGAGCGAGAGGGGGTGGCAGCAGTTGTGGTCAGCTGGATTTGCCACCAGCGATGGGATAGCTGGGAATCTAGAGTCTTAGGGGGACCAACTCAACTGAGGCCCAGCTGAGACTGATAGGCAGCTGTTTCTGCCTCTTCTTCCTCCAGGACCACCAGCTGCCGGTATTCCTGCTGAATACGGTCCAGCCTTTGCTGCCATAGGCGGGCCACTATCTACTGCTTAGTTGTGGGTACAGATGGACCAGCAGGAGTAGTTACAGTGAGAATTTTTTTTTTGCAAATAATGCTCTCTGCAAACAATTGTTTTAAATTAGTGTGGGGTGCAGTACATTGATGGTTTCATAGGGCCATTGGAGTTTGATTTTATTATGATTAGGGGAGTCACAAGGCCAATTGTATGTTTTACCCACACATGCCACGCAAAAAAGCAGTGACTGTGTGGCAGAAAATTATTAGACAGAATAAGAATAACAGTACACCGGATTTTAAAAAAACTGTGATTTTATATATTTTTTCTTCTAAAGGCTTTTCAAGTAACTAAACAGACACTTAGAGTGGAAAAATAAATTACCGCTCATTAATGAATAATATATTATGCACTATGGAGTACAAGTTGTGTGTTGTGCTAAATTAATGGAGCACTGCTTAATGCTTGTCATCGTGTCAGAAATGTTGCCACTGTCTGCAACAGGTGAAGCTTCAGTTGACAATTATATATTTTGAATTCCAATGGCTCTGATATTCTCCAAATGCCTTTCTCTTTCTACCCTGCCTCCAAAGAGGCATATGAATAATACATTGGATAGTATGTAACACACCTCACGTAAGAAATGCGGATATTGTTGGTGTAATAGAAGACTGATGTGGAGAGGTCTGCGCGTTAGATGCCCTTGGACATGCCATTTTTGGTTTTCTTTGTATAGCCTTGATGTCTCTGCGATGTGTTGTCTCCCTCTTTTGACAATGTGTAATGTAGCTCTGAACGGTGATGTTGGTTGTTACATTAAAAATTCAATAAAATTGACTTTCAAAAAAAAGAAATGCGGATATTATCCTATCTGCAGTGAGTAGACATATATATATAGATTGTATTTGGCACGTTCAACACAGGGCATCCCATATGCCAAACTTCACATCAAATCATACACTTACGCCCACTACTCACTGGCCTCACCCACCACCACATATCATTTCCAACAAATTCATTCACTGGGCAGTAAAGAAATGAAACTTGACTCACTCGACTGTAGGGAAGAGGGATTAAGCGGGTAGTATTGAGCTTTTGAAATAGAATAGAGGGGTCACTACACTGATTATCGATTTGTCATCTTTGGCTTATTCAGTCACTGTACCACAAGAAGGAAGTCAAAAGGGAAAAGTCTAAACAGGCGTAAAATAAATCTGTTATGGGAAACCATGAAATATAGTTTGTAATCACTACACATGGCTATAAAATCAAATGTAGCGAATGCCAAGAATGTATTTTTCAATTTTTTGGTAGGCTGGGATTAAAGAACTTAGGAAAAAATAAAGGAGTGAAGTACTAAGAGGGGACTGAGTGGGCGGAGGAAAACACACCTTGTGTATTTGCTTTGCAATGGACTGAAAACTTTTTAAATGCTGCATTAACTTAAGCAGATGCACATTGCACAGCCATCACAGCAGCCCCGAATTGCACCATACTGCACTTCGGTCATAGATGGCAAAATGCCATGGGCAGGGAGGGGAGTGATGAATGATGGGTGGGATACACCTGCCTCAATTAACAAATACCATGGGTCAAGGAAGTACAACAAAAAATAAACAAATACCCCCACTTTGAACCATAGGTATGATAACCCTACATAAACAAAGGAAGCAAAGTAGGTGAGCAGCTTGCCCCTCTCCATGAGAAGAGCTGCCTTGCTTATTCATCCAAGCAACAAAAATATTAATTCATCCTTTCATTCTAATTCACCCATAGCCACCATGATTCAGCTTTACTTTCTCTCATCTAGGGCCATATGTAGGTACCTAAATACCGGTCGGTAACGGCAGAAAATCGGTAAATATCCCGTTACCGACCCGTATTTAGGCAATTGAGATGTAGGTGGCTGGATTTCAGGATTCGGTAATTTACCGAATCGGAATTTTAAGAAATCAGTAAAATACCGATTCGGTAAATTACCGAATCCTGAAATCCAATGTGGGGGGCACTCAGTGAGTGCATTTTAGGTGTCTGGATTCGTTATTTACCACCAACTACAAGTTGATGGTAAATAACGAAAACCTTTTAAAAAGCAATTTTGTGCTTTTTGACAAGTGCCATGTGGCAGACATACATGCCCTTAGGGCATGTATGTGCGCCACATGTGCACACATGCACGATTCAGGGGTGCAACAGGGTGTCAATGTGACACCCTGCCACCCATGAATATGCTCCCCCTATTACCGATTCGGTATTTACCGAATCGGTAATTGTGAATGGCTTCCCATTCATTCCTATGGGCCTCCAGGCCCATAGGAATGAATTGGAAGGGATGCATTATTACCGAATCGGTAAATACCGATTCATAAATACCGAATATTACTGATTCGGTAATAATTACCGAATGTTTACCTACATTCTATTTACCGATTCATAAATACCGAATCGGTAAAATTCGGTATTTATGAATCGGTAAATATATATTACCTACATATGGCCCTTAGTCTTTAACCAAAATTTCCAATCCATTATCCATCCCTTCACTATCCACCCTTTCTTACAACCATCCTTTTGTCCATCCATCACTCTCTCGTGAACTCAACTGTTAGAGTATGAGCAGGAAAAAGAAAGCCTTCTCAACAAACACACATGGTGAATATTATTTATAATACTAGTTCACTTGGGCCTGCAATCTTCACAGTCGACAGTAGAGTACCAAAAAAGTGTTGTTAGTCTTACAGTAGCACAAGATATATAGGAGAGAGGGAAAGATTACTCACAAAGCAGAAGAAAAGTGAACTTGAGACCAGGAAACGTCAGTTACCAAGATAGAAAACCATGTAATATAAGGAAAAAAAGAAGGATAATACAGGGATAACAGGAATGAATAAAATATTGAGTAGGGGAGTTGGAAAAAAGAGGCTGTAGCATAAAAAAATAAACAGTGCAAATTTTAAGAGAAGCATAGTGGGCAGAGGAAAAAGAGTTAATCGATTGTGCTTTGCCCAAGTGGCTTCATATCCCGTTCTTATCGCCACGTGAAAGGAAGATGACAGTAAGGATGTCAGAGCAACTTTATTTCGCCCCAGCAACACCAGCCTCCAAGCAGCAACTACCATCCCAGTACCCAGCACCAACATTCCAATACCCCAAGATTCTATTCTAAGCCCACAACAATCATAAAACCAAACATTAGGGAAATAAAAATAATACATATTAGGACTTGCTAGGGTTAGCTGAGCTCTCTACAGTGGCGCTGGCTGTTGGTGTCTTCTGCTGATCAGCATTTACCAGACCCTCTGCAACATCCCTCTTCTTGCCCATGGGTGCTGATGTAAGAAATTAAAAAGATAAAAAAATAGATTAGTGATTCAGTTAATCATCATAAAATGATTATGACAGGCAAACGCAGTCACATAATTATTCTTCTCTAAAACAGATCACCTATATTACTAGTTACAAGTCTATCGACTTTTGTTGAGTTGCTCATACGAATCCTAAAGTCCCTATTTCAAATTTCCTTAACAAAAAATATATTTGGAACTAATGCATTACAGTGAATGATCTTTAATCCCATTCTCCATTCTCATTTCTAAACCCCCTTGATAGACCAAGCCAGTCTTCCTTTTTTTGCAAAGCATAGATGCATATTACTCATTTCTGTGAAATAGCTTGGAACGGTATGAGCTACATAAACAAAGTCACAGAGAGTATGCTAACTCATGGCTATCACTGATTCACTATGGTGACAGGAGAACAGTCTGCAATGGCTTTAATCAGTCAAATCAGGTGCCAATGATGAGTACAAATAGGTAGTGCGGAGCACCTGCCTAGCAGAAATTAGAAACTGGATCACATAATATTGATATTCTTAACATAATCTAAATGTAACTTACCTCTAAGTGTGAGCTGCAATTTCGAAAATAAATATTATTGTAAAAGCACATCTAAATTAATACACAGAAGCCCTGGAACCTCGACACTGAGCAGGTTGAGCATGTCCTGCTCATGATCAAGAAAATATGCCCAGCAGTGCGTCAGCTGCTGGATGATGTGCCGAACCTAGCTAGTGCGCCACACGCAGCAGCGCACCCTCCTACAGTGCAGCCAATGCTCCCGCAGGGAGTATATACTGCTTAACCTGCTGCCAGCATGGAAGGGAGGTGGTGCTGCACAAAAAACACTAGTGCTGCTACCTCCTCCTCACTGAAGATCACACAGGGATGCACACCAGCACGATGGCGCCACCCGCAAGGAAGGCGACCCTCTGCCATGGTGCTGGTTTGGGTAAAGAAAGTTTAGAAAGAAAGAAACAGGAAAAGTTACGAAAGAAGAAATAAGGAAGTAAGGGTAAAAATAAACAAGATACAAAAAGTCACGAATAATACCAAGAACATTTAAAAAAAAAAAAAAAACACAAAGACAGACACTAATATAATAAATAAAAATGAGGGGTAGATACATTTAATAGGGGAAGTATTAAAGAGGGATTGAAAATTAGACCCAGCAATATAAATAGAGTAGAGGAACAAGATGACCACGCCAATGCGAACCATTTGCAACGTGAACAGGCGCACCGGCAAACTCGGCCTGCCCGCATATCTCTGTGTAGCTCAGTACTCCACTGTGCTTTGCCCAAGTGGCTTCGTATACCACTCCACAGAGTTCCACAGAGCTTAACTCCACAAACTCTGCCCGGTCCTAATAATGACCTCAAATATTGCAACACTCATGACATGTTCAATGACATCATTGATATGCAGTGTAAAAGTAATATGTAGGTGCTTTGGTGTGGTCAGTGACTGGTCTCTCCATAAAGAGCTCAAAGCAGAACTTTGTTCAAGGTGACAAATTTATGTAGAAGAGGCTTCTCCTGCTAGTAGATGTATTTGAGTATTTGGGACTAGGCCCTTCATATAGAGCTTTGTTCAGTCTGACACCTGTATGTATAAGAGGCGTGGCCTACTAATACATGATGTGTATGGTGGAGTCTAGGCTCTTGATGCACAGCCTTGGTCAGCGTGAAAGCTGTATGCAGAAGAGGCTTTGCCTACTAGTAGATGATGAGTATGGCAGAGGACTGACCTCTTCATATTGATCTTTGTTCTAGGTAGTAGAGGCTTTGTGTACTAGTACTTGATATGTGTAGTCGGTGAATGTCCTTGTCAGGCAGAGCTTTGTCCAGAGTTAAAGTTATTTGAAGAAGAGTCTCAGCCTACTAGTTAGTGATTTGTGTGGTGAGGGACTGCCCATTTAATGCACAGCTTTGCTCAGGGCAAAACTAAACTGTATGTTGAAGAGGATCAACCTAGTAATAGATGATGTCTGGTGGGGGATTAGGTCTAGATGCTGAGATTTGTTTAGGGGGGACTCCATATGTAGGAGAGGCTTGGCCTACCAGTACATTATATGTGGGGTGGTGGAATGGAATCTTAAGTCAGAGCTTTCTTAAGTGAGATTGTTATTGTTGAAGAGGCTTGGCTTAGAAATAGGTAATGTGCCTAATGGAGGATTGACCTCTTAATGGTGAGCTTTAGTCAGTGGGATATCTCGATGTAGAAGAGGCTCAGCCAGCTGAAAGGTGGGTTGTGGTGTGGGGGACTCACCTCTTGATGCTAAACTTTGTTTAGTGAGACAGCTGTATATATAAGAGGAGTGGCTTACCAGTAGGTAATAAGTATGGTGGTGGAGTGGACTGTTCAGGAAGAAATGTATTCAGGGATACAGTTGCATATCCAAGAGGCTCAATCTAGTAATAGGTAATGTGATTAGTGGAGGACTCGCCTCTTGATGCTGAGCTTTGTTTAGGGAGACAGCTATATGCAGAAGAGGCTTGGACTACCAGTGCACATTATATGTGGTGGTGGAAAGGAGTCTTCAGGCTGAGCTTTCTTCAGGGAGAAAGTTGTATGCAGAAAAGGATCTGACTAATAAAAGGTGGTGTATCTGATGGGGGACTGACTTCTTGATGCTGAGCTTTGCTTGGGTACAGCAGTATGTAGAAGCAGATTTTCCTACTAAAAGGTGATGTGGGTACTATGGGACTAGCCTCTTGATGCTGACCTTTGTTTAGGGGAGCAGCTGTGTGTAGAAGAGGCTTTGCCTACCAGTACATAATATGTCTGGTGGAAGACTGGCATCTTCATGCTGTCCTTTGTTTAGGTGAACAGCTGTATGTAGAAGAGTCTCAGCCTAGTATTAAGTGATGTGTCTGATGGGGTACTAAGCTCTTTGTGATTAGCTTTGCTAAGGGCATCGTCAATAAATCAATCAATCAATCAATCAATCAATCAATCAATCAATCAATCAATCAATCAATCAATCAATCAGAAGTTTGTAAAGCACAGCTACTCACCCATAAGGGTCTCAAGGTGCTGGGGGACAGGGACTGCTGATTCGTCTGAGTGTGGAGGTTCAGTCAAAGAGCCAGGTATTGAGATCCTTCCTGAATTCGGTCAGCGACCGGGAATCGCCTGAGGTGTAAGGGCAGGGTGTTCCAGGTCTTGGTGGCAAGGAAGGAGAAGGATCTTCCTCCAGTTATGGTCTTGGGAATCCGTGGGACGGTGGCCAGGGCAAGTTGGGCAGAGCGGAGTTGTCTGGTTGGTATGTTGAATGACCGGTTACTTACTGATAATATCCCTACTCTGAGTCATAGACCTCCCTGTCAGTCATTACCTCATGAGCAATAGCTCCTCCCCCAGAACTTCCAAGCAATTCTCCACAAACTGTGGCTCATAACTCCTGACCCATGCCCACACATCCTGAACCCACAGCACAAGAAGCTGAACAGAGAGGGAGAGATGGGAACCAGGACTGTGACGGCAAGGTCTACGACTCAGAGTAATGAACATTACCTGTAAGTAACTGGTCATTACCTCTTCATCAGCGCTCACCGTCACAGTCATTACCTCACAAGCAGATACCAAAGCAAGAATCGGCTTCACCATAGAGCAGAAAACAGACATTATTAGCACAAGCAGAAAGTCACACCACCTGAACAGAACACAACACTGCGTCCCCAAACCCAGCCGACTCCGTCCCACCCACCACCAAACGATAATGGTTCCCAAGAGCACTCCAAGTAGCAGCTTTGCAGATCCCATCCATAGTTGCCCCCTGCAAGCAAGCCCAGGAATCAACCACACCCTGAGTCGATCGACCTTGCACTGACCCAGGCACCAGCACCCCACTAGCCCGATACACCGTCCCCACAGCCCACCTTAGCCATCGACTGAGAGTCACACCAGAAGGCTTCAGAACCTGACTCGCCAGGCCAAAGGTCACAAAATGGGAATTCACCTTACAAAAAGGCTTAGTACGAACTAAGTACTCTCCAAGAGCCTGTTTAACATCCAAACAGTGCAGCCACACCCCATCCTCCGAAAGAGGATCAGGACAGAACACAGGAATACCCAGATCCTCCAAGTGGTGAAACGAGGAAGGTACATTCAGAACAAAGGAAGAATCAGGCCAGAGAACCACCCGATCTGGAGAAAAACGTAAAAAGAGCTCAGAACAAAGCAAGGCGCCTAACTCCCCAAACCTCCGGATTGAGATAATAGCGACAAGAAAAAAGCCCTTGATCAGCAGAAAATGGAGAGACCTCCCCCAGAGGCTCAAAGGCAGAAAACTGTAAAGCCCTCAGCACCAACGGAAGATCCCAACCAGGCGTAAAGGACTTAACCTAAGCTTTATGAGGAAACAACTCTCTAATAACCGTGACATCAAAGGAACAACAGGTTCACAGGCCGGATCCCGAAAGGCCCTCACCACCGCCCACTGATCCCGCAAGAAGGACACAACCAGACCCAAGTCGAAGCCATCCTTTAGGAAACCCAAGACATGCACAGGCTCCACCTCCATAGCCATCCAGCCCCGATCCGTACACCAACCTGAAAAGGCACCCAATGGCGAGCATAGGACTTAAGCGTCGAAGGGCGCCGGGACTGCTGGATAAACTGAGCCACTTCAGGAGAACACCCCATTGGCTTGAGGTTCATCCTCTCAACAGCCAACCCGCCAGATGCAAGCGGACGAGACAATCCCGGGACAGAGGAGGATACTACAGGGGACAACGAACCACTGGCAACAGCCAGCAAGGGCCCACTGCCAATCTCAACAACAAAGGAAACCAAGGTCTCTGGCTCCAAATAGGCACCACTATGAATACAGAAGCCTGATCTTGACCTTCAGCAGGACCCTTGGTATCAAGGCAAATGGAGGAAAGGCATACATTAAGGCCCCCTCCCACTGAAAGGACAGCGCATCCACTCTTCACACCGAGTCCGACTGAACCAGAGAGAAAAACTGCTCCTTCAAGGCGTATTATGGGGCAGAAAACAGGTCAACCACTGGGACCCCGAACCTCCACATCAGCCCCCTAAACACCTCTGGCATCAAGCGCATCTCAGATAGGGAGGGAAACAATATGCTCAAGCGATCAGCCTCCGAGTTCAAAATCCCCGGCAGATGCAACCCCCTCAGAGACAATAAGTTCAACGTGTTGTCCTTCCTCACCAGCACATCCGGCTGTAGGACCCAAGGGAGAAAATGAGTCAAGGACAACTGCACTGCCTTCAACTCCCTCCAATTTGAATACATCTCTGCCTCCTGGACTGACTAGATCCCCTGAACAGACTCCTGGGCCAATACAGCCCCCCAACCCAGCTCACTGGCATCCATAGTTGGCACCAACTGATCTTGGGACACAAAGGGAGAGCCCTCAAGAGGTTCTGATCCTCCAGCCACCAGGGCAATGACCAGGAAATTTCCACCCCCGTGAAATCAACTGTTCGTAATTCTGAGACCCCGGACTCCAATGCCCCAGAACATGATTCAGCAGAGGGTACAAGTGCAACCGGGACCAAGGAATAATCATCACGGTAGCAGACATCAACCCCTGAACCTGTAACCACTGCTGAGCCGTGGAAGAAGGGGAGACCAACACCTTCTTTAGCTCACGAACCAGTCAGTCTGCGAGGCTCTGACAGGAAAACGTTGCCCAATGAACAGCAGTTCCTGAGTGTGGCACAGATGGGACTTCTCCAAGTTCAGAATCTACCCGAACAGCTGCAGGAGCCAGCAGACCTCCCGGGTTTGTGATTGAGCCTCAAGAAAAGATGAGGAAGAGAGATTAACTAGTCATCCAAGTAAGGAAATACCTGGATCCCCTGAGCATGCAACAACCCCATCAAGGGCTCTAATACCTTAGTAAACACCCTAGGTGAGGCAGAGAGATCAAGGGGCAAGACCTGGAACTGGTAATGATCGATGCCCGTACAAAACCGAAGAAACCTCTGGGATGTCACGTGCACCGGAACATGAAAGTAGGCATTCCTGAGATCCAGAGAAGCCAGGAAATCCCCCACGGACAGGTAGGGCAGAATCATTTTTAGAGACACTATTTTGAAGGACCAGTGAGGGATGCACAAATTCACAGCCTTCAGATCCAGAACAGGAAGGAAGTTCCCATTGGGTTTTTAGATCAGAAATAGGATCAAGTAAACACTCCGAACCTGCTGGCTCACAGACACCCTCACCACAGCCCCTTTGGAAACTAGGTCCTGAACGCCCTCCAACAGAGCCCGACATTTGACCAGAGACCTGGGAATAGGGGTTGCCCGAAACATATCCCCGGAGGTTCCACAAATTCAATCTGATATCCCAGTCTAAAAAATCTGTTGGACCCATTGATCCCAGATGAACTCTATCCAGATTGGCAAAAAAGACCTGAGGCAACCCCCAACCTTTGCCCCTTACGAACCCCTCACATATTCATGACTTGGAAGGAGCCAAAGAACTGGAGGCACCTTGCTGACCCCGGGATTTGTGGAAGAAAGTGACTCTCCAGCCACATTCCCTACCACAGAAGGGGTGGGCAGCCATCTTTGTTTGAAATACTTGCCCAAAAGCCCATTTATAACCAGCAAACTTCCCCTTCTGCAAAGAGCAGACCGGAGCCAACAACTTTTTGTCCTCTGCCGTTTTTTTAATCAAAGCCTCCCCAAAGTTCGCCAAACAGTTTGAAGTCAGTGAAAGGAATCTTCAAGAGAGCAGCCTTCTGCGCCGCCTCCGCTTTCCAAGGTTTAAGCCATAACCGTCTCCGCCATCAATGCCCCAGCCACCGCAGCGGCAGCACTAAGGCAATCAAAGGACAAGTAAGCCAGGAAACGCAATTGCTGCTACAACATTGTCAAAGACTCAGAGGGATCCTCATCCTGTAGTAGCTGTTCTAAAATACCCTGACAGTCCTTTAGCAGAGACTGTACCAGATAGCTAGTGTAAGCAGCAGAACTAACCACAAGGTAGGAAGCCGCAAAGGACCTTTTTAAAGCCCCTTCAACCCTCTTGTCCCCAGGATAATTGATCCGCATCCTCGGAAACCACCAGGCTCTGAGACGCCAGTCCCGCCATCAGGCAATACACCTTCTCCAGAGACGATAACTCCTCGAGAACCCTTGCAAAGGATATCTTTAGCCAGAAACCAAGAAATGTGCATGCGCGGGCGTCCGCACATGCGCATTTGTCACAAGAAGTTGAAAACGAGGAAGAGGGAGCCCCAGAGATGCCGCGCTTCAGGTAAGTCTCTTTACTTTTAATTATTTAACATGCAAGATATGATTTAAAAGGAGGGTGGGCGGGAGGCGGGTGGCGGGCGGCAGGCAGCTACGCTTCGCCCTGGTGTGTGCGTAGCGCTGCCTGCTTCGCCTACTTCGAAAACTGCGAAGCAGGCAACGCTACGTACCCTACGTGGGCGAAGCGTAGTGTAACGCCCAGGGTTATATATAACAGACTGGTCCAATTTGTACATTGTTGTGCTCTAAATAAGTATTGTTCCACAAGGGTTCTTCAGCAACGCACAGGACTGTGCACAGTGTAAACTATCCTAAACGCTAGTTTCGCATCGGGAGTTATGAGCCAGAGGATGTGGAGTGGCCTGGAGGGTAGGGATGGGCTTAGGTAGTTTTGCTTGGAAGTTCTGGGGGAAGAGCTATTGATCATGAGGTAATGACTGTGACAGGGAGGTCTGGCGAGGAGGTAATGAGAGGCGGTGGTTCACATATGCTGGTCCTGCATCATGTAGAGCTTTGTAGACATGGGTGAGGAACT
This sequence comes from Triturus cristatus, assembly GCF_964204655.1. NCBI lineage: Eukaryota > Metazoa > Chordata > Amphibia > Caudata > Salamandridae > Triturus > Triturus cristatus. Next base: position 467,909,833 of record NC_140584.1, on the reverse strand, counting down.
TGAAGGTCATTCTCTTGTTGACTGGGAGCCAGCGGAATTGTCAAAGATGTTGAGTTATGTGGCTGCAGTGGGGACCTCAAGGCCCAGTCTGGCTGCTGCATTTTGAACGTTCTGTAGTTTATTGAGCGGTTTCAGGGTGATGCCGGCATAGAGTTTGTTGCCGGTGTCAAGTTTGCTGAAGATGGGTGCATGAATTACCTTTTTTATAACTTGGCCAAGCTTGTTCAAGATGGGAAAATTCCTCCCCTAACTCTGGCATTACATTCCCCTCAGTGACCTTGATCCACCCACTATTACGGCATTATCCATGGTCCTTCCGGATGATACTTACCTGACACTGAGACTGCTTATTTTTAATGTATCTACCTGTTTTATACTACAGGTATCCTGGGATTGAAGCTGCCTTTTTATTTTTTGTATAATGTATCCTCCTGTTTTTATCCCAACTGTATCCACCCCTCCTAAGTCCTTTGTTTTACCACATGTCAATCTTGTAAAGCGCTCTGATACGCTCACGGGTCTGGTTCGCGCTCTATAAAACTCTAAATAAATAAATAAAATAAATAAATACCAGTTTTGCACTGAACAGAGGTTCACAAGAAAAGGGCAATCCCACACAACAGACAATTGCTTATTACTTTTCAAAGGCTATTTAAAACACATCTTTTGCGCTGAAGTGAGCTCTTCACAGATAAACCAGAACCACCACAAACACAAGCTACACGATAGCCAAGATATTTCCGCAAACGGCTTTTCACATGAACAGACCTCTTTACTGAAAGGCCTGTCCTCCATCACATAATTCACCTACTGGTTGGCAAAGCTTTTTTTACATATAGTTTTCTTCATAACAAAGGTCCTCATGCAAATATTAGTCCTCCATCACTTACATCACATATTAGGTTTCCACACTTCTTTTGCATGCATCTTTCATCCACAACATAGCTCATCACAGAGACACATCTTAAGTACCACACACATCTTTAATTAATGTGCTCAACCTCTTTTACATACAGTTTTCACTCTGAAGAGCGGTATTTGCAAAGAGGCCACTCCCTCACCAAATAAACCTCTTCTAAGTGGCTGTGAGATTTTGGTTTTTTGGTTGAATGGGATGTCAGGGTGAACAACAAAAGTCACTAAGTTAACCTGCGCTTAACTATCTGGTGACTTACCATAAATGCATTCCAGCCTAACTTAGAGGCAATGTGTAATTTTTTTATGCAGCACAGAAACAAGACTAAAGTAAAAGCACAAGACAAGAAAAATCCCACACCAATTTAGAAAAATAAAGTAAATTGTAATAAAATATTTAAAACCAAAATGACAAAAATCCAAACAGTAGAACCAGCGTTATTAATTTTTTATGTTTAAGGTAAAAACTAGTGCCTAAATGACCAAAGCGCCAACCAAAGATATCTAGTTTCTCGAGACAATGTCAAAGTCGAAAAATATGGCCAACCGAGATGGAGCACAAGTCAGACACATAAATCGGATTGGGTCCGGTTGGTGCTTACCTTTGTACTTAGGAGACATTTGAAGTCTTTGAGAAGGTAGTAGTACAACAGGGCAAGTCAGTAGCAGTGCCCGAGGAGGAGGCATCATCGTCGGGATGCCACTGGATGAAGTCACCATGAAGATTTCTATGTTTGGACTTAGTTTCTTTTTTAGAAGTCGAAAATCTCCAGCATGACAAAGCTGGAAGCTGTAGCTGATGAGAGATCCATGAGGCCGGACACCCCTTTGTCCAAGGACCACTGGACAGTATTTGCTGCTGCGGAGAAGAACGTAAAGAGAAATTCAGTTAATTCAGGCCAACCAACGTAACACCTTGGGAAGATAGATGAGCAGGTTGGCCCAGGTCTCCTCTCGGTTTTCCAAGCAGTTTTTAGCCCAAAATGTTAAATGTTCAAAGTTTTGGATTTTGGCTATTGGGGCACCTTTAACACCATCACCAAGGTTTCAGGACTGGAAGGGTACCAATTGGCGGTTAGGACTCAGGCTGGGTCCAGGTGTGGGTTTAAGATGGTCCAAGCCTTTTCTATCCCTGAGGCTCTGATCAGTAGGCCAGCCAACTATCCCTTGGAGTTACTTTGGTAGTCCTAGGCTCAAGAAGTGAAACAGGGCTCAAGCACAGGGCAGGATTTTTAATTACAATTTCTCAGACATCAAACATGCAACCTTTACCTGTTCCCAGTCAAAAGGTAGCACTAATTAGCTTTATTAGTGAAAAATACAATTATTATTATTAATCTTAGTTTATACAGAACAGAATTACATCAAATCACACAAGCATGCTTTCTAGACCAAGATCCAGCTTTCTACCAAATTTTGTTTAATTCTGCACAGCTGTTTTTGCGGTATCCTGTTCAGTTTACCTGTGGAAAAATGAATAGGAAAACACATTTTCTCACACTCTTCAGCCACTTCATAGATCACCCCAAACTTTCCAGGAGGTGGATGAGACATTTTTTTTGGAAAGCTATGGTCAAAAATGGTGCCAAACTTAATAGTCCAACAAAAAATGCTTTTTCCATGGGAGCATGGTCCTAAATGGGTAGGGGGGAAACTCGTAGAATCTGACTCAGTGGAATTTTGTGGAGTTACAAAAAACTCAAGGTGCTGGGTGAGTATGCAGCCTGTTCTCTTATTGGTGGAACATCCAGGTTTTGAGGTCCTTCCTGAACTACTCGAGCGATGGTGAGGCTCTGAGGTGCAGGGGAAGGTTGCTCCAGGTCTTAGCCACCAAGTGGGAGAAAGAGTAGCCTCCACAGCTTAAACAGCAGATGCCTCAGGTGGCTGCTAGGGAGAGGGATTCTGAGCTGAGTTTCCTGGTAGATTGGTAGCAGTTCATACGATTGTGGAGGTACACCGGTCCTTCATTGTGTAGTGACCTGTACGTGTGGGTGAGCAGCTTGAACCAGCACCTTTTTGCAATAGAGCCAGTGTAGCTTTGATGAGGTGCTGGGTGATGTAGGTCTGTCTGCGAAGGTCCTGGATAAGTCTGGCTGCTGTGTTCTGGATCGTCTGAAGTTTTGTCATGAGTTGGGCTATTATTGTTACGTAGAGTTAGTAGCTGTAGTCTAATCTTCTGGTGATGAGAGCTTGCATGATTGTTTGCCTGGTGTTAGGTGGGAAACATCTGAAAACCTTCATGAGCATGAGAAAGCAATCGGAGGATACAGCACTAACCTGCTTCTTCATGGATAGCTGGCTGTTGAGGATGATGCCCAAGTTGCAGGTGTGTTTGGTTTGTGTGGGGGTTGGGCCCAGCTCAGTTGGCCACCATGCGCTGTTCCAGAGGGTGTCCTTTCCTTTACAGAAGATGAGCACCTCTGTCTTGTCAGTGTTGAGTTTGAGACAGATTTTGTTCATCCATGTGACCACATCTTCACGCATCTTTGGAACTTTTCCTTGGTGAGTTAGGTGTCGCTGCCATGTAAGATGATGTTGAGTTCATGGCTCTTGACGATGTTTGTGAAGGGTGTCATCTATACATTGAAGAAGATTGGACTAAGTGAGGAGCCTTGAGGTACATTGCAGTGATTGAGGAGTAGGGCTGGAGGATGACTTTCTGCATTCTTTCTGTAAGGCAGGATGCAATCCACTTGAGGGCTGGTCCCTGGATTCCAATTTGGTGTAGTCTTTTTAACAGTTTGTGGTGGGAAACGATGTCGAAGGTCGAGGAGGCTGAGGGCTGCTCTTTCTCTATGGTCTAACAGAATTCTGATGTCATCCGTGGCTGGGACAAGGGATGTCTCTGTGCTGTGGTTAGCTCTGAAGTCTGATTGGGTGCGGTCTAGAAGGTTATGGATCTCCAGATATCTAGTGAGCTGGACGTTGACTGCTTTCTCAATGACCTTGGCTGTGGAAGGGAGAAGGGAGATAATTCGGTAGTTTTTATGTTCCACTGGGTCCACAGATGGCTTCTTTAGTAGTAGATTTACATTGGCATGTTTCCATTTCTGGGAGAAGTGGGCCATGGTGATAGTGGAGTTGGGCACCTTGCTGAGTTCTTTGCTGGTGGGTTGATTACCAAGGTTAAATGTGTGGTGTGGGCAGGGGTCTCTTGAGGCTCCAGAGTAGATGGAGCTCAGGAAGAATGCTGTTTCCTTCTCGGAGAGGATGTTCCATGAGATGAGCTGGTGGAGGGTAGAGTTGTGAAGTCTTGGTAGATGATATTAATTTTGTGGTGAGAAAGTCTGTGAGGGTGTTGAAGAGAGCTTGCGATGGTGTGATGTTGTTTTCAGTTGCCGAGGGTTTGTTGAATTCCTTGCTGTTGTTGGAGCTGTCTTTGATTTGGGTGGCCAGGATGATCTTCTTGGTGTTCTTCAGGAGGTGGTGATATCAGTTGAGGGAGTCTTTGACGCATTATCGGTCCTCAAGGGCCTTACTGGTGCACCATCTTCTTTCCTTTTGTCTACAGTTAGTTTTCTGGATTTTCAATTCTTCTGTGAACCGGTTGGGATGTCGTGTTTGTTTCATGAGCTTGTTGGGTTTCTTCGGTGCAACTTAATCAGCGCTTGCCGTGAGCCTCTTTATGAAGATTTTTTGTGCTTTTTCTGTGTCTTTTGCGGTGGTGGGTGGGCAATTGTTAAGAAATGGTCCATTGTTGTTCTGATACCTTTTCTCAGCTGTGCTGTGTCTCTCTCGCAGAGGAGGAGGAAGTGTTGGGTGGTTCTGAGATGACGAAGTGGATGCAGTGGTGGTGGGTCCAGGTGACTCCTCAGTGTGGGTGTATTGTACTCTGTTGCTGGCTGAGAAGATAGGGTCAAGCATGTGGAAATAGGTGGAAAATGCATGTCGGGCTGCTCATGCTCTGAGTATAGTGCTGGTATTGCATTCCGTTACAACAAACAATTGATGGACGGAATGCTGACAATGCAGACATTCTCCCCCAGTCAAGAGATCTGGGTTAAAGCCATCGTTCTTTTGCCCACTACACCACCCCAGTTTAGACATGGCCATATGCAAATCAGTCTTGACCCTGTGCCTCATGGGAACAGTCCAGCCCGAACTGCCAAGCCATGTCTTCCCTGGACCGGAATCAAGCATCCTAGGACCGGTTTCTGGCTATCAGCCGTCATCAGCCAGGATAGCTTGACTCCAGTGGCGTAGTGAGCACGGGTCCCACGTCTGGGAATACCCATCCCACTTAGGGCGAAAAGCGTTACAACAAACAATTGATGGACGGAATGCTGACAATGCAGACATTCTCCCCCAGTCAAGAGATCTGGGTTAAAGCCATCGTTCTTTTGCCCACTACACCACCCCAGTTTAGACATGGCCATATGCAAATCAGTCTTGACCCTGTGCCTCATGGGAACAGTCCAGCCCGAACTGCCAAGCCATGTCTTCCCTGGACCGGAATCAAGCATCCTAGGACCGGTTTCTGGCTATCAGCCGTCATCAGCCAGGATAGCTTGACTCCAGTGGCGTAGTGAGCACGGGTCCCACGTCTGGGAATACCCATCCCACTTAGGGCGAAAAGCGTTACAACAAAAAATTCAGACTACCATATTTAGTGACCACCCATGTTCATAAAATCTCACTAGAAGGCCTCCAAGTGACAGGAAATTGTGCTTGTGAATGCCAAATCTTACTCACACTCGGCATCTCACATTCTTAAGCCTCCCGTTGTTCCCACTGTCATTGCATTTTTCTAACAGGAGAAATATTCCACTATAAGATAATTGTGGGATTTTGGCCGGAACTCTGCATTCCAAGAATGAGATGGCTTCTCTCCCTGCCCTGTCATAACTTTAAACAAATGGCACTACACAGTAGGACTTCAGGTACTAAATTATTGGTGGTTTTCTTCAGTGCAACTTCATCAGCGCTTGCCCTGAGCCTGTTTGTGAAGATTTTTGGTGCTTTTTCTGTGTCTCCTGCGGTGGTGGGTGGGCGAGAGTTGAGGGCATTGGTCCATCATTGTTATGATACCTTTTCCCAGCTGTGCCGTGTCTCTCTTGCAGTGGAGGAGGAAGTGTTGGGTAGTTCTGAGATGACGAAGTGGATGCAGTGGTGGTGGGTCCAGGTGACTCCTCAGTGTGGGTGTATTGTACTCTGTTGCTGGCTGAGAAGATAGGGTCAAGCATGTGGAAATGGGAGGAAAAGGCATGTCGGGCTGCTCGTGCTCTGATTTTAGTGCTGGTATCATGTACCAACATCACACTCTTTTTTTTGTTGATTTCACTGCCACTTGAGTCCAACATCTACTCGGGAAGCAGCTCTCGGACTGCCACCTTTAGTGACCACCCATATTCATAAAATCTCACTGGAAGGCCTCTAAGTGACAGGAAATTGTGCTAGTGAATGGCAAATCTTACGCACACTCAGCATCTCACATTCTTAAGCCTCCTGTTGTTCCCACAGTCATTGCATTGTTCAAACGGGAGAAATATTCCACCCCATGATAATTGTCGGATTTTGGCCGGAACTCTGCATTGCACGAATAAGCAGGCTTCTCTCCCTGCCTTGCCGTAACAAATGGCACTACACAGTAGGACTTCAACTTCTAAATTATTTTATAATTTCATATTGTTTTAGTTCAAAAAAGGTGATAGCCACTCCTTTTGGCTTCTCTGCCTTCCACTGGACCACTGCTGGTATGCTGTGCCAATTACTCTTTTTCTCAAAGAGGAATATTTTTACCTGTTCTCTATGAACTGACATGTCACTTGAAGGTTGGATTGTACCACTTTTTGTGGAGTACTTAGTTATTCGCAATACAGAATATTCATTTTATTTTCCATTGTGGTGGAAAATAAATAAGATGAATCATTCCAATGTCACCAATGTATTAATTTGCACTCTTTTCCCTATTCATTTAAATTCCTGTAAAGAACTTTCACAATTCTCCTCAAGATTACACATCTCTATCTAAAAGTTTTATATGAATCCTTCTAGTGAATATCTCTTATGGAGTAATCCATGTAATCAAAATGTGATTCTGTGACCTTTCTTAAAAATCCATCCTATTTTGCTCAATTAATGGTTGATTTTATTGTTCTTTGTTCATTGGGATCCAGATTTACATTTCTACATGTATAATGATATAGTGTAATAGAGAGTCTTTTGAAGCTGTTTTGGATGATGGGGCCTCTAAGCTATTTAGAGTATTCTCTACTGTAAATGTACAAACAGTTTAGCATACTTATAATGGTCCCAGGGTCCCTCAGTGCCCATCAGAATGATCATTCTGGATTCTGCTTTTCTTAGTCTGTTGCCTACGCCCCACAATTTCTCAATGTGACGAATCCCATAATATCTCAGCTCAGCAGTATTCCCTACAAATTTATCCCAAAAGTGTTAGTAATTGGTTAGCTGAAATACTTGTTCTTTATAGCTTTAAGGTGTTGCAGGATTCTAAGTTTCACTATATTTGTAGTGCTTCCTATATATCATTTTTTACAAGTGTTTTACAGTATTTAGAGAACATGGTATATTTCACAGGTTATGTGTTCTTTGATAGTTTTAATTTTCCCATTTGATAATTAATATATGTTTGTTTTTTTGCCATGTTTACATGCCTTGCATGTGGAAGATTTCCAGAACCCATACTTATCCTATTTGGCTACCCATCTGAGGCTCCTTTTGCATGGGCTTTAAGTGACTAGAGGTTAACATATCTGCTAGCAATGATACTTTATAAAATGTAATTTGTACTAAGTGTGGCAGTTCATCTTTTAAATCCTCATCCATCAACCGTATTTTCCAATTTCTATGCGCAATTGTTTTAATCTCTTTATGAGGTTTATTAAAGTCCATAATAAATCATATTGCTGAATCTTCCTTTACTCTCTCTTGCTTGCAGTGTAGTAATTCCGCTCTTCTTGTCTACCTTGATCTGTTTAAGGCATCTTGGAGGATTGAGTCTGGATATCCACACTCTATAAACCATGCTATCATCATCTGTGCTTCCTTTTTGACTTCAGTGTTCTCCAAGCAATTCCGTCTTATCCTCAGTAATTCCCTATAGAGGATGCTCCATTTTAGAGCTTTTGGGTGCCCACTGTTAGGATATACCCATAACAGTGCCCTGCTCCTGGATGTAGTGGGTTCCATTGAAAATGAAAATATTGCTTTGTAAACAGAATCCAATATCTCTGTGACCAGTTCTGTGTGCTCCAATAAACTCATTGGCCTGGTCCTTAAGAAAGGTTTACACACATTAACACCATCCTCCTTTTGAATTGATGTATTTAATGCTACTACTTAAATAATGGCCATTAGGTAAATATTTTCCCATGGGATTTCATTGAGTCACAATAGGAAGTCCGCAAAGTCCTGAATATATGAAGGTAGTGCAGTTACGTAGTTGATGTGAAATAGATCTATGAATCTTGATGTATTTCCCAACACTGATCTAATAGAACTTACTATTGACCAGCCAGAAGGATCTTCCATGGTTTAACTGATGTTCAGTAAGAAGTATTTTTCTAGAGATATTCTTCATAATCTGCCAGTTCTTTTTCTTTCCATTCCAATCATTTATTGTTGCATTTTGAGACAATTTATTTTGTCAGCTCTGAGCATATTTTCTCATACTGTGTCCGAGTCGCCAGTTGCCTTTTGACTTCCTGGATATATTGATTTCAATCTATTATCATTATATTTCACCCTTATTGGATGTTTTGATGATTATACTGTGATCAATGTGTAGTTCATTCAGAGACTTCCATTCTCTCGATGTAAAATTCAACTTATCAGCCTTTCTTAACTTGTTCATTTCCCTTCTGATATCCTCGACAACCATATCCTGGAAAAGATCTATCTTTTTTCCTGGCTGCAATTGTGGGCAAAATTTAAAATTTGGTTTGCACACATTTGTTTTGTTCTTATCTGGCTTATTCCACTCTTATGACATAATTCTGAGTCTGTCAATTCACAAATTTCCTATGTATGTTCCAGTAATTTCAAAAGGGCTTTTAAGCATGGAATCTCATTGATATTCAAGTTTAATATTTTTATTTCTTCTCTCCTCGTTTCACTCCTAGGGTGTTTTATGAAATGTTTCTTCAATTTAAATTTCCTATGTAATTTATAAAGACGTATTCTTTAATTTTGCTTTGTCCAGTGATGTATCTCTGTATATTTCTACACATATAAAATCCATTCCAGTAGCGGTCACCACTGGGTAGTTATAGTTGGGAATGTGCTTCCATAGGAAATTACTTTGTTTCACTGATAACTTTGTCACCTTTTGATGCTTGTTTTTCACTAGTTTGTGCATGGAAAATTTCTGTGCTATCTGTCAAGTGGAGGGTGAGAAAAGGGGAGACATACAACTCATTTTCCCCATTCATTTTTCACAGCTACAACTCAAATACCCCAATGGATTTGCCCCATATTTGTCAATAAGCTAGATCTTGGTGCATAAATAGTGCTTTTTGTGATTTGGTGGAAATCTGTTCAGTAGTTTTTGTGTAATTAAGGCTAAAAAACTTTGCATATTTCACACCACAGAGGTTCTGTGGTCCCAACACATCTCATGCTGATATCCGAATGGCTGCTACCACATAAACAAGGATGTGGCAGCAGCCTTCTTAAAACTCAGACTCATTTCGAGTGCTACAAAATTAATTAAAAAAAATACATTCTGGAACATGGTAGAGTTGGGAATCCCAGGGCCTTTAGTGGAGAGGAAGTTTTAGGTGCTTCCTGCTTTTCTATAGTCTATGCCCTGGCATACTTTTTCCACACAAACTGACAATATTTCCATGTACATGCTAATTGGCACTTAAAATTAGAATACCGTTTTCCCATATGTTCACTTTAAAACATTTTTGTTAACAGCTTTGAAACTAGATGAATAGTAGCACACCTTTTGAGGCTCGAAAATCCTAATTTCAAGTTAAATAAATGCATACAGAAAAGTCCCGAAACTATGAATCATAATCATAGAGTCATGGAGTCAGTCAGTCAGTCAAAGGCCCACTCCAACGCATACACAGCCATTGAAGAAGTTGAAGGCACTGCAGAGGAGCACATTAGAAAAGCCAGCCAGAACAGCTGGTAAAGGCTGAAAGATGAGAGACTGCCCCCGTGCCATAACCTAGAGCTATCATCTATACAAAGCAAACACTACAAGGAAGTGACAACCAAGTATGAAAACTGAAACTTACTTCCCGGCACAGGCAAATTAATGAATTGCTATACGACCTCAAAATCAGACAAAACAACCAGGCTCAAGCAACAGGGGTGCTGCATAGAGAGGTTGCTGGCCCCTCTCCGCGCAAAGAGCAGCATATGCTCTCAATGTCAATGGAAAGAGCTGCAAAGTATGATGGGGCTACATTCCTTCCCACCGTTTGACACCTCGAAGAAACAGACCATTGATTCCAGGTGCACTGCATGGATTGAAACGTTCAATGACTTCATAGATGTGCTAGAAGTAGAAGAGGATAAGAAAATAATTAAATATTTGAAAAACCTTGCCGGTGAAGGAGTGAAAGAAGTGCTAAAGAAAGTCTTGCAAACTGATATAACATTATACCAAAAGATAAAAGAAGTGTTGAAAGCCAAGTTCAAACAGATGGGTAATGTTGACTGTGAAAGGTACATCTTCAACCAAGCATGACAACAGGCTGGTGAAACGATAGATGAATTTGTTGAGAGACTTGATGCACTTATCAAACACTGTAAGTTCTGTGATTTTAATTATGAAGAAGCCAGGTGCCTCAGACTTATGATGCCTGTCTTTCAGATCCTTCAGGAAACGCATGTTGAGAGAGATACTCAGTTTAGAGCAAAATGCTAATGGATGAAAGGGCAGAAGAACAAGCATATCGACAAGCTACTGATATAGAAGCAGAAACAGTGCATAATGAATCAGCGTGGATGATGAAAAGAAAGCATAAGTACAAAATACACATAAGTCAAAGTCTCCCAAAAAGTTATGCTCCTGATGTGGGTGTTCATTCCCTATGAAGGTAAATGTTTAACTATGCAAAGGCCTGCGAAAAGGAAAACCACTTCCTACAAAGCAAAAGGGAAACCAAATATGTCTCAATGAGAAGAAAAATGGACACCAGAAGGTTCTATAAGCATTTTCTCCAAGTCCACAAGGCCAAAAGGCAAAATCCGTTGCGACAAGCAGAAAACAAGCACAGTCGATCATCGTCAAGTTCATCTTATGAAGACTCTTCAAAATCATTATCAAGCGCTAGCGGAGACGACGGGTGTGGATTGATGATATTGACTAAGGAATGACATGCATATGTAGTATTAGCTGCTTTGAAGAATCTCCAAATGAAGTGACAAAATTCATTTGGAGACTGTCCTAAAATTACATAAAAGGTGAATGGCTGCCCCATAACATTCATCATTGACAGTGGTAAGTCAGTTAACATCATGCCAGTAGAAAAATTCAGCAGGCTTTCTCCTGTTCGGTGCCTTCCTCAGTCAAACAAGAAGGTATACAAGTGGGCTGCTTATAAACCATTACAGATTCAAGGGTCAATTACAGCAACCATGCAACATAAAATGATGTCAGTGCAAACGCCAGTTCATGTCCTTCAGTGAACTTCATCTATTGCATGCCTATATAGCTTTGCTCGTATTCAGTCTGAAATTTTGAGTCAGCTCCCATTGCTGTTTCATGGCCTAGGATGTCTCAGGCAAATGAAAGTGCAACTTTCATTTTCCATGAGGACAATCATCCTGCAGTTTAACAGCACTGCAGAGCCACTTTTCACCTACAGGAAGCTATTGAGAAAGAACTCAAAACACCGTTGAAGCATGACATAATTGAACTCTCCACCGGTCCTACACCATGGATTTTGCCTATAGTTATGGTGCCAAAAACGGGCAGTGGAGGTGCAGTACACGTAAGTGCTGATATGCGCCAGGCTAACAAAGACATCCTAGTCCCCACATAGTGGCCATGTTTATGTAGCTGAACAGAGCCAAAGCCTTGACCTGAACAAAGGATACCATCACCTCAAACTGGAAGAGAACTGTAGGTACATTACTACCTTTTTGAGTAATGTTGGTTTGTTCAGGTACTAAAGAATGAGTTTTGAAGGATCTTCGGTTGTGGAGATATTTCAGGATATTATTCGCCGAGTAAAACAACCTGTTACACATGCTTTTAATTACAGTGATGACATACTAGTATTTGGGACAACACAAATAGAGCATGACAAGGATATTACACAAGTGTGCCAAATTAGTTGATTATGCAAGTCTGACTGCAGCAAAGTGAGAGTTTCACAAAACCAAGTTTATAGTCTTTGGGCATATGTTCTCTGATTGGGTAAGGACTCCTGCACTGTCATCTACTTGCCCCCACAAGATGTTACCATGCTATGATCCATCTTAGGCATAGCCACTTATTGTTCAAGGTACATTCGTGCCTTTGCTACAGTAAGCACCCCATTGAGAGACCAAATAAAGCATACTGTCCCATTCCAATGGTCTCTTGAATGTTACCAAAGTTCCAAAAGAAATAAAATATGCGATTGCGAATGCAAGTGAAATAGTTTATTTTGACCCCGGGTTACATACTGAGATCACAGTAGATGCGAGCCTGGTGGGACTAGTGGCAAATCCTTGCTAATCACGATGGTCATCCAAAGGACCAGAGACACATTGTGGCCTATGCCAGTGGATGTCTGACTGAAACAGAACATGCCTACAATCAGCCAGAGAAGGAGAGCCTGGTTGTGATGTGGGCCGATAACATTTTCATGTGTTTTTTCATTTCGTAAACGTTACACTATCATCACAGACCACCAGGCATTGCTCACCATTTTTGGAAACACAGAAGATAAGATAACAACTTGCAACTAGAAGTGGTGGTTGCGACTGCAAGAGTATGACTATTCGGTTGTAAACAAGCCAGGCCAATGGTGTTGTTGAACAATTTATAGACACCCTCAAGAGGGTAATTCAGTGAGCATCAATAGAAGAAATCAACCCAAACAAATCCATGTTTCAAGCTCTTTGCACATATCGATAAACTCTTCACTCCAAAACTTGTGAGAGTCCTGCCACCTTGCTTTTTGGGAGGGCCATTGGGAACCAAACCACATCGGACCAATTGATGAATGCTGATAAGGTTTGTGTCAGAGATGTTTATTGAAAGTGCAAAATTAACACATATGCTGATCAGCACCAAAACCCCCAGGAAACAGACTTCGATAAAGAGGACTGGGTACTGGTCAAACTGAAATGGAAGTGGAAAATGGACACTTTGTTTGCGGTCAACTCGTTGAGAGTTGTAATGTGCAAGGACACATGGTGACTGTGCATTGTTCCGGAAAGTCCATCAGACGGGACTTGTCACACTATAAATACCTACCTCAGCTCCTGAGATCATGAGCGATGCAATCTCTCCTGAAGGCCCTAATCAAACATCTGAGCTCACGATCAAGGTAACTCTGAACCTCATACCACCAGCTTTGGCAGACCAGCAAGTGCACCTCGACGACTCATCAAGGAAATATGATGCCAATGCTGTCTGGACTTTTTATTTAACAAAGAAGCAGATGTAGTGCCTTTGATACTATGTGTACCAGGACCCTCTGAGTTCTGGGCGAACTCTAAAAAGAAAATTACGTTGTGTGCTGGGAGTTGTTAAGGTGTGGTTATGAAAGTTATGATGAAATGTGTACAGTGTGTCATCGTATGCTGAAGAATAAAGACATCTGTTGCAGAGCTCTGTCTGTGGCATGTTCAATTGCATGCTCCCGGGCTGCGGTAGATGCTACAAATATAATGCAAAATAGAAATGTACTTGCAAAAACATGTGCAAAAAAGCTCTTTTAGTGCATTAATACTACACTTAAGAGCGCCCCCTTAGGGTAGACATATTTGTCACACGAGAAGAAGCCCGGAATTCCAGGGTTCTGAAATTACTCGGTGTGATAAATTCCCCCTTCTAAGTGTTTTCCCCAAAATGAGGCATTACATGCAGCGTTTAGTGTTTTCAACATCGAAATTCGCATACCACTGTAATTACTGGGTTTTACCCCACCTCTCCAATTTATTTCGGGATAATTGTGGGGGCGCGGAGTTTATCACCCCGTAAAGAGCAGGTGCAGCAAACTCCACATTACTTAATTTCCAATTTTTAAATAAACTTTCACAAATTGCATTTAACAACTTGCTGGCTGTGGAATGCTGAGGCCCATAATATTTGTTTCATAGTTGCCTACAAGTTATGAAGCAGATTTTTGCCTTAAATATATATACTTAAAGATCCTAATATTGTTGTCTTAATTACCTAATAATAACGTTTTCTCTTATCAAACCATCTTAGGGTGTATATAGACATAGGTTATTCATTTCACATCTTCCTAATATTTCCGATATTTTTCTGGTCACTGCAAAATGCCCTCGAGTATTTTTTGTTAAAAGATTCAACTTACTACTTCCTGCCTAATGCCAATTTCATCAAGAAGATAGATTTAACAACCCATGCAACAGAAGGACGAACCAGAACAGTCGTGTTTAAATGAGAATACCCTGCAAACGTGCACGTTCAGCTCCTATCGGATGTAAAATAAAAATTCAGGACAGGAGCTTAATTTTAACACTTCCAGTTATGGATTATGAAGAAGAGGTCTTATTTCCTGTTACACAGAAAAAGATGTCTCCTATTGAGGTTATTTGGTTAAGCATTTTAGTACATAGAAAGCAATGTGCAGCCTGCTGCTCTTTATAAACCCATTTCTTGCTGATAAATAAATGCTAATTTGTTTTAAAGCGTCATTGCGCACAGTGTTCAGCCTGTTTCCATGCATTTGATTATTTTAAAGAAATGTACCGTAAAAGTAACACGTTCTCTTTAATTTACAAATGATAAGAAACATTTCTCAAAAATGGGGAAAGTGTGAAATTTGTTCTGAACTGAATCACATTAAAGTGGATCTGCTCAATGACCTGTAAAGAATTAGTCAATCGGTTAAATTATCAGAATGAAAAATCGGCATAATTTTGGTTTCAATTTAAAAATCTGCTAAACAGCCCAGAGGCTTTAGTAAAGGATATTACTTTTTAATATCAGCACATATAAATGTGTCGGTACTCAGTGTTAAAAATTGTATAATATAAAAAAAATCCATAAACAGTATGGTTAAATATAGTGTTTTCACTCTATGCCTAAATTGTTGTCCCTCTCATATTCCATTAAAATAACTGAAGATATTGTAATTAAATGTCAACTTTGTTCCAATAATCAAAAATTAAAATGCACAACCTCAATGATGTACTGGCAATGGAGCGTACGAGGAAACAAGTTTTAGTATGGGAATTAAATAATATCACTCTTAAAAATGTAAGCGGATGTGACCATATGGCAGCATTCTAAGTGAAATCATCTACAGTGTTCTGTAATTTTATCATGTTTTCTGCACATCAACATTAATGAGTAGCATGGTGTGCTAAAATTGGATGCGCAGTAAACATACCTGAATTTTGGATATACCTCCAGAAGTGAACACAAGGTTATTATTTGGTTTATACCCCAAAACACCGCAGAAGATATCTAGACAGGCATGATGAACTTTATTTATCCAGGTGCATAAGTTTACAGGTAGTAGGTCTGAATTCCTGCATCTCCGGTATTGAGAAAGAGATTTCTTGCAACGAGTCTAGTAAATTAGTTTGCATATTTATACCCTCCTTAATGCCATCCTCAGGAATACCCACGGCTAACCCAAACCAACGGAGTTACTTCTGACCCATTTCCATGCTCCCATATCCAGTCAAAGTGATTGAGAAGGCCATCAACAAGCAACTCACAGCCCACCTCAAACTTCACCATCTTCTAGACAACAGTCAATCAGCATTCAGAAAGAACTTCAGCACCAAAAACAGCACTCATTGTGGTCACCGACAACATACAAAACATCCTGAATGGAGGAGAAACAGCAACCCTCATCCTGATCAACCTCTCCACAGCCTTAGACACTGTCTCCCAAAACACCCTCATCAGAGAACTCCACGAAATTGGCAAACAAAGATCCATTCTCCAGAAATAAATCTGTTCCTTCCCTAATGAAATAACCCAAAGGGTTCAGGCTGCTACCCTTCACATAAGTGGTATGTGGTTTCCCACAGGGATCATGCCTCAGCCTACACTCTTCAACATATACATGACACCACTCACCAATATCATCTGATCACAAAACATCACCATCATCTCCTAAGCCGATGAAACGCAACTCATTCTTTCCCTGATGGACAAGGCAAACACCACCAGAACCAAATTCACCAACTGCATGATCATGGTAGCAGACTGGATGCGAACCAATTGCCTGAAGCTCAACTCCAACAAGATGGAAGTGTTGGTCTTTGGCAACAAGACCTCCCCATGGGATTCCACCTGGCAGCCCTCAGAGCTAGGACCATCACCTTCACCCACAGATCACACATGAAATCTAGGGATCATCCTAGATGACAAGTAGGGGTGGGCGGAATTTGCGAAATCCACTTTCGCAAATTATCGCGAAAATGTAAAAAATTATCGCAAACACGCGGAAATATCGCGAAGATGCGGAAGTTTTTTTCCGGCATGTTCGCGAGATTTTCTGCATGGTTGCGGCTCTCCAACTTACCCATGTGGTTGCTCGCGGGCGCGGCCATCTTGTTTTCAGTTGTCTCGCGGTGCATGATCGCGAGAAGAAAGACGTGATTGCGCGACGCATGACGTCACTGTGGGCGCGAACTGTCGCGAGACAGCGCAAATGGCTAAAAACAATACAACATCTCATGGAGAACGCGACCGGATCAAGAAAACTTGTCGGCGAACGCAGGGATTCAGGTAAGGCGATCGCGCGCGCGCGAGAATGTATTATTTTACAGCGCGAGCAAGAACCAAATTATCGCTAAGCTGCGGAATGCGGAAATTTTGACATTTTCGCGCTTTCAGCGGAATGCGAAAATGTCAAATTATCGCAATTTCCGCGAACGGAATGAAATTTTCGCCCAGGCCTAATGACAAGCTCAACATTATGACTCAGTTCAACTCAATGTGCAAAACCTACGCATGCTGTGAAATATCTTCAAATGATTGCATCACAACACCTGATGGACCAACATGCAAGCACAAATAGCCAGCAGGCTGCACTATGGCAACACTCTATGCCGGAATCTCCAAACAAATCGTACACAGTCTCCAGTCTATCCAGAATCTCGGCTTAAGACTTATTCTCAGTCTCTGATGCCACACCCGCATCACACTGCATCACAGGAAGCTCTACTGGCTCCCCATTCACAATCATAGGAAATTAAATGTTCTCATGCACACATACAAAGCCCTACAATCGGTCTCACTCTCACTCGCACACACTCACCACATCTGCAAAGGCAAAACGTGAGGTCGCTCATGCTCCTACATCTCACCCAAGACATGGAACAAACTCCCACAACATATGAGATCCTCCTCCTCACTTCTTGAGTTCTGCAAGAAGTTGAAGACTCTTCACATAAGCAGCTACACACCTTGCCCAAGTGCCTGGTACCCTCATGGGTGATTAGTGGGCTATTCTAATCAACATAATATAACATACCAAAATCAAACAAGGTGGACTGATTTCTCTCTTGAATTTTATTTTTGTTGGTGTACCCCTCGACATGGTGACTCTTTGGACCCTCAAATTTAAAAAGCCTCTATCCAGCAAGACTCCATCTTGGATACTTGGCTCCAGGAATTGCTCTTGGATGTAAGAAGTATATTAAAGAATGGGAAATCTACCCATCCATTCCAGAACCGATCTAATTGACCCAGTTGGTGATGTTGCAAGGATGTGCTTTTTTTAAGCCTCTCTAAGGGGTCCATTAGGATGTAGGACGGTGAGACCACCAGTGCACTGGCGGTGCAGAAAAATGCCTTTTTCCGCCCGCTAGCAGCAGACATCATGCCCGCCATATTATTATGGTCAAACATAGGCCAATTTCCAACTGCCACGGTGCGACGCGCACCGCCATCAACGTGCGCCCGCCACCGTGGCGGTGGGAGCCAATTGAGACCCTCCACCGTGCGCAATGACGTCTGCCCCGGTCCACAAATTAGGATGACTCAAGCAAGCAGACGCACCGCAGCGGAGACACCGCCCATCCAGAGACGGCGGAACCTCGACAGCGGAGCTCGAAACCAGAGTCCCGGTCCACACCACCCGGACACGACCGCAATTGACCTAGCTTTACACGTCTTTCCGGTGCTGTACCTGCTACATCACCAGGAACTCATGGACTGCCGTGGACGCCGCCGCAGGTACACAATAACACAACACACAACACCCAACCCACGGCCTGACACAGGGTCCAAATCCACATCAGACACCCTAGGGTCTACAGGGACACAAATCCCCAAGGGCACCCACACATCACCCACCTGCCACAAATTTACCCCGCTGCATCCTGGACACACAGCTACCACCACCATGCAGCAATGTCCCGGTCACGTCACTGCAGCGGCGAGCACAAGCAAATACATGCGCAATGCAGAAGGCAGGGCCGGTGCCAGGCATGGGCAGGGCACAAAGACCACAGGGCCACACCCACACACCAGCACACCCCATGAAGGCACATGCCATGTGCCCCCCCTGTGCACCCCATGCACAACAACAATCCAGGGCAATACATACCCTGCACCACACAACAAACAATCATGGAGACACACAATGCAGGAGTGGCTCCACAGGAACACACAACACACAGCACAGTAGCACAGGGCCAGGGAAACACACACAACACCACATTGAGGGAAAAAGCAATGAGGACAAGCAACAAATGAACACACGCAAGGAATCAACATCCAAATGGACACACAGCCTGCACAGTCACACATACAGATCACAGACTGACACACACACACATACATACTCCACATGCCAACAGCAATGGAACACAACAAATAGGGAAACCAAAGTGGGCTGCACACAAATGGAAGGCTATGGAGACACACAAAAAGCATGTCTACATCACATCAACACAAGGAAGAGAGCACAAAACCCTCACACCATCAAAGCACACATGGCTGGCACAGTCAGTGAAATCAAACCACAGACAGCTCAGTGCAACAACACAGGGAGACAGCAAGGCAAACCATGTATAGGCACAAGGATGAAAGGATGAAAGGAAGGCCCTGAAGTCAAACTGGGAACAGCCACACATCCATACAACTGCTTCACAGGAGTACACCAGCAGCACTACACACAGGGACCATCTACACACCTCAGGACTGACAAACACCAGTAAGAATCTACACACATACCCCCCTCACACCAGAAGCACACAACACCAGTGCCAAACACACTGAAGGCTGGCAATACTTGACAGGCAATACACACACAAACAACCACACACCCTGGGCTCAGCCACAAACACCACACACACACACACACACACACACACACAGGGATGCCACCACAAATTTGGAAACAAATACAACAGACAAACACATAACCTAACTGAAACACACACATAGCCACAACAACAACAACAGATATGCCCTGTGCAGCTAAACTGGGGAAAGGCAATGGGAGCACAGACACAACAGGAGTGCACAACCTCATCTCTCAGGAACAATGCACAGACAACATTCCACAACACACACAAGAAGTACACCATCACAGAACAACACAGCCACAGCAAACAAACAACAGATGCACAGGCAGAACAATCACATAGCAAACATAGCACGACATCAGGGAATGCACATCAGGCAATCACAAGGCAACATACACACAGCACAGCAAGCACAACAAGCTGTGTGTGCACACCAAGCATACCAGACACACACATACATCAGTGACAGAACAGAAACCCACACAACACCATACAGCACAGCATAAAGACAACAGCAAACCCAGGAAGTGAAGCAATAACACAAACAACACACATACATCCAACACAACACCCAATAGATGCACAAGTCTGGGACACAAAGGTGAAAACAACTTGACCACAGGACTGGGCAGCACACACCGTTGAACTGCATAGCAGCAACCATGACTGACAAACAGCACCAGAACATCACACATGACCCATTGGGGATATGCACTGAGTGAAACATTGACCCTGGACAAAGAACTGAACCACAAAGCACAGTGGCACAAATTAAGTCATGGGGAGGCACACACACATACAAACCAAGGGGACAGTTCACACCAAAGTGAATTGTACTGCATGTCAGTAGGGGACATGGCCGGAGTGTACCATACACAAAGAGAGGGAGTGTAGACCCACAATGGGTTGGGCAGCTGAAGCACATATAGGGGATGGCATGACAACACATACAACATGCCACACTGGAGGCAAGAAGGCACCATGGGACAGCAAGGCATGAGAAAACACAACCACAATGGCAGTGTGGAGCAGCAGGTCTGCACAGACCCCACAAACAGCCACCAGACACAGGGATGTGCAACAAAACACAACACTGAATTGCCAGTTACACCCTCTGCATACTCACAAGGACAAAAACAACAAGTAGGAGTCAGACAGAACTGCAAGGACACACCAACACAGTGCACAGTGCACAACATACAACTCACACATGAGCATACAACCACATCCACAAGGATGAACAATCAAAACAACAGGCACACAACTCCTGGGTGACACATGCGTGTAGTTGACATTGCATAGGCATGCACACATCAACACTCCCCACAAACTCACCCCCTTCACACTGCACAATACCTGGCCATCCAAGAGCACACATGGAAAGTAAGCCATGGGAATAGGATGACTGGCCATCACAAGATGACCACACACATACACCACTGGGCACACATATATGAAGAACACACACATGATGACCCTGGATGGCCTGCCTGCAATACTGTGTGCTGAAACCCACCCTGTGCTGGCAGTGCCCCCCAACCTGACATGTCTACAATAGAGCCAACATGAACTAATCAAGTAAATGACTACTGCTAACCATTCGAAATTGACACCATTACCACCACAAGTATCTGGGCCAAGAAGAACTGAAGACCCTGTCACCCCTTAAAAAAAGAGAGCAAGTGAGCCCAAACATTGACCATGTTGAAGTGCCACACAGAATATGTGGCAATGTAAACCATTTACACACAGCAAAAGAACTTTATTCAGTAAGGACACTGACAAAATAGAAAACTGCAGCAACTGTCTTTACTCACAAATTGCACAGATAGGCACTATGAGAAGAGAAGAGTATGGCAAAAAATGCAGAGCATGTCCATGAGAAGCTGCACAGGCAAGGACAATACAGCAGTGAACAACAAGGCCAGTGGCCAGGGCAGAGTGCAGAGTATGTCCATGAGATGCTGCACAGGCAAGGGCAAAACAGCAAGGCCAGTGGCCAGTGCAGAGTGCAGAGCATGTCCATGAGAAGGTGCAAAGGCAAGGGCAAAACAGCAGTGCACAACAAGGCCAGTGGCCCAGGCGTTGTGCAGAGCATGTCCATGAGAAGCTGCACAGGCACGGGCAAAACAGAAGTGAACAACAAGGCCAGGGGCTAGGGCAGAGTGCAGAGTATGTCCATGAGAAGCTGCACAGGCAAGGGCAAAACAGCAAGGCCAGTGGCCAGGGCAGAGTGCAGAGCATGTCCATGAGAACCTGAACAGGCAAGGGCAAAACAGCAGTGAACAACAAGGCCAGTGGCTAGGGCAGAGTGCAGAGTATGTCCATGAGAAGCTGCACAGGCAAGGGCAAAACAGCAAGGCCAGTGGCCATGGCAGAGTGCAGAGCATGGCCATGACAAGCTGCAAAGGCAAGGGCAAAACAGCAGTGAACAACAAGGCCAGTGGCCAGGGCAGAGTGCAGAGCATGTCCATGAGAAGCTGCCCAGGCAAGGGCAAAACAGCAGTGAACAACAAGGCCAGCGGCCAGGGCAGAGTGCAGAGTATGTCCATGAGATGCTGCACAGGCAAGGGCAAAACAGCAAGGCCAGTGGCCAGTGCAGAGTGCAGAGCATGTCCATGAGAAGGTGCAAAGGCAAGGGCAAAACAGCAGTGCACAACAAGGCCAGTGGCCCGGGCGTAGTGCAGAGCATGTCCATGAGAAGCTGCACAGGCACGGGCAAAACAGAAGTGAACAACAAGGCAAGTGGCTAGGGCAGAGTGCAGAGTATGTCCATGAGAAGCTGCACAGGCAAGGGCAAAACAGCAAGGCCAGTGGCCAGGGCAGAGTGCAGAGCATGTCCATGAGAACCTGAACAGGCAAGGGCAAAACAGCAGTGAACAACAAGGCCAGTGGCTAGGGCAGAGTGCAGAGTATGTCCATGAGAAGCTGCACAGGCAAGGGCAAAACAGCAAGGCCAGTGGCCATGGCAGAGTGCAGAGCATGGCCATGACAAGCTGCAAAGGCAAGGGCAAAACAGCAGTGAACAAGGCCAGTGGCCAGGGCAGAGTGCAGAGCATGTCCATGAGAAGCTGCCCAGGCAAGGGCAAAACAGCAGTGAACAACAAGGCCAGCGGCCAGGGCAGAGTGCAGAGCATGTCCTTGAGAAGCTGCACAGGCAAGGGCAAAACAGCAGTGAGCAACAAGGCCAGCGGCCAGGGCAGAGTGCAGAGCATCTCCATGAGAAGCTGCACAGGGAAGGGTCCAACACAGCAGTGAACGGCAAGGCCAGTGGGCGTGACAAACTGCAGACTGAGTCCATGAGAAGCTGCACAGGGAATGTGTGCGACTGTACCTTTCCATGGCCAGCAACACAGTCAGGGGGCAACAATGTG
Source organism: Triturus cristatus (assembly GCF_964204655.1). Taxonomy (NCBI): domain Eukaryota; kingdom Metazoa; phylum Chordata; class Amphibia; order Caudata; family Salamandridae; genus Triturus; species Triturus cristatus. The sequence continues at coordinate 467,887,160 of NC_140584.1, read as the reverse complement.
TAGTACAGGCCCTCCTGTGTGAGACACAGGTGTGTGAGGCTGACTCCCACTCAGACTTGGCTGTCAGGCGGACTGGGAGCTGGCTGTGCCTCGGGGACTGTTGGGGAACTTAAAGGGGGAGAGAGCGAAATAGCTGAGGTAGAGCGATCAGTGTCTTGGCAAGCTGGAGGGCTGCTTGGACCAGGTGGTGTAGTGGCATGTGGAGGTGGAGTCATGCAGACGGGAGTCACGGTGTGGCTGGGAGATTGTGGAGGGGTGCCCTTCCACTTCTTGAGGATCCTAAATGGCTTGACTGACTGTGGATCAATGGGAAGTGATGTGGGCACAACAGGCACACTCACCACCACTGCTACAGCAGGTGCAGGTGCTGGCAGCCCCTCTGGAGATGTGCTGGACCCAGCAGAATGCTTTGCCTTGCTTCGCCTCTTGTGTGGTGGATGTGTGCCAGGTTATAATGACGCATCAAGGTGTGACCGGTACAGCAGCTAGGTAGGAGACAGTGGTTTTGATTAGTTACACATATGCTGGATGCTAGACTCCCAGGCATGCACATGTGTACTGTGGCCATATCCCTATGTGCATTCACATAGCCAAAGGTGGTGTTTGAGGTACTTGTCTTGTGTAAGTTGACACGTGTGCCCTTTGTGTAGCTGAAGGTGTCCCTCCATGTAAGCTGGTCTGTTAGTCACTCTAGATGTCAGTCATTGTTGTTGTTGTGTCATCCAGAACGTGATATGCTGTGCACATCTCTTGGTGTATTGTATTGACATGTGTCCACTATCATCTCCAATAGGAGGAGGCCAAATTTGATTCGTCACTTGACGGTGCTGGAGGACATGGAGGATGTTGCGATCATACGCAAATGTCGCCTGAACAGGGCCACCCTGAAAACCCTTTGTGATCTGTTGGAGCCCCACCTGCAGCCATGCAGGACATATCCAACAGCTTTCACCCCTACTTATAAGGTGATGGCAGCCCTGCATTTTTTTGCCACAGGATCGTTCCAGGAGACTGTGGCCAGCGCTGGTGGGATGTCACAACTGATGTTCAGCATGGTGCTGCGTGATGTACTGTCCGCCATGATGCTGTACAAGGACAGATACATCCATTTCCCCAGTGGTGCTGAATTGCCAGCTGTGAAGGGAGACTTATGTTCCCTTGGACACATTCCCAATGTTGTTGGGGCCATTGATTGCACCCATGTCGCTCTTGTGCCACCTCAGGCAAGTGAGCACATTTACCGCAATCGCAAGCATTACCACTCCATCAATGTGTAGCTGGTGTGCCTGGCAGATATGACCATCTCGCAGGTGTGTGCCAAATTCCCAGGCTCGGCCCACGACTCCTACATCCTGAGGAACAGCATAGTGCCCCAGCTGATGGCTAATCTTCTTCCAGAGCGTGCATGGATTGTGGGTGAGTATGCCTAGCCGTGTGGTGTGCTGTGTGTGTGGCCTGCTCCTCTGAGACTCTGAGACATTGCAATGTCTATTTGTGTTTGTCATACCTAGGTGACTCTGCATATCCCAACCGTCCCTGGTTGCTGATCCCACTGCAGAATCCCAGGTTTCAAGGGAATTATATTTAAAACCTATAATAAGTGAGTTACAATGAATACGTTTGAGAAAAGGTTCTAGACAAAGAATAAAAAGCAGGGGAACAAGGGTACAACCTTGTCTAGTACCTCTATGAAAATTTAAATAATGGGAAAATCATTCATTAACAAAAACACTGGCACAAGTGTCAGAGTAGTCGTTTTTTCGAGGAAATACATTAAGGGCCAAACCAATTAAGAGTAGTGGACATAAATTTCCAGTTGATGTGGTCAAAAGCCTTTTCGACATCAAGAGATAGCGTTGAAAGAGGGGAATGATATTTCTTACCAAATGCAGGAATATTAGAGAACATTCCAGCATTGTCAGTAGCAAGTCTACCCTTCACAAAGCCAGATTGCTCAGATTTGACAAGTAGGAAACAATGGTCAGAAGGTGGGATACTAATATTTTACCAAATATTTTACAATCAAAATGAATTAATGAAATAGGGCAATAGTTTTTACAAAGTGGTATGATCTTTGTCAGTTTTAGTTATAAGAATAATTAATGCTTCTATAAACGATCCAGTGGCTTTTGAATCCAAAAGAAAAGAATCTAAAAGTTCAAGTGATTTAGAGGCAAATATAGAGGAAGAAGATGAAAATAACTCAGCAGAAAATCCATTTGGCCCAAGGGCATTAGCATTTATTCGGGGATTTAATGGCATCTATGATATCCTGTAGAGTTCTGTCAGCTTCTAATGGTTGAAATTTGTCAGGAAGAGAAGGAGGTTTAGGAATTCCATCAACAACATGTGCATGTTGTGTTCTAAAGGGTTGGTGTCATTTGAATATAATGATTTATAGTATTCCTGGAAAGTGTAAGAGATATCCGCATCTGAAGACGCAATGCTGTTGTTGAAAATATTCCGAATAAGTCCAATGTTTTTTTCACGTTCAGATCTGATTCTTAATTAATTAGCCAACAGTTTGCCTGCTTCATTCTGACCTCCATGATATTTTGATTTGACTTTAAGGAGGAGATAACAAGCATCAGTGGTAGCGAGTTTACTGAGGGCAGACTTGGTTTTAATTAGTTCATGTAGGGCTAATGAAGATTTGGATGTAAAATAATTATGTTCTAATATTGTAATGTGCATCCTAGGTGTTATAAATGGATGTGTCGCTAGGTTCATTACATTGAAAGAATTTATTGATAAGAGCATTAGCTTCTGTCATGAAGTTATTGCCAGATAAAAGGAATTTTTTTAATTTCCAATGGCCAGATTTAGAATTGGTGAGAGAGAAACCAAAAGAAGATAAAACTGGGGTATGAGCTGAGATAAATATGGAGTCAACTTCTGAGGAATAAATAGAGGGGAGTAGATGTTTAGTTTTATTTTTATTTTGCATAGTTAATAAAACCATTGCAATGTTATAAAGCTATCAAGATAAAAAGTCATTGTTATTCACTAGTAAGACCACTGGTACACGTGATAAGAATGCAGTGCATTGCTTACATAGCTAGAATACAAATGACTGATAAAAACATTCAATATGTACCATTGATATATGACAGTAAAATCAAGAGTCCTGAAAATGTGCAATACAGTACTACATAGCTGCAATGATATTAGATAATGTAGACTACAGTGAACACCATTTGTATATGTCAATAGAGCCAGGCAGCCACATTGCAAAGTGCAAAAAGAACATATATGTCAGGAGGAGGCTCCTTGTGTGTATAAGGCAAAGTAGGAATTTTCCCATCGTAGGGAGTAGAGGTTTAGTAACTAAAATATAATCTATTCTGGATTCAGTGTGATGTACATTTAACAAAAAAGAAAATTCACAAATATCATGATTACAAGTTTTCCAAACATCAAATCATGGACGAATGGCAATGGAAAATTGGAATGGCTCATGGGATTTATCAGGATGAAATTTGTATTTAGATTTATAAAAGGATCTAGCCATTGATTGAAATCTCCTGCCACAATAATATTAAGATTGTCAATAGAAGCCAATTGTATTGTTATACTGTTCCAAAAATCACGATCAGGTTTAATGGGATTGTAAATGTTAACCCTTTTGGCGGTCGGACGGCCAGGGGCCATCCGACGCACCAGTGCTCATGTACGTCGGAAGGCTCCCGGCAGTCCATGCACATGGCAAAGGTAATCCCTCTGGTGCGGGCACCTCCGAAATGACGGTCAGCGCGCACGTCATGGTGACGTCATTTTGGAGAAACTGAAACTCAGTTTCAGTTTCACTGCCTCGGTGCTCAGGGGGCTATCTCAGCCCCCTGAGCACCGAGGCAGATAGGAGAGATATCATTGGAAAGGGGAGAATCTCCCTAGTGGTTCCCTGCTTGTGGATCACCTCAGAAAGGTGATCCCCAAGCAGGGATCCAGCCACTAGGCACCAGGGAGGGGGGAGCGGCCTCTTGGGCAAGGGATTTTGCTCCCTCCATTATTTTAGGCACAGACAGTCTTTCCACCCCCCCTGGGTGGCAGATAGGGGCAATAGCCCCAAATCCGCCTCCTGGGAGGGCAGAAAGCACACTAGGCACCAGGGATTTTTTTTATTTACACCTGTATGGGTGGGGGCTGACCAAAATGAACATGCCAATGCTCCCACCCAACCTCCCCAAACTCCAGTTTTTCTGCCCCCCCGGGCACCCCCAATCTGCCCCCCAGGGGAGCAGAAAGCACACTAGGCCCCAGGGATTTTTTTAAACTTATTTAGGGGTGGGTACTGCCCAAAATGGCCATGCCAATACCCCTTCAAATTCTACAGTATTTCTGCCCCTCCTGCGAGGCAGAGGGGGCTATAGCCCCTAATCTGCTCCCCAGGGGGCAGAAAGCACACTTGGCACCTGGGATTTTTTTTGCTTTTTATGCCAGTAGGAGTGGGGGCTGCCCAAAATGGGCATGCCAATGCCCCAACTCCCCCAAATTCTAGTCTTTCTGCCCCGCCTGGAAGGCAGATGGGTCAATAGTCCCCAATCTGCCCCCTGGGGGGCAGAAAGCACACTAAGCACCAGGGATTGTTTTTCTTTTTATGCCTGTATGGGTGGGAGCTGCCCAAAATGGGCATGGCAATGCTCCCCTCAGAATTCTCCTGTCTTTCTGCCCCCCCGGAGGCAGATTGAGTCAATAGCCCCTGATCTGCCCCCTGGGGGGCAGAGAGCCCACTAGGCACCAGGGATTATGTTGTTTTTTCATACATAGGTGTGGGGGCTGCTCATAATGGGCATGATAATGCCCCCACACCTAAAAAAAAGTATTTATGCCCTGCAAAGGCAGATCAGGGCAATAGCCCCTTATCTGCCCCTCCAGGTGGGGCAGAAAGCTCACTGGGAACCAGGGATATGTTTCTGGGCATGTCTGGGAGAAGCCTCATAGGCACTGGTCATTCCCCTTTTTTTGGCACACATTTTGACTTTTCAGTATTATTTTTAGTCTCATCTACCCCCAAGCAGGAGCCCGAAAACCACTAGAAACCAGGGACAGTTTGTGTGTGTTAACTGGAGTTTGGCTGATGGTCGGCGTGTACTGACCTTTGGCTGGCATTTTGCTGGTGGTGTGTGTGGGCTTGCACTTGGCTAATGGTGTGTATGGACTCACGCTTGATGACGATGTGTGTAGATTAGCGCTTGCCTGTTGGTGTGTTGAGTGGCACTTGGCTGGCAGCAATGTACATGGACCGGCCCATGGCTGACAGTGTGCATGGATGGCGCTTGGCTGGTGGACAGCATGGATGGCGCTTGGCTTGCAAAGTGCGTGGATGGCACTTGGCTCGCAGTGTGCGTTGATGGCACTTGGCTGCGGTGTGCGTGGATCGAGGTGTGTGTACTGACTCTTGGCTGGCAGTGTGGTTTGCATGGATCCTGCAGCGTTTTCTTTCCTAGAATCCCCTGCAAACCTCCAATTTACTTCACATTTTCCTCATATTTCTATGTGGGTAAGATGTAAGATCACCGCACAGGCACAAATTTTCCTACAACCCAGCGTTCCACTTGGTCTGGCGAGTAAAATGATACCTCACTGCCCTTTTGGACCCGTCTTGGGCCCCCTCAATCTCTACACATTTTTTTCCCTTTCATGTCATAGACACTTGATCCATCCACACATGTAAGGTATAATTTTTATCAGGAGACTGAGAGGAATGTTGAATGGTATGAAATTTGTGCTGTGCAGTGATCCCACAACTTTCCCACACAGATATTACATACCTCCGTGGACTCCCACCGGTTTCTAGTTATCAGAAATGTCTGGGTTTTTTAGGTTCCCTATATGTCTGCAAGCCCGGGACCAAAAACATAGGTGCCCACATATCTATCACAAAATGTCATGGTTTTTCAAGGGTGTCACCTGCGTTTTTGGTCCCGGGCTCAGCAGCCATCTAGGGAGACCTACTTTGGTAGACATTTCTGAAAACTAGACACCTAGAGGAGTCCAGGGCAGTGCGGCTTGTGTGGATCTCCCAACATTTTCCTACCCAGAATCCCCTGTAAACCTCAAATTTAGCTTTAAAAAATCATGTTTTTCTCCCTTTTCTGTGTGGGAAAGTTGTAGGATCACCGGACTGCCGCAAATTTCCTACTACCCAGCATTCCCCACAGTTTCCTGATGAAAATGGTACCTAGTGCCCACGACAGGAAACATCCCAAAATGTACTGTGGAGACATCAAATTACCTAGTTTTGCAAGGGGGTCACCTGGGTTTTTGGCCCCAGGCTCGGCGGCCATCTTGGGAAACTACCAACCCCATATATTTCTGAAAATTAGACACAAGGGGGCTTGCGTGGACCCCTGAACCTTTTCCTACCCAGAATCCCCTGCAAACCTCAAATTTAGCTGAAAAAATGAAATTTTTCTCAAATTTCTGTGTGGGTAAGTTGTGGTATGACCGGGCTGACACAAATTTCCTACAACAAAAGGTTGCCCCAGGTCTCCCAATAAAAATGGTACCTCACTCGTGTTGGTGGGCCAAGTACACACATCTGACAAGGGCTCAAAATGCATTGAGGTGACATCAAAATTACATATCACAAAATAACCTGGTTTTGAAATGGGGGGTCACCTGGGTGTTAGGCCCCGGGCTTGGCGGCCATCTTGAGAAACTAACAAACCCACACATTTCTGAAAACTAGACACCTGTGGGAGTCCAGTGAGGTATGGGTTGTGTGGACCCACCCAACGTTTTCCTACCCAGAGTCCTCTGCAAACCTCAAATTTAGCTGAGAAAATCAATTTTTTCTCAAACTTCTGGGTGGGAAAAATGTGGGATCACCGGGCTGACAACAATTTCCTACCACCCAGCTCTCCCTCACATTGCCCGATAAAAATGGTACCTAACTCGCCTTTGTGGACCAAGTATCCGCGACCGGCAAGGGCCCAAAATGTGTTGAGGAGCCATCTAAATTGATAGCTGATGAGTAAACAAACTAGCCTACCGATTGTCTTTTTAACTTAAGAGATTCATCATTGTTACAATGAATTACTTGTAAAAATGTAACATGTGAATTAGGCTTAGACAAATGAGAAAGTAACTTTTGCCTTTTGACAAGATGCTCCAAACCACAATGAGACAACGTTAAACATATTTGGGGTTGGGAGGAAGGAGACAGGAACATGGATGACAAGCTGCAAAAATGTAATGGAAAATAGAAATACATCATTTATTATCAACAACAGAACATATAATCAATAAAAACATGGTAACAATAAGAGAACAATAAGTACTCACTGAAAAACAGGAAAAGAGCAGAGGAATAGGAAGCGAAAATAAAAAAGAATAATAAGATGAAGAAACAGATCAAGATAAGAAATCCAGATCTAAAACTAAGAGTAATAAAAATGAGCATGACGCATTACAGAACCAAGAAAAAGAATAGTAGCAGAGAAAGAAAGAATAGATTATATAACAGACAGTCAGACAAGTTAATTATGGAAAAAAGATAAAGGATAGGAGAGATATAGGAAAAAATTGAACTAAAATTGAAGAACACTGACCGTAATATCCATAGACTGAGATGAAACACTCCGATTAACCGACCTATCTCCGGCCACTGTCCCACACATCTACAAGGCCAGAACGGGAGGAAAATACTTCTCCTACTTCACAGTCAAGGCCTGGAACGACCTCCCCCTCCACCTGCAGCGATCACCCACACTGCACCAGTTCAGGAAGGACCTCAAGACCTGGCTCTTCGGATGACCCCAGTACTCAAAAAGCCACCCCCCAGCACCTTGAGACCCTCGCAGGTGAGTAGCTGCACTTCACCAACCCTGATTGGTTGATTGATTGAAACACTTTGAATAAATGATTTTAGTTTAACAGGGTAATCAAAGGATCACCTAGTGCCTTCATAATTAATTTTACAGAGAGTCATGGATGCAGAATACCATAGCGAATGTTCAACTGCCTCATTTGGGGCTGAAGAGCAAGAAATTATTTTCTTCTGTTGTTGGTGGCTGTGGAAATGTCTTGAAATATATAGATATAGTGGCCAGACCAGATGAGACGTTGTTTTTCTTTTGCTGCCCTGAAAAAACGCATCAGCTCTGTGAATTCTAAAAATAACATTATGATGTTTCTGGGTTTGTTAGAGTGGGGTTGAAGCTGTCTGGGTTGATGTGCCAGTTGAAGATTCAGAGATGGAGCTTGTTGAAGATCAAGAAGATCAGGCAAATTTTTTCTCAAGAAGGCGAGAAGCTCAGGACCCTCTAAATTCTCTAAAAGACCATACAGACAAAAATTATTGCATATGTTTGTGGTTTCTATATCAACGGTATAAAATGTAAGTTTTTGGATCTCTAGGTCCAGTAGAGGAATCTTAGTGGTAGTATCCTGCAGATCACTGATGTTTTGTTCCATATCAAACAACTTATAGCAATCCATTGATCTTCAATTGGTTGAACCATTTCATTAGTTGTACTCTTGAAGGGTTTCAGGCCCCTCACCTCATCAAGTATAGTATCCAAAACAGGATTATGAGATGACATGATGTGTGAAGGGGGATAATTTTTTGCTCTCTCAGGTTTTGTGCCAGAGGAAGAGGGCTTGGAAGCAGTGAGAAAATCACTGGCCATTTTAGCGTAGTGTAGAGGACTGTGTGAGATTTTTGGGAGAGGTCTGAGCTTGCCCGTACACTATGTTAACAGAGTGTAAACTTATGTAGATTAGTAAAGTGTGGTAATCTCCAATATGCAAAATATATATTAACAGTACCAAGTTCAATTTATTAGTAATACCCCAGGAACAAAGGAAGTACTAGGCAGCATGTAATCCAACATTTAAATGGAGTAGCTGATGCAAATAGGTAAAAGGAGTTATAAAGCAGAAAAAAAGGAAAATGTAGTAAATGCGAGTTATTCCATAGTTGTATAAATTAAGTTGAGTCTCTTTTCAGGTGGGAAAATTCTGAATTATTGTTTAATAAAGGAGCCATCTTTGAAGGGCACTGCTTTGAGGAAAAATCAGCATAAATAAAAAATGGCGGCAGAAGCATGAAGTCTGTCAGCACTTGTTGAAGAAGAAACATGGAAAAAAACAACTCTCATGACATTTTAAAAGGAAGGGGCATATGCAGCATGGTTCCAAAGCTTAGAAAATGATTGGCATATTCAAAATATGAAGTGCAACGTTACCCTATACAGTAGGGAGCCATGAATGCGAGTGGTGCGCTGATAAAATGGTGGCTGCTCACATCTGTGAAAAAGTGGCTGCCATGTCTCCAGAATTCAAGAAAGCAGGGTTAGAAATCGGATCATAGTGCTACAGGAAGTATGCAAGGCATCCGGAGAGGTTATTTCTAGTTAATTCCCAAAGTAAGCAGCTGTAAAATTTATAAAAGCTCCATGTTGTAACGTAGCTGAGTAGGTTTCTGCCATCTTGATCGGCTCACAAACCACGCCCTCATTTATGTACAAATATATAGATAATTTTACTGATTAATCCCGCAGCATTGACAGAGTAAATTTATTGTTAAATACCTTGCTCGCACCATCAGCATGTTCTTGGTTGTGAACTGGACAGCCTACATAAAGGAACATTTTATGTTATGAAGTGATTACAAAGGTACCACTATTTGTTACAATGTTCAAATAGGTCCAGGAAGGGAATCACATAGAGGTCTAATGCATGCCTCACCAGAACCATTGGCAATGAAATAGATTCAACCTGCACTCAAAGTTATTGAATGTTTTATACAGTCTTTCATTAGATTATAATCAACGTTATCAATTTGTGCTGCTTTGAGCCAGGACCTGCCCGTGTCCAAGTGGGTAATCTACAAAACCAGTGTACTTGACAAGAACACTCTTCACAAAGTGCACTACTCGTAGACCTCTGGGGTTCAAACACAATTATACTTCATTGCGTAATCTTTAGACAAAACAATAATTCATGATAGGCAACCATATGTACTTCAGAAACTTTTTTTATCCAACGATTTATTTTAAGTTCTGATAACCACAATATATCAATGTCATCACATCTTCAATGATATACATGTTCCAAACATATCTAAAAAACTGTTTTCTTTTTCTTTCCCTTTGTGCTTCTGTGGTTTCCTAATGCATTTTGGGTTTCTGAGAACCCCTCGCCAGGGGAACTGTGAAATAAGATGTTTACACTTTCATAAACGTATCTAGGAACAGTATACTGAGTTGAAAGATAGCCAAACCTATCCATTCCACATTCAAATATACCTGTGATTATTGTGCGAACCTCAAAACATGCCATGAGAGTCATCAATATCACCCACGTGCCAGAAACCATAGAAGTTTATGAATTAACTATTCTGATCTCCACGTGTGTTCAAAAAGCATGCATACTGCCCATGACCGGTTACAAAATGCTGCTATAATTCAAGGTACCAAACGTACTTGAACCATCATGGACTTCTGTGATGAGAAGCAAAAGAATATATCGGTTAAAAAGAAACAAACTATGAAATACAATCTGCACCAACGAGTCTTCAAATAATACTTTATAGTGAGTCAATATTCTGCTCACTCAAATGTTGGTTCCTAAGCGTCCAGCCACAGCAAATCCTCTTGTAGCAACGACAAATGTCCAACAGTTCTCTACACGAGACAAATCATCTAATGTAAATGCTGTAGGGAACCCGTCTTACAGAAATGCTTAAAAACCACAAGACTGCTAGCAAGACCTACTTGTTGTCATGAAGACTATCCTTCCCCACGTGTATGTTTGTTAGTGTTCCAACATGCAAAGATTTCTCTCGCCGCAATCTTCGAGTGAAGTTAGACTGGGATGCGCGCATACGTAATCGAAAGAGAAAACAGACTTGTATAAGTGCCGATCTGTGAGCCAATACTGAATGTGCAATTTTTATTCGTACTCAAAAGGAAACAAAATGTAAATGTTCAAACCACTATTCTCGCTGTATAAAATCTGAAGTAACCAAAAATATTAAGTTGGAAAAAAATGCTCTGTACCGATTTTTTTCATGTTTATGTGTGATGTTTAATTGTGACCCGCATTCATGATGTGTTCCAGAAAAAAACCTTCAGGACCATGACAATAACCTTCTACGTGCAACAGTGTATGTTTTCATGTAGACAATAGATTTACAGTGCACCTACCAATCAGGTGGCCTTGGCTCAAATTACAGATATATGCGTAACCATACAAACACGATAATTCTCAACATTTAGCAGAAGCAACAGGATTCAATGTCATAGTCAGAAACATTACACCAGACATTTATAAAAAGCATACCATCTCATTTTTATCATTTAATCCCTTCAGCATTAATGTTTCTAAAGATTTGATCCAGAATGTTTCTCTACTCTACGTGCCAATAGTTTATGTATATCTCTGTCTGATGAGAAAAGTAGTTTTTCTAAAATGATGAAATGTAATTGGGGTATGGGGTATTGCATATCTAACCAGTGAGCTGCCAAGCAAGAATTCTTGTTCTTTGTACGGACCATGCTCTTGTGTTCTGTTGTTCTCATTTTGATTTTACATGTTTTTCTTCCAACATATGTCAAACCATACGGATATTTGATTGCGTAAAATGACTAACTCTGAATTGTAGTCAGAAGAATGCCTTAGTATACTTTTTTTCCCTGTCTGGGGGTGAGTAAAAGTTTTGCCTATTTGCCTACTATAACGTTGCTACAAGGACTGCAGTTGTAACACTTCTTCATACCTGTATGTGTCTTTTTCTCCGATGTTGGTTGTGCCTTAAGCATTTCTCTTACATTCCTTGATCGTGAATGTGCAAAAATGGGTTTAGTTAAAAATACTGCTTTGAAGTCTGGTTCTTGTTCTAGTACCTCCCATCTATGGGATATAATGTGTTTGATAACAGAAGCTTTGGTTGAAAATTTCAATACGCATACTTCTCTTTTAATGGAGGATTTCACTGAAGGAGTCAATAGACTTCGGTAGGATAATCTCTTTTAATGTATTGTATTCCTCTTGAATTACTTTATCTGTGCTTGACTGTTCTGATGCAATGCATTTGATTCTGATGAATTACGAAAGAGGTAAATGTTTCTTGAGTGAAGGTGGATGAAAGCTTGTATAACATAACGCATTATTTGTGTCCGTTGGTTTTTTAAAAACAGCTGTTAAGATCAGAAAGGAAATAGCACATGTTTGGGCATGGTCATGAGTGGGCTGTAACTTCTGTCTCATATCTAATAATATATTGTGTGTTTCTCCACCTAGACAGATGCAATGCATGATAGTTATGTGATCGGGCAGTGTTGGAAAAAGATTGGATTTAGCATACTGTCCCCTAAAAATAGCCATGACCATGTCATGTTTTAGTTTACCAGCAAAATCAATGAAGGTCACCAAAGAACTGATGAGGTTGGAAATGTTTTTTTTTTGTTTTTTTTAAATTTCTTTATTAGCAAATTGCATCCGCTGACATACACCATAATACACTTATAACCTTGAGGCCAGTCACAACGTCACCGTTCATCAGTGCAGCTCTGCAGCTTATCCCACATCCCGGAGGCCGGGCATCGCTGCCCCCCCCTATAGCCCTGTGGTGAAATCTTCCCAGTACCATAGTAGTATGTCATAGCTCGTGTACACTCCCCCGTCGGGGGTCAACAGTTTTTGTTTTACCTCTAATCTAATCCAACTACCCCCCCTCCCCCCCAACTTCCAGGCGTCCGAACAGAGTTCCACCTATTTCGCAAATCTCCGTTGTCACTCGTTTGCGCGATCTGCCCGCTCTCTGTCCTCCGCTACCTGCCAGCCCCATGACACCCTCGCCTCTGCCTCTGTAATCTCCCCACCCCTTGCGTTCCACCGCCTCCAGCTTAGAGGCATATTGTCTGGCCCACTGCCCTCAGGCGGCGCTCCCGGCGACCAACAGTCCCCTCCCAGAACGCCTACTGCGCCACCGCTACCGTGTCCCCCTCAGTCCCCGACCCCTTACCCCTCTCCGACGCTCCTTCCTTCCCCTTGAGGCTTTCTGCGTATAGTCCCCAGAAATGTTTTGGTCGACTGCGCGGCGGGAGCAGCTCGCTGTATATCTCAGTTTGTGTGCAGCAATACAATACATCCCGGGCCCATTGTGCTAACGTGGGCGCTGGCCCCCTCATCCAACATATTGCCACCCTTCTTTTAGCCATTAGTAGACCCATATCTGTCATTTTGCGTACGGCTCTGGGCAACTTCTGAGAGTAGCCCAACAGAGCTACTGCAGGGTCCGGGTGTAACTCCAAGTCAATCAGGCCCCCTATTTTGCGGAAAATTGCCAACCAGAATCTATAGATCTCTGGGCATTCCCAGGCCAAATGGAGGAAGTCCGCCGTTGCATACCCACATCGCTCGCACGCGGCGTTCTCTCTCAGTCCGTACCTGTGCAGTCTGACCGGTGTGTAGTATACTCTATTTACATACTTAAAATGAAGCAGCCTATGTCTCCCATGTAGCGATATCCTGCGCGTGCCCGCGCAGCAATACCTCCACATGGAGTCATCGATTGTCACTCCAAGGTCATGTTGCCAGGCCAGTCTAGCTTTGGGGTACCTATGTATGCGTTGCTCCATAGACATCTTGTACAATTGAGATATTAACCTGCGAGGGCATTTATGCTTGATAATATACGTCAATTCCGGCACTTCCGGGGGTTCCGCCATGTCGTCCCCCAGCTGCTGCCGCAGTGCCCCCCGCACTCTGTGGAAGTGGAAGCGCTGCAGCTGCGACGGGGCCTCCGCCCCTGTAGTCACCTCATCCCACGTCGCTACGGTTCCGTCCACAAACAGGTCTCCCATCACATGTATGCTGAGCTCCTTCAGGGCTCGCACCACGCCTGCGTCCCTACAGGGAGATAGCCATCGTGCCCACTCCACTGGCATTGCCAGGGAATATAACAAAGCTCCATCCTTATCCCTTAGAATACTATCCCAAGCGTGCCTCGTGGAGTTCAGGGAGTCCAGATATCCCGTCCGGCGATCCGGCGGTTCAAATAGGACTGCTGGCAAAGGGAGGGGGTCCGAAAACAACCTCTCCAGCCGGAGATATGGCACCGATTCCTCCCCGTGTATCCAGCCGTGTGCCTGCGCGCCCTGAGCCACCCTGTAGTATAGTTCCATATCGGGCGCCCCAAGTCCCCCCATGTGGTACGGTAACGTGAGTACCCGCCAGCTGACACGAGCCTGCCCGCCCGCCCATGCCAGTTTCAGTAGAGACCTACGCAGCCTGTCAAAAAATACTCGCGGCAGCACCATCGGTATATTAATGAACAAGAAAAGAAAGCGAGGCAACACCACCATTTTCATAACTGCTATCCTACCAATTAAGGAGAGTGGGAGGCCAATCCAAATCTCCACGTCGTCCTCTAGTTTGTCTATCGCCCTACCATAGTTCTCCCTCATTAGTATTTCGGGGTCCGCGTGGAGCCGTATCCCCAAGTACCTGACTGCGTCCTCCGACCATTGTAGCGGGTACTCCATCAAGGTGTCGTGGCTGGGGTGAGCGGGAAAGCTATGGATTTATTCCAGTTCACCCGTAGTCCCGAGAGGGCCCCGAAGCGCACCACCTCCCTCAACACCGGGGCCAGATTGCTCTCTGGTTCACGTACATACAGCAGGGTGTCGTCGGCATACGTGGACATCATTATTTTATAAGTGGGGAAATTCACCCCTCTCGTACTGTGGTATTCCCGCAGCGCACAGGCCAATGGTTCCGCTACCAAGGCGTATAATAACGGCGACAGCGGGCATCCCTGACGCGTTCCCCTGGAGATCGGTATCGCCTCCGTCACTAGCCCACCCAGTCGTACCCGCGCTCTTGGCGCCGTGTACAGCACCCCCAACATGCGGAGGAACACCGGGCCATGGCCCAGTTTCGTCAACACCTGACTCGTGAAAGGCCATTCAACGGAGTCGAACGCCTTCTCCATGTCAAGAAACACCGCAAGCGCTCTAGTGTCCCCGCGGGTATGTTGCATGGTGCCGAACACCGTTCGCAAGTTATAGGTTAGATTCCTGTCCGGCATGAAGCCCGCTTGCTCCGGAGCCACCAGCTCCGGTGTCAGCAGCGCAAGACGCGTGGCCAATATTTTTGTGTAGATTTTTGCGTCCACATTTAGCAACGATAGTGGTCTATAGGAGCCGCACTCCTCCGGGTGCTTCCCAGGCTTGGGGATGGCGACCAACAGCGCCTCGCTCATGGATTTCGGCATGTGGCCCGTGTCGCACATGTCGTCAAACAGCTGCGAGAGATGCGGAAGAAGAATATCTGCGAAGTTTTTATAGAAAGCAGCCGTCAGGCCCTCCGCCCCAGGTGCACTGGTCGCTCGCATGCTCGCTAGTGCTTCAAGTATTTCATCCTTCTGTATGGGAAGAGCCAGAAATTCCCTACGGGCGTTAGAAAGGAAGGGCATCCTAATGTGATCCAGATAGTCTCTAATCTCGTCGTCCATCCCCGTCTGCCGAGAAGCGTATAATGTCGCGTAGTACGACCTAAAACAGTCTGCAATCTCCTCCTCCCCCGTCAGCAACTCCCCAGTGTCAGACCGGACTTCCGCGACACCGGCTCTACTCCTTCTAGCCTTAAGCAAATTCGCCAGGACCGAGCTCGGCCTCTCCCCCTCCCCGTACACTCTTGCAGTAGCATACTTCCCTAAGTGCTTGACCTCTGCGTCTGCAGCCTCGTGGTACTCCTCCAAGAGGATTTTCAATTCCTCCGTGGCCCCGCTACCCTCACCCCTCAACAGCCTAGTCTCTACCTCAGCTAGTCTGCTCTCCAGGGTCGCCAATCGCCTTCGAATGTCCCGCAATACCCCAGAATGTTTAGCCATGGCCACCCCTCTAATATAGACCTTGAATGCCTCCCAGATCGTTTGGAAGCTGTCCACTGAACCCGCGTTAGTGTCGAAAAAAGTGGTTATGGCTTCCGCCAATTCCTCCTTAAAGAGGGGGTCTAGTATGGAGTAGGGGGGAAACTGCCACAAGAACGGCGGAATAGTTTTCCTAGATGTGGCTATGGTCAGTAGAATGGGGGAATGGTCAGACAGAGTCCGCGGCAGCACCTGACACAGGCCGACTCGCGGAATGAGCGACGCAGACGCAAACCAGTAATCGATACGTGTGTGAAGGTTATGGTAGGCTGAATAGTGCGTGAATCCCCCTGCCACCGGATTTAGCGTGCGCCACACATCCGATAGCGCCATGCGGATCATTGTCCTATGTAACACCGTGACCGCTGCCGCTGGTGCCCTGGCCTGCCCCCCAGATCTATCCAAGCTCGGGTCCATAACCACATTAAGGTCGCCTCCCCACAGGATCTGCAAGTCCCCACCGCCCCCAATCGCGTCAGCAAGCTTACTGTAAAAGTCGGGACAATCGAAATTAGGGCCGTAGACATTCACCAGCAGCACATCCAGCCCTCTGCCCTGGCAGCGTGAGATCACGTACCTGCCCCCCACGTCTGCTGTAATCAGCCGAGCAGTCAGGTCGGACTTAGGATTCACCCAGGTGAGGACCCCTCTAGCGTGTGTCGTAAATCTGGCTGCATGCACATTTCCCCGCAGCCCCCCAGCGCGTAGCATGGAGCTATAGTTAGGAAGATGCGTCTCCTGCAGGAGGGCTACATCTATATCATGTCTACTTAGATATTGCATGACTTTGCGCAGTTTACGATGATTGTTCAATCCTCTGACATTCCAAGTCACTGCCCGTATGGGTCTGGGAGTACCCCGAGTGACCGTAGGTCTAGCCATGGTCGTCATTTTCACTAGTTAGTGGTCCCTGCGCCATAGTATGTGTCGAGGTGCCAGGCAGCCGCCCTCTCGCCTCTCCCCTCTGTCGGACTAACCTCTGAACAAAGAACCGAGCCCCCTTCCCCTCCCCCCTCCCACAGCTGACCTCCCCCAACTCAGCCACGCTGGACCTCCTTAAGAGGTTACCCCTACCTCCCACTTCCCCCCCACAACCCCCGAAACCCCAAAATACAAAACGAAAACGTGTGTGTCTTGCACTCGGAGGCGGAGGTAGCTTCACGCAGAACTTTCCCAGTCAAATTCCGTTCAGGTCCAAGCCTTCCCCTCCGCACACAGAGCAAGAATCAGTTCCCCACCCCGTAAGGGGTAATAGTCTTCAGTGTGTCTCTCCCTGCACCCTTGGGTTCCGAGTCTCCGAGTGCCGAGAACCCTCTCAATCCCCATGCCAGTGTCAGAGTTTACCAGGCCTCAGCCCTGTGCACCAATAGGTCTCTTTCAGATCAGTGCCGCCACCCCTGGGTGTCTCCCCTTCCTATCCTGGGCATTACGAGCAGTCGGCCCCTGCCCTCCCCCAAAAGTTCCATCTCTAGTGGCAGCCCCCCACTGTCCCCCGTGCCGGTACCTTCAGTGCTTCCACTCAACCTCAGTTCGATTACCCCCCATCCAGGCTAATCACCTACGTTGTTTTAGTCTTGGTGCTCCAAGGAGCTCTCGGCCACCTCCTCTCCGGGGATCCGCACAGGGTTATTCCTCTCTCCTCTGCTCCAGTCCTTCAGTGCCCTCTGCAAGGCCTTGGGGTCAAGAAAGATGTGAGTCTTTCCTTGCCTGTTGATGCGCAATTTCGCAGGGTATAGCATTGCATAGTCCAGGCCCAGCTCGCGCAACTGTTTTTTAATCGGAATGAACTGCCGTCTGGCCTCCTGGACCCTTGCCGTGAAGTCCGGGTACAGCGAGATGGAGGATCCCTCATACTGGAGTGACTGCTTCTCCCTCGCCACCCGGAGCGCCGCGTCTCTGTCCCTGTAGTTCAGCAACTTAGCGATGATCAGCCACGGTGGGGCCCCGGTACTGGTCTGGGGCCCAGGGATCTGTGTGCCCTCTCCACTACGAACATGGTTGAGAAGATGTCCGGTCCCAGCAGGTCCTTCAGCAGCTTTTCGACAAAGACCTCCATTTTGCCCGTAGGTGTCGTCTCCGGCAGGCCGGTAATTCGCAGGTTACAGCGTCGCGCACGGGCTTCCAGGTCTTCTGTTTTGTCTTGTAGCACCTGCATGACACGCCCTAACTTTTTTTGATCAGTGTCAATCGAGATTTGCGCGTCTTCCACCCTCGCCAGTCTCTCCTCTGTTTGATCTAGGCGCTCCGCGTGCTTGTCTAGTCGTTCCCCCATGCGGTCCATGCGATATGAGAGGGCATCTATCTTCGCTCCCAGTGAAGTAATGCCTGACTGAAGACCCTTCTCCATCGATAGCAGTAAACTGCGGATATCTTGGCCTTCGTCAGGGGGGGCAGCCACGCCGCCCCCTGCCTCCTCCGCTCCTGCCGGGGTCTTATGTCGCTTTTGCTCAAAAGAGAGCTTGGCCTGCGTTTTGTCTGACTTGCCCATCTCATTCACTTCCCGCGCCGTGCACCGTCTGCCACTCTGCCTTGCCCCTTTGCACGGGGGTTGTGCAATAATGTCCCGCTCGCAGTCTCCGGGGGTGCCCCCGCTCAATTCGCAGGCTTCCACCCGCTGGCAACAAGTATGGACACCGGAAGCAGCAGGGAGCGTCTCTCCCCACCCTGCCCAGCACCCCTGCAGTTAGGTGTAGGCCAGGGCAGCCACCCAGCACTAGTCATTCACCTCGTGCAACACCCCATCCGGCTCCAGCCGGCCCTGCAGAGCCATGGCAGTGAGCAGTCTTCACGATCTTCCCCAGCAGGCGTCACAATCGCACTAGGAGCTCCCGTGCCCAGCTGGTCCCGTGAGCCCTTATCTTCGCACACCAAACGAGGACACTGGCGCTCCACACAATGCTGAACGGATGTCACCACCGGCGATAGGGGACCTACGGTAGCGCACTCCGCCGTCAGCCAACTGCAGCCCCCACACAAGTCCTGGGCACGCAAGCGCCTACCGGGTCTTCGAGGTCCTGGAACGGCCGGGGTCTTCCTATGTCAAAGTTGGCAACGCCGCGAGTTTCTCTCTGGGCTAGCGCTCCTCCTTCACTGCCCACCGCCGCTTATCTCACCCCCAGGGCCGCTTCCGCCATCAATCCCGGGGAGTCTCCGCCGCTTTCACCCTCCGTTCTTCTGCCTCTTTCAACGCCGTCTGGCAATTGGATCCCGTCACCGCCCAGCCGTTAGCTGTCTCCGATGCGCTCTGGGACGCCGCTGCCTCTCTCCTGCTGTGATCCCAAGTCGTCTCGGCCACCCACTGCTGCCGCGGTCGCCGGTCGGGAGCAGTGCGTCCTTCACCCCCGGCTCCTCCGGCCAGCAGCGCCGCACGCAGTGTGACGTCGTCGGATCCGCTCCTCTCTCCTGCCCGGGGATCGCCGGCCTTCCCCCGCCCAGTAAGGCCGCACCAATCTGCTGTCTCCCAGCGTTCCTCTCCACCGAGCGGATTCACCCTTTCGCGTCTTCGCTCTTCTCGGCAGTCCCGGCGGGCCAGTGAACGTTAATAAATCCGGTGTGGGGAAGGATAGGTGTAGGATATCTGCCTCTGTATGCTGGAGCTCTAGGCTCAAGCCGCCATGCTCGTTGCGAGCCAAGCTCCGCCCCCGGTTGGAAATGGTTGTAGCAAGAAAGGGAAGAAACCCGGGCCGGGGAAGGCTCAGGACCAAATAGGGGCCCGTGGCAAATGCCGTCCGGATGCAGGAAGCCCCATCCCCCAACGGATTTGTTTACAACTCATTTAGTTTTAAAAAAAAAAAGAAAGACTCTTTATGACTGTTAGATTCCAGTCTATGGTGAGTTTGTGTAGAGACAGTTGAACTTTTGGTTTTGTTTTCATTTCATGCTCAGTGGATGTGTGTGTTAATGGTAATGGTTTGGTTTGGAAGAATTCCACTGATTTGCCATATAGTTCACTTGACTTGATTATGGTCGGCAATGATGGATTGGGTGTCACTAGTTCATTGCAGATTATAAATAGCTTTCAAAGAAGTCACAGCTTTGTTGATTTGGACCTTCAATTGAATGTTATTCAAGTTTGTTTTTTTATGTTGGAATGAATTTGTCATAAAGTGTGGTCAGCTGGAGACTGGAGTTCTAATCAATTGAGTTCTCCAAACATGGCTTGTTCATTAAGTGGAATACCTTAAGGGTCTTCTCTCAGCCCCATCCCCTAAAACATTTATTTGACCCCACATGTGCACACAACATCAACATCATATCCTATGCCAATAGCATACAACTGATATTGTCCCTTTCAGACAAATCCCCCAGCACAATGAACAACTTCCCCACCTGCAGCACAGAAGTGGCCACCTTGGTGAAATACAACTGTCTCAAGCTGAACACCAACAAGACAGATGTTGTGATCTTCAGAAAATATGCATAGAAGCAAGCTACCTCAGCATCATCACTGACAACCATCTGGACGTGTCTGCTCGGGTCAATGCTGTCACCACATCTGATTTCCACACTCTGGGGATGCCAAGAAAGATCTGTAAGTGGCTAACAAACAGCACCAGAAAACCGTCACCCACACTTCATCACCAGCAGCCTGGGCCATGGCAACTCCCTCTACACAGGAATCACTAAGCAAACTCACTAAAAGACGATAGACCATCTAAAATGCAGCAGCCAGACTCACTCTCAACTTCCCATGCCGGTCTCACTTCAAACCACCCCTGAGGGAGCTCCACTGGATCCCAATACACAAGTTTGCACAGTTCAAACAGCTTACATACTTGTACAAAGCACTACACAACTCAGGACTATCCTCTCTGAACAGCCACATACATGTCCACCAATACTCCAAGCACTTCAGCTCAGCCAGACACTTACTATCACAAAGTCGATGCATCCACAGAAATAGATATGAAGGTCAAGCCTTCGCATACATCTTTCCTAAAGTGTGGAACAACGTGCTACTTCACATTAGAGCTTTCTCCTCTTGAATTCCACAAGAAGGCTGAATATCTGGCTCTGCTCATAAGCCCCCCTGCCCTAAAACTAGCCTTACACACCTGCGAAGCACCAGGATTCCCTCATGGGGGACAGTGTGCTATACAAACACATATAACTATCATAACAAACCAGGCCATTTGTATGTCAGAGGTTGCCCTTTCTGGTAGTGGAAGTTCCCTTTCATTCTTTTAGGGCAACCAGTTGTTACAAACCTTAATGAATTTGTTTCCAGCTAGTTTTATTACTTCAATTCATTCTCCTGTATCAGTTCTTGGACACTGTCTATTTTATTTGGTGCTCAAAAATTACCTGAATACCCAGCGGAACAATCTCTAGCAACTTTCTGTTGAACTGCACTATGTTGGACACAGGGTATGATGATTTTGGTCAAAAATGCATTCATATTAGAAACTGGACCTCACACAGCTCTCCAAACTCACCCTAGGCCTTACCATCATATTGCAGCAATACTCTTGGACCATTTGATAATGCACCCTAATGGAAAAGAAAGGTAGTGTTCCTCCAGACTTAGTGTGTCTCCTACAGTGGTGGAAAGCACACAGCTTTGCTAAAATACCCCTCACCCACCAAAAGGACCCTTGGTGGCATGCTTCATCATTGGGGTCTTCCCGTCCCGCTGCGGGACGGGGCATGCTGCGACCTACGTCTACGTGGGAGCACTAATTATATAAAAATACTATGTGTGGTGCAGGAGTGGGAGTGGGAGGGTCAGAAGTGATTGAAAGTTGTGTATGATTAAAAAATACCTGGCTTTGCGGAAAAATAAACTTTCATTATCCTATGAGCTGATTTTGTTAAAAGTGGGGAATAAGACGGAGGTACTAGGCTTTAATGGGCAGTACTATCCCTTTGTTTGTTAAACTATTGACTTAAGACAAGCACTGTTTGAATTGTTTCAAAGAATAGATCAGTATACAACAGAACACTTTGGCAACAGCATTTGTCATGCATCCAACAAAGCACAGATATTTTGTTTGAATGGCTATTGCATTGTGGCTATATGCACTTTAGCTAAATATCTTACAGGACATGTTAGACAAAAATCTACAGAAGCATCTAACACAGTGCCGATCTGCAAACTACTTCAGCATTAAGGTGCTCGCAAGAGTAGTAGCCACTATTTAACAGCACAGAGCAAAGAATTCAAAACGGCACATCAAAAATAACAACATAAACACATGCAACATAGCACAGAAATGCTGCATTTCAGTCTCACACACACTAATAACAACCAGCAGCATTTGTCCAGAAAGAATGGGTGTCACCATGCAAAAAGAGGCATTTTCCTACAGAAGCGATCTGCTCAAATCTCAATAGCAGTTGGTTGAAGGAACAGATGGGTATCTGGTCAGATTTAAAAATGCAAAGTATGTTTAAAATATGCGTGTTTCCCTTTGGAGGTACAACTGATAATCCCATATTAACCTTTCAGAGAAAAATGCAGCCAGAACTGGTAGAACACACCAAGAGATAATACATTGACAGTAAAGTTGAGTCGATATTGAAAGATCTGTCAATATTGAAATTGTTGTTGGAACATTTCCGTTCCTCCTCCTACTTTTCTGACCTTCTTTTTGGTGGCCATAGCACTCCAAGCACTTTCCCACTGTTAAACAGTGTTAAGGTGTATGTGCATCTCCCCAAAACATGGTTACATTGATTTAACCACAATTGATATATTTAATTTACCAGTAAGTATCTAGTGGAGTGCACTCGTTGTGGCCAGGGCCTGAAAATGAAATGCTACTAGTGGGCCTGCAGCACTGATTGTGCCATCCACACAAGTAGCCTTTTAAA
The DNA here is from genome assembly GCF_964204655.1 of Triturus cristatus. Taxonomy (NCBI): domain Eukaryota; kingdom Metazoa; phylum Chordata; class Amphibia; order Caudata; family Salamandridae; genus Triturus; species Triturus cristatus. Next base: position 467,864,464 of record NC_140584.1, on the reverse strand, counting down.
CATGTCTCAGGCCTGTCACGGCAGAGCCTATGTGTGCAGTTTTACTGACATGTCGACATGGCATTTAAAACCCTTTGCCAAGCCTTAAACTCCCCTTTTATTACATAAACATCATCTCTAAGGTAGACCCTAGGTAGCCCATAAGGCAGGGTGCTGTGCAAGTAAAAGGTAGGATGTACTTTTATGCTTTGCATGTGCTGGTAATTGTAATTGTGATTTCATTTATATATCTCCTACTACCCCATACGAGGCGTTGAAGCACCCATAAAGGATTAGTGGTGAATGAGTATAGTGAAAATAGGAAAGGTATTTGAGTGGTGGATATGTTAGTCAGTTATTTGGATTGAGAAGTATAGTGGAGGGATAGAAGAGGGAAAAGGCTTGCATTTATATAGCGCTTGCTACCCTTGATGGGGTGTTGAGGCGATTTTTCGGCGAGTAGCACGCTACTTCGGACTCCATAGAGGATTAGTGGTGAATTAGTATAGTGAAATATGAATGTAATTTGAGTGGTGGATCTGATAGTCAGTTATTTGAATTGAGAAGGGTAGCGAAGGGGTAGAAGAGGTAAAAAGGTTTGCATTTATAAAGCGCTTGCTACCCCTGATATGGTGTTGAAGTGCTTTTTCGGCGAGTAGCACGCTACTTTGGACCCCATACAATGTTAGTAGTAAAGAACATCTACATTTGTTTTTTGCTACTGTGAGGCCTACTCCTCTAATAGGTTAACATTGGGTATTCAGTATTACACTTTTAAGCTGTAATTCATGATTGAGGAGTAGTTTTGTCATGCTTGATATCATTGGAATGTTAATGATAAATCCTCTTTCCTGGCAAAGTTGGGTTTAACATTGCTATTTTAGAAATTCCACTTTCAGAAAGATGGCATTTTTCTGCTCTTAAAGTCCTGTTTGCCTTCAGCCTGTCTCCAATACACGTCTGGGGTGGGTGACAGGTGGACTTTGTGCATTTCCTCTAGACAGCCACACAAAAAGGAAGGGTAGGTGTGACTGAGCACCCATCTGCATCCTGATGGCTCATTATGGACAGGAGGGGAGGGAGGAGCGGACACTTACACCTGAATGGGCAGTGTCCTGGCCCCACAAAAAGTTTGATTACTCCCTGTAGTGAGTCTGGAGCAAGAGCTGGGAAGGGAGGATCTCTGTGCACTTCAAAGCCCCTCTTTGAAGTGACCTCTACATCAAAGGCAAAACTGGGTATAAGTGCCAGGTCTCAGACCCCACCAAATAAGACACTTCTGGACCTGTAAAGAAACTCTACCAGGAAGAAGGACTGCTGTGCTGCTACATCGACTGCCACTCTGCTGGACTGCTTCTCTGGAAGTACTGTTTTTCTATTTTTCTGCTGTGCTCCCCTGCTGCCTGCTACCCTCTGGTACTGCTGAGGAAGATCTGGACTCTTGCTTGAACCCAGATTGATCTCCAAGGTTATGCTGGCTTGCCCCCTGTTTTGAGACTCAGGGATATCAAAGTTTCACCCCCTGCTCCTTTACCTGGTCCATTGAAAGTGGATCCAGCTGCCAGTTCCAGTGGAACCAACGCATGAAGCAGAATTGACATAGCACCACTGTTGCAGGAGCAGAACCAGCACATTGCACTCTGAACAAGCGCATCGCCTCCAGAACCAATGTATCAGAACCGCTACATCACCCCCCTCTGCAGTGTGAAGATCTTCAAATGGATGAATACAATGTTGATGTAAATCAAGGTATGTACAGGCCTGACAATGGCAATACCAATAAATGCAATGTCAATATATGCCTGTGCCTGCGGTTGTATGTTGGAAAGAGTTCCACAACCACGACTTCCCTAACAATGAGGTCTTTTTTTTCCACGCATTCCTTTACCACGTTTTTTCATGGTAAAGAAATGCATGTTTTAAAAAAATTATTTACATCTAGTACCCCGATCCCTCCAACCCTTAAAAACGAATTACACCCACCCTAAAAATAAACACGATTACCCACACACACCTGAGGCTAAGCTTGTGCTAAATTCTACTATGACCTCCTTGAAAGGGCGCCTCGATGCAGTACCTCATCTTCGAGTGCTATCTGGAGTCTTTCCCGTTAGGTGCCGTTCATGGGGGTTCCCTCCGAGGGCAAACCGCACAATCACGTCTCCGCTCCTGCTTTTCTGGAAGTGGGTCACTGTGAGATACACCAAACCCCCTTGAAGAAACTGCGTTCCCCGAATATTCAGACCGGGGGTCCCCGCTAGTGCCCGGAAGCTGCTGCAGGTTCATTCGTTCCCTTGGTGGGCAGGGTGTGTGCTTCTAGGAGTGTGCGATAGCGCCTCCTGCCTCCCCTGCCAGAGGACAATGACAGCGTGATATTCCGCCCTCGTCTTCTGATACCGCCCCCAGAACGAATGCTGGTGCGTTCATAATCCAGCACAACAGTGGGTGACACCAGCGGTCACGGCGCTGCAACACGCGCTGTGAACCACGGCAGATGCTTCGAGACAAACTTCATACAATAAAAAAACAATAACAAATTGCACCTGTGTACAAACACTAACTGCGGAGAAATCAAGGAACGAATGGGCATTGAATTCAACTCAAGTTAGTATTAGTCAAGTACCGTTTCCAAGTTTCCTAAAGGGGTGGGGGCGGAGAAGAGTGACGTGCCTTAGCAGCAGTCCAGGTGGCGGAGATTAATGTCAGGCCTTAGCAGCAGTCTGGGCGGCGGAGAGGAATGGCGTTTCCAAGTTTGAAGAGTGACGTGCAACGCTTTGTACCAGGGCCTGAGAATGGGGGCAGAGAGATGCCACGCATAGTTTTGCATTGCAGTTTGGGAATAAATTTGTTTATTTGTTAATAAAATTTGTGGTTTAGGACTTCGTTGTTCAGGACTTCGTTGTCCAGAACTTCGTTGTTCAGGATTTGTCGTTGTTCGGACTTAGTTTTTCAGGTAAGTCATAATTAAAACTTAGTTGTTTTGGATGTTTCCCTGTGCCTGCATATCAATGTCAATACCCATAAATGCAATCTCAATGTATGGAATAATCTATGCCCCCACTAAAGGGTTGATACCAGTCGAAACAATGTCAATGTATGCCATAATCCATGCAGTCATACCAATGTCGATACCAGTAGGAACAATGTCAATGTATGCCAGGATCTAGGCGCACATTACAATGTCAATATCAGTAAAGACAATGTCAATGTACACTATGACAACTGTACGCACAATATTGAGATTGTCGGTGAAAATTATGTCAATGACCGCCACATTATTATTTGTAGAAGTTCTAAAGAACTTATTCATTGCTGTTGGATTCACCAAAGGTGACCTCCCCATCAACCCGAGCCATCAACCCGAGCCAGAGATACGTGGTCAGGCAGGTCCTGTGAACCAAACCTGTGCCTCTCAAGTGACAGCTTACAGGTGGAGTCTCACTTAGACCAAAGACAAATGTGCACCCTGGGAAAACCCTGATCGATCCCACAGATAGACAGTTACACCACACACAGTTCAGAGGAAATTGGCCCCAATAAATTATGTTTAGCCAGTGGTGCACATTCCCCACAAATACCACAAAGCTAGATGCCACATGTTAATAGAAACCCGTAGCCAATCAGTACACAACATGCCCACCACACAAAGTGATCACGCGCTCCCCACACCAAACATCTGGACACATACACACTGACCCACACTATCTCTCCCCCAGGTAAAGAGCCATCTGTGTCATTTTCAGAAGCTCAAACTTGTTATTTATGACTAAAATGCTCAAGAATGCAGAATTGGTTTATTGTACTTCACGAGATGTATATATTGTTGGCTGGAAGTTTGTACAGCGACTTTCTTCAGGCGCACTCTGCCAATACTCTCCTTTCCACTGTGTTTAATTAAACCAGCTTGTCCCTGTTGTTCCAAACACCTCTTCTCTTTTAATTTCTGTAAGGTAAATTCATAATCCAAGCAACATTTTGGCTAGCTAGTCAGGAGAGATTAGTTTATCAAGGATGACTGCTCTCAAACAACAAGTACCCCTGCCCGAACGGAATTCACATCTGCGCAAACAAGACTGGTGAGCATACACCAAAGCTGATTTGAAGTTCTGCTGAATCTGCAGGACAGAGGTCCGTCCAGAGGCCGCAGTCACAGGCTAAGAGACTATAACTGATCCTGAGTAAACTAGGACTAACGCAAAGATATTTTTCCCTAGTCCGCACGCTAGAGTAGGCGAGAATAGCTACAGATTTGTTTTCACTTGAACTGTTGGACATGACACAAGCAGTACACCCCGAACCTTGGTGTGTTATATAGTGTCACTCTTTTTTCGCTTGAACTGTAGGGCATGACACAACCAGTACACCCCTGCCCCTTAGTGTGTTATATAGGGTCACATATTTATTTCGCTTCAACTGTTGGGCGTGACACAACTGGTACACCACGGCCCTTGGTGTGTTATATAGGGTCACCACCTTGATCTTATGTTTTAGTCAAATTGGTTTTCTTAGGGACTGCCGCTTTCTTAACACTGGGAGTATCTAAAAGAAGTGAGGAGGTGGAATTTTATGCTTGGACTGCTGGGCGTCATGCAGTCAGTATGCACTACCTCTGGGTGTGATATAGGGTATAATTCGGAACGTTAGGGAAAACTTCAGACCTTGGTGAATAAGGTGTAGCTTGTGTCTGGCCACAGAGGGGTGATAGTTGTCAGGTTACTCCCTTTTCTCTGCGCAAATCGTTGCTATTTTTGTCTGCCGAGCCAATAATGATAGACTATCAGACTAACTTACCTCCACTTATTACGTGGAGCATCCCCTCTCCTCGGGCTGTAGTCGTTAGCAGGGAGCTAAGGTTTTTTGGACCTCATAATCATTTTTTCTGTCAATCTTTTCTCTAGGCCTGGACATGAATTTCCACTCCACTCATGGAGTTTGCAGAGTTTTCCCACTCCATGCTCCAAGTAGCGTGCGAAAGCAGAGCACAATTTGGTTTCTCTCTCTCATTCGCCAACATTAACTTGGAGAGCACGAGCGAGGAAAATCTCACTCCAGACCACCTCCCAGTGAGATTTCTCAACACGGGCAGTCTCGTATGGTCACTACCGCTTACATTGAGAAACCTTCCATTCCCATTGAGGAAGCTGTTGCTCGAGTAGAACATCTACTCGAGCAGCAGAAAAAAAGCAGTGCCCTCTTGTGTTGCACGTTGTGCCATCTGCTCTGATTTTACAGCGCTGGACAAGTACCCGGTGTTGAAAAGCAGCATGAACATTGCAACAAAATCACTCTGCTGCTTGCGGATTGCAGCAACGCGGAATTCCATGAACTTTGCACAGGCCTACTTTTCCCTTTTGGTCTCAATTTTATGCATTTCTTGATGTTGTGATGCTGTTAAAAGTTTGCAATTTGCTTCATGTTTAAATATTATGTCATGTTAGTGAGTCCATGAATTATGAAATAATAACCATTTTTCCCAGATCCGAATTTCGTGTTTGCTAGTTTACTGCTACAAATCAACTCATACTGTTCTGAACTAAGAATTGCATTTTGTTACAGGTTGTTACTATTTCAATGCATTTGCTTTTCTTTATTGCTAAACGTCCTTTTTCTCGATGCATCAATTTTTATGGAGCTCTTAACCAGTAGATTGTTTTCTCTACCACTCTGTGTTCACAGTTCCCCATGATTAGAGTGGAATTTATAATTATTTCAAACAATATCCCCAATCCCTCATGGAGACTCTATTAGACCACAAGCAAGTGAGGTTCCTCACCCAGGCTAGGGAACTAGAGAAACACTGCCGCGAGTCGCACGCCCACACCAAAGCACATGGATTTTCTCTGGCCTGAGGGGGGAACATTTGATAACAACATCATAGAACACACTTAGACTCACTCACATAGAGCCCAGATATACAGGACAGAAAAAGGCTAAGCGAGAGACCCCACTAGAACTGTGGGCCGTCTTCCAGTAGGCCCCACCCTACAAAACTATCCCTGAGTCTGTAAGAAAGGCATCTGTACCTCCCCCACCATATACTGGCAGGGATGTACAGTTGCTTATGCAGGCCATCCTAGTTGCCGCTGTGCTGGGTTACACCAATCTACCAGACTGGGTTGCTGGTGGAACTCCCCTGGGGCAGAAAGCAACCAGTCCCAGGTGAGGAGATCACAGGTGCCACAGCCCAGACACTGTGAGCCCCAGCTCAGTCCAGTGCCAAGCTCTCTTGGGGCTCAACCCCCACACCCATTGGTTGCAGCCCATAAGGCCAGAGCAGAACCAGAAGCACATGCTCCAGATCACTCCACAGGGTGCCCTAGGATTAGAGGGTAGTGTGTGGCCCTCCTGGAAGGTTATTCCACCAGTTGAGGGGAGGACAGGGGCCTCAGTCCTGTAAAATCCAACTCTGAAGGGGGTCTCGCGGGCTCTACTTCCCGAGGGCAGGGCTAAGGTATGGAGGAAGCATCAGGGAGTGAGTTTAAGGCCAAGATATTGCTCAGAAGAACAGCATGCAGCACTGAGTGAAGGAGGCAACACAGGTGGCAGTTATAGGAAAGGCAGTTATAGGAAAGGCGTGAGTTAAGGATAGAAAGAGAGAGATCTCTCACCTGGGAAGCCCAGCAGGGAAGGGACAGAACTCCCCTTCCTCTGGAAGGAACAAGGGCTAGGACTTTGCCCCCACATAGGGATGAGCCCAGAGAAGAGTCAGGAGGAATGCCCCTAACAGTAGCACAAACATCCTCTGGCAATCGGCATAGGAGAGGGGCTGACCAGGAAATAAGTAGTCAGTAAAGCCTGACTGGATCACAATTGAGATACAGAAGGAACAGCATGTTGTGCACACATTAGGAAAGCAATGACGAGGATGTCCACCACTTCTCCGGAACATGCCAGTCATACAGACCAACCCCTAGAGAGATAGTATCCAGAGAAGAAGGCAAGGCCTTTGTGCTGCCTTTTTTGGCATTTAATGGCCGCTGGACCGAAAGGAAGGGCCAGTATGATCGTCCCTGGCCAGAGAAGGGATACTTCGAGCCAAAGGACATGGCCATTGGGAGGACTGCATTCGGCATGGAAGGGGATCTGAAATGGAACTACCCCTACATGCAGGAATGCCTGAGCAAGAATGTGCCCGCTTCTGCATAAAGGTGCAGCTGGGACCATCTACATGCCTTGGGCACAGATGGAAAAAAAAAGGGTTCAGGAACAAACTTGCCTCACCGATGAACAGGGTAGAAATGGATTTCATGCTTTGAGAAGAACACTGCCGGTTTTAACTTAGCTATAGGTGAAGATAAAAGTCTGCTCAGCAGCCTCATCGCGGAGCAGGCCGACACGTTGTTCTCCTGAGCCCGCATCTCCACAGTCACGCTTTTCAACACCAAGCATGATGGGACTGCATTTAACTCATCCAGACATCAGATCTGGACAGCCCTGAGGGAGATGTTCCCTGACCACTCAGACGTAGGAGAACTGATGGCAGTGAGCATGAAGCCTGGTGAGATCATGACTGAATTCCTAGACAGAATGAGGGAAAAATGGGGGCAAGAGATAGGACAGCCGTGGACCGATACGGCTCTGCTACAACAGCCTCAAAAGGGGACTACATACTGAGATGTAGACTGGATTAGATGGTTTAGTAGGGCTAGACACCAAACCTGGGCAGTTAATACAGGCCCACATACTACACTGTAACAGGAAAAGACAGGAGAAGGACAGGGAAAAGCAGAAGCATGCCCAGAGAGACACTACCAAACTGGTCCAACATAAGTTGAAAAAGACAGCCGCATTAGCCACAACCATCCAGATGGCACCTGTCTCAAGAGAAGCTCCACTTGTGGGCCCCAGAGGGTATCCGCCCAGTTCTAGCAGCCGAGGTCAGGGAGGCTGGGTCCAAACTAGCCTTATAGAGTGCCACTATTGTCACAGAATGGGCCACATGGCTAATTGATGCGTCTAAAAATGTACCACAATCAGAATGGAATAGTAGTGGGACTGCCCCCGCAGAGCATCTACCCCAAAAACCAGGCACAGAACAATGCACATGCATTGCACAATCAGCTTCAAGAAACTCAGGCTGCAGCCACCCCTGGACCACGAGGTTGGTTTAGCATGGGCCAATCCACTGCAACAGACAGGGGCTTAGTCCAACAGGGACCGGGCCCACAGCCAAGGCAAGGAGGGGTGTCGGTCTGGGATGGCAATGTCCTAACCCAATCACAGGGTAGAAATGCAACGTAAGTCCAAAACCATTCACCAAAATGACCTATGCCTTTCATACCACTCCCAGTCTCATTTCCTTGCCTGCCTCCACAGCCAGCATTCAGGACAGCCATAATATATTGGCAGAGAATCCATGCTACAGGTCACCATCTGGTTCCTGCAGGGGCCCAGGGCTCCCACTGCTGTTGGTTCCCAAGGGCAGGGTTAACGGACAATGGTCCAGGGGAGAACAGTCTGAGAAAGGAGCAGGGCGGGCCCCAGCTGGTGCATAAAAACAGGCACCCAGGACCGCTCACCCAAGTTTGACTTTGGGCATGTTTTGTATGTCTCGCCCACCTCAGGGTTTACCATCAAATGGAGGCCCTCCTTTTGTTCCAAAACTAGGTGAATGCTCCAGCATTGGGGGCTGGGTTCACCATGATGCTACAATGTTCTCAAAATTCCAAAGAAACCCAAATCACACAGCCCTAGTCCATAGGAAAAACCCATTGAGTTTCTTAGCGTTACCTACATTCGGTTGAACAGGAAGTCCCAACGAAACCCTGACTTTCGTCAAGACCTGGCAATGAACTTATGTTCAGTTCGTGGAGTTTGCAGTTTTTCTCGCTCCGCGGAGCTAGGATTTGTCCTTGCTCGAGCTCGCTAATGTTAAGCTGGTGAAAACGAGCCAGGAAAATCTTACTCCAGACCAACTCCTGGCGAGATTTGTCAATGAGGGTGGTCGTAGATGGTCACAACCGCTCGCATTGAGAAACCACCCATTCGTGTTGATGAAGCTGCCGCTCGAGTAGAACATCTACTAGATAGAATTTAATTAAGCGCATCTTCAGCATTTCCTTCCTGGTTATTTGTAATCAGTGGGGGTTCATCTTTGCTTGCACGATGAAGAAGGCTATGGACCCTCCTGCGTTTACTTGAGTCTCTGTAAATAGTCTAAATTCTTCTGGAATGTCCTAGCACTGAGCCCAGCCAAAATAATCAGCAGTTCTTCTCCTTCGAGCCTAATGCAACAGAGTTGTTTTCTTCTCTAACAGATGTTAAGACAACTCAGAGAGATCTCCAGGGATGACCAGTGTTGGGGTGTGTATGGTCACAAGGGTGCAGAGTCCTCTCCATCCACGGAGAAGCTGGGTGTAGGCAAAGTCACTGCATTGCCATTAGATCTCCATCAACTTGTAGGTGTCCCATTGCAGGTCCAACATATGCAGTATAATGTCACAGTTTTCGTTGCTTCCGAGCAGTATGGTTTGTTTGCCTCTGAAGCACAGAGAACTCAACTGTTGATACACTCCAAGCTGCTAAATTTAATTAAACCAACGTGTCCCTGTTTTGCCAAATGCCTCTTGTTCTTTCATTTCTTTAAGGTAAATTCCTAATCCAAGCAACAAAATGATCGGCACATCCCCTCAAGCGCTTGCAGAAACCAGGTGCATCGGCTTCAAAACCAACAAATCTCGGCATCAGCGCTTCATATTCAGGACCGTTGTATCACCATTGCTGCGTGGAGAAAATCACTGCATAACCTCAATGCAGGATCTACTCCAATGCATCGCTTGGCTGCATCTTACAGTTGCATCCTGGATCAAGGTATTTATTCAGCCAACCTTGCATGGCTCCTGTGTCCGGCCCACGCTCCATCAAATCAGAGGGCAAATTGACAACATGTTTCATAGCCATGCTGTAGGAACACATACTTCCTAACATATGCATTGCCTGCAAAGTGGGGAGTAATGGTGAAGACTGCAACACTGTTTAGTTCTATCAGTCTGGTCAGACAGGTATGACATATGTTTCAGATATATGTTTTTACATGGTGAGATGTAAGGTTGATGAAAGCGTGTTATCCAACTAACAAAAGATAGCTAGAACTATATTTCAAGCAATGGCCATGGTGAAATCCTGAAGACAAAGTAAGCCTGACGTTTCACACCAAACCAAACTGGGTGTACTATTGACTGAGGGTTTAGGTGTTTAACTGTGAGCAGTTACTGACCCAATTGGACTTCTATGTTTTCCTATTATCACATTAAGATTTTGGCTGCTCTTAGCCCCTTTGCTGCTAGGTCTTCCCCCCGTGCTTAGCGTTTTTTTGGGTAGTTTGCACTTAGGCCTCTGTACCTTTTTATCCGCATAAGGTATCCATGCCAAATTTGCATCCTTTTCTTTCAACATCCTGAGGATTCTAAAGGTACCCAGGGTTTGTGGATTTCCCTGGAGGGGACTGATAAATTAGCCAAACTACAGCAAAGTTTTGTTTTGGGGGTAAAAATGGGAAAAAAGTGCTGCAGAAGAAAGTGTTTGTGCCCTGCAAATGATATCAACTAAGAGTTTGCGGTGCTAAAATCACCATCTTTCCAGCTGCCAGAGAAACAAACTTTTGTACACAGTTTTGGCATTTTACTGGGACATAGCCTATTTTTCCTATTTTTTGTGATTTGATTCTCCTTCCAGTTAGTGGCAGAAATGGGTGTGAAATCAATAATGAAAAGCTATACATTTCAGAAAAGTAGAAAAAATTACGAATTCAGCAAGAAGTCATTTGAGTAGATCCTTCAAGGTTCTCCTGTAGAAAGTAACAGTTGAAAAAAAAAATACATTGAGTTGAAAAAACAGCCATTTGTACCTATGTTTTACTTGTAACTTCTTCTAAGTATAGCAGATTTTTTAAAGTTATATACCGTTACATCCACTGGACCCTTCTCTTCCCGGAGATATATTGAACCCGAGGTACCCAGAGGCAATAATTGAGCTGTGCCTTGCAATGGTTTTTCATTATGTACCGGGTATAGAGCAATTCATCAACTGGCACATGCATCAAGCTCGGATTTTGCAAGTCCTGAAATGCGAATATTAAGGATTCACAATTAAGGACTCGCAAAATCCTATGCATGTAGGAATTGCTATAATAATAGCGATTCCTACACATTCCTTATTTGCGACTCGCAAATTGCAAGTCGCAAATAAGGAATAGCTACCCATTCATTCCTACAGGCCCATAGGAATGAATGGGAAATTGCAAGCGCAATTTGCGAGTATCAATAGGTCCTCGCAAATTGTGCATGCAATTTCAGGGTGCAAGGGTGCACCGCTGAAATTGATCTGTGCACATATGTTGCGCACACACATGCCCTAAAGGCATGTGTGTGCTCAACGTGAAACTTTGAATAATGCATATAAGTGCATTTTTCAAAGGTTTTGCAAATTACCATGAAGTTCAACTTCGCTAATTTTTTAACTGTAATGCATTGCATTTAAGGAATCTCAATTTGAGATTCCTTAAATGCAATCGCAATTTAGCTAATCGCAATTTAGAGATTAGTTAAATTGCGCTTTTTTCATTTGGGATGATGCATCCCAAATGCAAAAATACTGGTCGCAAAGGGGCAGATTCTAAGAATCTGCCCGTTTGTGACCGTTTTTTCTTTTGATGCATGTGCCTGTTGGTAAAATATAAAGAGTGAAAAATAGGTCTCACGGTAACCTATGTATTTTCAAAATGGTAACAACAAATGGAGTTTAGAAGCAGTGGTTATTCGCACATCTGTGAATGTATGCGTACCCATACTAGCATGTGAATTAGAGGGCATTTTTCAATATGACTTATTTTTTACGCACTGTCTTACATTTGGAAGGCAGAAATGCATAGAAAGTTAATTGGTAATAACACCTATTCTACTATTCTGTGTTCCCCTAAGTCTTCTGATGAAAATGGTACCTCACTTGTGTGGGTAAGCCTAGTACCCACGACAGGAAGTGGCCCAAAACGCAATGTGGACACATCACATTTTTCCAGTGAAAACAAACCTTTTTTTGCAATTTGCCTAGCCGTGGATTTTGTACTCTAGCTCAGCCGGCACCGAGGGAAACCTAGCAATCCTATACATTTTTGAAAATTTGACACCCAGGTGTGACTTGTGTGGCTATTACCCAGAATCCCTTGCAAACCTCCTCCCATTTTTGTGATGATCAGTTCTGAAATCTGCAGGGAACCACAAAGACAGAATTTCCTAAAGTCTCCCGATAAAAATGTTACCTCATTGTGTGGGTAGGCCTGGTGCCCGCAACAGGAAACAGCCCAAAATGTACTGTGGGCACAACACATTGTTCCACTGAAAATTGACCTTTTTGCAATGTACCTCACTGTGGATTTTGGACCCTAACTCAACCAGCACCTAAGGAAACCTAGAAAACTTGTACATTTTTTAAAACTAGACACCTAGGGGTATCCAGGGTGTCGTGACTTGCATGGCTCTCACCATGTTTTTTACCCAGGATCCCTTGCAAACCTCAATCTTTGATTAAAAAAATATTTTTCTCACATTTCTGTGATGGAAAGTTCTGGAATCTATGGGAAACCACAAACGTCCACCTACCCATCATTTCCCCAGGTCTCCCGATAAAAAACGTATACCTCATTTGTGTTGGAAGGGTAAGTGGCTGAAAAAGGAAATGAACCAAAACACATTGTGGAGACTTTAAAATTATCGATCACAAAAAGACCTGGTTTTGCGAGGGAAAACCAGACATTTCTGCAAACTAGACAGGGAGGTGTGGCTTGCATGGATCCCCCAACATTTCCTTACCCAGAATCCCTTGCAAACCTCAAATTTTGCTAAAAGTCAAATTTTTCTCACATTTCTGTGTGGGATCAGTTTGTCAGCACAAATTTCCTACCACCCAGCCTCCCCCTTGGTCTTCTGATAAAACTGATACCTTACTTGTGTGGGTGGCCAAATGCCTGCAACACAGAAGAGCCAAAAATGTGTAAAGATTGAAGGGGTACCAAAAAGTGTCCATAAGGGCAGTTTTTTTTAATACATTTTAGGCTGACTCTTCTTTGGGCACCCACACAAGTGAGGCACCATTTTATCAGGAGATCAAGAGGCACACTGGATGGTAAGAAATTTGTGCCGGCGCGGTGATCCTTCAACCTTCCCACACAGAAATGTGAGGAAAATATGACTTTTTAGTTAAATTTATGGCTTGGAGAGAATTCTGGATAAGAAAACACAGGGGGATCCATGCAAGCCACATCACCAGCCAAGTGGCAGACTACACACACTGCTTGCCAAGCACCATCCAACGCTCCAGTCCACACACACTCCCATCCAAGTGCCAGTCTATACACACTGCCACCAAGCACTAGTCCACACACACACACCGCCAGCCAAGCGCAAGTCTACACACACCACCAGCAAAATGCCAGTACACACACAGTCTGCTAAATGCCAGTACATGCAGACGGTCTGTCAGCAAAACTCCAGTTCACACACACTCATGCACGCGCGCACACACAGACACAGAAAAATTCCCTGGTAGCTAGTGGTTTTCTGCCCCAAAGCCTACACATACCACTGATCTGCCACAAAGGGGACAAAAAATGTGTGCCTAAAAAAAAAGGGGAGTGACCCTTGACTATGGGGCCATTCCCTAACATGGCCTTTAACAAATCTCTTTTAGTTCAAATATGAGATGATTATTGTTATTATTCATACTCTTTTTTAACGCGTGATGAAGTACAAGATGATTGTATGTATTTTTATGGCATATGTTCAGTTTCTTTGTACTTCTGGTTGTGTACACTTTCATGGTTATGTTTTGACCGTATAAAGCAAATATAAAAAGCTGGCCGGAGTGTCATGGGCATGGGCTTTCAGATAGTTTTTCCAGATGTAAAGGTATTGCCTTTGCCCCGTCCCCTGCTTTCAAGAACTGCGTGTTGCTGCTGAGGAAACAGCCCGTGACTACACGGGAGAACAGCCAACTGTGGCAGAGGCTCCAGTACCGCAGGACTTAATTGAGTGGTGAGGTGCCTGGGGACCCGAGGAGATGAGATTTTAGCAGGCACAATACCAGGACAATTCAAATCTGCACACATTTACGCTACTCACCATAACCAGCACTCATTATTGGATTTCAAAAGTCTGTTTAAAGACGTTCTCCCACCTGCCAAGATGGTGCATTCTGGGGGTGGCTGTCTTCCAATGCAGGCTGCCATGACGTCTCAACCAACAGGACTCAGCTGAGCCTCCACCAATGGGAGGTTGACTCCTTGTATGAATAGCGGACCGATGCAGACACCTGGCTCCAAGCATATGATTAAGGCTATACTGCCGAAACGCGTCATGCTGTTGCTGTCTGTCCTGCAATAAAGCATGTTTGTCCATGGAATCCCCTGCTGTGTCCCCTCCGGGTTCTTCAATTGAAGTAATCTATATATATATATAAATATATATATATATATTATCTACTGGCGGTCGCCAGTAGATAGTTATAGTTAGGACCGTGTTTCCATAGGAAATCTCAAAATTCTATTTTGAATAACTTTGGCGCCGGTTGACGAATCTTCGCGAAATTTTCAAAACTAATGGGGCGCTCTGCTCAGCTCCTACCCTGAAAGTCTCGGGGGGATTCGGCAAGCGGGGGCCGAGAAAAAAGGGGGGTCCCAAAACGCGTTTTCCCCATGCCTTTTCCCATAGGACCTTTAGTCGAAGGTACAGCCCGAACGGCTGAACAGAATTACTTGAAATTTGGCAGAGAGGTAGTCCTCAGGTCAGGGATGTGCCTTTTGCATATATGGAGTCAATCTGTTCAGTAGTTCCAGAGAAAATTGCAGTAAAAAGCACATACATATCTATAGCCGGGCACCGTGCGCGCACCGTGCGCGAGCGTAATTCTGATTGGTTGTTACATGTCAGTCAACGTTCGAATCGGTCGAAATCAGGAAGTGTCGGCCACCATTTTGTTTGTTTTCAGTGCGAGAGTGGAAAAGGAAGGTGGCGAACGTAAAAAGGGGCAGGGTAGAGAGTTCCTGACCCCCTAGCCTTTGTCAGGGGGTCCCTGAAGGACCCCGAAGGCAGAAAAAAACATTGAATTTTTATTTTTTTTTAATCGCGGGGGTGTGCGCACCATGCGCGCACGGTGAAAAACCATTACAAAAAATATATATATATTTTAATACGTATTTTATTGAAAAATAAATATATAAAAAAAATAATAACACATACATAACTTAGCATTTAAAAAACCATACAAATTCACTGAAAAAACCATAGGTTTCACACACCTTATAGTTAGGAATTAGCATTTAAAAAACCTTGCAAATTCACTTAAAAAACCATAGGTTTCACACATGTTATAGTTATGTGGATATTTCACTCGTAAAAAACCAATGAAATTCCCCCGTTATAGTTACTTCAGATAACTATAACTCGCGTGACCGCCACTCTATCACAAGGATGATGTCATCAGTGATGTCAAGAGTGATGCCACTGACCATGTCATGAGTGATGTAATATGTGACGTCATGAGCAGAGGATTGCGGGCGCGCGAGTTATAGTTATCTGAAGTAACTATAATGGGGGAATTTCATTGGTTTTTTATGAGTGAAATATCCACCTAACTATAACATGTGTGAAACCTATGGTTTTTAAGTGAATGTATACATATATATATATATTACCTACTGGCGGTCGCCAATAGATAGATATAGTTAGGGCCTATTTTCCATAGGAGATCCGCAACATTCTATTTGGAATAATGTTGGCGCCGATTGACGAATCTTCATGGGCCAGCTCCGGTCCGCTCCTATCCTGAAAATTTCATGGTGATTCGTCAAGCAGGGGTCGAGAAAAAAGGGGGGTCCCAAAACGCGTTTTCCCCATGCATTTTCCTATAGGACCTGTTGACGCTGCTACAGCCAGAACTGCTGAACGGAATTACACCAAATTTGGCAAAGAGGTAGTCCTCAGTTCAGACTCGTGCCTTTTGCTTAAATAGTGTAAATCTGTTCAGTAGTTCCTGAGAAAATTAGGGTAAAAAAGTTAGTGATATCTATGGCCTCGGAGGATTCGCGCACCCTCCCCGCACCCAGCGCGCACCCTGCCGTGCACGAGCTGTATTCTAATTGGCTGTCAACACTCCAAATCCCGGGGGGCATAATTTAAAAAAAAGGTGTGGGGGGGTCCCAATCCCCCCCACACTGCCCCGGGGACCACCACTCCCGGGGCTTTATTTCGATGTATGCAGGGGGGCTCGAGCCCCCCCACACGCCCCGGGGACCGCCACCTCCCCGGGGTACTAAATATTTAAAATAGGGGGTCCGTTACGGACCCCCAAGCCCCGTGGACCAACAGCCCCGGGGCTTTAAATTAACTGGGAGGGGGGCCGCGCGGCCCCCCCCCTCCCGGAGCCAATGATGGCCCTGGGGACGGCCACCCCCCAGGGCCGGCTCCTGCAGTGTCACTGCTGTTTGCAATGGCAGGGCAGGAGCCTCGCGGCTCCCAACCTGTCATTGCAAACTGCTTTGCTTCATTGAAGCCAGAGCAGGGAAACCTGCTCTCGCTTCAATGAAGCAAAGCAGATTGCTTTTCCACATGGGGAGCAGCATGTTAGCTGCTCCCCATGTGGAAAAGTAATGCCGGCTCCCACAGGAGGCGGGGAGCTGGCGGGCCGTGGGGGGATTGGGACCCCCCCACGGTCCCCAACGAGGTGGCCAGGCCCTGGTGCATGGGGTCCCCGGGGCCAGTAGTGGCCCGGGAGGGGGGCCACTCGGCCCCCCCTCCTAAAAATAAACGTTTTTTTTATTAAAACGGCACCGGTGGATGGGGGGCAAGGCAGCCCCCTCCAAAAAACAAAAATGAAAAAAAAAGGGCCATGCCCCGGGAGATGGGGTCCCCGGGGCAAATTATGGCCTTGGGAGGGGGGCCACACGGCCCCCTTCCCGATTTATTTATTTTTTAAAAAAAAAAAAACATTGGGGGCAGGCCCTGGGGCATGGGGTCCCAAGGGCCAAAAAATTAGAAAAAGAAGGGGGGCTACACAGCCCCCTTTCTAAAAAAAGGAAAAAAAAAAAGAAGGGATCGGGCCGGAGGCCACGCCCCCTTCTTGCACCACTCTGCAATCACACCCCCTGGCGCGTTTGGAGAGGGAGATCTAATTCCCCTTGAATACTGGGGGTCCCTGGGGGCCAACTAGCCCACCAGGAACCTCCAGTATGCACCAGGGGGCTGCGTTGCAGAGAGGTGTACTGAGGCCACGCCCCTTTTTACACCTCTCTGCAAGGCAGCTCCGTGGCGCTCACTGGAGGTACCTGGTGGGCTAGTTGGCCGCCAGGGGACCTCAGGATTCAAGGGGACTTAATCTCCCAACTTAAAATGCGCCACGGGGCGCGTTTGCACAGTGGTGAAGGTAGGGGGCGGGGCCTGAGGTGATACTGTTCAAACACGCCCTGTGGCGCGTTTTAAGTTGGGGAATTCATTCCTCTTCAATCCAGAGGTCCCTTAGGGGCCAACTAGCCCACCATGTACCTCCAGTAAGTGCCACAGAGCTGCGTTGCAGAGTGTTGTAAAACGGGGCGTGGCCTCTGAACACCTCTCTGCATTGCAGCTCCCTGGCGCATACTGGAGGTACCTGGTGGGCTGGTTGGCTGCCAATGGACCACAGGATTCAAGGGGACTTAATCCCCCAACTTAAAACACCCCACGGGGCACGTTTGCACAGTGGTGAAGGTAGGGGCGGGGCCTGAGGAGATATGTGTGCAAACACGCCCTGTGGTGCGTTTTAAGTTGGGGAATTAATTCTTCTACAATCCTGAGGGTCCCTGGGGACCAACTAGCCCACCAGGTACCTCCAGTAAGCGCCACGGAGCTGCGTTGCAGAGTGTTGTAAAAAGGGGCATGGCCTCTGAACACCTCTCTGCAATGCAGCTCCCTGGCGCATACTGGAGGTACCTGGCGGGCTAGTTGGCCCCCAGGGGACCTCAGGATTGAAGAGGAATTAATTCCCCAACTAAAAACGCGCCACAGAACGTGTTTGCACACGTCACCTCAGGCCCCGCCCCCTTCCTTTACCATTGTACAAATATTCCTCTAAAATCAGCCGAACTACGAATTCCAATTTACTCACCTGATATCAGGCGAGAACCCCGGGCTGCATCATTTAGCCCAGCACTGACCCTGAAAAGTAATTCTAAGCGTACTTACCAGTAACTTGTATTTTCTTCCATAGGAATCCATTGTGTGGTTTTCACCAGAAAATTTTCTAATTGTCCAATTTTGAAACGTACAAATATTCCTCTAAAATCAGCCGAACTACGAATTCCGATTTACTCACCTGTTATCAGGAGAGAACCCAGGGCTGCATATTTTAGCCCAGCACTGACTCTGAAAAGTAATTATAAGCGTACTTACCAGTAACTTGTATTTCCTTTCATTGGAATACATTGTGTGGTTTTCAGCAGAAAAGTTTCGAAGTGTCTATTTTCACAAACTAAAAATATTCCTAAAAAATCGTCTAGATGACTTAAACACATTCTTTCAACTGTTTACAGGAGGTTGGCCAGTGCTGGATCCAGGATCCACCACTGAGTAAGAAAAAGTAACGATAACACTACTTACCTGCTATGTGAATTTTCTGCCATAGGATATCATTGGTGATTCTTTTTGAAAAATGTTCTGTGTCAACTTTTAAAATACAATAATATTCCTTAAAAATAACTACTGTAACCAAAACGCTTTTACTCAACTGTTTACAGGAGATGTCCAAGGACTGAATCTAGGATCCAGTCCTGTGGTTAGAAAAGTAATCCATAAAGTAACTAATTGCATTTAACTAGAAATTCACTTTGAGCTCAATGTTGCTTTGTGTTTGAAATTGTGTTGCCCATTGCAACAACTGTAACTACTGTACTTAAAAGTCTGTTGCATATTTGCCAAGTATTTAAACTAAAGTAATTCATTCTGAGAAAGTATATTTTGTATGGTAATGTATAATGTAATTATAATGTAATTAAAAAATATATATCTAAAAATAAATAGTTAAAAAAATGTAGTAAATCAGTATAACAAAAATCAGTATAACAATTAATACATTAAATATTGTCATTTACAAAACCTTTGAAATTCACTGAAAAAACCATAGGTTTCAGGCCTGATAGTTAGGAATTAGCATTTAAAAAACCTTTGAAATTTGGTGAAAAAAACATAGGTTTCAGGCCTGATATAGTTAGAAATTAGCATTTAAAAAACCTTTGAAATTCACAGAAAAAACCATAGGTTTCAGGTCTAATATAGTTAGGAATTAGCATTTAAAAAACCTTAGAAATTCACTGAAAAAACAATAGGTTTTAGGGGTGTTATAGTTAGCTCGACATTTGATTCGAACAAAACCATTGAAATTCCTCCGATATAATTAGTTGTACTAACTACATCTCGCGCGCCCGCAATCCACTGCTGATGATGTCACATATTACATCATTCATGACATGGTCAGTGACATCACTGATGACATCTCAAATGACATCACTGATGAATGACATCACTGATGAAATCATCCAGTGAATGTGGTTAGGTTCGTTATTTAAATATGTATTATATATATATAGCAATTTGCATTGAAGAATGAGTGGATATATAAATATTAATATCTGGATGGAGGATTTAGTAGCAGTGTGATTGACTGTTTACTTGACTAATTTATAGTGTCTCACTAAATATATTGGATAGTGACTAAACTGTGTGAATATCTGTATCACTGTGTAAGTTGTTGTGTAAAGTGCTGCACCAGTTGGTTACTAGCTACGTGAAAGTCTATATTATTTATTGATTAGTTAACTGAGTATTTGTATGGGAGAGTGAATGTGTGTGTGGTTCGGTGGGGGGTGTGTGACTGCCCAAAGATGTGTGAATAGTTGATTCAGTAGGTATATGAAGTTAAAACTACATGTTATAACAGTTGTTTGGGTGAGTGAATATCTTCAGGGGTGGCCATTTTGCGTGGTGTGGAGGCATTGGCATGCCCATTTTGGGAGGCCCCCACCCCTACATTGAGGAAAAAACAGTCCCTTGTGTTTAGTAGTCTTTCTGCCCCCAGAGGGGCAGATTGGGGACTATTGTCTCACCTGCCCACTAGGAGAGGCATAAAGACTTTGTCGCCAAGGTTGTGAGGTGGGGGCATGGTCATGCCCTTTGTGGGTAGCAACCACCCCTCTTTTATAATTTTTGAGGTGAGGTATTTGGCAGGCCCATTTTGGGCGCCCGCATCCCTACATAATGAAATCAATCCCTGGTGCCTAGTAGGCTTTCTTCCCCCCTGTGGGAGCAGATCGGGGACTAGTGCCCCCACCTTCCCCCCATGGGGAGCAGAAAGACTTTTTCATAATTTCTTTTGGGTGGGGGCATGGTCTTTCCCTTTGTGGGTGGGGGCATTACAATGCCCAGTCAGGGCCGCTCCCAACCCTAAATGTGCCTAAAAATATAATCCCTGGTCCCATGAGGGCTTTCTGCACCCCATGGGAGGCAGAGAGTCTCTGCCTGTTTCTGGGTGGTGTAGGGGCATTACAATGCTCATTCAGGGCAGCCTCCACCACCAAATGTAAATAAAATAAATATCCCTGGTTCCTAGTTGGCGTTTTGCCCCCTTTGCCAGGCAGAGAGACCCGAGCATGCCCAAAAACAGTTGGGAGGAGCAAAAGCCCTTGCCCAAGGGGCTGCTCCACCCTCTCTCGTGTCTGGTGGTGGATACCTGCTTGGGGATCACCCTCTTATGGCAATCCCCAAGCAGGGATCCACTAGGGAAAGGTATCATTGGAAAGGGAGATTCTCCTCTTTCCAACAATACCTATCACTTATGTTTTGGGGCTCCGGGGGCTGAGATAGCACCACGAGCACCAAAGCAATGAAACTGAAATGAGCAGATAGGCTCATTTTGGTTTTACTTTCATTGTAATGAGTGCCGATTGCCATTACAATGAAAAAAATGCCTCGCCAGCTCCCGAGACTAAAAATAAGAAAGGAAATCCCGTGCTGTAAGCATTTCAGGTCGTTTGAAGAGGATGGAACGGTTCTGTCCTCAGTACTCTACCCCTGTGACTGAAGATGGAACCGGTCAATCTTCAGCATGGAATGGGTTAACTGCTGAAATGTCTGTTCTAAAGTCGAGGTAAAATTTGTTAGCGGACCAACAAGGTCTAATTCATAATGGGCCAGAATGTACTTAAACTCACAATTACCTGCACCTCTGGTATTGGTAACTTCCTGGATGGGAAATCCTTTCCCATTTCCTGGAAAAAAATAATGAGGGCCTTAGAATCTGTTAGTTGGCACTCTACCAGTCAGGCTCCCCTGATAGAGAACTGGCTACCAGATTTAGAGATTCTGTCTCCCTACTGGGCACCTCTCAAACCTGTAAAGCTGGAGTTTGTTCTAGCAGAACAAAATAACAATGGCCTGGTGCACAGAGTGCTTTCTCCCTGAACACATGGGCCAGTTTTCTATTTCACCATTGCATGTCTTTTATGTCGGTCCTGGGTCTGAAAATCCTGTGACAATCACCATACCCTAAGTAGGGATTGGTGACTGTCACTGTGGTGACAAACTGTCAGGTCAAAGGTGTCTAACAGCAGAGACAGCTGGCACTCCACAACTGGAAATTATATTACACATCCACCTCTAAATAGGGAGGTGAAGGTCTATACTAATGGCAGCCATTTCAAGTGCTCAGGAGATTACTATGTGTCAGGTAATGGCAACTTCGGAAATACAAGTGATTCAGGGAGAATAAAATAAATATTTCATCTCATAAGTTTTCATCTGGTTATTCCCTGCTCAAATGAGAAAAATGTCTGGATATAAACCCATCTGCAAAACAAAGTATTGTTTGTGCTTATAGCCGGGAGCACTTTGGCGCTCATTTGGGTACACATCGAGAAATTTCTATTTTAATATGCAATGAGGATATTCACAATTAGGTCAAGTTACTGGCATTTGTTTGGGATGGGCCATTGCAAGAATAATGACTCATAAACATAACATTACTGTATAAAATTGGTGCACTTATAACAATCATATTAGAATGTTTGGTGACTTTATACTGGAAATAGCTAAATGG
This sequence comes from Triturus cristatus, assembly GCF_964204655.1. NCBI lineage: Eukaryota > Metazoa > Chordata > Amphibia > Caudata > Salamandridae > Triturus > Triturus cristatus. The sequence goes on along the minus strand of NC_140584.1, from coordinate 467,842,375 downwards.
TCAACTTCTGTAGTAGAAGGGCACCATACTTAGTTTTGATGCGTTCATTTGCAGGAAACCGGTTTGATAGCTTGGAGGATTTTGACACCGATCTTGTTATAAGTTGTGGTTGAATTCCTAAAAGCATAAACATTATGGTACATAAAAAGTAAAATCAGATTTCTATGAGGAATGTTCTGCATACTTTTGGCAGCTGTGGCTCAAGGTTATGATCAAAGAAAAAGTGTGTGAAGCATTTTAGCAGCATCAATACAGTAGGAAAGCTAATGAATCAAACAGATAAAAATCAAAGGCCACTCTAGTAAAAAAAATCTATATTTAATGAAAAAACAGCATCTGCATTACAAAAATCAGCAAAGGCGACTGGGGGGCATATGTACAAGGATTAGCGATAACTATCGCTTACAAGACGGCGCTACATGGCAATAACTTCATGGATCGGCAGTGAAAACTGCTGCTAACAATAGTGTGATGGCGATAAGAATTTCGACGTTAGTGGGCGAAAACAAAAGAAAGGCCCATCAGCAGCAAAAAAACGCACGTTAGTCAGCCTAATGTGAGTTTTTTTGTCTCTAATGGAGAAAATAGCCTATCAGTCAACCACCAATAGAAAATAGGCAGGAAATACAATGAAATGCAGGATGGAGCAGCCAGGGCCAAGTGCAGCACACACCAGCAACCCCTAAAGCCACCCAACATCAAGGATGAACAGGATGAGAGCCTGGCTGCGTCGCTGGACCTGCATCTGGAGCCTGGATGCCTCCCTGGACCTGCGTCTGGAGCCTAGATGCAATGCTGGATCTGTGTCTGGAGCCTGGATGCCTCGCTGGACCTGAGTCTGGAGCCTGGATGCCTCGCTGGACCCGCGTCTGGAGCCTTGAGTGGGATGCGGAGGAGCTGTTGAGTCGATGAGCCGTGGCAGTAGACATTAAGGTGCGTCGATTGCCCGTACCTGGCGGTGAAGTCTGGCAGGTCGCATGGAGACACATTGCTGACCTGTGTGAGAAGACCACCTTGAGCCCCTTGGAGCTGTGAATGGTATAGGCGCTCCTGCGCACCTACGTAGGTAGGTCTGCATCGTATACTATGATCCACCACTACACCGGGGTGCATGGAGGGGATTACCAATGGTGGGCGGCGTCTCTCTGTATCACAGGTCAGATGATGTTGGCTGGCCGGATGCTATGGATGGTGAGGCCCATGAGCTGCGCCAAACTTGTGTGGCGGGAGCGCAGCAACTACACGCCCTGCCTCATCAACTGCATCAGGAGGTTCATCAGTGGACCTGTTGGCGACTACTGTACCCAGGCTTGTGAAATCCCACCTGGCTGAGACTCCTGCTGTCTGAGTCACAGATTTGGAGAGAGTGCTGTGGATTGCGCCACGGTGTCAATGTCCAGGTAAGGAGAAAGTGGGACGTGTAGCGGAGGAGGCACAAGGGTCGAGTCGCCCGGGCCTAGCACCTGTAGATGACGCACCCCCAGTGGTGGATTATCCGCTCTAGCAGAAGGGCGTAGCCCCACTGCTTTAAAGCAGCAAAGGAAGAGGAAAAATCATCACATGATGATAACTTCCTGATGTAAAGCGGGCGGGAGGGTGGGTGGGACTGCTCCACTCATGGAGCAGGGCAGGGGCGGAGTTTGGTTTGCCCACTCAGGCCACCCAAAGCAGCCATGCGCACTGTCTTGTTCGCAATGCAGGCTGCGTAACAGCCTGCATGGCGAACATGCCCACCCCTCCAGCCCCTGGCTGAACACCTTGTCCCGGCACAAATGACAAATCCCAATGTTGCATTGCAGCATTGTGATTGGCTTAGGGGAGGGAGCCTGGCTGCCTACTTCCTGTTCCGGAGCAATGAAGACACGGGAGCTGGCCTCGAGGTAAGATTTCTCTCATTTAAATAGCATACCCTGAACCCTAAAATTCATCTTTGAGCCCCAAAAACACACCCTAAAAATAATATTTTACTCCAAATCACACCCCAAATTTCATATTTCACCCCAAAACACACCCCAGATGTCATAATACACCCCAAAACACATCCCACATTTCATCTCCAACACCCAAAACCCATACCCACTCTAAAACTTGAAAATATCCCATTACTGACCTCACAATGCATTGTAATGGAATGCAATCTAAAGGTGCCTGTGTTGTTGGGTTTGCATTGTCAAGGCATGACGATGGAATGCCTGCATTGTAATGGACATCTCCCGTGCCATAGGCAAGCCCGTCTGCGTCCGTCTGTCTCTGGAACGAGCTCAGCACTTAGCACCCTTCCACTCAGAAACTCCACTGCTACGACGCCAGCACCCTCTTCGCCATCAACCCTGGACGCCGCATCGCCTGCCAGGAGCAACATCTGACTGTCCACGAGGCATTGCCATCACCTACAGAAGCACACTCCGACTGACCACGCCATCTGATGACCCAACTGTGACCATGGAACACCTCAACTTCCAGATTCGGAGAAACCCCAAGCCCATCCTCTGCAGCACCCTCATATGCAGGCCCTCCGGGCTATGGACTGCCATTCTCTAATACCATTGTAGACCAAATTGCACCCCAGGCTCTTCCATCCATTGACGACATCCTACTCCGCGAAGTCAAGTTACACCTGGACAGCCCCATTGACCAGAACACCAGCCCCTCCTGGGTAAGCTCCCCAACATCAGACTCAAGCAGCTAGTCACCGCAGCAAGCCACGGTAGAGCATGTCTCCTCCGCCAGCGGGAACTTCAACTACAGCCACACCACCGGACTTTCCTGGACCAAACATCATTGTATACATCATGTCTTCACCATGCCCACTGTGCACCACCTATTTTTAGACAGAGATAAAGAAGATAATTTTTAGCTTCAAAATATCTCACTTTGATTGTAATGTGTCCTAAGGCCCTATAAATAAATCACTACTCGTTTGGGCACTTAAGAGACATTTTTAACTACACCACTGTTCTGAAGACACTTTTTCACACTCACACCTTCACTAAAAATACCGCCCACTTTAATTAGGCATTGTAACACAGCTGGGTTGCATTTGGCTGCCCAGCTGGGAACCCTATGATGAAGCATGCCACCAACCAGGTTGGTGGGTGAGGGTTCTTTTAACAACCTTAATGGTCTCCTGCAGTCTAGTACTTCATAGCAAGTCAGAGGTTTTCCAAGGATAAACCCAGGAGTCCGTCCACATTGTTGTATCCACTGTGCACCATCGCCATCATCGCCCCCCCCTCTTAGCTGGATCAAGGCCTCCGAAGAACGTCTCAACTACCTCAGCATCACCACCACCGCCAACGCTTACAGACGATGATATCACAGCACGCAACTGCCACCGATGGATCTCCAAATGCGCCGACACCCTGGCACTCCTCAAAAAAGGACCAGGCAAAACTAGCACCACGTTGCACCGTATTTGCAAAGTGACGCATGTAGGCATATGCGTGACCTTGTGAAGCCCTGTGCCACATCATACCTGCATCAGGTAGGATGTACCCAGGGTGTTCCTTCCCACACGACAAGGCCTCATAGGAGTGGCACAGTGAAATCTCTCAGATTTCACTGCGACAATTGTAGGACGGCACTGCGTCAGTACCTTACGCCTGCCTGATGTCAGGTGTAAGGCTGACGCAGTGCCACAGGTATAGGCTGGCCCCATGCATTGCTGGAGTTGCATCATGCTTGTGACACGACAGCAGCAATACGTGACTTTAGCGCAGACAGATACGTCAGAATTCCAGACGTATCTGTCATTACTTGCGTCATGGAGTGCTGTACAGTGAATACAGTGCGTCTGTGGTGTCGCAAGAAGGGCGTAGTGAAAAGTGTAGCAAGGCTGTGTTGTCGCAGCGCTGCAACACTTTTCATGACTGAGGCCCAGGAATGCATGCTGTCTCATTGATGGTGCGCATTCCTGCCCTGTAGTTTTGTCGCAGGGCAGCACTGCAACATTGCTTGTAGCGCTGTCCAGCACCAAAACCTGCTGTAAAGAGGTCCCAAGTGCTATCTCCATTTTTAAGACCAGCTATTTTCTGGTCTTAAAAAACTGCCTCTAACTGGTGTTAGAGGCAGTTTTTTTGGTCCTCCAAAGTTAAGGAATCCCCTTGTAAATATCGCGAAGTGGATTAGTGTGCGTTTTTGCACGGTAACGCCTACCTTGCATGTCATTAGCGATAGTTATCGCTAACATGGGTGGCGATGCTTAAAGCGGCAGGTAGGGCCAGAAAGCTGTCGGTAACTGTTGCTGTTAGCAACAGCTTTTTAATAGGGCGATAAAAAGAACGTGGTGCTAACTCGTTGTACATATGCCCCTGGATGTTAGGAAAATTGGCGATAAAAAGCACTGGAGAAGAAGAAAATTTGGAAGTGTGCCACAGATGACTGCATCCCAGGTGCCTTTTTATGCTGTCTGTGAATTAGCAACACTCAAGCAAATACTAGTCATTTGCTGAAGTCAACAGTTTCACCTCCAAACGTAGGGGGATATTTATTAACAAACCATGCAGCGCAGCAAGTCACCTGAGCTGCATGATAGGGAAAAGGCAGGAAATGCAACATTCTTAACATTTTACGGTGCATTTCTATCATTTACCTGGGCTGGTGCACAATGTTCTGCCTAGCGCCAACAAAGGCACCCTTGCACTATGGTGCAAGGGTGACTGCATTATAGGCAGGACTGTTTTGTGCAGGAAGGGTTACCTTCCTGCACAAAAGCAATCCTCCAAGACATTTTCCTCTTTCTATGTGAAAACCAGAGCAGGAGGACGCTCCTTCTCCCTCCTCGCTGCCAAGACTTGGAACTCCCTCCCTCTTCACCTTCGAGAGACTCCTTCACTCCCCAAGATCCTAAAGGACCTCAAGACCTGGCTCTTTGATGAAACTCTGTCACCTTGCCGGGATCTGCATGAAAGGTTCCAAACACTCCGCCTCCCCTTTCCTCCGAGCCTTTAGACACTCTCGGTTGAGTAGCTAGCATTTTACCAACACTTGATGTGTGCTGCATAACAAGGAGAATAAGATAAAGATATTTCTCCTTGTTGCACCTCTGGTGAGGAGATGTAAAATTCTGATGCATTCCCATGTATACCACTCTTAGTAAATCTAGAAATTTGTCAGAATTTATGGGTGGATACATGATCCACCCATGTAATGCCCTCACCACCCAGTGTAACGCAAGGCAGTGACTTGCACTGCCTTGCGTTACACTAGATTTACCAAACCACTTGGGGCCACGTATAAGGGCCTTGTGTAGCTTGATAAATCTCATTGTAGGTTTTGCACCACCCTGCATCAGTTTGCATGGTGCAGGGTGATGCAAAACCTGTGCTAAATATGTCCCTCAGTCTGTGAGCTTCAAGTCAAATTCTTGTGGAGGGGCAAGGAAGCTGTCGCTATTATTGGGTCTGTAACATTGGCTATATGGATTCTGAATGCCATACAAGGCCTTAAACTTTGAGGAGTTTTGCCACTTCAAAGGTGAGGTTACTTCACCACTACAGGTGCATTGCTGCATTTCATATTGGGACTTAGGGTACATTGGATTTGTGCATGCAGTGTTTCTTCCAGAAATAAAACAGCACATGCACAGTCTTGTTTTCCCTCCACTTAGAAGTGAAAAACTATAGAATGTCTACCTGTGGCACTTCTGGTGATGTCACCCATGGAAATCCTTGACTGCACATTCTATCTCCACAGGTTCACTAGGTCATGGTAATGGAAACAATTCTGAAATGCAGGGAGAAATCTCTCTGTGGATCAGGGTCATTTTTGTATTTCATAAACTCCTCCATTGGGAGTTTGTTTGTGAAATACAAAAAAGAATGCTAAGTTTGGTCTTACAAATCTGGCACCCATTAGGCCTGCTGCTCTGGCATCTGTGTATCTACAACTAGCAAGTTCATGGAAGGCATAGAAAAAGCGGGGGTCCCTTAACATGGCAGGCAGTCCTCTACCAGGGTGGCAGAGGTCAGGGTTTCCGACAACGTAGTAAACTGGCTTAATACTCTGGCATGGCACGATAAAACTAGGATTAACCTTGTCAAATGTCTGGTTTATATACTACCACAGAAGACTCTTAAATCACTACAAAAATATCTAAGAGTGATAAATCAGGAAATGGGGGGAACCTAGTAACAGCTAGTGGAGGAGACTCCTGGACTGCCTGATTGGGTTCTATGACTCACGTTCAGGAAGCAGAAATTAACCTTTCGAGAAAACAGTCTCATGACATCTGTACTAAAACTAAGATCAACATTGAAGTAGATTTTCACTGCTTGGTAAAATGTTGCAACAATGAAATTTCTACTTTGTTCATAATTGAAAAGCTATGAATATGCTTTTAGAAATAATGCAGGCTGTTTCATTGAAAATAGCAACAACCTATGTAGGAAGGAGCACAGTTAATTTCTTTTCATGCAGAAAAATATAGGTAGTACACTTACATGTTTGACTTCTAATCATTATGCAACTGGGCTTCATGGCTTTGGTGTCCCCTTGCCAGTTCATTTATTTTATGTTAGAGGAAGGCTTAAACATATCAAAACTGTGTCCCCTGACATGTCAGTGCTGCAGCCTTGTCTGCAGTGCTACAACAGCCTTTTTCTTTAAATTCCACAAGTGGGTGGTATAAGACCACACTGTGTAGAACATTGGCATTTGACAATTATACCACTTGTGCAGGTTTGGCTCAGTTTTACCGTGAGATTCTCCAAAAGTCAGATATGCCAAATTGTGTTTTTTTCTTAACTGCTGTGTTTCAGGAAAAAAGCACATTCAGTGAGCATTGTTTAATGTGCTCTGTCTGCTAAGACGCCGAAAATATATGCTACTGAAATGCATACAATTAAAAGAAATAGAGAGACGCTCCCAAAAAAGACTGATTCCTAATGAATGAATTGATCTGATAAGATGTGTTGAAAAATCCTTATATAGAAAAAGTTCAATAAGTGATGCAATAATGATTACAGATTTGCAATATAATATGTATATATTTTTAGGCCCAGCGGTTTCAGCCATCAAAGCCAGTCAGAGTCCGCCATTCCAAATAGGTTAAGTATGATACACTTGTCCGATAACCTGAGCTCACCCTCTGGTAGCTTGGCAATGAGCAGTCAGGCTTATCCTCAGGGCTCAGGTCTAAAGTATTGGCACAACACCCCCTATTGCATCACACTGCATACGCTACAAAAAGATTTCACACTGTATGCATAAAAACACTCGTCTTTGGATTAAACAAACACACTGAAATCAAAATGAGATACATGTTGAACATGCACTCTACGGTTATATGCAACTGTCAAACTTCACTTGAAATCAACACTAAACACACTTTGTACTTACACTTTACAGTTATATGCAATTGTTGGACTTTCCCATTGCAGGAAGGTCAAGCAGTCATCAGTCTCTGACTACACCTCGTAACTCGACTCCTCAGTCCTTCAACTCCATCAGCCAATGATGCACTTTGCCCCGGCTGACGCCCTGTTGATTAGACAGTTGGAACTACCTAACCTTGTCACAAAAGGTTGTGACCCAGCGAGTTGGCATGCTTCCACGTCTGGAGAAATGTTTCCCCTCAAGCAGAGGTGTAACCTGAAAGTCAGTTGTAGATGTCCCACAAGCAATACGAAAACCCTCGGGTCTTATCATGGTGTTTTCCACAACATAGCACCAGGTGGCGTGGCTCCAGGGAGAGGGAGTCTGTGACCTCAGACAAAGGCTGCAATGTCAGGCACTGTTGCCTTTCCGATTTTGTAGGCTGATGATAGTGTTAGCTCCTGACTTGGGTTCCCCCAACACCTCTCGGACACCACATGGTCTGTAGCACAAGCTAACACAGGCCCCCTGGTTGCAAGCATGTGTCCCTCAGACTCTGCAAACTTTCCACACACTCCTCGAACTCCTCATGTCCTGGCTTCTCAGATGGCTGCTGATCTTTGCTCGCACACTCATCTTGCACACTGAGATGATGGTGTATGTCAAGATGGTCCTTGCCCCAACCATGATCACTTCCACCTGCCTCTGCCACACCCCAGGCGGTACTTACAATCTTGTTGAGACAGTGTGATCCTTTGTGTCCATGAGATCTCTTGAACAGGAGGCCAGCTCACCGGCCCTTGGAGAGTACTTCGAGACCCAGACCACGACAGTTGGCACTTAGCTGCAGGCCAGCAACGGCCATGCAAAATCCACCAAGTGATAGTCCCCTTCTTGGAGCACGACAAGCTCCAAGCCACTGCAAGTCTACTGATTGTCCAGTTGTAGTCCCTCCCACCCTAATGATTCCTCATGTCAGTGTCCCAGTACTGAATCAGCGTAGAATGGTTCCAAATCCAAAGGAGTTTCTACTTCTAGAGGCCGAAGCTCCAGTAGTTATACCCACCATGGCCTTTGAAGATACGATCAGTTCAAAACAGCACCTTTGAAATGCTGAGGCCCTCTCTAAACTTTGCCCTGTCTGCCATCCTACCCCGGGAGGTTTGATCACAATCTTGAGTAGGGCAAAACCCTGCCCCTTGGAATGCAGGTGCAAATTCCACCCCCCACTTAACTGTCCCAGAAAGGCCCCTCAGAATCAGAGATCCGCAGTTTCCCATGAGCCCTTAGTTTATGGCCTTCTAGCAGGAATGCACAGATGTGGCTGTCCCCCTAGCACCCAATTGTGAATTAGGAGACAGGCCGCCACTCACACAGAGGCACATACATCGAAATGCCTACTTTCCCACAGTAACATTTTCATCACTGTGAAGTCAAATCCACTCCCACTACTGAAGAGGATTCACCATTACAAACTCATCAATGCCAAACACTATACTGTTACTATTCGGCCCATAGGAAATAATGCTCAATAGCCTTTCCACACACCCCCTCCTGCTAATCCGATGTGAGAAGCAGGACCGATCGTACCGAAGACACCATCCAGTGTCATTCACAACTCTTGCAGGTAAAGCATACACACACCTACCCAACCTTTTCTCAACACCGCACCCTGTCACCAGGATATACGGTACAGCAGGAGAAATGCAGAACTTTGGCACATAGCTTTTTAATGCCAAACTGAGTAACAGTAACCTGTGCACACAAGCCCCACCAGGTCAAACCCGTGGCACAATGGATGAGATATCTCCGTGGATAGCACAACCAGTGTGCCAGGCCCAGAGGGGCACATTCGAGATACATGCCTTGGGTATAGGTCTTTCCCCATGACAAGACACTTAAGACTAACTTGAATCAGCCAATCGCATACACACTGATCCACAGTATGTAAACAATAAACACAGTGCTTTGACACTGCATGGCAGTGCCAAACATGCTCAATTCCTAAGGCTAGCATCCAGATCAGCAGAAAACTAGGATGAAGAAAAGCAAAAAGTCGATGGAAAGCAGCCTGTTGCTTGACAGGAGGAGCAAGATGGCGGACTGACGCCGTCTCTGTGAGCCTGTACCACGATGTGGCTGCAGAGAATTTTGTGACTCCTGCGCTTCTTCCTTGCTTCCCTAATGGGAGAGGAACGCTAGCGGTCTGAGGAGGAAAGAAATGCAACGATAAAACGGGAAGCTGAAAACCGGAGTGTAGTGAGAAAGGGGAGAGTGCTGCCACTCCGGAGCCTACCTGCGAGCCCGGAACTCATCCCACAAAACTCGACTCACCTGACGATGGCTCCGCCAACAGTACGTGGCGCTGGATGCAGACGCTAGTAAGGGCAGGACTCAGGTGCACACCTCGCTTGCTGTTCAACTACGTGGCAGCGCATCTAGCAGCCCGGCATGTCTCCAACTGCTTTAATTCAGGATCAGCCTTGCGGGCACGGGCATTCATTCTGCCATCTGAAATGGCCCCACAGAAGAATCCAACTAGAGGGACTCGAGCCACGAATCGATTGCCGGTGAGTGCGGAGACGCCGGGGGGCATGAGGGTGGCAGGGAAGGCTGATGCAGCTGGAGCAGAGAATGTTAGTCTAGGGAAAACGGTGCTGCGTTATCTGCACTCGAAGAAGTCAGTTGAGCTGCTAGAGGCTGATACCAATGCATAATCTACAACTAGCAATAAATTAGTCGAAATAATTACTAACTCAATCTGTTTGGAACAAGTAAATAATGATAATGCTTCTGAGGGTTTTAATCAAGAAGCGGTATGTCAAAACGCTGCTGGAGGCTCGGAGCAGATCATGTCTGCTGTGATTGAAGCTGAATTAGGGGGGGGCGAAAACCTGGACAGTGTGGACGCATTGGGAGCTCTAAGGGGAACTAAGAACAACAATATAGATCAGCCTCAAGTGAAAGGCAAACTAGTAACTAGAATCAAACCTGCAGAGTTACAAAAAATCACTTTGTCTTCAGACTTAGTCTTAAATGGGTATATCATTGAAATTAACCAGCATAATGATGAGAATGAGAAGGAGTCTGGTGAGGCGAGTGCTTGCAATACACCATCTGCAGAGCACCCAGTTTTGGAGCACTCTGTCTTAGCCGTCAATTCAGATGAGGCAGCTGTCACTGCTGCTACCGCTAATGCCACAACTGCCACAATGGCTGCAGCTGCCACAACGGCCAACAGTCTGAGACATCACTCTGTTGTAACTCAAGAGGAGGAAGACCAAGAAAATCGGGCCCTTGATGACACGCGAGCGGAGCAGCAATACCAGGCAAATATCAGGGAAAAGCAAACGGCCTCCCCGGTAAAGAGGAGCCCGAAAATAAAAAATCTCAAAGATACAAAGAGGAGTCAGAGCATATCTAGTGTTGGGTCTGCTAGCAAGAAAAAGGCACAAATTAAAGGACTGCTGATTAATAGTCCCATGCGGAGATGGGTATAGTCAAAAGGAGGGATAAAAACTGTTATGTCTAGGCTATCTGATGTAGGGCTGACAGATAAAGCTGCAAGTGTCATCAGTGTTGTTGAGACTCTTGAGACTGTACGGGGAGCAAGCTGCTCAGAAACTGACCTGGACTCAGAGCCTTGCATAATACCTGACAGATCCGTTGATTCAGGTCAAAACGGACTACCTACGGCATCTGCTTCACTTGGCACACTCCAACTATCCTACTTGTCAAGTACGGGGGAGGACTCGCAAAAAAGATGTTCTGAGGAAAATGATACCTCAATACTCTCCCTGATATTACAAGCCTTAAAAGATCAGAGGGAAGAGACAAGAGAGCTTTTCGCCCAGATTAGGGCACATAACCTCAGTATCCAACTATCCCTGAAGGAGGTGACAGGGAAAGTTGGAGAAATGATCGGCGAGATAACAGAACTGCAGCAGAGAGTGGTTACTACTGAGGAGGTTACTGCGAAAGTGGCAAACTTCACACAGCGACACGATGATCAGATAGCAAGCTTGGAATTTAAACTCGAAGAATTGGAAAACAAGCAAAGGAGACAAAATCTAAAACTATTTGGCATCCCTGAAGGGCAAGAGGGCTCAGACTCTAGAACATTCATCATGCAAGTGATGCAGAAGGCCTTCCCGAATCTGGTGAACTGGGACTGGGATTGCCAGATCCAGAGTGCTCACAGACTCCCACTGGTGCAACGCCGGAAGGATGATCGCTATCGGAGGCCATTTTTGATTTATTTGGGGAATTATTTGCTGAGACAAGCAGTTTCTTTAACCCGTTCTGTGCCCATGACGAGCTGGACTCGTCATGGAGCACAGTCGCGCTGTGCCAATGACGAGTCCAGCTCGTCATGGCACCCACCCACGGGGGAAGCGCTGGCGCTCCCCCCGTGAGTGGTCGATCTTTTTTTTTTTTTACTAGGAAGGCAGGGGAAGACCTTCCCCTGCCTCCCCCCGCCCCCCACCCCAGCGTCATCAATGACATCAGCGCGTGAGCCGCGCTGACGTCATTGGAGGTTTCCCCTTTGTTCTCCGAGGCGCAGGAAGCCATTTGCTTCCTGCTCGTCGGAGAGTAAAGGTGAGTTTTGGGGCTGGGGAGGGGGGATTTTTGCATCGGTGGGGTTGGTTAGGGTGGGGGCACTAAGGAAAGCCAAAGGCATGCCACGAGGCTCGGCTTCGTTCGTGTGTGTCTGTAGTTGCTTCCCTGTGAAATGGATTCAAAAATGAAAAACGCTCGTGTTTCTAGTTGCTTCCCTGTGAAATGGATCTAAAAATGAAAAACGCTCTGCCGAGAAATGCCCTTCTTTTGAAATTATCTAATCCAAAGTGCAGCAGGATGGAGAGAAATAGAAGTATTATATACCTAACTAAATAAAGAAAGACAGAGGGGTTGCAAAGTGGCCAGATTGTTTTTTTTTACATCCAAATACACCAGCATCACTTTACAGAGTTTGCAAGTGAAGTGCTACTTTCGTTTTCTCGTCTTTCTTTGAACAGCATTGTTGTTTCCAGGTTGGGAGAGTGTACCATTCCTGGAGGTACTGCAATACCTGGTTGATGGGTGAATTGGAAAACACAATGTGCACCATGGCTCTGTGTTTATGGATGTGGTCTTTTTTATACCATACTGCTTATGTTTTGTAAGGATGTAAGCAATGGACAGTGAAACGGTTCCCTTCAGGGCCCTCTAGTCATGTCCATAACTTTTCAGGTGAAACCACTCGCTGATTTCTGAATAGTTAGTGAGAGATCGTTTAGGTAACCATGTTGTTTCTGCTTACATTTCACATGCTTTGCATTCCCTATGAGTGGTTGCTTTTTTTTTTTTTTTAGGCAGCGTATTACTCTTATCAAGTGCATAATTTGAATTGAGCCACATCCAAGTGTTTATAGTGGGCACAATTAGGTTATAGCTGAAGGCAGTGCGAGTTTCTCTCAGTGGGCAAGTATGGCGTTCAGTGGGGATGTGGCACTATGGCCAGAGCTGTCGAATTTGGAACTGGAGAACCGGGTTCAGCATTCATGACCAGTCCACCACACCACTGTACTGAGGGAGCACATTCCCATGCTAGACCGTAGAAGGCCCCACTAGACCTTAGAAGGCTTGATGTCTTAGCACAAGCAGGTGTACCGTAGTGGTGTCAATTGTGGGTTAACCTTGAAGACCTGTCCACCACAATCCATACTGAAGTTCATCTCCAGTCTTGCAGGCAGGCCTACGAAGCAAAGCAGCACACCCTAGAGCAACAGTGATCCAGTCGCTGTGACTGTCACTGAGGTCACATGAACCTTGAGCAGGTTAGGGCGATGCGAACGGTGTGACCTCACTGGGTACCTATTTCGGGTGGGTGCGTACTGTTTGCAAGTATATAATGGTTTGAAAAAAACTTGCTGCCTCCTTCCTGGCCTTCAGCAATTTTCAGAAACAATTAAAAGGTCATGATAACTATGGTGATTAATGTTCGTCCTAGAGAGAGATGGAGGTATGTGTAGTGGAAGGGTTGACTCCTGGAAAGATATCACAGAGGGTTAATGTGCCTGCTGCAAAGAACATGTACCATGCAGATCACAAAGTGCACTGCTTTAATGGGGGGACCATGATGAATGGTCATTTAATGTCAGCTGTAGATGATAGATCCCTGAACAGTGTCATGTATGTGCATGTTTGCATTGTGCTGAGGGGATTACCAGGTAATTATTCACGCAGCTCTCTGATGGATGTCACATGAGGTAAAATACTGCAATAAATGGCAGACACTCTGAAAACAAGAGCAAACGTTATGTTACATGAGGCAATGGTGGTAATTGTGCATGTATCAAAAGCAAACAAAATACAAGAGGTAGCAAACAATACGTTACAAGAGGAAAAGTGACATGTGTGCAAGTTACAAAAGAGTACAAAGTACAAGTAGAGGTATAAAAGTGCAATAAATGGCAGACACTCAAAACACAGGAACACACTGGAAAGGCACTTCTACAGGCATGGAGAACAGAATTTCCTATAATGTAAAGACTTCCTTCAGACAATAGAGAGGGTGTGAATTAAGTTTGGAAGTGTCTTTGCAGGAGGAGAACTTTGAGGTCAGTTTTGAAGGACTGGGAAGAGGGAGGGGGTGGTCCGGAGCTGAGGCTGAGTTCCAGATTCTCGCCGCGTTGCTTGTAAAGGATTGGGCCATCGATCTTTCCTTCTTGAAAGTGGGAGGTTCAAGTAATACATTTTGCGCAGTACGTGATGGTCTAGAGCATTATATGCATATGTGACAATAAAGTTTTTTTCTCCTTTTTATTCTAGTCTAAAGCTTTTGATTCCTGTTTCCGGTTTCGACAGTGGTTGTTAGGCAGTTTTGTGTAGTTGCATTGTTTTGGTAAGAATTCTTTTTTTTTTGTATTTACTCCAAATGAGTAATATTGTAATGTCTGAATGAATTTTTTTGTAAGTGATGTCATAATGGCGGCATATTTAGTTAGTGGTTTGAGCATGAAATTCTTTGCGATGTGTTTTGCATATTCTTATGTGTAATTTCTTTTCTCTTTCTTTTTTAGTGGGATATTGTTGATCCATACTGTGTCTGTACAGAGTAGGTGGTGGTGACTAGTTTAGCTGCCTCTGGCAAGTGAGTGGTAATGTTTTGGAGTATATATGAGTTTTTGATAAAGGTGCTTTTTGTTTAGTACTTATTTTACAAAGTGTTTGTTGTTGTTGACTTGTTTGGCAAGTTACCTTTATTAGTAAGCAATATGGCTAGCCGTAGAATGACTGCTCAACAGGTGGTTGGTATGCTTCTTGAATCTTCCTCTGAGCATGATTATGAGACTGACAGTGCGTCTGAGGGAGAGGAGGGAGGGGAAGATTCTGGCAGTGAGTTTTCTCTCAACATGGAGTCATCGGATGATGAAGGTACTCTCAGTGTAGAAGTTGGTGTGGATGAACCAGCTCTCAGTGCGGATGAAGTGCCTGTCTTAGAGGAGGAAACTGCTGTGCCGATGGTGCAAGAGGCATCTGGATTGCAGTTTGAGGCTGCTAGGCTTCCTATTGGATGTGCTGGACTTTGGGTTGATCCAAACATGGTGCAGCCGGTGTTGCCTGCCTTTAGCGGTGATGCAGGGTGTACAGTGGATTGTGAACACTTTTTGAATATACAGTTTTTTCAGTTGTTTATGGATGATGTATTTTTGGGTGAGATTGTTGAGCAGACGAATTTGTATGCTGAACAGTTTTTGAGGGGCAACAGCGATAAACTTAGGCCCCAGTCTAGAGCTACCCGGTGGACTCCCACATATCTGGAAGAGATTAAGAAGTTTTTGGGTTTGACTTTATTGATGGGTGTGGTAAGGAAGCCAACCTTGGCTTCATATTGGTCTACTGGCCCCTTGTTGGCAACTGCCATATTTCCTGCAGTTATGATTCGTAATCGGTATTTACTTTTGCTACGTATGCTGCATTTTGTTGATAATTCTATGGCGTTGCCACGAGATCACCCTGACTGTGACTGTCTTTTTAAGATTCGGCCCGTTCTTGATCACATTGTAGATCGATTTTCTGAGATCTATACTCCAGGGAAAGAAATATCTATTGATGAGTCTTTTGTCTTGTTCAAGGGCCGTTTGGTTTTTAGGCAGTACATCCTTAGCAAGAGGGCACGCTATGGAATTAAGCTGTATATGTTGTCTGAGAATAGGACAGGATATGTTTCTAATGTTCGTGTGTACACTGGTAGAGATTCTACTATTGACCCCCCAGGTTGTCCGTCCACTTTTGGAGTTTCAGAGAAAATTGTGTGGGATCTTGCTAGAAGACTGTTTAACAGAGGCCACCATTTGTACCTTGATAACTTCTATACTGCTGTGCAATTATTTAAGGAATTGTATAAAGTGGACACTTTTGCATGTGGCACAATCCGCTGTAACCGTAAAGGTTATCCGAAAGAGCTTGTTTGCAAAAAACTTGAGAGGGGGCAGTGCAGTTCCTTGCGTAGTGATGAATTACTAGCTGTAAAATTTGTGGACAGGAGGGATGTGTACATGCTGACTACCATCCATGATGAGAGTACTTCACCTGTGGCTGTTTGGGGTCAGGTTGCTGAAGTGTGCAAACCTGTGTGCATTCTAGACTACAATAAGCACATGGGTGGTGTTGACAGAGTAGATCAGAGGTTGGAACCTTACTCTGCTATTCGGAAGGCTTATGTTTGGTATAAGAAGTTGGCCATCCATTTCTTCGAATTAGCAATTTTCAATGATTTTATTGTGTTCAAGGTGTGTTCTCCTGCGTCAAAGTTGACATTTCTTCAGTTTCAGCACTCTGTGATAGCTAGCCTTGTTTTTGTGGAACAGGCAAGTGTACCTAGATTTGGAGTGGTGGAGGATGTGGTTCGATTGAAAGATGGCCACTTTCCTGATTTCATCCCTCCCACACAGGCAAAATATTTTCCAACTAGGAGGTGCAGAGTCTGTTGGCGAAGAGGTACGCGGAAGGAGATTCGTATGTACTGCCCCGACTGTCCTTCTAAACCTGGGCTGTGTGTCCCTGCTTGTTTTAGAGCGTACCGCACGCAAAATAATTTTTGGGAGCATTCATGATTGGTAAAGTGAACTGCCTGGTCTGTATTCTTTGAAAAATTTGATTCTGTTTCAAGGTTGGCATTAGTGCAATGTGTTTAGTTTCTGATTTTGTGTTTGTAGATTTGTATCTATTTGCGATTTGTTTGTGTTTTTATTTTTGTCTAAAAAAAATCCTAAATGTGTTGGCAGTGTGTGTGGACTGGCACTTGGTTGGCGGTGTGCGTGGAATGGTGCTTGGCTGGCGGTGTGCGTGGACTGGTACTTGGCTGCCGGTGTGCCTGGACTGGCGATTGGCTGGCGGTGTGCCTGGACTGGCGCTTGGCTAGCGGTGTGCGTGGACTGGTGTTTAGCTAGCGGTGTGCGTGGACTGGCGCTCGGCTGGCTGTGTGTGAGTAGTGACTTTCTGCTGGTCACTACACACACTGCTCGCTGAGTGCCACTCCACGCAATCCATTAGCTTGTGTAGTTGTTGCTGTGTCAGGAATGTGGGCGTGTGAAAGTGATGGGCCCTTGAATGGCGCTGTGTGCTGGTGTGAGTTTTGTTATGTGATGGGCCCACGGCTGGCGGTGTGAATGGTTTTGTATATCTCACATATATGAAAGGTGTATGAATGGCCTGTAAAGAGGTTGGTGCCTTGTCGTGGCTTTACAGCTCACGAGCTGTGAGTCAATGGTTCAGTTTCTCGCCCTTTCAATTATTAACAGTGCATTTAATTTTTGTGAAATCACTTGCTAATACAATTGTATATACTGAACCATCACTCACCCTCGTGCCAAATCCAACCAGTATGTGTGTGTGCTTGAGGATTAGATTGCTGTGCAGTAATATTTGCCTTTCTGAAGCAGGTTGTACCTTGTCCCTTTTGTGAATTTTGTAATGTGTTGTTTTTGTGCCTGGTGGTGCGAATGGTCTTGTGTGTATCACGTATGAAAGGTGTGTGAATGGCCTGTAAAGCGGTTGGTGCCTTGCCGTGGCTTTACAGCTCACGAGCTGCGAGTCATTGGTTCCGTTTTTTCTCCATTTAATTATTGACAGTGCATTTCATTTTTGTGAAATCTCTTGTTATTAAAATTTAATATACTGAACCATCACTCGCCCTCGTGCCAAATCCAACCAGTATGTGTGTGCGTTTGAGGAATAGCTGGCTGTGCAGGAATCTTTGTCTTTTTAGTTGCTCTGCAAAGGTGTATGTTCCATGTAGGAATAACCCACCAACTGTAGATATTGTCGTAAACCCACGGGAGTTCATGGTGATGTCTCTCTTGGGAATTCCAAAAAGTTATTTTATCCTAACAATGTCCTGCAAACCTCAAAATGTCTGTCACATTTTCCTTGCAAT
This sequence comes from Triturus cristatus, assembly GCF_964204655.1. NCBI lineage: Eukaryota > Metazoa > Chordata > Amphibia > Caudata > Salamandridae > Triturus > Triturus cristatus. The sequence continues at coordinate 467,824,638 of NC_140584.1, read as the reverse complement.
ATTGTGCCGAAATTCTCACGCTGTAGAAACAAACAATGTCAAAACGTTCTGGTTTTGCAAGGGGTCAACTGTCTTTTTGGCCCGTGCTAGGCGGCCATCTAGGGAAACCTACCAAACCCATACATTTCTGAAAACTAGACACCCGGGGGCTTCCAGGGAGGTATGGCTTGCGTGGATCCCCCAAAGTTTTCTTACCCAGAATCCCCTGCAAACCTCAATTTTAGCTGAAAAAATCACTTTTTTCACACATTTTTGTGTGGGAAAGTTGTGGCATCACCGGCCTCACTCAAATTTCCCAGCTCCCAGCATATCCCTGGGGCTCCCGGTAAAAATGGTGCCTCACTTGTGTGAGAGGCCCAAGTACCCGCGACAGGCAAGGGCCCAAAACGTAGTGTGGTGACATCAAAATTGCCTATCTCTAAACCACCTGGTTTTGCAAGGGGGGTTACCTGGGATTTTGGCCCGGTGCTCGGCGGCCATCTAGGGAAACCTACCAAACCCATACATTTCTGAAAACTAGACACCCGGGGGCTTCCAGGGAGGTATGGCTTGCGTGGATCCCCCAACGTTTCCTTACCCAGAATCCCCTGCAAACCTCAATTTTAGCTGAAAAAATCACTTTTTTCACACATTTTTGTGTGGAAAAGTTGTGGCATCACCGGGCTCACTCAAATTTCCCACCTCCCAGCGTTCCCCTGGGTCTCCCAGTAAAAATGGTGCCTCACTTGTGTGGGAGTCCCAAGTACCCGCGACAGGCAAGGGCCCAAAACGTAGTGAGGTGACATCAAAATTGCCTATCTCAAAACCACCTGGTTTTGCAAGGGGGGTCACCTGGGTTTTTGGCCGGTGCTCGGCGGCCATCTAGGGAAACCTACCAAACCCATACATTTCTGAAAACTAGACACCCGGAGGCTTGCAGGGAGGTATGGCTTATGTGGAACCCCCAACGTTTCCTTACCCAGAATCCCCTGCAAACCTCAATTTTAGCTGAAAAAATCACTTTTTTCGCACATTTTTGTGTGGGAAAGTTGTGGCATCACCAGGCACACTCAAATTTCCCACCTCCCAGCGTTCCCCTGGGTCCCCCGGTAAAAATGGTGTCTCACTTGTGTGGGAGGCCCAAGTACCCGCGACAGGTAAGGGCCCAAAACGTAGTGTGGTGACATCAAAATTGCCTTTCTCAAAACCACCTGGTTTTACAAGGGGGGTCACCTGGGTTTTTGGGCCGGTGCTCGGCGGCCATCTAGGGAAACCTACCAAACCCATACATTTCTGAAAACTAGACACCCGGGGGCTTGCAGGGAGGTATGGCTTGCGTGGATCCCCCAATGTTTCCTTACCCAGAATCCCCTGCAAACCTCAATTGTAGCTGAAAAAATCACTTTTTTCACACATTTTTGTGTGGGAAAGTTGTGGCATCACTGGGCACACCGGGAGACCCAGGGGAACGCTGGGAGGTGGGAAATTTGAGTGAGCCACGCAAGCCATACCTCCCTGCAAGCCCCCGGGTGTCTAGTTTTCAGAAATGTATGGGTTTGGTAGGTTTCCCTAGATGGCCGCCGAGCACCGGGCCAAAAACCCAGGTGACCCCCCTTGCAAAACCAGGTGGTTTTGAGATAGGCAATTTTTATGTCACCTCACTACGTTTTGGGCCCTTGCCTGTCGCGGGTACTTGGGCCTCCCACACAAGTGAGGCCCCATTTTTACCGGGAGACCCAGGGAAAAGCGGGGAGGTGGGAAATTTGAGTGAGCCCGGTGATGCCACAATTTTCCCACACAAAAATATGTGAAAAAAGTGATTTTTTAAGCTAAAATTGAGGTTTGCAGGGGATTCTGGGAAAGGAAACGTTAGGGGATCCACGCAAGCCATACCTCTCTGCAAGCCCCCGGGTGTCTAGTTTTCAGAAATGTATGGGTTTGGTAGGTTTCCCTAGATGGCCGCCAAGCACCGGGCCAAAAACTAGGCCTGGGCAGTAAATTCCGTTCCGCTCGCGGAATTTGCGGAATTTCGGTAATTTCGCGTTCCGCGGAGAACGCGAAATTGCCCAAAATTCTGTTTTCCGCGACTTCGCGAAATTTTTTCTTGTTCGCGTTCACAAAATGCGTGTTCGCGAGATATTTCTCCCCGAGCACGCAAACAGCAACTGTGAACAGGAAAAAAGCATTGCGAACAAGCAATTCCGCGTGTTCGCGGAATTTCTGCATGTTCGCGGAGATTTTTTACCGTTTCGCGGAGATTTGCGTAACGCGATTACGCAAATTCCGCCCACCCCTACCAAAAACCCAGGTGACCCCCTTGCAAAACCAGGTGGTTTTGAGATAGGCAATTTTGATGTCACCTCACTACGTTTTGGGCCCTTGCCTGTCGCGGGTACTTGGGTCTCCCACACAAGTGAGGCACCATTTTTACCGGGAGACCCAGGGGAACGCTGGGAGGTGGGAAATTTGAGTGAGCCCAGTGATGCCACAACTTTCCCACACAAAAATGTGTGAAAAAAGTGATTTTTTCAGCTAAAATTGAGGTTTGCAGGGGATTCTGGGTAAGGAAATGTTAGGGGATCCACGCAAGCCATACCTCCCTGCAAGCCCCCGGGTGTCTAGTTTTCAGAAATGTATGGGTTTGGTTGGTTTCCTGAGATGGCCGCCGTGCACCGGGCCAAAAAACCCAAGTGACCCCCCTTGCAAAACCAGGTGGTTTTGATGTTACCTCACTATGTTTTGCGCCATTTCCTGTCGCGGGCACTAGGCCAACACACACAAGTGAGGTACCATTTTTCTTGTAAGACTTTGGGGAACGCGGGGTGGGTGGAAATTTGTGGATCCACGCAGATTCCGGAACTTTCCATCACAGAAATATGGGGAAAATGTGTTTTTGACAGTTTTTTAGGTTTGCAAGGGATTCTGGGTAACAGACCCTGGTGGGAGGCAGTCAAGTCACCCCATCCTGGATTCCCCTGGGTGTCTAGTTTTCAAAAATGTATAGGTTTGCTAGGTTTCCCAAGGTGCCCGCAGAGCTAGGGTTCAAAAACTACAGCTAGACATTTTGCCGAAAAAGGGTCATTTTTCACTGCGAAATTGAGGTGTGACCACGTTGCGTTTTGCGCCGTTTCGAGTCTCGGGCACTAGGCCGACCCACACAAGTGAGGTACCGTTTTTCTTGTAAGTCTTTGGAGAACACGGGGTGGGTGGAAATGTGTGGATCCACGCAGATTCCGGAACTTTCCACGACAGAAATGGGGGGAAAATGTGGGTTTTTTGACAATTTTTTAGGTTTGCAAGGGATTCTGGGTAACAGACCCTGGTGGGAGGCAGTCAAGTCACCCCATCCTGGATTCCCCTGGGTGTCTAGTTTTCAAAAATGTATAGGTTTGCTAGGTTTCCCAAGGTGCCCGCAGAGCTAGGGTTCAAAAACTACAGCTAGACATTTTGCCAAAAAAGTGTCATTTTTCACTGCGAAATTGAGGTGTGACCATGTTGCGTTTTGCGCCGTTTTCTGTCGCGGGCACTAGGCCGACCCACACAAGTGAGGTACCGTTTTTCTCGTAAGACTTTGGGGAACACGGGGTGGGTGGAAATTTGTGGATCCACACAGATTCCGGAACTTTCCACGACAGAAATGTGGGGAAAATTTGTTTTTTTTTACAATTGTTTAGGTTTGCAAGGGATTCTGGGTAACAGACCCTGGTGGGAGGCAGTCAAGTCACCCCATCCTGGATTCCCGTGGGTGTCTAGTTTTCAAAAATGTATAGGTTTGCTAGGTTTCCCAAGGTGCCCGCAGAGCTAGGGTTCAAAAACTACAGCTAGTCATTTTGCCAAAAAAGGGTCATTTTTCACTGCGAAATTGAGGTGTGACCACGTTGCGTTTTGCGCCGTGTCCTGTCGCGGACACTAGGCCGACCCACACAAGTGAGGTACCATTTTTCTCGTAAGACTTTGGGGAACGCGGGGTGGGTGGAAATTTGTGGATCCATGCAGATTCCGGAACTTTCCACGGCAGAAATGGGGGGAAAATGTGTTTTTTTTGACAGTTTTTTAGGTTTGCAAGGGATTCTGGGTAACAGACCCTGGTGGGAGGCAGTCAAGTCACCCCATCCTGGATTCCCCTGGGTGTCTAGTTTTCAAAAATGTATAGGTCTGCTAGGTTTCCCAAGGTGCCCGCAGAGCTAGGGTTCAAAAACTACAGCTAGACATTTTGCCAAAAAAGTGTAATTTTTCACTGCGAAATAGAGGTGTGACCACGTTGCGTTTTGCACCGTTTCCTGTCGCGGGCACTAGGCCGACCCACACAAGTGCGGTACCTTTTTTCTCGTAAGACTTTGGGGAACGCGGGGTGGGTAGAAATTTGTGGATCCACGCAGATTCTGGAACTTTCCACAACAGAAATGTGGGGAAAATGTGTTTTTTTTGACAATTTTTTAGGTTTGCAAGGGATTCTGGGTAACAGACCCTGGTGGGAGGCAGTCAAGTCACCCCATCCTGAATTTCCCTGGGTGTCTAGTTTTCAAAAATGTATAGGTTTGCTAGGATTCCCAAGGTGCCCGCAGAACTAGGGTTCAAAAACTACAGCTAGTCATTTTGCCAAAAAAGGGTCATTTTTCACTGCGAAATTGAGGTGTGACCATGTTGCGTTTTGCGCCGTTTCCAGTCGGGGCACTAGGCCGACCCACACAAGTGAGGTACCGTTTTTCTCGTAAGACTTTGGGGAACGCGGGGTGCATGGAAATTTGTGGATCCACGCAGATTCCGGAACTTTCCACGACAGAAATGTGGGGAAAATTTGTTTTTTTGACAATTGTTTAGGTTTTCAAGGGATTCTGGGTAACAGACCCTGGTGGGAGGCAGTCAAGTCACCCCATGCTGGATTCCCCTGGGTGTCTAGTTTTCAAAGATGTATAGGTTTGCTAGGTTTCCCAAGGTGCCCGCAGAGCTAGGGTTCAAAAACTACAGCTAGTCATTTTGGCAAAAAAGGGTCATTTTTCACTGCGAAATTGAGGTGTGACCATGTTGCGTTTTACGCCAGTTCCTGTCGCGGGCACTAGGCCGACCCACACAAGTGAGGTACCATTTTTCTCGTAAGACTCTGGGGAACGCGGGGTGGGTGGAAATTTGTGGATCCACACAGATTCCGGAACTTTCCACGACAGAAATGGGGGGGAAATGTGTTTTTTTTGTCAATTTTTTAAGTTTGCAAGGGATTCTGGGTAACATACCCTGGTGGAAAGCAGTCAAGTCACCCCATCCTGGATTCCCCTGGGCGTCTAGTTTTCAAAAATGTATAGGTTTGCTAGGTTTCCCAAGGTTCCCGCAGAGCTAGGGTTCAAAAACTACAGCTAGACATTTTGCCAAAAAAGGGTCATTTTTCACTGCGAAATTGAGGTGTGACCACGTTGCGTTTTGCGCCGTTTCCTATCGCGGGCACTAAGCCGACCCACACAAGTGAGGTACGTTTTTCTCGTAAGACTTTGGGGAACGCGGGGTGGGTGGAAATTTGTAGATCCATGCAGATTTCGGAACTTTGCACGACAGAAATGTGGGGGAAATTTGTTTTTTTGGACAATTTTTTAGGTTTGCAAGGGATTCTGGGTAACACACCCTGGTGGGAGGTAGTCAAGTCACCCCATCCTGGATTCCCCTGGGTGTCTAGTTTTCAAAAATATATAGGTTTGCTAGGTTTCCCAAGGTGTCCGCAGAGCTAGGGTTCAAAAACTAGAGCTAGGCACTTTGCAAAAAAAGGGTAAATTTTCACTGCGATATTGAGTTGTGACCATGTTGCATTTTGCGCCGTTTCCTGTCGCGGGCACTATGCCTACCCACACAAGTGAGGTACCATTTTTATCGGGAGACGTAGGGTAATTCAGATTTGTAAAAGAAATGTTATTATCTATTTACTTTCGATGCATTTCTGCCTTCCAAATGAAAGATATTGTGTAAAAAAGAAGTCATTCTAAAAAATGACTGATAATTCTCATGCTAGTATGAGTATTCCCAATTTCAGAAATGTGCAAATATCTACTGTTTCTAAACTCTATATTTTGTTCCCATTTCAGAAATACATAGGTGTCTTACATACCGAGTTTTCCATGTACACATTTTTACAGAATAATTACTATATACCCGGTACATAATAAAAAACCATTGCAAGTTGCTGCTCAGTTTTTGGCTCTGGGTTCGTCGGGTTCTTGGTAAACCTACAAGTCCTGTATATCCCCACAACCAGTAATGTCCAGCGGATGCAACGGTATATTGCTTTCAAAGAGCTGTCATAATTAGAAGAAGTTACAGGTGAAAACGTTGACACAAAAGGCTGTTTTTTTCAACTAATTTTCAATTTATCCTATATTTAACTGTTTGTTTCTATAAAAAAACCTTGATGGATCTACACAAATGACCCCTTGCTAAATTCTGAATTTTGTCTTCTTCTCAATAATTTATAGCTTTCCAGGATCCATTATTTCTTTTGTACCCATTTCTGCCATTAACTGGAAGGAGGTCAAAAGCACAAAAATAGCAAAAATAGGCTATGTCCCAGAAAAATGCCAAAACTGTGTAAAAAATGTTGAGTTTCTGACAAAAGTCAGGTATCCCCAAAAAGCTGGGAAAATGGTGATTTCAACCCCACAAACCCTTTTTTGATAACATTTGCAGGGAAAAACCCAGATGCTTTCATTTGCAGCCCGTTTTTCCAATTTTTCCGAAAAAACCCAAAATGTTGCTGTATTTTGGCTCATTTCTGTGACCCCTCTGGGAGAATCCACAAACCCTGAGTACCTTTAGAATCCCCATTATGTTGGAAGAAAAGGACACAAATTTGGCGTGGATACCTTATGTGGTCAAAAAGTTACAGGGGCCTCATCGCGCACTACCCCAAATAGCCAAAAAAAGGCTTGGCACAGGAGGGGGAAAAGGCCTGGCAGCGAAGGGGTTAAAAGCGGGCCCCCGAACACCGGTTGCTGTAGGGCCTTACTCAATGTTTTTTCACTCTGACTTCTGCAAGGCAACCATGGTCAGACAATGGCATTAATCGACCCCCTAAAAGCTACAGGGGCACAAGCTTTCTTACAGGAACCAGCCCGCCTGAAGATCATAAGGGGTGGCCAAACGTTCACTTTTTTGTCTGAATTAGAGGCAAAGGAGGTATTATTAAAATGGTAGAAAGATGGGGCCGATTAAAGCAGAGAAGAAATTAGTAGCTTCTATATCAAGGCTTTAAACTGGCTAAAGAGCACGGGATGGCCTCTTATGCTCGCGGCTCTTTATCTTACTTACTCCTTCTGTGTTAAATGGGTTCTTTTTCTTCTTTTTTTATTTTGGTTTTTGACTTTCTGATTGAGAAATTAAACAATCTAATTGGGTTCTTTCTTTCTCTATTTATGCATGTTATCCTCTCTGGTAACTAATATGGGGGGTTGAGATTACTTGGTGGCTCCATCAGCAGCAGTGAGAAGGGGATGATTCTTCCTTTAGATTGCAGGAGGGTGGGTTGAGGGTTTAGGCCTGTAGGTGGTAGAGGGGGACATGGGGGGTTGGTAAAAGGGGAAAAAGTCAACACAATTGTAGGGATAAAGGAAAAAAGCAAATCAACATGTAGGAAAGGAAGTTATCAGGGAAGTAATCAAAAGTTTAATGAGATAATTTTCAGGAAAGGCAGCAGAGAACTAACAGTTAGATGGGGGAGATAAAGTGCTTAGCTTCAAATGTGGCAGGTCTCAATAGCAGGATCAAGAGACAGTTAGTATCTGAAGAATTGAAAATGTACAATCCTCAGATAGTCATGCTTTCTGAAACACACATTGCATATAAAGACAGAGGCTTTTTAAGACAACTAGGATTCGAAGTAGAAGTAAGCTCAGCACAAATGGTGTCTATTCGCGGAGTAGCTCTTTTAAAAAATAAGCGATTTAGAGCAGAAATATGCAGGACGTTGTCTGATAAAGGGGGCAAATGGGCTTTTGCTCAGCTGAAGATAGAGGATAAAAGGTATGTCTTTTGTTCACTATATGGCCCTAATACAGACGATCCGACTATAGAGTCAGTGACTTTGGAATTACTAAATTGGGAGGGGGAACGGTTGGCGATGGGAGATTTTAATTGTATAATGGACTATGGGATAGACACCACAGGACAGGGGCCTTTCAGAGAATGCAGAGGACACGTTCGGCTATAGGGGAGATTGGACTGGTACATGTAATTAAGGATGTCTGGAGGACCCTCTACCCCAATTTAGCAGGCTACACCTATTATTCTGCTCCTCATAAACTCTACTCAAGAATTGACATGGCCTGGGCTTCAGATAAAATTCTATGGTCTAGTACCATGGAAATCTGCCCAAGGGTTACCTCAGACCATAGTCCCATTCTCCTCTCATTTAAGTTGTCATCTGAGCATAAAAGGCCACAATCTTTTTCCTTTCCTAGATATTTACTAACAGAAGAAGGTTTTGTGACTCAAACTAGGGTATTTCTTAAGGAGTTTTTTAAAACAAACATGGAGACAGCTTCCCCATTAGTAGTATGGGATATATTCAAGGCAGCAACTAGGGGTTTCACCCAGCAATATATTTGGGGGCAAAATAAGGAGTGGAAAAAGGCAATGGAAGTAACCATAGCAGCTATACGTACAACAGAAACCCAGAAAATTGAGGCAGTTGCTAGAGGTCTCCCAAATATTGAAGACTTAGGTTATACTCTAGTCAATTTAAGATCAGAATTGAAGAGGACATTTAGGGAGAGAAGCATAACGAAACTTAACAAGCACCGACTCTTACAATCTGAGTCGGTTGAAAAGATAGGAAAAATCCTAGCGTATAAAGTAGCAGACAACAGGGCTAAGACTACTATTAAGAGGATCAAAGGGACTGATAAGAAATTATATGAACGGCCAAACCAGATACTGGAACAGTTGTGGCCTACTATCGAGAACTGTACACTCCTTAAAAACAACCCAAACAAGAGGAAATATTTAATTGCATACAAGAAAATCCTCTGATAAGTGTGGAGGATGAGATATCTAACTCTTTAGCAAGAGATATTACTATCAAAGAAATAAAATTGGCAATTAGCTCTTTACCTGCGGGTAAAGCAGCAGGAGATGATACAGTCCCTTTAGAATTTTACAAGATTTTTCTTGAGGAATTACTGACACCATTTAGTCAGGTTATAAGATTTATTGGTGAAGAAGGTAGGGCTCCTGATTCATGGAAGATAACGCAAATCATTTTTTTCTTAAAAAAGGCAAACTGGCGGATGAGTGTGGGTCGTATCGACCAACTTCACTCATCAATGCCAATGCAAACATTTTTGCAAAAATTCTCGCAAATCGCTCATCTCCTAGCTTGGTGTCGCCTCACCAACACGGTTTTATCCAAGGGAGAGATACGACTGCACACGTAAATATGGCCGTTACTGCCTTTGATGTAGCGAAGGTGCGATCGACCCCACTCGGGATGATATTACTAGATGCTGAAAAGGCATTCAACCGAGTGGGGTGGGACTTCTTATGGGCCATATTAGAAGCTTTTGGCATTAAAGGGCAATATATAACTTGGATAAAAGCCTTATACGATAAACCTGGTACTAAAATTATGTATGCGGGGGTTACAATCTTTCCGATTCGCCGGGGCACCCGGCAAGGGTGCCCCTTATCACCACTTTTATTTGCTCTTTACATAGAACAATTTGTCTCGACCCTTCAGAATCAACAGCTAATTCTGTTAGGGGATAACTCTCTTAAAGTCGTCGCATACGCCGATGACATAGCGGTGTTCTCGACAGATCCGGGAGGTGCACTACAAGCAATAACAAAGGAAGCACAAGAGTTCGGTCTGATTTCTGGGTATAAACTAAATATTAACAAAACTCAGGTTCTTCTGAATTATAAATCAATTTCATCAATACAAGGGGTTTGTTCAACTGCTACATACATAGGAGTTAAGATGGCTGCACAAATCGAAAGAATAATCCCACTAAACTATGAAACACTGCTGAAAAACAGGATTATATTGCTTAAGAGCTGGCATAAGCTACCCATAGGCATAATTGGGAAGATAAACATAATAAAAATTAAGATCCTGCCTAAATTTCTCTATTTGTTTAGGTCTATCCCGTTGCGACTGACCTTCTCTTTTTTTAAACGCTTAGATGGGATCTTTAGCAGCTTCATTTGGGGCTATAAGAAAGCGAGAAAAGCGTTGGAACTGCTAAAACTTCCCTTTAGTCAATGCGGTCTAGATTTTCCGGATTTTAAAATTTATTTTTGGTCTGCCTTTTTTGGTCGTCTCCGCAGTTTTATTAACCCTGAGAGAAGTACCTATTTTCATAAATTTATGTTGGCTGAAGAGAGTAATCAGTTTTTGTTTAGAACTAATGACCCAAACTACTTTAAAAGGGTCAAATTTAAGACTGCCCTAGATGGTATAAATATAAGGCGTGCTATCTCACTTAAATATGATGTGCCACTTCTGCATGACAGATTTCCTCTCTGGTATAATCCAGGGCTGCCAGAGATATTCCATGATTCTTTAAGTAAATGTTGGATCACACATGGGGTAACTTGCTTAGGTGATCTTTACGATCACAATGGTTTTATGGCTTTTGGGAAAATTCAGATTTTGTATAAATTGACAGATAACATGCAGTTTAAATACATGCAGATTTGTGACTATTTTATCAAACAATTAAACCTGATGAGCATATATGACTCGGATATATGGGATTGCTTATACGCTACTAATGAAAAATCTCCGATTAGTAAAGCATATAAAAGTCTCTGAACTCACAGGTCGGATGACTGCTCAAGAATAGCTGAACGCTGGACTGGAGTTATGGGGGCGCCAGTTTCGGCTAAAAATATCTCGCATGCACTCAGTATAATAGTTAGAGCAGTCCATTCTTCTAATTTACGAGTGCAACAGTTTCGCACAATATGTTTATTATACTACACGCCGGAACGGTTAGCAAAATGGTCACCTAACAACCAGGTTAATGATCGGACAAAATGCCCAAGGTGTGGTCTGCACGCGGCAGACATAAAACACATGTTCGACACATGCTCAGAACTTACACTATTTTGGCAGAAAGTGACACAAACTTTATCACAAAAATTGGAAATTAAAACACCTCTAACAATTATGGAAATAATGACGGGAGGAAGAAATTCTAGACCTGATAATGAAGCTCTTTTAATTATCTTGCTTGTTTGTGCAAGATTGACAATAGCTCGGGTCTGGATTTCACCAAAACCTTCCACAGTAATGGATTGGTGGACACTAGTTAGACAAATGCACGATATGGAGGAAGCACTAGCAAAATTGAAGGGTGTTTACTCTATGCGTAAATTCAATGTAATTTGGGGTTAATTGCTCTAAACATTTATTCTTTATATATGAAATGTATTCCGTTATCTTTTTTATTTTTCTCTATAAGTAGATAATCTAATTATTCAATGGATTGCTTTTATGGAATGTATAAGTATTGATTATTATGATTTAGTTTATATATATTGTTTTTCTTAGTTGGTTTTTTGTTTTGTCCTACTCTTGTGCTGACAATAAAAAAAAATTACAAAATTTAAAAAAAGGAAAGCAGCCTAGAAAGGGCCATTCCCGACATACATCCTTGGAAATGCATGCTTTTTGTTGAAGGCATTTACTTTCAGATGTTTAAAAGAAATTTTTTTACATAATTCTTAGTATTACTTATTTAACTTTGTATTGACTCACAATCTTTAATTTAGATGGTTTACACATTAACATACTTAAATTTCATGTAGGTGTTTGATTGATATGGAGAACTCTAAAAAAGGTGCATGCTGTTAGAAGATTGGTAATTGAATAATTTACTTCAGCAAATATACCCCTTATTCTATCTTTCTTGCTTATAAATTGTTCTTAATTTCTCGGTATGTTACTCCATTGATACTGTGAAATATTTAACCTAATAATCTCAGGATAAAGAAATAATTCTACATACAAATGTTACGCAAAGTTATGAAGAAAAACAAATACGTCTTAGGGCGATATGACATTAAAGAGAATGAAGATCAAGCTAATCATCTAAGTGTTTTCAGCTTTTTTTCAAGCTATTACTACTGATTAAATGTGAGATTGATAAATGGGATTGCTGTATATCTGCAAACTTTGCTTACACTGTCTGAAAAACATATTTAAGATGTGTACTACTCAGTGATTGTTAACTTTGAATCAGGAAAGTGTTACAATGCTGGACTATGTTCCTTCAGAATTGTGATTTAATTTTCGACATTTGTTCATTGATAACCATTGTTTTATTTATATTGATGTGCATATAGTTTTTACCTATGCCATTGATTGAATTATTAATAGCAAGTCGGCAAGTGGCATGCTATATTTCTTCCTTCCACCATCTTGCCTTTAGGAAGCTAGAAACATTAAAAGCCCATAATTTAAAAGTGGAAGTCGGATCCAGTTGCTAATGTCTTTACAAATCCATTATTTTAATTACAAGAGTGACTTCCAATGTTAAAATATTATTGCTTACAATGCAGGGTCAAATGTCAATAGGAGGTTGATGTACAATATGCATATATATATATATATTTTTAAATGCAATTCTAGTGCTAAATAAATTGTCAAAATATGTAAATTTAAAATTAAAATAATGGAATATGCTGTGTCCTTGTTTTGGATGTATTAGAAAACAGGTACATCCAAGTGTCGTATCCTTTAGAATATCAAAAAATATTTCATAACTATATAACTTTGAGAAGAAAAGAAAGCAATTGATTCCTTGACCATGCAGAAATATAACTGAAAACATTGGATTGATGATTCTAGCTAACACATGGAATGGACCTCAGCAATTAATTAGGTCATACCACAAAGATATATTGTTTATTTATTGATTGTATGTAGATATTGTGTGATCAAAAATGTACTCATCTTTCATGGTCGCTGACTAGTGGATTCAGATCCCATTTTGGTAAGAACTAAATTGGTGACAGTAGTTCTTTTTCATTTGAGGATGATGAAAAAGTATTTTATTTATCTGTAATGCAACAAATATGTATTTCTTTTGTTATATTTTACAGTATTAGGTTCTTCATATTATAATATTGAACTGTCTGTTGAACAATTTTTAACAAATAATGATTAGGTGTTTTCAAGAGAATATTGAGATCAGGCTTCTGAATTTCTTTTTATAAGATGCAATTATGAATTTAATTGTGCTTGCAATAATGTTTCCAATACAAATATAAGCTCACATTGTAATTTTAAGTTTCTGTTAATCTACAGTATTTGTCATTTGTAAAATTCAAATTGACCTATTTGCAGGCAAAAAGGGAAGAATATGGGGCAGGATTAGTTATTTTTCTCTAGTGAGATTCTGTAAGCAGCCATTGAGCCTAATCCCCATATGGGTATCAAATACGTAAGAAACACCAATATTTATGGTCCATTTTGAAGCAACGGTAAATGAGGTTTACTGTTATGCTCAGGAAAGATGAAAGGAGGATCATAGAGAACATCCATTTTGTGAATTAATTTTGTGCATACATCTTGCAAGAAAGTGAATTATGAATGGGGTAGGACAGACCACCACAAGGAACAAGAACATGAAGTTGTTAAGGTAGAACACAGTTTCAATAATGTAAACCTGTGCTCAACTCATTGGTTGGTATTGCACAGGCCAGACAGGTTTAACTTATGAAATGTGTGCAATATTTAGCAGTAACAAAACAGATAAATACTACTCAACAATATTTCCACAACACATTTAGAAACATAGAAAACAATGTAGTGAGTGAAATGACAGCAAAATGACAAAAAGAGGAACTGGAGATATGAAATGAAGTTTTAGAGATTTAAGGCAAAAAGTGCAAGAAAAAGGGTTGTGGAATTTAGGGAGTTTCTTTTCTGACTTAGTCTCCGAAATGGAAGTCAAAATCCTCCAGCAGGAAATGTTTGCAGGCTGTATTTGCTGAAGCCCTCTCATAGTTGAGTAGGCAATGGACAAGGTCCTGCTGAAGCCAATGTCTTTGGCAGAAAATGCTTTGAGCAGAAGGAATTCCAATTTTGCAGCTAAAGAAGTCCTTGAATCAGGCAGACACTGTTCACGCCTTGGCCCGGTAACGATGTCCACCTTCAGACTTATGGCCTGATTTAAAGTCCAGCGGATGGGCTACTCCTTCACAAACATAATGGATGTTCCTTCCACCAAATTATGAGTGCATTATATCCAATGGCACATGTAATACAGCGGATGAGATTTCCGTCACATTTGTGGTAAGAAACCCATCCACTGAATTCTAACTCAAGCCCCGAGTCTTTTTAATGGAACTCAAAACCTTCAAGCGAGGCAAGTCTAATGAGGTTGTGTTGGAATTGACCACCTTTGCCCAAGGGTCCACCTGATGCTCCAGAGGTCTTGGAATTCCAGAAATATTTTAAGTGCTGACTTTTTAGAGTTTCTGGAGCACCGCCTCTTGGTCACGTCTAAAGGTCCCAGGAACTCAGACCCAGGGCTTAGGATTCACTCCAGAGGAGCTCAAACCCAAGGTCCAGTCCAGTTGCAATTGCTACTGGTTAGCTTGGCATTTCAGTAAAAAGGCCTCTTGCAGCTTGTTATCTTCCTGTAGCCTTACAGAAGGTCAGCAAATTGACCCTTGGAGTCCACTTTTAAGTCCTGGGAACAGATGGGAGAAGGTCCAAACTTAAGATAATGTATACACTCAAATATGGTTACCAAATGTGGCATATAGATTCCTCTGCCAAGCATACCTCTCCAGGTGAGGCTCATGGTGGGAATAGAGCATGACAACTAGAAGTCAAGCAGCAGATCCCACCCACCAGGTAGAAGGGAGCCTTTATAGGTTGGGATCAAGGATATAAAGCAAATGAAAATGTGTAAGCACTGGCCTCAGAGGAGACACTACAACAAAGGAAGATGCTAACATTAACAAAAACACAGTAAGGGATGAGACTGTACAGCAGCCCAGTGACTTTCAGAGTAGGAAGTTATCCTGATGATTCAATGAGAGAATACATTGTTAAGAAGATCTTGGTACTGCATTTGGAGAAATTGCAGACAAAGAGACATACAGCTGCCTGAGGCAAGTGATCCAGTACTGATGTGTGTTTAAAGAAAAATAAATTGCTACTGAAAGCTCTTCAAAATTGAATGGACCAATTCTCACTATCCATGTGCATTAATTAGAATCACACCCAAACAAAAGTGCCACATTCTCTCTGTTTATATTACTATGGATAATGGATGTGATTAAAGGTGAAGGACTCTTGTTGTATGAAACAGTGAGTTGACAAATGCCTCGAAAAAGGCATCACCTTTTGATCACTCTTAGGGTGCTGAGTTTACCCCTTTTTTATTGGTTTGACTTATGAATTAATACAGCTCCATGGCTGTGCTTATCAATCGGTCTTTGTGTTTCCCTTGTATTGAAAACATTGCTGGCTGGCAAGACAAATAACTGCCTGAAGTAATTCATATCCATCAAGAGGAAAACTCCTCAGCAGCTCCTCATGAACCTCCATTGTTCATCACTTATAATACTTGCTCAATCATTATCAAACTGGTGCAGCACGTACAATTAAAAAAAAGGTTCCCTAACAATTCGATTTTGATCCTCCATGCAGCACGTCATCTTGGTATTCAGCTACGCTAGTATTGCTGGCTGGCAAGACAAATAACTGCCTGAAGTAATTCATATCCATCAAGAGGAAAACTCCTCAGCAGCTCCTCATGAACCTTCATTGTTCATCACTTATAATACTTGCTCAATCATTATCAAACTGGTGCAGCACGTACACAATTAAAAAAAAGGTTCCCTAACAATTCGATTTTGATCCTCCATGCAGCACGTCATCTTGGTATTCAGCTACCCCGACCCAGGTTCTGCAGCGACCACTGTGCTCTCGGCCTGGTTGCCCCCACGCCCACTGCCTGCTGCCTGCCTCCTTCCAGCTGCCTACCTGCTACCTGCTGACGCCTCCAGCCCGGCGCCCCAGCCGCCGCAGGGCCGCCCGCCTCGATCGCCGATCCAGCCCGGCGCCCCAGCCGCCGCAGGGCTGCCCGACTCGATTTTCGCGCCGGTTTTTGCCGCGACCCCGCCCCCACGCCTGCTGATAGGACCACGCGCTCCCCGCCTCTCAGCTGACCCGCCCTCCCGGCTCCCTTCTTATGACGCCCCCTCAGCGACCGCGCAACAGACGCGTGCAGCCGGAGCACCGACTGAGCGCCGAAGGTGCGCCAAAGGTAAGCCCGTCTGCGCCCGTCCGCGCCTGGCCCGCGCCCAGTGCCAGGACCCCTGGCCCCCGCAGACCCCAGCCCACCCGCCGGACCTACGACGCCGCCACCCTCATCGCACTCAACGACGGACGAGTCCCGGGATGCTACCGTGCCACCCCGAGACGCACCCACGGACCCTTCAGCTGCCGCACCTGCAAGTTCACCTGCATCCGGACCCACCCCACACCAGCACCCGCCAAGCCGAACACCAGCAGCAACCACCTCAAGTGCATCCTGCTCAACACCCGCTCAGTCCACAGACACGCCATCGAACTCTGGAACCTCATCGACACCACTGCTCCTGATGTTGCCTTCCTCACGGAGACCTGGATGAACGCCTCTTCAGCGCCCGACATCGCCATCGCCATCCCAGAGGGCTACAAGATCACCCGGAGGGACCGCACCGCCAACGAGATAGGAGGAGGCATCGCCATCATCCACAGGAACACCATCCGCATCACGACCTACACCGACGACATCCTGACTACCGCCGAACACCTACACTTCCAGATCCACACCGACCCGAAGACCACCCTCAGAGGCACCCTGATCTACCGACCCCCGGGACCACGCACACAATTCAGCGAGGACATCGCCGACTTCGTCAGCCCGCATGCCCTCCCCTCCGCTGACTACATCCTCCTGGGGGACCTCAACTTCCACCTGGAGAACAACAACGACCACAACACCACCACCCTGCTCGACAACCTCGCCAACCTCGGACTCAAGCAACTGGTGACTGCCCCCACCCACCTCGCCGGACACACACTCGACGCCGTCTTCTCCTCCAGCAAAGACATCGCCTTCAGCCACGCCACAGGACTCCACTGGACGGACCACAGCTGCGTCCACTTCACCTTCAAAAGAATGACGACCCACCACCACCAGCAACAGGTCGCCCGCAGAAGCTGGAGCAAGATCACAGCCGACCAGCTCGCCGCTTCCCTGAGCCAGCACCCTCCCGCCAGCTCAGCGAACCCCAGCCAGGCCGCCGACAACCTCACGAAGTGGATCAGCAACTGCGCGGACGAACTCGCCCCACTGAGGACCCCGCCCAGCAGACCCGGCAGCAAGAAGGCCCCATGGTTCACCGACGAACTCAAGAGCTCCAAGAAGAACTGCCGAGCCCTCGAGAAAGCCTGGAGAAGGGAGCCAACTCCGGACAACATGACCACCCTCAAGCTTGCCACCCGGAAGCACCACCAACTGATCCGCGACACCAAGATAACTGCATTCAAGGACCGGTTGGATAACAACGCACACAACAGCAAGGAACTCTTCAACATCGTGAAAGAGCTCTCCAACCCCAACGCCGGAAACAACGACATCACCCCATCGCAAGAACTCTGCAACTCCCTCGCCTCCTACTTCCACAACAAGATCGCGGACATACACAACAGCTTCAACACCCTAGCGATGAACGCCACGTCCAACCCGACCGAACCACCGCCCCCCACCTCCACCCTCCGCGCCTGGACCCCGATCTGCACCGAAGAAACCGTCCGCATGATGAACTCCATCCACTCCGGATCTCCGACCGACCCCTGCCCTCACCACGTCTTCAACAAAGCCGACGCCGTCATCGCACCCCACCTGCGGGACATCATCAACACCTCCTTCACCACCGCCACATTCCCTGAGAGCTGGAAGCATGCCGAACTCAGCACTCTACTCAAGAAACCAACAGCGGACCCCACCGAACTCAAGAATTACCGCCCCATCTCGCTGCTCCCGTTCCCAGCCAAAGTCATCGAGAAGACCGTCAACAAGCAACTGGCCGCCTTCCTCGAGATGAACGGATCCCTCGACCCCTCACAGTCTGGCTTCCGAGCCAACCACAGCACCGAGACCGCCCTCATCGCTGCCACCGATGACATCCGAACCCTGATGGACAACGGAGAAACAGCGGCCCTCATCCTACTAGACCTCTCCGCGGCCTTCAACACCGTCTGCCACCGCACCCTAGTGCAGCGCCTCAGCAACGTCGGAATACAGGAGAAGGCACTGGAATGGATCATCTCCTTCCTCGACGGAAGAACACAGAGAGTCCGTCTACCGCCGTACAAGTCAGAGGCCACCAAAGTCATCTGCGGCGTCCCTCAAGGATCCTCGCTGAGCCCAACCCTCTTCAACGTCTACATGAGCCCCCTCGCGGCCATCGCACGCCACCACAACCTCAACATCATCTCCTAGGCCGACGATACCCAGCTGATCCTCTCCCTGACCAACGACCCCGCCGCCGCCAGAGCCAACCTTCACGAAGGAATGAAAGAGGTAGCCGAGTGGATGTCGACCAGCCGCCTGAAGCTGAACTCGGACAAGACGGAAGTCCTCATCCTGGGATCCTCGCCCTCCGCCTGGGACGACTCCTGGTGGCCCCCCGCCCTGGGCACCGCACCCAAACCGACAGACCACGCACGCAACCTGGGCTTCATCCTGGACTCCTCCCTCTCCATGACCAAGCAAGTCAACGCCGTCTCCTCGTCATGCTTCAACACCCTGCGCATGCTACGGAAGATCTTCCGGTGGATCCCCACCGAGACCAGGAAGAATGTCACCCGACTGGACTACGGCAACGCCCTCTACGCCGGAACCACCGCCAAGCTCCAGAAGAGACTCCAACGGATCCAGAACGCCTCAGCCAGACTCATCCTCGACATCCCACGACACAGCCACATCTCCGGACACCTAAGAGACCTGCACTGGCTCCCGGTCAACAAGAGAATCACCTTCCGTCTCCTCACCCACGCACACAAAGCTCTTCACGACCAAGGCCCGAGCTACCTCAACAACCGCATCAACTTCTACGCTCCCAAACGACACCTCCGATCAGCCAGTCACGCCCTCGCCGCCGTCCCCCGCATCCGAAGAACGACAACAGGAGGAAGGTCCTTCTCCTACCAGGCCGCCAAGACCTGGAACTCCCTCCCGACCGACCTGCGCCTGACCCAAGACCACCTCGCCTTCAGGAAGAAGCTCAAGACCTGGCTGTTCGGGTAGTAGCAGCATCCCCCCCCCCCCCCCCAGCGCCTTGAGACCCTCCGGGTAAGTAGAGCGCTCATAAATGCCTATGATTGATTGATTGACTGGGGAGATATAAATTTGTATGAATGAATCATGGTGATAATTCCCACCAAAGTGAGAAACTTGAGACCCTTTCCTCTGTTTAAATACACAGCACCATGAACTAAGCTCAGCACATAGAAAGGCTGGTTGGTGCATCTAGCAAATTTAAAGTGAGTAATCACTGGCTACAGCTTTAAAACCACTACTGTTTTCCTGTCCTCGCAGGGGGATAGTATAGACTACAACATCTTATTTGTGCATAGGCAGGGAAATGTTCTTCAAATCAGTCAGACTTAAAAAAAATTGACCAGCTTCCCTAGTGAGTCACACTTCCTAAGCAAAGGTACAAATCTGCGTAGTCAGGCTATTTAGCTCCAAAGTTTTAAGTGTTTTAAGTGTTTTTTTTCCAAAGATGTAGAACCCTTTAGTTTCCCTATCTTTGTACTGATTTTTACAATGGACCTTACTTTTATATCCCCATGGTGACCCAATTGCTGCTTGTTTTTCATCTTAGTAGTATCTGGAAAGATATATGTTGGAAAAGGACATTCTGAAGTGATTACATCAAAGTGTATAAGGATGTGTCCATGAAGAGGTAAAGATATATATTCCTGCAACCCATGGATTTACAAAGTACGTACTGACGGGTGGATCCATATTGAATTTTCAATATACACACACAACATATTCTACAGACAATTACTTTCTATGGAGCTCATTTAAAAACTGCCTCCATTAAGTCCCAATTAGACATAGCAAAGAAACGACTCAAAAAACTCAATATTATTAAACAACACATTTCTCCTATAACAGAACTAGACTTGGACTATTTTACAGAAAGATGTGAGGAATTCAACAACTTCTCCATGGACAAGTGAAGAACACAGAACTTCCTTTCCTAACTTCCCTTTGGGTAACCATCTGTACATAACCCCCCTTAAAGTCATCACAGATAGTATTACCATCAAACTAGCAGACACTGTGAAGACAACACCAAATCCCCAAACAATGCCTCATGCTCAATTTAAGGGCTATGAAAGAGGACAAATACATTTGAATTGTGGCAAACACGATCCTTACCACACACACATCACAGACCCCATACCAGATGCTTTAACCAAGAGCTCTAGACATGTCAGCACCCCCCTTTGGACCATAATAATCAACACCTCTCTCTCACAAGGGGCAATCTCAGACTGTCTGAAAATGGAACAAATCACCTATTCTCGAAAAATCCAGAGTCAGAAAATATGAACAACTTCCCCTGTGACTAACCTCTCTTTCATGGTGTTTGTGCTTGAAAACTGTGTGCTACTACAACTAAACCAACATATCATGAATTACAACCTACTTGACGATTACCAGTCAGGCTTTAGTGCTGACTGCAGGAAAGGGACAGCCATTCTCAACATCAGTAACAAACCACTCACAATTCTCATCTGACTATAATCCTCAAATTGTCCTTACTTTAAATGCAGAAACTCACAGCATTCTACTAAATACCCTAAACTCACAAATGGGACTAGGCGGCACAGTCCTTAAATGGTTCTTCTTGTATCTCAATAGTTGCCTCCAATAAATCAAATTAAATGACTTCATATCAAACACTGCCCCTGTCAACCAAGGAGTTCCGTAAGGCCCCATTCCAGTTCTGACTCTTTGTAATCTCTACATGAAAGCCCTAACTTGAAATTTGCACCAGCCCAATATTGCATACCATCTTTATGCAAATGACACAAATATCTACCTCAAAATCACCTTCAAATAGGATATAATTCAAATCCATCAAACTCTGACTAAAGTACAGGTTTGGCAATAAACTAACTACTAACAACTAAACACACTGTAGACTGACTTCCTTCTCATCTTCCTCCTCCTCTATTTCACAAATAGGTACACTACCTTGATGCTCTAGATGAACTCCAAAAATCATTTATATTTTGCTCCATTTCTTGGAATCTCCTTTGACAAAGTCCTAAACATGATTACCCACATTAACTTTTCTCCCATAGGCTCATTGAACCAATTCAGGCTTCTTAAAAAATCTATGCCTTTCATTTGTTTGCCACAATACCAAAATGTTGAACAAGAGCTTGAAATCTCCAGACTGGATTATGGCATTGCGGTGCACCAAACTTTTAACTGGTTCTACTAAGAGGTACCCTCAATGTGGCCACTGGACTACTATAAGAACAAGTCACTATGATCACATCACACCCTCTCTGATCTCATTCAAGGGCTACCTACTCAAGTATTCAAATACACTGTATCTAAAAGATAGCATGTACCACATCTCTGGAGGTTGCCGCTCACTGGGAAGCTCTAACTCTCTACTCTTAAAACAGCCCAGATCACAAAAAGAGAGATCCTCCTCTGTCTCATTCACTGGTAGTAAACCAAGGATAAGGAACTCTCCACCATAGGAGAAACCCGCAACCCCCCTCTGGATTTCAATAAAGAGTGTGAAATATGTACTTTCCAAAGAAGAATTAATTTATTGAAGGATCAGACTATATCAGTGATGGTCGACTATTGCAATGCTAAATCTGCTATTGTGAGAAACAGGATTATAAATTGTGATTGATGTGAGTCCTCGACAAGTAATAACATCACTATCTTGTTAGATCCTGTAAAGATTCTCCAGATTACACAGACATTTTCCCTTGCTCCCTTGGTTCCTTTTAGAGAAGACATTTTGGAAAGTGAGCACCCTAGTGGTTGAAGACCAAGGGGAGCCGTTTGTGCAATGCCTGCCATAAAATGCAGTCAGTGGCATGGACGCACATTGGACGGGAGCAGGGGGCGCGACAGTGGTGCACCAAAGGCAAGCCTATCTGTGCCCATCCACATACATTTTAATGTTTTTAGATATAATAAATGTGATTTCAACATCAAATTACTTGGAGATGGGGTGAAGCAATCTTCCTGACTGTCCAATTCAGTTGGCGAGACAACCCACACAAAAGCATTAAAAAGGATCCAATTTGAACTAGGCTAATCAATGTGAGATCCTAACCCAAGCCTAAGTTGGACATTTGGAGTCTTTTGAATGATAATGTCTTGGACTTGGAATTTCTTACTGAAATATGGCTTGGGGCTTCCTCAGGGCCAGACATTGACTTTCCTATAGCTGACGGACTTTCCATCCTACATCTTGCTTGTGAGAGTCATCCGGGAGGGAGAATAGCTGTAGATTTCCGAACACATTATTACTGCTCCATTCGAAAGGTTGTTGGCTTAGGTAATGCAGAGGGGCTAGTTTTCTCCCTTATAAGTATCTGAAAACATATTTTTAGGGAGCACTGATTTATTACTCCCTGGAATATTTTAGTAATTTTGATGAGTTAGTAATAAATTCCTCCTTTGCTCCCTGGTGTTTAGAATATTCTAATTTCACCGTAGTTGGTGATTTTAATATGCACAAGGATGACCCTAATAATAAAGCTGTCAAAGACCTATAGGAGTCTTTTTCTGGCCTTAATCTTGCCCCTACATCCGCTGGCCCCACAAACAAACTGGGTCACAGTTTGGCTCTGATTGTTCTGAACTGTAACTCTCTTAAATCTGAAGAACTCTATCCAGTGACTTGATCAGGTCACAACTTTATCTTGTTCTCTTGTATCTCTCTGAATTAATCACGGAAACCACAAATTGCTAAAGCCAGTCCCATCCTTTCATAAAACTTTTGATAATGATTTTTTAAGTACAATTGGTAGACTGGAAAGCCAAGTGTCGGGTGATATGGTAGGGGATGTTTACTGCTTTAATTTTTGTCTCATTCAAGCTTTTGATGATATCACCCCAATATATAGCAGGCTGGCAAGGAGAAATCAACCTTGATCTGCTTGATTTTCCCCTCACCTCCAAAGTGAAAAATGTAGGGACTTATTTACAAGTTCCTTGTACCGCCGGTGTGTGTCACTTTTAATATGGGAAAATGTGATGTACTGCTGGTGCAAGGGGCTTGTAAAGAAGCCCCTTAGTGTTTTCTAAATAAAAGAATGCTGAAACTCTTTTGGTTCCCACTGTACAACATATGCCTGTGACATAAGCATTGGAGAGATGAGTTGAATGCAGGCTTAGAATGTTGAGTTATGACTTACATGCAGTACAACAAAGATGTGCAAAAGTACTCTCCGTGTGTGGTGTTGTTATTGGCGAGTACATGGGCTAGTAGGATGATCAACTGGCAACAAGATAGCAGATAAAAAGCCCGTACAGTGAAGGCACTCTTCCATTGAGTTTGCCGTGGTCCAGCAACCTGCTTGAGGTGCCACATGTTCTTCAGTCGAAGTGCAGAATCGACACTGGCACCGGTGGAGTCTCAGCGCAACATCAGACAGTGTAACACGCTTGAACATAAAGAAAGTGACATTGAATGTCTACATGTCGGTGGCCAAGAACTGAATGAAATGGCCACAAATAAAAGGTACTACACATTATGCAAATTAATGCCATATGTTATTCGGAGTAAGAATGCTAAAGGCAGAAGCAACCAGGTTATGAAAGCAGTGCTCAGCAACAGTTCAGTACAAGTCAAACTGAAATTCGATTGCTGTGAAGCAGAGATTAGCCAAGTGCCTGTGAAGAAATATTTAAGCACAAAGATGATCAATGGTATCTGCTTTCATTGACTAGCAGTATACTAGATTTGTCTACTTACTGAAGCGGCTAAAGAGAGTAGTCATAGAACAGCGTGCTGCGGAGCATCCCCAGAAAGAGGGTCAGGGTTGCACTAGTGGTGCTGTCCCTGAAAAAAGTGTTCCACAACCAAAGCTTCTGTCTAGGGGCTCAGTACAACTCCCTATACCACCATCAAGTAAAGGGCACTAGATGGACTGCATGGACAGAGACGTTTAAAGATGTCATGGATGCCTTAGATGAAAAAGATTATATAAATATTATAAAGTATCTGAGGGACATGACTGGTGAACGAGTGAAAGAAGCTATGAAAAAGATGCCAAAAGAAGGAGAAGTGACGTACGATCAAATCAAAACAGCCATGAATGTTAAGTTTAATCCAATGCCAAGATGTGGATTATATTAAGTCAACTACTCCAGAGACCAGGTGAAACCATTGATGAGTTTATTGAGAGACTTACTGTTCTGGTGAAACACTGTAAATTCAATGAATTAAAAGATGAGGAAGATACCCACCTCAGAATAAACAATGGATGTTCCTTAGATCCTTTTAGATGATGAATGATGAAGGAATCTCTGAGCTTAGAACAAGTCCTCAAGGCTGCCCACGCTGAAGAGCATGCTGATTGTCAAGCAACTGTCATGGAAGCCGGAGAGCCACAAAATGTGTCAGTCATGAGCATGAAAAGTAAGCCAAAGTACAAGGCCGAGGGACACAAGGAAATGTCTCCACAGAAAAAGAAAACATGTTACAGATGTGGACTGTCGTTGCCACACAAAGGTAAATGTCCCGACATTGGACAGATATGCATCAGCTATGGGAAAATGAACCATTTTGTGATGACTGGCAAGATGAAGAAAAAAGTAAGTGCGGCACAGTGTGAAGACAAAATGGCAGACTGAACGCTACCTCAGGGACATTCGACGCTCTCCCACAAGGCCAGACGGTCACATCAACTGAGGCAAATCAACACCAAATGCAGTTGATCATCAAACAATCAATCAGGGTATTTTGTATAGGGCAGCTATTAACCCATGAGGGTCTCAAGGTGCTTGGGGGGCTCCATGGGGTGCTGTTGTCATCTGAAGAACCAGGTCTTGAGGTCCTTCCTGAACTGGAGCAGTGTAGGGCTTTGCCGGAGTTGGAGGGGGAGGTCGTTCCAGGTCATCTAAATCATCAACAAACAGTTCCTCTGAATTAGTTTCCAGTGGATTTGACAATGACAATTGTACAATGCGGATGTTTACTTAAGAAAGGCATGCAGATGTGGAACTAGTTATATGTGAGGAAAAACTCAAAGTGAAGAAAAATTTACATAAAAGAGAACCAAAAAAATATTCAAATATTGTCTGAAGCTCACTCTAAAGATAAATGGGTGTTCGATACCATTCATAATTGGCAGCAGTGCATCAAAAAATATCATGCCTGAGGAGAAGTATCAAAAATTATCTCCATTACCACAACTTACAAAGTCAAAGATTAAAATATACACATGAGCTGCCTCCATGCCCTTAAAGTCTAGGTTAGTTTGTAGCCATGATGATATATAAGAAAACTATGGTAGAAGCGCCCAGTCATGGTTTTTAAGGAACAGCTTCAAGTGCCTGTTTTCTGAGTTTCAACACTGCTACTACAATATCAATTTGCTTCATGGGTTAGGAAAACTCCAAACAATGAAAGCAAAGTTACATATAAATGAGAATGTTAGTCCGGTTGCTCAAAGACACAGGCGAAATGCATTTCAGTTGCAAGAAACTGTTGAAAAGGAACCTAATTTGTTGCTTAAATTTGACATCATTGAGCATTCCACTAGTCCAACACCATGGATTTCTTATATTGTAGTAGTGCCTAAAGGAGACAGTGAAGGAGTTGGACGCATGTTGACATGCGTCATACCAATAAGGCAATTGAACGAAGGAGACATCCAGGTCCGTACATTGCTAATATTATAACTTAAATATAGGATATTACCAATCGGAACTTGAAAAAAATCCAGGTACACTAGAACATTTCTACGCATATTGGTCTGTTTCGCTAAAAGCAAATGAGTTTTGGTGAATCCTCTGCTGCAGAACTTTTTCTCAGCATGGTTTTCGACCTAACCATTCGACCGAATCAGCCTTAATTGTAGCAGCTGAGGAGATTCGGAGAACAATTGATCATGGGGTAATGCAGTCCTTGTGTTACTTGACTTGTCGGCAGCCTTCGACACCGTGAATCACACGGTGATGGTTCAGCGGCTACTGGACGTAGGGATTGGGGGTTCGGCTCTGTCCCTCCTATCCTCATTTTTAGACGGGAGTGTACAGAGCCTGTACTGGGAGGGCCTGCAGTCAGAAAGCTTTCATCTGCCCTGTGGGGTTCCCCAGGGATCAGCATTATTATCAACGATTTTTAATATCTATATGCTGCCCCTGGCCAGTCTCATTAGGAAGCCTGGCTTTGCTTTTGTGTCATATGCAGATGACTCCCAGCTCATAATCCCTATGGCCAAACACCCTGAGAATACAGCTGTCAGGTTTCACACCTGTTTGGAGGAGATTATGATCTGGATGAACCATAGCTTCCTAAAAATTAATACAGATAAGACAGAGGTTATCGAGTTTGGCCGGGGACAACCCCAGTGGGATGCCTCTTTGTGGCCAACGACAGCTGGTGAATGTCCCAGTCCGGCTCCTAAGGTTAGAAATCTGGGAGTTGTTTTCGACCGTCAACTAACCTTCTCTGCCCAGGTAAATAGCCTCACCTCTTCCTGCTTCTTTTTAATTAAAACCTTGAAGAAGATCTTTCCCTTTATCGGGAAGGAATTACAGAAGTCAGTGGTAGTAGCTCTCTTGCTGACTAAGTTAGATTATTGTAATGGCCTGCTATTGGGAATTAATAAATCCCAAATGAGCAGGCTACAATCATTACAAAATGCCGCCGCCAGACTACTCCTAAACATACCAAGAGGTAAATCTACCTCCGCTTGAATTCATACCTTACATTGGCTTCCTATCCAGCGTCGAGTTGAATTTAAGGCCTTATGTTTGGTCCACAAGGCTTTTTATGGTGGAGGAGCTAAGGCTATTCAAAGAATGTTTAGACCCTATACCCCGCTCGCTCATTAAAATCCAGTACACTGGGTCTTCTCCATACTGATAGGATTAGGAAGGTGAGATGGGGTGGGAGAGCCTTCTCCCATTGTGCAGCGAAGCTATGGAACTCATTGCCAACAGCCATGCGTTTCCAATCAAACAGACCAGCATTTAGGAAAGAATTGAAGACCTGGCTGTTTGCTATAACATAGGCGATTGATGCAGGCCGTAATACTTGTACTCACCCTAGCGCCAAGACGCCATTCGAGCGCTCTAGAAGCACATATCCTATCCTATCCTAAGACGTCATTTGACATATCATGAAGCCTCTAGTAAACCTATTTAACTATAGTGATGACATATTGGTTTTTTGAGCCACAAAGAAAGAGCATGACAAAGCTCTCATGCAAGTATGTCATCTGCTGAACGATGCAGGCTTATCTGCTGAAAAATGTGAATTCCACAAAAAAAGCTTGAATTTCTTTGTCCATGTTATTACTGATGGGAGTATGAAAGCTGATCCAGCTAAAGTTCAAACACTGTCTACTGCAAATTCCCTACAGAACATTTCTAAATTATGATAATTTCTTGAAATGGCTAGTGACTGTTCAGCATACATACAAAACTTTGCTTTGGTCAGTGCAACGTTATGAGAACTGATGGAAAATAATGTGTCTTTTCATTGGTCACATGAATGTGAGTAGAGCTTCAAAAAATCAAGCAAGCTATTGAAAGTGCCACCGAAATATCCTACCTTGATCCAAAACTTCATACAGAGGTTGTAGTTGACACTAACCCTGTCGGTTTAGATGCAATCCTTGCCAAGCACAACAGCCAGCCTAGAGACATACCGTGGCATACGCCGGTAAATGCCTGTCACAAAGGAATGTGCTTACTCATAACCTGAGAAAGAAAATTCTGCAGTAGTCTGGGCTTGCAAATATTTCCATGTGTTCTTGAATAGATAGACTTTCACAGTATTGACTCATCATCATGCACTGTTGACGATATTGTCAATCTCAAAGCCAAAATGACTCTTGAAATTGAACATTAGGGTTGAAGTTTCAAGAATAGAACTATACAATTGTTCATTGTCCAGGGAAAGATCAGAATCCTGCTGATTATTTTTCAAGAGAGCGATTGCAATGCCCTGGTACCCCATCTACAACAGTGGAGGCCTACATTTTATATTTTTTTGGTAGAGTTTTATATAGCGCGAACTAGACCCGAGAAATCGGGTATCAGAGCTCTTTACATGAGCACCAGTTTCAATACAGACGTTCACATTTATTTTTGTTAGGCACGGGGAGATGAAGTGATTTGGCCAGAATCACAGGATGTTCAGCGTCATTGCCGAGACTCAAACCCCTTCTTCGAGGTCGACTGCTCTAGCCGTAAGGCTACATCCTCTCCCCTCAACCACACCAGCTGCCATGTCTTTAGAACAAATTGCCACTGTCACGAGCCAATATAGTGAAATGTTAAACTTAAAATGCATTATTACTCATCAATCGTAAAAAAAGCACTGTAGATCTCTCACTGGTGACATTGAGTATTTGAAGTTAAAAAATGGAAGAGATGAACTTTCAGTGACGCATGAGAACCTCATTTTGTGAGGTACACAAATTGTTATTCACGAGAGTCTACAACAAGTGATCAACATCGTCCATAAGGGACATCGAGGAATAGTTGCCACCAAGAGAGCTCTCTGTGACCGAGTCCGGTTTCCTTATCTCAAAGAAAGGGTCAAAAAAGAATTAAAGACTTGTCATATATGCAACTGTCTTTCACCTCAAGCTATTCAGCACCCAATGAGCATGTCAGAATTGCCACATCGTCCTTGCGGGAGAATTGCTGTTGATTTCTTTGGTCCACTTGAGAATGGACATCATCTTCTAGTCAATGTAAATGAATACTTCCGTTTTCCATTGGTAGAAAACGTTTCATCCACTACACGTGAAAAGGCTATTCAAAGAATAATTGGCGTCTTTGCAACATGGGGTGTACCTGCAATCTTAAAATCTGATAAAGGCCCACCTATTAATAGTTGAGTATTCAAAGACTTTCAAAATCACCTCAATATAAATCATCAAAAAGCACTCCTCTTTGTTCCTTTGGCCTGGTAGAACGGTTCATGACTACAATAAAGAAAGATGCTCAGCGTGCTGGAGAAGCTCAACCTCAAAGGTGTTTTAAACACTACTCTTCAAGCTTACTGTTCGACCCCTCACTCAATGACAGGGGAAAGCTCTGCAACTCTCATGCTTGGAAGAACCATGACAGCCAAGCTTCCTCTGTGGACCAACGTCAGATCCAAGAATGGAGAAGAAATTCATACTACAGATTTTGGTCGCAAACATAAAATGAAGATATATGCTGACAGGCGACGTCATGCGAAAGATGTCACCTTTACAAGGGACACCTTCCTGTACAAAAACAAACCGTGGCATTTTGCTTTTTCCATGCGTGCTGCACAAGGCAGCACACATGGAAAAAGCAAAAACAAGGAGAAATAATGCATTTCTCCTCGTTTTGCCAACTTCAGACCAGGATTTTCCTGGTCTTAATTTTGGCGCTGCCTCTTATGTATGCCACCCTTGTACATAGGGGGCAGCGTCAAATACAATGGGTGTTGCGGTCGAACGCCCACCATAACACCCACTGCATGCCCCTTTCACGCTAAGTTAGAGTGAAAGGGTGCCCTATGTACAAGGCAGCATTAAGCCACATTAAGTGGTTTAACGCTGCCTTGTACATAAGGCAAGGCCCCTATCACCACGTGAGCGACATAAAAAGTGATGTTCCTGTGGCGATAGGTGTTTGTACATGTGCCCCGTAGTGTATTGTAAATAAAAGAACGCTGAAACTCTTTTGGTTAGCACTGTACACCGTAGGCCTGTGACATAAGCTGTGGAGGGATGAGTTGAAGGCAGGCTTAGAATATTGAGTTTTCACTTACACTGAGCTGAATAAAGACGCGGAGAACTACTCTCAGTTTGTGGTTAGCGGGTACCTGAGCTGGTAGGATTCTCCAAAACATTCGCCTGTTAAAGACTGTAGAGGATTTGGAGGACGCATTAGCACCCTGGGAGCAAGGCAATATTTAAGACCACCTTGAAAGATTCCCGCAAGTTGATCAAAAAACCAAAGTAGAGACTTTTGTGTGTTTAATAGCTCAATCAGATAATTCATCCAGGAAACCCAAATGCTAGTCAGCAGAAAATCCCAACCTTACAAGCCCTAGTGGACAAGTTCATGGTTCACTTTCATTAGAAGGTGGAGGACAGTCATGCCACCTTTTGCAAGGGGGAAGATATTCACACTGATTCTTTAGCTCTACTGTCATATTTGGGAGGGAACTGTGTTGAGTGCCTTATGCACGATCTCACTTGCAGAATCAGAAGCCAGTATTTTGACGGCCAGCTCTGGGTCTCCTTTAGATTCATGTGCCCCTGGTTTATGAAGGAAAACTGCTCCATGTCTACATATCAATCAATTATTTAATCAATCATTACAATCTGCTTACGCTCCTCCACTACTGAAAAACAAAATGCAGACACCTCTAATTTTAATTATTACTGGCCTATTTCACTGCTTCTGGTACTTAGACCAAAATCCTCGAATAAATGGTTAGAAAACAGCTGATTAAATTCTTAGAAGTTAACAATATTTTGCTTGCCATTCAGTTGGATTACCACCCAGGGCATAGTACTGAGACTGCACTTTTGAAGGTCACAGAATTTATCAAATTTAGTCTGTTTAACAGCAATAAAGCTACTGTCGTCCTTTTTGACGTGTCTGTGGCATTTGAAACTTTATCCCCCAATATCTAACTAGAATGCCTTGAGGATATGGTGGTCAGAGACAGAGCCAATTAGTGGATAAAATCTTTCATCTCAAAGCTAAGACATGCTGTTCATCTTTCCCCTTTAACATCTAGCTTCAAAGATTACGATACAGTGACCCTCAGGGTTTGGCATTAAGCCCCACGTTATTTAGGGCCTCATGTAGGAAGCCAAATACCGGTCGGTAACGGCCGATTTTCGGTAAATATACCGTTACCGACCGGTATTTAGGCTTTTGAGATGTAGGGGGATCATTTCATGATTCGGTTTTTACCGAATCGGTAATTTTACCGATTCAGTAAATACCGAATCATGAAATGAGATGTAGGGGGAGTGTGTGGTAGGTGTGGGGATTCGTTATTTACCACCAACTAAAGGTTGGTGGTAAATGACGAATAGGTGTAAAAAAGCATTTTTGTGCACGTTTAAGTGTGCAATGTGGCAGACATACATGCCCTTAGGGCATGTATGTGCGCCACATGTGCACACATGGCCGAATCAGGGGTGCAACAGGGTGTCAATGTGACACCCTGCCACCCTTGCATGTGCTCCCCCCATTACCGAATCGGTATTTACCCAATCGGTAATGAGGCATACCTTCCCATCAATGGGAAGGTATGCCTCATTACCGAATCGGTAAATACCGATTCGGTAATTACCGAATTTCTACGAATCGGTAATTTTTACCGATTGAATACCTATATAGCATTTACCACTTCATAAATACCGAATCGGTATGATTCGGTATTTATGAAGTGGTAAATGCCAGGCCACCTACATAAGGCCCTTAGGGCCTCATGTACGTAGCCGAATACCGGTCAGTAACGGCCGATTTTAGGTAATTATACCGTTACCGACCGGTATTTAGGCTTTTGACATGTAGGGGGCTCATTTCTGTATTCAGTAATTTACCGAATCGGTAAAATTACCGAATCGGTAATTTTACCGATTCGGTAAATTCCGAATACAGAAATGAGATGTAGGGGGAGTGTGTGGGTGTTGTCTGGAGTCGGTATTTACCACCAACTAATAGTTGGTGGTAAATAAAGAATGGATGTGTAAAAGCATTTTATAGCGCTTAGAAGTGTGCAATGTGGCTGACATACATGCCCTTAGGGCATGTATGTGCGCCACATGTGCACACATGGCCGAATCAGGGGTGCAACAGGGTGTCAATGTGACACCCTGCCACCCTTGCATGTGCTCCCCCATTACCGAATCGGTATTTACCGATTCGGTAATGAGGCATACCTTCCAATCAATGGGAAGGTATGCCTTATTACCGAATCGGTAAATACCGATTCGGTAATTACCGAATTTTTCCGAATCGGTAATATTTACCGACTTTTTGCCTACATTGCATTTACCACTTCATAAATACCGAATCGGTATGATTCGGTATTTATGAAGTGGTAAATGTAATTTACCTACATGAGGCCCTTAGTATCTAAATGGCTCCACTGCCGAAGGTGGTTGAGCCTTGGGGCTTTAAGATTGTATCTTATGCAGAAGATACACCACTAATACTGTTCTTCCGGCAAGCTGACAAATCACTGGAGGAGCATTTTCAGGGCTTCCTGAATGTGATCGAAAAGCGGATGTAGCTGAGTTGTCTTAAGCTTAACTCTTGCAAGATAGAAGTCTTGGTTTTTGACAATTCTTCTCTTTTCCATCAGGGATGTATTTGGCCACAATTTTTAGGTCCTCCCTCATTACAAAGATGATTTAAGATACATTGACCCTAAGGGTTTGGCATTAAGCTCCACTTTATTCAATATCTATATGACTCCTCTGACAGAGGTGGTTGAGCCTTGGGGCTTTGAGATTGTATCTTATGCGGTCAATACACAACTATTACTGTCCTTTCAGCAAGCTGACAGCACACTGGTGGAGCACTTCTAGGGCTTCCTAAATGTGATAGCAAAGTGGATGCAGCTGAGTTGCTTCAGGTTTAACTTTAACAAGTTAGAAGCCTTGGTTTTGGCACTCCTTCTCTTTTCCATCCTGGATGTATTTGGCAACAAGCTTTAGGTCCTCCCTCTTTGCCAGCTTCATCGGTCAGAAATCTTGGAGTAAAATTTGACGCAGATTTCTCCTTTAAATTTCACATCCGGGATTTTACTGATTTATGCTTTGAACTTTTGAAATCACTATGTAAATCTTTAAATTTCTTACCAGTGCACAAGAAAGCTGATTGTGCAGTTCTTGATGACCTCCTGACTTGATTATACCACAGTTTTTTTTGGGTCTTCCTGCAAAACTATTAAATAAACTTCAGATAGTTTAAAACACCACTGCTCAGCTCATCCTAAACACCCCTAAAAGACATTCCAAAAGACTGGAGCTTGACCAGCTTCACTGGCTGCCACTGGAAAAGAGGATCATCTTTAATGGCTTCGCATTTACTTTTAGAGTTGTACATAAAAAAAGTCTGCTTTTTCTTCAGCAGAGATTATGTTGGTATAGGCCAAAGAGTGACCTGCAGTCCAATAGTCAGAATTGTCTGTCCCTTCCTATAATAAAGTAGACGAGAAGAGAGGGAAACACCTTCTCACATTTGGCGGCAAAACTCTGGAACAGTCTGCCCATGGCGCTCAGGAAATCAGATTCTGAGCTTCAATTTGAAAAGGACCTGAAGGCATTTTTTCTTAGGCAATTCTAAGTGACTGCCAAATTTAACCTACTGATTAGTGCTAGCTCACTTCATGGAAGCATCTGTTCATGCTTCAAAAGTAGTATTTTGTTCATTCATTCAAAGATTTGAGGAATCTAAACCTGCACTCAATCCCTGGTAGTTATAGCACAGAGCAAACAGCCTTATCTTAAGAAACTGTGTAAACGCTTTTGCAGTACTAGAACAGTTAGAAAGTGAAAAATACAATAAAGTAAAAATCTTACTCCCACCTAGGCTAACGAGGAATAATTTAGTGAATAAAATGATCCCAAAATGACAAACATCCAATAAGGGGAACCAGAGATAGAAATTTTTAAAGCTTTAAATAAAAATAGCACCAAAAAGCAATGCACACTAACCGTGGTCATCTGGATGTGGTTCACTGGTACCTACGTGTGATTTAAAGATAACTGCAATAGAGTGTGGGTTGGAAACAGAAACTAGGTTTGGTTGAAAGAAGGTCCCTCACTGTACGGATACTTTTGGCACCTTCGTCCCGTGAGGATTTCTACTTTCAAACGTATTCACTTTTTTAGAGCTTGGATTCCTCGAGCGGTGCAAGCCTGCAAACTGAGGCCAAATTCACTCTCTGCAAAATCCAGCTGAAATAGATTTGGTGCTGCAAAACAGCTGTAAGTTGGAGCAACCTGAATGTTCGGCCCAGGGGCAACGCAGCTTTGCTGGATTGACTTGGCAGATTTGTCCCAGTCCTCCAGAGGTTTGTGGAGTCAAAAAGTTTCTAAATCCCAAGTTTCTCAGGATGTGAGGTGTACACTTTGATACAGTCAAGATAAGGGACATTAGGAACAATACTTAGAGGCCAAGACACACTGTAGCAGAAGCTGTTAATACTGATGTTGATGTATGCAATGATGTGTGTATGTCCAAAAACCAAATCGAATCACTGCTGTCGAAACTCTTGACATGACCTCTCTATCAAACCTGAGTCAGAAATAAGTGATCAGGCAGGCCCTGCACCCTAGACTTGAGGCTACTGATTGACATATCACAGGTGGGCTAACTAGCAGGACAAATGCGTGAACAGGAGAAACCCAGATTAGTCCCACAGATAGTAGCGACACCACATTGGTCCTATGAGGTTGGCTTCAATAAAATGCACATGGCCGAAGAGGCAATTGTTCCCAAAACACCATAAAGTTAGATGCCACATGAAGTTAGGAACACTCGGCCAATCAGGACACAGCACACAATACATGTGCTTGATGGCTTCATGACAAGACCCGCGTTCCACTTCTAAAACGGGATCTATGAATTGTTTAATGATGCTTCAAGAAATGTATAAAAAGACATTAAAAATGATTGCACTTGAAGTGAGTCCTCAGACCTGTTTATGGATAATGCACTCCTGGCCATAGTGTTTGATTAAACCAACTGTTGTAGTTTTGCCAAATGCCTCTTGTCTTTGTTTTTTTCAAGGTATATTCATAATCGAACAATAAAACCAGCAAAAGGGTCCAGAGCAGGTCCAGTTGGAAGTGGTCAGCTGGCTCTTCAGGAAAAGGGGCTTCTCACAGCTTGTTGTGTTCTTGTAGCTTAACAAAAGGCCAGTCAACTGACCATTGGAGTCCACTTCTTTGTCCTGGGTATGAGTGGGAGCAGGTCAAGATGTTCAGGTCTCTTCACAAATCTCTACAGGAGGTGCAGTTCTTCTTCTGTCTTTAAGAGGTCCAGTAGTACTCTGAAGATGGTGCCCAGGGGTATCACATTTATGACTGACACTAGCCTCTGAGTGGTGGTGACCCCTGGCCCCTCCATAACCAAAAGGAAAAAAGACCCCAGGGGTACACCTATCAATTTTTGAAGCCATTCCTGTGTGTTCTACTGCAAACAATCCCACAGCACCCTTCTCTGGCCCAATCCAAGATGCTGAAACCCTTCTCCTCTAGTGCAGAGTCTGTGTGTCCATCCCAGGAATGTGGCCAGGGAACTGAGGTCTGTGGTCACTTCAAAAGAGGTTCTGGGTATAGCTCCCTCTCCTCAGTGGTTGGAGCCTGTCTGACTGGGGGGGGGGTAAAAGAAGGGGCACACCCAGCTGTCCACTAAAATCACTTACATGTAACAAGAGATGACTCTTTTTAGATAATCAAATTCCTGGTACCTGCCCGAATGGCCATTCTGCCTGGGGAACACAAACACTTTCCCACACCCAAGGCCTTTGTCCGGCTCTGAAAGCAACTCATCAAGGGTGTATTCAACTGCCAGGAGACAATTAAAAGAGTCATAGAGATTGATCATTTTGGGAAAAATTGAAATTCTCAATAAGGCACAGAGTTTCCTGGAATATGGATTCCCGGAGATCCTCTCAGCCTAACATGCTTGTGGATTTTAGAGACAATCTTAGAATAGCAATAATTACATGTCCACCTGGCAGAGTCTTCAAATTTCTCCTGCCCCTTTTTCCATACATATCAAACACCCCATCTTCCTTTTGGGCCCAGAATAATTCCAGGGCATACAATAAGCCCTCTTGCAAAATTTGTTAAAGGGAACTCCCGGCAGCTTGCTACTGTAGGACCCTTTTTCATTTTAATGTCTTGAGCCTTAGATGCATGTTATGGTTGAAATCATGTCCAACTGTGGTGGCAGAGTCTCTGGCAATGCAATCATTTTCTAGTAGACTAAAGGTTGGTGAAGTATCTTGCCAAAAAATGGTTCCTGCTGAGATTAAAATTAGGTCCATGAAATGATTATGCTAAAACATATCCACTTAGGACCAAGTTAAGTGTTACTAACAAAAGAGGTAACAAATATATTTCCTAATCCATACTTTAATACATACAAATTAGAAATATAAGGTTGTCATGAATAAATAGTTTCTTACTTTCATATGACCTGTTTAATATAGTAGCTTTATTGTTAAAAGCAACTGCCCATATTGAATATTCCTTTTGGTTATGGGCATGAGCAAATATTTCCATCTAGCTATTATCTAACTCCCATGCAAAAAGTGGATGCCTTGCTAAATGGGCTAAGTAATCAAAATTATAAGGACACAAGCAAGATATTATGTTATGAAGCTTTGATTAGAAGATGCAGTCAATTAAGGAAATATTAACTTAGGTATTTTAACTCATCCCTTTATCTCTTCCTTGCAGTATGGTTGGCCTTTTTGTTTTGATTTTTTGTTATTCTTAATGAAGGTTGAACAAAGTAAACGCTTTTTCCATGTTTCTTCAGAGCTGCCGCGTTTCTTTCTCAACATGTGCCATAGTAAAGCAATATATGTTAACAACTTAGGCTCTTTTTAGAAGTGCCACTGTTGGGGTTTTTCGTCATTAACATGGCCATTTCATTATAAAAATGTTTTTGGAAATATTCACTGGAAAAATTCCAAAACATGGAAGAAAAGCTTTCAGGAAATGGTCCACAAAACATCAAATCTTGTGGCAATCTCCATTCCTGTGTCAAAAATGATTGTACTACTGAATAGGAACTTGAAGAATATCAAAGACAGAATATCAAGGAACAAAACCTCTAAAGGTGCATACAGGGAAGCATAGATTGGGTATTTCTAACTCCACAATTATTTACTTTGGACAGTTGGGTTTAAAGGACTCTTGTGAGAGTCCCTCAAACCTGATTTAAAACAATTCTTCTGATTGCCCGAGAGGGATTTTATACTCTTCGGCCATATTGCCCCCCCAGGAGTTAGGGTCCTGTGGCAGCAGCCCTCTGATTGGCTTGCCGCAATATGGCAGAAAGACTTATTCACCAGTCCTCAATATAGTTTTAAAAGAACTCACATGCATTACTTGTAAAAACTAGGCAACCTGCTTGTAGGCTATAAGACCAACTTATGGGTCACTTATTTAATATTTAAAATTATGAATATTTGTTGTCAGAATGGTTTATTTGACGGGTTTACCTTTAGGCCTAAAAGCTGCAGGTGTCAGACTACAGTGGTAAGCCCGAAGCCATGTTCCCTTTATCAGCCTTGTGAATGGCAAAAGATGTGCTGCAGTCCACAGGTGACATTTAAATTTTATGTGCCATTGGTGTAGTTCCTGCACCAATATTATGGCCTTACTAGGAATTTAAATATGCCAACCAGGAGTTAGCTGATTTTACCTTATGTAAGGGACAGAAGCATTTACACTGCTGACAGGACAGCAGTACCCCATTGGGCAGTGTTCAAAATCCAGCTCTATGAGTCCAAAACAAATATTGCAATGACCTTGCAAAAAGAGGGAATTTCTCGCAAATATGTCTAGAGTTATCACTCCCCTAACTCTGAGCTTATGGCTGAAGAGAATGCTGCTACGTTGGTGGATTTTCTTCAGGGCCGTTTCTACCATTAGGCAGCCACCTAGGGTGGCTAAAGGGGGAGGGCGGCAAAATTACCTAGAAACGGCCCTGTGTGAGTTGCAGAAGGTGCAGAAATCCCCAGCACTGCCAAGGGAGTGCACATGTGAGGTGCGGTAAGGGGCTCACCAATTACGTCACTATCAGAGCGCAGGGACCCTCAGACCGGCCAGGGCGGCAATGTGCTTGGCAGATGTCTTCTTTCGATCGTGCTTCTCGCGCACGCGCTTAGCCCAGGGTGGAGGTGCCATACATCAGACTGGGGACAGACGTGGATGAAACAGCTCCCTGCGCCACCCTGGAGCTGCGCGGCATCAGCCATTCAGTGCGCAAAGAAGATTATACCAGTGGATCAGGAGTGAGGAGCCAGGCGCTTGCTACTGGTGTTTTCTGGTTTCGTGGCGTTGGTAATAATGTTAATAACATGCTACTAATTCCCAAATGGTTTTAGCAAGTAATTGCTTATCCAAACTTGGGCCAAGTATTGTATTTTTCGCATTAGGTGGAGATTGTTCGTGCTATGATTAAAGTAAAGTAACTTTTATAGCGTTGTTCTAGGTAGCACACAAAATTACCAACTGTGTAATTTCCACGTATAATGTGATGGAGCAGCAGTGTAAAGGCACCTTCAGAGTGATAAGAAGCAACATATACACGTAAAAACATGGTAATTGCTATAATAATTAATAAATAATAACGTGTTATGATACTTTAATCATAATATTAATTACAAAGGAATGCAAAAAGTGTACAAACTCGTTTTATTAATTCATTTTACAGAAAATCAGTGTAATACTTTATTGAAATATGTTTATCACATCCCCAGTACTAAGTAAACTATTACTTTTATTGTAAAAACTGTGTAAAATAAAGGGAAAGTCAATTATTTTTATCGTAAAGTATTTTCTAACAAAAATATCAAAGTATTTTATTATGGCGAGAGTTATTAAAATAACAACGTTAAAGTACATTCGATTGTAGTAACTTTAACACAAAACCAATGACAAAGTTGGGTAATACTTTTATTGGCATACTATTAAACAGGCAAAAAGAAAATGGGAAGACTGGATTTTTGTAAGAGCCACA
Source organism: Triturus cristatus (assembly GCF_964204655.1). Taxonomy (NCBI): domain Eukaryota; kingdom Metazoa; phylum Chordata; class Amphibia; order Caudata; family Salamandridae; genus Triturus; species Triturus cristatus. The sequence goes on along the minus strand of NC_140584.1, from coordinate 467,785,648 downwards.
ACAAAGTGAAATTTAACTTTCACTGAAAGGAGCAGAAGATATTCTCTGTTGGATACTTGATAGTAGGCATTGTGTGTAAATATAATATTCACTGATGCATATACAGCCTGAATTATTAGTAATAATATTAATTAATTATTCATGCTCGCCTTGAATACATTTCTCCTTCCGAAGTTGAATATTCAAATTTAATTTTACGCCATCGATCTATTTACCCTTTGCATCTTACAGTCAGTGAATTCATACCTCAAACAGATAGACCTTTAGAAAGCGACTCGTGAAACCCAAGTTCAGGCAAAAAGCGCCTGGGGCTCTGCAACCTGGCTTCCCATGCACTAGCGCACTGACTGACGCTCTTCTTTCTGGTCACTTGATCGAGCGAAGACTATATCATGTCATGTCACAGAACGCTGCTACCCCCACCCACCCATCCAACCCCCACCCGGTCCTTTTGCCACCCCGCAAACAAAAATAATACAGTTATTTACATATAGCACTCTACACGATGCGTATACAATTTCCAAAGGCTGCAAATAACAGGTGTCAGGATTGCTCTATTTACCTACCTCGGCAGGATGGAAGACCGAGTGTGCTTAGCAAGGATTACGAACTTGTAGCTGATGAGTGATGGTAGTAAAAGGGAAGGGGCGCATTTTTCAATTCTCGCCTAGGGCGGCAAAACACCTAGAAACGGCCCTGATTTTCTTCAGTATTAAATTACCGTTATCACAGTAAGTGTCTACTTCAGCTGATTCAGTGAGTTTAGATGTGCCTAGTCGTCTAACCTGTGAGACACATATGTGGAAATTGGGAATATTGTTCTGCCATTGCTCAAGAGGAACACCATTGCATAAGGTAGATGGTATCAGTAATACAGATTTATTTAAACTCAATAAAAACTCCTTGAAGACTAAAGCTATCGCTCTTTTGCATATGAAAATGTGATCAATCAAGAAAAGCAAATAGGTGATGCAAACTCAAAACAGAAAGCAGGCTGATGGCATGGTACAACACATGGGTGGCATTATTCGTGATAGGCAGATAAACAGATATAGACCACAGTACTGCCTAAAGACAGTATGTTCCTGGAGCCCTTTGAAATATTTTAGTTTCATGTCTGTGATAATTAAAGCGGAATGACCTTCTCATTAGTGCCAGGAGGCGCGTGATTATTGTTACCCTTTTTTTCCTAATGGATGCAAACTACACAGAGTGTCTTGGAATATCAAAGCGATTCTTTTAGATATTTATTAAAGTCAAAATTACGAAAACACATAGCAAACCTTTAGTATGAATTACAAGTGTTAATGTATGCAGAACCAAATGAATAGCTCATCTTTCTTCCTCCCTTGTATCTTAAATTTTTCATTACAAATTTCCAAGGCTTCAAAGTGCCGTCTCACAGTCAGTCCCCTTTTTTCTTTCTTGCATGACAAAGAGCTGTCAAAAACTGTTCCTGTGTTTGTTAGTGTTTTTCCCTTTTTTCTCTCATCTAAATGTCAAACAACTTAGCTTAAATAAAGCACAGCATTCTTCATCTGGTGCATCTCAAAAGAAAAACAACACCACAGAAGGCGTCTAAAAAGGCCCTAATTAATGTTTCTCATAGATTTTGTTTTAGTGCGATGTATTTTATGAAAAAAATATGAATCCAGAAGGCAGGCTCATTAAAATCATTAGCAGCCCAATGAAGCTGAAAACAGCATATTCTTTGTGCGCTGTAGTGCTTAAAAGCACGTTCATGTACACAGCTCTTAGTTCAGATAACAAGCCGGGCCCTAGAAGGAAACTGGCATTAGTTTTGTCAGGTGCTATTGAACTCTGATGAGCAGAATGTTCCGAAGAACTTTCAAGGTGGAGAACAAGAGAGCCCTCGAGATGAAGCTGATGTTGTTCTATGCCTTTTCATAACTGATAAGTGGCAAATTGAACCTTGCAAAAATGATTTAAACATTATGCATTTGAATTTTAATACAAATAAAGAATTAGAAAAGATGAAAGGGGCAAGGGCTATGAAATGAGGTTTTACATTAGTCTGACAAATGTTTTAAATAATTTCAAGTCTAGAGTCATTCGCCGTTTCTTGAGTCACTATAGACAGAGGGGCAGATTTACAAGCCCCGTGCGCCACTTTTGCGCCGCCGTTGCGTCACTTTTGTGATGCAGCGGCGGTGCAAAGCAAGCGCCATCCTGCGCCAGATTTACAATGTGACGCATCTAGGGAGATGCGTCACGTTGTAAAGCCCTGCGCCACATTAAACCTGCTTCAGGTTTAAGGTATGCATGGTGGGCGTTACGTCAGAAAAAGCCTCGGAAAAGTGCCGCAGTGAAATCTACAAGATTTCACACAGTCACTTTTCCGACGCTGGTGCATCAAATCCTTACGCCTGCTTCAAGCAGGCGTAAGGCGTGACGCACCATGTTAGTGATAGGGTAGGTTTTAACAGTGCTGGAGTTGCGTCAAACTTCAGCACTGCGCCAACCTTACGCCGGCAGATGCGTCACGCATCTGCTTGTCCTTGCGCCACGATGCACCGCATTGTAAATGCGACGCATCTGCAGTGGCGCAAGGGCCAGTTTGTGTGACGCATCTTCTCTGGCGCATCCCTGCTGATTTGCAGGGATGCGCCAGGGAACATAAATCTGCCCCTAAGTACCTTAGCCGTGAGCAGCCAGCAGAATGAAAGACGTCTGCACGTTCCACAAAGAACACAGTGCGAACATTAGAGTTCTCTCCATTGGCCACCCCACACCTGCTGAGTCACTATCTAACAAGAAATTATTTTTAAAGTATGGATAACATGATACACATTTATGAGCGTTAGAGTGGCGCATAGCTTCTTTACACCGATGTAAAAATCACCCAGTGTTAAGATAATTTTACATTGCATCCTTGGTAGTCAAACTTTCGTAGGAATTTGAGTTAAGCACGTGGGGCAGATTTACAAGCCCCTTGCGCCACCCGTACGTCACTTTTCCCATGTTAGAAATGGCGCAAAAGTGGCGCAAGAGGCTTGTATATAGGCCCCCTGGAGCCTTAAACAAAATTACTAATAGCGAAACGTGGCTATTTCTTAACCAATAATGTTTCATTCAACAGAACACGCATATTTTGTCAAAAAGATTTTAAAAACGTTGCCATTTACTTCTAGGTCGATGCCCTTTTGAGGTGCGATGTATGTAAGTTACCTGAAGGTTCCACTTCAAACAATACACAAGTTGAAAACAATTGTTCTTGCATTGACTATGCACTGACGTCTAACAGAGACAACATGTAGTTTGATGCAGACTACCTGAAACATACTGATTGTAAATCTACACAATTGCTCTCGGTTTACAGGTCAAATAATATACATTTATACACCCATGAATGATATAGTCATTTGAAGCCATCCGATTACTTATATTCTTTTAAATGCATGTAAATGATGGCCTATTTGGGAAGGTGTTCTCTTGATATCACAAAAACCCAACAATTATTATTCTCTGCATTTTAAAGATAAACAAGAAAATTAGTCGGGCTAAATCGTCATAAAACCTTTTTCCTGAAATGACGCAACACCCCACTCTCATGTAGGTGTTTCCTGCTGATTTTGTTTTTTAAAGATTAAATCAAGGACCTGATGTTTTTCTTTGCGTAATTAAATGTACTTATTATGATATATATGTGTCTCACTGCTTTATTTATATTAACAAATAGGGTCTATGTGGATCTGCTCATTATGATTTAGCAAAGACTTATAGTTAATAATTTACAAAATCGAATAACTTTTTTGTTAATCTCGCCAGACATGCTATATATTCATTCGAATTAAGGTTCTGCCTTTTAAACGCATCAGCGATCCAGTTTTTCGTAGTCCATGCATTGCATACAACAAAGCGCACAAACTATAGAAGAGGTGATGGAAAAAGTTCCATAATTAACCCCTAATGCAAATCCAGTTGAACTTCCTCACTAGTCGACTACATTGGAGGCCACTATTTAGCGAGTGATGCTCGTTAGAGATTCCTAGCGATATCACATAGGGACATAACGGAACACCATGTCTAATGAAGAATCCATAAGAAAAAAAAATCTACGAACAATGTTTTGTGCCACAATAAAAACATAGAGGAACGATGCATTAAAGGAAACATGAATACAACCGCACACTCTGATCAATAAGCGTTCCAGACTTCTTAAGATCTTTTCTATGAGTAAAAAGACTGTTACCTAGGCAACACAGCTTGAAGATATAGAAAGTGAATATTAAAAGATGTCATTTTGATCTTTTTAAAGGATCATTATTATTGTTTCATATCAGTTACATTTACAACTGTTGTTTACATAAACAATTCCCCGACATTATGGTCTAATGTGCTACATACACTTCAGTTTTGGTGCCTCTCTATTGAGCACTAGATTAAGAC